>NC_064614.1:770391000-771641000 GCF_023898315.1 Schistocerca nitens
AAATACTGGTAACTAACAGTCGCTCTGCACTAAATTGGCGAAACTCAATGGAATCACAACAGGCATAAGTGTTAGATTGGTACATAAGTTCGTAGCGTTGTTGTTTTACATGTTGGTATTTCGGTTGCTACGCTTTCATTTATAGATTGTCATTTTTTATTCGTAGTTCAGTGTTGTTATTTCAGTTTACATATTGTCATTTTGTCCTTTGGAGATAGTGTGTGGAGCTGTGAATGCTAGAAAATGGAATGCCAAGTGGAGAAACTGGTAGGTTTCCGACACATTCTTCTGTTTGAGTTCAATACACGAGTAGCAGCAGCGGAGGAGGCCAGAAACATTTTTGCCGTGTGTGGGGATAATGTCACTGGACAGAGCACAATAGAAAGGTTTTCTCGTTTTCAGGAGGATCTTTCGACACTAATGTTTCTCCACGTTCAGGAAGAACTACGGGGTTTGATGAAGATCGTTTAAACGCATTCGTCCGCAATGATCCAAGTCAGTGTACTCGAAAACTGGAAAATGTGATGAACTGGATCATTCCACCATTGCGCGATATCTTCATGCAATGGGGAAGGTTCAGAAATTGGGTGTATGGGTACCAAATGCTCTAAATCAAAAGAATAGAACTCAGCGAATGGCCATATGTACATCTCTACTTGCTCATCAGTTGGCTAGAGAACTACACCGACCATTCCTATCCTGTATCGTTACTGGTGACGAGAAATGGTCTCTTCATGCTAACATAAGGAAAATACAGGAATGGGTGAGTCCAAAAAAAAGCAGTAACTCCTCGTACAAAGAACTGTGCGCGTCGACAAAAGGTGTCATGCGTCTGGTGGAACAGCGACGGTCTGGTGCTCTACAAATTGTTTCCCCAGAGACGTAGCCATCACTGCCGACATTAGCTGTCAGTAACTGTGACGTCTTGCAGACATAATCCAAGAAAAAGCATCAGGAAGAATGAATGTGCTACTCCACGATAACGGCCTCCGGCTTTCTGCTAGACTGACAAAAAGCACTACACAGGAGTTGGGTTGGAAGTCACTCCACATCCAAATTATTCACTTGACCTCGCGCACTCATACTTTCACGTTTTCCGTCTCTATCGAACAACCTTCAAGGAACTTCCTTTCTGGATGAAAATGCGCTCCAAAGGTTCGCCTCAAAACCATGCGATTTCTACAGTCGCAAAATCGAAAAGTTACCCCAACGTTGGCAGACTGTTGTAAATAGTGAAGGAGAATATATTGTTGACAACTAAAGTCTCTATTATGTGTATCTGCTGTGTATCTGCGGGAGATATCGAACATGTTTCCCTCGGGTTCGCCGGCCGCGGTGGTCTAGCGGTTCTAGACGCTCAGTCCGGAACCGTGCGACTCCTACGGTCGCAGGTTCGAATCCTGCCTCGGGCATGGATGTGTGTGATGTCCTTAGGTTAGTTAGGTTTAAGTAGTTCTAAGTTCTAGGGGACTGATGACCACAGCAGTCGAGTCCCATAGTGCTCAGAGCCATTTGAACCATTCTTTGAACCCTCGGGTTCCACACAATGTGATTCTCGAAGTAGACTAAATGTCTTACTGTTTGTGATTTTATTTGATTGCCCCTAATAGCACACCACATACTTCCGGAACGTTTATGTTCGTATAACAACCTCATTGGCAAGATCAAATTACGTAGGTAACTTAAGTAGCATTCCTGAAATAAAGTGTACGGGTAACAATTGACAAAAGAAGGCACAATTTTGTGTCCTTACCTGTGAGACACGAAGATTGTCTTTAACAGCAGGCACATACTTTTCGTCTTTGGTTTGCGAAGCAAGTAGTCTTCGACTTCTTCCGGATTATATAAAGCAGCCAAAATCAGATACAAATATTATGGAGGAAAATATTCAATAACAACTACTTAAAAACACATTTAGTGTGCAGGGAAAGCTGCGATACACTGTAACATCAATAATGTCTGTCTACTGACAGAAACTGTAGTGGCATTATAAAATGTGACATCTGCAAAAGTACACAAATACTTCTCAATATATGAAAAACCGAATCTATATGTTCAAATATTTGTTTCTTGGCGAAAAAGAGGCATGAAACAAATGTCCTTGCCTGTTATAAGGGAAAATATCAACGTAATGTAGTAGGTAAATGTCTTAATGAAGCTAGCGATCATTTTTAGCACTCGCGCACACACACACACACACACACACACACACACACACACACACACACATTACATATGTTTGACTACTACAAGTGTGGGGTGATATAGAGTAATGTTAAATACGAAAAGCAAAAACTTGAACAGCCAAGATGGCCAATTATAGCTGTATTTTTGAAATTATTATTACAAATCTTGGCTGTTGAAGTTTTTACTTCTATATTTCACTTACAAAATGATTACCTATATCTTAAGATCATTTTACAATTTTCTTTAAGATGCAATTCCATGTAGACGAGAGTCAGAAATATAGATACATCTAATCTAGTCTAAGCATATCATGCACTGACCAGATAAGAAAGCAATGGAGTTTAATGTCCCGTCTACGATGAAGTCATTAGGTACGAGGCACAAGCTCCCTCTTGGATTAGGTATAGATCTTATTCATAATCATTCCTGATGAACGTATACTCATACAGCAAATTTATTTACTTCATTGATTAGTCTTCTGCAATTCACTTTGATCTTATGATGACTTTACCAGACGGTAAACGACAGCATCATCTCCAAACACACTGAAAAAACTGCTGAGACTGTATCTTGAAACGCCTACATACATCTATAATAGCAGAGGCCCTATATAGGCACTTCTTTGGGGAAGATCATTATCACCTTTGGTTTCACTCGATGACTTCCCGTCAGCGCCTACGAACTCCGTCCATTCTGATACGAACACGAAACCCATCGCACTGCTGGACGATTCTCCATAGCCAAGTAATTGAAGGAAAGCGGATGGGGTGGAACAGTGTCAAAAGCCTTCGGAAACCTAGAAATCTGGAATCGATCTGAGATCCCCTGTCGATATCATTCGTTATTCAGAATGAATAAAGAGCCAGCTGCGTTTCCCAGGGACGATATTTTCTGATCACGTGCTGCTTTTGTGTCAGCAGATCATTCTCTTCCAGGTGTTTCACAATGTTCGTACACAGGATACACAGTTCCAAAAAGCTACTAAAAACCGGTCAATGACGCGGATCTATATTTCAACGGATTACTTTCCTTCTTTTCTTGTGTGTTGGTGTGAACTGTGAAACTCCTTAGGTATCGATTTTTCATCGAGAGAACGGTTATACATGATTGCTAAAAACTGATCTGCTTCATCATTACACAACTCAAGAACTAATGGAATTATCTGATATACAATCCGGACCGGAAGACTTACCTCTACTAGACGACTTTCAAATTTACTCTTCTACATTGAGGGTATCAACTTCTGAATTACTCATAACGGCAGCTGTTCTTGATGTGAATTAGGGACTATTTATTGCGTCGTTTTTGGTGAAGCAATTCCCGACAATAGTGTTTAGTAACTCATCTATAGTGGCACTGTGATCAGCTACATTACCGCTGCTATCACGCAATGGGGGTACCGACTGTGCCTCGTCGATGGTACACTTCACACATGACCAGAATATTTCCGTATTTTCTGTCACACTTCGAGACACAAGTTTGTTTGCGGATACTATTAAAAAAGTCTCGCTTCGAATTCCGTCACGTTAATGCACATGAAAATCAAGGGTCCCAACATACTTCCCTGCGGCGCGCCTGAATCTGAGACCGTGACTCTCCATCCAAATCCTCCTGAGGCGTCCTCTCTACATTATCTGCACTACTATATAAAGACAATTCTGTGTTTAACGTTGTTACCAAAAATCTCGAGAAGTACTTCACTAATTTACTACAAATACTTACATGACGCTCAAATAAATGTTCCGACGGAAAACGTAATGCATAATGTTATACAAATTATTTTTCCCATGTATAGTTTTGCTCCTTACGTATGATTTTAAACAAAAATTGTATACACAACTACGTGCTGTTTTGTTTTCTTTCACGCAGTCGGTTTTAACAGAAAACAGTAAAGTTATATTTATAAACTATCGGCTTATCATTGGGATACTACTACCGAATCTGAATCGTCCGAAACTTTGTAATCTTACCCGCCTACAATACATAACTACGCAAAATACTGTCACTGCAGCTACTGTCCTCACAAATCCACCAGCTAGAGAGGTCTCTCATACCCCTACATCAATGATACCAACTGATTTATCCATTCATTTTAAGCGACTGCAATTCCCAATCGACTTTTCGTTTGCAACAACAATGAGCAAAGCTCAACGTCAGAGGGGATGTGGACATGGAGAGGGAAAAGGAGGAAATGGCCACAGGAGGAGGTGGTAGTGGAAGGAGGGAGGAGGATATAGAGAGGGGAGGGGGAAGGAATGGACAGAGAGGGGGGAAGAGGAATGGACAGAGAGAACAGGGAGGAGGAGCAGATGAAAAAAGAGAAAGGAAGGAGGAGATGAAAAAGAGAAGGAGAGGAGGAGATGAAAAAAAAAGAGAAAGGGCGGAGGAAATGGACAGAGAGAGGAGCGAAAGAAAATTAGGACGTACATCCAGTTCCCATATACATTTCTCAACTGCGAAGCGTTCCCGGGTTCGCTAGTCGCGAATCCATTATTGTGACGTTTGTTCGGAGCTGGCACTGCGCAGAATCTGTCAAGAGACGAGGTGGTCCAGTGTTGAAGGTAACGCTAAAGCAGTGATGTCGACAGGGGGCCAGAGCACAGGGCGAGGGAGCAGGTCAGCCCGGCGCACTACGGTGCGTCGGCGCCAGGCATCGATCTGGCCGCGACAGGCGTCGGGCGTGAGGCGGGTGGCGGGCAGCCGCTTTGCAGGGGCCGCTGCAGCGCAGCGCTACTGCCCGCCCTGCTGCAACCGCCACGAGGCGGATGTTCTTGTTCTATGTACGTCACACGTCGAAATACTCAAATCATTAGCCGGATAGTGCTTCTGCAAGCCGACCGCGTCTTTTCAAAATGATCGTGTCAATATTACGCCAACTGGACTGAACTGGGTCTATGCCTGTCACAGCCACTATCATTCAGTAGAAGGGAAGAAACAAAAAAATGTTTCACAGACACAAGATGCATGATACTGCCCATCTACACAATACTGCGAATTACAACGCCTTATAATCGCACAGCGCTGCTGATATAATTTCTCTTTAAACGTTCAGCCACGAGGAAAATATTTAACAAAAACGGAATGTATTCACTTACGTAACCGTAAGATCACACTCAGAGTCACATCGATTAAATGTCTAGGATGGCGTTATAAGGCGACTTTAAACAGGACGAGCACGTAATATCGAGGGAAGGCGAATGGTCGACATGGATTGACCGGGGTAATTCTAGAAAAGTGTAGCTTACTCGTACTTATTAGAACGCCGCAAACATCTGAGCGACCAATTCTTGTGTATTGCTCGAGTATTTGGGATCAGATCAAAGGAAGACACCGAAGTATTTCAAGACTTGTTCCTACTTTTGTTACCAGTAAGTTCGATCAACATGTGAGTATTGCGGAGATGCTTCGTGAACTCATATGTGAATCTCTGGAAGGAAGAAGACGCTCTTTCCGCAAAACACTATTGAGAAAATTTAGAAAACTTGCATTTGCTAGCGATCCTACTGCCACCAATGCCGATAAGGACGGCAAATACAAGAAAGAGAAATCAGGGCTCTTGCAGCAATGTGTACACAGTCGTTTTCCCCTCCCTAGTACGTGGGTGTAACAGGAAGGGAATGATTAGCGGTGGTACAAGGTACCCTTCGTCGTGCACCTTATGGTGACTTGCAGAGTATCAGTATGTAGATGAAGACTCAGCACAAATTCATACAGACGTGTATATATCACAAAACGTCAAATTTTAATCGTCGCTTTTAAATAAAGCAGGTCAGCTGCGGTACTGCAAAGTTGCCGTTTAATTTCATTTGGGGTGAACTGCTATGAGCAGTTCAGCATAAAATTATGTTGAACTGTGTTTCTCAACACTTACTACCTATTACTTGGGGCAGAGGAACTACTTCCTGTATTGAGCTAAAACATTTTTACCTTTCACCTTAATTGTCACTTATATTCTTCAACGTAATGACGAATAAGACGAGTGTTCCAGCTCGCTATGCAAGGGCAGGAACTACCCTGCAACCAATATGGTGTCGACGTATTATCGGAGCACAAAAGTGATGAAGTTACAGTCCACACTATCGCCCGCGTAGTTACCGAATGCAACACCTCTCACGTGCGTCTCAGTCTCCGTACAGCTGGACCTCTCAGATCGATGAGTTATTTCAAATACCCGTCACTGTCTTGCGTCCATACTAGGTTATAAGTACGGCTAAAGCAGAGAACAATCACACTGCTTTTTTAACTGCAGTCGTAGGGCTACTATACTGCTCTGTCTCCCGTGTCCGACACTTACTTTCGCATGACAAACTAAAAATTACTTTTTGGAATAGACAGTAGTAAAAGAGCCCTTCTATACGTTTTATAGTCACAGTTTTCATGTCACTTCACATGAATGCATTACAGATATTACAATAACTGTTACAATAGTTCATCTTTTGCATGTAACTACTTAATTACAGCACAAAATCAAAGTAAGGAAAGTACGAAACCCATTCAGGTATGAGAAATATAGAAACAATATCAAACTGATAAAGAAAAAATTTTAAATTACGTCTGTAGCTGTACACAATCGTGTGAAGTTGTGCACACATTACAGCTCTTATAGGCCGATTAAAGTAACTTTGTGATTGACAGATGGCAGTTGCGGGCTGCAGTGTTACCAGAGCGCAGCCAGACACACTTGACAAGGCTCTGCACATATCTTCACAAGAGAAAACACAGAGGGAACGTGGCAATCGCCAGGTAAGTACGAATGGCTGACGGCTGGTCACTACCGCTCGACTCTCTGGGACGTCAAACACAAAGATATTTCAGTTCAAGTATAGGCAGCGACTTCCACCTATCTCAAGATTCCTTATGTGTAATAACACATCTAGAAGATACAAAATAAAAGCGAAACTCCCGTAATGTTATCCCGTAGCAACTATCTGGAACGACATGGAGTTGCGCGTGCACACTGAGAACTAACTCTTGTCTAGAGTACATCTGAAAACTGCTTGCCAGTCTAGATGAGAAGTGGACACGTCGCTGAAGTGGACGTCCAACTGAAGAACAATTGGAACATTCAGCGTCGCCCTATGTGCCTCTCCCGTCCTAGCAAACAGAGCCTCCTGAAATCAGGCGAGCACATTTAGCCACAAGATTATACAAAAGAGTCCTAGGAAAACCCAGAAATCCGTATACACCTAGCACCTACAAACAGACTTCGTTCCAGGTCATCTTTATGGAAAATTGGCGAACAACTGCAAGGCTCCGACTCGAAGACAGCTTGGAAAGAACTATAGCCTGTAAGTGGACATCAGAACCGAAACTTGATTGGTGGATTCAAACTCCAGAGAAATTGTGTACAACTTTGAACCGTGTCAGGGCAAGTGCTGCTGGGTGTAAGCAATTAATGAATAAATTGGGCCTACCGGACAGTACTGAACGTGAGTGCCAGTCATTGGGGCATTTACTTGCGTGTGATGTGCGTGACTATGACGGTTACCTGAAAGACATGCACAGATTCTTCGACTCAGCCATAGAGTGGCTCAAGAAGATTTGTAATAGAGTAAAGTACTATAAGAAGATATGTAAATAATAGTGTAACTGAGTACAGAGGTATAGGAATGTTTTACTTACTACAATATATGGCGAATGCCTTTATAAACGCCGAATGAGTAAATAAAATAAGCGTAAACGCTTAGGAGAGAATGTGCTTCTCGGCGCGCCTAACTGTGGCGTCCGTGTCCAGTGCTGATATGAGTCAATCAATTTACTTCGTCGTTAAACAGCCAATCTGTGCGCAATGAATCTATACTGAATACCAATTAGAGCACAAAGAAACTGTTGAGCGACAACGTAATGCATGTGGCAGCTGGTAGACTAAACACAAAGAAAGACTAAACATGAAGAAAAAAACTATTCTGCCTAAATGATTGAAAACTGAAATATAGCGACGTACCTAACAGTTCTGTCTGTATGTTCTCTACGTATTGAATATAATTACGCTTTTTCACGAGTATAATCTACGCAGTGGACTGTAGCTTTGTGGAATGCAAACTCGTTCCGGCAAACTAAATCACACCTAATTGACCCGCAATTAATAGCAATGTGCTGATGTCCCGTTTATTGAAAGTGGCATTGGATGTTGTTTTACACGTTCTAAGTTGCTGCGTTCTAAGTTTCTGAAAAGTTGTTATAAATAAAGTAAAACAATAAGCGATCAACACGCCTTTGTTTACAAAAATTCTGCATGACTGCATACTCAGAGTCGTGCAAAAATTAAAACTGTGCGCCGGACGTGGCTCGAACATCGGAATTTGTTTTTGCGGGCGAGTGCTGTGCCGATTGCGCTATACAAGCATCACTCTCGACCCGCCCTCGCAGCTTGTCCTACGTTCCAAACCTCACGGAAGTTCTCCTGCATACTTTGCAAGACTAGCACTACTGGAAGAATGCCGCAGAATAGCTTAGACACAGTATTGCGGATAGTTTCAAATCAACGCACACTTTTCTGCAGAGTGAAAATTCATACCGGGCCGCAAACTCATTCAGGCAATTTATTTCCTTTATTAATATTTCCTTTATTAATGTTCTGGGGCGGGGAGTGGCTTTTTATGTTGCATGTCGTGTTAAGATCATAACCCCCGCAATGTGAATCGAGTTCCCTGCAGTGTCACATCGCAGAAGAAGAAACTCGCGGACGAGAGGGAAGATATCACCGCCCTTGGTAACACATCTCCTCCCCGGCAAAAAGAGAGGCGATACCGTAGCGCCCTCCCCCAGCCGGCAGTATTGAATCAGGGCGGAGTACAAGAGCCAGATTCAATTTGGCGATAGTCGCGGAAACTGAATCCCACGGTCCCGGGGCCCCGGGGTAAATGCATTACCTGCGGCGAATCGCAAAAAGGGGCGCCGTGGGGCCGGCTGCACAACAGGTGCCCCTAGACTAGAGGTAGGGCAGCGCCGCAGCGCGGCAGAGGTACACACGTGGAGGAGTGCCCTCGGGGAGATTCATTACTGCCGCTGTGCCGGCGGCCAACCGGCCGTCCAAGGAGCCATCGCACGGCCGATCGCCTGCCGCTTTGATGTCCAGCCCGGCACTCATTTGCATAGATACGACTCCAGGCGCTTGCGCCGGTCGCCTGCAAAGTGTCAGACCCTTCTGCTGAGCTAACACTGGCCGCCCTTTGCCTTACACGTCCCACCGCCTACAATTCGGCACGGTTTCTTTCCCATCAACTGGCGCTCTGCAAGTACTATTTGACATTCGTACATCCTGGGGTACGTCCACTTTGCATCCGGCCACGGACTAACAGTGTCTAAGCAGTTTTCTAAGCAGCTACAGAACTACTAAATAAGACATGGTGGCTTGTAGTACGGAATGCTTCGATAGGTAGACTTCGTATGTGGAGGAAGTCATTGACAGGCCGAAGTAAATTCTGGTCCTACTTAAAATCGCTAAGCTAGTCTAAGGCTTTTATCCAGTCACTCGCTGACCAATCTGATGTGACTGAAGAAGATAGCAAAAGGGAAGTCGAAGTTTTAATTTTCGCACCTAAGAAATCGTTTCCGCAGAGGATTCGTGAAAACATACCGTTGTTTGACCATCGCACAGACTCCCTATAGAGGACATAATAATAAGCATCCCTACCAATTTAAGCAAATAAGTCGCCAGGTCTGGGTGGAATCCAGACCAGGTTTTTACAAAGAGTACCATACTGCAATGGCCCCTTACTTTGCTTTTATCACGAATCTCTCACCCAGCGCGAATGCAAAAAAGCGCAGTTGACGCCCGTATATAAGAACTAATATCGATTTGCTGCAGAATTCATGAACATATTGTCAGTTAGAATAAATTAAATTTCCTTGAGACGGGAAAGCTTCCGTCCACGAATTGGGAATTGGCGCGTTTTTTTTTAGAAAGCATCACTCGTGCGCAACTCAGCTTGCCCTTAACTCACGTGATATCCTGCGAACTACGGATGCAGTCAACAGACAGATTCCACATTTCTAGATTTCCGAAAAGCATTTCATACCGTGCCCCACTGCAGACTGTTAACGAAGGTACGAGCATACGGCATAGTTTCCCAGATATGTGAGTGGCACGAAGATTTCTTGAGTAAAAGAACGCAATACGTTGTCCTCGACAGCCATTGTTCATCAGAGACAATAGTATCATCAGAAGTGCCCTAGGGAAATGTGATAGAACCGTCGCTAATTTCCTGTAGGCATAAATGCTCTGGCGGATAGGATGAACGGCAATCTGCAGCAGTTTGCCTATGATGCTATGGTGTATGGGAAGGTGTCGTCGATGACTGACTGTAGCGGGGTACAACAGGACCTAGACAGCATTTGTAGTGGGTGTGACGAATGCCAGCTAGATCTAAAAGTAGAAAACAAAGTTTAATCAGACAAGTAGGAAAGAAACCTATAATGTTCGAATACAGCGTTAGTAGTGTGAGTCTTGACACGGTCACGTTCGTTAAATATATGGGCGTTACGTTGCAAACTGATATGAAATTGAACGAACATCTATGGACTGTAGTAAAGAGGACAAATAGTCGACTTCGGTTTATTGGGAGAATTTAGGAAAGTGTGCTTCATCTGAAAAAGAGGCCGCATATAGGACACTAGTACGATCCATTCCTGAGTACTGCTCGAGTATTTTGAATCCGCATGAGGTTGGATTGAAGCAAGACATCGAAACAATTCTCAGGCGGGCTGCGAGGTTCATGTCGGCAGGTTCTAACAATACGCAAGTGTTACAGAGATGCTTTGGGAACTCAAATGAGAAACCATGGTAGAAAGGTGACGTTCTTTTCGAGGAACACTATTGAGAAAGTTTAGAGACCCGACATTTGAAGTTGACTGCAGAACAATTCTACTGCCGCCAACTAACATTTCGCGAGAGGCCTCCGAAGATAAGAAAAATTTGGGATCGTACAGAGGTGTACAGACAGTCGTTTTTCCTCTCTCCGTCTGCGTGTGGAATAGGACAGGACATGACTGGTAGTGGTGCAGGGTACCCTCCTCCATGCACCGTACGGTGACTTGCGAAGTATGTATGTAGACGTAGAAGTAACATACACAAAAACATAAGTCCTCGTGCATGTATGACTGGGATATATTGTCCCAAGTATAAAATGAAAATAGCTCTTATCTCTGACCGAAGTTCCAGGGAAATGTCCCTCGGTTTTGAGGCAAAACCCGTAATTCCTTCCAAATATTCCCAACAGGGTCCTCCACTGCCCCACTACCACCTCGCCTGTTACCTGTCTGATGAGAACTGTGCTACGCATGGGTGGAATCTCTAACAACCTGCTTTACCCTTCGAGGTAGAGAAAGAGAATTATATTAAAAAAAATGATATGACACCACAGGGAAAGACACACAACGGAGACAGGTTGAAGTAAATTTGCACTTGTCCCTCTGGTAACGACGGGGATATTTTGACGGGTAATGTTAAGAACGTTTTAAGACTCCTAGAAACAAGTGTATACCGAATATAGTCTCACGTAGCGTAAAGTACCATCAGAGACGTTTCGGAAAAGCTGCAATGAACATCAGCGACGCAACCGACAAAATCACCCAGTTGTCATGTATCATTGCAGATAGTATGACATAGGACGACGCCAGTATCGTGGTGTAGTGGTTAGTTACTTGGTCCGCGTATTTTGGGAGGCCATCAAAATACTTCTATTGGAAAGCTTAGAAACAGTAAAAGAGGTTTCAATTTAAGGAGATCTGGGACAACACGCTCCAATTTTTAGAATCTCGACGTTCAAAAGTTTGAGCCGGAAATCACCGAGGAGCAACGTTTCTCACGGAAGAACGGCGCGGGCGAAGGAAAATAAAAGTTTCTGAAAGGACGATGATACCGAGAATCGCAGTCTGCTGTGATTAGAGGAGCAACATCGACACTGCTTCGCAGTACCTGATCACCAATGTTAAGATGGAAAAAATTTGGCATGATACACTGTATTAACTTCTTTTACCCGATGTTCTGATGATGGACTATGCTCGAAACACGTGAATAAAAATGTTTGAGCCAACGGACTACACTGAGGTGAAAAAGTCATGCGATAGTGATATTCATATGAACAGACGGCGGTAGTGTCGCGTACACAAGATATAAAAAAACTAGTGGATTGCGAGAGCTGTCTTTCGCACTCAAGTGATTAATGTAGAAAGGTTTCCGACGTGATTTTGGTCGCACTACGGAATTTAAAAGACTTTCAAAAAAATGGTTCAAATCGCTCTGAGCACTATGGGACTTAACATCTGTGGTCATCAGTCCCCTAGAACTTAGAACTACTTAAATCTAACTAGCCTAAGGACATCACACACATCCATGCCCGAGGCAGGATTCGAATCTGCGACCGTAGCAGTCGCGCAGTAAAAAGACTTTCAATGCGGAATGGTAGCTGAATGTAGACGCATGGGAAATTCCATTTCGGGAATCGTTAGGGAATTCAGTATTCTGAGATACACAGTGTCAGGAGTGTGGAGAATGCGAAATTTCAGGCATTACCTCCCATCATCGACAACACCGTGATAGAAGGTCAAAATAACGACAGAGAGCAGCGGCGTTTGCTAGAGTTATCAGTGTTAACATAAAAGCAACACAGCGTGAAATAATGGCAGAAATTAATGTGGAATGTACTACGAACATATAAGGACAGTGTGGCGAAAATTGGCGTTAATGGGCTATAGCAGCAAACAACTGACGCGGGTCCTTTGCTAACAATACAACATCGCCTGCAGCGCCTCTCCTGGGCCCGTGACCATATCGGTTGGACCCTAGACGACTGGAAAACCGTGACCTGGTCGATGAGTCCCGATGTCAGATGGTAAGAGCTAATGGCAGGGTTCGAGTGTGGCGCTAACCCCACGAAGCCATGGATCCGAGTTGCCAACAAAGCTCTGTGCAAGTTGGTGGTGACTTCATAACGGGGTGGGCTATGTTTACATGGAATGGACTGGGTCCTCAAAAAATGGTTCAAATGGCTCTCAGCTCTATGCGACTTAACTTCTGAGGTCATCAGTCCCCTAGAACTTAGAACTACTCAAATCTAACTAGCCTAAGGACATCACACACATCCATGCCCGAGTCAGGATTCGAACCTGCGACCGTAGCGGTCGCGCGGTTCCAGACCGAAGCGCCTAGAACCGCTCAGCCACTATGGCCTGCTGGGTCCTCTGGTCCAGCTGAACCTATCATTGACTTGAAAATGTTATGTTCGTTTATGTGGGAACATTTGCAGCCATTCATGAACTTCATGTTCCCAAATAACGACGGAATTTTTAAGGATGGCAATGAGCCATGTTACCCGGCTGCAACTGTTCGCGATTGGTTTGAAGAACATTCTGGACAATTTGAGCCAATGATCTGGCCACCTATATTGCCCGACGTGAATCCCATCTAACATTTATGGGACATAATCAAGAGATCAGTTGGCTGGCGCACGAACTCCTGCACCGGCAACACTTCCCGTAATTACGGACGGCTATAGACTCAGCATTGCTCAATATTTCTGGTGGTGGTGGTTAGTGTTTAACGTCCCATCGACAACGAGGTCATTAGAGACGGAGCGCAAGCTCGGGTTAGGGAAGGATTGGGAAGGAAATCGGCCGTGCCCTTTCAAAGGAACCATCCCGGCATTTGCCTGAAACGATTTAGGGAAATCACGGAAAACCTAAATCAGGATGGCTGGAGACGGGATTGAACCGTCGTCCTCCCGAATGCGAGTCCAGTGTGCTAACCACTGATCCACCTCGCTCGGTTCAATATTTCTGCAGGGGACTTCCAACGACTTGTTGAGTTCACGTTACGTTGAGTTGCTGCAGTACGCCGGGTAAAAGGAGATTCGGCACGGCATCAGGAGGTTTTCCACGACTTTTTTGACCTCAGTATATTTTTATTATCGGCCAAAAAATGCAGTTAAAGACATGGTCTCTATCCATAGAAAAGTCGCGAAGCCTCCAGCGCGACTTTATGTGGCAAGTTTTTGTCGTCCAGCCCGCAAGCACACACGGTTCCACTGCTCGGGATCACTGAATGCAGCGATTGCATTGTCGATATATTAGGCAAAAACGGAAGAACTGTCAGCTCGTCTAACAATTAACGGTTTCTGTTTAATTGGTGTGTCCTCTGGTTCTTTGCTTCCTGCGTCGACAACCTAGTCGTACAAAGCTACCATACTGAAAACAAACATTCCTTTGATGGCGACGCAGAAAAGCAGCTCGGACACGACAAAGCGTCTCGGAGCCTGGTTTCTCTGAACAAGTAGCGACGGTAACCAGAGTGCCCGTGAAAGAGCCGTTCAACGTTTGTTCTCTCTCTCTTCCTCTGTATACCTCTTCTTGCGTCAGAAGTTCTCGGCTTAGTTACCGCGGCGCAAGCGCTACCTGTGAAGCGGGATCAAAGAGCTGCCCAACTCTCGTTTCGCTGACAACCGTTGGCGTGAAAATGTCAATAGAGGTCGTATTGCAGTCTGAAGCAAAGTACACACCCAAATTTTCTAGACAGGAATAATAGGGATAGAAATCGTCTAGTCGAACAGAAACACACACGCTCGTTTTCAGACGCTCATAACTTTGGTTCTGTAACAAAATTATCTTTCCGTTAATTCTGTTCTCTGTCGCGTTGAACTGAATTAATTTAATCGTTTCTTTTCATCATTTAGTCACCTGGCTTGATATAGACACTTCTGTTCAGAAACTGCTCTTCTGTATAAACTGTTCATCGCAGCAACCCGGAACTCCGACAAAAACTATGAAAAGAATTTTGTTTCCTTTATATATACGAGGGTTGTCCAGAAAGTAAGTTCCGATAGGTCGCGAAATGGACACCACAGTAAAAAGCGATGAAGCTTTGCTCAGATGTGTTGGATAGTGTGTCTAGCAAGACCGTCGATCGCACCAAGACGCTCTTTTCAGTTGTGAGCGCACTGTGAGCATGTAAAGGTGCCTAGAACAACATTGTCTCCCGCCAAGTAGGAGGGCCCACTGCGAGACTTCGCCTTAATGAATGCAGCCCACCTAACACAACTGCCACACACTTCTTCATGGCAATTCTCAGCCGCACTTTGCAGGGGCAGTGAAGAGGCTCCTGCAGCCTTTTCGATGGGAAGTGTTTGATCACCCACAACATAGCCCTAATTGACTCGTCCTTAGTACCATATTTGTTCACATGAAACTCTGGATACGAAGACAACACTTGGTCGCGGGCTACGCGCTATAGACCAGCGTAGAGAATTACTGGAACGCACAGGCGGCTGCCTTCTATGACGATGGTGTGGGAAATTTGGTATAACGATCCAACAAATGTCTAAGTCGGAGCGGTTATTATGTAGAGAAGTATTGGGAAGTATAGCTAACTCTTGCAAATAAAATGTTTCTGATTTTCACTGCGGTTTCCATTTAGGGACCGATCGGAAATTACACTCCTGAAAATTGAAATAAGAACACCGTGAATTCATTGTCCCAGGAAGGGGAAACTTTATTGACACATTCCTGGGGTCAGATACATCACATGATCACACTGACAGAACCACAGGCACATAGACACAGGCAACAGAGCATGCACAATGTCGGCACTAGTACAGTGTATATCCACCTTTCGCAGCAATGCAGGCTGCTATTCTCCCATGGAGACGATCGTAGAGATGCTGGATGTAGTCCTGTGCAACGGCTTGCCATGCCATTTCCACCTGGCGCCTCAGTTGGACCAGCGTTCGTGCTGGACGTGCAGACCGCGTGAGACGACGCTTCATCCAATCCCAAACATGCTCAATGGGGGACAGATCCGGAGATCTTGCTGGCCAGGGTAGTTGACTTACACCTTCTAGAGCACGTTGGGTGGCACGGGATACATGCGGACGTGCATTGTCCTGTTGGAACAGCAAGTTCCCTTGCCGGTCTAGGAATGGTAGAACGATGGGTTCGATGACGGTTTGGATGTACCGTGCACTATTCAGTGTCCCCTCGACGATCACCAGTGGTGTACGGCCAGTGTAGGAGATCGCTCCCCACACCATGATGCCGGGTGTTGGCCCTGTGTGCCTCGGTCGTATGCAGTCCTGATTGTGGCGCTCACCTGCACGGCGCCAAACACGCATACGACCATCATTGGCACCAAGGCAGAAGCGACTCTCATCGCTGAAGACGACACGTCTCCATTCGTCCCTCCATTCACGCCTGTCGCGACACCACTGGAGGCGGGCTGCACGATGTTGGGGCGTGAGCGGAAGACGGCCTAACGGTGTGCGGGACCGTAGCCCAGCTTCATGGAGACGGTTGCGAATGGTCCTCGCCGATACCCCAGGAGCAACAGTGTCCCTAATTTGCTGGGAAGTGGCGGTGCGGTCCCCTACGGCACTGCGTAGGATCCTACGGTCTTGGCGTGCATCCGTGCGTCGCTGCGGTCCGGTCCCAGGTCGACGGGCACGTGCACCTTCCGCCGACCACTGGCGACAACACCGATGTACTGTGGAGACCTCACGCCCCACGTGTTGAGCAATTCGGCGGTACGTCCACCCGGCCTCCCGCATGCCCACTATACGCCCTCGCTCAAAGTCCGTCAACTGCACATACGGTTCACGTCCACGCTGTCGCGGCATGCTACCAGTGTTAAAGACTGCGATGGAGCTCCGTATGCCACGGCAAACTGGCTGACACTGACGGCGGCGGTGCACAAATGCTGCGCAGCTAGCGCCATTCGACGGCCAACACCGCGGGCCCTGGTGTGTCCGCTGTGCCGTGCGTGTGATCATTGCTTGTACAGCCCTCTCGCAGTGTCCGGAGCAAGTATGGTGGGTCTGACACACCGGTGTCAATGTGTTCTTTTTTCCATTTCCAGGAGTGTATTTTCTGGACAACCCTCGTATTTGGGTGTTTGGGGAGGGAAGGTCGATATTTTAAACAGTGATAGTATAAGTAATTCTGAACAAAAAATATTATATGAACATAGGTCCGCAAATGCTTCGTTAGTGAGTTATGGGTATTGAAAGGAACTTTGATTCTGCAAAACTGATGTGCACAACGTGAACGTATACGCAAAACAACTGGCCCGCAACGTGATTTTCTTGTAAACAATGGACAGGTACATGCCATGTTCACGCTATGCAACCTACCACGTATTATGGTTATGTGACGTACGTAGTGCAGTCACCCGTAGTTTGCGCAGTTGTGCCGTGTAAGCCACATTGTGTAGTGTACCGGCGACGTATCGGTTAGCTGTGTAGTGTGTGGTGTTAATTGTGTTCGTACAAGGGCTGCTGACAATGTCACACGTCTACAGAAATGAGCAATACGCACATATGGTGGGTGTTATGACTTCTGCAACGGTAGTGCTACCGCTGCAAGATAAGAATACCACAGGCGCTTTCCAGCTCGACGATTACTTGATCTCAGGGTGTTTACCAAAGTGTTTATCACTTTGCGTGCAACAGGCTCTCTTGAAAGTAGACATTTTTCGTCCGAACGTGGACATCAATAAACTTTTCAAGAACAGGCAGTAATTATCGCAAGTGTTGAGCGAAGTCCCAGTACGGGCATACGAAGAATGTTCCTGCGTATGAATGTCACAAAGACACGTGTATGGGAAGCATTACATGCGGAAAACCTGTATCCATTTCAGATACAGCGTCTCCAAAATCTCCACGTTGGTGACAATGCACAACGACTTCAATTCTGTCAGTGGGTAATTGAGAATAGTCGGTTGCTTCCATACATACTATTCACTGACGAAGCCCAGTTTTCACGACATGGACCGAGCGAGGTGGCGGAGTGGTTAGCACAATGGACTCGCATTCGGGAGGACGACGATTCAATCCCACGTCCAGCCATTATGATTTAGGTTTTCCGTGATTTCCCTAGATCACTTCAGGCGAATGTCGGGATGGTTCCTTTGAAAGGGCACGGCCGCTTTCCTTGCCCATCCTCCCCTAATCCGAGCTTGTGCTCCGTCTCTAATGACCTCGTTGTCGACGGGACGTTAAACACTAATCTCCTCCTCCTCCTCCTCCTCACGACATGGAATAAACAGCACACGCAATAATCATCGATGGTCTTGGGAAAATACACACGCTTCGGTGGATAGCAATTTCCGAGTTCGTTTTACCATAAATGTTTGGTGCGGCATGATCGGTAACCTTGTGATAGGTCAATTTATTATCAATCAGCGATTGACGGGAGGGAGGTACATGCATTGTTTTGGTAAATTCAAATGGCTCAAATGGCTCTGAGCACTATGGGACTTAACTTCTGAGGTCATTAGTCCCCTAGAACTTTGAACTACTTAAACCTAACCAACCTAAGGACATCACACACATCCATGCCCGAGGCAGGATTCGAACCTGCGACCGCAGCGTTCGCGCGGTTCCAGACTGTAGCGCCTAGAACCGCTCGGCCACCCCGGCCGGCCCTCTGATAAATTCATTTGTGGAACTATTGGAAGACATTTCTTTAGCTAAGCGAACTGGAATGTACTTTGAACATGACGGTGCCCTCCACATACCTGACGTGTGAGAGACCATCTCAACCACACCTACCCAATCGCTGGACTGGCCGAGGCGGTGCTATTGATTGGCCTCCAAGATCACTTGACTTTACACCTTCAGATTTCTGTTTATGGGGTTGGATGAAATCAGACGGGCACAAAGTGAAGATAAATACACGAGATTAACTGCTTCGTCGCATCATGGTCGCTGCTGAATTGATTAGGGATCAACCACAGGTAATTGAACAAGCAACGCAACATGTTATCGCTAGAGCGCAAAAGTGCATTGACGTTCATGGTCGGATATTCGAACCTGTTCTGCGAACTGAACAACATCTGTACGATAAGTGTTAAGGGCGTTTGAAAAGACGTGGTACGCCTTTTTCAACTGAATACATGTAACATGCATGTTGTAATGCGTTATGCACTAAATGCAACGTAAATAGACATTATGTAAAAATGTGTAACATAACTTTACGTCTCTGTAACATTGTTTTCGAGAAAATCAATGGTTATGGTCCAGTTGTATTGCGTATTACGTTCACGTTGTGCACATCAATTTTGCAGAACTGAAAGTTCCTTTCAATACCCATACATCCCTAACCCACTATTTACGGACCATACAACATTTTTTGTTCAGAACACTTGCGACCTACGTCCTCAATTATTTGTTGGATGTATTCCAATCTCTGTCTCCCTCTACAGTTTTTGCCCTCTACAGCTCCCTCTACTACCATTGAAGTCATTCGCCTCATGTCTTACCAAATGTCTTATCATCCTGTCCCTTCTCCTTATCAGTGTTTTCCGCAAGTTCCTTTTCTCTCCGATTCTGCGCAGAACCTCCTCATTCCTTACCTTGCCAGTCCACCTAGTTTTAAACGTCTGTAGCACCACATCTCAAATGCTTCGATTCTCTTCTGTTCCGGTTTTCCCACAGTTCATGTTTTACTACCATACAGTGCTGTACTCCAGACGTACGTTCTCAGACATTGAGGCCGATATTTGATATTAGTAGACTTCTCTTGGCCAGGAATGCCCTTCTTGCCATTGCTAGTCTGCTTTTGATGTCCTCCTTGCTCCGTCGGTCGTTGGTTGTTTTACTCCCTAGGCAGCAGAATTGCATAGCTTTATCTACTTCGTGACCATCAATCCTGATGTTAAGTTTCCCGCTGTTCTCATTTCTGCTACTTCTCATTACCTTCGTATTTCTTCGATTTACTCTCAATCCATACTCTGTATTCATTAGACTGTTCATTCCGTTCAGCAGATCATGTAATTATTCTTCACTTTCACTCAAGATAGCAATGTCATCAGCGAATCGGATCATTGATATCCTTTCACCTTGAATTTTAATTCCACTCCTGAACCTTTCATGTCCATCATTGCTTCCTCGATGTACAGATTGAACAGTAGAGGCGAAACGCTACGTCCTTGTCTTACACACTTTTTAATACTAACACTGCGTTCTTAGTCGTCCACTCTTATTATTCCCTGTTGGCTGTTGTATGTATTGTATATGACCCGTCTCTCTCTATAGCTTAACCCTACTTTTTTCAGAATTTCGAACATCTTGCACCATTTTATATTGTCGAACGCTTTTCCCAGGTCAACAAATCCTATGAACGTATCGTGATTTTTCTTTAGTCTTGCTTCCATTATCAAACGCAACGTCAGAATTGCCTCTCTCGTGCCTTTACCTTTCCTGAAGTCAAACTGATCGTCACCTAGCGCATAGTCAATTATCTTTTCCGTTCTTCTATATATTATTCTTGTAAGCAACTTGGATGCTTGAGCTGTTAAGCTGATTGTGCGGTAATTCTCATGTTTGTCAGCTCTTGCGTCTTCGGAATTGTGTGGATGATGCTTTTCCGAAAGTCAGATGGCATGTCGCCAGACTCACATTCTACACACCAACGTGAATAGTCGTTTTGTTGCCACTTCCCCCAATGATTTTAGAAACTCTGATGGAATAGTATCTCTTCTGACTTATTTGATTTTAAGTCCTCCAAAACTCTTTTAAATTCTCATTCTAATACTGGATCCCCTATGTCTGACTCCTGTTTCTTCTTCTATCACATCAGACAAATCTTCCCCCTCATAGAAGCTTTCAATGTATTCTTTCCACCTATCCGCTCTTTCCTCTGCATTAAAATTGCCGTTGCACTCTTAATGTTATCACCCTTACTTTTAATGTCGCCGAAGGTTGTTTTGACTTCCTTGTATGCTGAGTATGTTCTTTTGACAATCATTTCTTTTTCGATGTCATCACGTTTTTCCTGTAGCCATTTAGTCTTAGCTTCCCTGCACTTCCTACTTATTTCATTCCTCAGCGACTTGTATTTCTTTATTCCTGAGTTTCCCAGGACAGCTTTGTAGTTCCTACTTTCATCGATCAATTGAAGTATTTCTTCTGTTACCCATGGTTTCTTCGCAGTTACCTTCTTTGTACCTATGTTTTCCCTCCCAACTTTTGTGATGGCCCTTTTTAGAGATGTCCATTCCTCTTCAACTATACTGCCTACTGAGCTATTCCTTATTGCTGTATCTATAGCGTTAAAGCACTTCAACCGTATCTCGTCATTCCTTAGTACTCGGTATCCCGTTTCTGTGCGTATTGATTCTTCCTGGCTAATGTCTTATACTACAGCCCATTCTTCATCACGACTGTATTGTGATCTGAGTGTATATCTGCTGCTGGGTACACCTTACAATCCAGAATCTGATTTCGGAATCTCTGTCTGACCATGATACTTTCTGACTGATATCTTCCCGTACCACCCGGCCTTTTCCAAGTATACCTCCGCCTCTTGTGATTCTTGAACAGAGTGTTCGCTATTACTAGCTGTTACAGAACTCAATTAGTCTTTCTCCTCTCTCATTCCTTGTCCCAAGCCCATATTCTCCTGTAATCTTTTCTTCTACTCCTTCCCCTGCAACTGCACTCCAGTCCTCCATGACCATTAGATTTTCATATCCCTTGACATACTGTATTACCCTTCCAATATCCTCATACACTTTCTCTATCTCTTCATCTTCAGAATGCGGCGTTGCCATTTATACCTGAACTATCATCGGTGTTGGTGTTGGCTTGCCGTCGATTCTGATAAGAACGACCCTATCACTGACCTGTTCTCTACCCTACCTTCCGACTCATAACGAATCTTACTCCCGTTATACCATTTTCTGTTGCTGTTGATATTACTCTGTACTCATCTGACCAGAGATCCTTGCCTTCTTTAGACTCCACTTCACTGATCCCCCTGCTACATCTAGATTGAGTCTTTGCATAACCGTTTCAGATTTTCTAGCTTTCCTACCACATTCAAGCTTCTGACATCCCACGCCCTGACTCGTAGAACGTTATCCTTTCGTTGATTATTCAATCTTTTTCTCTGGTAACCTCGCCCTTGGCTGTCCCCTCCCGGAGATCCGAATGGGGGACTATTCCGGAATCTTTTGCCAATGGAGAGATCATCATGACACTTCTTCAATTACAGGCCACATGTCCTGTGGATACACGTTCGTGTCTTTAATGATGTGGTTTCCACTGCCTTCTGCATCCTCATGCCACTGATCATTGATGATTCTTCCCACCCCTAGGACAAGGGAGTGCGTTGAACCTCTGTCCGCTCCACAGCCCTCTTTGGCAGAATGAGGGATGACTTCTTATGCCGGAAGTCTTCGGCCGCCGATGCTGATTATTAATCAAAATTTAAGCAGTGGCGGGAGTCGAACTCGGGACCGAAGACGTTTTGATTAGGAATCAAAGACACTAGCCCTAGACTGCGGTGTAATTAAAAAGTAAACAGAATTCATCTGATCGAGGATAAAACCCAAGCCCTGCAAAACTAAAATCCATGACGTGAAGCGACGTAATAAGGCCCACAATAGAAACGTACAGCGCATTTATCAACCCGTTGCGGGCAGTGAAGCGTCGTGTCTGGAATACGCCCTACTGTCGCCTAGCGGCTACGGAGTGATCCTGCGTTGTAGACAAGGTGGGGGGAGAGCCTTAATGAAAAGGCTGTCGGTGGCCGGTAATAGATACCCGGCCGGCGGCGCCCCTGTTCGGGTCGCCACGTGCCCAGCCAACCGATCGCTACGTGGGCCGCGAGCACGGTCACCAGTGACGCAGGCGCCCGCCTTGGAGGGGGAGCGCTGAGTGGGAGTCTGCCGTCAGCAGAGGAGCACGTGCAGGGGCACCACGTCCCTTCCTCCAGCACGTGTTTGCTTAGGGCGCACTGTAACTACGAAAAAGTCTGATGAAAGTTGTTCTTCAATGACGGAATTGTAACTGCATTACATACATCAAATTTGCGTCTAGGACGCTTAAAAAAAAAAAAAAAAGACTGAAATTATTGCTTAACGTCTCGTCCAAGGCGACGTCGTTAGAAGCGAAGCAGTGTCACTTGGAGGTGGGTGCGGGAAGGAATTGGCCCTGTAGTAACCATCCTTGATTCTACTGGAGTCTTCGTGAATAAAACCGTCTAGATTTCTTAATATACTGTCTGATCCAAGTATTAAGACACCTATTAGTTGACATTAACATACATGTCCACCCTTCGTCTTTATGACGGCATGAACTCTGCTAGGGACTTTTTCAGTGAAGGAATGGCAGCTCATTCTTCATCAAGAGCCGAAATCAAAAAAAGTTGTGATGCTGGATCCTGGGGTCTGGAGCGAAGTCGATGTTCTAACTCATTCCAAAGGTGTACCATTGGGTTCAGGTCAGGACCTCAGGGCAGGCGAGTCCATTTTACGAATGTACAAAAACCATCGCCTCCGCAGATTCTGCCTTATGACAGGGTGCACTGTCATGCTGATACAGTCATCTACTTCGAACTGTTACTCTTTTGTACGCAGTACACAATGCTGTAAAATACTTTCATCTCCTTCCGTATCTAGCATTTTCGTAAGAACAACAATGGGACGACGCTATGCCCTGTGGCATAGCGTGATTCAGCTCTCCAAACCACGCGTTTCCACTGCCCAGTGACGTTGCTCATACGTCACCTTAACTGTTGCTTAGCATTCAATACAGGAATGTGTGGCTTATAAAGAGCTGCTTGACCACTGTACCCCATTCTTGGTAACTCGGTATCTACATTCACTGTGCTAACTTCACTGCTGGTAGCACATTGGGTAATGATGATGATGATGATGATGATGATGTCTGCTTTGTGGAGCGGTCAACAGCGCCCGTACAAGTTCCCAACCTTTGCTCAGTCCAATCTCGCCACTGTCATGAATGATGATGAAATGATGAGGACAACACAAACACCCAGTCATCTCGAGGCAGGTGAAAATCCCTGACCCCGCCGGGAATCGAACCCGGGACCCCGTGCTCGGGAAGCGAGAACGCGACCGTGAGACCACTAGCTGCGGACAGCACACTGGATGTAACGTGTGATTCCTTCCACTCATTTCAAGCTATTTTTATACAACCATCCTCTGCAAAGTTCGGATATATATTGGCAGCTGCTGATAAGTCGTCGACGGTACTTCTCGTAGCATGACGCCGCCGTCTATAATGACTTCTAACATCAGAATGAAACACAAATTAGAAAATACCTTGGGTCTATATAGTTAACATGACAAACTGGAATCTGCACACGGATGAACTAATTGATAGGCTTAGTTCAGCGCGTTACGCCTTCAGAGGAATCTCACACTGTGTTGACTCATATATATAAGTGTTGGCTTACTTCGCAAATTTTCTCTCCCTGTTGTCTTATATAGTTACCAGTAAACCCCACCACCCGCGATTCTTTAAAGAATCGAATTCCTATGTCTCGTACAAGACAGCTACATACATCTGCTTACTTTACATATGACTTAACGTGTGAAGTATATAACGTTTAGCATGTAAGCGAGAAAAAGTTAAGAACAAATTTGAAATTACTTCCGAATTCACTGACAGTCGCTAAATGCACTCATTATGAAACACTGGATGAGCAACTGAGTATAGTCTGGGCAATTTGTGCTCCGTTTTAAGCGAATTCTAGTTTTTCAAGCTAGTTTTTTACTCGCATCAATGTTTATGAAGTCATATTTGCT
Source organism: Schistocerca nitens (assembly GCF_023898315.1). NCBI lineage: Eukaryota > Metazoa > Arthropoda > Insecta > Orthoptera > Acrididae > Schistocerca > Schistocerca nitens. Next base: position 770,415,731 of record NC_064614.1, read on the forward strand.
GGACTGTGTGTCGTAATAGGATATAATTTTTAACGTAACGGCGTTACTTTAGGATACCGTTATGTAGCAAATATGATCGCAGTGTCCACAAATGTAAACTGATTCTGTCAGAGTGCCTACACATGACGACATATTTTTCTCGGATAATTTACGTTTATTGCTCGAATTGCATCGTGTAATAAACGATCCTACTCACAAATATTATAACGATGTGTCTCACCGTTTGACAGTTGTGCACTAATCAATATACTCTTATTTTTCTATGACCTGAAGATGGCTTGTAGACAAGCCGAACGTAGTAATCACATAAAATTGTATTTGAGATCTTTACTATCACGGGTTTTTCCGAATCCACAACTTTAACGCAACAGCTCGTGTATCTCCTATGATGATCTTGTGAAATAATGACAGGAAATTGTACGTCTTTATCAGTAGATTATGACAACATTTGAAATTTTTATATTTAGTCAGTAACTGTATGAAGCATTGACAAATCAATTTTTTGTCGCCGGCCGCGGTGGTCTCGCGGTTCTAGGCGCGCAGTCCGGAACCGCGCGACTGCTACGGTCGCAGGTTCGAATCCTGCCTCGGGCATGGATGTGTGTGATGTCCTTAGGTTAGTTAGGTTTAAGTAGTTCTAAGTTCTAGGGGACTGATGACCACAGCTGTTAAGTCCCATAGTGCTCAGAGCCATATGAACCAATTTTTTGTCCCTGGAATCCACTAAATAGACTTTAAATTAAACTACCTATATTGCGAGGAAGTTGCCACCTTCTTTCTGGATTGGCATGTTACAGAACTACTGCGACGACTATGCATCTCAATTCCAGATGAAGAGTCGTAGTCACACCATTTCGCAATATCTGACTTGCAGAACCTCTGAACTCAGCTTTCTCACACTTTTGTGGCGTGCCCTTTTGTTCCATTTTAGCAGCCAATGGGGTAACATTATGTTATGTTATACTGAGGGAGAGGAGAGTAACATAAACCTAACCAGCACAAATACATTTGGCGCGGCCGGGGAAACACAACCGAGGGCGGACAAAGCGGGAGACAAAAGGGGCGCGTCGGAATTGTTTGGCGGGGCTGTTTGCTGCGTCCGCGCCCGGGCAGGCAATATCGAGGACACACACGCTCCTGCCGGCGCCCTCTATATTTGATCAGGCGAGCGCCGCCGACAATAAAACAACTCTGCCTGAGGCCCTGGAATTCACTGCCAACTTTATTCCGTCTCGAGTCGTTTCGGGAGTCCGCGATACACGAACTTCCTTTACCACCCATCATTTACATCCGCCATGCAGCCATAAAAAAAAGGAGCAATTCTGCCAAGCGGATCTTCGCACAGTTCCGTGAAACGGTCTCTGGCGCTGAAAAGGAAAACAGTATTACTCATCTGCAATTACTGAGCAGAGACTAGGGCGCCATCTTCTTGAAAAGTTCCATCACACGAGAAAAGGAAACTCTTAAATCAAAGCGAAATTCGTGAGCTTTCTCGGCGGAAATGGAACAACTCAGCCGGCCGGAGTGGCCGTGCTGTTCTAGGCGCTACAGTCTGGAGCCGAGCGACCGCTACGGTCGCAGGTTCGAATCTTGCCACGGGCATGGATGTGTATGATGTCCTTAGGTTAGTTAGGTTTAATTAGTTCTGTTCTAGGCGACTGATGACCTCAGAAGTTAAGTCGCATAGTGCTCAGAGCCATCTTTTGGAACAACCCATTAATTTTGTAAACAACTAGCATATCTCTCTCTCTCTCTCTCTCTCTCTCTCTCACACACACACACACACACACACACACACACACACACACACACACACACGCAACCTACGATCTCAATCGTACGATGATTTCGTTTCAACTGGACCTGCGTACACTAAACATTTGACGTAGACACTCTTATCAGAAACTCCTCATGGTATGTTCAAATGGTTCAAATGGCTCTGAGCACTAGGCGACTTAACTTCTGAGGTCATCAGTCGCCTAGAACTTAGAACTAATTAAACCTAACTAACCTAAGGACATCATACACATCCATGCCCGAGGCAGGATTCGAACCTGCGACCGGAGCGGTCGCTCGGCCCCAGACTGTAGCGCCTAGAACCGCTCGGCCACTCAGGCCGGCGCCCTCATGGTATGTTACAGCGGCTGTAATTCACGTTATCCTCATTAGTACCGTTACTTTTTTTCTGTACACTTGGCCTTCAACCAGCTGAACCATTTATTGTTACATTACAATTTTTCCATTTTGTTTTAAAACATTTGATGGCAGAAAGCCTGAAGCAGTGATACTGTATATTGTTACGGCACAGGGTAATACGGGTTCCAAATTATAAAATTTTTAACGAATGTCAACCACCTTGACGTATAATAGGCTGGTTACGCCACGATTAGCGGCGGGCCAGGAAGCACGGTGATGCAAGACAGACGGGCAGCACATTCTGCAACTCTGCCGTAGCTGAGTGAGTGAGTGAGTGAGTGAGAGAGAGAGAGAGAGAAAGAACACACGCAGCGGGAAAACAGACAAACAAATGTTCAAATGTGTGTGAAATCGTATGTGACATAACTGCTAAGGTCATCAGTCCCTAAGCTACACTTAACCTAAACTATCCTTGGACACACACACACACACACACACACACACACACACACACACACACCAATGCCCGAGGGAGGACTCGAACCTCCGCCGAGACCAGCCGCACAGTCCATGACTGCAGCGCCTAAGACCGCTCGGCGAAAAAAGACAAGAACAGCGATTACACAAAATAACACGGGCGCTCCTTTGCGCGGCGGGATGCCGCAAGAAGCAACACGTCTAGGGAAAACTCTCATCGACCAATTTAACTAGCTGCTAAGAGAGAATTAAAGCAAGGGTAGCAGGATAACGAAGTCACATGTAGTCATCGCTAGTAAACCACACATCACAAAACTACTGAGAGTTATTTAAATACCGGAGCCCCAGGTCCACGAGGAGGAGAACGGTTCACGCCAGTGGGAACGATGAAGTCAGTGTTGACGACATTTCGTTCCATGACCATGTTGCATTAGCGAGTCTTGTCTCGGACCAACCAGCGCATTACCAGCCAGCCGCGGAGCGTAACTCCATAGACTAACTTCATGCTGTGTCACACCAACCACTACTGGTGGGAGAGCTGATGAACTACCAGCAGCAGTGCAGCACCAGCTGCTGTACTCTCCGAGTGTGGGACAGAAGACAACGACCTGGCTTCCTGGCGGACCACCGTCCAGTACGCCTAAGCGCCTCCGGGTGCGGGACCTACCAGGCCGGCAGTACTGGGTTCAACGCCTGCCGCCTATAGTGCGGCCAAAACTTTCTGTAACGCTTGCACGGGTGTTGCAGGAGAGTATGTGCTGAGAAATAAATTCAGTACGTTGCATTGCTTCCTGATTATTTATCACTGAATTTAGGCAATCTGGTCGCTGTGCGCGCGAATTCGAGCGGTCCGCCAGATACAATCAGGGTCAGTTATTCTCATAGCGCTGGCGATACCGCATGAGACTTCTCAGCCTTTTGCCTGAGTTCGATCCTTAATACCGTCCCATGTCCATATGGCTCTCTTGTTCAGTTTTAGGAAAATAAACGAAGGACACGGTTGGTTTGGTTTGAGGTTTAAGGGACCAAACAGCAAGGTCATCAGTCCGACACGGTTGGTGACAGCGTCTCTAGCAGGGAGCTTGAATTTTCGCGCGCAACGGCCTGACTGGCTAACTTCAATGCAAATCAACTGGGTACCAGCAAAAGGTACCGATTTTTTCCTTAGCAATTATTTCTCAGCACAACCCACCCTGCAACACCCTTACAAGCTTTTCAGATTGTTTCTGACAACGCTGTATAATAAAGTATCGAAGCCGACAATTATTAACAGAGAACCAAATATGGTCGCCGACTGGTATGTAGACTTTATGTCTTTGTTGATAAATATACTCTCTCTTTTGCTGCTACAGAGTCCTCCTTCCCGTCACAACCTTAAATGATATGGAAACAAAGAAGAATGAATAAGATGCAAGACACAATCACGATTTGCAATTCAAATCCGACGCATTTCAGAAAAACAGTATGTCCGCAAATTTACGCCCCATTATGTCACATGCTGGCAGGATGTTGAATATGGAAGGAAAGCTTACACGTTTCACTATGTGCCGAACCTGTACTCGAACACAGCAACAGCTTGGACTGTCGCTGACTCTCCAAACACAATTATTAGCCCACAGGAAAGGGAAGCGATCACATTTTTTATTTGCATGTGGTGACAATAACAGTTGACGACAAGACACAGTAAATATCAGCAGATGCCGGCCGCGGTGGTCTAGCGGTTCTAGGCGCGCAGTCCGGAACCGCGCGGCTGCTACGGTCGCAGGTTCGAATCCTGCCTCGGGCATGGATGTGTGTGATGTCCTTAGGTTAGTTAGGTTTAAGTAGTTCTAAGTTCTAGGGGACTGATGACCACAGATGTTAAGTCCCATAGTGCTCAGAGCCATTTGAACCATTTTATCAGCAGATGTTTCAGAATTTTTTGTTGCTAAACCGTTTTCAAGAAGATTCGAGACATAACCATAGGCAAGCCGTCACACTCTCTTCCGATGTAACTGGCGGGGGAAAAATAACTTTGATGCGAATTTACAACCCGGAAAGTCACTTTCAGCTTAAAATTGACAACATGTTATTGTGTCATTTACCGGGTGGTTATGATTAAATCGTAACTAATCAGGGGAATCCAATGTGGTTGTAATTATCGAGTGGCAGCGAAAGTTGGTAAATATGCTAATGCGTTTATGCGGAACCGATTTATGCTGTAAAAAAAGTAGTTTCAATTTTGGCCACCAGGTCCAAATTTGACGCTGTACATCTCCGCACATCTCCGGTGCTCATACTGCACAAATTGTGTAAGAAGCGGTTAATAATGAAAGAAACATTATTCCTTTCTCACATTTTTTAACTTTTCTGTCCAAGCCTTATCCCTATTCCATTACATATGGAAATAATTCTATGCGTCTTTCTTGCATTCACAGCGCCAGATTTGCAACTGGTGACCAAAACTGGATCTAATTTTTTTTCCATCGTAAAACAGTTCCGAGTTAAGGCATTAGCAAGTGTACCAAGTTTCGCTGCCATACGACAATTGCAACCCACACTGGACCTCTGTGAGAAGCTGCACTTCCATTATAGCCAACCGGTACACCCAATATGAATCACGCCTCTTTTTATGTCGTAGTAAGTCATTTCTGTCCTCACTAAATGAAAGCATACATTTAAAAAAATATCCAGTTCGGCACACAGCTTTAATCTCGTCGTGCTCTTTCGTCTTAAAACTGTCTTTCAGATTTTTGGTACGAGCTCAGTATTCTATGATAAGCTGCTTAGTATTTTCAGTGTTTGACACTAACAAACGTTGTTGCAATGAAAATTTACAGAAAATGTTTATATCTACATGATCTATGACGCGACGCACACTTCATTGCGAAAAGCAGATTAAGTAAAACTTGATAACAACGTAGAAACCACAGTCCAGAAATGAACCACGGAAAGAAGCAACAACGCTTCTCACATTGCTAAAAATTGAAAGATACATAAACGGCAAGGAGATTGTCTAAGATCATTAGGTAAATTTAAAAAGCATATCCAAAAGCTGTGATTAACAAATTTTTATAACGTGGCTATTTTCGGTTCAGGCTATTTTCGATTCAGGCTAAGTTTCTCAAATAAAACATCTCGTTAGCATGGACACTGTCTTAAAGTAAATTAGATATCAGATTTCATGTTCTCTTGTTAGCAATGTCCAACAGAAGATCCCATTTCGACCAAAAAACGATCCTCATTGAAAAAAAAGGCAAGGTAGGGTGAAGGGCGAAAAAAGTAGTATTTTTGAACCCAGTATCACTGTCGTTACTAAAATTCGTCTTACGACTTTGTGAAACTACTTTAGTACGTGTCGCTTCTGCAAGTAATTGGTTTAGCGTCCTGTATGTACCAATTTAAGTAGGTAGAGGAGGGTAACGCTCGGTTTGGTAGCGATAATCACGGTTTTTTTGTAATAAAATAAAAAAACAAGCTATAAAACTGATTTTAAACGTTTATTGTACGCCCTTAAGATTGTGTCATATTTTTTAAGTAAAAATCGTGCAATCCGAGGACACTACACGACTTCGACGAAAGGCCTTCACGGACTGCGAGGACGTTTGGTGGGAGCTCTGAACGCCATAACTTTCAACTTAGAACAACATTTCAAAACCTGCTTTGAAACTGGTGATATTATCCAACGCTGTACGTAGGGATATTTTTAAAAAATGGCTCTTAACGAAATGGTCATTTTGAAAGCGTGCGCCAAAAATCTAAATGAAAATATATCACAAAAATCCTACGGACTACAGAAGGAAAAACACCGACTTACGTTATAAAAAGGTATAATGCAACTGCATGTATATTTCACGAGTTATATTTTCCGTCAACGTGAAAAATGTTGTTATGAAAAAACAAGTATTTAAAATTTCAACTTGTGTTTTTCAATACTGAAACTAAACAAACCTTTAATCGACAATGCCAGCACCGTACGGTTGGCCTTTCTTTCGCCGATGTCGAAACACTCTTATTTTGACGGAATTATATCGGTTAACTGGCTTCCGCTTACCAATCGAAGCGTTTCTTGCAAGATCAATATTATTTTTCGAACTTTTTCTATCGGTATTAATACGTTTCTTTGCCATTTCGTATAAAAAACAATCGAAATGACAAGTTATGCAGACATGAGAGACAAGAACGTACTTTCAGACTGTTTACCATAAACTCATCATATTACGAAGGGAAAACTTGTTGAGTGTATTATTTTAGTCGATACCAACGGCCCAGTCCCTCGGTAACTAACATTTATGGTATAGTTTATATGACCGAATCTTAAAAATACGCTCTCCAACAAATATTTTAAGCAAATAAAAAAAATTAAGCTAAAAAATTTCTCTCCTTTTCCATCCCCTTAAGCACAGATGTCTGTGGTACATTACGGCGCCAACGGATTCAAAAACAAATGATTGAGCACTCGTATCAGTTTATAGGCATACATGTGCGCAACAGAGTTTTACTGAAAGATGTATATCTAATTTACAACAAACGAAATTATTGAATAGGTTTGCTTGCCCTTTCCCAAGTCTACACAAAAAAGTTGGTACGGTAGTGCAGGCATTCATTATAATCATTCTCAAGTCACAAGAAGCCGATTTAAGTAGACGTGAATTGGTTAGAAGAACCATGAAAGTGATATTATGCTGCCACAACAATCTGTGAATGAGAACACGTATGCTAGTTGCTGCGTTGGCAGCAAGGCCGTAGTAAGTAAGCTGTTGGGGGAAAAAGGAAGAACGCCAGGCGTGTCGGATAGAGTGCCGAAGCACGCAAGCCCACAGAGTGGCGTGCGCGCGAGCCTGTCCGGGGGGTGGGGGGCAGAGCTCAGTTTTTTATGCGCCTGTTGTGGTACTCTGAATAAACGACGGCGGTTTCGCCGGCGCTATCTGATCGCGACGCCGACACACACGCAGCCGCGTTGCGGCCTGTTGTATTACGGCGTCTGCTGCGGCGGTATGCGACGCCTGTACGCATTCCTCTGCGGCAAATTCTCCTGTAATACGGCGCTCGAGTGCACAATGATGTTCAGCTGCGGAATTTGCACAACGCCACTCAATCAGGAGGCTACCAGCAGGTACCGATCCAGCCACTGACGGATTCTCTATTCCCTACCGCCATTCGCAGAGGGCCTTTGATTGCATTGACAGGAAACGGAACAGCTGTTGGTGGATACAGGAACGCGCTGCATAATACTGGAGAGTTCTCCTATTGTGGTGCGCAGAGATCTCCTGTATAGCTCAGAGGACGAACTTGACAGCCAGAAATGCGTCACGCTGTAGCTTCTCTGTAAGTCAGTCTACGATTGACTGTTTAGTGCGACGAGCACAATGAACATTCCAAAACGAATATTACTGGGAACCGAAAAGAATGTTTGCAACGAATACCAGCAACATGTTACAAATGGTTCAAATGGCTCTGAGCACTATGGGGCTCAACTGCTGAGGTCATAAGTCCCCTAGAACTTAGAACTACTTAAACCTAACTAACCTAAGAACAACACACACATCCATGCCCGAGGCAGGATTCGAACCTGCGACCGTAGCGGTCGCGCGGTTCCAGCTGTAGTGCCAGAACCACTCGGCCACCAGCGGCCGGCCAACATGTTACACTTTCACAGTATTTTCCACTTTATTTCGATAAGTTCGTCATTCTGGCATGCTTAGAAATGAAAAATTCTCGTCAGGGAATCATATTACAGAGCGTCCCGAAAGACAGAGCTCCTGTGTCGTAACGAGAGATCATAAATGTTCAGCAACCAGTACAATGTGTTATTCAGACGACAGCACAGCCCTCCAGTGGAATTTGCTCATGACTCCTACTCGTATAACTGAATCTAGTACGTCGTCGGTTCACTCCTTTTCCTTCTTTAAAGCTGGGCCGGCCGCTGTGGCAGAGTGGTTCTGGGCGCTTCAGTCCAGAACCGCGCGACTGCTATGGTCGCAGGTTCGAATCCTGCCTCGGGCATGGATGTGTGTCATGTCCTTAGGTTAGTTAGGTTTAAGTAGTTCTAAGTTCTAGGGGACTGATGACCTCAGATGTTAAGTCCCATAGTGCTCAGAGCCATCTGAACCATTTTTTTAAAGCTGGAATCTCACAGGCGTACTAGTGATTATGAAGAGCGATTGTGAATACGTATCTGTGGTGTATTCGAGAACACTGCATTCAACGCAAGATTTGGAGTCTGAATTTCCAGTAAGTACGTTCGATGGGTTACTGCTCGGAAGAGATCGATCCATATACGATTCGTCTTGACATCACCTAAAAAATGGTTCAAATGGCTCTGAGCACTATAAGACTTAACATCTGAGGTCATCAGTCCCCTAGAACTTAGAACTACTTAAACCTAACTAGCCTAAGGACAGCACACACATCCATACCCGCGGCAGGATTCGAACCTGCGACCGTAGCAGTCGCACGGTTCCGGACTGAAGCGCCTAGAACCGCTCGGCCACCGCGGCTGGCTGACATCCCCTAGTTTGAATGAGTGCTGTTAAATGTATTATGCTATTTTCGAAGTGTTCTTTGATGCCGACAGTCGGAATGGCTTTAACCGTTTACCGTAAGAGCCTCCTGAGAGCAACAAACGGTTCAAGGCCTAACAGCAACGAAATATACTGTACTGTAACGTCCTCACACCGAGCGAGGTGGCGCAGTGGTTATCACACTGGACTCGCATTCGGGAGGACGGCGGTTCAAACCCGCGTCCTGCCATCCTGAGTTAGGTTTTCCGTGATTTCCCTAAATCGCTTCAGGCAAATGCGGGGATGATTCGTTAGAAAGGGCACGGCCGACTTCCTTCTCCGTCCTTCCCTAACCCGATGACCTCGCTGTTTGGTCCCCTCCCCAAATCAACCAACCAACCAAACCCATCACTTGATGACTTATTAGATTCTGTACGCAGCCATAACGAAGCTCACGATGAAGAAAACACGTCAACGTTCAAACATGATTACAAGTGATGAGATGTGCGTCATATGCGCAGATTTTCGATATGTGACAGAGTTACAGCGTTTGAGGGAACAACTGTAGTTTTAACAATCAGTAACAATATAACTCTAGTGTGTCTGCAATACAAAATGTGTCAACAGGGCTTCTTTCTGGATATGGAAATCTTTATGCGGGCTACACTTTCCTGCCCAATTTTTCACACAATCAACTGACAGTATTCTAAAACTGTGAAGTCCACATGAGAGAAACATCTGGAATCTGCCGCTGTCCTTTCGCGACTGTAGACACTACCCGCGCCATCTCACGACATTGTGTTTCTTCGGTGGTTTCCGCACGGTTTCCTTCGCAGAGTGTATACGAAACACTATTTTTCAGTTTTCAATAAAAAATGCTATTCAATACAGACTTTGTGGAAGTATTAGTTGATTGCATATTATATGTCTACGATTCATACACTTTCATTATTTTTAAACAGGTTGCTGTGGGGTAATGAAAAGGAATGATTCTATTTCTCAATGTCATGTATTAAATTCTCTTCGAGTTAATGCTAATGCACCTCATAAATTGCCGCAACTGGAAAGTTTTACAACGAAAATAGAAAACACCCTTAGAAATACAACATTTCACTTTTACATTCTGATAATCACACCACTGTATTTAGGCCGAAATATCCGATCCAACTAGCGTTTCCTCTTTTACGAGGGTTGAATGAAAAGTAATGCCTCCACGTTCGTTAACTTTGTTTGGATGGGAATATTTTAAAAAATCAAATGCAGAAATAATCCTTAGAATGTGACCTTTAATTGCCAATATTCACTTTGCCACATAATCACCAGCCAATTGAATACATTTTTGCCAACGATGAACAAGTTTTCTGAAGCTGTCTCGGAAGAAGTCGACACTCTGTTTCCGCAACCAAAGTCTCTTCATCAGAAGCATAATGATGTGCCCGCAGATCGTCTTTCATTATGGGGAGCAGATGGAAGTCAGACGGTGCTAAATCTGGACTGTACGGAGGATGCCGTACGGTGGTGAGATTCAGTCTGTGAAGTTCTGCTGTAGTGGCACGTGAAATGTGTGGTTTGGAATTGTCATGCAATAACGTGACTTACACATTCTTGTGAAATGTCGGTTGAGCTTACAATTTCTCTCTGAGTGATACAACGATCGTCTTAAATCAATCTATCAACATTTTCCTTGTGAAACTCGGTGGTTGCTGTCACAGGACATCCAACTCTTTGTTTGTCACGCAGGTCAGATGTTCAAGCCTCAACATCTTTAAACTTACTCGCCCAACGACGCACAGTACTCACATCAACACAATCACCATAAATTCCCTGATGAATCTCTTTTGGGGAGACACCTTCCACTGTCAAGAGTTCAATGACTGCACGTATACAGAATTACGCATCAAGGAGCTCCACATTTTCAGGTCAGTATCCATAATGACGTTGATAGTGGACTTGTGGACAGCTGTTTCGTCTTCTATAATAAGACATGAAATGCTGATGAAAAAATAGTCCATATTTCATTATTTCCTGGGCTTCCGGGTTATCGGCATTTCATCTCAATGGGATTTAATAGTCGCGTCCCCGATTGCCCACAACAAAGGGACCTTACGATATACATCTAAGGCCTTTACGGGCAAAATGATACAGTTATAGATGCACTGGAACGAGGAGTTATAAAAAGAAGTGGAGTAAGCGATCTTGCATGTTTCTGCGCTCTTTATTTTTATCCTTAATCAATAGCGTTTCACCTTCTTCCCAGATACGTAGTCACTTCATACTCTTCATCTAATCTCTTCCGTTAATTTGGGAGATATCATATTGCTTCCATTCCCTTTTCCAAGCAACAGATTTGCAAAAAATAAATAAAAATAAATGAAAAATTTCTTTATCCAGATTTTCTACGCTCATGACCTCATGCAGTATATCTACAAGGAGAAAATACTTTATCTCAGTATACATACTGTCTGAACTGGAGATTCCTGTTTGTCTGAAGCACTCCTTTGCAGTAACACATGCATTTTCATATTCCTTTACACAACAGCCGATTTCATATTTTTATCGTGGCAACGCTTCCTCCAGTCATTTCTTAGGTTTCTGTATTTGTGGATCTTGTTCCCAGGATATTAATTGCTAATGGTGTTGATCTTTCATTTTTTAAAAGTAAGTTAGACCGAAAGAGTTTATCCTCATTATTTTCGAATCTCTTAGACGTTTTCTGACACTGTTGGAGTTCTTGTTGCGTAATGAATGGTGGAAAAAGGTACGATAAAAAGTATTTCACGTCTAGATAGTAGTAAATTAATTAACTAAGTTGTAGCAACAATGGGGATGGAATCCACTGTGCAATCTGGAAGAAACCCTTGAGATATTTAGGCAATGGAGCGGATGTAGACAGCATTAATTTTTTAGTTACATGTAGTCACATTATTAAAGACGCCAAACTGAAAGATGATGTAGTCAAAGACAACCCAACAGCCTTCTTTATGCTTGGGTCCACAGCAACGTTAAGTTTCTTGGAAGAGTTCATTTTACCGCATCAGTGTGTTATTTCGGGATTTGAATTGAACTACTTTATTTCAGTGGCGATTGTTCGGTTTCGCCCACACTCTCATCCTGCAACGTCACACAAAAAATTAAGATTTGTGGGTTTTAGTCTTACGACGCTGATCACTTTGATCATGCCATGTGTTCAAGACGTACTCTGACTCTATAGTAATGACATGCTTATAAGCTGTACTTTTCCATTCTACATACAGATTATGGGCAGCTTTCCACATAGGGTAGCATGGTCAGACTATGCTGCGACTATGTCACGAAACAGCAGCTATAAGTGGAGATACCAACAGCCCCGGAAGGCCGCCGATTGCGAGACACGGCGCTTTCTGACCTCGGGCTGCTTGCAGTACTCCACGACGCTACACATTCGGTCGAAGTACAGGATCCTATTCACTTTTCATAGTCGTCAAGAAACCTCGTTTTCATATAGCCTGCTGTGCGCCTGTCGTGCTATAGGCGGGAGTGTGATTGCATGATACATGACAGATACGCAGCGTAAACACAGTGCCTCAAGCGGATACCACATCAAGGAGCCGGTACGTCCCTGTTAACGGTGTTCGGATCTTTCCGACTTTTCCCGAACTGCTTGAGTCTCTCTCGAGCGCACGTGTCCTGTCTGACCTCACACTAGGCTCTCCGTGTTTTTCGTAAACTTGGACGTGGAGCTTGTAGTGATTGTTCAGGAGCATCCAGAATTCTATGACTTGTCGCATAAAGATTACGACAATACTCTTGTCTGAGCCAATATATGGAGGGACATCGGTGAGACGTTTAACAAATCCAGGAAATATAGGTTTTCTATTCCTGTTCGTGTTACCTTTTGTTCTACTTGCTGAAGGTAACAGTGATAACATTTTTCACATTCGTCTATAACTTTGCTTACTTGTAGATGATGAACGAGGAAGAAAATGGGCGCTATTGACGTATTTTACTCGAGCTCTTGCTACACGCATATCCACATTCAGTCAGGCTATGAAGAAGTTAAAGAAATGGAAACTGAGATGATATACAATTTTTAATCCCGTTTCTTCAAAACCTTGAGACTATCACCAACATTCAACGTTCCCTAGACGATGTAAATGGAGAAGAAAACCAGGATGTTGAGGTTGTTCCATCCTCGGTGGATCGCAGTACTTCGTCTCCTGCAGATTCTAACACGCTCAGGCATGCTGGCCAGATAAACAGAAGCCAAAGGTCTTCGATGTCGCATGGAAGCGCTGATAAACTGGAAACTGCATTGACTGATATTCCAAGAGTCACTAGCGAGCCCCGACAACCAGCCGCCCCACGCACCAGGGAGGAGAAGAAAATGAATGACTTTAAAGAAGATCCAGCAGACACAATGATATTTTCCGATCTTCACACTTCAGAAATAAAGTGACATATTCAGCATTGTAATACAACAGAAATTGAAAGTCTAAGTACCGAGAAAAGGAAATGAAAATGGCCATTCGTCCCAAAGTTTCCTGTTTCCCTTGAATCCAGAATTTGTTTCTTTCTCTCCCGCTCTTGTTTTTACCTCAACAAAACTAAATATGTCCCGAGAATCATCGTCTATTTGCTCCACTGGGACTGAATACAACTCGCACACGTTACGTTACCCCACGTTGTGTGGGAATACATCCGACGCCACGGGGCAGGAATACAGTCGAAGAATAGTCGGAACCCAAGTGCCCTATGTGGAAACCCTTCCTATAGCATCCGTGAATGTAGGATATCCCGCCACTCGATGGGAATATAAGACGCCGTTACGAGGTCGTCTATTACACACTGTTGTGTGGTTCACGACGTGCTGACAAATGGAGCACGTAACATAATTTGTGTGTGATATTGCTTGATAGTAGGTAAGGAACTAACTAAAGCAGCTAATCGCCAGTTACGGACACGAAGACCTAGGGAAGTACTGTACTAGATCGTGGGGACACTATCAGGAGAAGCTACACTGGTACGGTTGAGCGCTGATGCGAGGCAGAGGGCAGTGCAGCGGTGTCTTGTAACGCAGCCTCAGAGCCAGCGTTTACACTGGGTAGGCCGGCTGCCAGTAATTGCTCGCAAATAGCTCCGGGGCCGCAGGCGTTGGCGGGCTAATTAAACTGCGGTATGTCGCTATGCGGGCCGCGGCGCGCTCTAATTGATTATTCCAGCCTGACACGACTATCAGCCCTGGAATGTCCACACAGTAAGCAGACTCCCCGGTCGCTACGCTGGAGCTGCCATCGGAGCCAGCGAATTCGGTGTGGCGGGGCTATGGATCAAATAGCGGCTAGGGTATTTTAATCTCTACTACATTTAAGGCAGATCTTGCTAGTTTTTGATAAACTGTTACAGTGTTTCACATTTAGTCACCATATTTCTTCATAAATGTACCAAGGTAGACTCCACGATTATCTTGACGTTCTCCCGTGATTGTGACCTTACGATCACTATGCATGCTGCTTTTTATGATGCGATGCAATATTGATCACTATCCCATTCTACTGTATTCGCGCATCTTCGCAGTGGCCTGAAAATAATTTAACGAGCTCCTCGCTGGGCTGCGAGGGCTCGAGGGATATCTACCGGCCTCCGTGTCACCCTCCGCCTTGTGACGTCATGTGGATGCATATGGAGTTGCATGTGGTCAGCACACAGCTCTCCCGTCGTTTTGCTGACTTTCCAGACAGTGGAGCCGCTACTACTCGCTAAAGTAGTTCCTCAACTGACTACGTCCGTTAGCCACCAAGAAAAAATCCTTGGCAGCATCGGAAATCGAACTCGGGTCCTCCAAATGGCAGCCACCGACTACGACACCGCTACATAGGCGGACGGCCTGAAAACAGTACTCGAAGAAAATGAAGGGAATTCTTCAATGTTCTCCAATGAACGTAACACTATGTCATCTCTCTTGGTTACATTACTTGAATACGATGACTTGAGCGATACTTAATCGATAACTTCTCGCACAGTTCATTACGTCTTTCTATGTACTGCTTTCTTTGTAAGTGCCGGCCGCTGGTGGCCGAGCGGTTCTGGCGCTACAGTCTGGAACCGCGCGACCGCTACGGTCGCAGGTTCGAATCCTGCCTCGGGGATGGATGTGTGTGTTGTCCTTAGGTTAGTTAGGTTTAAGTAGTTCTAAGTTCTAGGGGACTTATGACCTCAGCAGTTGAGTCCCATAGCGCTCAGAGCCATTTGAACCATTTTTTTCTTTGTAAGTTATGTACCATACATTAAGCGAAACGGCAATAGCATTCACAATAGACAGATGCAGTCATAGAATGTTATTTTATCTTTTTTTTTCAATCTTACTTATGCATTCCTATATTCTCTCTTCCCTTCTATCCGTTTTAGCATCTTTATCTATCTATTTATCTATCTATCTTTCTATCTTTCTGCACCCGAAGAGTTTTGTAATCTGTGCAATTTAGTAATTTATTTTGATCCGTAGCAAAGCTTTTCATTATTACTCCTTCTGCATATTCATCTGAATGCCGTATCACCTGCATTAGCACTTTCCTCGTTCTTCTGGTATCAATTTCAAAACTGCTCCTCCTGTAGCACCGAACTGCAAATGACCTTAGCTTCTTCCTCCTAGGTTTCCCCACTATCCGCCTCTTGATTCAATGCAGCAGTGCCGGCTATAAGCAGTTTCATAAACTTCTGTACAAGGCTTATATTTGAAACCAATAAAATCAAGACTTTCTCTGCTTATATTAATAATACTTTTGCTGTTTGGAACAGAAAAAGAATAAAACAAAGAAAGAAAATTGCCACAAGTATTAATATATGTATCACTGTTGTTTAAGTACGTAGTAGACACAACACTTTATATTCTAGAAAGTGCAAACGCTTACATCGTTAACTAGGTCGTTACTAACTAAGCTATTCTCTATAACGTTTTTTTTTTTCCTTATTGCCTTCTGGATTCGCGTAGATTTGAGAGAAAGCGACGGCTTAGTGATCTCTCCCTTCACCACCCGTGTCGCAGATAACGTACCCTGGATCTAATAATACTTCCTAACTTGGCTTCGTATCCGAAGATTACGGTTTACTGCAAATATTTCCCTAGACTAATTAGTATTTAATTCATCGTACAAGACACCACTTATCAATCTTCCTGCGCAGGGCATACATCAGTAAGATATTCTGGGCAGCGAACATTACAACAGCACGATGTACCGAATCTTAACCTTTACCATAACCGCTGCAACCAAGACGACGGGAGACGCGGAGATACGCCGGCAGCTAGGGACCGGAGTGAAATACATTTTCCTATGCGGCGATCGAAAGGAAAACCGGTAATGAGTAATTCAAGTGACAACGTGAATAGTGTGGTTGTGTCTGTACTCTGAGTAGGCTATAGATCGACAAACGGACTTTTTATGAGCTCAATAAATAATAAACATAGTGTTAATGATAAACTGTTTAATTTCAAGGTCCCTGTGTTTACTGAATTACTTATACTGAAGAGCGGAAGTAACAGATTGAGAGGATATTTGTCACACAGGCACGCAGTTATTACAGTGATACGTATACCTCGGGAGGAAGTTGTTCGGAAATGGTCTACAAATACTCTCATGTCGCATCAACACGATAGCAAACAACAGTCAAGCAAATGAACAAGCCAATGAAGTAGTCAAACGGCTGGGCAACCACGTTTGTGTATAAGGACTCTTCCTTTCGCTTGTATGCTCTTAAGACAGAGGTACCTGGACCTGCTTCATAAAGTAATTCCAATTTTCTACTGCCATTGGCATTCTTCGAAGGAAAAATATCCCCGAAGAGTTTCTTTGTTTTACAGCAGTAACATGTATGACATTATTAGAACGAGAATGTCCAAAGTGGCTCTTGTTACGTATGTGGCGGAGATTGGGGATTCTCAAAGGCTAAGAAGCACCCAATATCGGCTATTATGGGATGTGTGGTTTATGTTAAGATGCTGGCATGGTTTTGCGTGCGTCAGATTGTGAAATATCTATCACTAAACAGAACCGACGTTTCCGCCAACGCAACCGTGGCCGAAACGTCGGTTTCATTTAGAAACTGGTATTTTGCAATTTGACGCGGTAGTACGCCTAGAAACGGTTTGAGTCTTACTAGCCACGAAGTCTAAGCTATTACATGATGTACGATTACTGGCTAAGTTATAGAGAAACTCCTTCACGGTGCTGACGCACTGCAGAGAGGGAGAGGGAGGGGTGGGGGGTGGGGGGGGGGGAGCAGATGCGGCAGAAAGAAGGGAGCAGCAGCCAGTAACAGGTGAGAAGGTGTGGTCACCTGTAGCGGGCGCGCAGGCGCACTGCCGCCCCATGCACCGCCAAATATTCTGCGCGCTGGGCCGCCGACAGCGGACAGTGACAAATGAGGGCGCGCGCAACAGGGCGGCACCTTGTGCAGGGCGTGGTCAGTTTGTCCTGCACCTCTCGTCTGCATACCCACCGCCGCCGGCGCCGGCGCCGTCAGCTGGGCAGGCAGCGGATCGCACGGAGTAATAACGTTCACTTTGTTCTCTGTCCCACACCTCTCACTCCCTTCCACTCCCCAATCCCATATATCACCGTCCCTGCGGAATACAGCCATGAAGAGCAGTTTAGTTTGCACAGAGTGCTCTCTGACCTGAAATACCAGGGATATATTAGTTGTAGCCCACAGTGTGATCTAGTTTATCGACCACAGCACAAGTTATTAAATAGTAATACTGACAGAGGATAAAAATCAAAGTACTTCGAAAAAAATTAGCATAGTGCAAAAAAAAACGTTTCTATTGCAATGACTACACACTTTTTAGTTAGGTTGTGAATGTGGGTGTGCTCTAAACTACAGGTACTTTTACTTCTCACACGGTAAATTTTCCGCCATCTTTGTCGACAGCGAAAACGTACGTCAGAAGTTTTAAACTCATTAACAATAACAATAAAAAAGCAGACGTGTTTCATAACAGCTATTGTTTTTTAATAAAATCGTTAATAAATTAATGTGTCTTAGAAAAACAGCATCAGAATTATAATTCGAAACAATGTATAGCAGCTGTTAACGCAGACATCATCCGAAAATAAGCATCAAAACTCATAGGAGAGAGGTGGACGAGCCGGCCAAAGTGGCCGTGCGGTTAAAGGCGCTGAAGTCTGGAACCGCAAGACCGCTACGGTCGCAGGTTCGAATCCTACCTCGGGCATGGATGTTTGTGATGTCCTTAGGTTAGTTAGGTTTAACTAGTTCTAAGTTCTAGGGGACTAATGACCTTAGCAGTTGAGTCCCATAGTGCTCAGAGCCATTTTTTTTTAGAGGTGGACGGAAGTTATATCTCACCCACTTCGAGGGAACTGTCCCTACATTCGCGAACGTAAATTTGATCTCCTGCAGACAATACGTTTAAACCACTGCACCAGTCCGCTCAGTAATAGTCATTCAGAACGTCGTGGGCACCACTTGGGTACACGATTTGTTTTTCATCGACACAAAGTGGTTTTCACTCAAGGTGAAGCTTTTTGTATGTGAAGAATACAGACAGCTACACGTACCCAATTCTGTCACCGCCACCGCCAGCACCGCCAGCACCACCACCAGCACCACCACCACCACCACCACCAACGACGACGACGAAACACAGAGCTCTTCCAATTACAAACAAGGAAAGATTCCTAGCTTACGCCTACTATCATCATGATTTTTCTTTAATTTTTTTAATGAATCTTATTAGCACCAGAAAATTCCCCGTGAGTAAGACAATGGGAGTGTCAGCCTGGAAGAATTTTTCCAGTTCAGGTCACTAAAGGAGAATACTGGCCCAATTCAGTTCCAAGAAGCCACGAATATACTACCGACCGAAAGGAGAAAGAAAAGTTGCTGCTCACTGCCCCGCAGACGTCGAGTTTACTGAGAACATAACAAGCCACGTTCCTCAAAGTAAAATAGGCCGTCTTCTATTAATGGAACCTTAGCGAATTTTGGATTAATCGTTAAACGTAAGTCAGTATGGTAGGACATGGACTTGAAAGTCACCTTCCTCATGCGAGTCTATTGTCTTACAACTGAGTCACGTCTATCGGAGCGACTGTTTGCTCGACCAAGATGTTGGGAGAAGCCAACCAGTCCCATTAGGGAAAATACACCTTCCATCGTTAACTCAGATACAAAAGAGAAAAAAAATTCAGGATGGTTACGATATGAGCCCAATATTTTCCAGCTACAAATGTACTACATTACAGCTGCATAGGACGGGTTGCTGAGCCAACGTGTCCATTGTTTGCTTATGAAACGCATCCTTATCATCAGAACGTCGCCGAACATACGTATGGAGAAATTCGCATTCTCTTAACACCAAAAGTGTAGTTCGCGAACAGATATTTATTATACTTACTTATTATAATTTCCGAGTTCTGCTGCAGTGGGGCACTGAGAGAGCTCTATAGCAGCAGATGACATTTGTGCTGGACCGACAATCGAGCCCGGATTTTCCGTTTTACGCTCACTACACAGTAGTGTTCCCTGTGCATTACTTCTCTTTGCTCGCAACCCTACTGGATTCCCGCGAGGGTCTGACATTATTGTGCATCTGCACTGAAAGATGGACAGATCGTCTGGCGCATATACTATACAGGTATGGTGTCCGTTCTTTCACGCACGCATGTCCGAAAGAACAGACCTGTATAAGATATTCACTATAATGATCGCATACACGGTTGGCGTATTCCCAATAACACGATTATTTATTCTATTTTCAACCATGCGGCAAAGATTAAGAACTACGCGTCAACATGGAGCTCTCTCTTCTACCTGAAATCTTCAAGCAAACATCGTTTTCTTTTTTGAGCGTACTGGGAAATTACTTATGAGTTTAATAAACTCTGTGTACAGGGACTGAGTTTCCCTGAATGTAAATACATGTAGCGTGTTGCGCACATACAGGCGAAGACATCCATTACTGTTTGATTATGTCACAAATCACTACCGTGAAGTACCTAGGAGTACCAGCCGGAGCGACTTAAAGTGGAATGACCACATAAAACAGGCTGAGATACATTGGGAGAATATTAAGAAAATTTAAGTTATTCACGAATGAAATGGCTTATACGAAACACTTGATCGGCCAATTCTTGAGCTCTGTTTATTAGTCTCAGACTGTTACAAGGTTGGATTAACTGAAGAGAGAACATCTAACGAAAAGCGCAGCGTTTCGTCAAGGCATCGTTTAGTCTGTGCGAGAATTTTACGGAGATCCTTAACAAACTCTTAACGTCAGGCGCGCAAGACAGGAGTTGTGCATCACGGACATATTAACATATTTGAGAGAGTACGTTCGAAGAAAAATTTTGCAATATGTCACATCATCTCACACACACCTTTCGAAATGGTCTCAATGAGAAAATTGGAAAAATTATCGGCAGTCGTACAATTCGGAACAGAATATTGGGAAAAAAAGGGAAAGGGAATGTGACAGACAGCGACACTAGAAGTACTTTCCATCAAACACCGTCAGCTGGCTTGCAGAGTACAGATAAGATGTAAATGTGAGAACAGCCTCTAAAAAGTGTCTGTATATTGAACTTCAAAAATTATTGCGTTTGCAGGTCTCTCTACTACAACGTAACTGTACTGTTCCGATCACGTCTCTATTTTCACCAACAGTAAAGTCAGTTAATAGACGACAGGGTCCAGCACTATCTTAGTATTCTTAGGTCGTCCTCGGTAGCCATTATGAAAGTACAAAGCAAGACTGGAGAGTCCAGCTCGGCGTCAGACGGTTCGCTCGGACACTTTCGGGAGCGGTCGGCAATCGGCGACGCACCGGGTGCGTGGGTCGATCACAGCCACCTGCAACATCCCGGACACCACCCGAAAGCTGCCGAGTGCGCCCGAAACGCGCTCTGGCCGCAGCCTCCGCGGGCACGGGGCGCCTGGACGCTTGTGGTCTGCTGACGTCAACCACCCCTCCCTCCCCCCCCCCCCCCCCGGTGCTCTACCCCTTTTCTCGAGTGATGCTCATCAGGCCAATACCCTGTTCCGCTAACTTATCCGAACTACACTAACAACTAATCTAAATTACTCATATTCTGTATTTCAGGTAAGAATCATTTCTACAGGATGTAGATAGTACACAAGCAGCAACTAGCTACGATTTGGTATTGATTTACTTTATTGGAAAAAAAATAAACACTGCTACCGGTTTCGAATTTATGTATTCGTTGTCAGATGTCTTACGCGCTTTCGTCAAAACAAATGAACGTTGGTTTACACGTGAACTGCCCTAACATAAAGAAAAAAATCATAATTTAGGAAAGTGTAAGAATAACGGTTGAGCTACAAAACTCGCGCTAGAATGAGACTTACGTGAAATAAAAATAAATGTTCCATCCAATCATTTCACGTTAGATTGGATTCTACCATTATACATTCTCAAACTGTGACTTTGTTTTTCCTAGAGCAAGTCACCTGCAAACCAACGTCTGGCTGTTTCGGTAAGAACATGGAAGTTATTTTACAACGGACGTATTAATTCCAAACAAGAAAAACCTAATTGTGGCAGGATGGTGGCATTTCGAATCACGTAACAGCCACGGTTCTCCAATAACATCTTTATTTAACGAAATAACAATAACTATTAGGCCCCTTCTGCAAGTATAGAAAAAATAATAATTTGCGAGAATCGTATATGCCGGGCAAATAGCACGTCGAGCAGTAAGTAAGGCGTCTCCATGTTCCAAGGAAATCTCTCACATCGACCAGAAAAAATTATAATACGTAATATGCAGACGAGGATTCACTCTGAAAAGTTCGTGACTTCTTTTTTTTTTTTTTGGCTAGAATCTGCGAGGTACTTTCGATACTTTTACTGTAAACACAAAACTTTCAATTCCTGTGTAACTTCTTCGGCTTGCACAGAAACAAATAATATGTTAAATAAAATTATCCGTTGAACTATTGTCATCCCAGAATCAGTTTTTCCTGATAATGCAAGGGCTATGTTATTCCACAACTCTGAACGACATACACGCCTTCATATAGTAATAACTGCTTTCTATTTAATGGTGCCAAATCAACATATAATGTAATTATGTATTATTTATACCAGATTCTCTTTAATCCTTCCAAAACGGTTCAAATGGCTCTGAGCACTATGGGACTCAACTGCTGAGGTCATTAGTCCCCTAGAACTTAGAACTAGTTAAACCTAACTAACCTAAGGACATCACACACATCCATGCCCGAGGCAGGATTCGAACCTGCGACCGTAGCGGTCTCGCGGTTCCAGACTGCAGCGCCAGAACCGCGCGGCCACTTCGGCCGGCTTTCCAAAACGGCAGTCAAGACAAAAACATTATAACTAGATGAAATATCTGTCCTTCACAAAGGTATCTAATGTCTAAGGTAACATTATAGCACAAAACATTATAAACAAGAAATATAATCCATCAAGCAACTACGGAAATTAAAATTTTCCTAAGAATACGAAACTGACATGCCTACATGAGTGAGCAAAGAGCTTTTCGAAGTTATGTATGTATGTACGTACGTATTGAACTGTGAACCTAGAAACGACGGAGAGGCTTCGTTCCCGACGTAGGCCTCAGTGGTACACAACCCCACAACAGGCTACAGCAGTCCACTCACCCCACCGCCGCCCCACACCGAACCCAGGGTTATTGTGCGGTTCAGCCCCCAGTGGACGCCCCCGGGAACATCTCATTCCAGGCGAGTGTAGCCCCAAAGTTTGCGTGGGAGAGTGATTATGGTGTACGCGTACGTAGAGACAGGGTTTGCGCCGACATAGTGTAACTGAGGCGGAAGAAGGGGAACCATCCCGCATTCGCCGAGGCAGATGAAAAACCGCCTTAAAAACCATCCACAGGCTGGCTGGCACACCGGACTTCAACACTAATCCACCGGGGACCGGCACACCTTCCCGCTCGAGAAGAGGTGCGTTAGACCAGATGGCTACCCGGGCGGGCTTAGCTTTGCATGGTCTGAATTCTATCCTGATATGAAACCTGCAAACAGGACTGGCGCCTTTGGTGACAACTGCAATCAGTAACATGAAATTTTGTCAAACCTACTACGTCCACGAGTTTGCTATTAATCACCGCAAATGGCGCAATATAAAACTAAAATAGTGATAATATTACTAAAGTGAAGCTGTATTGGAATTAATGTAATTTTAAAAACGATAAAACAACATTAAAAGACATTTACAGCCCAAGACTCAAATATCCTTCCCTTATTCTCCGTCCACAAATTATATGGGTAATTTACGTTACAGCTTCTAATTTGGACTCTTTCCCTAAAAATAATGAAAATCCTGACTGCAGTCGCGTTGTGAAATTTCTTTCGCATTGCAGGGAGAAATATCGTTTTAATTCTGTTCAAACCATGCTTATCGCAATGAATATAAATGCAAACTACGTACATTGCCGGATTAGATGTAAGTAGACTCTAGTGGTCCTAACCTTGAGAGATTAAATAAATAAGAAATAAAATGAGTAAACTCATTTACAGATTCTACAGGAATTTTCCCAATTTTCTTTACTACCTATACCTTATCAACGTAATCACTTTCTGCAATAAGAGAACAATAATATGCAGCAGAAGCAATAATTTCCGTTTACAGAGTAAATTCGTCAAAAGCAAGAAACGTTCACAAGAGAACAGAACGGAAAGCACAACCACGCGTCTGCTTTGTGGTACGCTACCTTGTTACACTAAGAAATCTGTTAAAGAATAATCCACTACTGCCTATTACAGTGTAAACCACCGTCATGTAAGTGTACGTACTGGGAGAAACGGGGTATCAGTCAAAATTTTGAGTTGCTCTCAGACTATAAACGAAACCACGCGAAGTTTGTGAAGGAAGAACTGGAAAAAAAAAATCCGTTCGAAGATCGTACAATCCAAGATCGGTATGTCAATCAAGCAAAATCGCCGTCAGCATTGAGGCAGACATTCGACCAACGCACCAAGATGATCCCCGTTTCGTACAACACCGTGTCGTACTGCGTGAGAAGTCCGTCACTGCCTGCTGCACATCCACGACCGAAAGCAACCGTCGACCCTTCACGGCTTTTCTTACGGGACCGAAGGCGTGATAATCGCACGGGGAGAGATCAGGACTGGGTGACGGTTGCTCGAGTGACTCCCACTCCAGTTGGCGTAACTTCTGCGTTACGATATTTGCGATATGGGGACGTGCGTAATCATGAAACAGCAGCATCCCTAGTCGCACCATTCCACAACGTTGGCTTTCGACAGACATGCTGCCCCATACACATTCTTTATTCTCCTATGGATGCCTTTCGGCAGCCAAGAAAAAAACAACAGCACGTTGGTCCTGTTTGAACGCATGTCGTAATAATGACGCCATACTTAACGTTTCCGAATTACCTCATGTGCATCAGAAAGACGGAAATGTCATACTATTCCCTTGCCTATTTGTCGGTGTTTATATACGCACATCGGGGTCGCGACACGTTGCATACACGCTGCTGCAACGCCCTCAAACGGAAACTTTTTGATCACCCCTTGCATTTTTACTCTCAGCTGTACGTTAATATTCACTATCTGAGCACCTTAGAAAAGTAACTATATGACGTTTTACTAGCAACCTCTTTTTATTCTTTGAGTCTTAATTTGCCACTAAGCTGTGTCGCAATAGATGTTCAGACATGCAGAAAAGGTAAGTGTCTTCTCGTTAATTATCAATCGTAGAGTGGCACGCCCAGCACTTCCGTTTTCATTGCAAGCAGGAGAGTTAGGTTTATCTGTTCGTTGACTTCGCAGTAGTTGAAACGGTGATCCAAAACTGAATTTCTAAGATTTGTTTGCTTTCGACGAATTCATTTCTGTTTTATCTTTGAGAGATAGAAGGAGGGAGGGAAAGAGGAAAGGAGAATTCCGACAAATAAAAATTATTTCGTATTAACGTCGCAACATCTGCTTCTATGTTATATGCTGATAGTAGGGCTCCCCAAAATAGCCTGCCATTGTAAGGCGGTGGACTGGTTAGCAAACGTAACGCACTTCATAATAGCGTACATATGGCACTTGTTCGGGACACAAAAGGTATGGTTTACGTTTCGTATCATGATGAAACGTACTGCTTAAATTTGGAAACAACTTCTGGATACATTCCCTTCCCACCCCCTCGATATCACTGGTATCAGAATTGTAATTTCGTTACCGCGTCAAGCGTCTTGCTTGCCTGCAGCATCGCAACCCGCACAGCTTCGTTGTGTGCAGCGTAGCATAAGGATCGGGGAGCGCCAATCATCGACAGTTTGCGCGTGGCTTGCCCTACAACTACATTGTGCACTGTATTACCTAGTCTGCAGCTCTCTGTTTCGGAAATTGAAGGAAAGATTGTCTCTACAATTTATTCACTGTTGAGAAATTACTTGGTATTTTATTTTTTAAATATGGAGAGAAACAGTAAAATCTGTAAATAAATGTTTACAAATGCAGGTACGCCCCGTCTACAAGTAAAGTCACAGTGGTTAATAAATTTATGCAGGAAGCTAAATGGAGAGAAATATATCCATAAAAAAAAACGCTGTAGCCACGCCCAGATCCCAGAACTCGCTACAAATCTGAGCTACAGCTGCATTACAACCGCAAAGTTCAGACTTAGATGTTTGGCCCGTGTTCATAGAACCACCTCCACACTATTTCTCGACCGTTCCAGTATCTAATACCATGTGATAAAAACGAAGAGCTAAATCTTTCTGTACGAGATCTGATTTAT
This sequence comes from Schistocerca nitens, assembly GCF_023898315.1. Classification (NCBI taxonomy): domain Eukaryota; kingdom Metazoa; phylum Arthropoda; class Insecta; order Orthoptera; family Acrididae; genus Schistocerca; species Schistocerca nitens. Next base: position 770,441,591 of record NC_064614.1, read on the forward strand.
TTTATTACAATAGTCGTTTCTCCCTACGTAATTGGGAGCCAACAAAACATTTTGGCATTCGGAAGAGACGATTCGTGTATGAAATCTACTGAGAAGTTCTCGCTGCCACGAAAAACGCCTTTGAGTTAATGATTGCTACCCCAAGTCGCTTATCATATCCGTAACATTCTCTTCCCTATTTCACGATAATACAAAACAAGCACCCCTCTTTGAACTTCTTTGACGTCCTCCGTCAATCCTATTTCCATACCGCGCAGCAATGTTCGAGAAGTATACTAACAAGGGTAGTGTAAGCAGTCTGTTTAATAAACTTGCATCTTCTAAGTGTTCTGCCAATAAACTGTAGTCTTTGGTTAGTCCTCCCCACATTTTTCAATGTTATGGTTCCAATTTAAGTTGTTCGTAATTGCAGTTCCTAGGCATCTAGCTGAAACAACAATCTTTAAATTTGTGCGTTTTATAGTGTAACCGAAATTTAAAGGGATTTTTTAATACTGATGTGGAAGACCTCACATATTTCATTGATCAATTCTATTTCAACTCACATATATTATCACATAAATTATTTAGCAATTCGTTTTGATCTTCTGATGACTTTGTTAGACAGTAATAACCATTATCTTCAAACAATGTAAGACTTTCTCCGAAGTCGTTTATGAAGAACAGCAGAGGTCCTGTACCACTTTCTTGAGGAAATCCAGACATAATTTTCATTAGATGACTTCCCGTCAGTTCCGACAAACTGTGCCCAGTATGACAGGAAGTCGCGAATCCAATCGCACAGTTGAGACGATATTTCATAGGCAGTCAAGTCGATGAGAAGCCGCTGGTGAGAAACTGTGTCAAGAGCCTGAAGTTCACGTTTTAGGCGGCTCTCTCGACAGCAAAGCAAGAAACCTGTGCAGCTGGTCTTATTCCTTATTAGAGGTTTGTGATTTACGTCAGTCTTGCGACCTGACGAATGGAATACACCTACTTCCAGGTGTTCGACTTCAACAGCACTTTTTGTGACGCCGCGTACTGTAACTTCCGTTCAATCTGACCTGTGAGAAAACCCGATTCAGCTACCCGGAAAGAACCTAAACAAGCGAATACGTAACGAGCGCTGCCGCTGGCACCAGAGATGGGCAGTGTGCGACCAGACGACACGCAGCCATCCACGAACTCCTCCAATGTTACGTACAGGCGAGGTGTCGGTTACCGTGTCTGGTAACTAGCAGGCTAACGAGCTCTGACCACCCGACACCATCGCCCTCAACGTTAGGTTGCCCCTTACTACGGTAATTGGAGCCTTGCGTCCCAGTAAAGCAGCTCTCAGTTTTAACACCCTGTAAACACATTCGTCAGGGGCGGCGCACAGCCACAAATAGGAAACAGCACACCGGACGCAACAATTCTGACGGAATCACTCTGGCATTCGCCTAATGCGATGCAGAGAAACACTGGAAAACCATAAAATTCTACTAAAAATGGTGTAATAGTTTGGTATGAGAGAAATTGCCACTAATATGTTCAGAAAAACAGGACACAAATGATAGAGGTAGCACAGGCTTTAAAAAAGCATTTTTTAGTCTCTAATCATATCCCAATTAAATTATCATAGGAGCCCCTCAGTGTTGCATGTTAGGGACCAATACTATTTTTGATATACATCAATGACTTTCCAGACAAGTCGGCCGGAGTGGCCGTGCGGTTCTAGGCGCTACAGTCTGGAACCGAGAGACCGCTACGGTCGCAGGTTCGAATCCTGCCTCGGGCATGGATGTGTGTGATGTCCTTAGGTTAGTTAGGTTTAACTAGTTCTAAGTTCTAGGGGACTTATGACCTCAGCAGTTGAGTCCCATAGTGCTCAGAGCCATTTGAACCATTTTCCAGACAATGTTAGACAAGCGGAAAAAGTTTTTTTTTTTGCTTATGGCAGCAACACTGTAATCACAGGAAATACACCATAAATCCTAGTAAAGAAATTATTTCAGAATGTTTTGAGGAACCCTCGACGGCTATGAAGGTGATTTTGTATACCCCCGCGCCACTCCGTCTTCAGTCCAACTGCGATGATAACAGCTCTGTTGAGCGCCCTATACAGACCACCAACATCGATCTGAGGACACCTCGTCATGCCAATGAGCGAGATATGCTCGCCTTGGAGCCAAATCCAAGCAGTCTACCTGAGTTTTGGACGGCGGTTCAGCCGTCATGGATCAAGATACCTGCCCCTTGCAGTCCGTACCATGATCAGTCGCCGTCGACATCAACAACAAAGTGGTGTTGCCGACTGCTACAGAGGTGTGTCCCGCCCTTCATGAGCGTATTAGTACTGTAAGAATCTCACTTATGTAATTCAGAACTACGCTGACCGAGGTCGCTTTTGAAACTTCCTGGCAGATTAAGAGTGTGTCGGACAGGAACTCAAAACATGTCGCCTTTGTCTTTCGCAGGAGAACTTCTCTGACGTTTGGAAAGTAGAAGATGAGGTGCTGGTTGAAGTAAATCTGTGGGGAAGGGTTGTGAGTCGTGTTTGGTTAGCTTAGTTGGTACAACGCTTGCCCACGAAAAGCAAAGGTCTCAGGTGCTAGTCCCGGTGTGGCAAACAATTTTAATCTCTCCGCTGCAGAGTGAAAAATTCATTTTGAGTTCTCTTTTATTTCTGATGTAAACAAGTATACCCGCACTTTCTTCAGGGTCAACATCACAGTATGTTAGTGTAAAAAGGCACAGCGGATACAGTTCCCACAGCTGTGCTAGAAGTCGTAAAAGATAATTCAACATTTTACTCACTTTCAAGTTCGAAAAGTTAAAAGCTCCTTGCTTCAGAACTCAAGAACCGTAATTTCCTCTTGAACGACGTAAGTGAGTACAGTCTGCTTAAATAATTATGTTGATCTACTTTTGCTGTTCGAATAATCGCTAGACTTTGAATCAAAAGAATCAACCTTCTAACGTTTTAACTGAATCATGCTGTCCAAAAAGTTCCGAGACTAGATTAATAAAAATTTGAGAAACCTCAAGAAGGCGGTTTTCCTGTTTCAGGTATTCCATATAGTCCTCCCCCCCCCGCCCCCACCCCCACTTAAGTACAACACACAGAAAATTCATACAACCATGTAAACCCGTCAGAAAAATCCTTCTTTGGGATGTTGTTAAATTCGCGTATCGCACTGGCTCGAATGACGGTTTTGTCATTGACCTTTCAAGTGAATTCCTGCACTCTGTCGCTTTGTGGTAAGTTCGTATTGATAACACTAAGTCTCGTCACTCGTGACAATTTTTTCCAGAATCGAACTTTCCGCGTCTGGATTTTATTCATGTCGCGACGGGCACTCACGCGTCGTTGCTTTTTTTCGGGAGTCAAGGTGTTCAACTGATGACCTCAGATGTTAAGTCCCATAGTGCTCAGAGCCAGTCACGGTGTTCGGTACAGACTTTGCACACACTTTTGTGTTCTTCAAAATATTGTGGCGAATCTCTCGAATAATCGATTTAGAGATGTTGCTCCATTGGAGTTTGTGATCCAACAATTTTGACACACTACATCGGCACGTCCAGAACTTAACGCAGTCTGACGACAGCTGACTGGCACGCTCAGAATAAAATCAGTCTCGAAATATTTTGGAAGGGTAATATATCCATTCAGTAATGAAATGCGGCGTAAATAATCCATCAGAATTTGAAAACAACAGCTATATCCATATCTACAATATTATAATAAAAAAATGGTTTTATTTCGCATAATAAAAGTTGTTAGTGCCTCAGAAAGGGTTCAATATGCATCAAAAAATTTTTTATCTTTTGTCCAATACCATAATTTCTGATACGTAGTAAGTCACGTTATAAATCTAACCAAAAACTCATTCTTCTACGCAATTCCTCGTATTCCATATAAGAATTTTTATTCGGAACCGATAGCCAGTGAAAAACAACCGAGTTTTAAGCGTAGTTGCACGAGTAAGACTGAAAAATCATGTGTTCACTAAAGTTAATTAATTAACCTGAATACATCGTAAACTGACAGGTTCCACAGCATTTAGACAAAGGACTCGTTCAAATTATCTATGGAATGTGTACCTATCTTCCAACTAACTAACAAACTGACTCTGGTTTTCCTGGCAACTAAGTGACGTAATCACTACGACGGAATGAAATCAAAGAGTAAAATTCCAGTATCGTATTTCGGCATACAAACTTGGATGTGCTGCAAGCCTTATTCTGGAAAGCACACACATCAAGATGTTTGGTCCAATACACAGAGCGGTCAGCAACAGTCTGAAAGACTTGTCAGGATGTTGCAGGATAGGTTTTGATGAGAAATAATTGTTGAGAGAAAAATTCGGTGCGTTGAGCCGTTTCAGAGTTGATTACCATTGAAAATACCCAATCAGGCCATTCCGAGGGCAAATTCAAGCGGCCCACCAGATAAAATTAGTCAGTTATTCTCATAGCATATATGATAGTGTACGACAATGCCTTGCCTCTGGCTCGGATTCGACCGTTACTATTGTTCCACGTCCAGTATTTGTACCGCCCTCTTGTTCGGTTTTAGGAAACCAAAGAACACGTTTGTCGAAACCGTCGCCGGCGGTTCGCTTGAATCTGCGCGCCCAACTGCGTGATTGGCTTTCATTGCTAAGAACCTCGGAAACGGCGCAATCCGTCGGATTTTTTTCTTAACAATTATTCCTCGGCACAACCTACCCTGAAAAACACTTACAAACTTTTCAGACTGTTCCTGACCGCCCTTTACAGGATACATGAAAGCACTCTGCTCTTCCCCAGTTGTGGGACTGTGCCGAGAAGAGACTGACGACCACTCCGCGTTTTTCAGCGTTCTTTCACAAGTTCTAAGCTTAGGACACGGACCACCGCACGGTTCTACAGCAGTGAAGATACACTTACACTGCTCGGGCGCGAGGTTTCGAATGCGCTCACCTTCAGCAATTCAGAAAAGGCGGCCTAAGAACTGAAGACGAGCCGTAGAGAATTAACGCTCGGTTGCCCCCTGGCCGCGCGCGCTCGTTCTGAAAGCCCTTTCGGCGGGCATCGGCGGCGTCTCGCTAGCCTCTCATTGTCGCAAGTCAGCGGGGCGTTGCGGAGACGGGCAGAAATTTCCGCAGCATAAATCGTGGTGTAGAGGGGGTGGGCCAGAGGAAGAAGTGCCGGGCTGCCGGGGCTCGGGCTCTGCATAATCACCGCCGGCGCGGGCACGCCGCCAAGTCTGCTGCGGCTGTCTGCAAGTGCCGCGCAGCTACCCGCAGTCCACAGCAGGCACTAATACCTTATGCAAATGCACAGTTCCTTCACATTCCTCTGCCAGTCCCGTCTAGATCTGTACAGATAACCGTATTATAGTTGTTCGGAAGACTGGGACACGTTAGTCTATCCTCCGCAAGTATCTTCGTCTCTGCACAAATAGTGCTACCTATGTCCATTCGAAATTGTTTATCGGTAAATATGCGTCAGCATGCGTACCTAATATGTTGCAAAACGCCGCGCCTAAAAACAAGATCTTCCGTTGCTCATACCTCGGGCGCTATTGGTGTTAAATAGGTAGGGTCAAGTGTTTTGAATAGCCCTTCGGATAGGGGCCATTTGTATACCTAACAGGATGACCGTCTTCGTGTCAGTCCAGGGTCAAAAGATGAATATTTCATACAGCATCCCACTTAAGCAAATGGAGCAAATCGGTTGGTTCTTTTTGCATTTTATGTGGTCTATTGTGTGCTTGATAGGACTTGAGACACCGTTAGTTCATGGGCGGTTCCTAGGAAAACCCAGGAAAGGGTTTTTTACTATATTTTCTCCGTTACCAGCGGACCAAAAGCCTGGCGAGGATTCCAAGGCGGCTATCCACAGCAAATGGTTGACACTCCGATCTCGAACGACCTTGAAAATTTTCCTTGATATCTTCATCCGTTTCCAACATACATAGGTTCAAAGTTACCCTACTGTTACAAGTAAGATCCGGTAAGAGACGAAATCTAAATAATAATAATAATAAGTAACCGCAGCAAACTGCTGAAATTTTAACGGTATATTTTCTAGCTTCCGGAGGGTATTATCATTCTGTCGTTGCAACTACAAGAAAATTCGTGTTTTTTCACCATGCGCGTTTCGCTTTGTTGAGGTAAAGAATCATCAGTGGTCTGAAATTAAAGATATTTATAATTTGATTTGTTTTTAAAATCGAAAAACAGTTCATTAACAATATGTTGCTTTTTACCTACGGTGATTTCCGCTTGGTTGCTCTATTTAATTGTGTTGCTGTGTACTTATATACTATGCAAGAGTAGTGAATGATAGTGATTCTTTTGTGGGGGAGGGAGAAGCCATGATGAATGGACATAAGCGTATAGTAGTGTGATGGAGCGTGGGTTCACTTCTTGTTCTTCGCCTTCTCTTCCAACCCAGACTCCATCACATTACTATATACTTATGTCGACTCATCACGGCTTCTCCCTCCCCCACAAAAAAATCACTCCTCTTACACAGTATATAAATACACCATAATTAAATAGAATTACGCACATACAATTAACTAAAATAAAAAATAAATTAAAGAGTATTGGTCAAAGACAAACTAGTGCCAATGTTATGGGGCAACACTACGAAACACATACCACAATACATACTTAGAAGTATAAAAATAAACAGAAAACACTGATGTGCGAAAAAGTGTGGTGTGTAAAACGTGAGAAATGCATAGTTCTGCAGAGTAACTAAAAATAGACGAAAGTATCATTGTCTAACGAAGAAAAACACCGAATTTGTGACAGCAGACCACATTTCCCGATGTAGGAGAGAAACCAAGCGGAAATCACCCTAAGTAAAAAGCAACATACTGTTAACGAACTGTTTCTCCATCTTCAAAACAAATCAAATTATAAATATCTTTAATTACAAACCACTGATGATACTTTACCTCAATACACCGAAATGCGTCTCGTGGAAAAAGAAAAAACACTCATTTTCTTGTAGATGCAACGACATAACGAAAATACCTTCAGGAACTGTGAATCAGCTACGGACAATATGGCCAGACTAATGAAGAATATTCTCTAGGCATTTAACTAAAATAACCATCTCCCCGTTCTCAAAATTCTTTGTCTGTTTTTGAGACACACCAAAACGTGTTTTTTTTTTTTTTTGTAGGGGGGGGGGGGGGGGCGGGTGGTGTTATCAAAACCCAGCCGCGGGTTTTGACACGGCCCTGCACACCAAATGGCTCGAATTTTTACGATGTGTTCCTAAGATTCCTATCTCTAACCACATTGAAAATTTTCTTCGTATCTTTATCCATTTCCGAGATGCAGAGATTCACAATTACCCTGATTGTGCACGTAAAATCCGGTGTGAGGCGAAAACGTAGTATATAAAGTGACGTGGAACGGAGAAATACGCTGTAAAAAAGTGTCTGTTATCATCTCGGAGCGCCATGTTGCAGCAGGAAGGTAGAATTAGGAACCTGGTACCCTACCTTTCAGTCAGAGTCTTTTAAAGAGAAATATATTCGTATTTTTTGTCCTCCGACAGGAGCATTTTTCCGCTATTTGTATTCATGCCTTGGTCTCCCTCTTCGATGTTTACCCCATACAACTCCCTCCACTACCAAATTGACGATTTCTTCATGTCTCATAATAGTCAAATTGTGCCATAAATGTCCTTTCTTCCCAATTCGGTTCCGTACCTCCTTATTTGTTATTCGGTCTACCCATACACTGTTCAGCGTTTTCCCCTTTTCTACTTAACTGCTTATTGGCCACGTTTCAATTCCATTCAAGGCTACATTCCAGACAGTCAAATTTAGAAAACATTTCGTAATACTTAAACTTATATTGGATGTTAACACATTTCTCTTTTCCAGAAATGCTTTTCTTGCTACTGCCAGTCTGCATTTTCTGTTTTCCCTACTTTGGCCATCAGCAGACGTTATTTTGCTGCCCAAATAGCAAAACTCATCTACCTTTCGTGGTTCCTAATCCAATTCCCTCAGCATTGTCATATTTAATTCGCCTACCTTCCATTACATTTGTTTTACTTCTGTTGTATTCATCTTTTAACGTCTTTTCTAGCCACCATCCATCCCGTTCAACTGATCTTGCAAATCCTTTGCCACCTCTCACAGGATTACAAAGCCATCGGCAAATCTCAACGTATTTATTTCTTCTTCGTGAAGTTTTAATTCCTTCTGCAATTTTTTCTTTGGCTGCCCTTACTACTTGCTCAATGTACAGATTGAATAATATCGGAGATAGGTCACAACTCTGTCCCACTCGTTTCTCAATTATGGCTTCCTTTTCGTATTCTTCACAACTCATAACTCCACTGTGGCTTATGTACAAGTTACAAATAACGTTTCCCTCCCAGTAATGTATCCCAGCTACATTTAGAATTTCGAACAGCATAGTCTAGTCAGCATTATCAAAAGCTTTCTCGAAATCTACAGATGTTGTAACTTTGCCTTTTATTATCTTACCTTTTAAGGTAGAGTCATGTTCCATGATTAAACGCCGCCTCGAATCTTTTTTTATCTTCAATTAATGGTGAACACTCTGCCTTCCTACTATACCCAATAACCAGGATACTGTAACTGATGCCAAACCCCAAAATGCTTTTCCTCCTACTGCTACGTTCGTAGCCGCGTAACTATTACTGTACACCTCATCACTACTGGTAAGGAATTTTGAAAGACTTGTTTCTTCACTTCCCTTTCTCGTAGTTTCCTGGTTTGTACCCTCGCCTTAACGTCCTCCTATGACTCTCGTTTGTTGGGCGACATTTATAGCAACATAGAATGTAGCGGGAGCTCCCAAGTGCCACTACATTCCTGCACTCTACGTCTATATTCTGCAAGTGCAGGGAAAATCTGGTACTATTATCTGTTGCGTCCTTCCCTCATCCATTCGCGAATGGTACCTGAGAAAAATGATTGTCGATAAACCTCCGTATGAGTTCTAATTTCTCTGACTTTCTCATAGTGGTCATATTGCGTGACGTATGTGGCAGGAAGTAATATGTTACCTTATTCTTCCCGTGAGTAATTTGAATTGTGAACTTCTCAGTGACGCACAGTGCTTCTCTTGCAGCGTCTGCCACAGGAGTTTGTTGAGCGTCTTTGTAACGCTGTGGTGCTGACCAAACGATTCCGTCACGAAGAGCACCTTTCTAAGCTGGATCTTGTCTATCTGCTCTACAAACCCAACCTTGTTATTGTTCCAGACTGATGACAGATACTGAAGATTCTATTGCAGAAATGTTTCGTAAGTAATTTCTTTTATGTTACTGGAAATTCGCTAACATTCCTATAAACTAATAACCTGACTAAGGCTTTCGTTCGGTTTCACTGTCCACTAATTTGGACGCTTTGGAGTGTTGCGCCCCCCCCCCCCCGCCCCCCCCCCCCCACCCCACCCCCCACCGTTAGTAAAAGCAGGGTAACAACATCAAACTTCTGCGAACGCCTATACACCGACAAACTATCACCATTAATATGGAAACGAAGGATAGTCATAAACTTTCGCTATCGCTTCTACTTCTTCTTCTTCTTCTTCAGTTCACGTATTAGCAGATCGATTGTTATGATACTCCGTCTCTTGAATCTCCACCTATATTTCTTCTTCACCTATTTTCTTTTATTTTTTTCGCTTAGGTTAGATATTTCTAACTCTTTCCTTATATCTTTTTTTTTTTTACGAGATTCTCTTATATATCATTCAATTCCTCCCAGAAACGCCATTTCTCGAGCCCGTATTCTACTTACTTGGGGTCTTATTGTCACTTGTTTCAATTCCGTAAGTAAAGGGTGGTACCGCTATGATTGTACAACTTCATCTCTGTTACTTTCCTGGCTTCATTCTGCAAATTTTTTACAAACATTCCACATATGGAAGCAACTGTATTTAATTTTTGGTCCACGTCATGGTTTATTCGAAAGTAATGAAGCATCCTAGATATTTACAGTGTCTAGCTTGCTCCAATATTTTATTATATTTAATTACTCTTCATCTTACTGGTTGTATGCATTGAAACGCCGTCACTTTTGTTTTATCTACAAACAGTTTTAGGCTGTATTTTCAGCTGTCTGCTTGTAACTGACTAACACCCATTTGAAAGGCAATCGGTGTTTGTCTCCTACATATAGGAGTGTATTTAGTGTCACGATCTGAAAATACCCTTTTTTTTACTCACAATTTTCCACTATATATACGCGAGTATAATTATAAAATCAAGAGCAACAACTGCTGAAAAAGTTTGGGTCAAGCAAGGAAACGGTTAGCTGCTGAATAATGTGGCTGAGATTAGCACAAAAAATTGTCTTTATTGGTGAGGCGCATAACCCTCTCAAAATCAGCAATAAATTGGTATAAGGATATAACTACAGATATATTCAGCACCTTAGCTGCGAGACCACATGAATCGTGTTATCTAAACCATTTCCGATGCCCCTTTTATAATGCATAGCTCTGTAACAAGCTGAACGCTTTCATTTGTTCTGCTGCTATTTCTTAGCCTATTCCATCATTTATTAATAAATTATTCTCAGTCCTGATGTTTGTTACCACTTTTGATTTTGTTTCTTTATTTTTGAAGAACAATCCGTGCTAAGCGGGAGGTCCAAAGTATTCAACATTTCCTCTACAAATTCGTCGTTGTTACGCTGTCTCTAACCTTGGATCAATATCTGCTCCCTCTTACCCACATAAGAAACAGTAATTTCCCCAGCTGAATTTTATGTCTTAGATAAAAATGTAGTCGGAACAACGCCTCCTTTTCTACACAAAGGATTTCGTGTGAGCCACTGTATAAAAAGGGAGTGAGGGGTCCAACTCATATTGATTTTTGCACTGAATGACCGAAGAGTTTTGAGTTTTTGTGACAAATGGTTCTGGGTACCCTTGCTGCTAGACGATATAGATTAAATGCTCTACTTTTTTCCGTAGCGATACTGAAGTGATAAGTCTGTCTGTCTAGCGGACCAGACTGCTACTTTTTTAAAAGCATGAACGTATCCTTCCGCTGTATTTAAAGGTATTGCTTTATTTGGTATCGATTTACGTTCTACAACTTACAAACATCGGGCCCCTCTCTGATAAACGGCGCAATCAAGCGGATAACTGGGCAACCGCCCTAATACTCCTCGACAGAGGACACAGTTCGTGCTTATAGCAAGGAATTCATCATAGCCGACATAGATTTGATCGTGTCCCCTATCGAGGTGTACGGAAAAGTAGCGTAAAGTGGCCACTCTAAGTGAAATTCCGTTTTCACTAAATCGTTGTTATTGATAGAAGCTTGCCTCTTACGCATTTTGATTCTGCATACTATATGGTATCACATAAAAAATTTTCCAGGTAAAAAAGAGAATTATACTCCTGGAAATTGAAATAAGAACACCGTGAATTCATTGTCCCAGGAAGGGGAAACTTTATTGACACATTCCTGGGGTCAGATACATCACATGATCACACTGACAGAACCACAGGCACATAGACACAGGCAACAGAGCATGCACAATGTCGGCACTAGTACAGTATATATCCACCTTTCGCAGCAATACAGGCTGCTATTCTCCCATGGAGACGATCGTAGAGATGCTGGATGTAGTCCTGTGGAACGGCTTGCCATGCCATTTCCACCTGGCGCCTCAGTTGGACCAGCGTTCGTGCTGGACGTGCAGACCGCGTGAGACGACGCTTCATCCAGTCCCAAACATGCTCAATGGGGGATAGATCCGGAGATCTTGCTGGCCAGGGTAGTTGACTTACACCTTCTAGAGCACGTTGGGTGGCACGGGATACATGCGGACGTGCATTGTCCTGTTGGAACAGCAAGTTCCCTTGCCGGTCTAGGAATGGTAGAACGATGGGTTCGATGACGGTTTGGATGTACCGTGCACTATTCAGTGTCCCCTCGACGATCACCAGTGGTGTACGGCCAGTGTAGGAGATCGCTCCCCACACCATGATGCCGGGTGTTGGCCCTGTGTGCCTCGGTCGTATGCAGTCCTGATTGTGGCGCTCACCTGCACGGCGCCAAACACGCATACGACCATCATTGGCACCAAGGCAGAAGCGACTCTCATCGCTGAAGACGACACGTCTCCATTCGTCCCTCCATTCACGCCTGTCGCGACACCACTGGAGGCGGGCTGCACGATGTTGGGGCGTGAGCGGAAGACGGCCTAACGGTGTGCGGGACCGTAGCCCAGCTTCATGGAGACGGTTGCGAATGGTCCTCGCCGATACCCCAGGAGCAACAGTGTCCCTAATTTGCTGGGAAGTGGCGGTGCGGTCCCCTACGGCACTGCGTAGGATCCTACGGTCTTGGCGTGCATCCGTGCGTCGCTGCGGTCCGGTCCCAGGTCGACGGGCACGTGCACCTTCCGCCGACCACTGGCGACAACATCGATGTACTGTGGAGACCTCACGCCCCACGTGTTGAGCAATTCGGCGGTACGTCCACCCGGCCTCCCGCATGCCCACTATACGCCCTCGCTCAAAGTCCGTCAACTGCACATACGGTTCACGTCCACGCTGTCGCGGCATGCTACCAGTGTTAAAGACTGCGATGGAGCTCCGTATGCCACGGCAAACTGGCTGACACTGACGGCGGCGATGCACAAATGCTGCGCAGCTAGCGCCATTCGACGGCCAACACCGCGGGTCCTGGTGTGTCCGCTGTGCCGTGCGTGTGATCATTGCTTGTACAGCCCTCTCGCAGTGTCCGGAGCAAGTATGGTGGGTCTGACACACCGGTGTCAATGTGTTCTTTTTTCCATTTCCAGGAGTGTATATACACATTGTGATCAAAAGTATCCGGACACCTGGCTGAAAATGACTTACAAGTTATTGGCGCCCTCCATCGGTAATGCTGGAATTCAATATGGTGTTGGCCCACTCTTAGCCAGCCGGCCGCGGTGGCCGTGCGGTTCTGGCGCTGCAGTCCGGAACCGCGGGACTGCTACGGTCGCAGGTTCGAATCCTGCCTCGGGCATGGGTGTGTGTGATGTCCTTAGGTTAGTTAGGTTTAAGTAGTTCTAAGTTCTAGGGGACTTATGACCTAAGATGTTGAGTCCCATAGTGCTCAGAGCCATCCATCCATCCACTCTTAGCCTTGATGACAGCTTCCACTCTCGCAGGCATACGTTCAATCAGGTGCTGAAGGTTTCTTGGGGACTGGTAGCCCATTCTTCACGGAGTGCTACACTGAGGAGAGGTATCGATGTCGGTTGGTGAGACCTGGCACGAAGTCGACGTTCCAAAACATCGCAAAGGTGTTCTTTAGGATTCAGGTCAGGACTTTGTGTAGGCAAGTCCATTACAGGGATGTTATAGTCGTGTAACCACCCCGCCACAGGCCGTGCACTATGAACAGGTGTTGAAAGATGTAATCGCCATCCCCGAACTGCTCAACAGTGGGAAGCAAGAAGGTGCTTAAGACATCAATGTACACCTGTCTTGTGATAGTGACACGCAAAACAACAAGGAGTGCAAGCCCCTCCATGAAAAACACAACCACACCGCAACACCACCGCCTCCGAATTTCACTGTTGGCACTACACACGCTGGCAGATGACGTTCACTGGTCATTCGCCATACCCACACCCTGCCATCGGATCGCTACATTGTGTAAAGTGACTCGTAACTCCACACAACGTTTTCCCACTGTTCAATCGTCCAATGTTTACGCTCCTTACACCAAGCGAGGCGTCGTTTGGTATTTACGGGCGTGATATGTGGCTCATGGGCAGCCGCTCGATCATGAAATCCACGTTTTCTCACCTCCCCCCTAATGATCATAGTACTTGTTGTGGATACTGATGCAGTTTGGAATTCCTGTGTGATGGTCTGGATAGAAGTCTGCCAATTACACATTACGTCCCTCTTCAACTGTCGGCGGTCTCTGTCAGTCGACAGACGCGCTCGGCCTGTACGCTTTTGTGTACGAGTCCCTTCACGTTTCCACAGCACTATCACATCGGAAACAGTGGACCTAGGGATGTTTAGGAATGTGTAAATCTCGCCTAGAGACGTATGACACAAGTGACACCCAGTCACCTGCCCACGTTCGAAGTCCGTGAGTTCCGCGGAGCGCCCATACTGGTCTCTCACGATGTCTAATTACGGAGGTCGGTGATATAGAGTACCTGGCAGTAGACGGCAGCACATCGCAAGAGCATCCCACGTCTCTTAGTCTGAATTCCGGACATATTTTCTGGGCATCTTGATGCCCTAATATCTGTAACAATACCAAGCGACCGGAGTAGGGCGTTTCGATCTCATTTTTGCATTAGGCCAAATAGAAGAGATGATTTTAAATAAAAGAAATTAATTAATTCAAAATTGTCACAAAGGGATAGACGGATGGATGATAGCTCTGCATGTAAAGGGATTTACAGATATGATCTGTAGCATCATGCGTGATATACGCAAGTAACTGTTACTGGTGTAGCTATCCCGTCCGCTTTTCCCGATCGGACATCATGTCGCCATTAGTGGTGCACAGATGAAACTATCAAACCAAAAGAAACTGCACTTCTTTAAATATCGATATGATAAAAAAATATTGCTGTACGTTACGAGAGGTAATGACTATACAGAGTGTTACAAAAAGGTACGGCCAAACTTTCAGGAAACATTCCCCACACACAAAGAAAGAAAATATGTTATGTGGACATGTGTCGGGAAACGCTTACTTTCCATGTTAGAGCTCATTTTATTACTTCTCTTCAAATCACATTAATCATGGAATGGAAGCACACAGCAACAGAACGTACCAGCGTGACTTCAAACACTTTGTTACAGGAAATGCTGAAAATGTCCTCCGTTAGCGAGGATACATACATCCACCCTCCGCCGCATGGAATCCCTGATGCGCTGATGCAGCCCTGGAGAATGGCGTATTGTATCACAGCCGTCCACAATATGAGCACACAGAGTCTCTACATTTGGTACCGGGGTTGCGTAGACAAGAGCTTTCAAATGCCCCCGTAAATGAAAGTCAAGAGGGTTGAGGTCAGGAGAGCGTGGAGGCCATGGAATTGGTCCGCCTCTACCAATCCATCGCTCACCGAATCTGTTGTTGAGAAGCGTACGAACACTCGACTGAAATGTGCAGGAGCTCCATCGTGCATGAACCACATGTTGTGTCTACTTATAAAGGCACATGTTCTAGCAGCACAGGCACAGTATCCCGTATGAAATCATGATAACGTGTTCCATTGAACGCAGGTGGAAGAAACTAAAATGAGCTCTAACTTGGAAATTAAGCGTTTCCGGACGCATGTCCACATAACATCTTTTCTTTATTTGTGTGTGAGGAATGTTTCCTGAAAGTTTGGCCGTACCTTTTTGTAACACCCTGTATAAATGGCTAAAATTACTGAAAATCAGAAAAGTTTTTCCTAAAAAATAACAGAACAAGCTTCCTCTGTCAAACTCACTGACAGCAATGATTGTTTGTATTAGAACCAGTTTGATCGTTTCTCGGCAGATAGCAGCACGGTTCAGGGAAAAAAATACGGAATGGCCACTTTTCCCACCCTGGCCCCTTCAGCCAACTTCCGCTATAATGGCAGATACCTGGTCATGAGCATGATCATCTAGTTTATCATAGGGTGCCTAAACACGACATGCTGTAGCATCGAAATAGATAGCAAATACGGCAATACTTTTAAATACAGTTGAAGGATTCATTAATATTATTAAGAAAAATATGTTAAAAGGCGGCGTCCGCTACATATCAGAACATGGAGACGCTAATTCGTGTTTCGAAATTTTTTTTCTGTTGAGGGGGTGGGTGTGCGGGTGGTGGTGTCGGAGGTAGGGAAGTCAAGCCAGAAACCCTAGTTCCCCTTCTCTCGGCGTGTACGCCATTGAAGGTTTATTTTAAATTGGAGGCTGAAATGTCTGCCTAGGAACTCTCGACTATGCCTTCTCCAGGTCGCTGTATATGGATCCGTCACGTTCCGGTACCCTGGCGTCTGAGGCGGAACCTTAAATCCGACGCCTCCCAGGCAACAACTTGATAAACACGAGAAAGACATAACCAACCAAGAGAAGCCCTTCTCTAGCGACAAACTGATAGGAAGAGAAGCGATTTCGTCAATGATGCAGCAGCAGCGGCAGCCGCCAGCCGAGAAGTGATCCTCGCGCCTGGCTACCCGTGGAGCCGTGGTAACGATCCCCCGGCGGCAGCGCCTTGCCATACGTCCTCATTCCCCCGGCGCTACTTCATTTTTATCACTCACGGCGCAGCCATTGCTCTCTCTGAATTGCCTTTAGAAGCTTTCCTTCCTGCCGTCGCGCCGTATACTTAATGGAAGACTTCGCCTGTTTCTGCAAAGCCTTCGGCGTCAGCGTCCCATCTAGCGCCCTTCGTTCTCGAGCGTCACATATTTTCTTATCTGTCTTCCTCCCGCTCTTCCATACTCGCCTTCTACTCTCATATTTTCACCATATCGCCGCTATAACAATACGAGAGCTATTACTCTAAAATCTCACAGTGAGAACGAGTCATTACTTCTGTCTTGGGCAGCACCCATGAAGCCAGAAACTTTTGGATTCTCATGAGAATTCTTTTTTAGCAGTATTCATACACCTAAAAACAACGAACCTCGTGTGAAAACATTCGGAATTTGTCAGTATTCTTGTGAAGTACGTTTGTCTCTTAATGGCAGTATTCTTTCTTTACTTATTGCAATTCGTTGTGGGTGGTTCGTGACTTCTTATATAAATATAACTTAGGGTTAATTGCATTTTTCACTTGTAGCATCATATAAGCGTAAGTTCTTTAACTCGTTATTAGGTACATTTGAACAGCGAGTCCCTTCTCAAAATACTGCTGCGACGTCATGTTCAGAATATTTACTGCACAATATTAAAAATACGATCCGAAACTAGATGTAGTATTGTTGTTGTTGTTGTTGTTGTTGTTGTTGTTGTTGTGGTCTTCAGTCCTGAGACTGGTTTGATGCAGCTCTCCATGCTACCCTATTCTGTGCAAGCTTCTTCATCTCCCAGTACCTACTGCAACCTACATCCTTTTGAATCTGTTTAGTGTATTCATCTCTTGGTCTCCCTCTACGAGTTTTACCCTCCACGCTGCCCTCCAATACTAAATTGGTGATCCCTTGATGCCTCAGAACATGTCCTACCAACCGATCCCTTCTTCTAGTCAAGTTGTGCCACAAACTCCTCTTCTCCCCAATTCTATTCAGTACCTCCTCACTAGTTATGTGATCTACCCATCTAATCTTCAGCATTCTTCTGTAGCACCACATTTCGAAAACTTCTATTCTCTTCTTGTCCGAACTATTTATCATCCATGTTTCACTTCCATACATGGCTACACTCCATACAAATACTTTCAGAAATGACTTCCTGACACTTAAATCTATATTCGATGTTAACAAATTTCTCTTCTTCAGAAACGCTTTCATCTCTACTTCGACCATCATCAGTTATTTTGCTCCCCAAATAGCACAACTCCTTTACTACTTTAAGTGTCTCATTTCCTAATCTAATTCCCTCAGCATCACCCGAATTAATTCGACTACATTCCATTATCCTAGTTTTGCTTTTGTTGATGTTCATCTTATATCCTGGTTTCAAGACACTATCCATTCCGTTCAACTGCTCTTCCAAGTCCTTTGCTGTCTCTGACAGAATTACAATGTCATCAGCAAACCTCAAAGTTTTTATTACTTCTCCATGGATTTTAATACCTACTCCGAATTTTTCTTTTGTTTCCTTCACTGCTTGCTCAATATAAAGAGTGAATAACATCGGGGAAAGGCTACAACCCTGTCTCAATCCCTTCCCAACCACCGCTTCTCTTTCATGTCCCTCGACTCTTATAACTGCCATTTGGTTTCTGTAAAAATTGTAAATAGCCTTCCGCTCCCTGTATTTTACCCCTGCCACCTTCAGAATTTGAAAGAGAGTATTCCAGTCAACACTGTCAAACGCTTTCTCTAAGTCTACAAATGCTAGAAACGTAGGTTTGTCTTTCCTTAATCTAGCTTCTAAGGTAAGTCGTAGGGTCAGTATTGCCTCACTTGATATTATGATTCCAAAATATCTGAATAGTTTTAAGCTTTCAGCATAGAGGAAATCACTAGCTCCGTTTGGCTCCAAAAGTATTTATCGTTTCTGCAATCAGCAGTTATGGATGTCCGACAGAACAGACACTACTCGAATATGTACAGACATTTCTGTGATAGCGCGACAGTTCCATGGCATTTGCTTCAGTGCGGAAGCACTAGTATCGTCCGAACTTCTTAGTTGCAAGTAGGGGGTTAACGGACGAGGGACACTACATTGCAGCGTGTAACAAGTTGCAAATATGGGTCGGTCAGGGACCGTGTCCGGATGGCCGAAGCAGTTAAGGCAACCGCTCATGAGAAGCCGTAAATCCAAGTTAGAGTCCCGGTCCGGCAGGAATTTTCAATTTTTGCCACTGCATCACCACAGTACCCGCTGCGGTTGGATGTCACTAGTTCTCCACTCACCTTTCCCTTTCCTTTACACTCTTCTATTTCACTTTTTATACTTCTAGACGAACAAACATGCGATGAAGCCGAATACATGCAGCCATCCTTTTCACGTTTAACACTACAATGTCCTAACCTGGACCGCACCACTTCATTATCGACACGTTTTTCCCAACGACTGCCACAGCAGATTCCTGCTCGGAATTCAGAGTGATCCTCTCAATGGATCTCTGTTTTCATGCCGCATATTAAATCTTCAGGTTCGTATACTATACGCGGAGGCGGAGCCAGAGGCAACAGTTTTTGAACTCTGTTTTGGCACGTCAGCTATCTTTTATCATAATGTAACAAAAAAAAGTCCACATCGCAAGTGCTATTTATTTTTATGGTATGGTGACCGATTTCAGTCGTACACGAACCATCTTCACATCAGTGACGCGTGGCTCAGCAACTGACGTTAGGTGCTCCTTGAAGTTAACAAGTCTCATGCATCGACCCCACGGGTCACCAATGGGGACGTTATTTGTCTGAAGATGATCTGTGTACGACTGAAACCGGTTATTATGCCACAAAAATAAACAGCATTTGCGATCTCTACTGATTTTTTTTCTCTTTTTTTTTTTTTTTTTTGTTGCTACGTTACATGAATATAATTCTGTGTGCCTCCTAACTTCGGCAGGAACGCAGAAGGGATTAACACTCAAAAATACCAGCTACTGAGTGTAGCAGACGCTGGTATGTACGCGTGGTTCAAATGGCTCTGAGCACTATGGGACTTAACATCGATGGTCATCAGTCCCCTAGAACTTAGAACTACTTAAACCTAACTAACCTAAGGACATCACACACATCCATGCCCGAGGCAGGATTCGAACCTGCGACCGTAGCAGTCACGCGGTTCCAGACTGAAGAGCCTAGAACCGCACGGCCACACCGGCCGGCTGCACGCGTGGTAGACGACAATATGGAAACACCAAAAACATAACACATTATCCTGCCTAATACGGTGCAGGAAACCCTTTGACATTAAAAAATTGCCTCGGAATGGATAAATATAAGTCCTCGAGATCATCTAACACCATTTTTTTCCAAAATAATGGTAAGCTCGGTAACGATTATCGAGTAGACAGCGATCACGCATCCTCCTCTCCAAACTTCAAATGGCCAATAACAATTGAGTTCTGGTGACTGTGGTGGACAGCAGAGATGCGACAGTTCATCCTCGTGCTCACAAAACCAGTCCTGGACGACGCCAGATGTGTGAACGGAGGCCGTCGTTCCGGAATACAGCATTACCACTGGGGAACGATCACTGTACCATGCGATGGACGTGATTAGCCAAAATGGTACCATAACCCTTGAAAGTAAAGCACCCTTGCGGAGTAGCCATGGGGCCTACAGAATATGTAATGGCTGCCCAAATCACCACCAAACACCCGTCATGTTTGACTCTAGGGTGTAAACTCAGCCTGAAGTTGGAAACAGTGTGAAAAAATACTCGTCCGAAGAGATGACACTCTTCCATTGCTCCACAGTCCGCGATTTATGGCTTTGGCACCACGTTTCCCTGTTATGGGAGTTTGCATCTCTGATGAGTGATTTTGGAATTCCCGCGCGCCCTGCAACTCCCAGTAGATGGAGCTCCATTCGTGTTGTTTGGGTGGTGACACGGTTCGCGAGTGCGACATCAGTCTGTAACGCCGAAATGCATATCCTCCTATTTTCAGCTATTGTACTATAAATTCGTTACCTGAAGATATGACATTTCTGTGTCTTTATATATTGTAATTGTTTTACAATATATATATATATATATATATATATATATATATATATATATATATATATATATGTCGATGTATAATTGGTTTGTTTTGTAAATACAATTAGTATTTTTACGCTGGGTCTTGCCAAGGGAAAACTATGCTATCGAACGATTACATCGATAGGTCGTGTGGAGAACCAAAGTGTTTAGGATCTCTGGGAGTGTTAACTCTGCCGCATGGAGCGCGGGCAGAGAGAGTCTGGCTGGAGTGGGAGGTGGAGCAGGTGTGTTGAGTGACGCTCCCGCGAGTTGCCGCGCATCCGGGGTTTGACAGCATGTAATTGCGATCGACTTGCGGAGATAGTTTCTGACACGGTGTCGCGGACGGAAAGCATTAGCTGGCGCACATCAAGAGCCCGTTTCGCCTGGTGACCGTGTCGAGAAGGAGGCGCGCCAACATCCAGCTTCTGCAACAGCGACGGCCGACAATGAGTGACTGTCGCCACCTCCTCGATCGACGACTTCAAACCTTCAATCAACCAACAAGGAAGACTGGAAACACGTAAAGTGTTAGAACTGTATGGCAGACCTCAGTTTTTCAAACTGTTAAATTTTTCTCACTAAATTACGGCATCGCAACATGAAACTTTGTTGCCCATTGTCCCAATTGCATTACCAAGCAGGGTCCCTTCCTTTTCCGGAATGAACTCGAGTGTCGTTTGGATTCAAACGCCAGCATTAAAGTAATATCATTCCATTTCATTGCTTTAATTTCAAAGTTCAGTTAAAGTATTCATATCTGGCTACAATATTTAGATTACACAAGCACAAATTAAGAGTGCGAGTTTTGTTACCATATTTTAGCTTACCTGTGACTGCAGCTCAGCGTGGTACGTACTAAATTTTACTATTGTTCAGAACCATTTAATTCAAGTTCAGAGTTAAATCTCTTATTTCTAAATTGCGCAGATTCAAGTAGCTTTTGAAATGATTGTTGAGGTAGCCCAAGACTAACCTTATTTTATTGAATTTCGTAGTGCTTCAGAATCAAAGTTCACTATTAATTTCAGTCACTAAATTAACTTTCAGTTTTTCGGTTTATTAATTCTTTTGCTAAATTAAGTCACAGTGTAGCGAAATTTATTACTTCTGATAAACATTCAGTTTTCACACAACACGTGTCAACCCTCTGTTGCCACGCTTTTAGTGCTAAATGTATGTGCATTAATCTTTCATTTTCAGTTATTATACACTCCTGGAAATGGAAAAAAGAACACATTGACACCGGTGTGTCAGACCCACCATACTTGCTCCGGACACTGCGAGAGGGCTGTACAAGCAATGATCACACGCACGGCACAGCGGACACACCAGGAACCGCGGTGTTGGCCGTCGAATGGCGCTAGCTGCGCAGCATTTGTGCACCGCCGCCGTCAGTGTCAGCCAGTTTGCCGTGGCATACGGAGCTCCATCGCAGTCTTTAACACTGGTAGCATGCCGCGACAGCGTGGACGTGAACCGTATGTGCAGTTGACGGACTTTGAGCGAGGGCGTATAGTGGGCATGCGGGAGGCCGGGTGGACGTACCGCCGAATTGCTCAACACGTGGGGCGTGAGGTCTCCACAGTACATCGATGTTGTCGCCAGTGGTCGGCGGAAGGTGCACGTGCCCGTCGACCTGGGACCGGACCGCAGCGACGCCCGGATGCACGCCAAGACCGTAGGATCCTACGCAGTGCCGTAGGGGACCGCACCGCCACTTCCCAGCAAATTAGGGACACTGTTGCTCCTGGGGTATCGGCGAGGACCATTCGCAACCGTCTCCATGAAGCTGGGCTACGGTCCCGCACACCGTTAGGCCGTCTTCCGCTCACGCCCCAACATCGTGCAGCCCGCCTCCAGTGGTGTCGCGACAGGCGTGAATGGAGGGACGAATGGAGACGTGTCGTCTTCAGCGATAAGAGTCGCTCCTGCCTTGGTGCCAATGATGGTCGTATGCGTGTTTGGCGCCGTGCAGGTGAGCGCCACAATCAGGACTGCATACGACCGAGGCACACAGGGCCAACACCCGGCATCATGGTGTGGGGAGCGATCTCCTACACTGGCCGTACACCACTGGTGATCGTCGAGGGGACACTGAATAGTGCACGGTACATCCAAACCGTCATCGAACCCATCGTTCTACCATTCCTAGACCGGCAAGGGAATTTGCTGTTCCAACAGGACAATGCACGTCCGCATGTATCCCGTGCCACCCAACGTGCTCTAGAAGGTGTAAGTCAACTACCCTGGCCAGCAAGATCTCCGGATCTATCCCCCATTGAGCATGTTTGGGACTGGATGAAGCGTCGTCTCACGCGGTCTGCACGTCCAGCACGAACGCTGGTCCAACTGAGGCGCCAGGTGGAAATGGCATGGCAAGCCGTTCCACAGGACTACATCCAGCATCTCTACGATCGTCTCCATGGGAGAATAGCAGCCTGTATTGCTGCGAAAGGTGGATATACACTGTACTAGTGCCGACATTGTGCATGCTCTGTTGCCTGTGTCTATGTGCCTGTGGTTCTGTCAGTGTGATCATGTGATGTATCTGACCCCAGGAATGTGTCAATAAAGTTTCCCCTTCCTGGGACAATGAATTCACGGTGTTCTTATTTCAATTTCCAGAAGTGTAGTAGTTGTCCATGGGACTGGCGACCGTAATTTTCCCCAAATCTCTAATATCTAATTAATGCCAATTAATTGTTAACGTAACGACCGCACATTTACTTTCTTTATTAACTTTACCCCTTTTCAAAATTAATTTCCACCAATTTCATTTGCATTTTTCCTTTCATTTAGATGTAACCCTTTCCTCCCTCTTTACCGACAAATTAACTTCGGTGACGATTGCTTTTCCCAAATTTCCATTAGGTGCACGCGGTTTAATTTTTTACTGTCATTAAGGTCGGTAAGTGAGGGGGAGGTTAAAAGTCCTGCAGTGACTTCTCTAAGTTTTCGTCACATCCCTCTTCAATGACTATCGTGGTCATTCAGTGCACATTGTGACTTTTGTATGCGGCACAAATCTTCGAACACCAAACACTTCGGCTGCCTTGTTTACCGAAGCACCCACCGAACGATCATCAACAATTTCCTTACGCTCGAAGTCAGTTGGCTCCGACGTAATGCGCTAACAACTACACAGAACACTGTTCTGACTAAAACTGACACTTGCGACGTGTTGAGCATATTACACAGTTTCCACTTGTAGTAAAATACAACAGAGCCCCCTGCATGTTTTGATAGCATCTGCACGTATGTTCCAACATTCATGGTACTTGCTACTACGGCCAAAGTGAAGATTTTCTTTCTCTACTTTCTTATAAAAAAAAAGCACTCTGCCTTCAGGCCACGAGTGGCCTTCCGGGACCATCCAACTGCCGTGTCATCCTCAGTGGAGGATGCGGATAGGAGGGGCGCGGGGTCAGCTCACCGCTCTCCCGGTCGTTATGATGGTATTCTTGACCGAAGCCGCTACTATTCGGTCGAGTAGCTCCTCAGTTGGCATCACGAGGCTGAGTGCACCCCGAAAAATGGCAACAGCGCCTGGCGGCCTGGATGGTGACCCATCCAAGTGCCGACCACGCCCGGCAGCGCTTAACTTCGGTGATCTCACGGGAACCGGTGTATCCACTGCGCAAGGCCGTTGCCCTACTTTCTTATATCTAATCGAAATTACTAATTGCATTTTTCATTTTTTAAATTACAGGGAAGTTTTTTAATGGGTTACATTTTATTATTACGAATGTTTTATCTGCCAGATACCTCAGTTCCTTTAAAGACTGTACGTAACTGGTCTCAGACAGCGGGTAACCGTTTATGCTGTATTTCTTGCGAGTACTACGTGTTCTAGGAGACAGCCCATCCACAGTTAACCGTAAGGGTAAATGCTTCGTTCTTCTGTCACATTTTATCCCCGCTGATGCAGTCACTTACATGATGCAACTTATCACTGCACCTCAGGTACCTGTGACTGAAAAACTCAGGAAATCCAGGTAGGATGGAATCATAGTTCGCATGTGCGAATTTTTCTGTTTATTTTTCCTTGTTTAAATGACAAAACTGTAGGCTGCCCTAAGGTATCTAAGGTGGATGATTTTTCGAGAATTAAAATAAAACTGAAAGCATATTAACTTCATCACTGCTTCTACAGCTTCGGAGAATTCCTGAAGCACCAGTACAAAGAGCTTCTTAGAAACTGAGTAAGTTTCAGAATAATTTTAAACCCTTACTTGGCACAAACTGAACAACGATTATGGATGTCAGAAGTATACGACATACAATTTTAATTTTTTTGTTCTTGCGTGCATAAAAATAACTTCAATAAAATACAGTTATTATGTGCTTTAATGTAATTCTAAACTATTTCATGTTATTTAAGTATAAAAAGTGTGGCCATAATATCAATTAAACAATGTACCCATACAATACCTCAGCTGTCTTGTCCTGTACCTTGAAAAAAATTGACACAGAATAAATAAAATGAAATTTATTTGCAGATCGACGGCTGTACTGCATAGCTTGTCTCCTAGCTATTAAAAATATACCGAGATTAAGGATAAACTTAAGGGAAGCATGTACAGTAGCTGAAAACGCGCTTGTGGAGCTCCGATGAAATGGAAACACTGCAGGTTCAAGCAAAATTGTTGACCTCACCAAGTATCTCATAAAAGTAGCAAGGGAAGGCAATTCAAAAAGTACAATTTTCTTAATGCAGTACATCCTGTACGAAACTCTTGCTTCTAATGCAGTCAAGGAATCACATGACAATACAAAAGCAAAACGCCTCCATAAATGAACTGTTACAACGTATCTGCGCTTCGCAGTTTTAGAAAGTTAATGTATCAATACGAGAGTCGCGTTGTGTGACTACTTCGAACTAAGATTTTCATTTGCTGTGGTGCCATTGCTTAGATTCTTGTGAGAGAATGAGGAAGACACGAAAGCCATTCGCGCTACAAAACGAAGTACTGGTAACAAAAGGAAGCTGTGAACGACTGGAATTGACTAATGCGAGCTGACGCATCTAGTTTGGATGAGTCATTCCGAGGTGAACGAGTCACTCGAAGAAGTACTCTGTATAGAATACTGTGTGTGTGTGTGTGTGTGTGTGTGTGTGTGTGTGTGTGCGCGCGCGCGCGCGCGCGCGCGCGCGCGCGGCACCTCTCCTACTGACACCGGTCCAAGTAATTAACGTGTCGAATTAGTTCTGATGCAGTCTGATGTAAATTCGGGATTACGCGCATAACAAGGTTTTCGACCACACTCAGACAATTGGCAGCAGTTCGGCGTTGCACAAATTAATTGTGATAGTCATCGAAAGGTCATGGTTCGCACTACGTCAAACTGTCTGTAGACTTTTCGTGGCACAGATTTTTCTTTACTGGTAGTGATTTGCGAACTGAATGGCGTACCCCACTGCATTTTGTGAAGCGGTGCTGAAGCTCCACTAAAGAACCGAAAGTTTCTCTTCATTTTAAATTTATATTAACACTCTCAGTTTGAAATTCTACATGGAAGAATATTAATCATAAGATTCGCTAATGACATTGCTATTCTCAGTGTACATAAAGAAGAATTACAGGCCCTGTTAAATGGAATGCACAACTTGGACTGAAAATAAACCGAAGAAACACGAAAGTCGTGAGAAATAGCAGAAATGACATTAGCGATAGAACTGGGAGCCACAAAGTGAAGGAATTCTTCTACCTTGAATACAAAATAACACATAACGGACAAAGTATGGAGGACATAAACAATAGGCCAGCACAGACAGAGAGAAGGGATTCCTGTCCACAAGAAGTCTATTACCATCGAGCATCGGTCTTAATTTAGGGAGGAATTTCTGATAATGTACATTCTGTACACAGCACTGAACTGCAGTGAACTATGGATTGTGAGAAAACAGGCAAACAAGACAATCGGATCATTTAAACTATGAAGACGCCACTGAGTTTACAAATCAATAAGGTACGTTCAAGTTTTTCTCCCAGTAGATTCTCTCAAACTGGTTCTTTCACACTTAAAAATGACAGAAACGTATTGTGCAGCTTTCTACGGTAGCGTTTCATTAAAAAGAACTGTTCGCTGCATACGAACCTATCTCAAATTATTCGTAGCAGGTTAGAAGTACGACCCACACCGAGACGGGAACCCAGAGACGTAATTCTCCAGGCGAACCATAGGCTGGGTCTAGCGGTCACATGTACCACATTTAACGACCACTACCGCTTCCTTCTCATTTCAGATTTCTCGCAAATCACTTTGACAACTACCAAGTTTGTCTGTCTTCTACCTAGGGATTCCTCGTAGGCGGCGAGTAGAGCACACAGATGGCCCAAAATACAATCATTGTTAAGACTTCATTCTACTTCCTCTAATACATGGAAATCAATTTATCGAGTAAATGTATGATATTTCTCTCTAGCTGTCTACAACATTCCTGTGTCGTACTACAGTACGATAATATAATGAAATAGTGAAAAGAAATAATGAAGTTTATATATTTCGAACTGCTGTTTATCAAGGAGAAAAGCTTCGCGTAAATCAAACATGCCTTTTATTAAATTACTAAAGGGCAGTCATGCGAAGGAAAAGAAGCTTTTAGAAAAGCGGCACCAAATGAGAGAGAAGTTACCTTGTGTAAGAGTTCAAAATTGCAACACCATTTCCTATTTCAAATTTGTCAAAACATACAGTAATGAAAAAACGAAAAACTTCCTAGTACCTCTCACTTCGACTGTGCTTTGGCGTCCAGGTTCCAGCACACCAATGCTTGTATCGCTAGCAATTTTTTTCTGTCATTATTTTTACCACAAGAGCGTGGCTTGTATACAGTTAATTTGCTGAATGCCTAAATCAGTTTATTTCGACATGTGGTGCAGATTTCACAAAACATGAAAAGCCTGCAGGAAAGAACACTACGAGGAAACTTCCACGACAGAAACTTCAGGTATACAATGCCATGACTCCAAGAATTCTGTTCAAAATCCTAACATTCCGTTTCCGTCTATGGAGAATATATTCATGGAGTCGTGGATTGAAAGTTCAACTAATGTACAGTACACGATGCCCCACTATTCACTGAAGCTCAAGTTCTTTGCAGACTCTCCTCGCAGGGTACGCTGCACCGAAATTTCAGGCAGTAGCTATCCTCAGCTATGTCCACCACATATGCGGATGAAACATTGCACCTTTCTCAAAAATTCACTGTTCCACGACAAAAAGAGCCCTGTAAATTTAAATAAGTTTGGTAATGGTTTTTACCCTGAGGTACTTGTCTCCCTGGCTGTTGAATACTTGATGTTCACCTAGTGACTGCTTGTTTAAAAAGTAAATAAATAGAGATGGCTCAACGGTTTGTGACTTTCCTATGACAGCAGGTTTTTCCATCACCAGAGAAGTTCGATTTATGTTCCTTCCAGAAATTTCCTCAGTAACGGGGAGAACCGTCTCTACTGCTAGACCATGCTGCAGTGTTCCACATTACATCAAGATTTGCCCAGTGTCCTATCGAGAGGGGACAGATGACACCATTGACGGTGATCCATCAGATCTCATGGAGACATCACAGGGCGGCTGCACTCTGAAGAGAGAATGCCTGTGTGGCCTCAGTCTATTTCTGTTCAATGTTCACCGGTAACGACGCAGACTCAACATTACGCCCGGAAGACAGCCCTAGTCAGTTTCGCCCGTTCAAGTAATTACATGTTACGGGTGCCAACACTTCTAGGCCTTTTTAAGTGAAGTTTCCGAACAATTATCAATGAATAACATCCTTATCATATAGAACGACAGCACTCGTGCAGCGTGTGAAGCCTAGCGATTTTCGCAAAATGACAACACGGGAAAGTAGGGATTACGTTTATGTACAGTTGATACTTGAAGTTTTCTACGGCGAAATATCGAAACAACCACAATATTTCTACTGCGTGTTTTTTAAGTTATTAGATGGCTTGTAAAAACACGAGCACGATGATAAAGCAAATAAATTTTCACGGCAAAACGTTTCGTAAGAGCAGCTGCAGTTGGAACATGCGTGAAATTTGAGGCCCTTGCCTGTTTCAGCTGTGTCCGACCATGCTGACACAGAAAACTGAAGCGAGTTACCACCGTTCCTGGATATTTTCACGAGAGCTTTCACTGTGAGGGTTGATATGTGAGCTGTATCATCGTATCGTTTTTTGAACATATATAGAATGTTTCAAAAATCGAACATCACTGGATTTTTTTGTTTAAATAAAAGAATTTTCAACATGTGTTGAAATCAACCGGGCATCAAAATACTCGCACCTTTGAAAGATATCATTAGACGGAAACGTCGTCTCCAAACTTTGAAGCGTTTGTGAAAAAAGTGCGTGTCAGTTTTCGTGAAACACACCGTGTTTATCCTGCAGTTCTCCTAGATTAAGAAAACACAGATGATGCAATATCCGTCGTAAATTTCGCAGTGACTCTCGTCCAAGAATCGCCCTAGGCGAACTTCGTGTCGCCTTTATAAGCAATTACTTATTATGATCCCTAATTATGTGCCTAGGTTGCCGCTCCTGGTCGCATCCATGAGCTCGTTATTTTGACTATTGCGGATTTGTGGATGCTGGAGCCAGATGTCGGTATCCGGCGGCAAGAGGCGGGGGGGGGGGGGGGGGGGGCTAGGTCCAGACTAGAGACGACGGGGTCGACTTCCATTAATCCTAAGTAGACAATTTTAAAACGTAATGTCTATGTAAACACAACGATTTGTATGTCTTTACACTATACGGTGTTCGGAAATTCCCGTTACAAACTTCTACGACTTGTAGAGGGTAGTTAGTAGTTAATACTTTGAATTGGAACCTATGTCCAGTAACGTATAGTTTCCGAGTTAGAGCCATTTGAAAAACAGAAATTGCTCGTGCACTCGATGACGGGTTTTCTCCAACGTGATGCATTGCGGGCTCTTCCAGTTCGGGCGTGCTGCGCGTCATCAGAGCACCACAGTCACGCCTACTGAAGGTGAAGGCACCCGTTTCTCGAAGTCGCTGCCTAATTGTGGCGGAAAGGGTGTGCGATGGAGTCGGACGCTGTGCAGAACACTTCTGATAAAGGCGACAAGTAGTTGTTCTATTACCGTGAGATTCGCCATTCACAAGGATCATGGCGGTGTGTTCTACAAACTTGTACCCAACCACGTTGCTCTAACACTCACAGACACATGGCTGAGGCTCGAACCAGGTCAGAGAGGTAGGATGGACGTCAAATGACATCAGCCGATCCGACGTAACTACTACTCACGATGACTACCCAGTTACATAACTACCTAGCCTATATTCTTTCATACGGCTGTAGCACGGAAACGGTACCTTTTCGGACATAGGTTCCTATTCAAAATATTACGTACTCACTGCCCTCTACAAGATCTAGAAGTTTGTAACGGGAATTTCCAAACACCGAGTCTCAATAGCGTTTTAATGTTGCTGGCGCTTTCGAGCAGTTGACCATCTTCCTACGACATTTCAAGCAGCGCCGACGCGGATTTTGAAATAATATCGAGAGGTATCAGTGACATGCTGAATAGAGTTCTACATCGTCCCTGCCTTAAATTTTGTTCGATAATGGTCCAATTACAGAAAGCGCTAACAATATTTATGTTAAAACACATTGAGACTGTTTTTGCATAATAAAGGCCTAAACTGGTTGTGGTTGGCGTCGGCAGGATTAAGTGCTTTTCGCATTCCCATGATGGCGGACTTTTCGGAAAGAAACTTTTGAAAATGACCGACAGAAAGCAGATTCTTCCAGATAAGTCCTACTGGAGCAATTGGCTAACGAAATGCCTCCAATTCTGCTCCTCAATTTTACTGGCGGAAAGACATAAATGTTGCAACAATTTCGTGGAGCAGATGGTAGTTCGGGAAATTTGGGAATTGGTGGACAGCCCTTGCACGGGTAGCAGCAACTTCGTGGATCCTATGCGTCATAAGTGACGTTTAAGAATTGTAGTGAATACCAAGTCGGAATTGAGTAATCCTCTGCTATGAAATTAGTCTGCAGGCTTTTGTGGCCGTTGTCACTGAAGATAAACTCCAGATTATTAGGAGACGCCAGGTTCTTCACATGTCTTCTTGCACACTTGGCGTTTCTAACGCTCTGCTGGAATCTTCAGGACTTTTTTTATGTCCCCACTAAGTTGAATATTGTCGGTGGGTTGCATAAGAAGAAATTTTAAGAGGAAAATAACGCAGCCTAACAACTTAGAAGATTTTACCTTCACCAATGAAGTTGTTCGCAAAATACGCTTAGAAAAAATCTGCAACTACATTCTCATACGCACTCATGGAATTCTATTTAATCTTTTTCCAATTTCTGGGAGTGTGTTGTTGTTTCGTAAAGGTACAAGTGCTCGGGAGGAAAGGGCATGTTAGCACAGCGTAGAGTTATTAGCTGTCTGGAAAGCGTTTAAATAATAGTTAATAGCATGGTGGAGTTCAACTGAAACAAATAAATTACATTTTTCTTCGCAGAAAGTTGAGTGAGATTTTACTGTGATTTTTAATCCAATGATTATAAACATTATGCTACCTTGTTTTTGGTGAATATTACCGCCGAAATTTGCCAAAAGCCAGCTAGAGACGGTGTATGAACTGTTGGCGGTGCACTGGTCGGATATTGGAATCTTTCTGAAAGCAGTCGGTTGCTATAGGGCATTTGTTGGACTTTTAGAACTGTTGACCATTTTAGCGCAACCTCGCACCTCAAAGCGAGGCTCCAGCCCTTATTTAGGCAGATTATGTAAGTGTTGCAGCACAGGGAATTAATGCACATCCACCAACAAACATTTCGGAGTACATGTGCAGAGTACTTAGTCCCTCGCGCCGCACATCGCTAACAGAGTGTGGATTCTAGCAGAGGCCGCGAATGAGACTTCGCGCAACGCTGCGGAAATTCCAAGTGAGAGACAGAAGGGACTTTTCAACTGATCTCACTTTGCACGAAGCATAATAAATCTGTAAGTCCGTGGAAAAAAGAACCGAACCTTTGGTGTTCACTTACATGATTAAATGTCGAACTGAAGAGGGATGAATTGACCGGACTTTGCACAAACATCTTTCATCCCGTGGGGCAGAAGAATATTCTCGGCAAATCGAAAGGGAGAAGGAAAGTTCGCCAAACATGTTGCTTAGTGGGTGTGAGGGTTTCGACGCCTTTTCAGCGTCAACACTACACCACGTCGCTCTGCCACATATCCATTCCCTTGCAGGGTCGTGAGTGTGGTGATGTGCGGCCCACGCTGACCTTTCGACCCAGACTGGAGCGGCGCGGCGGTCGCCCAGACAGGCGGTGAGCCTGACAAACGGCCGCTGGACGCCGCAGAGCGACGACGCCCGCCTAAGCCCGCAAGCTCAGCCGCGCGACGCGCTGGCAACTGACGCCTATTCAGCAGCGGCGCCTCCCCTAACTCTTGTCGCTGCCCTCGCCATATTATAAAACCGTCAGCCACTCCTTTTCGTGATCTGAAGTGAAATAATGCGGACATCTTTATTAGGATGAAGGTAGTTCTCTGGATTATAACTGAAGCGCCAAAGGAACTGATATATGCACGTGTATACAAATACAGATATAAGCAAAGGGGCAGAATACGGCGTTGCGGTCGCAACGCCTATATAAGACAGCAAGTGTCTGGCGCAGTTGTTAGATCGATTACTGCTGCTACAATGGCAGGTTATCAAAATTTAAGTGAGTTTGAAAGTGGTGTTATAGTCGGCGCACGACTGATGGGACATCCGAGTTACGGATGAAATGTTAATTTTCCCGTACGACCATTTCACGAGCGTACCGTGAATATCAGGAACCGGTAGACCGGTAGAGATCTCTGACGTCGCTGCGACCGAAAAATAGATCTGCAAGAACGGGACCAATGAGGATGTGACAGGAGTGCATTGCTTCCGCAAATTGCTCCAGATTTCAGTGCTGGACCATCAACAAGTGTCAGCGTGCAAACATTCAATGGAACATCATCGATATGGCCTTTCGGAGCAGAAGGCCCACTCGTGTATCCTTGATGACTGCACGACACAAAGCCTTACGCCTCGCCTGGGCTCGTCAACACCGACAATGGGCTGTTGATGACTGGAGACATGTTGCCTGGTCGGACAAGTCTCGTTTCAAATTGTATACAGCGGATGGGCCGTACGGATATGGAGACAACTTCATGAATCCATGGACCCTGCACGTCAGCATGGGACTATTCAAGCTGCTGGGGGCTCAGTAATGGTGTGCGGCGTGGTCAGAGTGATATGGGACGCCTGATACGTCTAGATACGACTCTGACAGATGACACGTACGCAAGTATCCTGTTTGTCACCTGCATTCACATTCATGTCCATTGTGCATTCCGAAGGACATGAGTAATTCAAGCAGGACAATGCGACATCCCACAAGTCCAGAATTGCTACAGAGTGGTTCCTGGAACACTCTTCGTAGTTTAAACACTTCCACTGGCCACCAAACTCCCCACACGTGAACATTATTGAGCATATCTGGAATGCCTTGGAACCCGCTGTTCAGAAGCGATCTCCACCCCCTCGTACTCTTATGGGTTTATGGACAGCCCTGCAGGATTCATGATGTCAGTTCCCTCCTGCACTACTTCAGACATTAGTCGAATCCAAGCTACGTCGTGTTGCGGCACTTCTGGGTGCTCGCGGGGGCCCTACATGATATTAGGCAGGTGTACCAGTTTCTTTGGCTCTTCAGTGTATTTTGAACGCGAATGAGGGACGACTTTCAAGCAGTTAGGTCAGTTCACTTCTTTGAAAACAGATATAGGTAGAATTGTTACTTTACGCACAGAGGGGACTTAATTGCTCACCAGCTAAATCCCACTTCTTTAAAAAATAAACAAAAATTTATACAAATAATTCATTAAATTCAGACAGGCCCATTTGCTGAAAAACGCTAAAATAAATTTTTCTCCAATTTTTAACGTGGTGGCAAATAAAGAGTTGACAACCGAGTGCTACCTCCTATAATACGAAGACGTGGAAAAAAAATGATCCATTTTCTTTTCAATGTAACCATCTCGCAACTCGCATTAGTTAACTTGGATGGGTGATTTGATCCCCGCACTTCTGCAAAGTGCATCCTGTGCCATGAACATCCCCCTTTTCACATAAGGAATCTTTTTTTTTTGTTTTTTTTTTTTCGTCCGCAGCTCGTGGTCGTGCGGTAGCGTTCTCGCTTCCCACGCCCGGGTTCCCGGGTTCGATTCCCGGCGGGGTCAGGGATTTTCTCTGCCTCTTGATGACTGGGTGTTGTGTGATGTCCTTAGGTTAGTTAGGTTTAAGTAGTTCTAAGTTCTAGGGGACTGATGACCATAGATGTTGTCCCATAGTGCTCAGAGCCATTTGAACTATTTTGAATCATTTTTTTCCATGTCTTGCACAAGAAACACATTCCGATATGCCAGGGCAACATGCCCAGTAGACTCGAATAGAGCAGCTGACTTGAGCTCTACAAAATAAGAAATAAAAATACGTTGCGGTTCCATGACCCGTCGATATGGAGGTGCTTAGCACGGGAACAGAGAAAGAGGGTAGAGGACTGGATGGTGTCATGTTCAAGGAAGCAGCTGGCGAGAGGAATTTGTAGTGTCACAAAATTATATACACAAACGTTCATAATCCTACCGACGGCGTACTCACGGTTAACATCGAATTTAGTTATGCTTTGAAATTCAGTTATCGTGAAGTTGATGTATATTAAGCTTTTAATGTAAAATATTTTAAATTGTTTAATTTTGCTTTTATAAAGACTCATTCCGTTTCTTTTTATTTTCATATGTAGACTGAATGAGTGCCGCGGCCGGCCGAAGTTCGAACGCTGTGGACCGTAAAGTGGCCGCTACCGACGAAAGATAATTATTCTGTTCTAGAAAGAAAACCTTTTTTTTTTCATTTCTGAAAAAATACATTCTGATCCTAGTTTTACATCGAGTGATGAATTAGAAACTGTTTTAGTTTTTTTTCTGCCAGCGATAGTTTATGAGTTATCGCAATTTTATTTCGCTTTTCTGTTTCTGATATAGTGCAGCAAACATGAGGTGAAATTCGATAAACAAATTCACTTTTTTATGATATTATAAGTTCATAACATTAATTGAGGGTGAGATCTGACATATAACACAGTAATCTTTGTGGATACGCTTTGTAGCATTTATCTGGCATGAGAAATTACAGAAAAGTGACAAAAAAATGAGGCACTGAATTGTAATGCAGATCACTTTTTTCTCTTGAATTGTGAATCTTTCTTCTCTTGAATGATATTTCAAGCAATGATCTGCTAACAAAGAAGGTATCCATTTCCCTTCATAGCGCCTTTCCACGGTAGAAATGTCTTTATGGAACCTTTCGCCATGTTCATCCGATACGTCACTACAACCCTCTGTGAAGAGTCCATCACACGCACCTTCAAAGACCTATGGCTCCCCAAATCTCGATATGTTTTACTCATGTCATTCACCATTCTTTGTAGTTAGTAGCTATTCTTCTTCTGAGGAAATTTTCTGACACCATCTTGAAACAGTCCCATGCTGTCTTTTCTTTCTCAGTTAAACGTACTTCAAAAGTTGAATCTTTCTGCAGCTCCTAACTTGTGGGGCCACAGATGCACTTTCCTTTATTTTTGCAGCTGAAAGCCGGGGGAATATGGTAGCTAGATATGCAAACCCACTGCCTGTTGGATCCATGGCCTTTACGAATTGTTGTATTAGGCCAAATTTGATGTGAAGTGGTGAAAGTAAGATATCTTCAGGAACTACCAGACTTTCATTTTGTGCATTCTTTTCGCCCACTTTCCATCTTTGCCTAGGCCATTTATTTTTCACGTAGTAAGAATTTCTGTCTCGACTATCCCACGAGCAAAGAAGACAGGCATACTTCGTGTAGCCTTGTTGCACTCTCAGTACCATAGCAATTACTTTGAAATCTGCATATATTTTCCATTTGTATTCATTGTATTGTAATGAATTTAGCATCCTTTGTATGAGTTCGTAATTCTCTTTGGTCTAACAGGCGTAATCTACTGAAACACAGGGTATTTTATTTCCGTGTTATTATCAAAACACCTCTGAGACTTGTTTTCGATGCGTTTATGAAAAGTCTCCACTCCTGTAAAATATAGGTAAAGTTCAGCACTTTCATTAGGTCAGCAAAGTCATTGCAAAACGTCAGTGCTTCGTCAGTTGCAAAATAGGAAATAAAGGCATGTTGTCTGTGCCTGAACACACTGATTTTAGCAATTTGGTGGAGTAGATTATATTCTTGTTATCTTTTACCAAGCAGCTGCGCCTTTTGGTTACTTAGTCCTAGATCACGTACTAAATCATTTAAATCTGCTTGAATTAACAAATGTGGCGATGACTCACTTGTGAAGTGATACAAAGAATCATCATCTGGGATTTCTTCATTACTACTTACTTCACTGTCACTCCGAATTTGATCTGGAGCTCTTGAAGGTACTGGAAGGCTGTCAGAATGCTGAACTGGCATTCTCGCTGAAGGCAAATCTGGGTAAGCAAAGTGCCTCTTCGATTTTTTGTGTGTAAAACCATCAGTTTTTGTTACACAGAAATAACAATCAGTAACCTGGTCCTTGGGCTCTCTCCACATCAGGGGCATAGCAAACAACGTCACATTCTCTTTACCTTTCCACCACTGAATTAGTTTGCAGTAACATGTAGCACAACAGAAATGTGGTGCCCATTCTTTATCTTGGTCTCCTACCTCTACTCCAAAGTAATGTTTATATCCTTTCTTTATAGCCGTTGAAATTTTCTTCCTATTTCTGACAAAGGTGTACTTCCCACAGATATAGCAGAAGTTGTCTGGCTTATATCAACATCCACGATGTCGAGGCATTTCTGAAAATTTAAAAATACCTCTTCACCTGTACTACATTAATACTAGAGAACTAGAAAAACGCTAATATGTAAAAACATGCAGTCAATTTACCTTCAGCACCAGGCTAACTCAGTTTAAATACTTGTGCTTGGAAATATGGCACAGACGGTTACTTGTCGGCCAAAATACCCACTTGTTAAGATTGACACAAATTACAGCTAATACCACAGTTGTAAACTCTACGCACCTGCCTCTGGGAAGCGTAAAGGCTGTCGCCGTTAGAGTTAATGAGCTACTGCAGTTGGTCTTAATGACATAGGTGTGGCAGGGAATAACCCAATGACGTCTGATTCTTCCCACCTGCTGTTGAACAAGAAATTGTCACTAATGGATGCGGCAATATACACGTATTTCTCTATAACATCCTGGGTGTTAGCCTTGAATATATACAAAGTATCTCTGACAACGATATTTTGTTTACATATTTGAATTTCCAATGGTAAACTGGTTTAGAACCACACACTTTAATGTAAGAAATAGAACCCTTGTCGAACAGTATTATGATACAACGACAAACTTCACGACGTCGCACAGACGCTGTTGTTTACTTTTTAACAACGATTACAGTTAACTGCTTTTTTGTTTCACTGTAAATGTGTGGAATAGAACGAAAACAAACAAGTTAATTAGCGCCAGCGAGTACAACCTAACATAACATCGATTAAAGAAAATATAAATATATATTAGGAAAAATAATTCGACTGCATTTTACGCCTTAGCAATGAAAAAATCGTAATTAAATTTTTTCCGGGCTAGCTTCCTTTAATGGAAAATGTCAGTGAACCTACACTGTGAGGAAGTGATATAGATAGAACCACTATATTGCAAGATATTTGAAGGACATAAATTACTCCTTTTCGTCCGCTGAAATACTGTCCGTATCTTAACTGGGATGAACGACATCCTCTGAATTGCATTTGGCTTGTTCTACACTCATGGCTAACAAATAGAAATAACTTTTCGTTGCTTCAAGTGTCACTATCACGAAACACGAATATGAGCCTTCAGTGTAATGCTATTCCACATAAAGTTTCCGTTAACTTCTTTGCCTGTTCCGGTAGAGCAGGTACACTCAGAGCAATTGCACGAAGTCGTCGATTACTTACGTTTTCAAAAAGTGCCGTCGGACAGTAGCACACAAACAGGTCTACATCGCTAACGTTAATCTGCAGTAGAATTAGACAGCACGTGTTATGCTCGCGAATTAAGACCCCTTCGTAGGACGAAAATCTAAAAATGTTGAAATGTGTGTGGATTCCTAAGGGTCCAAACTTCCGAGGTCATCGGTCCCTAGACTTACACATTACTTAAGCTAGCTTATGCTAAGACCAACATACAGACCCGTGCCCGAGGGAGGACTCGAACCTCCGGCGGGAGGAACCCTGCAGTCCGTGACATGGCGCCTCAAACCTCTCGGCGACTAAAATCCGTTCTACCACAAGCAGAGGTTCGTAGAAGATGGCGCCCGGGTTGTAGCAGTATTCCTTGGTATCCGGGAAGCATTCGTTGCAGTTTCGCACTATCGCTTAGTGAACAAAATACGAACTACGTGACTCGATTCTGCCGGCCGCGGTGGTCTAGCGGTTCTGGCGCTGCAGTCCGGAACCGCGGGACTGCTACGGTCGCAGGTTCGAATCCTGCCACGGGCGTGGGTGTGTGTGATGTCCTTAGGTTAGTTAGGTTTAAGTAGTTCTAAGTTCTAGGGGACTTATGACCTAAGATGTTGAGTCCCATAGTGCTCAGAGCCATTTGAACCATTTGAATTTGACTCGATTCTGGATATTTTAGCAAACTGAACTCAACACATCTTTCACAATGACAAGAAATCATCACATGTACACGTAGCTTCGGGAGAGCCCCAAAGCGAAATACTTTTCACAATACATATGGATGATCCGGAGGGTGAAGTCAGATACTCCACCGGCTGTAAGCAGATAATGTCGTTACATTTACGAAAGTTATAAAGCCAGAAAACTAGCGAAATGCAGGAAGACCTGCGGGGTCCTGCAGGTATTCGTAGTTAAACGTAAATAAATGTAACGTATTTCACATAAATCACCCATTATTGTCCCATTAGTCTAATGGCGTTAAATCACTGGAACCAGAAAGAGCCATAAAACAATTGGAAGTAACCATCCAGAGGATCTAAAGGGGGGATCCATTGCTGCAAAATCCTTCATTCGATGCATTTACGAGAACTGTTCGTCACTCCGGTATCTTTACCAAGTAGAAGTAATACAGCAGGTAGAGAAGATCCATCGAAGAGCCGTGCGCTTCATCGTGGGTTTATTTAGTACGCGAAAGAGCATTATGGAGATGCTCTTACGTCTCCAGTGGCAAACGCTATAAGACAGGCGTTGAGTATCACGAGGAGGTTTACTGTTGATATTTCGAGGGCATACGTTCCAAGAACAGTCGGACAACATATTACTTCCTCCCACACAAAGCTCGCTAAGTGGTTTATCGACACATACTGTTCGTGAATGGATCAAGAAAGACAGGAAATAACACTGGTACCAGAAGGATCCTCCACCACACTACTGAGAGTGTCTATAACGAGGTAGCTTCAGCTCTGTCTGTTACAGATATATCGCCATACATGAAAGAGAAACTTCGAGTGGAACCCAGATTTAGTATCAAATTAATAGGACTTACTCTGACCTACACCAAATCGAAAATTAAGTTTAGAGGAGAAATTTCTGAATCATTCCTTATAAAAGCACGCTTAACGTAAGGTGACTGTCACCATTACTCTTCAGCCGTACGCTGGAATATACAATGAGATAATAGTACAAGGTTAACGCAAAGAGCTTAAGAATTGGAAGTGCTTAAAATTACTTTGAACTACTTAGGATTTGCTGATGATCTTGCTCCTGTGGCCTACAATGTTCAAGAAACTAGGCAACAAATTAAATCACTACAAGAAATAGCGCAGAAAACAGGCCTCGGAATATCATTCAAAAAAACAGAGATTATGCTAACTGACCCACAACTTGCAAACAAAATTACAATAGGAGAACAAGAAATCGAAATTGTTGATAAATTTAAATATTTACGTAAAATCGTGTATTACAATGTAAATGAGAAACCATAATTGCAAAGTAGAATAAAAAACTGAACAAAGCAAATTGTACTACCAAAAACACATAGAAAAAAACAAGCCTATCCATAGAAGCAAAATTAAAATATTATAAAACAGTTACCCAACCAGAAATAACTTACGTAACTGAAACCATCTTCAAAACAACTAATACGGCAGAAATTCACAAAACACTAATAAAATACTAAAGACAGAAAGAAGAATTATTAGTACACCCATAAAAAAAACAATATTGAGTAAATGGGTACTGGACAATAGCTTCAAATGAAATACTGTACAATAAAATAGAACAAGTAATTACACGATCAGGAAGAAGTGTATCTCATTCTTTGGAGATCTGATGAGAACAACAGAAAACAAAATTAGTAAGGGAGTAATAGAAAAATTATGGAATAGTAAGAGCAACATTAAATGAATCACAGAAATTAAGGAAGATATAAGAGAAATCCAAATTACAGTAGGCGGCATAAAAAGCAAAGCAGAGAAAACAAGAATACTGCAAGACATACAAGCTAGGCTACAAACGAAGCTCAATACAAGGGCTATAGGAAGATATCTCAACCGAAGAAAGAAAGAAAATGTTTAAAAGAATGAGGAAGTATTGGACAGACGGAAGAGCAAAAACATTTAATATAATAATAAAATATAATAATCCCAGTATAACCTCTGCACTACTGAATTGTCTTACTGAATTATTATTGAAGTGTATTGTATTACTGAATAACAAAAACCTGTATAAGTCTTTGTATAACTGATAAGAGTGGTCCAATGAAGGCCATAAAATAAAAATAATAAATAATAATAATCATATTTCAAGGTTTCAGAGATGAAACCTGCCCTTGCAATGTCTAGAAGTCTCTGTTCTGGACACAAGAACTCGTAATGATTCATGTATGACTACTTGAGGCACAATCATTGCGAAACTTGGTACAAACTAACAGAAACGCTACATTCAACGCAAGAGTGTTGAATGTGAAAGCATATTGGGGAAGTTGTGTTCGCCTTGGTCCGACACCCACGCAACTACTACGTGGTTATGTGGTTACCAGTTTACAGCGAGAGAGAGGGGGGAGGGAGGGAGGGAGAGGGAGAGAGAGAGAGAGAGAGAGAGAGAGAGAGAGAGTGTGTGTGTGTGTGTGTGTGTGTGTGTGTGTGTGTGTGTGTGTGTTTGTGTGTGTGTGTTTGCTGATCCATGAAGTCGTCTCAAAGGGTCCCGGTGACACCATGAACATGTCCTTCCATGCACCCTTACTCTCTCTAATGACGTCCTTCATTTTCCTCTGTGTCCTTGACCTTCTGTTCAGACGATTACAACTTTTTCTAGTGAATAATCTTGGTCATGTTTTGAGCACCGCAGCTGACAGACTAACATCAGTGATTAATGAAACCACCACACCTATATTATTACAAAATTTGTTGTGTCACGGCCAGTCTCGTTCTTAGATCATATTCATGTTGGCTGCAGTTAAAAAAAAGAAAGAAATTAGGCTAAATTCTACAGTATTTAGCGAACAAAATAAGCAACTCACACTTCCGACTGTCTTATAAATCCCATGGCCTTAGTACCTCTGCTGTAGTGTATCTAGCCTGCTAAGCACAAGGGCACACTCCAGGATCACCCTCCCACGAATACCGCTTGTTCAACAAAATACTTTCGACAGCTTTTAACAGTTTTAATCTCTCATTCCTGAGGGTTCTCTCTGCTCTTATGAAATGCCCAAGTACCTTAATTTCATCTGCAGTATTTTGGCCTCCAAAGATATTTTCGGTTTCATTTTTTCCAAAATGTTTTACGTGTTTTTTTTTGTACTTTTTCTGTCCATGAAATACTTGTGATCTTTCTCCAAAATCACATTTCAAAAGATGCGGTATTGCTGCGATCAACTTCTTTCGTTGTGCCGCGCGGTTTGAGGCGCCATGTCACGGACCGCGTGGTCCCTCCCGCCGGAGGTTCTAGTCCTCCCTCGGGCATGGGTGTGTGTGTGTTGTTCTTAGCAAAAGTTACTTTTTGTAGTGTGTAAGTCTACGGACCGATGGCCTCAGCAGTTTGGTCCTTCAAGAATTCACACACATTTGAACATTCTTTCGTTGTCCACGACTCTCATCCGCTCACAACTACGGGAAAGATAAAAGATTTGAAATTTTTATTTTTGTCACTAATGACAGTTTCCTTTCTTTTAACCACTTACTTAATTTAGCGGCATTTCTACCTTGCCTTTCTATTTGTTCCAGAGATAAGGAGCTGCTTTTCGCTATCGCTATTGTAGATCCAAAAGATATATCTTTATCGACTTCCTCCTCAATGATTTCTCCATCGCCACATTAGTCTTCAATCCTGTAGTCAAAATTTTTATTTTGTTTAAATATAGCTTTATGCCTGATTTTTCACTTCTCGTATTTTTGCAGCATACTTTTAACGCCTGTAATTACAGTTGTGTCATCCGCACATCTTAAGTTGTCGATTAAATTCCCTCACCGTGAAATGTAATTCCAGTTCCAATGTTAGACCTGCAGTTCTCGTTAGACATCACACCACAAACTGAAAAGAAATGGAGGTACTATACATACTGTGTGAGTCCTTTCCCCATACCGAACGGAACAATAATGTACATAATTATAATACCAGAAGGGAAAATGACATTCATTACTCCACGTTAAGGTTGGCGTTGAGCACAAAAAGAAGTGCACAGTGATGCAATAATAAAATTTGGAAACAAACTGAAAAACATTTTCTTTGACAACTCCTCCTGTTCCGTAGAAGAATTTCTATTATTGTAATGGGTGAAAGGTGGTGGGTAGGAATTAGCGACTCATATCCCTGTATTAAAACAAAGTGAAGTAAAAAAACTTGTAAATGTTCACCATGTATCCACATTTATAAATTAATTTGCGAAGTGAATGTAAAATGACTCGCTCTGCACCTTTACAATTTATCGTGCATAACAATCCATGGAATATAAACTAACTAATTAACTAAACGTTCTTGTTCAAAATGGTTCAAATGGCTCTGAGCACTATGGGACTTAACATCTGAGGTCATCAGTCCCCTAGAACTTAGAACTACTTAAACCTAACCAACCTAAGGACATCACACACATCGATCACTGAGGCAGGATTCGAACCTGCGACCGTAGCAATGGCGCACTTCCGGACTGTAGCGCCTAGAATCGCTCGGCCACCGCGTCCGGCAAAACGTTCTTGTATTTTTACTGTTGTGTCTTGGTTTTTGCGTAGTTCCTATTTAGCTCTATAAGGTGCTCATTCTACTAAAATCTACAAAGCGTGTACGACAGCTTACCAACATACAATCAGATTTCCTGATGAGATAGCGAATTTGTGGAGGATGGTGGCGATACCACACTTCCCTCCCTAATAAGCTTCCTTTGAGAAAAACATAAAACAATCTGAGGTCAGGGGGAGGAATGGAGATAGAGAGTAACTGCGGTCGCAGCATCCACACGCTGGTAGAACGAAGCTGAAATCGTACGACAAACAAAGGGCGAGGCAGAATCAATAAGAAGGCGGGCGACTCCGTTGGAAAACAAGACGATAACGGAGGAGGTAAACGAGGGCGGGCGACAAACAGGGCAGTTAGGCGCAGAGACTCTGCGTGGCAAAACAAGCGGCGGGGCCGCAGCTTGCTGCAGCGCCAGCCCCTCTCAGTGCGTAGCCCAGGGCCCCCCGCGCCGTTACCATCAACACGCCTTCCCGATTAACTCTCAAACGGGGGCAGGCAAACAACAACGTCCTTCTACAACCCTGCGTCTGTGCCCTCTTCTCTCTCATCTTAGCATTACGGCCGTTACTCGAATTATAACGGGCAGTGAAATGAAAATCGATCGCCCTCCACAACGGAACCATGGAACGGTACCGTTCAAAAGCAACCACCTCACGCTTTAAGACAATTATCCTTATTATGAGACGATCAATTCCTGTTTCGTAAAACGCGGTCGGCCGCTAGCGGATTCACAACCGAAC
This sequence comes from Schistocerca nitens, assembly GCF_023898315.1. Taxonomy (NCBI): domain Eukaryota; kingdom Metazoa; phylum Arthropoda; class Insecta; order Orthoptera; family Acrididae; genus Schistocerca; species Schistocerca nitens. Next base: position 770,484,901 of record NC_064614.1, read on the forward strand.
CCACTCCTGCACCACCTTGTCCACTGAAACCGACGCCCACGTATGACTTTCTTAAGGTCACCAAAGTTGTCAAAATTACGTTGTGGAAGATCCGGGCTGTACGGAGAGTGTTACAATCAAATCGCCGAAGCGTAGCATTCGTCCGATTGGCATTGTGGGGGTGGGCGTTGTCGTGCAACAGGATGATTCGGTCCGACAGTATTCCTGGGCATTTTGACTTTGTGCGAGTTGCAGTTTCTGCGAAGTCTCCTCGTAACGCTACGCATTGATTCTGGTTACACCCACGAGGAACTCGACGAGCAGAGGGCGCCTGCAGTCGAAGACGAAGGTTGTAAGTGGGCTGCTTCTGTGTTGGCAGTGCTGTGTAGCGCTTTGCATTGGATCTGACTGCGCTTTCTTTGTAAGAGACTCTGTGGCTGGTCGGACACGTTGTTGGAAGTTAATCGACGGTAGTGTTGGGCAGTTGGAAATTATTCGCCAGCAGTGATGGAAGTATTGTTGGGCAGTTGGAGATGAACGGCCAGCAGTGATGGATGGCTAACGATCTGTACATGTTCGACTTGGAGATTGAATATTATTCATGATTATATACCTATGTACTAGATGTCAATGACGATTTATGTTTGTGTCTGAACTGGATGTCACATTATTAAGGTAAAAAATACATTATTTGGTTTGCAACAAAATCTTTTCTTTGCTAACCACATGCCTATTAGTAGTTAGTGGCTTTAGTAGTTAGCATCTCATATTTAGCTGGCAGAGTTGACGTTCGCTGTATTACAGTAGTTCGCGTAATGAAGATTTTTGTGAGGTAAGTGCTTAATGAAATGTATAGATTATTGTTAAGATTTCTTTTTAGTCAGGGCCATTCTTTTGAATTAATTATTTGAAGTCAGGTTATCCTTTTTTTGAGCAGTCACATTGCGTTGCGCTAGAATGTTGTGGGTCAGTGTTGACATGATACGAATATGTAAAGGGAAAATAGGTTCACTTGCGTTCAGTTTCACTCAGCAGTTTAAGTAAAATAGTTAATAAAGAAGTTTGAAGGTCATCATCGGATCTTGTATGAACAGCTTTGGATTTCTTTGCCGGGGGAGTCGTATGGAGATTCCACTGCTGGCGTTCCATCTGCCCTCAGGCAGTAGGAATGCTGTCGGTCGCTATCATGCATCATAACGCCCATCCCCACACTGCCAATCGGACGAAGACTTCGCTTGAGCGCTTTGGTTGGGAAACACTGCAGCATCCCCCGTACACCCTCGATCGTTCATCATGAGATTTTCGCATCTTTGGCGACTCGAAGTCAGATATGCATTGACGTCGGTTTCAGTCGTACGAAGAACTGCTTGAGTGGGTGTGGTTGTGGATCCACCAGCGGCCGATCACGTTCTACGAAACAGGAACTGATCGTCGCGTCTCCCAGTGGGATACATGTCTCAACGCGTGTGGTCATTACTTTTGATTGGGGCCATTACACGATCCCGTTGTGGCGAGTTTTCTGTTTTCATTTCACTGCCCCTCATACGTGGCGGAAGCAAGAAACAGGATAATGTGGTTCTGTGCTCTCCAAACCGAATCTTAACGGCTCGTTCTCTGGAGGATGACGTTGTGTATCTCCTCTGAACTTTCACTTTCAGGTAACTATGACTCTAGTTCGCAGTTACAAACACTGCTGCGCATTTATGATCCCGTTTTTATCGCACTCTGTCTCGCAGCTAGGCCTAAGATCGCACATTTCTGGCGTTTTGTTAGAGAAACGTTACTGCAGATTCGTTGCTCTTCTGGATAGTATTGTCGTTAGCGGCTGAGTCATCAGATTCATTGCGCTGTAATTCCGCTACCACATTAATCGCAAAGACAAGGTGGCACTCTACATACATACAGGAGGATGGAGGTGGTCAAAGAGATAGGAGGAAATTTGGTGGTGAAGAGTTATCCAGCACCACAAATGTGTCAAAGACATCGGTTAAATTTCACACCTCTCCGCAACTGACTGACGAATCCGCAGTTGGTTTTGCACCTGCCACATTAAAACCGCAGCCCCGTCAGTGCTTTCAGTGGCCTAAGTGCCGGTTTTCATCATATCTTTTCAATCAATATTCATCCTTAAGTATACTGCAATGTGCACGTACTCGTACAACGAATTGTATGGAACAATTAAATTTCATACTCAGGTAGAAGAAAACCAATGACGCTCAGACTCATCCAATATAGGTTTATTATTATGGGAATTTCGTATGGGACGTACTATTCTGTCAACCTCCAGAGGACTGCTAAATTCTTTTGGACTTTCCTGCAATGTGCGAGATATTGCTACTGTACTCCAAACAATTGCTGAAGTACGAACGCGTGGAGCGTAACATGCCACTAGCTCTGTACTGGTTCTGTTAATTTAATATACTTATTACATGTTGTCAGTGTATTTCACGGCCAGTCGTGGTGAGACATTAAATCGCATGTTTTCCTGTAGCCCAAGCGACGGAGAAGTGCCGATTGTTTTCATAATCTTGATTACATACGAACACTTTATTACCTTCGAGGTTCAGTCTGCTACGTAATGACTTTGATTAATATTTCTTCTACAAAACCCTCTTACCTGTATTTAGTGTTACGAGAAAAACAGGAAATGTATTTGTACCTCCATGGTAGCTAGCCTTCCGGCGTCTCAGACTGATTTCACTTTCTAATTCTCAGTCGAAAAAAATGGCCCACTTACTGCCAAGGCTGTTTCCACTACGCTGCAGACGTTTCGCTGGGAAGCCCTTACTGATCTCCCATAGTCTACAGTCCCGGTCTCTTCCCATGCGATGTCTGTATTTTTGGAGTCCTGAAGAGAGACATTTGCGGCCGTCGATTTGCTTCGGACGAAGAGGAGCTCGCCAGCGTACAATCAGGGTTCCGTAGACAACCGCAAACATTTGTCCATGAAGGCACTAGCCGTCTTGCCTCACAGTAGAATAAATGTGTTAACAGCTGTGGAATTGCTTTTGAAATAATAAACGGTTTACCTACTTTGTTAAATGTCTTTTTCATTTGCTCCTTGTACATTCAACAGTCGCAAATTTGTCGCAATTTCATCGTCACCTGACATGTTCAGGAAAAGATTCGTTTACACTACGAGAAACTACACACATCAAAAAAAAATTTACGTCACCCCAGTTGCCAGAACTCCTGAAGACACACGTTGACTGTTCATATTGTACCACAGACAGTCCTTTTGGCTGTTCAGAGATGTCACTAAACCCGTCCAAAGATATAAACCATGGAAGATCAGCGCCTATTAGACGGACTGGATCCGACAGCCGATCAGTTCCAGTCATTCCTCCGAAAGAAGGTACATGGCTCGTTTTATTTGTAGTTCAAATATGCCTAGTCGGTCAATTCCGCGGTTCGATCGCTTCCGCATTGTTACTTTGTGCCAGAAAGGACTCTCAACAAGGGAAGTGTCCAGGCATCTCGGAGTTCAAATGGCTCTGAGCACTATGGGACTTAACTTCTGAGGTCATCAGTCCCCTAGAACTTAGAACTACTTACACCTAGCTAACCTAAGGACATCACACACATCCATGCCCGAGGCAGGATTCGAACCTGCGACCGTAGCGGTCGCGCGGTTCCAGACTGAAGCGCCTTTAACCGCTTGCCACACCGGCCGGCGCATCTCGGAGTGAACAAAGCGATGTTGCTCGGACATGGAGGAGATAGAGTGAGGCAGGAACTGTCGATGAAACGCCTCGCTCATGCCGCCCAAGGGCTACTACTGCAGTGGATAACCGCTACCTATGGATTATAGCTTGTAGGAACCCTGAGAGCGACAACATTGATTAATGCTTTTCGTGCAGCCACAGGATCTCGTGTTAGGACTCAAACTGTGCGCAATAGGCTGCATGGTGCTTAACTTCACTCCCGACGTCCACGGCGAGGTCCACTTTGCAACCACGACACCATGCAGCGCAGTACAGATGGTTCCATCAACATGCCGAATGGACCGCTCAGGATTGGCATCACGTTCTCTTCACCGATGAGAGTCGCATATGCCTTCAACCAATCGTCGGAGACCTGTTTGGAGGCAACCCGGTCAGGCTGAACACCTTAGACACACTATCCAGCGAGTACAGCAAGGTGGAGGTTCCCTGCTGTTTTGGGGTGCCATTATGTGGGGCCGACGTACGCCGCTGGTGGTCATGGAAGGCGCCGTAACGCCTGTACGATACGTGAAAGCCATCCTCCGACCGGTAGTGCAACCATATCGGCAGCATGCAGCATGTTGCTGAGGCAATCGTATTCATGGACGACAATTCGCCCCCCCCCCCCCCCCCATCGTGCACATCTTGTGAATGACTTCCTTCAGGATGAAAAGGGCTGTTTATGGGCGACGTGACTCACCAACCACTCTGAGGGATCTACGCCGAATCGCCGTTGAGGAGTGGAACAATCTGGACCAACAGTGCCTTGATGAACTTGTGGATAGTATGCCACGACGAATACAGGCATGCATCAATGCAAGAGGACGTACTACTGGATATTAGAGGTACCGGTGTGTACAGCTGTCTGGACCACCACCTCTGTATGGTAGTACAACATGCAATATGTGATTTTCATAAGCAATAAAAAGGGGGGACATTTTGTTTATGGTGATCTCTACTCCAATTTTCTGTACAGGTTCCGGAACTCTCGGAACCAAGGTGATGCAAAACTTTTTTGATGTGTGCATTAGCGGTGGTAACACGTAGCCGACTTTTGTGCCAACATCGAAGGCCAGTATCGTGTCTGACAGTGCTCTAACGAAGTTTAGAAGACTTCAGTACTGATAGTGAAACATCAGTGTTTAAACTCCCATCGACATTTGCAAAATATTTAACAATCATAGTGCACATAATTACAAAAGGGAGAGATACATGTAAGGCAGAAACTGCAGACGGTAGCGACCCAGACGATCAGCAGCAGGGGGCAGTGACCCCTGCCGGGCACTGCGGCAGCCGCTGGTGCAGCCGGGCGTTTGGCACCGCCACCCGGCCACAGCGCGCAGGCGGCGGGCGCCGGCTTGGAGCCGGCCCAAAGTGTCGTCTGGCCGCGCGTAAACATGTCCACTCGCGTAGTAGAGGAGCTGAAATGTGTTGCACATGGCAAGGGCACTCTGTGGAATCGAGATCAGCGGCTCCGCCCACTCACTCGATAAAGCAGACAATCTCTAGCGCCAGGAAGATGATTTACAGCTCACTTTAGTTTGAGGCTGGTAATGAACTTACGTATAGGTAACTAGATTCACTTGGAAAACACCGGAAATATAGATCACATGGCAGCAACTCTGTCGAAACACCGACTCCATATTATCAGTCTTAACTACCGTAGACTATCACAAGTAAGCCTAGACTACGGTAGTTTTCCTAATAGCAAGGGTCAGTTTAGATCGTTTGTATAGCGTTTCATATTGTTGTTAATTTCGTAATCGCTGTTTAGATCACACGAGTGAACCTTGTGAGAAAGCTGGCAGGCAGTACATGGGGAGCAACCACATCAGTCCTCCGAGGAGCATCCCTTGCAGTGGTATACTCTGCAGCAGAATACTGTGCACCAGTTTGCCTCCAAAGCGCCCACGTAGTGAAAGCAGACGTCCAACTGAACTGAGTTATGAGAGTAATTAGTGGTACAGTCCGGTCTACACCCACTTGCTGGTTACCAGTGCTTTCAAACATCTGTCCAACAGACCTTCGTCGAAAGGCTGCTCTTTACAACCTCTGTCAGAAAGTTTCTGAAAACAACTCGATCCTTCTTCATGACTATTTGCTCTCATTGCCTAGGAAACGCCTCAAATCTAGAAGACCAGCATATGAAATGGGAGTCCAAATGCTATCCACAGGATTCAACCACGACGCAGAGTGGAAACGTGAGTGGCAAGCTACAAGAACTCGAAACTACGAACTTGTACACAATCCAACAGTTCCAGTTCCAGGCTTCCACCAACCAAGTGAGGTGTGGGTGCAGTTAAACAGATATCGGACTGAATAGGGTATGTGGAAATACAACATGCACAAGTGGGGCTTTTCAAGTGCCAGTGTGTGTGACTGTGGCGGCACCCAAACAATGAGCCACATTGTGAATGAATGTCCAATCAGAGGCTTCTCTGGAGGCATTGAGAAGCTCCATCAAGCATCCCACGAGGCACTTCGCTGGATCGAGTCCATCAACATCCGAGTGTAGTCTGAGCCGTTTTAAAACTTGTGTACTGTATATAATTTCACATGTTCATTTTTATATATATTTCTTTGTTTTGCCAAATGTGTAATACTGTAATTGATGCATACGATAATAATAATAAAAGCTTAGATCGTAACAGAGTTACTTGTACGTCAGGTGTGTTGCATACATATGAGGCATTACTTGATTTCTATCGCTTTGTTTGCGTATTCGGTCAGAATCTTACTAGGTTCCCATAGAAATTGGAAGCGGTGGACCGTAGAAACTAAGAGAGGATATACAAAGGACAGCGTAAGCCACGGAACAATTTTCTTCTACATAGTTTTCGTCCTGTCTGTTAATTAAAAATACGATATATATGAGTCGCGTAAGACGTAACACCCCCTTTATTCTGCGGACGATTGCACGTATCGGAATGTGGGTTTCGGCGAATCATAGCGGACTATGGGGCACATACGTTGGTACATTCACAATAATCACAACGTTTATATTGACCGAGATAACCAGGCAAGTACATGTTTTTTAAATGGGACGCTATACTTTTTTTACCATCATTCGAACGCTCTGGAAAAGACGCGTATAGTGATGTAACGCATGTTGCTATTGTGATTCAAACTTTGCTTAAAAGAGGGCGGATGAGGATTTACCTACCTAGGTCGTGCATGCTGCATAGAGCACGGCAACATGCGTTACATCGCTACACGCGTCTTTTCCAGAGCGTTCGTATGGTGGTAAAAAAGTATAGCGTCCCATTTAAAAAACATGTACTTGCCTCATTATCTCGGACAATATAAACGTTGTGATTATAGTGCATGTACCAAAGTATGTGCCCCATAGTCTGCTATGATTCGCTGAGCATCGCTTGTCGATACGCGCAAACGCCCCCGAATATTAGGGGTGTAACGTCTTACGCGACTCACCCTATATATATATATATATATATATATATATATATATATATATATATATATATATATATATATATATTTCACATTACAAATCAACAATTTTCGAATAAAAACTGAACTAAACATCGACAGTTTCAATTTATATATATAAAATTGTTGATTTTGTAATGTGAAATAGAGGGATTTGTAGTAAAAATTAAGAAGTAACAGATTTCAAAAGATAGTTGTTTGTATGAATTTGCAATTGAGACCGATAAAATTAAAATTTTTTTGACAGACAGTTGCAGTATCTCTTATGACAGTGGCATATTTTATGTTATGTTTGTGATGTTATTTCTCCAAAGGACTGAGTTTTACTTCCGAAAAACAAGTTTCCCTTGGTGGTTCGATCTTATTTATAATTTCCTCTACATTGTTTCTATTTGCAGCTAGGTACTAAAATTCCTGGCATATAAATCACGCTGATCATCATATCCCACCCCTCCCTCCCTCAAAACTAAGGGCGCACCTTGTATTCGAACAGTACGGTATTTTGGGATGCGGCGGCCGACGTCCCAGTAACCTGGTTGCTCCTCCTAGTGACAGAGCGACAGCTGCAGCTGCGGCGGCGGCGAGCTGACAAATCGCGTCCGCGAGTCGGTGTGCGGCGCGGCGCCTCGCTCCGGTCAACAGCCACTTGACCTGCGGCGGCAGCCGCCGCTCCACTTGTTCCGTCGCCGCCTTTCCCTTCTTCTCTCCCAGCGCTGATCAAAATAAATCGACGCGGCCGCCTGCTGCGCACCGTCTCCACAGTTGCGTCATTGTGCAAGGGCACGCGGCCCCGAGTTTCGGGTCGCGACTACCGTGTCAGGGGTAGACTCCGCGCAGGATACGGTGGACAGCGCGCACTGGCCACTTTTCGCCCGAAGCGCTGGGCGAGGTCATTCGGACGGCGAGGCTGACACTGTTTCACCGCTTTCGGCGGGCTGCGATGATGAAGTACCTGTCATTTCGTTAGTGGTCATAATTATTGTGATATCTGCATTTAAATAAGACACTGCGAGAAATTCGAAAAAGTTTGCAATGAAAAATTGGGGTCGCTATGATTTTAAGCTTGGTGCACATCACATGACACGTTGCTGCGTATGAAATTCAGCCAGCATATTGAATTTTCCTCAGACTGTCACAAGTCTCGAGAAAACGTCTTAAGTAATAGAACCCAGTACGTTGTCCTCGATGGTGAGTGTTCATCGGAGGTGAGGGTATCATCTGGAGTGCCCCAGGGAAGTGTGGTACGTCCGCTGTTGTTTTCTATCTACATAAATGATCATTTGGATAGGGTGGATAGCAATGTGCGGCTGTTTGCTGATGATGCTGTGGTGTACGGGAAGGTGTCGTCGTTGAGTGACTGTAGGAGGATACAAGATGACTTGGACAGGATTTGTGATTGGTGTAAAGAATGGCAGCTAACTCTAAATATAGATAAATGTAAATTAATGCAGATGAATAGGAAAAAGAATCATGTAATGTTTGAATACTCCATTAGTAGTGTAGCGCTTGACATAGCCACGTCGATTAAATATTTGGGCGTAACACTGCAGAGAGCATAAGGGAACAATTGACAGGAATGGGGGAAAGAAATACAGTAGAAGAAGAATGGGTAGCTCTGAGGGATGAAGTAGTGAAGGCAGCAGAGGATCAAGTAGGTAAAAAGACGAGGGCTAATAGAAATCCTTGGGTAACAGAAGAAATATTGAATTTAATTGATGAAAGGAGAAAATATAAAAATGCAGTAAATGAAGCAGGCAAAAAGGAATACAAACGTCTCAAAAATGAGATCGACAGGAAGTGCAAAATGGCTAAGCAGGGATGGCTAGAGGACAAATGTAAGGATGTAGAGGCTTGTCTCACTAGGGGTAAGATAGATACTGCCTACAGGAAAATTAAAGAGACCTTTGGAGAGAAGAGAACCACTTGTATGAATATCAAGAGCTCAGATGGCAACCCAGTTCTGGGAAAAGAAGGGAAGCCAGAAAGGTGGAAGGAGTATATAGAGGGTTTATACAAGGGCGATGTACTTGAGGACAATATTATGGAAATGGAAGAGGATGTAGATGAAGATGAAATGGGAGATAAGATACTGCGTGAAGAGTTTGACAGAGCACTGAAAGACCTGAGTCGAAACAAGGCCCCGGGTGTAGACAACATTCCATTAGAACTACTAATGGCCTTGGGAGAGCCAGTCATGACAAAACTCTACCATCTGGTGAGCAAGATGTATGAGACAGGCGAAATACCCACAGACTTCAAGAAGAATATAATAATTCCAATCCCAAAGAAAGCAGGTGTTGACAGATGTGAAAATTACCGAACTATCAGTTTACTAAGTCACAGCTGCAAAATACTAACGCGAATTCTTTACAGACGAATGGAAAAACTGGTAGAAGCCGACCTCGGGGAAGATCAGTTTGGATTCCGTAGAAACGTTGGAACACGTGAGGCAATACTAACCTTACGACTTACCTTAGAAGAAAGATTAAGAAAAGGCAAACCTACGTTTCTAGCATTTGTAGACTTAGAGAAAGCTTTTGACAACGTTAACTGGAATACTCTCTTTCAAATTCTGTAGGTGGCAGGGGTAAAATACAGGGAGCGAAAGGCTACTTACAATTTGTACAGAAACCAGATGGCAGTTATAAGAGTTGAGAGGCATGAAAGGGAAGCAGTGGTTGGGAAGGGAGTGAGACAGGGTTGTAGCCTCTCCCCGATGTTATTCAATCTGTATATTGAGCAAGCAGTAAAGGAAACAAAAGAAAAATTCGGAGTAGGTATTAAAATCCATGGAGAAGAAATAAAAACTTTGAGGTTCGCCGATGACATTGTAATTCTGTCAGAGACAGCAAAGGACTTGGAAGAGCAGTTGAACGGAATGGACAGTGTCTTGAAAGGAGGATATAAGATGAACATCAACAAAAGCAAAACGAGGATAATGGAATGTAGTCAAATTAAATCGGGTGATGCTGAGGGGATTAGATTAGGAAATGAGACACTTAAAGTAGTAAAGGAGTTTTGGTATTTAGGGAGTAAAATAACTGATGATGGTCGAAGTAGAGAGGATATAAAATGTAGACTGGCAATGGCAAGAAAATCGTTTCTGAAGAAGAGAAATTTGTTAACATCGAGTATAGATTTAAGTGTCAGGAAGTCGTTTCTGAAAGTATTTGTATGGAGTGTAGCCATGTATGGAACTGAAACATGGACGATAACCATTTTGGACAAGAAGAGAATAGAAGCTTTCGAAATGTGGTGCTACAGAAGAATGCTGAAGATAAGGTGGGTAGATCACGTAACTAATGAGGAGGTATTGAATAGGATTGGGGAGAAGTTTGTGGCACAACTTGACTAGAAGAAGGGATCGGTTGGTAGGACATGTTTTGAGGCATCAAGGGATCACAAATTTAGCATTGGAGGGCAGCGTGGAGGGTAAAAATCGTAGAGGGAGACCAAGAGATCAATACACTAAGCAGATTCAGAAGGATGTAGGTTGCAGTAGGTACTGGGAGGTGAAGAAGCTTGCACAGGATAGAGTAGCATGGAGAGCTGCATCAAACCAGTCTCAGGACTGAAGACCACAACAACAACAACAACAACAACAACAACACTGCAGAGCGATATGAAGTGGGACAAGCAAGTAATGGCAGTTGCGGGGAAGGCGGATAGTCGTCTTCGGTTCATTGGTAGAATTTTGGGAAGATGTGGTTCATCTGTAATGGAAACCGCTTATAAAACACTAATACGACTTATTCTTCAGTACTGCTCGAGCGTTTGGGATCCCTATCAGGTTGGAGTGAGGGAGGGCATAGAAGCAATTCAGAGGCGGGCTGCTAGATTTGTTACTTGTTGGTTTGATCATCACGCGAGTGTTACGGAAATGCTTCAGGAACTCGGGTGGGAGTCTCTAGAGGAAAGAAGGCGTTCTTTTCGTGAATCGCTACTGAGAAAATTTAGAGAACCAGCATTTGAGGCTGACTGCAGTACAATTTTACTGCCGCCAACTTACATTTCGCGGAAAGACAACAAAGATAAGAGAGATTAGGGCTCATACAGAGGCATATAGGCAGTCATTTTTCCCTCGTTCTGTTTGAGAGTGGAACAGGGAGAGAAGATGCAAGTTGTGGTACGAGGTACCCTCCGCCACGCACCGTATGGTGGATTGCGGAGTGTGTATGTAGATGTAGATGAAAACTGATCTTATGTAGCTCACTCATCTGCACCTCGTACCTCATAAACGGTTTGAGATATCATGACGAGATTTTGGCAAACTATAGCACACAAAGAGGAGAATATTTTTCCATACGTTATTATGCGAAACTTCATTATCCAGTAACTACAGACTTTTTCGATGAATTTATTAAGGGCCATTGACAGCTGGTCAAACGAGAAATGTTGTGGGTTTTGGATTAACGTAAGTAAGGACCTTACACGTTTATTTTTGTACTGAAGACGTCCTGTTTTAGAAGATACTGGTCCTCAGTTCCCCACTTGCTAAACCACTTTCAGAATTGTCTTGCAAATGTGACTGCACAACATGTCAGTGAAGCGACACTGTAAACTCCGGTTTGTTTTTACAAAATAAGCAAATTTTAACTTGTCAACAAAAGAAATGTGGGTTTTACTGAAAATTCGCCATTCATTTCAAAAATGTTCAAATGTGTGTGAAATCTTACGGGACTTAACTGCTAAGGTCATCAGTCCCTAAGCTTACACACTACTTAACCTAAACTATCCTATGGACAAATACACACACCCAAGCCTGAGGGAGGACTCGAACCTCCGCCGGGACCAGCCGCACAGTCCATGACTGCAGCGCCCTAGACCGCTCCGCTAATCCCGCGCGGCTGCCATTCATTTCATGATGCTTCTAAGTTACAAATACTTAACAAGTGGGCGAAAATAAAACGATGCTTTTGTTGTATTTTCAGCAGTATTCTTTTTAGATACTAAGCAAAGCAGAGGTTGAGAATGAGGTTTGGTTTTGTGGGGCGCTCAACTGCGCGGTCTTCATCGCCCGTACTAAGTCCCAATCTTTTCACACTTCAATATTTTACGCAGTCCAATCTAGCCACTATCACAAATGATAATGATGAGGAGAACACACACGTCCAGTCCCCGGGCAGTCAAAATTCCCAACCCGGCCAGGAATCGAACCTGAGACCCCGTGATCCAGAGGCAGCAACGATAGCCACTAAACCACGAGCTGCGGACGCAAAGCAGAGGTGATTGTATATGTTTTTCGATAGTCACCACGCAGGTATGGGCATGGAGACGCTACACTTAATGCTACAATAAATAAGAGCATAATCTTCATTTTGCTGGCCACAGTAGCCGTGCGGTTCTAGGCGCTACAGTCTGGAACCGCGCGACCGCTATGGTCGCACGTTCGAATCCTGCCTCGGGCATTGATGTGTGTGATGTCTTTAGGATAGTTTGGTTTAAGTAATTCTAAGTTCTAGGGGACTGATGACCTCAGATATTAAGTCCCATAGTGCTCAGAGCCATTTGAACCATTTGAATCTTCAGTTTAGAACTAACACTTCCCCTCCAGCGCTCGACTTTTTCCGTCCATTGCCTGCCCACAACCCCCGCCACTAGCGCTCTCTCCACTCTTGCCCTGCTGACTTTACATCTACGGATCCCGTTATTCTGCGTGTACTTCTAATTTGTAGTCACCTCTGCGTGCATATTACCACCTCCTTTTTTGCTAGAACGAACTCACGAATAACTCACCGAAAGACAAATCTGCTGGTCAAGCAATATTCTTCGTGTGCAGTAATCCAAGTCTCACAGCATTTTATCTTTCCACAGGAGATCGTTTGCTAATATCTATCATTTTTCTAGCGTTTATCACGTCGTGTAAAGTCCGTTTTCTTCATGATCTGGCCCATTTAGTTTTATTTAACTTTTAGCCAAATAGCTAAACCAAAACGGTCCTAGGCTATCTGTCGGCAGGATGCTATCACAACCTTCGTGCCCAGCTTACATTCAACTTCACGACAGGCAATATCTAGTACAGAAAACGAGTGTTCCCGTGAAACACACCAATCTATGATCCTTAGGACAAGTACGATGAAATGTCGACCTCAGGTGTTCAAAAATGGTTCAAATGGCTCTGAGCACTATGGGACTCAACTGCTATGGTCATAAGTCCCCTACAACTTAGAACTACTTAAACCTAACTAACCTAAGGACGTCACACACATCCATGCCCGAGGCAGGATTCGAACCTGCGACCGTAGCGGTCGCGCGGTTCCAGACTGTAGCGCCTAGAACCGCTCGGCCACTCCGGCCGGCAAAATCATTAACAATTCTCATTTTTTAGTTCTATGATTCTTTTCACCATACATGAAATTAGCTTTTCGTTTGTATTTATGTAAAGAACTCAAGTACATCTTAGCAACACTTCCAGCTAATAACTCTCATGATATGTGCGATTTTGTAAAACACATTATTAGCAGACATATTTAGTGAATTTCAGTACTCAAAAAACCAAGAAGCAAATAAGACAATGTTTCAGCGTGGGAGAAGCAAATTAATACTTAATACTTTACTAACAGCTTACAAAGTCCAACAAATTTTTGATTTCAATCCTTAAATTTTATGTCTGTAATAACAGATGACGTCATTTGTAATTATAGAAACGATATATAAGCAGTGGTCAGTCAGCCATGGGGGCACCAGTTTTGTTACAGTTTTGACGGTGTCAGTTTTGTTACGGTTTTTGAGTTGCCTGTTTTGTGTCAGGTTTTATATAATAAACATGTAATTGTGAAAGTGAAACTTCGTGTCAACCATTTTACTTACAATTTCTCTTGTCATACCGAATCAGTAACTACACTGTGAAGAGCGCAGGAAGTTGCAGTAAATTTGCTGGAGCAGATACTCTTGAGTTCTCTTATAGTCACTGCAGGGTCGGAGTTCGCCGAACCACGAAGATGAACATTTTCTGCTTACTGTTATACGCACAATAACCGAGATATATTTCATCGGGCATCAGAATTACGTATACGGGGCCCCAATCGAACAAGAGTGTCTCAAATCACTGACAAATATATATGAAACAAATTTAATAATAAAGTATGTTCGGGAATAAATTAATAATTAGCCCTGTCATGGATCGCCTGCGGCGCCTCCCTGCACCAGACGCCAGGGGATCGTGCAACACTTACACCTCTGCAATTATTAATGTAAGGGAGGCAAGTAGCGTTCGCGATCTGCCTGTGAGTGGTCCGAAGTTGGTTTTGTGCGTTATCGTAATTTGACTTCGTGTAGCGCATTTTATGATGCCGAGGTTGAGGATCGGCCTATCATCTAACTATACGAGCGCGGAAGACCGACTGAAAACCATAAGCTGGCTGTGGTCTCTCTCTCTCTCTCTCTCTCTCTCTCTCTCTCACACACACACACACACACACACACACACACACAAGCGCGCACCCGGCAAGATTATTTGCTGTCATTACTGACGCGCGAGCAAAGAAAATTTCTGAAAGTAATACGAAGCACAAGTTCCTTTCAACAAACAGAAGAATGGAAGTCTTTAGTAATGCGCCGCAGCAACAAATGAACTCCAAAACATTTCTGGAAAAATGAGATGAGGCTAATAACCAACATTTTGACAGTCTGTCTTCAAAAACACTATTCGCTATCGTCTTGAATAAATAAATATTTCAGGTTTCAGCGGTGAGGTAAACAATAACTTCATCTAATAATCTTCTGACAATGAGAAGCCCACAAATAATAATGAACAGCTAATAGCATGAAGGCTTAAATCCTTCATATTACATGAGCAAAAGCAGCAAGTCTGCAAACTAAAATTAAGTTGGCGTGGCACTGCTGACAGGAAGGTCCTGAAGGGCTTCCCACTGTCCTCCTCAGACAGAACAATTACGTAACTTGCTAAGACCAAAGCTCATAACACCTGGTGTAATTGAAGCTGAAAGATAACAAATGAAAGTAACAGTGGTATGTAAGTGAGTGAGTGAGGTGCTGCCACAAATTGATTGAGGCCAGCGTTGGTTTAGTAGCTGCTTCGAAGCGTTATCTGCAGTTGGAATTACGTTCTCATGTCTTCTCTAACCAACCACATGAATCACCCTCGTCTGTCTTCCCACATGCGCCAGCACCACCACAGCTTACTGCTGGACATCTTTGGATATTTTTGTACATAATTTCACTGGAGGATATTAGGGAGTACATTTCATTTATTTGGAAAGCTCTGTCTTCTGCTATTACTTCATAACAATACTCGCCGTAGTACTCAAAAGCAATTACGACAAATTGCTTATTTTCGCAAAGGGGTGACAATGTGTACAAGAACAGAGTCCCTACGAACTTAAGCAAGAACTCTGAAATATGCAAAATGAATACAAGACGAAAAAATCGATTTTATAGTTTTCCCTATGATGCATTGAAATGTCGCGACATTTATGTACACGGTGACCCGCAAGTCCGTTAAAATTTGAAAATTCAATATTTCTCGGAATAATTTAGATAGAGAGGTACGAATTGACACACATGCTCTAAATGTCATGTGGTTTTATTGAAACAAAAAGGGTACAAAATGTGGCCAACAGATGGTGCTACATACTATTAAAAGCAGTAATCAGCGTAACAATTGATTTTAGCAAAGTCGATGTTCTTTATAACAAACGCTCAACATTCGATCGTCATTCATCAACAATATCTTTAGCCGACAGACAATGCTGTGAACAGCACTGTAGAGCATACCAGTAGGTGCGGTGAGAAACTGTCGTTTGATGTTCTCGTTTAGTATCCTCAATGAGACTGGCCGACCGCGGTAGACATTCAACTTCAGATAACCCCACAACCAATAATCACACGGATTGAGGCATGTGGACCTGGGACGCCACGCTAGAAGGACGTGGCGGCCCAGCACGTGATACCAAACGATGTGCGCAAGATATCTTTCATACGTGTAGCAAAACGTGCGGAGCGCCATCCTGCAAAGAAGTTGTGCCTTCCAGCAGGTGGTGTTCAGCCAGTGTAGGCATGATGTGCCTCCCTCTCTCGTAACAGCTCATTTTATACAGGATTCTCATGCAGCATCACTTACGTGCTGTTGTCCAGGGCCAGCTGCGGAGCAGTTTTTACACTCGTTTCTGGTTTCAATAAAACTTCGTGTCATTTCAGGCATTTATGTCAATTTTTACCTCTCTACCAGCATTATTTGGTGAGTTAAAGCACTCTCAAAAGTTAACGAACTTTTGAGTCACACTGTACGTAAAACCATTTATTTGCCGGCAGTAGTGGTCGCCGGCGAAAGCGGAGAAATGAAAAGCGGGAGTTACAGGTAAGAGTCTAAGTGGAGAAACTAATAAATCAGCTATAGAAGATCTTAGTTTCCAGTTAGTAAAGGCCCATGTACTCTTACTCACGTACGAATACTACACAGAGTATTGACAAATATTGTTCACCGCCACAATAATTTTAATCGGAAAAATCAAGGTATAAACGGTAAAGGTTTCTGGTACTCACAAGGGAAAGTCCCCATCGCAATCCCCTCAGATTTAGTGGTAAGAAGACCCATTGGCTAACCGGTAAAAAAATGAACACAGATGACAGGAAGAAGGTGCACTGAACCGTGAAGAAAGAAGCAAAATAGAAACAGTAAACGGTCCAAGCTGAAGATCTGCAACATCGAGCGACGCTGAATGACCCTGGCGTCGTGGTTGTGTGTTCACTGTGTCTGTCTGCGAAGAGGGAGATCCGGGTTCAAATCTCCCTCCTGTACCATTTATTTTTATTTTTTTCCACAAAATTATGAGCTGTCCGTGCGGTAATTGACGCGTCTGCTCGCTGTATTCAAATTTGTCTCTCTATCGTGGTGCAGCGTCCATTCGCAACAGCGACGTGGAACAAAGGAACCTCCAGACATACGAACCTCCTGTTTGTTTTATCCAGGTACCCCATGTTACGCCTCTCGCGTTCCGTTTTGTAATTTTTGACTCTTGAACTCCTTCATTGTAACTTAGTCCACACCCGTTGGTTTGTGTTTTCATTTCTGTGAAAGGTCTATGCGGCATTTCGCCTGGTCTCAGAATTCAGCACATTTACTTTCGACGGTAATATATTACTACCACCACGTAAGCCATGTTCTACTTCTGTAACCTATGTACAGTACAACTGCCAAGACTACAGGAGGAGAACATACACGTGAATGACCCCAGGGACTGTTCATAAATTTGTGGAAAGAAAGGAAAGCACGAGGGAGATTTGAAAACGGACCTCCCGCTTTGCAGTCGAACGCCGTAACCACACAGTCACAACGCCATGGTTCTTTTGAGTCGCTGGATGTTGTAAATCTTGACCTGGGACTGTTCACTGTTTCTTCTGCTTCTTTTTTCACAGTTCAGTACACCTTCTTGTTTTCGTGCTTGATCTGCGTTCATTTTTCGACGGGATATTCACTGGGCATTTTACCACTAAATTTGAGGGGGGTGCGATGGGGCGTCTCCCTTGTCAGAAGTAAGTACGCCAGTCTGCCGCCGTGGGATGGTACCGGCAGTAACAGCTAACTGCAGTTGACTTTCCGAAACAAGTGATGTTGCGCCTCTGTGCCGTTGTAGCTGACTGTCTCTGCAACGGTAATCGGTAAAGAGATCGAAGCCACGAAGCCCTCACGTCCCTCTGTACCGTCGATGTCTCTCTCGTAGAGAAGACATTCGTAGATGGCGATGAACTCTTGGAATTTTGAAAGGAAACGATGATACCGCGGCATATAGGGCCCATAGCGTAGTGTTGTGTTGTGGTTGTGGTTGTAGTTGTGCTGCGTAAAGGAAGAAAAGAAGTGAGCCCTGGTGTTGGTGCAGGGCCTATTGCTGTCAAACAGCTTAATGGCAGTCATCGATATAATGTTCCCTTCAAACGGACCTATCGCTCTTTATAATTTTCATGTACCCTTATATTATGAAATACGAGGGTCACTCCAAAAGAAATGCACACTATTTTTTTTAATCCATCTTTTATTCTACATGTTTGAAAGTTTCACAGTGTGTAGATACATCCTTTAGGAACAATATTTTCATTTCTCCACATAATTTCCATCCCTCTCAACTGCCTTACGCCGTCTTGGAACCAGCTCTTGTCTACCCGCACGGTAAAATTCTGGACCAACCTGTTGGAACCACTGTTTGGAAGCGTGCACAAGGGAGTTATGTTCAAACCTTGTTCCACGAAGAGATCTTTCAGTTTCCCAAAGAGACGATAGTCACATGGAGCTAGGTCAGGACTGTAAGGCGGGTGTTTCAGTGTTGTCCATCCGACTTTTGTGATCGCTTCCATGGTTTTTTGACTGACATGAGGCCGTGCATTGTCGTGCAACAGCAAAACATCCTGCTTTTGCCGATGTGGTCCAACACGACTCAGTCGAGCTTAAAGTTTCTTCAGTATCGTCACATATGCATCAGAATTTCAGGTAGTTCCACTTGGTATGATGACCACAAGCAAGACTCCTTCGGAATCCAAGTAGGAACCATGTTTCATCACCTGTCACAATTCTTCCAAGAAATTCATCTCCACCAATCTCGTACTATTCCAAAAGTTCGCTGCATACCGTTTTTCTTATTTCTTTGTGAAGCACTGTCAGCATCCTGGGAACCCACCTGGGACAAACCTTTTTTAACGCCAACACTTTCAATATTATGCAAACACTTCCTTCCCCTATCCCAACGTAGCGTGACAATTCGTTCACTGTGATGCGTCTGTCAGCAGTCACCAATTCGTTAACTCTCTGCACATTGTCTGGAGTGTGTGCAGAACGAGGCCTACCGCTGCGAGGACAATCCTCAATATTGCCGTGCCCGCTTTCATCACGTAACCTGCTTGCCCACCGACTAACTGTACTGCGATCGACAGCTGCATCTCCATACACCTTTTTCAACCTCTTGTGTATGTTTCCCACTGTCTCGTTTTCACAGTGCATGAATTCTATGACAGCACGTTGCTTCTGACGAACGTCAAGTGTAGCAGCCATCTTGAAGACATGCTGTGACGGCACCACTCACGGGAACAGGTTGAACTAAGTTTGAAAACAAGCGGGAAGGATGTATCTACACACTGTAAAACTATCACACATGCAGAATGCAAACTGTATTTTTACAAAAATAGTGTGCATTTCTTTTGGAGTGACCCTAGTAGTATGGTGATGTTTGGCATTGAAGTCTAGCATCTGTCGCACAGTCTGGCGATGAAAGTTTGAGCCAACACCTACAACTCCTATCTTCGTGTGGCACTTTAGCTACGGATTTTGGGCGGTCAGGGGAAGCAGCAAAGATATGGGGAAGAAATGGAAGAAAGGCACGTGACAGGTCCGGCATGTGGCAAATTCGGCCCAGGGCAACGGACAGAGCACGCCTAGCAGTAGGGAACGGCGGGTATTAGCAGAGACGCGGCCGTGCTGAACGCAGAGCAGCGGAGTGGGCAGGCGCCAGGCGCCTGTCCTGCGCTCGCCAGTGATCCGGTGTCAGGGCGAGCTGGCGCTGGCTCTAGTGTCGCCTCGCCTATTGATTGCGGCGCCGCACGTCCCGTTGCCACATGATGCCGCTGTCTGCGCTGCTGCAGCAGCCGCAACTTACATCACCCCACACACACACACACACACACACACACACACACACACACACACACATTGCTGCTTGATTTTTACCTTAAATCAACACTGGAGAGGCGGTGGGGTGAGGTGATGGCTCTCTCCTACACACAAGGGAATCTTTGGGACTGGCCATCATCGGTTTCCGGACATCAATTTCGTAAAACAGCGTGCCATTATAGCACTGCCCGTGAGGTTTTCCTTTGCGTTCAGCTGTGCTGGACTACAGTGTTAATTTAAAAGACCATACACTTCAAACTTGCATACTGGAAAAGCGGGTAATGCCTTCTAGAGTTAGTGTAAGAACAGAGGGAAAGCTGGTAGTCTGCGAGCCGACTCGTCGCATTGTCCAGAGCGCTATACGCACCTATGGCTGCATACAAAGCATGATGGTTAGCCTTCTAGTAAAGGTGTACAGTGCCATTAAGAAAGAACATCGTACGTGCTCCGTTGGTTCTGTAGTCTCTCTCACACCATTTTACAGAACCCATTCATTAAAAAAATTGATTTTTATATTACGCGAAGCTTTGTGTGTCACCTTTGTGAGTCAGCTTTGTGGTGAAGTGCCCATCATCTCGATAACTGTCATATTTACGGTGATATTCCCGTCAAGTAACACACTGCGCGGAATTCGAAAAATTTTGCAGTTAAAAGTATGAGTCGTTATGATTTTGCGTTTGGTGCGTAATTTGCTGCGAATGAGATTTAGCTACAGTAATGAATTTTTTCTTTAGACTTGGAAGGAGGTGTACCTGTCTCCAGTCTCGAGAAACGAGAATTTATGTACCATGTTCACTTCCGACCTCACGCGCGGGAGAATAAAATATTCACATCTCTCATATATCCGAAACGTTCGAGATATTGATGCGAGATTTTGACAAGCGACAGCACGCAAAGAGGTGAGTATTCTGAACGTTGAGGCTACTTATACGTTTCAAGGACTTTTTTTTAATATCGTAAACATGATGACGCAACAAGCTTCATTTTGGGAACAACACTAATATAGTGTAAAGCATTAGTTACGACTTGCAGACTAAAGTCACACACGAAAAAATTTACAATTCTCTCGTTGAGAATTTTTCGTCAGACTGCGTCACAGACAGGTTCGGTGTTAAAATTCTGGGAGCGGACATTCCCGAGACGGTCAGAAAAAACATTACTTACTCCCACATGCGACTTGTCAAATGATGACGAAGGGTAGATCAAGTATCAGTTCATACAGACGGGAACAGAACAGGGAAAGGAGGGGGCATGGGGTTGTTTCTTGTGCCCAACAACACACTAGAAGTTGGCCTGCTGAGTGTAGGTGTAACAGATTCATTGACGTAATAATAATTTTTCCCTCTCGCCTATCTGTCGTGAGGATGATTTCGCGTGTCGTAGCAGTCTAGCTCTCCACTGCAATGATTTAATCGTACTCGTTAATTAATACAATGAAAAATGCTCCTATCGTAGCACAAAAAGGCGAATATGTCCTACGTAGAGTTAGGGACGTAAAAGAAGGGGATGAGTTTTTCGACTTATATGGCAGCTTCAAAGACATTTCAATCAGAACATCTTGAGATATTCCCGCTCTTTTACTTTTTAGTATTAGTATCCATGTCATGTAACGTAATGCACCATGTCAAGTAATGTAACATGATACACGATGTCTTGTTGTTTTTTTTTTTTATTTACACGTCAATTTCCGTAGGACCAAATTGAGGAGTAAATCTCCAAGGTCATGGAACGTGTTAGTACATGAAATTACAACATAAAAGTAATAACAGACAAAAATAAAATGTTTATGAACCCGAAAAAAGTCACTCCATAAGTTTAAGTAAACGCAATCAACAATACAACAAGAATCAGCTTAATTTTTCAAGGAACTCCTCGGCAGAATAGAAGGAATGACCCATGAGGAAACTCTTCAGTTTCGATTTGAAAGCGCATTGATTATTGCTAAGGTTTTTGAATTCGAGTGGCATCTTATCGAAAATGGATGTAGCAGTATACTGCACACCTTTCTGCACATGAGTTAAGGAAGTTCGATCCAAATGCAAGTTTGATTTCTGCCGAGTTTTAACTGAGTGGAAGCTGCTTACTACTGGGAATATTGTTAACAAGAAATGACAGTAAAGAATGTATATATTGAGAGGCCAATGTCAAAATACCCAGACTCGTTAACAGGTGTTGACAAGAGGTTCGTCAACTTACACCACTTATTGCCCGAACCGCCCGTTTCTGAGGCAAAAATATCCTTTTAGAATGGGAAGAGCTACCCCAAAATATAATACCATATGACATAAGCGAATGAAAATAAGAATAACTTTAGCAAACACTGATGGCACAGAAATAGGTCTAAAATTGTCTGCATTACGTTGTTTAACACGACACATGCCATCATATATCCAGCATGATATCTGTCATGTTGTGTCATTAAAGTGTAGGGCGCAAGCACGTCCAAGTTGGGTTACTTCCTAACGTAGATGCAGCCCCAGTCTCTGATACTTCCTGTTGCACACACATCTCACTCTCCCCCTTACCATACAGGTAACACGGAGTGTGTCTACGACAGCTCACTGCACTAGGAAAGTAGAGTTAATTCTTACAGAAGAGCGAACATGTTAAGATATTCTGATTTAAATGTGTCTGAATTTGCCACTTAAGTCGAAAAGCTCGTTCCCTTCTTTTATGTCCCTTTCTCTTCCCAGGATATTTGCCTTTTTTGTACTACGACGGAGCACTTTTCATTTTGGCATTAGATCGCCAAAGTTTGGAAGTAGATTTAAGTTGACTCTGACGACGACCGATGTGATATAGGTTTTCTTACTGTCTTTCGGATGATGATGCTTACATCGTGGCAACGGATAAAGCTTTCACAAAACAACATGACGACCATTAATTACATGTATTTGTCTACGCGTCGCACAAATTTGAAAGACGGAAATGGCGTGCATAAAAAAAGGATCTTTTTGCACGTAAAATCCGAATGAAGCTAGATTTTTTAAAGTGAGTTTTAACCTTTATTGTAATAATGCATTTTTTATTTATTTGATTCATTTAAACCGTTTCTGCGCATTCAATTCAGGTAATAACGAATTTAGCTCCACTTTATCCATTGTCGAGACATGATGGTTTAAAGTTTAGTGTATAAAAAAATCGTTTTGATTTTTTCCACTTACCCACCGTAGTGCAACGTTTGAACCGATTCGTATACGTTTGAAGTATGGAACGTGTTTTTTGCACGTAAAATCCAGACGAAGCAAGATTTTTTTCTAACGGTTAAAACTTACGTTATACCAAGGTCCGATACACGGGCGGACCAAATCTGAACCATCAGCCTCCCTCCAGTCCGGAGTTATTTAAGGCTGACAGCTTTTGAACGTAACATCCGAACGATCCACATACAAATGGTGCCATTAGCTGAGCATTAATTTCAGCCCAATTAAAATATTTTGCAAAAGTAATAAATCGGTTTGTCAATTCGCCTGGGCGCCAGCTCCGATTCGCCTTTCAAACCCCGCTTAATTCAATGCAACGTAGCTACGGAAGGTTCGAATGGTTATCCAAATGCCTGCTGGTCATGGCTAAACGAATGGCTAAACGAAAAACTTTTACGCCACGTTCCTAACTCAAATAGGAACCCAGCACCAAGACCCCCCCGCGATCCTGCCCGCGACTTTTTCGGACACATCTAATACAGTGCTCCCGCGCTGAAACGATACATTGCCGCACTTTAAAAGATTATCTGTAGTCTACGCTTAATTTAATTTACGTAAAACATACTAGAATAAACAACGACGGCCAAAGTGTTCGCTGTATTACTGCTTGGACTGTCCTTGCCTCAGTTTGTACGTTTTACCCTCAGTTCGCGGCACTCACCCTACGCGGACTACCTCCCGCCGCTGCGGAATACGCCTGGGCCCGTGGCTCGCGTTTCGCGCGCTCTGCGTGGGCGGCACCGCGGCCAATGGCACGCCGGCGTCCAGCCTCCGCGTCTATTCATAGCGGGTCAGCCGGCGGCTCTTCCAGTGGCCGCCTCGCCTCGCTACGTTCTCGTCATACCAAGACGGCATTCAGCCGTGAACTTCCGTCAAGTAACTTAAGTGCCACCTGGAACACACTTCAACTACCTCCTCTGAGCAGGTGTCACACGCACTCGGATGGATCGATATAACTACCGCACGACCACGAATGCCTTTTTTCTAGACTACAAAAATGTGGAAATCCCATGGCGAGA
Organism: Schistocerca nitens; assembly: GCF_023898315.1. NCBI lineage: Eukaryota > Metazoa > Arthropoda > Insecta > Orthoptera > Acrididae > Schistocerca > Schistocerca nitens. Next base: position 770,508,872 of record NC_064614.1, read on the forward strand.
GATCGGGACTGTATGGAATATGCGTAAGGGCTTCCCAGAGAATCTTCTGCAGCGGAGCCAAAACGCCCAAGAATGTTGACGGACGGCTTCACTTTGTCGCAGAATAATGCCCGTCCAAACTCTGCCAAGGTTGTTTTGAGTACGCTGCAGAAGTTTCAAATGGTTCAAATAGCTCTAAGTACTATGGGACTTCACATCTGAGGCCATCAGTCGCCTAGACTTAAACCAAACTAACCTAAGGACATCACACACATCCATACCCGAGGCAGGATTCGAACCTGTGACCGTAGCAGCAGCGCGGTTCCGGAATTAAGCGCCTAGAACCACTCGGCCACAACGGCCGGCGCAGAAGTTTCGCTGGAAACACATTCTCTGTACAGTCTCGATCCCTCCCCATGATACTTACATATTTTTGGGCATTTATGGCCATAGATTTACTTCGCACAAACAGGTGCACGCCTTCGTACAATCATGGTTCCCTTGGAAACCGAAAACATTTTCCCATGGAGGCACTGGCCGTCTTGCTTCACAATGGGATAAATTTACAGGGTGACAATCATTGAACTGCATGAAAAAAAACCTTAATTAGCTACAAACTATGGTGTGCGCACACTTTATTCAATGTGTAAACGTACCCACAGATATTCGGATTTAAGTTATGTCATGTTCGATTTACCTGACATCATTGGCGATGATGAGATGCAGACGAATAGCGAAATTCTGCATGACCTGCTGAAGTGTCGCAACATCGATACTGTAGATGACCTCCTGAATAGCTGCTTTCAGCTCAGCAATGGTTTTGGGATTATTACTTTGTATTTACTATTGCTCCACAAAAAGGAGTCGCAAGTGTTTAGATCCGGAGAATACGGCGGCCAATCGAGGCCCATGTCAGTGGCCTCCGAGTACCCCACAGCCAAATCCGGTCCCCAAATTACTGCTCCACGACATCACACACTCTCCTCCAAAATCTTCACGTACCGTTCGGTAGTTACCGTGCAATCAAGGAATATCGCACTGATTATTCCGTGACTGAACACTGCATAATACCCCGTCCCCCTTTGAGGGTGAAGAGACGCATCGCTCGCGAAATGCGGATTCTCAGTCCCCCAAATGTGTCAATTTTACTTATTATCGAACCCATCCAAATGAAACTGGGCTTTGTCCCTAAATAAAACCACACTGCGCATTCCAATTCCCACCACTCCCCGCAGCCAACCGTGCACTGTGAACGTCCCAAACCAAACCGTTCGCAAGTTATGATTATTTTATTTCATATAGTTCAATACCTGTCCCCCAGTATTAATAGTTTATACATTGCTTTTGAAATAACAAAAAGTTTACTTACTTTTTTCCCTTCCGTTTCGTCTTTGTTTGACTGCCCCTTACATAAAGAGGAAAAGGAATTAGTTTGTGCTCCATATATGTAGAAAAGGCCTTTGAGAGAACTAAATGGGACAGGATGACAGAAATTATAAAATGGCGAACTGGAAGGACAGGGGGCAAATTACGGAGTTATGCTCGTACGTAAGGAAGAGAGCAACCGTGAAGCTAAGAAATGTTATGACAGACTGACTTGAAAATGGAAGAGATGGAACAGAGAGTTGGTGTCTTTCACAAACTCTGTTTACCATGCGTATAAGAAAAAACTTGATAATGAAGACGCTAGCAAAAGAGAATGACGCAGAACGCATACGAGGACTGAAGATCAACTACGTCAGATTTGATGATATTGCACTGCTCGCACATAAAACAATATCTTCGCAGAGAACACTATTTAGACTTGGAGGGAGGATTGCAAGAGTACGGAATGAAATTCACAAAGAAAATTAAGGTGATGAGAGGACATGACAAAGAAGGTAGAAGTGAAAACAACAGAAGATTAAATTGAACAGCGCAGTACAGATATTTCCGGATTATGACAACTAACTGAACTAGTGAAAAAGAAATAAGGTCATGAACTGCAATTGCAAAACAACTTTACCTGAAAAAAAGAAACGTTTATTATGCAGGAAATTGCAGTTGTATTTAAAAACATTTATTAAATGACTCGTGTTGAGTGTTTTTCTGGTTCAAATGGCTCTGAGCACTATGGGACTTAACTTCTGAGGTCACCAGTCTCCTAGAACTTAAACCTAACCAACCTAAGGACATCACACACATCCATGCCCGAGGAAGCATTCGAACCTGCGACCGTAGCAGTCGCGCGGTTCCAGACTGTAGCGCCTAGAACCGCTCCGCCACCCAGGCCGGCAAAACAAAGAAGTGCTGGATGAAGTGAAAAGAAGATATCAGACTACGAAGTAAATGGCCTGGAACAGGAGCAGATGGAGACAACAATGGTGTCAGGAACCTGTCGATTGGCAGATCACGCTATGATGATACGATAATAGATGGAGTAGCCACAAAGCTATGCTTTCGGCTGCGTCTATTACATGTGGATTCGAGATCGAAGTTATCTGATGATAAGAAACCATTTGTCGGGTGAAGACTACCTCTTTCCCTGGACAATACATGACTGTTGTGTATGAACACAACAGTTTGTAAAGCCGGCCGGTGTGGCCGAGCGGTTCTAGGCGCTTGTCTGGAACCGCGCGACCGTTACGGTCGCAGTTCGAATCCTGCCTCGGGCATGGATGTGTGTGATGTCCTTAGGTTAGCATGGTTTAAGTAGTTCTGAGTTCTAGGGGACTGATGACCTCAGATGTTAAGTCCCATAGTGCTCAGAGCCATTTGAGTTCACTGGAGTTCATTGCATAGAAACTAAGATTCAGAGGAGATATGTAACTTTGTTACGATTTGTTGCTTCAAACAGATGAGTCGCAAGTTCTTGAAGTATCTACAGAAGAGGAAGTCACATTACAACAACCAAAGCACTCTGACACGTTTTATTCCCGCAGAATTTTCCGCGCCCTTCAATAAAAGAGACAATTTTAGGGTTCAATAGAAGATCGACGTCGAGCTCTGTAACCCTCTACTATTCTTCGGAAGCAACACTGACGCCCATACTCTTCGTACGAGAAGGAGGAGTCCAGCTGCACTTTAACTGACAGGGCTGATCTCTGTCCACCACTGGCTACACACAGCTGGCAGCACCTATTTTTTCAGTGGCGTGTTTTGTCACAGAAAGAAATGTAAGCTTCTGGGCAGTATGTGTGACTTTTTGTTCATTTACTACACTGAAGGCCAAAGAAACTGATATAGGCGTGGTTATTCAAGTAGAGAAGTATGTAAACAGGCAGAATACGGCACTGTGGTCGGCAACGCCAGTACAAGAAAGCAAGTGTCTGGCGCAGTTGTTTAATGCTGCCACAACAGCAGGTTATGAATATTTAATTGAGTTTGTACGTGGTGTTACAGTCGGCGTACGAGCGATCGGACACACCATCGCCGAGGTAGCGATGGAGTGAGATTTTCCCGTACGACCATTTCACAATTGTACCGTGGATATCAGAAATCCGGTAAAACATCAAGTCTCCGACATCGCTGCGGCCGGAAAAAGATCCTGCGAGAACGGGACCAACGACGACTGAAGAGAACCGTTAACCGTGACAGAAGTGCAACCCTTCTGCAAATTGTTGCAGGTTTCAATGCTGGGCCAGCGTGCGAAAAATTCAACGAAACATCGCCGATATGGGCTTCGGAGCCGAAGGCCCACTCATGAGCCCTTGAGGACTAGCCGACACAAAGCTTTCCGTCTCGCTTGGGCCCGGCAACACCGGCAATAGACTGTTAATGACTGGAGGCATGTTTCCAATTGTATCGAGCGGATGAACGAGTACGGGTATGGAGACAACTTCATGAATCCAAAGACCATGCAAGTCAGCAGGGGACTGTTCAAGCTGGTGGAGACTCTGTACTGGTAGGGGGCGTGTACTGTTGGATTGACATGGGACTTCTGATACGTCTACATACGACTATGACAGGCGACACGTACGTAAGCATCCTGGCTGATCACCTGCATGCATTCACGTCCATTGTGCATTCCGACGGACCTGGGCAATTCTAGCAGGAGAATACGACATCCCCCAAATCCAGAATTGCTACAGAGTGGCTCCAGGAACACTCTTCTGAGTTTAAACACTTCCGCTGATCACCAAACTCCCTAGACATGAACATTGTTGAGCATATCTGGGATGCCTTGCAACGTTCCGTTCAGCGGAGATATTCACCCCCGCCAACTCTTACGGATTTGTGGACAGCCCTCCAGCACAACTTCAGACATTAGTCGAGTCCATGCCATGTTGTGTTGTGGCACTTCAGTGTGCTCGCGGGGGCCCTACACGATATTAAGCAGGTGTACCAGTTTCTTTGGCTCTTCAGTGTATTTTTAACGCGAATGAGGGACGATTTTCAAGGAGTTGGGTCAGTTCACTTCTTTAAAAACAGGTATAGGTATGTTTACACGGACTGTAATTTTACAGACTGAGGGGAGTTAATTGCTCACGAACAAGATCCCAGTTTAAAAAAATAAACAAAAATTCATGCTAATAATTCATTAAATTCAGACAGGTCCATTTGCTAAAAACGCTAAAATAACTTTTTCTCCAAATGTTAACGCAGTGGCAAATGAAGAGTTGTAGACCGAGTGCTATCTCGTATCATACAAAGACATGGAAAAATGATCCCTTTTGTTTTCAATGCAAACACCTCAGCATTCGCATTAGTGCCCATGATTTGATCCCCGCACCTCTGCAAAGTGCATCCTGTGCCATGAACATCCCCCTTTTGACATAAGGAATCATTTTTATCTATGCCTTGGACAAGGAACAAATTCCGGTATTCCCGGGCATCGTGCCCAGTAGACTCGAATAGAACAGCTTTACAAAATAAGAAACAAAAATATGTTGAGGTCCAATAACCCGTCGATGTAGAGGTGCTTAACGCGGGGACAAAGAAAGAGGGTGGAGGACTGTATCGTGTCTTGTTCGAGGAAGCAGTGCAGCTTTCACCTGAAGCGTGCCTAAAACAGCACCCTCGGCTGCTGCTCCAGCACAGGCGGCCAGTGACTTGGCCACTGCACCACTCGGCCAGAAGAGGGCGAAGAGCAGTTGGGGCAGCATCCAAGCTGTATCAGAGCCCGCGCAGGCGGATCGGCGCGCTGCGGGCAGTCGATATCTGCAGCCGCAGGCGCTAGCTAGGCGCCGGCCGCCGGCAGCTGGGCAACGGGCGGCGAGCGGCGGGCTCTCGCCCCGACAATTACTGGAGCGCTCGATACAGGCGCGCGCCCGCTGCGGCCGGCTCTTTCCGGGTGCAGCAGGCAGACGACACCAGCTACCAGTCTCTAGCTGCTGCACGCCGCAGTCGGACCCAAGACCGGCGCACGTTTCCTGGCAGATTTTGCGAAATTTTCCCTCTCACCTGCTTCGCAGAACGGCACTGGCTTAGTTTTTTTCTCCACGATCCCACTGATATGTATCGCTGCCACGAAAACACCACTTACTGCAATCGCAGATGGTTGTCAAAAATTTCGAAAATTAATTAAAAATTGCTGTTGTTCTACACCAGCACAAGACGGAAGTGCGAGGGGAAAAGATATCAGTGATAAGATTAGCAGATCGGAGAGCCCTTAAAGCCGAAAGTTCGGAAAACGTGGAACTGTTGAATGGTGTCGATGAATGACATAGAACCATCAAAAGTGCCCGCGATGATAATATTGCACAAGACAATACAATACTCCGTCTGGATAGCTTTTTTATTGTATACACTTTACAATTGTAGGTGTTTAGGCTTTAAGCCATTTCAGTATCAGAAGTAGCAATGGTCCATGGTATTCTTGAACACTGGAATTTTTTTTAACGAGATATTGTACATCGATGTCGTTTCACTATGATTCTGAAGATCACTTACAGCACGAACGCGTAAAATTGTAAAGGTTATATACATACATTCTTCCAAAACAAAGAAAATGGGTGGGGAGAAAAGACAAAAAAGGACTTATGATTGCATGTGGCACAAGAAACCTTACTCAACAGAGACAAATTCAGACTAGAGGTCAAGAAATTTTCAGGAAGACAGAACAAAAAGGAAAAAGAAAGAAACGGAGTCAAACTGATGAGAAGAAAAGAGCTCATTGTCCGAATAGATTGTGCCTTGGAAATTTGTGGTAAGTTTCTATGGGACAATACTGCCGAGGTCATGGGTCCCTAGGCTAACACACTACTTAATCTAATTTCAACTAACTTACGCTAAGGACAACACACACACCCATGCCTAAGGGAGGACTCGAACCTCCGATGGGGGGAGCTGCCCAAACCGTGGCAAGGCGCCTGAGACCACGCGGCTGCCACGCGCGACTAGTGCCTTGGAGATAAATGGAAAGGTAACCGAACCATTTTCTTCACGTGGGCCTTAGTTGGCCCCAAGCGAAATAAATAAATAACTATATACACATGATAGATGGATAAGGGGACAATTATAGTGATTGTTGAATGTAATTGACAACATACTTTGCTTCGTTTCTCTGTAACTCACAGTAGAACGGTGAACAGCGATGATGTTAACATCAAAATTTCTCTCGACTACGAAAAATGACTGAAATGATTCTTACCTGTCTAGGAAATAGGATACCAAATACGAAGCAGGAAACTGGAAACGTTTGTAATGAAGTGTTGTAGAAAGTTGTTAGTAATTAGTTGGGAATATAAGGTGCGAAGTGAAAGAGGTATTAGAGGAAGGAACTCGAAGCGTTTGTTATATATTGTTGTAGAAAGTAGTTAATACTTAGTTGGAAAGATCAGACACGAAGTAAAGAGATGTTAGAAAGAACTGGATAGAACTCTATGTAATATCGTTATAAAAATTAACTTTGCGCTGGAAGAAGCAGTAAATGCGTCGATGATTAGTATGTGTTTAAGAGACTATCGAGGGTGCTGGGTGTGACTCGCATACACCTGACTGCAAACTTTCCATTCAAATCTTCCTGGTATCAGCGATCTTTGGTGCTACGTTTTCACAAATAAGGAAGCGTGACATGACGTTATGGTTCACTGGCCTTTTTGTTGACCGAAGCTATCCTATCAAGTATTGTTTGTACGACAAGAAAAGTATGTTTCTTTGCAGCAAACGCACATGTATTCGTACGTGACACTTGAGAAAACGAACATTCTATCGAAATCAGGCACCCATGAGCAGTTTAAAATAAAGTTTTAGAATCAAGCCACAAGATCATATTTCAGATTTTAACATTGCTAACAACATGTTCAACACTTTCATGGGAAGTAATATTCATTCAGTTCTCCGTATATTTTAATTATCGGATGCGAAAAACATAAACGGAGCTGTTATTATTCAGGCAATATGTGCAATGTACACTTCGTGTGAGCTAACTTCAATTCATAGACAAACTACAGTGTGCATTCAAAATACAGGAGCTCACAAAGAAAATACAGCGTACATTGAAATTTTGTGTGAATATGATATTAATGAAATATGGACATAGTGTTTCTCTCTTATCTACCTCACCCCGCACCCGACCCCCTCTCTATCTCTATCTCTCTCGTTTTTTTTTTTTTTTTTTTTTTTTTTTTTTTACTATCTTTGATTTTGGCGTATTGGCGTGACCTGCGTGCTTCTACGACACAACTTACGGTTCCTGAAGAGGGGCAGCAGCCTTTTCAATAGATACTACGGTATGACTGGTCGACTGACTTGGCCTCATGTGTCACACAACACGATCTTGATGTTAGTACTTCAACTGAGCAGAAAGCAAGGGGAAACAACCGCCATTATATTTCTGGAGGAGAAACAGCACTACTGTGTGACCACTGGGAAGGGTAGGAGCGGAATCTTCTGAGTAATGACTATAGTAAGATTTGTCTCGCAAAGGGAAATTACAGTTTACGTGTTAAGCGTGTGCCTCAGAATTTTCCGATGGAAAAACAAGTTGATTACCTCATAAGTGGCATCGTACCATAATAAAAAATAATGATAATACAGTACAATTTCTAGCAGATAATCAAATACATCACTATTATTATGAAGATGAAAAGAAGAATCATTGCAACAAATAACCGCTGAAGACAATTTAAACTTCGAGCTGCCTTGTACCTTGGCGTGATCTTAATAAAAAAAACATAACTACTAGTATTTCACCTAATCAGTCTCTTCAGGTAAGCAGTTAAAATCTACACAACTTTATGCTGAAACTTCTTAAGGTAAATCGTCAAATTTAGCCTACAAAATAAAAACTAAAGCAGTAGCGAGGTGAGAGTGTAAGTCGCAATCCCGTGACGAAGAGCGAAGAACGGAAAAGTTACTCAGATTGGACCAGGATGCCGGCAGGAACCGACCGCGACTAAGTTAAAGCGAATCAATCTCAAATTACACAGAGGGAATATATGGAAACTACGGAAATTCTAAATCAGGATTTCCGGACGGTGATTTAGACATCACTCAGCAAAATACGAGTCCAGTAAGGAAACTACTGAGAAGGGGGAATATCTGTATTTTGTCACTAAGTCGAATGACTGCCAGTTATTAAATCAGAAAAAAATGTCCCTGGGACGTTGGAAGATTACGGTAAACACAAGAGACATCTCGTTCTTGAATAGTGCTGGCGTGCCTGTGCCCACAGCCGGTTTCCTAGTCTACTGGAACATCACCTCACCACTTCCTTGTGTGACTTGTGAAGCGCTTGAATGAGTGTAACTTGAAAATTAATCCGTGGCATCTGTCTCGACTACTCCAAAAGAATTTGCCTAGTGCTAATTTGTGAACTACGTGTGGGTTTCTTCCCTGTTGTCTGTGGAACTCAGAAAGAAAGGGAGTTTAGTTTTACCCGGTTAAATTCTTCTCCAGCGCCGTTTGGATGAGAAATTTTGGAGGGGCGGTGTGCCATAACGACGAGCAAAGTTCTCCGACTCCCCGAGGGGCCATCTCGACAGAAAGCAACTCAAGACTGTAAACTGAATTTACTTACGCTTCACAAACGACGTTAAATAAAGGAGTTGAAAATAGCCCATAAATATTTAAAGACAAACGTGAGCAGAGTGCAGACAGGGTGGGTTTCTTCGGGAGGGGTGAGTTGGTGGTGGCGGGTGGAGTAAGAGAGCGAGCTAGAGCCAGCAGGGGTGGCATTCGCTCTCTCGGTCCCCTACCCGCGGGTAATCTATGCCACGTTTAATATTAATGCGAGGCAATAGCAAAGCGTTTATTTTGGAGCGCGGCCGGTGATGAATACTCGATGAACGGAGCGAGCTGCGCCCACTATCCGCCGCCGATTGCACAGCCGAGGAGATGGCGCGCAAAGTAGGTCGAGCGAGCGCAAACATTTGTAACTGCTGTTCGCGAGTTGGTCGTGAACTAAAATAAAAAGAAACGCTGTAACATTGAGGTAGTTAGGTTAACAATAAATTAACACGATAACAATATCACAACTATGATGTTTATCAACAGCAACACTGGTTGTGATAGCAGTGGATATTATTAAATTTATTCCAGGATGTTACTGCTACCGAGGGATCGCTATCATTGAGGAAGTTTAATTTTTTTATTGTTTGTTACCAGAAATTTGTCCAACCAACAAGTAAATCTTACAGACTTCACATTTAAAGGATATCAAGGTCATTGGTCGGATATCAATTTCCTAAAGCACTACGACGCAATTAAAATGGTTCAAATGGCTCTGAGCACTATGGGACTCAACTTCTGAGGTCATCAGTCCCCTAGAACTTAGAACTACTTAAACCTAACTAACCTAATGACATCACACACATCCATGCCCGAGGCAGGATTCGAACCTGCGACCGTAGCGGTCGCGCTGTTCTATACTGTAGCGGCTACAACCGCACGGCCACCCTGGCCGGCGCAATTAAAAGTAGCTCGAAAAATTGCCTTTGGAAATTAGAAGAATTCCGGGCGATGGTAGTACAAAACATTTGTGGAATGCTAACGTATTCGTTAGTAGCCTGAGTGTGTGGCATAAAAGTCTGCTAAATATAACGGGAGCTGGTTCGAATCTCGCTAATAGCAACATTCTTTTTAATTTTAATAAAGTTCTATTTTGAAACTTCCTGGTAGATTAAAAGCGTGTGCCGGACCGAGACTCGAACTCGGGACCTTTGCCTTTCGCAGGCAAGTGCTCTGCCATCTGAGCTACCCAAACACGAGTCGCGCCCCATTCTCACAGCTTTACTATTGCCAGTAACTCGTCTCCTACCTTCCTTGGTAGAATACTTGCCCGCGAAAGGCAAAGGTCCCGAGTTAGAGTCTCGGTCCAGCACACAGTTTTAATCTGCCAGGAAGTTTCATATCAGCGCACACTCTGCTGCAGAGAGAAAATCCCATTTTGGAAAGTTCTATTTTTTAATAAATAGAAATAGAAATCATCAAATACAGAATCATAATTTTTAAATTTTAAAAAATACTTTTATTTCTAATTTATGGTCGGCAAAAACAAACAAATTTGTTACAGGTATGTAAAATTCATAAAGCTTACAAGGAAAAATGAGATATATATAAAGGCATATGTTTTATTTTTAATACATATTCACCATCTATAAATTAAAATATTTAGTTTTGTATTTGACATTTCGCATTGTTTTCAAAAAACTTCTGTTCATTGCAAATTCTGTCATTTTATGCAACTGATAATTAAAAATAAAAACAGCTATTTTTACTAAAAATAAGGATTCAATATTTATTAGTTTATATTTTTATTTGTTAGTGAATATGGAAATTTATAAAAGTTAAAAATGTTGTTGCTGCAAGCGAGATCCCAACCAGCGACCTGACGTCGACAGGACTTTTACTCTGCTCTCTCATCTACCGACTTAACAAGCTACAAATGTTTTGTATTTAACAGTGCTCTGAAATTCTTTTTTTTTTTTCAGTTGCGTTTTACAGCTTTTGGAAACCGCTATCTGGGTACTGACCTTCAGATCCTATTAGTATTGACAAAATGTAACACGGAGGGTCCGCAACGTCCGCTTGTGAGAAAGCTGAAAGACCTGATTTCATATTCGCCTAACTGTTGACGATGATATTGTTCCTGTGAATTATAGTGCTGTTTCTATACATAGATTTATTAATATCAAGTAATGACGAGTGTGGCCTGTCAAATTTGTAACTGACTGCAGTAACTACTACAGTGGTGCTCTTTGTACATTGTAATCACCCAAGTTAAAATATTAAACACATTTTGTCCAAGTCTTCTAACTTGCTGTAGGAATCTGAAATCTTTGCTTTAATCGGACCTCTATACAGTCGAACCAGAAAATTTTGCCGAGTTGTTACGAAAATTTCCACAGTTGCTGTGGCTAAACAGAGATATCATAAGACATCACTGTTTAGCCACAGCAACTGCGGAAAAAGGTGAAATCGTGATGGTTGGAGTAACGTAAGGTAGTTACAATCCTAGTGATTGCAGGACACTTTCCCATCGCCACTAAAGACTGGGCATTAGCTCAAATAGGTAGCAACTGAGGAACGAACGATTTCTTCCTGACTGAAGAAACTATCTTCGTATTCGCCTGGAGTGAATTACGCAAGCCATTGAGAACGAAAATCGTTATCGCTGGACGATGACTGGGCAGAAAGTAAGACACTCACTATTAATAATGCGACTAGAAACGACAGCATGAAACGTTTGTAATCCCCAGACTTTGCACCAGTGCGCTGCATTCTTCAGGGTGGCCTTCGGAATTTGCGACTAAATTGAACCAGCTTGTAGCGATTTCCACATTAAACAATTGTAGACTTTCAAATAGACATACATAACAAAAATACATATTTACAAAGAATATACTCGTTCCTGAAGCTTGGGATTCGGACCTCTGCCGCGCGGGGTAGCCGAGCGGTCGGGGTGTCTTGTCGCGGTCCGCGCGGCTTCCTCCGTCGGAAGTTCGAGTCCTGCCTCGTGTGTGTGTGTGTGTGTGTGTGTGTGTGTGTGTGTGTGTGTGTGTGTGTGTGTGTGTGTGTGTGTGTGTCGTCCTTAGCGTAAGTTAGTTTAAGTTAGATTAAGCAGTGTGTAAGCTAAGGGACCGATGACCTCAGCAGTTTGGTCCCGAAAGATCTTACCACAAATTTAAAAAATAAATAAATAAAACCGGGCCCCGAAATAAGTGAAACTGTCGCAGCTCGCTTAAGCACCTCATTATCCTTTCAGACGATTTCACAACTTCTCTTCTCGCTCGGAACCTGACACATTTCTTGCCAGAGCCACTTTTAAACACCATTAGGTCGCAGGATTTTCGTAACTGATGTTGTATCAGCTAGCCTTAACTTTCTTTATGAATATGTTTTCGCGCCACCTCGCTTCTTCTTCTTCTCCTCTTAAGATACCAGTTGAGTCTGACATACTTATGTATAGAATTATGTGAACGTTTCGACCTATAGCTCGCTTATTTCATTTTTTGAATATTTCTGGTTTAATTAAGTATTACACAAACAAACTTTCGGAGGTTGGTTCAGGGACATTTTCTGAGAATTTCTGTATAAGGAAGCCACGGTCTCCGGTGGCTCGTTACAGAGATATTGCATTTCGTTTGGTTTCTTGCTCCAATTAGTTTTGTATCTGTATTGCACTGAAAACAATATAAATGTCGCCAGTATGCGCGTTTCCCGTTCGCTCGCGGTACCTGCCGTTTACTCTGCGCTTCAAGCCTGTATGCAGTATTGCTACGCTGTGTCTTGGGTTTGCTTTTCCCGCAGTCTCAGTTGTACGTTGTGATACACAACTGTATGGATATATTTACTAATGAAGAGTTGGCAGATATACATCTCGTGTATTAGTTCACTGAACGCAACGGAACGGCTGTTCCCACAGCGACGACCATCACATGACAGTACAGTCTGAGAGTTGTTGCCTCACACTGTGTTATGTACTGTGTACTTTCGGTTACTGCGTATTACAGGCTTCTTCATTGTTGTGCAGGTATTTTAACACAAACAAGAGTGACTGCGGTAACAAACAGAATAAATCATAACTACAGTATTACTTTATAGCGAGCGCTGAGACTGGCGGTCCCTTATATCAAAATAGTCAGGAGATATCCCTGAACAATCTCTGAAAGTTGGACGGTAGAGTTCTGGTTCACCGTGAATATTCTCCCCGTTTGCTCGGAATGTTTGGCTACTTACTAGGTGTAGGGCAGTTTAACGGATTCTGTCGTTTAGATACGACTGTGCTGTTGGAGACCTGCTAGATCTGTAAGGCGTCTGAATCAGGACAACCTTAAACTATGATACGTCACCGTTTGTGAAGTGGGCAACAGATCTGTTAGGTAATTTTTGAAAATATTATTGTAACATACAGCGATCTGATTATTAATTTGAAATAATAGCCTAGATTGCAAAATTTTTATTAAAAAATCAAATTCACATGTCAATATCTAGATCATCATCAGACCATGTGTCAAAGTGATAAGCAGAGACGAGGAAGCGGAGCACTGACAAGAGTCTGATGACACCTCCGGCAACAGCAACACACAACAGATCATCATCTGATGGCAAATACTTTATTACTTTAACGTCAAGAACAAAAAGGTGTTTGTTACGTCACAAGAGGAGTTAATGAACACCTGAAAATGTACCATCCGCATAAGGATTTCAACAAAGTTAAAAAACTGATCTAATGAGCGAAGCACAGTCTTAATGAGGTGCTCTTTATTGCAACGACTGGTTTCGGTAAATGAAAATACGTGATCTAGACTGTGCTTGGTTCACAGAAGTATAAAATGACTTTTTCCCTCCTGTGTCACCGTGGCGCACGCTGACCGGGCAAGCAACTTTTGCTTGCTAACAACCGTTCTTGCCAAACAGTACAATTCGCATTTTGCCTGAACCTGAAACGACTCTTTTAGGCACGCTGACAGTGACCAGTGAGCAAAACCTGCGTTGCCCACATTCAGGACTGGGGACAGAGTGCTCTCTACCTAGTGTGCAGCTGTACTATACCTCGCACACTGGACTCTCGTTCGGAAGGACGAGGGTTCAAACCCGCGTCCGGCCATCCAGAGTTAGGTTTTCCGCCATTTCCCTAAATCACTTAAGGCAAATGCCAGGATGGTTCCTTTGAAAGAGCGAGGCCGATTTCCTTCCACATCCTTCCATAATCCGAGCTTGTGCTCCACCTCTAATGACCTCGCTGTCAACGGCACGTGAAACGCTAATCTTCTCCTCGTTTTGTAGCCCTACTTCACCTCCATTACGCAGGTGGCTATACGTAGTGATTGCCTGAGGTCAAAAAGATGACAGAGGATGGAGATAAAAAAGTAAAAAAACAAATTATGTGTCATGTGGACCTAGAAAAGCGTTTCCTGAGCTGTTTAGGTCCAAGCAGCCAACGTAGTAGCCTATACCATGGGCGAATCTCCTCTTTATGACATGTCAGGAGCTCCCTTTACTAAAGAGCTGCTGTGGCGGGTAATCAGTGTTTGCAATGAGCATATCGCCATTTGTTAAGCCGTGTAGTAAGCATCACAAATACTGAAGTACTGTGTCCTCTCGAATAGCATCAAGGTGGAACTCTTGCTTAACATCTCTGCGCGATTGTGCACCTCTAGAACTGAAACTAAGCACCCTGAGATGCTCCGGCTCTACGAGCCATAATACGATGCATGGTGGAGGGTACCTTGTACTACTGCTAATCGTCTCCTGTTCCACTGGCAAATGGAAGAGGGAAAATCGACAGTCCATATATTTTCTTGCGAGTCCCGATTTTTTGTATCTTGTCCTCACTACCTTTATTCGAAATGTATGCTGGAGGCATTCTGTGGAGCTGCAGATTTTATAAACTTTCTCAATAGTGTTTCGCGAAAAGAACGTGCCTTTCGCTCCAGGAATTCCCATTTCAGTTCACGTAGCATTTCCATAATCTTCACATGTTGGACGAACTTGCCGGAGGGGATCGCAAACACTCGAGCACTACTGAAGAATAGTTCGCTCAAGTACCCTGCGAGGCTCTTTTTGGTAAGCTAAAGTTTCCCACAACACCTCCAATAAACCTATGACGAAAATTCGCCTTCTCTATGTTGTTGTTGTGGTCTTCAGTCCTGAGACTGGGTTGATGCAGCTCTCCATGCTACTCTATCCTGTGCAAGCTTCTTCATGTCCCAGTACGTACTGCAACCTACATCCTTCTGAATCTGCTGAGTGTAGTCATCTCTTTGTCTCCCTCTACGATTTTTACCCTCCACACTGCCCTCCAATACTAAATTGGTGATTCCTTGATGCCTCATAACATGTCCTACCAACCGTCCCTTCTTCTAGTCAACTTGTACCACAAACTTCTCTTCTCCCCAATCCTATTCAGTACCTCCTCATTAGCTATGTGATGTAACCATCTAATCTTCAGCATTCTTCTGTACTACCACATTTCGAAAGCTTCTGTTCTGTTCTTGTCCAAACTATTTATCGTCCATGTTTCACTTCCATACATGGCTACACTCCATACAAATACTTTCAGAAACGACTTCCTGGCACTTAAATCTATACTCGATGTTAACAAATTTCTCTTCTTCAGAAATGCTTTCCTTGCCATTGCCAGTCTACATTTTACATCCTCTCTACTTCGACCATCATCAGTTATTTTGCTCCCCAAATAGCAAAACTCCTTTACTGCTTTAAGTGTCTCAATTCCAAATCTAATTCCCTCAGCATCACCCGATTTAATTTGACTACATTCCATTATCCTCGTTTTGCTTTTGTTGATGTTCATCATATATCCTCCTTTCAAGACACTGTCCATTCCGTTCAACTGCTCTTCCAAGTCCTTTGCTGTCTCTGACAGAATTACAATGTCATCGGCGAACCTCAAAGTTTTTATTTCTTCCCCATGGATTTTAATACCTACTCCAATTTTTTCTTTTGTTTCCTTCACTGCTTGCTCAATATAGAGATTGAATAACATCGGGGAGAGGCTACAACCCTGTCTCACTCCCTTCCCAACCACTGCTTCCCTTTCATGCCCCTCGACTCTTATAACTGCCATCTGGTTTCTGTACAAATTGTAAATAGCCTTTCGCTCCCTGTAATTTACCCCTGCCACCTTCAGAATTTGAAAGAGAGTATTCCCTATAACCCAACTTAAGTGCTCGTTGCATTTCTATCCCTTGCTGGTGATATTATTTACCGGTGAAATTTCAGTAAAAACAAGCTCCAAAGTAGGTGCCCAGCTACTGATCTTGGAGCCACGGAGCTGAGTACCGCGGAATATTTTTAACTGATGAACTGGGATGTTGCTGGGGCACCTCCCATTTTTGAGTACTACGACACGAAAGATTCAGCTGGACAGGTGACATCCACGGCTGAAGGGCGGTAGGCAGCGCGCGGCGCGGCGCGGCGCGGCGCGGCGCGGCGCGGCGCGGCGCGGCGCCCTGGCAGGAATAAAGTGCCGGACACAATGCGGGGACGGTGCGGCGGCGCGGGGTCGGTCGATGGCGCCGGTCTTTGTGCTGCCATCCCGGCAGCCGCTCCCACCCCCAACCCCGCCGCCCGCCGTAATCGTATCAGGCGGCTCCGCCGATATAGGAGGAGTCGGCTCGGCTGGGCTGGGCCAGGCTCGGCCAGCCCTCGTTCGCCAGACAGGCAAAAGTAGGGCGATTACGCCCTCAGGCCCGCCCACCGGCCCGTACAAACGCCGCTCCGCGAGGACAAAGGGACGCCCACCCACGCCTCGATACTCTAGCTCTCTGCCTGTACCCTCCACTTCCTTCCCTTCAGCTCCTTACACCGCACCGGTCTGCTTCTGAAGCGCCGCTGGAACAGAACCGCCAGCTTACGTAACGACCGCCCGCCCATCCACTGGACCAAATTGCTGGCATCCAAACCGGAAGCCTTCGGAGAACGTCAATTCTTTGAACGTCCCCAAAGAAGAGATTGTCGCTCCTATCAACGTGGAGTCCTAGCGCAATAGTAATCTAAGTTGTCTTAAAATTTTGAACAATTTTATTTTAACTACGCAGGCTTCCGTGGCCGATGTCGTTATTAAAAATGAGTGCTGTACCGCGTCATGGTATAAAATAGTTTAACCATAAACTATAAAGCCGAAATTTCGACCGTTTTATAATGGCTTTCCCTAGGGAAATATTGGTTTCGGAGGAGGAAAGGTGTCTGTTTATTGTAGACAAGCGGTGTCGTAATTGCGAAAATACGAGGGCCGTTCAGAAAGTAACCTCCGGTTGATTTAAAAAAATACACCAAGTTAAATAAAAATATTTTAATATATACATCTTACAACTACATCTTTGCACTATTTTTCTACATAGTCTCCATAGCGATTGAGGCACTTATCGTATCTCTTCACAAGCTTTGAAATTCCTTCTGCATAAAAATCACCCGCTTGTGCCTGGAGCCAGCCTGTGACCGCATCTTTGAGCTCTTCGTCGTCATCAAACCGCTGTGACCCGAGCCATTTCTTCAAATGCATGAAGAGGTGATAATCACTTGGCGCCAGGTCTGGGCTGTAAGGTGGATAGTTGATAACGTCCCACTTGAAGGACTCAAGAAGGGCCGTTGTTCTGCGAGCAGAGTGAGGACGGGCGTTATCGTGCAAAAAAACGATACCGGAAGTCAGCATACCACGGCGTTTGTTCTGTATAGCCCGTCGTAACTTTTTTATTGTTTCACAGTACACGTCTTGATTAATGGTCGTACCACGTTCCATGAATTGAACCAACAACACCCCTTTGG
Organism: Schistocerca nitens; assembly: GCF_023898315.1. Taxonomy (NCBI): domain Eukaryota; kingdom Metazoa; phylum Arthropoda; class Insecta; order Orthoptera; family Acrididae; genus Schistocerca; species Schistocerca nitens. The sequence goes on from NC_064614.1 coordinate 770,526,503, forward strand.
CATCCCAAAACACTGTTGCCATCAGTTTTCTGGCAGAAAAATCTTGCGAGGCTTTTCTTGGTTTGGTAGGCGAATTTGAATGTGCCCACATCTTTGATTGTTCTTTTGTCTCAGGGTTCACGTACTTAATCCAGGTTTCGTCACCGGTCACGATTCTGTTTAACAATGGTTCTCCTTCGTCCTCATAACGTGACAGAAAGTCTAATGCAGAGGCCATTCTTTGAGTTTTGTGGTGGTCGGTAAGAATTTTGGGCACCCATCGTGCACAGAACTTACGGTAACCCAATCTTGCTGTCACTATCTCGTACAAGAGAGTCTTAGAAATCTGTGGAAAACCAGTAGACAACTCCGACACTGAGAAACGTCGATTTTCACGAACTTTTGCATCAACTGTCTGAACGAGTTCGTCAGTCACCAATGATGGTCTACCACTCCTCTCTTCATCATGAACGTTTTCTCGTCCACTTTTAAATAAACGTACCCATTCACGGACAACTCCTTCACTCATAACTCTTGGTCCGTACACGGCACAAAGCTCACGATGAATAGCTGCTGCAGAATATCCTTTGGCTGTAAAAAACCTTATGACAGCACGCACTTCACATTTGGCGGGGTTTTCTATTGCAGCACACATTTCAAACTGCCACAAAAACTAAACTAGCGCAGGTACGACGTTCACTCGACCACGGCTTGATGCCGACTGACGTGTTGAGTGCGTGAACGCACAGATGGCGTCGCTACTCCCCCCCACAACCCGCACTGTGACCAATCGGAGGTTACTTTCTGAACCGCCCTCGTATATTGGCCATAGAATAACCCACCAACGGTTATGATAACGTTAAAAGAAAGGTTGTCAAGGCCGACTAGAACTAAACAAGACTACAAGGCAAGCAAGATAAGCTTCCACAATTTCACTTACCGAATTTGAAAGGTGTCAGTGAATGTCTACGCAACATCCTCCGCCGACAAGATATATCTGCATCCCTTTATGCTTTATGTCTTCCTCGGCGGCGATGTCGTGTCTCAGCAGTATATGACTGTCCGTGTCGCTAAGCCGTAACCGTGCTAGAGTGGCTCTAGAAGCATTACAGTGAACTTATGTTGATGCCTCGGCGAATAAGTTCGCCCGATGTAAATCCTATGGAACCCAGCTGAGTAGCTATCCGGCGCCACCACAGCGTACGCGAATCAGCGGCCCGTTATTTACCCGATTTACGTGAACTGTGCGTAGACATCTAAGGCCACATTCCTCCACAAACCTACCAACTGTCGGATCCCTGGTACGCAGAATCAGTATTTTGTTCTAAAGACGGACAAACAAGCTATTAAGCAGGTGGTCAGTGTTTTGGCGCATCAGTGTACATAATGAATAAAGACAGCATGTATAAAGACAGCATGTACCTATTTGTGATGCAAAACATGCAACATCTTTATCAACTCTGCAACAAGAAGAAGGGTGGGAACAAAGCAACGATGGTGTCCTTTGGTTATATATCCTCCATCATCTTATCGCTTCACAACATTATTTGCATAGCACGTTTTGTTAGACTAGTCGAAGTGCAAAACTCGTTTCTGTAATATATGCTACAAAGCTCTATTACATTACCGCTTGTGACATGAACAACAACTAGAACTTTTGTCAGTTTCTTCAATCGTCGTCGCCGTCAGGGCAACTGACTGTCGATTCTGCTAACATAAAATATAGTTTTTGCCACAGCGTTCCAGGAATTTATTACACTTCCTGTGCGTCAGTAAGTACATTGGTCAGTCTATATGTATATTTTGACTATGCTGTGCAGATTACCAGCATCGATACTAGAACAACACAGCAACTGTTGGACATTACCAAACAAACAAGCAAAATATAATGTTTGATGAAATGACAATGTTCCCCACCTCAATGAACGAAGGATGACTAGGTCTTAAGATCCTGACAAAGAAGACGATGACGACAACCAGCACAAACGCGATTTGGGGAGAATATGGAAAGAAATTGCCCTTAACCTTTTCAAAGGTACCCTCCCGTCTTAATCGATCCAGGGAAACGACGGAAAACCCAAGTCTGGACGCCCGGGCGTAAATTTTAACCGCCGCCCTCCAAAATGCGAGCCCATGGTCTTAGCATATTCGTAATGACAGGCTGCGATTCTGTCGTCAAGGACGCAGCCGAGAAACGAACATCTGATAGCAACGTTAACGTGGCAGCGGCTACAGCCTTGAAGGTGCACGGAAGCGGACTCTGAAGGTTGAGTGTCTATTATTTTGCTTTGCAATGGGAGCAATGGAGCTACCACCATACTTCCGACTCGGCTAACGATCCAGTCTCGGGCAGAATGTGGAATATCCATGAATTCTGCGGGGCATCATGATGATTTAGGTACCCCGCCGCAAGCTTCCCATTGGTTATAAAAGCACATCAGATTTGCGACCTAGGCACTCCGTTGCTCCTGGACAGCTGCCAAACCTGTCGAAAGCTGGAATTATTGTTGCTGACGCGCCACTAAGATCGAAAATATTTTATTCGAGCGGAAAAAATTACTTTTGTTCATTATCAAGAATACTGAATGGTATGGTACATCATCACTATCCATTCAATTCTTCTACCTCTTTCCTCTTACTCGGATTCTGAAAAGACCCCAATGAAGTTTACTAACTTTTGCCCCTGAACAATTTGTCATTTAATACAAAAGGTTCGGACAAACTTTTTACGTAACGCTTGTCAGTGTAATTGCTGGTGACATGTGCCGTCACATGCTCTGCGCGTTAAATCTGAAAATGGCGTTCCATTAAACATTTGTATAGACTGTAATGACATTCGTTTTTATTCGCTTTTTGTGCGGCATTGTGTATTGACCGATGTATAAACAAGCGCACGACGTAATTAATTATTAAAGTAATACGTTCAGTGCCTACGATGGAAGTAAATTGTGTCCTGTTGTCGTGTGCCACTGTAGACAGTGTAGTCCAGTGGACTCAGACAAAACAGCCAAACAATACAAAAAGTGAGTCAATGTGGTGGAATTTAATGTACGGATGTTAATAACGGAGACAAGTACAAATATGTAAATGAAAGTGTCTTCGTAAGATAATACTGTAGCTCCACGAAGCACAAAACAATAAATTTGAAGAACAAAAAGACATGTAATATCCCCTGACAGAGTCGCTGGAAATATATGAGAAAGCTGATTTTAATAAATGTAACTACTGCGCCAAGGGCTGCTTTCTCGCAGTGTTTGGATATCACTACTCATGTGATCTTCGCCTATGTTGCCGTTGGAGCGTAGCGCCCTCTGGTGTGGCGGGTCCGGGAGTGTTGGCCGGTTTGGTGAGGAATGTGAGCTGAGGAACGAAGCTGTAACGAGCTTTCTGTGGGACCTCTTCGCCGTGGTGTTAGCTGCTGGCGAGCGACCGATATTGAACGTCACGTTACTCAGTGTAAGTTGTTGAGTACCGAAGTGGCTGGTGTTGTGATTCATCAAAAGTGCGGCGAGCTGTCAGGGCAGTGTTCACTGTCATTCTGATCTGTCTTCCTTCTGTTGGGCGCACATTCCTGTGTCTACGTGCTGTTCGAAGTGCAATGTCATTGCAAGATCTGGAAGACGTTTTACACTGATTAATTGGCTGATATCTCATAATTTGTTTTATGTGTTAACATTATATATCCGTCAGCGGTTCGTGGTCTCGCGGTAGCGTTCTCGCTTCCCGAGCGCGGGGTCCCGGGTTCGATTCCCGGCGGGGTCAGGGATTTTCACCTGCCTCCAGATGACTGGGTGTTGTGGTGTCGTCGTCATCATCATCATTCATCCCCATTACGGTCGGAGGAAGGCAATAGCACACCACCTCCATTAGGACCCTGCCTAGTACGGCGGTGCGGGTCTCCCGCATCGTCCCCTACGCTCCGTCAAGGAGTATGGGACTTCATCATTACACAGGGTGTCCGAAAAGACTTTCCCTGATTACATAAATTGGTAACTCAGGCTAGAAGTAAGATACAAATATGATACTTGTGTCGAATTGTTTACAACTATCAAAGTTTTTTTTTCTGATTTAGGTTCGCAGTACGTAAGTAGTGGATGAGGTGCAGTGCCCAAGAAGCCATGTTAACCAATCAGGAGAAGGCACAGTGTGTCCTGTGGTACCATGCGACACGATCACCAACCACAGTGCAGAGACACTTCCAGACAACATTTGGAAGGAATCCACCTGATGTCAAGAGCATTAAAGCCTGGTATGAGAAGTTCAATAACACAGGATCGGTTGCTGACCTTCCGAGGTCTGGTCGACCAAGAACCTCAGCAGACAGGCTGTAAGGCAGTCTTTCCTGCGAGTCCGAAGAAATCGGTGCGCAGAGCCTCACGTGAATTACAGATGCCAAAAAGCTCTCTCCATGACATTTTACACAAACGTTTATTGTTTCGTGCATACAAAGTGCAAATCATTCAGGCCTTGTTGCCCAATGACAGTACACGTCGATATGACTTTGTGGTCAAAATGCTATCACGTATTGAGGACGATGATGGTTATCTCAGAGGAATTGGCTTTTCCGACGAAGCGACCTTTTTTGTCAGTGGAGTAGTGAATCGCCATAATGTGCGCATTTGCGGTTCACAACCCCCTGGCGAGGTCATGGGAGTGCACCAGAGGCAGTCCAAAGGTGAATGTTTGGTGCGCGCTATTGCACGATCGAATTATCGGGCCATTATTCTTCGCTGACGCTACCATCACATCTGCAGTGTATCTGGACATGTTGCAACTGTGTGCTGTTCCTCAGCTGCTTCAGTATCACCCCGATGTTTTGTTTCCGCAAGACGGTGAACCGCCTCATTGGGGTTTGGACGTCCGTGCCTATCTCGATATGACCTTTCCTTCCGGCCGCGGTGACCGTGCGGTTCTAGGCGCTTCAGTCCGGAACCGCGGCACTGCTACGGTCGCAGGTTCGAATCCTGCATCGGTCATGGATGTGTGTGATGTCCTTAGGTTAGTTAGGTTTAAGTAGTTCTAAGTTCTATGGGACTGATGACCTAAGATGTTAAGTCCCATAGTGCTCAGAGCCATTTGAACCATTTGACCTTTCCTGGGCGATGGATTGGTCGTGAGCGGCTCCTGACATACCCCCGATAGACTTCTTTTTATGGGGTTATGTCAAGGACGAGGTCTACCGAACACGTGTACCAGATCTTGAAACCCTGCTGCAACGGATAATCGCAGTCGTTGAATTGATCCCTCCAATGATGTTGGCTAATGTGTGGACGGAAATTGAATATCGCCTAGATGTGCTATGTGCTACGTGCTACCAAGGGTGCTCATGTGGAAGTTTACTGACGTGTGAAAAAAACTTTGATAGTTTGTAAACAATTAGACACCAGTTTCATATTTGTATCTTACTTCTAGCCTGAGTTATCAATTTATGTAATCAGGGAAAGGCTTTTCGGACACCCTGTATATCCGTGGTGCTCGTGAAACTTTAGTCAGTGTTAGACGCCGTGTTCCAGGAGAAAGGGCCGGCCGAAGTGGCCGTGCGGTTAAAGGCGCTGCAGTCTGGAACCGCAAGACCGCTACGGTCGCAGGTTCGAATCCTGCCTCGGGCATGGATGTTTGTGATGTCCTTAGGTTAGTTAGGTTTAACTAGTTCTAAGTTCTAGGGGACTAATAGCCTCAGCAGTTGAGTCCCATAGTGCTCAGAGCCATTTGAACCATTTGAACCAGGAGAAAGCTCATTTTGAACATTGGCTCGTGCATTAGTAAATGCGTTACCTGTTCTTGTCTCCGTCCCCTTAAGTCTTCTGATTTTTTAAAGTAAATGATTGGTCTTGTGATTTTCTATTGGAGGCGTAGTGAAATTTTATTACCAGTTACCACGGATGTGGTCATGTGGTTCGTGTCAGAATGTGTGTCTGTTTTGCTATTTTATTGGCCTATTTATAATTTGCTTTTGTACTGATTCCTTTGTAACTAATGCGAAAGCCCTACGTGTCTAAAAATGATCTAATTCGTCTGTTTTATTTAACTTGCTCACAAAAATTTTAGTCTGTTCCAGAACGCATTTTTCTCCAAGCCGCTATGGACTAATGTGTGAACTGATGAGCTTTGGATGTCATGCGAGGGTCCGTGCGGCTGCTTTAATGGTTTGTTAGAAAGGAAATTTATTTTTATTAGTATCTTATTGCTTCAATATCTTTTTAAGATATTTTATTGCGGGTTTCTTATATCTGTTGGTCAACTCTTAAAAAGCATTTGACATGGTTTTTGGTAAGAGTTCAAATTAATTAGTCCTAAGTGTTACTTATTTGATGCGCGACTGTGTGTTGGGATTCTGTCTAAAATTATTGCGCCGCAGGAAACTGTTAATAATCTCTTTACTGCTGGTGCGTATTACCTGGTATCGGGCCACACTTACTCACGCCTCGTCGGCTTGCTTAGCCGGCTGTTTACGTCATTAGGAGTGCATACGTTCGGCACCCCTCGCTGCTGTCTTTCGCACTGTTTCCTCCAACCGCGGTCGCACAAAATGTCCGTGTTAAGTTTGTATTTTGAATAATCTTCAATTTCTATCCTTTAGCTTGTTACTTTTACCTTAAGAAAATTTTGACGTGTATCGGGATCCCAACATACACCTTAATCACTGTAACTTAGTTATCCTTGTGTTGCTGGAAAATCTGTTTATACCTTCAATTGATGTGTTTTCCTGGGTTTAAAATTATCTTGCCCAGATATTTGTATTAAATCGTTTTACATAGTTTTAAGTATGGTTTTAGGTTTTTTAATCAGTCACGTTTAAATCATGTTTTATTCTCACAATACTGTAATTAAGACCGTTCTGGTACTGCATTTTTTTTAGATTTACGTCTGCCTTTACTACGCCTTCAGTTTTACATTCTGTGCCTAATATAGTGCGTGTCTGGCCTTAAAGAATATTAAGTCGTCTTCGGTCAAAGTTGGCTTTAAATTTTCTGTAAATAATTTAAACTGGCATCGAATTTTAAATGAGTTTCTCTTTTCTTGGACTCTAAATGTAAAAAAAAAAAAAAAAAAAAACTTAAGTGGCTGCTATGTGATTGAAACTGTGTAAAATAAATTTTCTGCCAGTGAAGGAAGTGTTGAAAATCCTCATTGGTCCAGTCCCACCCCCTTTACTTCTTGGCTGAATTAAGAGGCCGTAATTACCACAATTTGAACTACAGTTATTATCCTTCGCGACCAGAATCACATTATATACTTTCAAGATTTGAATTAAGCTACTTTGTATGTACCTTCTGTGTTTAAAACTGTTCACACGTTAACTGTAGCCAATAATTACTCATGTTACAATCTTAAGATACTGAAACCTGTCACTAAAGTAGGTAGATATTACACGTTTCGGCTCCACACTAACATTTTCAAGTGCCCATAGTTATTATACGGTGGAGTATTTTTGCTACATGTACCAACCAGGTTAAGTAACAAAAAACAAAGTTACACTGTAGGGCATATACACGTCATTTCTGATAAATGAGAAGTTCTTTCAGTAGGCCTAACTGGGAAGAATTTTCATAAATTCTACTGCGAACATTTTAGCAAACATCAAATTACGTTTTGAACTGGTAGTACCTGCCTTCTTTGGAATTGGAATTATTAAATTCTGCTTGAAACAGGAGGGTATTTTGGCTCACTCATTTATCCTGCGCGTCAGGCGCAATACATTTGTCATGACTGACTCTTTCTAGATTCACGGGCCATATTTTATGGCAAAGTGTGGTCGCAACAGTGTCCTGTCAACATAGCTACACAGTGGCATCTATACAACACTGTGGTATGGCCGAGTAATACTAGTCCAGGAACACGTTATTGCAGATATTAGCCGACTGTGTTGCACACTATGGGAGGAGAATATTTCGTATCGCAGTGGCATATCAGCCTATCATTGTATTTGCTTCCCCTTTCTCACGCCGACAGCGCTGCAGTGCAAAATCATGTGAAATAGTATTACTCGTATTTTGGTTCAGTTCGAAAGTTCGCGCGCATACGTAGAGGTACTATTTGTTTGTCGTCTCTGGGAATGTGGAATCGTACAAAAGAGGCAATCATAAATTCCATAAATGTGATGCGACCAGAGCTATCAAACACAGAAAATAATAAACTGCGAAAAAAAGAAAAGAAAAAACTCTAAAAGAAGAACGTGTTCAGTGGCACCAGGTGCGGTGGGGAGTTGTGGCCTGTCACTGTCCTTTAAACAATCAGTCCCCCTCCCTGGATGGATTTCACGTTGTCTGCCCCTGCGATGGTAGATTCTGGTTTGGCCAACAAAAAGAAGCGTTGATGAAAATTCGACTAAATACCTACCAGGCCACACAAAAAATGGTTCAAATGGCTCTGAGCACTATGCGACTTAACATCTGAAGTCATCAGTCCCCTAGAACTTAGAACTAATTAAACCTAACTAACCTAAGGACATCACACACATCCATGCCCGAGGCAGGATTCGAACCTGCGACCGTAGCGGTCGCTCGGTTCCAGACTGCAGCGCCTAGAACCGCACGGTCACTCGGGCCGGTCCCAGGCCACACAACTCTAGTCCATGGGCAGTAGCTGGAAGTCAGACCATCGAGCGTTCGGCGTTCTTGAATGACTCGCTTGAAAAAATGTCTAAAATTTTCTTTAAGTTGGAAAAATTTGGAAATTTGTGGTAAGGCCTTATGGGACCAAACTGCTGAGGTCACCGGTCCCTAAGCTTACACACTATTTAACCTAACTTAAACTAACTTACGCTAAGGACGACACACACACACACACACACACACACACACACACACACACGACATCAATTACTCAATGTTACTGACTGTGTCTGATTTAAGTTTTTTCGAAAACAAGGAAAGTCGCACTTTGTATCTTTTATTATTACTGGTTTCACTCTTCAAATGAAAAAGAACCTCATCAGAATATATACTGTAAAAGATAAAAATTGAGACAATATGGAAAACTTACACTGAAATTACGTAAAGTACATATTCTGCTTCCAGTGTGGTGAATTACGTGTAAAGTTGTATGACAGTATTACAGAATGCCTTTACTGATGGCTGACTGCTCGGAAGATTCAACATAAGTTATGTACTACGGTACAGCCGAATTAAAGTGTAGTAATAAATGATGAGACTGACAGCGCCAAAGACGAAATGACTGCACAACATTACTTGTGACGTCCATGGTATAATCTGTCCAAAGATAATTTATAACTACAGACAACGAAAGTTTCATTAATCGCTTCTTTTATGTGCGTGTGTATAGACATCTTAGGTCTGTACATAACCGCCTACCTTTAAAAAACGAGCACGTCTGTAAAAATTAAAATCTTTCAAAATACATTATAAAAAATGCATTATAAAAATGTCTACATAAAAATGCATTCAAAACTATCGTTTTTAAAAATGTTACTGCTAGGATGATACGGCAGGTATTATATTTTGGTTGCGTATATACAGCACTTCATCAAACAACTGGAAACACCCACGTAGATTAAATTCGTTTTGTTCGTATAATAAATTTTGCGAGGTTTTTTCTCACGAAAATTTCCAATTCTTCTGAAATGTTTAACATTTGACCGTTATCTTTTATCTCTCCTACTGTATTTTTAATTGTTCTCAGATGTTCACCAAATACTGTACGGTTTGAATTTAAACGGCAATGTTCCTTATAACGTGTTTTAAACCCTCTTCCAATCTGGCCAATGTACGTGCTCTGACAATTTTCGCACTTCGTTTAAAATGCGCCTAAATTAATGTATTTGTCCTTATGATCATTCTCCTTGTGTATTAGTGTGTGTCTAAGGGAGTTGCTCTGTATTTGCATCTTTTACATTGTATATTCTGACGATGCTCTTTTTTATTTGAAGAGCGAAACCGGTCATAATAAAAAAAAAAAAACAAAGTGCGACTTGTGGCTGTTTTCTAAAACTTCGTTTTAACAGTCGCTCCTCCAGAAGACAATGCCTGCTCTTGGTAGAAGATATTCAGTCCGCCCCGATGTTTTGAACTTCCTAAACAGTCACTGATCCACGACTACTTGCGATTTTACACATTCAGTCGTTCAGTAGACTTCCTGTAAAGAAGTGCTCGCCATGTCTCGTAATCTACACGAGACACGCCAACGTGGAGTTTATGTACGACATGAAATGTTCACTCATGAATATCTCCTAAAATAAACCACTCGCAAACGTCAAACTTTCGCAAAATACTCAAGACTGTAGTCACTTTTCGTTAACGACACGAGAAATCATCAGACGCGCGAATTTCTTCTTTCTGGTAAAAATTTGATCAGCGCGGTTTAACATAGGTGTCTACCAGAAGACAGCTCCCGAGCAACTTCATGGACTCGTAAAGCTGAGGCACAAATCCCTATTCAAACGCGCGGGAAATGCTGATTTCCTATTGGCTGTTATGTTAAGCAGCCAATCAGATCTTCTCGAGCACTTCTATACCCGCGGTATTTCTAATGTCAGCCAGTTAGATTACCACAAGTAATTTAGACTAGAAATCTGTTAATTCAGGAACTAAATAAAATTTAATTAAAACGAATGACTCCTTTTCACAAAACAAATTATTCATAAATTTAATACTCAACGTCCCTTCTGATTGCCGTTTACAAAATCAAGCTCAATTTGACGTACGGCCGGCCACGGTGGTCTAGCGGTTCTAGGCGTGCAGTCCGGAACCGCGCGACTGCTACGGTCGCAGGTTCGAATCCTGCCTCGGGCATGGATGTGTGTGATGTCCTTAGGTTAGTTAGGTTTAAGTAGTTCTAAGTTCTAGGGGACTGATGACCACAGCTGTTAAGTCCCATAGTGCTCAGAGCCATTTGACGTACGTCGCAAATTCCGATACTGCACAACATCTTTCTCACCCATACATGTACGTAGTTTTAATAAAGTAAAGCGTTCTCACTTTACGTATGTCCTGCATTGACTTCTGTCTCTCCAAAATACACAACCAAAACACGATGAAATAATAATTTTCGAAAGTACTTTGAACTACATTAGAAATCTGTGGTAATGAAACTAATGAAAATTCCAGAAAATTAGATTATATGAATCTATGCTTTTGTTTGTAGTTCAGTTTGTACTAAGATGAATACATTACATTCCTTAAATGACAAGTTTACAACGCCAGTACGGTTATTATGTGTTTCAGGTAAAATTTATATCTCCGAAATTTTAACAGCACGGTTGTGTTATCTATAGAATTTGGTATACTAAGCATGAAAAGATCGTTTAATATTTAACAGTAGTGCTTCAGATTGATAAAGTGTATGTGTAATGTATTGCACACGGCGTTAGACAAGTACACGGCTCGCTCGGCCCAGTAGCCAGCGTCAGCTGTGCCAGCGTGATAACCGTTATCCAGGGTATGAAATGTGCACACAGAGGTTTTGTGATACCACCCCCCACCCTCCCTCAACGAGCAGGTTATGGACGTCCGCGTAGTGCAGACATACGTGAAGATACACATTAGGCAACCAGTGATGGCCGACAGACCATTATTCAGGTAAGAAATCCTGACAGATGTTGCACCTACTGAATCACTAACAACCATTAGGAATAGTCTGTCTGCAGCAGTATTAAGATCACATGTGCCTCTGGCCAGCCTAGCAGTCAGACAGACGCCACTAAGCAACGCTACTCTGGTGACGAATTGCTTTTAAACGGTATGTTCAACACAGAGTATGACCAGTGTGGCAGTTCAGGAGTTGCAGATTCTCGGAGGTAGTTAGCTTACTTAAAAAACAATGCGCCGATTCATTGTGGAATGCAAATGCTGGAGATCCTTACTCGCATACACTAGCCCGCTTTCTTCAATCTCACGGCCATAGTCTGGCTGGTATTAACACTTCTGGCTTGGAAGTGTATTGTCGAAAACATTACCGGACGTCAGTGGCTGCAACGTTGCCGTACATGTGGGTGCAACTCGTGTGGTGGCGATGTCACCGGACTACATTGGCCGGTATGTACTGTCGACAATACCAATTTTTTATGGTTTGTGAGAGAATGTCGTGCACTGCAGGACCCTTGCCTTCAAGAACTCTGTCAAATTGTTTTCGCAGTATTGCATATCCCACCAGTGGAGAGTGTGATAATGAAAACCGGCAGGGGACATTGCCTGGCGGCAGGTGTCAGAGGCGGCTTCCTGGTGGCGCCCGAAATACGTGGCGGCGGCGGCGGCAGCAGCAGCCGCAGCAGCGGTGACCGCCCGGAATAGATGGCCGCGGAGCCGGCAGCGGCGAGAGCGCACCGCAGTAGCACTGTAGCACTGTGCGCCAGTGGCAACCTGCGCTGCCACTGGCCCAGCAGTACTGCGTATCTGACGCTCGACGGTCAAACGAGAGCGGCGTTCATCGGGAATACACTGAAGTGACAAAAGCCATGGGAGAGCGATACGCACATACGTAGATGGCGGTAGTGTCGCATACACAAGGCGTAAGAGGGAATTGCATTGGCGAAGCTATCATTTGTACTCAGGTCAAAGGTTCTCTAACATACACTACTGGCCATTAAAATTGCTGCACCACGAAGATAACGTGCTACAGACGCGAAATTTAACCGACAGGAAGAAGATGCTGTCATATGCAAATGATTAGCTTTTCAGAGCATTCACACAAGGTTGGCGCCGGTGGCGACACCTACAACTTGCCGACATTAGGAAAGTTTCCAACCGATTTCCCATACACAGACGGCAGTTCACCGGCGTTGTCTGGTGAAACGTTGTTATGATGCCTCGTTTCCGACTTTGATAAAGGTCGGATTGAAGCCTATCGCGATTGCGGTTTATCGTATCGCGACATTGCTGCTCGCGTTGGTCGAGATCCAATGACTGTTGGCAGAATATGGAATCTGTGGGTTCAGGAGGGTAATACGGAACGCCGTGCTGGATGCCAACGGCCTCGTATCACTAGCAGTCGAGATGACAGGCATCTTATCCGCATGGCTGTAACGGGTCGTGCAGCCACGTCTCGATCCCTGAGTCAACGGATGGGGAAGTTTGCAAGACAACAACCATCTGCACGAACAGTTCGACGAAGTTTGCAGCAGCATGGACTATCAGCTCGGAGACCATGGCTGCGGTTACACTTGACGCTGCATCACAGGCAGGAGCTCCTGCGATGGTATACTCGACGACGAACCTGGGTGCAAGAATGGCATTTTTTCGGATGAATCCAGGTTCTGTTTACAGCAACATGATGGTCGCATCCGTGTTTGGCGACATCGCGGTGAACGCACATTGGAAGCGTCTATTCGTCATCGCCATACTGGCGTATCACCCGGCGTGATGGTATGGGGTGCCACTGGTTCCACGTCTCGGTCACCTCTTTTTCGCATTGACGGCACTTTGTACAGTGGACGTTACATTTCAGATGTGTTACGATCCGTGGCTCCACCCTTCATTCGATCCCTGCGAAACCCTACATTTCAGCAGGGTAATGCACGACCGCATGTTTCAGGTCCTGCACGGGCCTTTGTGGATACAGAAAATGTTCGACTGCTGCCCTGGCCAGCACATTCTCCAGATCTCTCACCAACTGAAAACGTCTGGTCGATGGTGGCCGAGCAAGTGGCTCGTCACAATACGCCAGTCACTACTCTTGATGAACTGTGGTGTCGTGTTGAAGCTGCATAGGCAGCTGTACCTGTACATGCCATCCAAGCTCTGTTTGACTCAATGCCCAGGCGTATCAAGGCCGTTATTACGGCCAGAGGTGGTTGTTCTGGGTACTGATTTCTCAGGATCCATGCACCCACATTGCGTGAAAATGTTATCACACGTCAGTTCTAGTATAATATATTTGTCCAATTAATACCGGTTTACCGTCTGCATTTCTTCTTGGTGTAGCGATTTTAACGGCCAGTAGTGTATTATGGCCGTACGACGGGAATTAACAGACTTTGAACTCGCGTTTAGTAGTTGCAGGTATCGTTAGGGAATTCAATATCCCGAGATCCACAGGGTAAAGAGTGGCCGAGGTTACCGAATTTCGGTCATTACATCGCACTAAGGAATACACTGTGGCCGACGGCCTTCTATTAACGACGGAGAGCAGCAGCGTTTGTGTAGAGTTGTCAGAGCTAACAGACAAGCAACACTGCATGAAATAAGCACAGAAATCAATGTGGAGCGTACGACGAACGTATCCTTTAGGACAATGCGGCAAAATTTCGCGTTAATAGGACATCCTAGCAGACGACCAACGCGAGTACCTTTGCTTACAGCGCAACATCGCCTGCAGTGCCTCTTCTGGACTCCTGACCATATCGTTCGGACGCTGGGCAACTGGAAAACAGTGGCTTGGTCAGATGAGTCCTGATTTCAGTTGGTAGGAGCTGATGGTAGGGTCCGAGTGTGACGCGAATCCCACAAAGCCACGGAACTAAGCTGTCAACAAAGCACTGTGCAACCTGGTAGTAGCTCCACAATGATGCAGTCTGTGGTGCATAGAATGGACTGGGTCCCCTGGTCCAACTGAACGTATCACTGACTGCAAACGGTTATGTTCGGCTACTTGGAAACCATTTGCAGCCGTTCATGGACGTCATGTTCTCAAACAACGGTTCAGAATGGTTATGAGCACCATGGGACTTAACATCTTAGGTCATCAGTCCCCTAGAACTTCGAACTACTTAAACCTAACTAACCTAAGCACATCACACACATCCATGCCCGAGGCAGGATTCGAACCTGCGACCCTAGCAGTCACGCGGTTCCGCACTGAAGCGCCTAGAACCGCACGGCCACCGCGGCCGGCTCATGATGAATAACCAAATGTCTCGATACCACTTCATAAACCATTGGCACAACTGAACACCTACAAACTGGAACTGAAGATTATAATTAATGCAAAATAGAACATTTACCAGGATAAGGATACGATCTTTCACTTGAGCTGTTTACTTCACGTTGTCACGAAATGCCCATCGACGCGCAAGTCGCCGAAGTGGCACCCGGCGAACGTTCTACCCGACGGGCCCTAGTCACACGACATTTACTTTTTTACCTTAAGCGATTTGGTGAAATTACAGAAAACTTAAAAATGGATGTTCTGGCGGTGATTTGAATGGCTATCCTCCCGAATGTCAGCACTGGAGTTAAAAGTTGATCCATTGCATCACACATGTTCAACATGTTTATTGAAGAACAAATCGGTTAGCAACTGAAAAAAAGACGACATTGGAAATTAAATCACAGGACCAATACAACGCATACTCTTTGCTGATGCTCTCGCTTTAATCGATGAGTGAAATATGGTGGCAGCCGCATTACAGAGTAAATTGATGGTGAACATCAATAACACAAAACTTTCACGATTCAGGAAACCACCGAAACGCGACACACTGAGGATTCAAAACTGAACCGATTATGTTCTCAAATTAGAAAGCGGGAGACCCTTACAAAACATTCGTTCCAGAGCAAGAGAAGTCCTTTGTGGGAAAACACTGTACATTAACGCAAAGTCGACTGAAGATATTCGTTAAATATATTTTTAAAATTGCAGGCAGAAGCAACGGAAATGTGCATGTGAAGGAGAGTCACCAGAACGTGGTGGACTATGGAAAACAGGAAATCGGGACGTCCAAAAAGAAATATAAATTAAGGAAAAGACCGAAAAAGAACTCATGGGCCATAACAGTGAGGCATACTGCATGAAAGCATAACAGTTAAATTCGCCGACACGGACACAGGAAACAATTATTCAAGACCTGAAGAAGTCGCTGGATGCCAAAATATTAAAGTGATGAAAGATGAAACATGATACAAGGTGGCTGCAGCGACAACGCTTAGCCTTAAGATGAAAAAGAGGAAGACGAAGACGGCGAAAAATAAAACATACTATTAAAATTAGAATTATACAGTACTTCACATGTACTGTTAGCGACACGAAGTCTCGTTGAAAACTGCCTTCGTACTGCTAGCTTCCGCTTTTAGACTGCAGCCTCCTTGACTTTGTCACAGAGTGAAACTTTGGGGTACTCATGAGAAAAACATTACGTGATAAATGTCTACATGAATGTTTCGAATGAATCATTTGGGACAATGTATGCAGTTTCAACTTCGTGCGTCTTTGATATTATCACAAAAATATTTCCACCCTCTCAGACAACACATATTAATTATTGAACTATGTAGTTAACTGCAACACCAGATATACTGTTTGGCATAAGTAAACACAGACAAGAAAACAATATCGCCTGCAGCGACCTTGTCGGCAAAGAATTTTTCGTTGAGCGCAAGGAATCTGAGTGCGTTTACACTGGCCAGGAAACTAACGGCCTACGTGTGTCAAGCTAATGGTCTGCGTGACGCAAGAGCGTTTTCATCTCAAGTGGAATTACACGGCCTTGAGAAGTTTACTAGATGTCGGAGGATGGTTGTGAGCGCTGACATTATCCGTACAATAACACGTGACTCGCTGCTTCTTTCAAGGAATTATTGAACATTGGAGCACTGTCTTACTCTTTACAAACATATTCTACCGGGTTTGTAACACGCTGAAAATGTGCGCCAAGGCCAAACAGTCGATACACTTTTTTTTCTTTCTTTATATATGACAAACAAAAATTTCGAGTAACTTATTTTTCTTCTTCATTTAGCTTCCAAAATGAAAAGCACCACTAAATGGATGCCCTCAACTATGTCTTGCCACTTCCTCGCTGGGTAAAAACAATACAGCGTCTGCTTGCTACATTCGTAGACAGCGCGCCAAGGCTCTCACCAAAACTGCTCCCCCACCCCCCCCCCCCCACCCCACAAAGATGACGCTTGTGGCTTGTGATATTACGCATCACCTGAGAGAATTACATGAGAATTGCGACAGGTCTCTTGCCTAAAATGACGTTTCAATTATTTTCAGCTACGCTGATGGCCAATTATACTAATAATTCAGCGATCCAAATGACATTGAATGTTCTTCACGAATTGCTGGTTCTGCTTGCACGGAAGTTGTATTTGTATTATACTGCAGAAAGGAGTTAATACGCAATGGAAGGGCTAAAGGCACACAAAAATAAAAATCACCAGAAAAGAACCAAAGTAAAAAATCAGAATATTGTTGTGATCAGAGGGTTACGAAACTAAAACTGGATTTTGTCTTTGAAAAGTTTACTACAGTTACCTATGTAGCTTAGTCGATGTTTCAGTTAATAGTAATTAAAATAGTCTGAAGTGAGTCATTATTAGAATAGAGTTATTTTGACCCCGTACTTCGATTAAAATACATCTAAAGAAATATCAAAATTAATACGATCAGTGCACTGTCATCAGACTTTGCAGAATTAGTTCGTGGAAACTATCTTCCACAAAATAGGTTGTATAACAGCGAACAAGAGGTAGTTCTGACGTGCAACACACGCTAGTGTAAGTGAAGTTAATTTCTAAAAGAGAAACCAAATAGGGTAACATGAAACACACGAATAACGCTGATTAAGTAAATGCATGTAAAAAGATCGATCTGCAAAGGGGGTGGATAACTTCAAGGTAATTTCATGTAGCAGCAAAACGTATCTGCTGTGTTACTACAGAACCAACTATTACCCGTAGTATGTACAATTTTACGAGAAGATTACACTTCTTTTCCACTTGAAGCATTCGATGCGGAATAGCTCAAGAGGGCGCAACCCATCTGCGATTTAAATAGAATCACGGTACCAAACGTCACGGGCCCGCAGAGTGTAGATGTGTGGAAGCACCATTGTTGTGACTTGTGCGCGTCAGTATGTAAATGTCGTGTGACTAGGGTCTCCCGTCGGGCAGTTCTTTCGATTTGACGCCACTTCGGCGGCTTGCGCGTCGATGGGGATGAAATGGTGATGATTAGGACAAAACAACGCCCAGTCCCTGAGCGGAGAAACTCTCCGATCCAGCAGGGAATCGAACCCGGGCCCTTACGATTGACATTCTGTCGCGCTGACTGCTCAGTTATCGGAGGCGTGCGTGCGCGTCAATGAGATGAAATGATTAGGGCAACAGTCACACCCAGTTCCCGAAAGAAGAAAATCTCCGGCGCCGGCCGGGAAGCGAACCCGGGACGCAGGTACGATTCACTAGACTAAGTGGAAGTTTTGTTTATGTTGTAAGTAGACTGTTTAGGTTTCTATGTTGGTAACGTCACGTAGCGCTCTGTATGAAAATCACTGGCTGTGCTGTGTGCAGTCTGTGGCTGGTTGGCATTGTTTGAATATTCGTTATTGTAGTGTTGGGCAGTTGGATGTGAACACCGCGTAGCGTTGTGCAGTTGGAGGTGAGCCGCCAGCAGTGGTGTATGTGGGAAGAGAGATGGCAGAATTTTGAGAGCGGACGATCTGGACGTGTGTCCATGAGAAAGAGTAAATTTGTAATACTGGGTATCATGAACTGATATATATATATATATATATATATATGATGACCTTTGAACATTATTAAGGTAAATACATTGTTTGTGCTCTATCAAAATCTTTCATTTGCTAACTATGCCTATCAGTAGTTAGTGACTTGAGTAGTTAGAATCTTAATTTAGCTGGCAGTTTTGGCGCTCGCTGTATTGTAGTAGTTCGAGTAACGAAGATTTTTGTGAAGTAAGTGATTCATGAGAGGTATAGGTTATTGTTAGTCAGGGCCATTCATTTTTAGAGAATATTGAAAGTCAGATTGCGTTGCGCTAAAAATATTGTGCGTCAGTTTAGTGTTGATCAGAATAAGTAAAGAGCGAAATGTCTGAGTACGTTCAGTTCTGCTCAGCTGTTTGAAAATCAGATAACGTAAGAGGTTTATCAGCACAGTCATTCATAAATTTTTCTAAGGGGACGTTTCAATGTCTTTCCGCATTTTTACCCCATCCAACAACGATACTTCCCACTAAACAATGATGTCGTCAGCGAACAATGTAATAGCGTTGCTAGTACTACCTGATAAATAGTTTACGTTTTCTCTGAACATAAAAGGTCCTATTACACTTCCTTTGGGCACACTCCATGCTACATTTGTTTCTGTGGAGCATGCGCCGACCTATATAACGTAATGAGTGCTGTTCCTCAAATAATCTTACAACCGATCACATGATTACGAAAATCGTGTGATCGTACCTTGTTAGCAGTCGATGCTGTGGCACAGAGTCGAACTCTACCTCGCTGGGTGCTGGAAATATTTGTTAACGGCCGACAGGCAAGGACGCTGACCACTGGACCCCGAGCTGCGGGCTAAGTGTGCGTTCCCGGACTGTACGTGCAAGAGAGCTTTGCCCCGCGGCCGCTGTGAAGGCACGCGCCACCTTTCGCTCGAGGCACGCCGCGGCCGCCGGTCGGCACCGGCAGCTCGGCGCTGAAAGCCGCCGGCACCGCTCCAGCACGCCCGGCACCACGATGAGGCGCGCGAACGACTGCCCGGCGGAAACCTCCACTCCATTAGCACCGCTCTTCCTCACTATCAGCCGGGAGGAAGCGCCTCTGCCGAGCTTGTAACAATGGAAAATTGTACTGAAATGCAGGAGGATCTGCAGCGAATTAACGCATGGTGCAGGGAATGGCAATTGAATCTCAATGTAGACAAGTGTAATGAGCTGCGAAAACATAGAAAGAAAGATCCCTTGTCATTCAGCTACAATATAGCAGGTGAGCAACTGGAAGCAGTTAATTCCATAAATTATCTGGGAGTACGCATTAGGAGTGATTTAAAGTGGAATGATCATATAAAGTTGAACGTCGGAAAAGCAAATGCCAGACAGATTCATTGGAAGAATACTAAGGAAATCCAATCCGAAAACAAAGGAAGTAGGTTACAGTACGCTTGTTCGCCCACTGCTTGAATACTGCTCAGCAGTGTGGGATCCGTACCAGATAGGGTTGATAGAAGAGGAAGCATCTGCAGGAGAGACGCTCAGTAGCTCGGTACGGGCTTTTGTTGAAGTTTCGAGAACATACCTTCACCGAGGAGTCAAGCAGTATATTGCTCCCTCCTACGTATACCTCACGAAGAGACCATGAGGATAAAATCAGAGAGATTAGAGCCCACACAGAGGCATACCGATAATCCTCCTTTCCACAAACAATACGAGACTGGAATAGAAGGAAGAACCAATAGAGGTACTCAAGGTACCCTCCGCCACACACCGTCAGGTGGCTTGCGGAGTATGGATGTAGATGTAGATAGTAAACCTCAGTCCGCCATTACATGTACTATCTTTTCCTTCGCTCGCACTTGCCCACGGTCGTCAGTGGTAGCTACCAACTCATCTTCCAAAATAACTGTGCTGGTCAAGAGGCAGAGGGGTCTTACTCGAGAGAACAATAAATATTTCGACGAAATAAATCTCGGATGAACAGCCTTGTATGAGTGGTCATAGGACACTCATACCAGGCTGTTCACGCGAGATTTATTTCGTCATAAAACACGCCCGGAGAAATTGAAGAATCACAGTAAATATTTCGCGTACCCAACGAGAGGCTCAGGTGAGCTCGACTCTGTGCCACGTCGTCGACTGCTAAGAAGATACGCTGGAGGAATATCTGACCAATAGAATTCAGTATGTCATATAGGACGGTGCATATTCCACAAAAACGAAAGTAACATCGGGTATGCCAAAGGAACTGTAACAGGACCTTTAATCTTCTCAGCATATACAAACGATTTATCAGATAGAACGAGCAACTCTATCAGTGTTCTCTGACAACACTGTTACACTGTTATCTACAGGGAAGTATCGTCATTGGACATCGTAAAGGCCGGCCGCGGTGGTCTCGCGGTTCTAGGCGCGCAGTCCGGAACCGTGCGACTGCTACGGTCGCAGGTTCGCATGCTGCCTCGGGCATGGATGTGTGTGATGTCCTTAGGTTAGTTAGGTTTAAGTAGTTCTAAGTTCTAGGGGACTGATAACCACAGCAGTTGAGTCCCATAGTGCTCAGAGCCATTTGAACCATTTTTGACATCGTAAAGAAATGCAGGAACATTTGCACACTATTTCTACTTGGTGTACTGAATCGCAGCTCTCTCTAAATTTGGATACATGTAAGACAAAGCCTATTATAAAGACGAATGAAAAAACAGGTTATAAGGTTAGCGATGAACATGTTGAGCATGTCCCAAAGTATTTTGAGGTAATACTAATAAACGGGAAACTGAAGTTGAAAAACGATGATGATGATGATGACTAATAAGCGATATGAAATGAGACGATGACATAAAATAAGTATTAGAGAAGGTGAATGGAAGACTTAAACTTGTTCGAACACTTCTGGAAAAGCGTAACGCATCTGCAGAGGAAATCACTTACACGACGGTAGTGCTGGAAAGTTCCTTGCTTTGTTGCCTTATAGTTGAAATAAAAAAATAACCATATGGAGGCTCATATGAATGTTCTAAATCTTAATATGTAACAATGTAAATACAGTATCGGGCATTCACTATTCGTACAGTTTATTGTGTTGCAGGTGGTAGCCGAGATGGCATACACACAGAAAGTTTCTCGTCATTGGGGTAACGGGTCATACTTTTTTTGTTTCTCCATGGAAAATCCGCAAAGGATTCACACTGAGATGTGACGAACACCGGGAGAGATGTGTGCTTCTTACAGCACTGTGAAAACTTATAGCTCGTTACAAGACTGGCTAATTCACTGCTGAAGATGACGCCCGCACTGGCCGCCCTCAAACAGCAAGACACTGCAACATCTGGCGCTGTCCATGAGCTGGTTCTTCAGGACCGACGAACATCTGCCACAAAAATACTCGAGATACTGGACATCTCGTGGGAGCGTGTTGGTTTCATATCACATGCGAAAGCTTTCGGCGAAATGTTTGAGCTGTGATCCGCAGAAGGGACACTGACACATCGAAAACCATTTTGAAGCTCCGGATACCTTTTTGGTGACATTAATGACTGAGTATAAAACTTGGCTTCAGATTTATGACCTTGAAACGAAGGACCAATCAAAATAAAATTGCACGACAGCGGGTCTCCACGTCTGGAGAAGTTTCGCACCCGGAAATCGACCAAAAAAGTGAGAATGTACGTTTTTGGGAACAAAGATGACACCCTGATGGTCGGCTATTTACCTCAGGGAACTACTATAACCGATTATGCTAACATGTTGATGGAAGCAATTAAGAATAAACGCTGAAGAAAGTTGACAAAAGGAATCATTTTGTTGCATGACAACGCATCTGCGCATGCGTCCAACGCTGTGGCTCCCAAACTGACGACTCTTTGCTTCCAGCTTGTCAACCATCCTCCGTACTATGCAGACCTAGTTCCCTCGGATTATTATCTGTCTCCTGACTTGAACACCTCAAGGGGGACCGCTTTGAGGACATTTAATGTGTCAAAGAGGCTGCGGAAAGTTGGTTTGGGGGCCCGACCACGTGACATATTCGCACAGACTATATCTCCAACATCGATCTACCAACAGTATCAGTCTCAGGGAAGGATATGTTGATTAAATTGGTAATTTCAAAACTCTAGCTTCATTTTTCTAAGCAATGCCAGGAACTTTTCAGCGCCCCCTCGTAAAACGCTAGTGCGAACAATTTCAGAGTATTATTCCAGCGTCTGTAGTCTTTTCGAGCGCGCATCACAACAGACATCGAATGAATTCAGATACCTAGGACAGAAACACGTTGTTTTAGATCAAACAAAAGTGCAATACTAATATTCGGGGGACTTAAATGGGAATGGTTAGCAGAAAAACTACCTAGTACTCGCGAAACCGTGCTGGATAAAGTTGGACAACCTGTACTCGAAGAAGACTGTGCGACCATTATGCCACCACCGTCATCAGAATAATATGAGAACACGGCGCATTTGACAGGTACATACACATTCATTTCCCTATCGTTCAATACGTGAATGGGACAGAAATTGCCCTCCCCATATGTTGTGTGGTGACTACCGGAGTATTTATATGTGTACGATTGTAGATTCTCAACGTAGTGACATTATGTAAAGAACAGAAAATATTCTGATGGCACCGTCTATCGAATGTCTTTATGCTCTTCCACATCTTCCATAAATTAATAGAAGCCGGTACCGAACATCTGAATTTAACTGACATCAAACACTAATCTTTATCTGCTCCTTGATAAGCCTGACATTCTACTCATCGGTGCATATTACGCCACTGAATCCTGACTCCCCGGTGTTCCTGAAACCGTTCCACTTAGATTTAAATTATTACAAGCTGTTAGTGAGGAAATTAGTACAAGCAAATAAATCTCTACATGGGGTAAAACTGTAGAGAAGAGAGCCTTTTATACAGCGCTTTCCAACATAAAACTATTATTATTATTATCATGTAACATTTGTTAATAGCAAAAGTATAGTATCATTTTTAAAGGGCATCCTATTCGCTGTTAACTGTAGAAATTATTTATTTCACAACTGCGATTTCAGTCTATGCGTCATTTTCAAATGGTACTGCAAATGCCGAACAAATACAAAAATGAATCAAAGAGCACATATAATGGACTGCACAAAAATGTCAAGTAGAGAGTAGTACTTTACAAAAATGGTGAAAATAATACATAACTTACATTTTGCCTCAGCACGTGTCAGACTCTAAAATCCTGCGACATGTGTACATATCATCGTCAAAAATAAGACTTTGCACTGCAGAAATAGAGTAACATCAGAAGAATGCGAAGCTCTGTACATCGTGAAATGATTTAAATTACATGAATCTTACCAATGTTAACATTCTGCACATAAATCGCTGGAAATCAATAATTTTTGACGATGACATGTATACGTGTCGAAAGTCTGATACGTGCTGAAGCAAAATATAACCGATGTATTACGTTCACCATTTTTATAATGTACTACTGTCTGGATGACATTTTTATGCGGTCCTGTAAATACACTCTGAGCTTCATTTTTGTATTTGTTCAGCTTTTGCATTATCACTTGAAAGTGTCCCAAAGGCCAAAATCGCATTTGTGAAATAAATAACTTTTACAGTCAACGGCGAATATTATGTCCTTTAAAAAGTTCTACATAGCTTTGAACACCTACCACGGGAAGTTAAGTGGAATGTTGACGTTTAGACTATCCCTTCTTTAGGGAAATAGACGGTTCATTTTGTCTGTATTGCACGATATGCCAAAGTATCTACACCTGTCTCGAAAATGAAAAAAAATGGTTCAAATGGCTCTGAGCACTATGGGACTTAACAGCTATGGTCATCAGTCCCCTAGAACTTAGAACTACTTAAACCTAACTAACCTAAGGACATCACACAACACCCAGCCATCACGAGGCAGAGAAAATCCCTGACCCCGCCGGGAATCGAACCCGGAAACCCGGGCGTGGGAAGCGAGAAAGCTACCGCACGACCACGAGATGCGGGCTCTCGAAAATGATGTGAAAATGAAACAAAAAGGCTGAGAAAATTTTTATCACTCTTCAAACTTTTCTAATAACAGCAAAAGACTTTTGTGTCATTGCACATACGTATTCAGAATTACTGCTTTAAAACGCGATGTTGTTTTAGTTTACATGTTGTCTTTAGCAAGCCTACATGGAAGACTATTCAATATTTGACGCTTATTGTAAAATAAACAGATAAAATATAACAGTAGAAAGATGGTGCATGTATGGTTGCAGGTGAATTCTCTCTCTGCAGTAAACAACATCACTGCAGCTTTACTACATTGACTTCTGCAAATCAGCTACATAAAAATTTGGTAGTTATATTGCAGCCGCTAACTGTAAATAGTTGTTGCGTCTGACACTGCAGGCTTTGTCCGCAGTTTTACTTATGCGTTCTTAATCACAGGGTAAATCAATAAAGCAATACCTAAGAGTTATGGCTGTGAGCACAAAATAAACGATATTTCACAGAGTATAATAAGACATTGTAACTAAATGCTTAAAGAGGTACGCCGGCCAGTGTGGCCGAGCGGTTCTAGGCGCTTCAGTCTGGAACCGCGCGACCGCTGCGGTCGCAGGTTCGAATCCTGCCTCGGGCATGGATGTGTGTGATGTCCTTAGGTTAGTTAGGTTTAAGTAGTTCTAAGTTCTAGGGGACTGATGACGTCAGATGTAAAGTCCCATAGTGCTCAGAGCCTTAAAGAGGTAAGTTAAAAACGCGTGAAAAATGCAAGTTGAAGTACACACGCTCAGTGTGTTTCTACACACCAACCTTACATTATCACTGAAGGCCTGTGGGGGCTACACCGCGACTCGTGATCAAGCGTGTCAAACATTGTCCACTCTTCCGCGTCCACTAGCGACAGAGTGATAGGAATTCATATAATAATATGATTGATGATGTGTTAGAGCTCCATAACAAATATCGTAGTAGCAACAGAACGGAATGCAGAAGACGGTACGTCGAGTACATCGTAGCAAGTGAAGCAGTAAGTTTCGTTTGTCTCTTAGGTCAGGTTAATTTAGGAAACGACAGTATTGTTTTAGGTGACTCAATCTAAAGGCGTCTTCTTCATCATCAGACTTTCTATTGGTTGGCAGTTCTCCATCTGGATCTATTAGGAGTTAACTTCTTTATTTCCGCATAATCAGACTCCTGCATTACATATAGCTTGTTTTTAAAAATGACACTCGCGGTCTTCGTCAGGTTATCGTTCTTTGTAATGATCCTTCTACAACATTTACAGGGAACTGGTTGTGTCTTACTATGTCACCAATCTGCTCGTGTCTTCTTCGCTGTATTCGCGACTGCTAGGGTCGCAGGTTCGAATCCTGCCTCGGGCATGGATGTGTGTGATGTCCTTAGGTTAGTTAGGTTTAATTAGTTCTAAGTTCTAGGGGACTGATGACCACAGATGTTAAGTCCCATAGTGCTCAGAGCCATTTTTCTTCGCTGTATTGTTCTTCAAAATGACCTTTCTCCGCCGACTTTTTTTTGGTTGGTAGTTTTATCTCTGCACTTCGTCTTTAATAAGCATTTCAAGCCCCGTACCTCAAATGCTTGAAAAGATTTCATTTAATTTTTGCCTACTGTGCATATGTCACAGCCCTACAGTGCTGCGTTCCATATGCAGAACTTAACTACCTTTTCCTTCACGAAAGACGTATTGTATAAAAATTTCTCTTTTCCCACATAAATGAAAATAGTACTTTCATAGTGGATACGTCAGACGCTACTTTGAGAAGTGTCCGTTGCTCTCTGATTTTCAGCTGTACTGGCTCAGAAAGAAGCGGCAAGTTTCCGTAGCAGAACAGCTGAGACGCCGCCTACAGACTTAGCCCCACAGCCCCCTTATAAGCACGCAGGCCGAGCCGTGGTGGCGTATCGTTTTCCCCCGTGCTCAGCACAGAGAATCCGCGCGGCGCCGGCTTGGGGGAAGACTCTGGACGCCCGCTAGGAAGGTCGCAAAAATTTAGGCGGCATCGAATTCTATATTTACGCCGAGCTATTTACGATTAGAGTGTGCCGCAGCGCCCTGGCAACGCGCCTAATCCCGAGCTCTTAACTGTTACGCTGTTCCGGTCCCCCATCCTACACCGCACGGCCGCCTCAGAACGCTTGTCAGGCAATGAGTCGTACAGCATTACTTCCGAGGAGCTGGAGGCGCTGCGCATAGTCCAACGTACCGAAGTGTCAAAAGCAGTCCTCAAGGGTTCACGAAGCCGGAAGTACGAAAGTTTCCTTTGCTACACATGTGGAGAGTACATAGTTCTACCTTATTTTACCTGGCACCCAGAGTCGGTTTAAGGCCCAAATGACCCAACTTATCATCACTAACTTCCGCGTTGAACGTTGTCCTGTTTAGTATAAATTTAATTCAAACGTAAGCTTTCTGACCAATTCCCCATCTAACTGGTCTCAGATTTTACCCATGGCCTATCTTAACAAGAAATGCAATACCAGTTTAGCATATTACAGGGCAAAATTTGAGTTTTTTTATTAATAGAATATTTCTCTTTCTTATCAAACATACATGTGTTTTCCATTTCAGTTGCATACCTAAAAATTTTGCCAATGATTATCAATTTTCAACAACTTTCATGGTAAATCTTCTGAAATTTAATTAGTGATTGGTGAGTTACTTCTCATGTAACATACGACTTACGCAGCTAAACAAGTCTTATATTCAACACGTCAATATAAAATTATTTTCTTCATTCCTGTATAACTTTTCCTCATTGCATGTGGAATAATTTGTAAATTACAGAATTATGGATTTTCTTTATTAAACTACAAAAGTTTTACATTTTCATTCTTTCCATTCAGTTTAATAAACAGCGCATTTTTATTGCGCACAGCATGTCTAGTTTCACGAATTATCTTAAATAGAAACTGTTTCTTCTTTTATTATAGTTCTAAAATAAGATTCAGACATTCATTTGTTACGTAGGAATGTCTATATAGTACTTATTTCCAAATAAAAAACTACCCCATGTCCATACACGCTAGATCTGGAATTACTTTTAAAGGTCTTACCAAAAGCAGGGGAGGGGGGGGGGGGAGGGCGAAAAGATAATATTACTTCTAGAGAAAAATGTTCCCAAATCGCTCTGCTGACATTTTCCTCTTTCATGCCAAAGCTGGGAGCTGTACTTCGTTTTATACCATGCTGTTGCCCGACAGGTGTCTGCCTAAAGCTACCATTATAGTCAAGTCCATACTTAGCTGTAACGCGCCTGAAGCCTCGAAATTACTTTACCTCCCCAGTCTTCTCATTTTACAATGTTGACGTACACTACGACGTATAAAAATACATTACAAGATCATCTTTCTGCATCTATATGCCGGCAGGTGTGGCCGAGCGGTTCTAGGCGCTTCAGTCTGGAACCGCGCGGCTGCGACGGTCGCATCTTCGAATCCTGCTTCGGGAATGGATGAGTGTGATATCCTTAGGTTAGTTAAGTGTAAGTAGTTCTAAGTTCTAGGGGACTGATGACCTCAGTGGTTAAGTCCCACAGTGCTCAGAGCCATTTGAACCATTTTTTTGCATCTGTATAGGAAACAAACTGTCTATTCGACGCAGACTATTTCTCCTTGCTTCCGATGCGCTGTAGCGACCTTGCTCATTTATTAGCCTGCTTCCCACATGTTTCAAAAACATGTGCTTCAAATAGCGATCATTCGAAAAGCTGTTTCTGGCCTAAAGAATGAAACAAACAATCTATCTGTACAATCATGTTCTCCAACTGGTGCCTTCTTCAGACATGCCTCGATGTAGTCTGTCAGACCTCACAAAATATTGTCCTTATTATATTTCATGTTTATTCTATTCAGGTATAAGCACTGCCGGTTTTGTTTTTATTACTGTTTTCAACTAGCGAATGACATGGATGTGTTTTACCAACGACAATACAGTAAGTGCTAACGTCTACTTAATTTCTGAAATACCTCTTACTTTCACAATTTCAACAGATGAAGATCCTATACTTTTTTCCTTCATTTTATTTACTAAATACGAATTAAGATTATACAGTTCCTGCAATACATATTTTTGCTAGTTATGGTCCACAAACATATTGAAAATAGCTCCATTCAAATGACAGAACCAACATGGGTCAAGGAGTATTTACAGAGTCCTTCTCTCCGCGCGCGCGCTTGAAATCAAAATGAGAAAATCAAATTGCATGACAACGTGGAGCCTGCTCCTTTCGAACTGTGTCATGTGAACGATAGTATTTCTATTTGGTGTAATGTATAGTAGCTTCCTAAATGCGTAAAAACGTATGTTGTACACACGAGTAAGAAAAACTAGGACATGAAATGGAACGAGCACGCAAGGTCGTTGATGGCGAAGGCGAAAGATCTACTTCGTTTTACTGGTATCATTCTTAGCAAATGTACCTCACCTATAAAGGCGACCGATAACAGAACACTCGTACGACCCATACTTAAGCAACTGAATGGCGTGGTGTTAGTTTTGTAATTTGTAGCTTCGATCTACACGAGAGCATGATGGAAATGCTCCGTAAACGCAAATGGAAATCGCTGCGACTACGTTCTTTTCTCGAAATACCACTGAGGAAGTTTAGGGAGCCAAAATTTGCGACAGAATGTAGAAGGAGCCTAGTGCCATCAACATACAGCTCACACAAGCATCGCGAAAACAAGCTAAAAGAAATTTAGGCTAGTACCGAAGCATAATGACAGTAGTCTAACTGCGGTTGGAATAGGAAAGCGAACGACTAGGAGTAGTACAAGGTATCCTCCGCCATACACCATATAGCGGCTTGCGGGGTACGTACGTATGGGTGCAGATGTGGAACCGAGCAGTCAAAAGAATGGACGCCTTTCGAAAGCTCTGCGAAGGTAACAGTTTTTAAACATTTAACTGTCTTCAGGAAGAGAGAACGTTAAGAGGGCGTGTGGATTTTCCGGTCGTTAGTCGTCTGGTCTACGTGTAGCGATGTTAGGGGAGCGTGTGTGTGAGGCGTTCCTGCGCTGATGTCATCTGGGCCACCTTTCAACACGCGATAAAGGAGTCAGTGCACACAGGAAAACATGACCCCTAGACTGGGCTGGGAACCTTTGCCTCCAAGCGCTGGGTGTTTGGCCGGCGGTCAAGTGCCTGAAATACCGGGTCCCCTCGCCGCACCGCGCAGACAGGCAAACAGATTGCCCAACGAAAATCTCGCTCTGGCGCACCGATCGCCGCCACTTACCACAGCAAAGCGACCGGCCCGTCTTTGTCCCCAGAGAGGGTCACATGCGGGGCAGTACGGGAACGATTCGAGCGGCTCCTTTGTAAGCTAGTACGCGAACAGTCACGGCTGGTTGAGAGACTGCCACAAACGAAGGCAGCGATCGCGCTCAAGGTTTACTGATCTCACGGCTTTCATGATCGTTCAACTGTCGAAATCTCTAACCCTGTTACGTATTGCTTACCTCGATGGAAACACTCTTTACAGAGTTGATAATCGATGTTTGATGCAGATGTTACAATGGAATCCGGAGAAACAATGTATCAGACTGTGCTCACCATAGTTCGTTCTTATACTGTCCGCATTTTCTTGTTTCTATGGAACGGTTCATAATAATGAAAATAGCAGACACTTTGACACAGTTTCGAAAGTTTTAAGTCTCTTCACATTTGTACGCTTTGAGTTAGCCAAGTAATTGCCTAGGGGAACGATTAATGACTGAAAATTATTTCACTCATTCTTACACTGGAATCACAAATGCTTACCATTGTGGAGTATTGTATACAGTCGACAGTCAACATGCACTTTCCGTGAAAGTACGTCTGGTTGCGCTCTTGACTACCAAAGCCGGTTGCCCTGGAAGTCTTGCGAAATGTCCAGTACACTGATGCTTCGTTTGAAAATATTTACCACGACGTTTGTTTACATTTATTATACCCAAACCTTAACCGCTCCGTTTTTAATTTTGTTGACTTTATTTTTAACGTTCATCTAACTAGATGAGTCTCCAGCTGTATGTGTATGTTTTTTCGTGGCGCACACTCATCCCGTATTCCAGAACGCCGAATTAAAAGGTTTTTTTCCATGTCAGCGATGTCTCAGTCACGGTTATTTTCCACTCAACAGTTTCATTGATAATATGTCATTTTTCATAATGTAAGTCATAGAAAAGTATGTCTCAAGATAAATGCACAGATTGCAATTACTTCTTCCTTCTAGCTTAATCGCGTAATAAAATTAGACTCAAATTAAAATAGTGGTTTTTCTGAAATACGTGAGAAATAGGGAAACTTTGGTGTGAGTAAAGCTTACAGTATGCAAAACTAAACTGGGAGTCACAACGGTGGCGGTCTAGTTTTGGTCTGTTCTGCTCACGTACGTCAGACATTACCCGACAGCCAATCAGCGTTCAGTATTGTTGGTTCAAATGGCTCTGAGCACTATGGGACTTAACTACTGACGTCACAACTCCCTTAGAACTACTTAAACCTAACTAACCTAAGGACATCACACACACCCATGCCCGAGGCAGGATTCGAACCTGCGACCGTAGCGGTAGCGCGGTTCCAGACTGTAGCGCCTAGAACCGCTCAGTATTGTTCCGAACGCTTTGTTGTGAATGTCGTAGCCAATGTGAGCTATCGTAGAGAGTTTTTTAGTGAATTTTTATTCCATTTGTTGCGAGTTGTCATAGCTGATAGTAGCGGAAAACGACAAATTTTTCATAAGCAAGCGCGACACACAATTTGCTGGCAACATGCTTTCTTCAAGCGCAAAGCACACGTATGCGAATACCGCAACTGTCGCTTATAACCGGCAACAATGCAATCCCCGTCCGTACCTCGACATGCACGAACTGCCATCGTTCGGACTACGGCTAATTAAATTTTGCTCTTTGACTGGCATAAAATGGTTATGAGACTTTATGTGTGTGTCAGTTTTTCATAGAATAATTGCTGGACGACTAGGTCAAATCAGTATTACAGAATCTGAATCTTTGATCCTGTCCACAAGAGCTCGACCTGTGACTGACTGCCACAACTCAGAAAGCAATGCGCGAAGTCACTGCCAGAGCAAAAGTCATTCGGGTTAATGCGTCCCCGACATCTACTCCTTCAGAGCAGAAGCACTGTCTCAGATGGGAGAGGACGGTGAAAGAAAAAGTCGGACTTTTAAGGAAACGGTCTAGTATTCACTTAGATTCATGGAAAACAGGTAATGGATTACCGAAGAGTTGCATTCCATTCCCTTTCAAATAAGAGTCCAGTGTTTTAACAGCAGTGTCTGCTTGCTGTGTTATCTCTCCCGCCACACGTACTGCCAATTCTAAGGTTTTGAAGTTTGAATAAATTTAGATTTACACTCCTGGAAATGGAAAAAAGAACACATTGACACCGGTGTGTCAGACCCACCATACTTGCTCCGGACACTGCGAGAGGGCTGTACAAGCAATGATCACACGCACGGCACAGCGGACACACCAGGAACCGCGGTGTTGGCCGTCGAATGGCGCTAGCTGCGCAGCATTTGTGCACCGCCGCCGTCAGTGTCAGCCAGTTTGCCGTGGCATACGGAGCTCCATCGCAGTCTTTAACACTGGTAGCATGCCGCGACAGCGTGGACGTGAACCGTATGTGCAGTTGACGGACTTTGAGCGAGGGCGTATAGTGGGCATGCGGGAGGCCGGGTGGACGTACCGCCGAATTGCTCAACACGTGGGGCGTGAGGTCTCCACAGTACATCGATGTTGTCGCCAGTGGTCGGCGGAAGGTGCACGTGCCCGTCGACCTGGGACCGGACCGCAGCGACGCACGGATGCACGCCAAGACCGTAGGATCCTACGCAGTGCCGTAGGGGACCGCACCGCCACTTCCCAGCAAATTAGGGACACTGTTGCTCCTGGGGTATCGGCGAGGACCATTCGCAACCGTCTCCATGAAGCTGGGCTACGGTCCCGCACACCGTTAGGCCGTCTTCCGCTCACGCCCCAACATCGTGCAGCCCGCCTCCAGTGGTGTCGCGACAGGCGTGAATGGAGGGACGAATGGAGACGTGTCGTCTTCAGCGATGAGAGTCGCTTCTGCCTTGGTGCCAATGATGGTCGTATGCGTGTTTGGCGCCGTGCAGGTGAGCGCCACAATCAGGACTGCATACGACCGAGGCACACAGGGCCAACACCCGGCATCATGGTGTGGGGAGCGATCTCCTACACTGGCCGTACACCACTGGTGATCGTCGAGGGGACACTGAATAGTGCACGGTACATCCAAACCGTCATCGAACCCATCGTTCTACCATTCCTAGACCGGCAAGGGAACTTGCTGTTCCAACAGGACAACGCACGTCCGCATGTATCCCGTGCCACCCAACGTGCTCTAGAAGGTGTAAGTCAACTACCCTGGCCAGCAAGATCTCCGGATCTGTCCCCCATTGAGCATGTTTGGGACTGGATGAAGCGTCGTCTCACGCGGTCTGCACGTCCAGCACGAACGCTGGTCCAACTGAGGCGCCAGGTGGAAATGACATGGCAAGCCGTTCCACAGGACTACATCCAGCATCTCTACGATCGTCTCCATGGGAGAATAGCAGCCTGCATTGCTGCGAAAGGTGGATATACACTGTACTAGTGCCGACATTGTGCATGCTCTGTTGCCTGTGTCTATGTGCCTGTGGTTCTGTCAGTGTGATCATGTGATGTATCTGACCCCAGGAATGTGTCAATAAAGTTTCCCCTTCCTGGGACAATGAATTCACGGTGTTCTTATTTCAATTTCCAGGAGTGTATATTGCAAGCAATTTTCATTTCCTTACGAATAGCTACTGAGGTCTAACTACACCGCGAAGTAAGAAATAGTTACCTCGTGCTCTGGTGATACTGTTCCAAGATCCAGTTTGCAGAAAATCGGGACAACTGATTTAAAAAATCAGTACTAAACCCCAAAACCTGCTGGCGCGACATATTATAAATTTCTTGTTTAACTGCGCTGACGGGCTCAAACACTCATTTCCGAACTTCCATGCATTCTACTATTTTTGAAGCGAATACGCATTATACACGATGTTGAGAGATGGATAAAGTTTTGGTAAGGCGTCAACGTCCAGAAATGTGTCCTTGGAATGTAAATTAAGTTTGAAGATTGGATCACGTTGTGGTACGCACACAGCGGAGACAATGAGATCAGCTGTGTGATCTACGGGAGCAGCTTCACGCTGCACGGGATGTATTGTAGCGCATGCTTTCATACACAAGATCCACGAACCTTGCTGCGTATCCGTGGAGAACTGCTGCCAGCACCACCTGCAAACGTACTAGTTTCTACATTAAATGTTTTCGCGATTGCTAATAATGACAACTATCAGCTGTAGAATGGAATGACGACAGCGAAAATTTGTGCCGGACCGGGACTCGAACCCGAATATCCCATTTATCGCGAGGCGTCGCCTTACCACTTGGCTATCCTGCACGACTCACGGCCAGACCCACACTTCCGCATGTCGTCAACCAAGAGTCTAAAGGCTCGCGATAAGCGGGAAATCCGGGTTCGAGTCCCGGTCCGTCACAAACTTTCACTGTCGTCATTCCATTCTACAGCTGATAGTTGTCATTATTAGCAATCGCGAAAACATTTAATGTATTTCGTAACGGCTGCTGTTGCCGCAGTGCCTGTTCTTTTGCATGTCCAAAGAAACTTGGCGTCGTTATCAGAATAACCCAGGCACTGCAATATCGTACTAGTTTCTAGCAGTCTTTACTGTAGACAGACGAAAATGGTATGTGATGGACTGAGGCAATCCGGAAAACATTCTCAAAACATGTGTTGTGAAGCTCTACCATTACGTACCATACTGTGAAGCGGGAGATAAAGTGTGCCAATCTTCAAACTTATTCATTTTCATACCCCTCATTTCCGGACCTGTGTCACTTACCAGAATCTTATCTACAACCCTACAAGACTAATAGGAATTATAAAGCACGCTGTATATCGAATTGTTAGCAGCGCCCGAGAATCAGGACATGTGGCGTCCCGTATAATGCTTAGACTACGTGAGACGGGATGTGACTCCTTTCAGTGTTGGGGTATGCCACGGAAATCGGGACATCTGCCACCACTGTCTGGTGATTAGCATGCAGTTTGAAAGGAAAGAAGGTTCGTACTTGCAAGACTTTTCCTTAAGCAGTCATGAAACTTGTAAGTGAATGAGGAAGTTTGTCGTAGTGGCACTTATAAGAAAACAACAGAAACAGCAACGACTTTATTTTAATCACCATTTTCCGGTCACCAAACCCTCTACACGGTGCTGTTTCCATTGTTTAGTGAGCTCTCACAGAACTGTTCCCAGTGAAATTTAATTACCTGACAATAATTCCACCAGAAAATCAATAATTTTTTAATTCCGAGTACATATTAAAGCACCCAAGAAACGAGAAACGTAAGAAAGACTGACTGTAGGGCTTCAGACGGCAACTGTTCCAAAAATCACCATTTCCATAACAGTTTTGTGCAAAATACGTTCTAGCGTGCTAGTGGCGAAGATACGGGCGGCAAATGGGGAATCCATTGAATTACGCGATTTTGACAAAGGGCAGGTTATTATTACGCAGAAGGGCAGGTTATTATTACGCAGAGCCTGTGAACTAATGTCTCGAAAACGGCGAAGCTGGTCGAATGTCATGTGCTAATGTAGTAGCATCTACGGAAGAGGTAGGACTGCGAAACCACCACTAGGCGGCACGGAACAACAAGAAAAAAGAAGCGCAACTCTTGGGTTAAAAGAGGGGGAAAAACAGATCGATAGCAGCACCTGTAGTGGTATGCAGATGAACTAAGAAAGGATAACATTGTGGGTTGCATCCCTCCTAGCCTATGTACACTGCTTTTTTTTATATCGTTTTGTGGTGTGCTATGTAATTATTTTGGCTAGCATCATAATAAAATAATTTAAACAGAACTATAGCAATTGCAACACGGCAGTAACGAACCTATTAGTCCGGAATATTTGTAGTCCAATTTAGCTGCAACAATTTTATTTAGCTTCAGTCATTTCAACTACAAGCTTGTTTTGGCTTACTGTCAGTTTCAAGTATTGCGGCTAGTTCTTACGACGCAGAAAACATCCTCGAGCTTTTATATGTTGACAGGAATCAATATAAGTGTGCCAATTTGCGATTTTATTTTTGACATTTGCGTCTGACAGTCGCTGCTCCTATGATGTTTTCTTGAGCAGCAACTGTCAGGCGGAAACATCAAGAATAGACTTGCAAACTTACACACTTATATCGATTTCTATCCACATATAAAAGCTGCAAGATGTTTTGTGTGTCATAAGAAATAAACTCAACACATGAAACTGACAGTAAGTCGAAACAAGCCTGTAGTCTAAATAACTGTCACAAGCTAAATAAATATTGTAGCAGGCAAATGGGACTACAAATACTCCTGAATAATGTCATACTTTGACGTCTTAGAAGCTGCGGGGTCATTGGAGAAACAAAACCCATTATTAAGAGAATAATCGACAGTTACAGAGGTTCAATTAAGAAATCTTCATCACAGTGTTAATTAATGAGGAATCCTGAAATTTGTTGCTCTTATGTGTCAGGACTGTGATTTCTGAGTAACTGCCCAGGAAACTTGCCTCACTGACCATTAATTTCTTAAAAAATGTTCTTACATCGTACGATTGTAAATGCTTCAAGACAAAACAAGAAGACATCAACATTATTTACCAAAAATGGAAAGGTGGATAAAAACAGTGAAACTTACTTTTTATTTCTCAAGCACACAATAAAAATTTCACTATTAACAACAGTTTTAATGGTTCAAATGGCTCTGAGCACTATGGGACTCAACTGCTGAGGTCATTAGTCCCCTAGAACTTAGAACTACTTAAACCTAACTAACCTAAGGACATCACAAACATCCATGCCCGAGGCAGGATTCGAACCTGCGACCGTAGCGGTCTTGCGGTTCCAGACTGCAGCGCCTTTAACCGCACGGCCAACAACAGTTTCACCTGATTCACTAACAGTATTAGCAATTTCACAAGGAACACCTGCCACATGTTTTGCAAACACACACCTGTGTAACCTATACCTAGTTTTATTGATAAAAATCTTCGAAAAAATGATCTTCACAAACGAAATAAGTAGCACAGTTCACATCAGAGGACAGTTTACAAACTCTTTTCCACTTCAGAAGCAATTCTTGTAGAAATGCTTGTTGCTAATTTTTTTCTGTTGAACCCACGTAATATCTAGAAGAACAGCCGCGAAATTTACAGGAGTATTACAACGTCAATTTGTCGTGTTGAATATTCTGAAAAAACATAAAATTCTTCATAAAATAAAACTATTAATGACACATTAATGTTACTTAAACAAACAGAAACCACACAGATTAATTCACAATGAAGAAAAAACATTTCATGTACAAGCTATGAGATTATTTACTGAAAATTAAATGTCTTACCTTAGGATTAATTGCGGACATTTTTTCAACAGGAAATCTCTTCAATTCCACGGTGAACTTTATGAAATTTAAAGTACAAAACCTGTTTATAATGATGATCAGTTGTACGTAAATATTAAACAAATACGAAGACGACTGTAACTATAGACTTCAGTACAGAGCAAGACGATACAATTTCAACAACCGCCATTGGCCAGCTCTCATCGGTCAATTCCAGCTTCCTTTGACCCCTGGCGCCTATAGTGGTCTGGAGGGAACTATGTGGTTTGTTGTCTCTTCTCCCATATAGCTTTCACCACCGTGATAGGCGGTAAATGGTTGGACGTCCAAGAGACTTCACAGAACGTGGGGTTCGGAGTCTAGTCTGCCCTTTAAAGTAGGACAGTGATCTGTGTCATCTCTACTGAAAGAGCACAATGCTGCTGCACGCACAGGTTGTTCGGAGCACACCGTTCACTGTACACTGTTGAACATGGAGCTCTGCAGCAGACCACCCCTACGTGTTCACACTGTGACCCAACGACGTCTTCAATTACGATTGCAGTGGGCACAGGACCATCCGAGATTCCACCGTCCATCGGCAGATCCACATTTTTGCTACACTAGGTCGATGGTCGTTTCCACAAAGGCAGTCATCGAGGTGAACGACGGCTCAAAACTTGTAGCGCGCCACGGACACAGGCTGGTGGGAACAGTATTCTTTTGTGGGAGGCATTCTCCAGTGCTTGCGAAGGGCCTGTGGTAGTA
The DNA here is from genome assembly GCF_023898315.1 of Schistocerca nitens. NCBI lineage: Eukaryota > Metazoa > Arthropoda > Insecta > Orthoptera > Acrididae > Schistocerca > Schistocerca nitens. The sequence goes on from NC_064614.1 coordinate 770,564,049, forward strand.
ATCGAAGACAGGTAGACAGATGCCAACTAATCCCTTCATGCTTGATGTCTTTCTCGACGGCGATGTCATCTTTCAGCAGTATTACCATCCCTGTCTCGGAACCAGAACCGCGCTACATTAGTTTGAAGAACACTGTAGCGAACTCAATTTGATGTCTCGGCGACCGAATTCGTCCGATTACATCTTATGGCACCTGTCACCGCATATCCAAAACAACGGCCCGTTATTTAGGTGAATTACTTCATCTGTGCGTAGACTCTAATGGGTACGTCCACAAATCTATCTAAGAACTGTCGGATCCCTGATATGCAGAATCAGTGATGTATTTCGAACCGAAGACGGACAATCAGGATATTAAGCAGGTGGTCACAATGATTTAGCTCATCAGTGCATCGTACAGAATAAGTAGGGGTTAAACAGATTCCGGATGAACTGTAATATTATGTGACGTACGATACCTAATTTATTCGCAGACCTTTCCGCTGCGTTTTGACACCTCTTGCAAGAACTCTGACAAAACATCGTTGGTTTCATCATGTGTACGCTAAATCATCAGGAGTGGTCAGGTCCAGGTCCAATTTCGTTTTCCGCCTAGTTCATCTTTTTTTTTCACAAAGTCTACCGTTTTGTTGCAACTTTTCTTAATGCTATAAAAATTCCACTTAGCATCGCCAACCTCTGTCACACATACTGAGCAGAAGTATCAGCTTGGATTTGATCAAGCATCTTCATTTTGTCACTTAAGCTTAGCAATTTATATTAACTCCTCATATTCATCTTGGTGACAGTATATTACTGTACGACTCCTTAATATACTTTTAAGTGATCGAATAAATGGCATTTAATACACCTAGTCATATGCACATCGTCAAGAGAACTGAACAAAATAACTAGAGCGGGATTTCGTTCTGACTTCGTCGTGTGCTTCTAACCAACAATGATACTGTTACACGCTTTCGGCCACGAGTGAAGCGAATGGTAAGGGAGAGTATGCGTTCAACATTTTACAATAAATGAGTCTGGCGTGAATGATGTCTAATACGGTAAGTGGCATTTACTTCGTGGTAAAAAGAAGACACTCCAGTCTGAATTACGGCAAATTCCCAATTACTGAAGACTGTATTAGTGACTGTTTGTACATGGTGTTTTCTACATTACTTCTATAGGTGTAAGGATACAGTTGTATGAGAACACCGGCTACCATGTCATGAAGTTTAGTGCTTGTCATTTTAGTGTTTGGAAGACACTTGGGATATGAAATCTTTGTCTGACAATAAATAATTATTGGCGAAACACGGAAGCACGTGTTAGGAGCTGCAACATCGCTGATACGATACGAAAAACACAGATCAAGTGCAAAATTTTTCATTTCTGTTTCCTAGATTATCCATTTCAGTCATCAGATGGCCTTGTCCAGATCTGACTACAAGTATAAAATCGAGAAGACTAAAGCTAGTTGTGTCAGTGTTCCGGAAACGGTTGGCTTTGAATGTAAAAAAGATAAAAAGAGAAATTGGAACACATTTAACTTTTTCGCTCTCGCTCTATCATACAAGCATTTTGGTCTCACGGTATTTCAGTAAATCTTGTCTACCTCCAGGCATACAGGGTGACCCAAAAGTCTGCTAACACTTGAAAAAGCACTAATTCACGGAATAACCGAAGTATGGAGGTGAAACTTGACGCACCAGCCTGAAATGACATTGGGTTTTATTGAAACCAAAAAGGAGTACAAAATCGGTCGACCAGATGGTACTGAACAGCGAAGTGCTCCTTTTCAAAATGTCAGCGTGACAGATGCAAGGTATGCCAGCATGTTACGGAATAGAAACATCTCTAGCCTGGCTGATAAACACCTGCTGGAAGGTACGACTTTTATGCACGATTGCGTTCCACCGCATATTCCAAGACTTGTGACAGATCTCTCGCGCACATCGTTTGGCGAGGATCGCGTGCTGAGCCGCCACGTCCGTCATTCTGGGTCTGCCCAGTCCCCAGACCTCAATTCGTGTTATTATCGGTTGTGGAATTACCTGAAATCCCAAGTCTACCGCGATCGTCCGACCTCATCAGGGATACTAAAAGACTACATCCAACGGCAATTTCTTACCATACCTTCTGTTACGCTGCACAGTGCTGTTCACAACATTGTCTCTCAATTACAGGTAGTGTTGAATGACGGCCGACATATTGAGCCTTTTTTTTATAAAGAGCATCGTCTTCGCTACAAATCAATTGTTGTTTTTGTATCATACGAAGCGCAATCTGTTGGTCATTTTGTGCATTTTTTTTTTGTTTCAATAAAATCCCATGTCATTTCAAGTATGTGTGTTAATTTTTATATCTCAGTCTACATTATTCCACGAAATATTGAATTTTAAAATATTAACGGAATTCTGGGTTACTCTGTACATTTGAAATAGACGCGCAAATGTGAAGCTACGCTACAGAGATATGGCTATTAAACGACTGAAGTAAACCTATTGATAAAATGAACTGCAGGCTTTCTCGATGTGTGTGCAACACAGAAAATCGATATGAAGAAGTCAAAGGACAAACGGTGTTGTAGTAACCATATTGAATGGAAGTAATCACATAAGTATCAATCTTTATACCTTTTTATTGCAGTGGACCCGTTCCACTGAGTGACAGGATAGGTGAGGCAGAAGTGGAATCGAATCCGTGGGTCGGGTTAACGGCCACTACAAAACCGAATGAGATTCTTCAGCCTTTTCTCACATCTACTCCACTGAATGAGGAGCTGGTCCCCGTTTTACACCTCGTAATAGAACATAAGAATTGCATACAGATGGGTGTTTCCCTTCCGCGCTACGTTGACGTGTTAAGGCAACCGGAAATAGAAAAACAATAATGCTGAGTCTAGAGCTGGCGAGTGCCGGGGTTCATACCAGTAGTAATGAGATCTCTTAAGCGCTGAAATTACAGCTTCAAGTTTTCGTCGCATCCATCATCTTAGACCGCGACGATAACAAGCCGGAAACATGGCACCACAAACTTGAAATGGCGTCGGCAGGGGCGTGGCGCCGACGTTTTTCCCCGACAAAGGGCACGTCCGTGGAAGCTGGCATCAAAGCAGGGACGGCAGGCCGAGAATAAGTAGCAGCGGCGCTGAAGCGGCGATGGGGAAACTTTGATGCGGGGAGCCGGGCAGCAGGCGCGGAGCGCTCGCCAAGTTTCCGCAGACAGCCGTATTTACCGCAGCGGCCCTCTGCGTCCAACTTGCAGAACCGCTCCCGGCACGTTCCCCTCCGCCGCCAGTAGCGCGCCCACCAGTCCACAGCGAGGGCTTCTGCCCGCTACCGCCACAGTAGAGTATAAAATGATCGGAACAGCTCAACTGCACCCTTCTGTCGCGTTACTATTTCACACTACACGATAATGACTTTTTCCTCCTCCACCCTAAGTCACAACTCTGTGGCAATACTACTGCTACCTGTATCTTTCTGCTGCACAGGAAGCGTTCGCAGCAGAGCTCAATTTCGACAGGAACGCGCCGAAACTGTGTTCCGGCACTTCGCAGGGCTTTTTAATTTTTTTTAATTCACCGGTACACGTGACGTCATAATCACGAAAACTACCGAGTTTTGCCGATTTGTGTCTAACAGACTGGACTGATTGAAGGGGGTTGTGGGACTAACCAGCTGGTCATCAGTCCCGCAAGATAAAGGTGCACGCTAGAAGCGGGTGGATGCAGTCAGAGGGGTCAAACTACAAAGCGAGTAAGCCACAAACGCACACAGTAGAAGGCATAAAAGGATAGGGCGAATCTAAAAAATGGAAAAACAGAGGGATAAACGAGCGGTCTTTGCAAGAGAAGCGGTCATGGGTCCCAGACCCAGAAAGCACAAAGAGAGGCCCCAACCATAACCACTCCGCCCTGCTCCAGGAGTAAAGCAAAACCTTATAATTGAAAATAAAAACCACTTTCACGTAGGACAAACTGAGGACCAGTTCCACCATCCGTGAGTCGACTGCTAATATTATGGACCATGAATCTGGAAGGCTATACTTGGCACGAAGGGCCAAAAAAGAGACATTCCACCAATACACGGGACACCATCAGTCTGTCTTCACAGTCACACTGTGGGGCGGCTCATTACGCAAGAGAAAACAATGGGTGAGCCTCGTATGACCGAAGCGTAGATGGCTTAAGACAGTGGACTCCTTCCGAGAGGAGCGAAAGGAACAGCGTCAAACTGCAGTAGTCTCCTTGATTGTGCCGAGTTTATTGCTGAGAGCAGCAGTGCCGCAGATATCATTCCACTTTTGGGCAAAGAGATATTTGATGTGTATCCACTTATCAGCATCTGTAATCATGAAAGGGAATTGTGGTGGAGGAGGGGCGGGAGGGGGGAGTATCTGCTTCTCTAGCCAAGCAGTCAGCCAGATTATTCCCTGCAATGCCCACATGACTCAAGACCCAGAGAAAGACAACTCAGCAGGCAGCACGGCCAACAGCAGAGAGAGAGAGAGAGAGAGAGAGAGAGAGAGAGAGAGAGAGGTCACGGAGAAGGGTGATAGACCGCTCTATAACTTACAGGCTGCTCGTAGAAGATGGTAGCAACCTGGAACTCTTCAACGATGGAATGTACAAGATGCTGGAATATCATAGGGCTGATAGTGACTTTAGAACCCTGGAATACGTCGGTCCTAATATGCACCATCCAAGGAGGAGTGCGGGGAAAGTACACGGGGCATATTCCAGCGAGTGGAGATGGAGATCTCGACAGAGAGAAGTGAGATGCATTCCAACCAGCAGTCCTACCCGAGGGCGGGTATCAGGATGGAAACTTCCGTCGTTTACAAAGACAAAGCGGTACATGGAATGGTCAGCGAATCGTCGAATGGCAATTCTGTAAGAAATCAGGAGCTGGCTCCGTTGTATTTGTAGAGGGGAATCCCCACTTCTGTCAATGGGACTAGTGCGAAAGGCACAGATAGCCAGACACACCCCATAATGATGAACAGGGTGTAATAGCTTCACAGTGGAAGGAGCCGCTGAGCCATAAGCCTGACTACCATAATCCAGTATGGACAAAGCCAGAGTGCAGTAAAGATGTAGAAGGGTAGCATGCTCTGCACCCCAAGAAGAATGGGCCACTAGGCAAACAGCATTAAGCTTCTGCGTGCAGGTAGTCTTCAGGTGGCGAATATGAGACAGTCATGTCAGCGTTTTATCAAACAGAACGCCTAAGAAACGCGACTGTGCTACAACATACAGCTGCTGGTTGCCGAAATAAAGTTCTGGATCTAGGAGTACTGTGGGTTGACGGGGCATATATGCATAACCCGCGTTTTGGAGGGAGAAAACTAGAAGCCATGGGAAAGCGCCCATACAGAGGTCTGTCGGATGGGGCCTTGGAACTGACAATCAGCATACGCTACTGTGCGGGAGCTGCATCAGATGCACAAATCGTCGACATGCAATGCTGGGGTAACCAGAAGCCCAACAGGAGTTACAAACCCATTGATGGCGATGAAGAAGAGCGTGACTCTTAATATAGAACCCTGCGGGATACCATTCTCCTGCATACGAGGAGTGCTGAGTGAAGTGCAAACTTTAACCCGGCAGAGTCGGCAGGATAAAGCATCTCTGATAAAAATCAGAAATGGGCCGCGAAAGCCATGGCCACTGAGGGTAAATAAGACTTGAAGCCATGTAGGCCTCATATAGGTCAACGAAGACCGCAGCAAGATGTCGGGATGTAGCAAAAGCCTGTCAGATAGCTCTTTCCAGTCTGAGAAAATGGTCAGTCGCAGATCGTCCTTCTCGGAAGCCACACTGAAACGGGGACAAAAGGCCCCGAGATTCGAGTACCCAACATAATCGGAAGATAACCATCCTCTCGAGCAGTTCACAAAGGAAGTTGTCACGCTAATGATTCAGTAGTTGTCGAGAGACATTGGGTTCTTCCCAGGGTTAACCACAGGAATAACTATGCTGTCTTGTCATTGCTTGGGGTTCAAATGGCTCTAAGCACTATTGGATTTAACATCTGTGGTCATCAGTCCCCTGGACTTAGAACTACTTAAACCTAACCAACCTAAGGAAATCACACGCATCCATGCCCGAGGCAGGATTCTAACCTGTGACCATAGCAGCAGCGCGGTTCCGGACTGAAGCGCCTAGAACCGCTCGGGCACAGAGGTCGACACTGCATTGGGAAGACACCTGTGAGCCAAATGCGGTTGAAGACCCTGAGTAGATGTTGTTTCTGGGTAGCTTCCAAGTGTTGGATTATCTGGTTGTGGATGGAATCTGAGTCTGGGGCCGAGTCATGAGAAGCGGTAAGAGCTTGCAAGAATTACCATTTCAGTGAAGGTTTCATTATAGACTTCAGCTTGGCGGGCGTTGAAACAGAAGGGTTGCTTCAACTTGTCGTTTCTGCCAGAGAAAGGTAGCAGGATAAGAACAGGACGCTGATGCTGTTGCAATGTGTGTCGCAGGGTGTCCTACGTCCGATGGAGCAGTAGACAGAGCACCCTGTAGGGTAAGATCCTGGACAGTTGATTATCGATGGCAGCCCAGCAGGCAACGGAGCTTCGACCAAACCTGGGATGAAGAGGCATATGTCCCCAGAGAGGAAACATAGCTCTCCCAGCATTTCTTTTACTCTGCTTGATGAGGTAGTGAGCTTTATCACAGAGATGCTTAAAAGCGATACAGTTAGTCTATGATGGGTGTTGCTCAAATCACTGCAGCGCCAGTTGGCGGTGCCGGATAGCGACTGCCACGTCCTTGGTCCACACGGTACTGGTCGACGATGAGGGGCGACTGTAGGTAGGGGGAAAACAGTGCCAACGGCATGAAGAATAGCGTCAGAGACGTCAAGCACGATCGCATCACGTAATCTGAGAGAGCTGTCGAAATGCACAGCAGACGTATATAAAGGCCAATTGGTTCTGCGGAATGCTAAACGTGGCGGCCTGTCTGCTTGGCGGTGGCAGCGGAACGGTGGGATCACCGGAAAGTAGTCTCTGTGACAAAATTCATCATGTGACCACTGTAGTGAACCCAAGAGTGCAGGGGAGGTGGTGTGAGATCAATGGTAGAAAAGGTGCCATGAGTGGCACTGATGTGGTAGGACAATCGTCATTGAGGAGGCACAAATCTAAAGCCTGTATTAAATTAGTCAATTAGAAGACCCCTAACCACTGAAGCGGCACTCCCCCACAAGGGGTTGTGTGCACTGAAGTCCCCAAGCATGAAATATGGGGCCGGAGTTGCGGCATTAAGGTAGGCAGTTCGACGTAAGGAAGTGAAGTGACCTACCTGGAAGGAGGTAGACATTGCAAATTGTGGGTCGCTCGCGCTTGTAGCGCTATTGCTTCCAGGCTGTTACAAAGGGGAATCCAGTCACTAGTGACATCGGTGCTAACCAAAGTGCAGACCCCTCCAGTTGCTATCTCGGGGCCAACATGGTTCCAACAAAACGCCTGATAACCACGAAATATGGGAGGGTGTCATTGTGGAAGTATTTTTCTTGAAGAGGAAGATAGAATGCAGAATAAGAGGAAACAAATTATCACCTTGGAGTTGAAGCTCTTTTTTTCCGTGTTCCTTTAACAATACATATGTTTTTGGATGAGGTCCGCCTTTAGCAAAACACAATTTTGTTTTTTCATTTCAAACATGTTTCACTGCAGTTGTAGCATCATCAGTGGGCTTTCATTTTATGGCCCTTAAAGTTAAAGACTGTTCTTTACTGTTTGTATACATGTAACTATTAGTTTTTAAAATTGTAATTACAGATTTTTGAAGAAGCACATAAAATTATGAATTCATACCTTTTTACCACATGGTGTGGTTTTTATGATGTATTATGTTTTTGTAGTGATTGTCTTCTTTCACAGTTTGTCATCTGCAACCATATACACCTTAATGTAGACAAATTGGAGAGAAATTTTTAGATGACCGTTGATAATAAGATACCTCTGTAGTTATGAGGGTGTGTCTTGTCATCCTCCTTGTGAAGTGGGTGAATCAACGCACTTTTCCATTGCTATGGAATTTTCTGTATTCCGCATTTCTGTAAGAATTTCATAGGTTTTCTTTGTGATGGTCTGGTCTTTGAGTTTCCAAATCTCGGAACTAATGCCGTCTTCTCCTGGGGCCCTCGTTTTTTAGCTGTTTTTATAATCTCTCCTACCTCTGTTATTGAAAGCGGCTTTGAATCTTGGTGTGGTACCGTTTTCGTGAAGCGTAAGTTTTCTTTAGGCTTTCGCAATTGTGGCGTTTATCAAAATAATTTTTAAGAATTTTACAGTTTTCTTTAGTATTTGTTTCCAGAATCTGTCCTTTTGAAGCAAATGTTTGGAGGCTAATAATCCTTTAAATTTTCCCTGAAAATTCTGTATAAATTTCTCGTGTTATTTCTCTTTAAGGCTTCCTCGATTTCATTTAGTGTATTTTTGTCGTATGTCGTTTTCACTCTCCTAATATGTTTCGAGGATTGTGCCTGGAGTTTGTGGAAAACTTGCCATGTCTCTTGTTCGTTTACTGATAAACCTCTTCCAGGCCTGCATTCTTCGTTCAATGGTTTCCCAAGAGGTTGACCCCAGCGTATTGCTTTCTTAATTCTCTTCGCGAGATCTGTCCAATTTTCTGTTGAACTTTGATTAATTTCTTCAATACTTTTGTCTTTGTTTATCTTCAAGTAACAAATGATGGTCGGGCTCTAAGAATCCTTTACGTGTTCTCACATTCAGAATTTCGCTTGTGGTTTTGCTTTTTATGGCTACGTGATCTGTTTGAAATTCTCCCAATATGTTTTTGGGCGTTTTCCATGCTGTGAGTTTTTGTTTTGGCTTTTGAAATCGCGTTGACATAATTTTTAAGTTAAAATTTTGATTGCAAAGCATGAGATGTTCCCAGTCTAGTAGATGCGTCTGTGTGTTGTGTATGAGCCTGTGATTTGTTTGTACTATTTCTCCTTGCCTAGTTGAGCATTGGAGTCTCCTAATACAATTTTATCATGTCTTTCTGAAATTTTATTTGTTTTTTCTTCCATGTCTTCCCAAAAGCCTTCGACTTCTTGTGCTTTCTTTCTATTGTGATCGTTTGTCGGTGAATGTGCTTTGATGATTGTGTATCTTTTGTTTCCTGATTTGAAGGTTATTGTAAAGACTCCTGCTGATACTGAATTGAAATCTAGGATATCGTCTATGTCTATTTATGAATCGCAACTACTGTACCAAACATTGTCGGTGTTCCTCTTCTGACAGGAAGTTACTACTACTACTACTACTACTAATTAATCTGTCTTTAGTCACAATAACTCCTTTTCCTGCATTATTTCACCTCCGTTTTCAAGAACTGACTGACCTTTTTGGAAATTACATCAGTTTTAGCTTTGGTTTATCATCCGTTTTTAGCAGGCGACGAAGTGAAGAAGCAAAAACGCCAAATAATATCCACATCATTTGAACTTTTAGCTCAGAAATTCTTTGGATTAAAACAGAAAAATATAGATACAAACATAACGGCTTGTTATGTTCATTGATTCATGGCACTAAATGGTAACGGCACGCCATAGTTAGCCAGTATGATTTAAAATCAGTTACGCTAACCGAATGATGTTAGTGCTACGTAACTAGGCGCTGGCAGAAGTAAAGTTAATTGCAGCTTCCTGGAGTTCTACCATTTCTCAAACAGTACACAAGAAGTTTGGGGTTAACACGAGTTACTATTATTGACACATTTCTAGCATATAAACAACAGCCGCGAACAACACACAACGAAGAAACGTCTGTTTATAATGTAGATTTAGTTATGTTCATATTATCATTTTTTGGTGTATAAAGGGCCGAGAACTGACTTTCGTAGCGCGGTCAACCGTTTTTAAACAACTTGATCAGATTTATCACTCGTTAAGAAAACGAATGCATCGGAATTTATGATTTCGACCGACGTGTGCCTGGTCAGTGTTTCCGGGCTGTTGATTTGGTTTCTGTTTCACTGACGTAGGAGCAGCAATGGTGGCGAAGTCAGAGCGTCTGGGGTTCAGTGGTCCATTCATGCCTAATAGATGTTATTCTCTGCAGCGGCCTACGAAGAGTCTTTGACACGGCATCATTTCGAACAAGATAAGCTACGTGACTCGCCGGAAAGATAATAAATCGCGGTACTAGCCCACTTGCTAACACAATAACGTTACAATCGAAAATGCTAATGCAGATCATTTCTTGTTGTAGTGTCTTTGTGCGAGAAACTTGGCCAATGATATGAATCATTCATCGTTCTAAAATAACTGTTTCGTGAAGAGTATCTATGATGAACACCATTTATAGCACTAGGTAATAAAATATTACAATAATATTCTAAATGAACTGTCACACCACAATGAGCGACTATAACTTCCTGAACTTGACGCATAATTCGAGACACCTTGATTAAAACTGTACAGTTGCGATGGCTACCGATAAAAGTCGAAAGTTCAAACATGTTCTCTCGAAGACAGGAAAACTTTGTTCGGTGTAATTGAAAAGTAGCGGCCCCATGTGACTTCATTATTCCACCTCTGTTCGGGCAGTTGGACAGCGTCAGGGAAAGCAGATAAAAATATATGAACGATGTGTTTCTGGATGACCTCCACAAAATAAAAGAAAAAAAAAGCAAGGGCGCCCAGTTGCGCTTGCTACATTTTTTGCAATTACCTGGCGACGGCTGGCGAGAGAAAAACGCGGGTATAATTCTCACTCCAGCATCTGGACGTGGAGCGCCCACCCTACCGCTCGCGTGAGTGATTTATTGCCGCGGACTTCTGCCGTTACAACGCTGCGTTGTGCGCCATGTATCACGTGTGGCACTACTCCCTAAAATGTACTGCGTTATGGAGACAAAAGACGCGGCGGATGTGTGGAGTTATTGTTGCACTGTAACATTTGACATTTGGAACACGTAGCTCTCTGACATTCATTAACGTTTGTCATTGGACTACATACAAACTCAGAAACTCAGTGCTGTACCAGGCATCAATATCCATTTACATTTAATTTGAAAACCAATTTATCAAATATCATCATTTTCCTCTTGACGGAAACGCTCAGACCCTCGATTTCTACGCAGTCGCAGGGATTTTTTGCTGGAAACAATACAAGACACACGCTGCGCCACGTGTATTCCAAATATGTATATTTGGTACCAATCTCAACGTAATATTCGCTAACAGAGTGAGAACGCGAGCTGAGGTGACACTAATATTATTAACAGGCAAATCTTGCAAGTGGTAAATAAATAAAAACTCTTTGTGTTAAGAAGAGACTGCGAGTAAAACTTTCTCACTTCCAGAAACATTTTTCGTTCATATTTGGAAATATACTTATTTGTCGAAGTAATCACACAGAAGCAATTTTAATAACTTTTTAAATAACTTGATTCTTATGCAAGCAGTCAATTTATGGTTGTGGACACTTCAGCATATTTACTTCCTTTGTGATGACAGGTAACGGGCAAATGCGTTTTCATTTAGAGAGTTTGTAGATATGCGAGTGCTACACTCAAAAATGGTTCAAATGGCTCTGAGCACTATGGGACTTAACATCGGAGGTCATCAGTCCCCTAGACTTAGAACTACTTAAACCTAACTAACCTAAGGAAATCACACACATCCATGCCCGAGACAGGATTCGAACTTGCCACCGTAGCAGTCGCGCGGTTCCGGACTTATGCGCCTAGAACCGCTCCGCCACAGCGGCCGGCTGCTACACTCATTCAACATCATTTTGTATGTTTATATAATACATATCATTATATAGCATACAGCTCTCATTCATTCTCATAAAGCCTAAATATCGTCTCGAATAAATGAATAATTACAAAGTGACAAACCCTGAACACTTTTTACATCTAAGATCTTTATGTTGTATAAATACTTGGTGAGTTTTTAACGTGCCGGACTCAACATGACAGTTACAAGGCATATGCTGTGTTTCTAGTGTGAGTTGCCAATGGAGTTCGTAAGTAGAAAAGTTTGGATACAAGTGTAGAATTTATCTGAATGACTTACTGCCTTCAGAACGAGACATCGACTCTTGTACCACACCTATTTAAGTTACAACTGCAACACGACAGTGCACGTGAACTGTTTATTTCGCCACAATAATATCGCGTATTTAGCAGGAAGTAAGGAGCCTGATACACTGAACATCAAAATTATGCACGTGTCCATCTTGAACTTCGTGCTGGTGACAAATCACGTCAATGCGCCTCTAAATGATTACAAATTCCGTACAGGACGTTGTAGTACATCTCCCAGGCCTCAGTGACCTCGCACAGTTACTTGGAGTAGCCATTCAGACAAAAAGACTAGCGGTAACTTCCCGTCGACAGCCAGGTTATTGGAGATGGAGAAGAAGGTGTGAGCAAGGAAAAGAATGGATCTCAGCCGTGCCCTTTCAAAGGAACCATTCCGGCATTCGCCGTAAGTTATTTACGGAACGCATGGACAACCTAAATATGGATGGCCGAACGGGGATTTGAGCAGTCGATCTGCGGAATATGAGTCCAGTGTGCTAAAAACTGTACCACCTCGTAACAGCTAGAATTAATTCAGATCTGTTGTAGAACATGAACGACAGACTTCGAGTATCGTTGTCACGCTCGCTTCTTACCTATGTTTGTTCTCCACGGTTTCACAGGGTTTACTTTGATGGATATTCTGTTTGGATATTTCAATGCTTTCTTTTAGCTTCGTCGAAGAACCATCCAAACTATTAGCCTAAATAGCCAACGCGAGCATAAATCATTCATGCAGACCTAAATGACTTTCCGTGTTCTTGGCAATTATCATTCTATACACTGGTTATAGAATAAGAGTCATGTGGTGAGAAGCTGTTACCGTCACAAGTAAATGTGATGAATAGTGAGAGAAGGTGAGATGCCGCATAGACCCTTCACAGAAATGAAAAACAACAAATAAACGGATGTGAACTATGTTACAACAAAGGCATTCAAGAGTCAAAACTTTGAAAACGGAACGCAAGAGTCATAAAATGTGGTAGAATTAGCAGGGACGTAGGTCTGAAGGCTCATCGTCTTGTAATTACGAGATCCCATTGTCGAATACCGGTGAAAGCAGACGAGATCTCCGGAATCAACTAACATTATAGGTCCCTTCCTTACACCTCGCTGTCACAAACGGACGTAACACCACGACACAGACACAAATTTCAATACAGCGAATAGACATGTGAATGACAGGACGAACAGTTCACGATGTTGCGGAAAAAAAGTGGAATGCGGGAGATTTGAACATGAAACTCCATTTTTGCAGACCAAGACCGTGACCACATAACCACGACGCCTTGGTTCTTCCTATTCACTTGATGTTGCACAACTTGAGCTTGGGCCGTTCACTGTTTCTATTTTGCTTCTGTTTTCACAGTTCAGTACACCCTCTTCCTGTTTTCATGCTTGATCTGTGTTTAGTTTTTGACGCTCTATGCACTGAGCCATCAAACCACTAAATCGGAGGATGGGGAGCGCGATGCGATGGTGAGTTTCCCTTGTCAGAAATACTGTACAGGCGAATAGCGTTGATATGTAGTCCTTTTGTCAGGTACTGAGCAATGGCTTGTGCAACAGGTTATGTTATGCCAATTGCTCAGAGTGCTCCGGAAGGACAGTGGGCTGAGTACTGCGGAGGGCGAGAAGGCAGTATTTTGACAACCGGAGTGCGGTAAGTGGGCGCGCCAACACACGTCTGCCGCGCGTACACAGTACACACGTCACTCTGACCGCGTGTTTACCCCGAAAGTCGCCGCCGGCCACGCCGCTCCCTCAGGTCTCGTCCAACGACGGTACCGTGCCTTCTCTGATACTTTACACATATTTGCCTGTACGTTCGCTGTTGTGTTAAGTGCATTTCTGATAGCTGTTGCTATTTTTTTAGAGCAAAATCAATGCTTAAAATACAGTGGTGGAACTGGCTACGGGCGACACGCAATATCTTTTTCCAGTCCTCAATCTTTGAACGGATTTGATGATGTTATCCTTCATCCTATCCTATCTTTTGCTGATCTACGTAACTGTTGTAAGCCGAACACCGTCTGCAATCCTTTTGCATATCCTAATCTTTGCCTGCACCCACTATTTCTTTTCTCTACTGGTTCTTCCAGCACCAAGTTATTTCTGAATGCCGTAGGACTAACATCTCATCGTCTAGCATTTTCCATCGACTTCTTTGCTCATTTTTTTCGTTTTAGCACTTCATTTTGTACTTTATCTACCCGCTTACTCTTCAACTTCTTTAACAGCGCGATATTTCAAACGCTTACAGTTTCTTCTCCTAATTTTCAATGGTCTACGTTTCACTTCTGTACACAGCGCCGTGCTCCAACCTTTCACATTCAGGAATCTTTTGCACATTTCGACGCCATAATCTCATAGCATCAGAGATGTTTTATTGAGAGAATCTGTCATAACCTGTGTCAGTCTACCACTTATATCTTCCTTGCTCCGGCTAGTTTGTCACATCTTGCTTCCACAGGAGAATTGTTTCACTGTTTTCACTATTACGTATTTAAATATTTACGTTCCTTTCTACTATCCTTCACTGCCTTAGTCTACGGTTTTTTTTTAATCCTTACGCCATATTCTGAGCTAATTACGCCCTTTCTAGTCCTTTCAGTAGACTGCTTCTGCATCTTCCGCACGAACCTTAGCATTGATATTTGTTTCTTTTGCATTTTTATCTCGTCCCCCCCCCCCCCCCCCCAAATTTGAATTGTACGTCTTCATTGCTTCTAAACGTACAAGCTAAAAAACGGTGGTGGTAAGCTGAGAGCTGCTTCACGCGAATTTTTATTTCTGGATCGTCCACTTATAATACACATTAGGGCTTTATAAGATATTCCAGATTTGTCTTCCTTGGTCTTCAGCTTATTACTTAACATGTGGATTTGCTGATGTTTTGATTAATTGTCTGTTTCTGCACTTCAGCCGCAATCTTTTTAAGTACTAAGAATATATTATTCCACCTTACATTATCGACAGGTATTTCTTTCCTGTGAGAAATAACCAGATTCTTCTTCATCCTGCACGCCACTACTAAGCCCGGTGTTAGAACTACTTCCCTGGTACTTTTCCTTTCCGCAAACCGAACTTATCTTCGTATAGCATTTCTTCAATTTTCATTTCTATTCTTCTGCACACTATTCTCCATGTCAACTCCCCGTAAATGACAAGAAACTTTTCTCTACCAGGCAACTAATAACTCTATACGCATTCGTTATCGGATCTGTAGCTCTAAACAGTGTATAGCTCTCAGTTCGCTTTGATACAGGAGAGAGATTTGTGTTACCGCCTCGATATATTGTGGCCAGGTTTCGTGACGCGTACGGCATTTAATTTTCTCGAGGGGCGGCATCTAACGAGATTCGCAATAGTTCTTGAAACACACGTTTAATGAAGAAAAAAGAATACACGGAGAATTACTGAATTTTATATTTTGAAATATAAACGCGCTGTTACCGGCAAACCTTGAGAGATTATGACTGAATAATATGCAGCGCAAACGCAACATGCTAAATTTGTGTTTGTTTTATGGCGTTCTCACCAGAAACAATCATACAAGTAGCACGTGCATTCCACAGCGATCTCTGGCACAACTGTCGCTTTCTGTTGTAAAACGTACTCGTGACCACCAGTACTGTCACTGCTATCTCCCGAGAAGGCAACAGTCTTCGTCACCGTAGGCCTTGCCTCCAGTATGACCGTTTCTTCTGTTAACGGTACTATTGTTCCTGCGCCACAAGAATAGTTGTCGCTATGTCAATCTATTGCTGTCATAGTTTCTGAGGTAATAATTGTCATAATTCTCATGTAAACCTTGTTTTATTAGACACCGTAGTTATAGATTCTTCCCCTTCTTTTCCTATTTGGCACGTAACTGCAGGGTCATACAGCCATTCATGATTTTTTTCTTAGTTTAAGCTATCCTTTGCACATATTCTGTATACAAATTAATTGGGTTTTTTACTTTGTTACGAAAGATTTAATTCGTTTTCGTTTTACGCTATTTACACACACGTGAGTTCATTTCCATAATTTGTCGACACACACACACACAGCATCGTCACAATTTAAATCCACATCCATATTCAAAGTGGGAGTCGAACCGGCGACCTCCGTCTCACAATGCAGTGATGCAATCAACAGAACACGTAGGACAACGTTAATGACAATTAGTCTAGGTATACCCACTAAAAGACGCAAACAATGCGAAGAAACGCAAACGTTGTGGAAGAATGCGAACGCCAAGAAAAAACAAAAAAAGTACACTCCTTAAGGTGAAAAACACTGTTGTCTTCAGCTGATCGAAGCGATACCACGTAAATCCTCCACTATTCATCGTATCAGTAACACTCACTCACTCACTCACTCACTATCCTTGTGTATGTGCGAGTGTTTTATTTAGATTTGTCCCCCACCCACAATCACACACGCACGCACATCAGCTCCACCCCCTGTCACTACAGCGGTTGCTTTAGTTTCTAGCACACCTATCGTCTAACCCTACAACTTACAATACGTGACTTTAAAAATCCGGCGTGGATTTCATATTGCTTCATGTGCTGAAAACCAAGTCATCTTTTCATTGAACGTTTCTGTCCACAGGTATCATCATGAGATTACTTCAAATCGCTGTTCGATACGGTATCTATACTGAAACATCTACGGTGAAACCTCCTTGTTGCGGAGGCCCTACAGCTGTCGCCACATCTCTGTAGCCAAAAGCCTGTATCTCATCATTCTTCCTAATTCCCTTCTCTTCATCGCTTCTTGTCTACCACTAAGCCAAGCTTTATGGTCTTCCTCTTCTTCTCCTTCTAGGAGGTTGCCATGAAAGGTACTGTCTTGGATCATCCCTCTTCATTCATTCTTTTGACATGTCGAAACCATTCTGTCTTTTTTCCATTCTATCCATAATACTGTAACTTGTCTGCATCCTTGTTTCCTAATTTCTTACGTGGCTAAGCCGGGAAATTCTACAAGCTCTTCTCAAGTGGTCCATTTCTAAATGTATACGTCTCTTTTTTTTTCTTTCTGTGAGTTCCCAGCGTTCACTCTCAAGGCTAGTTATTGGTTCCACGATGGAACATTTAAATTGATTTTTGAGGACCGAAGTACAGGATTTAATTTTTGAATGGCTGATCTTCCCTATCTGATCCGTTGGTGGATATCTCTCTGCCACATATTCCGTCACGAGATAAAATCTACTCAAAAACTTAAACTCATGTCCAAGTTATTTCCCTATTCTACCCAATACAAATATTCCGCCTTCTCAAAATAAATTTTCAGACCCCACTTTTTACGCTCTTCCAACACCTTCCTAAGCATGTAACGTGTATCCTCTTTCTCGCTAGCTGCAACGACCTGATCATCAATATAGAAAAACTGTATACGTACACTGGTACCCTACTTCAGTCCTCATGTCCTTGCACTTTCTCCACCGTACATCTTACAGAGCGTGGAAGACAGACAGAATCCATGCTTCAGTACTTTAGTTATACTGAAGGCCTCTCTACAAATTCTTTCCCCCACTTTAATGATACATTCTGCTGACTAGTAGTGGTTTACATAAATGTATGTTAATTCCCCTGACCACACCACTTCCAACAATAGTTTTAATGGCACTGTGTCATATGCATTCTCAAGATCTATGAGGACGAAATAACTGCTTAGATTCCTTTCCAGTCTCTTCTCCACTCTTAAGATAAAGATGTTATCTACACATGATCTGCCTCTTCCAAAGTCACTTTGCTCTTTCACCTCACTTACATACTTTTCCAGTCTTGATTTCGAAATCCTCCCGTACAGGTTGCTAATAGAACGTGTTACACTTATCCCATTGTAACTGATACTTTCTTGCTTTTCCTTTTTTATCTATGGGGCTTAGATAAGCTAATTTCCACTCTGCTGGCATTTCCTCCCCACACCACATACATAAATACATACGTATAAAGTCAAACCACCTTTTTCACAATGCTGATACGGTAAAAGAGGGTAAGATCGTCTCATGTCGACATGGCCAATTTTCGAATTGTTTCCAGTGCTCCAATGTGCAGGCGAGCGATTATCCAACGCGGATACTGCAGTCAGAAGCCAGACATTGGATATTCAGAAATTACTGGTTGAGCTAAACAGCCACGTTGCTGGTCACAAGAAGGATACAGTGTCACTATATCTAAGGGTAGAGAGAGCACAACCCCACGGCAACACAATGTCGCCTAAGCGTCGGACGCCAGCAGCTTGAGATTCTCACTCGTCACACTGCATTGCATATCTTCAATTAGCACAACTGCAACGAAACTTACGTGCGGATCCAAAGGCAACCAACTCCGATGCATCTGCTTCGATGCATCTGCTTCGATAGTTGCGTCGCGACTCTGACGTGGCTCTCCTCGCGTTGTGTACATTTCATAACTTCCACTGTGAGCAATGCCAGATTGGGACCAAGTGGTTTTGCGTCAAGCAAGGGAGCGGTAACAGCGTCTACAGAATCCTTGAGGAAGAATTGTCAAAGTTCAAATGGTTCAAATGGCTCTGAGCACTATGCGACTTAACTTCTGCGGTCATCAGTCGCCTAGAACTGAGAACTACTTAAACCTAACTAACCTAAGGACATCATCACACACATCCATGCCCGAGGCAGGATTCGAACCTGCGACCGTAGCAATTCTACAGACTGTAGCGCCTAAAATCGCACGGCCACTCCCGCCGGCAATTGTCAAAGTAACATGGTTGCCCACATAATACAACAATCCGTCAAAACATTTTATACTAACCTGGAAGTATAGTAACTGAAGTGGAAAGAAAGACTGATAAAAAATTTTCTCGGTTCAGAAACGAAGTGCTGCCACTGAGTAATGGTATTCTAGACTCTTCCATCTCATCACAGTCACTATCACCACGCCTACAAAAGACTCCATATCTATCACCCGATACATGAACATGTAGCCCAGATAACGGATGCCACATCCCAGAAACTATCTACCTCCCAGAGTTATCAGCACCCATGAGTTAACTAATAACAGCGTGACGCTCTTAGTCTACATGTTTAATTCTGAGAACTTGTGTCGTTATTTTACATTTTTGAAATACTGTAGACTGTGTCATACCGAATTGTTAAGCTACATGTTCCCTCCACTGTTTCTTGTATACATTACAATGATTGAAAAAATGCATCTTAGTGCAGAGTAAACAGTAGTTCCACTGAGATACTTTTCGTCCAGTTTGTGTCCTTTTTTGAAATGACTGTACAAAGATTTTCAGTCAGGTCGTCGAATATTTTCTTCGACATCCTGTCATGTCTGGTTAAGGCGAATGAAAGCATGAATCCAACTTTTCCGCTTTTCTGAGCCATCACCCGTCGTTGGCGCGTTGACGACTGGTGTCTGTCGACTGTCGTGGCTTATCACTGCAGCAAATCGCTTGTCATTTCAGCGCTAGGTAATAACAGAAGATCACCACAATAGCAAAAGGGCGATCTTAACGGCTCATCTGATCTCAAAACTGTCCCCCACATCTGCGATGTCATCAAGCAAGATGTGCACAATTATGATCGGCGCCTAGCCGTGAATGGTGTTGGACGGTTCAGTTGAACTTAATGCTGCCAGATCAAGTTTGCATAAAATCGAGACTTCTTGTAAGCAAGCTCAGCAGGAGAAAGACATAAAAACGGGATAACGAAAATCCTTAATTCAAAAAAACTACGCATTAAAATGTTTAATATTAAACACACGCTGAATGAAAATTTAAAACTTAAGATGGATCGATGTTTGGACGTATTAGGGTTGTTATTTAATATACCTAACCAGCATGTAGGTTCATTAAAATTGCATTTACTGTTTGGAAATAAGATACGTATTCGATGAATTACCTGCCAGTCGAATTTATATTGGCTGGATGAACTATGAACGTCGACGGGTGTTGTGCACACACTTAAAAATCAAGTGCCTCCCCTGTTTCCTTTATCGCTACAAACGAAATCACAAAAGCTTGGCGGGCGCGAGTGGCCGTCACCGCTATGGGATGTAAATGGTAATTTCCGCGCCAAGAGAAACTGCGGCCAGTCAAGTGGACGATACAGGACCTAAAGTCCAGAAACACTGTTGAGAGAGCAGCACCGTGGCGGTCATAATACAATGAAAGCCACGTCAGTGAGGGTTTTTCAAATGCCGGGACACTCGGCATCCCGAATAAGGATTATGCGGAACGGTCGTGACACCTGTGAAAATCACATCTTGTGAAAATGGGGACATCAGGAAATCGAGGAGGGCATGTCACAACATGTTGCCGCTGCCATCAAAGCGAAAATGAGTTGTATACGCGTCTGAGAGTATTTCTTATCAGCGGACAGTACAGTTCCGATCTACGGTTGGAGCCTCGTACCAGCACAAGCAGCTGCGGATGGCGCGCTGCCTCCCGTGCAGCCACAGCGGCAGCAGATTTACGAGCAGCGAGTACGGGCGATCCCCGCTGCAGCTGCCGGGCCGTTTTTGCAGCGCAGCCGTGGAGAGAGAGGTCTCGGCCCTGAGTCGTCCCCACCACACGGGTTAGGCGCACTACGGAAGAACGGTCGCTGCGCATTCCTTTCCGACGGCTCTGGTAGGTAAATCACCAGATTTGCTCGTAAACGACATCACGAAAAAGCGGAAACGAATGGTCATACAATATTTCAAAATTCGCATTTCGACCGAAGAGATCATTTATGAAAGAAATTTATTCCTAAAATTCAACTTAACTGTAATAAATGCAGACGTTCTACCTAAAGCGACATATCAATCTTTTAATATTTGAAACTATAGCCTAGTTCGTCACCAAATTATATATAAACAGACGCCTCTGAGACGGAAATGATAGTCTATGACTTCTCGTTGTCTAAAAACCTGCACGGGAATCACGCCAGGTGCGAGCGTGGGTAAATGAATTAAAGTAATCTAAGAGAAGAAATAATTAGGTATGTGACATAAGGTCGTTTTTGGTCGGTCGCAAAGTCAAATGGCATGAATCGATGGGAGACCCTGAGGGCACGTTCAGCCAGCTAACTGGAAGGGTTTTCCATATCCTTCGCGCCCATAGGCACCTTTCCTTCGCAAAGTATTGATTGGCGACTCCATAGTGTCCTGTGCACTACGACCAGATAACGGGTATACTTGAAAAGAGAGACAGCATTGGTCGTATATTTTTATTATCGCAAAATCGATTTTCTGTCACTGAGTGACCATCTTCAGTGCTGTATTATATAACTTAAATTAGTAAGCACTGGTGTCAATAAGCTTACGGCAATCACATAGTCTATTCGCAAAACATGAAAATGCCTAATGATCGGATAGGCCTGCGTAACTGCTGGATTGTCACCAGTCAGTTTAAGCATCATATGAAACTAACGTGACACAGCATTTTTTACAAAGAATGTACACGCGCCTTTGAATATCTGATGTCCCAACGCAATAGTTTAAAAGTAAACTACACCTCAGTAATGCTTCCCTATACTACATTTTTGTTGGTGAACGAATACGCTAGCATTTGTCAGTTGCAGCACGGTAAGTAATTTCACATAATCGTCGTATGCTTAAAGAAGAGACAAGCACGATTTTTGGGGACATCAGTTCGAAAATAAAGTCAGCTGACAATACGAGAAGCGATGTACGTCTAGAGAAAAAAAAATGGAAATTCGACCTTCCTTACTGTCAGTTCAAGTGGCTGGCGCTACAGTTTAATACGAATTCCAAATACCAATATGCAAATTGCAAGTATTTCTTCTATTTAAAATTTATGCAGTAGGATTTCTTATCACGTGACGAATGTTGAAAACAAATTATTCACTACCAGATGCTGAACAGATCATTCTGTCCTCTTCAATCATCGTGACTAGTAAGATGTCTTCAGTTTCTTTCTGTGCAGTCACATTTCATAAATATAGCTATAGCTGCTACACCAAAAGTCCTCCTGTAATCTTTGTTTCCTCGTCATCTGTTTCTCTTCGTTTTCCTATCATCGGCAGCTTAGCTGGTTTAGAATGTCTCAGTACACCTAAGTCCAAGGCTGCCTTCTCTCCTTTGGAGTAAGTACCTGAGTTTAACTACCTCGTTTCGTCGATGTAATAACATCGCATCTAGTCTTTTACTTGTCTGTCTCACTATTAGCAGTCCTTCATAGTACCAGATTTTAGATCATTTTATTTTCTTAATTTTCCCCGCCGTCCACTACCTGCCAGTTACACGCTGTATACTTAGAGTTTTGTATATATAATTGCTGGTTATTAAAACATTAGGCGATTTTTCAAAATAAAAGGAATGAAGGTAGTACATTCAGATTACATTGAGTTGTTAGTAGGGCAGCAGTCACCATGGCGAAACCAAAGTTGCTAGGCAACTACTCATCCAGCACGGTAACAAAGACTTGGCAGAACTGCTGAATGCGATGGAAACAAACACTACGTGGCCCGAACGTCACTGCGTTATACTGGTTAAGGCTAAAAAACCTGTAAAAAATAAACACGCAGGCAAGAGCGATAACGAGTGACAGGAAGGAGACTAGCGAAATGCTGAAAATAAAAACTGGTAAGAAGTCGCAATAGAAGTGAAAGAATTCATTAACTAGAATCTAACGTAACATGAGGGGGAAGGTGCAAGACACACACCAAAATAAGCACATTGGCGCAGGGGAGACATGCTTTCTTCAACGAAAGTCTACTCTGGCACCAAATGTCGAATATAAATTGAGGAAAATATTTGTTAATCTGTATATTTGGAGCACAACAGTGTATGACGCTGCAGACTGATAGCCCAATACGCAGAATAAATTTTCCACGTTGCTGGGTGTAAGAGTTTCGCAAACCAGAAACGATTAGCAAACTATATAAAGAGGTGAAAGATAGATGAATTCAAAGGCTCCGGTGGAGGATGGTGAGTTAAAAACTTACATCTTGCAATATGCCGTATGAAACTGTAAAGTCTATGTACAGATTGCTCGCAGATGATACCCGCTCTGAAATTACTATTGTTAGACTTGCACGTTACGTTCTACAAAGGTATTCATTTCTTGATCTCAGTTTTGTTGCAGTTTGCTAGTTTCCGCCTATAGTAGAAAGCTGTTCCTCTGGGTTTGCAAGTCATCTTTAATTTGGTCATCACTTACAATTTTGATATTCTGACGTCAGTTCCTTCACTGTTGAACTTCGCATCGAAATTTTACAGACGGTACTATTCTTTTTTGGTTAGAAACTTGGGGCGAGTTGTTGCCGTCTCTTTCTGTGACAGGTTCTGCATCTTTTTGAAGCTTGTTTTCCTTTGTATCAATCGCTAGGGAGCCTACTTGGCAATGGCGGATTATGCGAAACAGGATTAGACCTCAAAACTGGCTCGCTAGTGCCCCTGGCAGGCTGCGACGCGACGCCCCGAGGCGTTGAAGCGCTTAGCTTGGAAACCCTATGCTGCATGGGAACCAACAGCGGTCGTCTGGACACACTGCCCTGTGACTAGAATACACACAGCCTCATGTCTCAGTATTACAGTTTTAAAAGTTTTGTGGACACACGTGGAGTATCAGAAATTTCAGAGTTGGCGATTTGAAATGCGAAGTGTTGACGTATTTTTCTATCGGCCATATTTCGCAGAACTAAAAAGTGCTTGGTATCAACAGTATTAAAAAAAGATGCAAGTTCCATGACTAAATTATCCTTTTGCGTTGTCACTCAAGAGACGAAACTATCCTCTGGATCAAAAAGACAGTGCGTCTTTTTCGTTCAAATTAATACAAGAGGTAGAGAACATCGAAACAAATATATTTAGTCGTGGTACATATGATCCCTGACTGAAATTTATGATGCGCTGGACGATTTACACAGAGGAAACTTTAGCATGCTACTTACAACAGCGGCATTTACAAGTACTGCTCGAATGCGCGAGGTACTTGACCTCGTGGTCCATCGATAGCGATTTGGAGTTAATGCGTAGACCGGCATTCTCGGTGATAGATTGACTGGACCGTACATTCTTCCATACCGCCTCGACGGACGAAGATATCGCATCTTTGTGGGACATGTGTTCCCAGAACTACTCTAGGACGGAACTCTGAATGTTAGACGAAGGATGTACTTCCAGCACAATGGGGCGCGTGCGCACAGCATCAGTGCTGTGCGGAATCATCTGGGAGCTGCCTTCGGTAATCGATGGATAGACAGAGATGGCCCTGTAACCTTGCCACCCAGGTCATCTGACCTCATGTGCCTGGATTTCTTCCTCTGTGGGCATGTGAAGCAGCTGGCGTATGAAATCGCTGTGGAAGCAGAAGAAGACCTCATCGCTAGAATTTCCGCACTGCTTCCATCATTGTGGACCTGCCAGAAATCTTCGAATGGGCACGAAAATTAATTCAATGGTCCGACGATGCACTGCTTACGTACAGGCCATCAGCATGTAATATGGATTCAACCCATCACCGAAAATGTCGCCCCACACAATAATACTGAATCTCTGTTGAATAAGAGGTCGAGTATCTCGCGGATTCACATGTGCCCAAACACGCGAATAGTGGATATTTGTCCGCAGCTCGTGGTCGTGCGGTAGCGTTCTCGCTCTCCACGCCCGGGTTCCCGGGTTCGATTCCCGGCGGGGTCAGGGATTTTCTCTGCCTCGTGATGACTGGGTGTTGTGTGCTGTCCTTAGGTTAGTTAGGTTTAAGTAGATCTAAGTTCTAGGGGACTGATGACCTCAGATGTTAAGTCCCATAGTGCTCAGAGGCATTTGAGGCAGTGGATATTTGTATGTCAGTACACGTTCCCAATCAGCACACAGACAACAGCAGCTTACGTCAGCGCCGTTACAAAGTGTTCCGTAACATTACGAGCTGACTCCAGAGACCATACATTCCTCATCGAAACATACTTGTTTTGATGTTATCTACCTCCAGCATCAATTTGAACCACTAGTCTCAGAACACCCTGTATATCTACTATTACGTCGACTAATCTCTGAGGTCGCGAGGGAACAATGTCCAGAAATATTTTAATTTAAACATTCCGTAAAGCAATCAACAGACTTTTAATTTGTAATATTCTAGCAAACTGTAGCTTCTCTAAGTTACCGATGCGAAAATTCTTTAAAAATATTATCTCAAGAAAACTTTCAATACACTGTCTTCCACTACATAGTATATACGAAAGTTTCTAACAACTAGAAACTCAGGACCGAGCGACGTAGCATAGCCTTAAGACAATAGACCTTGTATTCAGGAGGAGGGGTTGGGGTTGGGGGGCGCGACGGGGAGTGTCAAATCTCTCTCCGTCCAACCTGTTTTAGGTTTTCCGCCCTTTCCCTAAGCCGTAAAAATAAATGCCGGGATGGTTCCTTCGAAAAGGATATCTCTCTCTCTCTCTCTCTCTCTCTATATATATATATATATATATATATATATATGTGTGTGTGTGTGTGTGTGTGCGCGCGCGCTAGCGACTGGCGAGGAAAACTTCGTCCAGAAATATAGTCATACTGGAAGCTGAACATAGATGCACTGAGGCAAAAATACAGAGCACAGACTTCGACAATCATTTCAAATGCACTCGCCCACAAATCCGACGACTCAATGGTGAAAATGTGCGCGCTTAGTTGAAGCTTGTTTAACCTTAGGGTGCTCACTTCACTTCATATATGCTTCTATAAAAGAATTTTTTTTCTTTCGGCTGGAAACTGAAACATTATGAAATGCTATTATAAGCACTACATTAAAATGGACTTTTCTACTTCCTGAAAAGGGACTGCAGTTCCTCTAAACAAGCTCAACCAAGTATACTGCATTTAAGCGCAACAGTTCTCCAAATGGTTTAGCCTAAAAACTGTATTATTTTTTTGTATGGTCACACGTTTGTAACCGAACTGATATAAAACGAAGAGAAAGTATTCCATTACCTGAGGCTGCCAACAAGTGCTGCGTAAAAGACAGGATTCCGGAAACTGCAATCTGAGAAACATATATCCTTTTCTGCCACAATGCACCTGTTTTACACAGTTTCTTACATATCAAACTACAGCCCTACCTTCCAAATTTTAGCACTGATTAAACATCGAAATCCAACACTAATGAAGAAGATCAGCACTAATTTTTCAGTATCATTGGACAGACATCTTCATTGCGCTTGCTAGGTGTGTACACGCATATTCAGTGCGAGGAGAAAACACACAATGTTTTCAGTAGTTGGCTGGTATTACAGATAGAACAGGTTCCGGCTGGATGACCTGCATTTCCGAAGTCTGAATAGTAACCAAAGAACAGAGATGTATAACCACGAGGGGATTAATGGTCTCCAGTCCTGCCGAACAATATCGGCGCGGGCATCTGGTGCAGTACCATAGAAGTAGATGTAAGAATAGGTACGTTGCAAAACACCATGGTGTCCGAATAGGTCAAGGTGGTTAAGAGAATACAAAGTATCCCCTTTTTTTCAGAAGTTTTGAAGGCATTCATAATTTTTCGGTCAAAGTCGACAATACTGCACTTGAGGCACTTTACTACTGAGGCTACTCAGTGCAGAGAACAATCAAGACTAAACCAAGATCGATCAAGACTAATAATAAAGGTCGAAATACATACAAATTACACAGAGCATTGTTACGTTAGGGCTGAACGTAGCAGTCAGGAAAAGGAAGTGGATACATAATACTGCAAAAAATACCACAAGTATGCCTCAATTCATATAACACCACTGTATTCAAGATCTCTCCGAAGAGGTGAAAATGTTCTGAGACTGAAAACGTCCAGCTTCATCTGACGAGTTCTACTTTTGAGTGTTACGATATGCACGGCGGAATAGGCAGACGTGTAGACAAAAGAAGCTGTTGAAGTTAAAAACCAATAAACACTGAGCAATCGAGAGGAGATCCAATTCTCGTACAGTGAATCCAGTTCACTGGTCAGCTGTTTGTGGAGCTATGAAAGCGTTCTTGTTGACATTTACAACCATTCACTTAGTCGACATAGTGCAAAAGAATAATGCCACTAAAGGCAAATACAAATCTAACGATCGTTTTATTCGTAACCGACCACGTAACAAGTACTGTCAGTGAAAAATGCTACGAACGTCCTTCATGGACGTCACTTTTAGCTGCACTATACGATCTTAGTATTTCATCCAAAAAAAGGCTAAAGCAACCCTAGCTAAGTAAAGACAGCTTACTCGGATTAACCGGTAACGAAAACTGACAACGGCCAGGAGAGCTGTGCGCTGACTACACGACCCTCAGCACCTGCATCCAGTGACGCCTTTGGTCCGAGTATGACAAGGCGGTCGACGTTACCATTGGGCCTTCAAGGCCTCTTCGAACGGAGTTAATAATATAACAATTGGGAATATATACGAACGATAAACGTCATCCACGGTTCTAGGATCTACCTGATCTTTCCAAGAAGAAATGGACATGGAAAATCATTAATCACCTTACAGAAATTTAAAATGAGAGACAATGACGAAATTCTGGTTGTTTCTTTTTTAGGGGTGGCGTATGGAAACGGGAACATTTGAAATAAGTAGAAAAAATTAAGGACACTTATAAAATTTTATTTGATGCTGAAATGTGTGTTCTACTAGAGTGGAAGTTTCATTAGGGATCACTATTTAATAATTACGTTATTTAAGTGCTGTCCATTTCGCCTAACATAAGATTCTGCACAGGCGCGGCGCTATGTGCTCGCTGAAGTGTTGCGGTGTTTTCTGCAATTTGAGTCTTGAGGTTGGCAAGATTTATTGGTCTACACTGGAACACAAAGCTTTTCACATGTCCCCATAGAAAGTAGTCACAGACTGACTGATCTGGAGATCATGACTTCAAAGCGATTGTCAGCATTTCTTGAAATTATGTGAGCCGCAGTCATACGCTTCACTGCATGCATAGACAGTCGAGCAGCCTGCGAGGTGGCTCCATCCTAATGAAACCAGGTGTGCTGAATGACAAAATTTGAAACAGAATGGAGCCTCGAAGTCAAAATTTTCTGTTACGTTAAGGTTGAGATATGGCACTGGCAGAGGAGCGTTCTTCATCTTCAAAGTAGTAAGGGCTTATCTCCCCGCTACACGGCACTGCACACGATACAGTAACTGCAGCACTTCGCAACGGACACTGGTGACGCGCAGCAGGATCTGCTTCTGCCCAGTAACTCAAGTTCTGCTTATTCAAGTATCCACGTAAGTGAAAATAAGTGACCTCAGACATCCAAAAGTTTCAAGTGAAGTTATCACTCTCACCGAATTTAGAAAAGAGGCTTTCACAAAACTGTACGCGCGGTACAGAATTATTAGGTTTCAGTTTTTGAACACTCTGAAGCTTGTAAGTATTCTTTCCACGCTCCGATGTTCGAGCCAGAATGACGAAGCCTTCTTACCACTACAGCTTGCGCAGTATCAGTGTTTTCTCGTGTATGTAAAGACAATACTCAGCGACTATGATTTTTTTCAAAGTAGAACCAGCGTATTCAAAGCTATGCTACGAACCTACGTGTTAGCCGCATGTTAATGAGGAACTTGACCGCGGGGCAGAAACACTATCTGTGTAGCTGTCACACTGTCACCATGCCGCTAACGCGCACACATGACGACAGCATACTCCGCATCGTTCCACTGTAACTAAATGTCCGTCACTACACGACCGTATGGGGTTTCCCCGCACCTATTGAACACCTATAGGGCTAAAGACATCGACTTCAAATGTTCCCGTTTCTCTGCGCCAGTCTGGTCTATACTGAAGTGGAATATGTATTATAATCAAATATGAAGAAATATGGTTACAGACAGGTAAAATGACTTTTCGTTGATAAAACCATGTTATAAAAGAAGACATATCTGGTGGACAACAACCTCATTTGAGGCGCAATACAATTTCGGATAGGGGAATGAAATCTGCCGCGTCCTTTTGAAAATAACCATCTCGACATTCACCTAAACCGATTTAGCGAAGCCACAGCAAACCTAAATCTAGATAGTTGAACCACGAATTGATGCACGGTCTGTCCAAATGCGAGTGCAGTGTCTTACGCACCGGACAACCTCGCTCTGTGATGAGTACGGAGTTGTAACGCAGCGACTTTTTTGAGGACATAAAAAGCGCAAGGCGCGGCCACAACGGCTGTACCATCCAGTCCACATCACAAAGACGGATTAAAAAATAAATTAATTTGATAATTTAAACCACAGATTAGAGGTGCCTACAAATTTCCGAACTGCTGATAATCTGAGACCCGTCGGATTATGAATCAACAATTAATCAAACTAAACCAATTGTTTCATGCCGTTAGATTTATTTTTCCCAGCCAGTTAGTATCGCCCCACTGCCTACATGAAGAACTATCAAATGGAGGTGGCAGATTAATTTTCACATTCTCCATTTGCTTACGGCAGAAAGTGTTGAAAACGAGAATTTCGTTTACAGTTCTTGGCTGTTATATTTGAATGTTAGCTGAATGCACCTGGTGGCGTAGAATTACCGCTTCTCAGCATTTCGGAGAATTCGCGCTCAAACATGTGTCCCTACCTGAGAGTCCAGCAGACCCGGCCGCCCGCCTGAGAGAAGCTGTACCTACGGTTCGTTGGCTCCCCCTGTCAGATTGGCTGGTGGTGGTGATGGTGGTTAGTGTTTAACGTCCCGTCTACAACGAGGTCATCAGAGACGGAGCGCAAGCTCGGGTTAGGGAAGGATTGGGAAGGAAATCGGCCGTGCCCTTTCAAAGGAACCATCCCGGCATTTGCCTGAAACGATTTAGGGAAATCACGGAAAACCTAAATCAGGATGGCCGGAGACGGGATTGAACCGTCGTCCTCCCGAATGCGAGTCCAGTGTGCTAACCACTGCGCCACCTCGCTCGGTCAGATTGGCTGAGGGTGCCCGAGTTTACCGACAGGGCCGACAGCCAGGCTCCGGGGTCTTTCGGTTGCTGATCTCAGACGCCTTCACCATGAGGACGACAGTACTGCGGAACTTGCCGCCAATTTGTGATACAAATGATGTCTCTTATTACCTTGTGAGCAGCCCTGTGTAAGGGGCCATCCGCTTTCGGCAATTCGCGTTCGGAAACTTGCAGCAGTCACGTTGTTCGCTATCGCACAATTAGACCGCTTGTACCGCGAGCACCCGGAATCGCAGACTCATAAAATCTAATGAGGTAAGCTTTTTCGTTCGACAGATCCGCCTGTTTTCGTAATTCGGATCTCATGGCTAGCATCTTATCATTCTCTCGTTCAACCATTCCTCGCTCTCTCTAGGGACTGGACGTATTATCGTTTACCATAATGTGCTGCTGTTATGCGATTTTATGAATTATTCCTTGTCATACAGCAATGTAGCTTCGTGCCAAAACTCTCCTATTAGAAAGCAGATTTTAGAAAATTTGTAACGGGGCTACCTCCCATTCGTGTGTCTTACTGAAAAATATATGTTTAATTTATCTTATTACAGCCTATCAGTTCTGTAACTCTCCCACTGTCCCAGTGTTATTAAATGAAGTTTTCAGTTAGGTTACGAAGCACCTGCCGAGAGAAGTAGTCTGACGTCTTTACTGTTCACGGACAGCAGATCAGCATATAAAATGTAAATGTATATCAAATCAGCCGTAGCAGAACACTGTATTTCGACGGGACACTCCATGGATTATTGTGGAACAAAAATTTTAGCGACAACTAGATCTTTTTGGGAATCCATTATCAAGGAGTCCGTGGAGATACGATTGGCAGAAGATCTTATTAATCGAGACTGCGGCTTTCAGATGGATAAAGCATGGGATCCTGTAATTTCTTTAATCGCTTCACAGACATGGGTCTGCATCTAGTGCGACGGCTGACGAAAATTGATTTTATACTTTCGACTACCGCGCCTCAGCTGCGCGAAGGCGCTTTACGACAGATAGCGCAAATGTAGGTACACCACTACGCATGCGCGGGCCGCTTCTGCTGCAGAGCGCGCCAAATTAGATAGGGGGCGCGGTATTAGCCTTCTCCACTGCGCAGGCGCCGCCGCGCCAATTTTCGGTATATATAGGACGCGCACCAGTAATCTTCAGTCTCGTACTCACCTGAAGATAGCTGCATGTTTGTTAGCCGAAATATCGTGCCAAGATGTCAACGTGATCCGGCTGCAAGCCCGAAATATGATGGACCAAAATGTAAATGTCCTGTGACTAGGGCCCCTCGTCGGCTAGACCGTTCGCCAGGTGCAAGTCTTTCGATTTGACACCACTTCGGCGATTTGTGTGTCGATGGGGATGAAATGATGATGATTAGGACAACATAACACCCAGTCCCTGAGCGGAGAAAATCTCCGACCCAGCCGGGAATCGAACCTGGGCCCTTAGCATTGACATTCTGTCGCGCTAACCACTTTGATAATTGATTCCTTGACTCAGTTTTTATTACAGAGAGCACGCAGCCCTCTGACCGAAGACGCTGAGCTACCGTGCCGACCTCCACTCAGCTACCGGGCCGGACAGATCAGCAAGTGAACACTAGCATACCGCCACAATCACACTGGTCAACCCAAAGACCTGAGAGTTACAGAGTATTTAGAACAATCGCCTGGTACTTGCTTTCGCTCCGTGTGACTGAGGGACATGCTCAAGAGCAACAGCCAACCTACAAAGACGAGGGCCCGGTGTTTGAACAGAATGCCCCGAACGTGTCCGGAGGTCTCCCGTGGACTCCAATAGCTTACAGGCAGACCCACCGCTGCACGCCCTTGGACGCCTCCCGGTGACTGGCGTGCTGTCAGGAGTCGCCGTCCACCGGTGACGCGCCAGCTGAGCGCACTCGTATGCTCGTCGCGGAGGGCGTGCGGCGGACGGAGCTAATCGCGCCTCGACGTGACGCGCTGTGGAAGCGCGGCCGTCGCCTTGGCCGCCACCTGCGTATGCTGCCCACGCACCTCCCGCCGCCAACTGCGTGTGGCCTAGCCTCGCAGCTCTCGCGTCACCAATGCCGCACTGTATCGTCTTTCCTGGTCGCAGCATTCGTGTTAGCGTCTCTTACAGTCACTTTCCAGAAATATCCGCAAGCGCCTCACGTGTATGGGAAAATGCTCTTCCTTTTCGAATCAGTCGTGGTACAATGGGGCGCTGCTTTCTGCAGGGAAGTAACTAAGTAGAAGACGCTACCAAAGCGTTCCCACAAGACACCAATAAACAAAATAACACCTTACCTGGATCATATTTATCACCGTCACCTTCAAAGTAGCGCCCTTGCGGTTTTGGTTTTGTTTTGCTTTAGGCCGCTAAAAACAACTAGGGTCATATGCGCCCAAGTCAAAACTGTACAATACGAAGTCAGTCCCAATTGACATATTAGAAGACAGCTAAAAACAGACACGTGGAAAAAGAGCTAAAAAAGACACCGTACAGAAACGGAGGTCCAAAACAAAAAATTAAAAGGCCTTCGCCATATTGCTTCGGCGGATGAAAAGCAAAACGCGGTCCACAGCTCGCGCGTCATTTGCTACAACGGCTAATAAATCAGACGGCAATCCCAAGCAGGAACGTAAGAGGTTAAAAAAGGTAGCGCCACTTCGGAAATGACGATGGCTAAAAAGGCAGTGCCCAATACACAGACGAGTTAAAATAATCTCCTCTCGGCGGGAGGGCCGAGAGGTGGTCGTCCAAGTTGCTGGAAGAGGCTTAATAAGCCCGAAGCTTACTCCCGTGAAGGGAGGACCATTGGCGATGCCCATGGGAACCACCTCCTGCCATACGGCAACACAGAGATCATCGGAGGGAACATAGGTATTCGCGGGGTCAGGTACGACGACTGTAGCCTTGGCAGCAGCGTCAGCAGCCTCGTTTCCTGGCAGACCGACATGACCAGGAACCCTCAGAAACATCACACTGGCTCCACCAAGAGTGAGCAAGTGACAGTTTTACTGGACCCGCTGTATTAAGGGATGGGCAGTGTACAGCACACACAGACTTTGAAGAGCACTGAGAGTCTGAGCAGAGGACACAATTGAAAACGCCGGATGTACTCCGTGGCCTGATACAAGGCGAAGAGCTCGGCTGTAAATACTGAGGAGTGTGCCGGAAGCCGATATCGAAAGACATAGGTGCCAATGACGAAGGCAAACTCGACCCCAGTCAGTCCGAGAGCCATCGGTGTATACAAAAGTACTATCGCAAAGTTACATACGAAGGTCGTGAAACTAAAGGCGATAGACTGAGGCTAGAGTAGTGTCCTTAGGAAGCGAATGAAGGCCAAGGTTAACATGGGCCGCTCCAGAAAGCCAAGGTGGTGAAGGGTTCCTACCCACTGGGAAAGTTGCAGGTAGTGTGAACCTAAGCCATCGTAGCAAGTGCCGCAAGTGGACACCAGAAGGTAACAGAGAAGAGGGACGGGCCCCATACTGACTATCAAAGGAATCATCAAAGAAGGAGGCATAGGAGGGGTGGCCACGCATGGCAGACAAACGGCATGCGTACCTGCTGAGGAGAAAAACACGGCGGTAGGACAGTGGCAGTTCAGCACCTTCAGCATACAGACACTCAACCGGGCTGGTGGAAAAGACGCCCGTGGCCTAACGGATATCATGATGGTGGACAGTGTTGAGACGTCGGAAGAGGCATGGGCGTGCAGATGCATAAACAAAGCACCCATAGTCGACTTTCGAAAGGACAAGGGACTGGTACAAACGGAGGAGGGTGGTTCGATCCTCACCCCAGGAAGTACCACTGAGGACACATAGGACATTGAGTAACAGCGTACAGCGGGATGCCAGGTATGACACATGGGAGGAACAATAGAGTTTCCTATCAAGCATGAGCCACAGGAATTTCGTAGATTCAACGAACGGAAGGGCAAAAGGCCCAAGATGTAGAGATGGTGGGAGAAACCATTTTCACCGCCAGAAATCCATACAGACGGTTTTGTACTGGAAAAGTGAAAGCCATTGTCGATGCTCCAGAAGTAAAGACGATCAAGATAGCGCTGAAGATGCCGCTCAATGAGACAGATCCGTGGAGAACTGCAATAGATAGCAAAATCGTCAACAAAATAGGAGCCAGAGATGCTCGACAGGAGATAGGCCATTATAGGCTTAATGGCGACAGCAAAGAGGACGACGTCCAGGACGGAACCCTGAGGGACACCATTTTCCTGGATAGAGGTGTCCGACAAGGCAGAACCCACACGCACCTTGAAAACTCGGTCTTGTAAAAATGCCCGAAAGAAACAGGGCCAGGCGCCCACAGAAGCCCCATGTGTAAAGAGTACAGAGGATACCAGTTCTCCAGCAGGTGTTGTAAGCCATCCCCAAATCGAAAAACGCGGCCACAGTCTGGGATTTTCGCAGAAAACCGTTCATGACATGGGTGGGCAAAGCAACGAGATGGTCAACTGCAGAACACCGCGCTCGAAATCCACACTGTGCATTCGTTAGTAAATTGCGAGACTCGAGCCACCACACCAGGCAGGCATGAATCATACTTTTCATCACCTTGCAAACGCAGCTGATAAAAAGATGGGGCGGTAGCTAGAAGGAAGGTTTCTGTCTTCACCGGGCTTAGGTATAGGTATGACGGTGACTTCACGCCGTGTCCGGGAAATGTGCCCTCTGCCCAGATGCGATTGTACACAAGAAGGAGAAAGTGCTTGCCCGCAAAAGAAAGGTTCTGCAACATCTGAATGTGGATGGCGTCTGGCCCTGGGGCGGAGGATCGGGATGAATTGAGAGCATGATCTAGCTCCCTCATAGTAAAAGCGGCATTGTAGCATTCACAATTCGGAGAAGAAAGGGGTATCGCCCGAGCCCCCTCCACTCGTTTCCGATGAAGGATGCAGGATGATAATGGGAAGAACTCTGAACTTCCGCAAAATGGGGGCCCAAGGTGTTTGAGACAGCAATAGGGTCCACAATGACATCGTCAGCTACTGTCGGGCCGGAAACTGGGGAATGGATCTTGGTTCCAGAGAGCCGTCGGAGGTTGGCCCACACGACAGAGGAAGGTGTGGAACTGTTAAAATAACTAGTAATGAGATCCAGCTAGCTCTTTTGCTAACCCGCAGAACGCGACGACACTTTGCACGCATCTGTTTATAATGAATGTAGTTTGCCATTTTAGGGTGGCGGTTAAAAATGCGGAGAGCACGACTCCATGAGCGAATTGCGTCGCAGCATGCCTCAGTCCACCAAGGTACTGGGACACGACATATTAAAGGGGAAGTGCGGGAAATGGAACGTTCTGCAGCAGTATGGATAACGTTTGTGAGATATTCTACCTGGTCATCACAACTGGGGAAATCTTGTCCTTCGAAGATCGCCAGGGAGGAGTAAGTCTACCAGTCAGCCTTAGGAAGCTACCATTTGGGCGTGCCCGCGGATGGTGTGCGAGTCAGCAAACAGATAGCACACGGGAAATGGTCGCTAGAGGTGGTGTCAGAAAGAACGGACTACTCAAGACGAGGGGCAAGCTGGGTAGTACACAAGAATAGGTCCAAATGGGCATAGGTGTGTGAAGAGTCGGAAAGGAACATGGTGCCCCAGTGTTAAGGCAGAAGAAGTTAAGTTCGTTAAGAAGGTCAGCCAAGAGGACACCTCTCTGACAGGTCCTGGAAGAACCCCAAAGGGGATGATGCGCATTAAAGTCACCAACTAGCAAAAATGGGGGAGGTAGCTGCCAAATAAGCAGAAGGAAGTCTGCCCTAGTGACATCGAATGATGGAGGGACATAAATGGTACAGAAGGAAAATGTCAGGTGGAGAAGGAAAAGGTGAACTGCATCAGCTTGAAGATGGGTAGTCAGGGAGATGTGTTGACTATGAATGTCATCCCCTATGAGCTGCATGACGCCCCTATGAGATGGAATGCCGACCTCAGCGGGAAGATCAAAACGAATCGGTGAGAAATTTGAAAGATTAAAGCGGTCGTGTGGGCGCAATTTCGTTTTCTGAAGGCAGATGCTAAAAGCAGCTGTAAATCCTCTATGTGGGACCGAAGGCCGCGAACGTTGCATTGGAGGAGAGTCATGAAGAGGCGCTACTACAGGGCACAGAAGCAGGAGGATCCTGCTCCATGGGGTCCACAGAAGCATCAGCTTGCTTGTGCGGTCGGTCTGTGGAGTCCAACACTGAAAGAAGGTTGTTGGTGCACACCGGCGACACCGAGGCCGACCAGGCTAAGGTATCACGTGGCGATACCATCAAAGAGGATCTTCGAGGTGGCGAAGGAGAAGACTGTTTACCTTTGGTGGACTTCTTCGATTCTTACCGGTTAGAGGAAGACTTGGGAGTGTGACTGGACGGACGGAGGAAAACTACACGGGAATACTCCTTCTGTCCTTTCCGGCCTACCAGTTGTGTAATTAGTGGTTTCGCCCCTTGATGCGAAAGTTTGACGGCTAGTTGCACAGCTGGATGGGGGGATGGCGATGCTACCTTGACACTGGGCGATTTCACAACCTGAACTGAACTGGAGGTCGCATGTCTGCGTGGCCCTTGTCCTTTATGGAGCGAGAACAGAACTACAGGTACCAGACGGGAGAACGCAGGGTTTGCAACTAGTCAGTAGCTTGCGAGCGACTGGATAAGGCACCTTTTCCTTTACTGGGATCTCTTAAACAACCTGCTCATCAAGATATACTGGACAACCCCGAGAGGAGGCGGCATGGCCGCCATTGGAGTTGATACGGTGAGGAGAAGGAGGTGGACAATCGCTGTCGTGCGCATCCCTACCACAGGTGACATGAGAACATTTGACTGGGTGTAGAAAAGACATTCTAGTTGGTTGAAACGATGACACTGGTAGAAGCTCATTTCACAGCCTGCTTTGAGCTTGGTCGGAAGCACCACTCTATCGAAGGTGAGAATGAGAGTGTGGGTGGGCACTAAGGAGGAATCTAACTTTTTCATTACACGATGGACAGCAATGACACCCTGATCAGAGAGGTAAGATTGAATTTCGGCTTCAGACTGTCACGCAGCCTGGTGTAAATTACACCACGGGAAGAATTCAAAGTTCTATGGGCCTCGACATGAACAGGGTAACTGTGGAGAAGCGAGACAGCAAGCAGTTTTTGTGCCTGAGAATCACAATTTGGCTCCAAAAGCAAAGTGCCATTCTGTAAACGACAGCAGGATTTCGCAGGGCCAGCAATTGCATCCAGAACTTTTTGAATAATAAACAGATTTACCGTGGCAAAGGATTGACTGCCTTCAGTACGTGAGACCATGAGGAACCGTAGTGAAGCGGGAAGGGTCTTTCAATTATTGGCCTTATTACATTTACGTTTCGTAGACGTTGAGTGAGAAATCCCCCATGATTGCCAGCATCTCCGATGGCGCGTTCCTTCCAACTGGGGGCCTCCCTTCATAAGGGTGTGCACCTGCCTTAGGTGATTGTTCACACCTCAGGTCACACCTCCCCAACATCTGACAGAAGGACCAATCGGCAATTTATGAAGCTAACAGTTCAGGCAATCACCCCTGCGTGAGCCTAGCCTTTATCAGGGGGTATGTGCGAACCCTACCTGTCGACCCGGGGCTGGGAATTACGCGTTACGCAGTCACCTGTTAGGCGTCAGTCGCGTGGGCCGGCCTTCAGGTGCGCACAGGGAGGAATAAGAAGAAAGAGAGGATAGTCAAACGCCGAAGCGGAGGAACTAGAGGAGAAGGAGAATAAAGAAAGGAAAAGGGAGCGAAAAAACAAAAGTGAGACTGTGTGTACGTCAGCGACAGAATGCAGAACATTTCCAATAATACCCCAGACATGTTGCCCAAGGGAGGGGAAAAAGAATAGCAAGAGGATAGACATGCAGCAAAGAAGGGAAAAGATGCTGCAAAGGCGGAGGCCCCGTGGTAGCCAAGCACGAACCCGCCAAATAGTGGCGAGCCCACTAGGGGGGGGAGCTTGCGAGTGTATACACCGTTGCCAGTTACCAGAGGTTTCTCCATGAACCGAAAGCTCCTTGAAATGTATTTTTATTCAGCTTGTAGTATCACTTGAGATTCTGTTTGAATTTCCTCAACTATGTGAACTCCTCGGATTTTTACAGGACTTTCATTTTTGGAAATTGTAAAATATCGCTCGGTGCCAGGTCGGGTGAGTATTGCGGATGAGGAACAACTGTCATTTTGTTTTTAGCAAGAAACACCTATGATGTGTGATCTCGCATTGTCATGATGGAGGAACCAGCCGCCCATGCGCCGCTTTCGTCAGACAGAATCCACTGACACGTGTCGTGAGACCGACCCACGACATTGCACGTGTCCTGTATGGCCTGCCTACGGTCTTCCAGCACTGTATTACCAACAGCAACTACAGTTTGAGGAGTAATGTCGGTGCACGGCCGTCCTGAACGGGGATAATCGTCAAACGATGTTCTGCCGTCTCCAAATCTTTTAAACAGTCTTAAATTTGACACTGACCTAGGGCGTTTTCCCCAAACGCTGGCTTCAACATGTCATATGTTTATGTAGCGCTTTTTCCGAGTCTGAAACAAAACTTTAGCCATACACATTGTTCCCACACGTGCAACACGAGACGGGGCAAATGCGCATAAAACTCAACGCGATCACCTAGATCCAAGCCACTTGCGCAACTGATTCTCAAAGGATGCATAAGGACCACCTGGCGGCATTTCGTCGTATTAGCCAGACTTCACCAGCTGTAAGCATACTCCGGGAACTTTTACGCAGGGCCTCGTAAGTAAGTAATTCAGCAGGTCTTCTCCTCGATTATTCAATAGAGTAAATAACTCAAGTGAAAATTGCTCTCTCGGGCGACGTACTGAGCTAATGCACTAGAAAGAGGTTGCAAGATCCCTTTGTGACATAAAACTTAATGTACTTTACTCACGGTCGCGACTAGTATGTAGACGGTGACATACGAGCTTTAGAGTTAAACTGAGCTTGCCGTTTCACCTGAGACTGCAAGGAAAAGATAACCCGGTCTTAGATTAACTTCACGAACAGAACATCC
Source organism: Schistocerca nitens (assembly GCF_023898315.1). Lineage (NCBI taxonomy): Eukaryota > Metazoa > Arthropoda > Insecta > Orthoptera > Acrididae > Schistocerca > Schistocerca nitens. The sequence goes on from NC_064614.1 coordinate 770,603,007, forward strand.
TCCAAACTGTTCTGTGTAGTCCTCTCGTTTATGTCGTTCGTCGCAGCAGATAAAGTTCTTATCTGGAAAAGTTCTACTTGGGTAGCTATCGTGGGATGTACGGGTAGCAAATCTCCGTTAAATAATAGTTCGAGATTCTATTACGGTGTGTTTATACGTGAAAACCGAAAATAATACATAATTTCTCAGTTCCACACACGCAATTCCTTATACTATTGAAAACCAAGAGCACAGCTCATGCGGAGTTTAGACCAGGAGTGCTTCCTAGCGCCGACTATATATTTGGTATCCAACAAATCACTACCGAACTTCGACCTCGGAAGGATTTATACTTTGTCGGTATCGTCTTCACCGCTGTTGTTCTTATTCCAACTAGTTTATTACATATTTTAATAATGGGACAGAAGCTCCGATGACTCTTAGACTGCCCCTAGTATTTGTTACGTTACTATTCTAGTAATTAATATATGATACATAAAAAGTAGTTTTTTCGCTACCTGAATGTGAGGTTTTCCCCTGTGTTTGCAGTTGCTCCGCTAGATACGCTCTCACGCATCGGTCGGTTCTTCACACCACCAAAGCACCTACAGTGACCACACTCGCTGGCCGCTGGCCGCTTGCCGACTGTGGAAATCGCCTCCCCATGCTTTGTAGTAGCACTCTGGCTTACGATAGCAAGTTATCTAGCTTACACGTAGCGTTCGAATGTAACGCGAAAAATGGAAAATAAACGGGGCTTGAAATAAGAGGGCCTCAAAGGGCGATAATACATATGTTGTACTTGTAGGCACAGCTACGCCCTCTCGTATATGCACTGAAATTTCAGAATTGCCATCCTGATTTAGGATTTCCGTGATTTCCCTAAATCGCTTCAAGCAAGTGCCGGGATGGTTCATTTCAAATTAGTCGCCAACTGCCTCCCCCCTCCTTCCCTAACGCGATGGGACCGGTGACTTCGCTGTTTGTTCCCCTCCACAAATCAACCAAATAACATAACGTGAGATGAGAAGTAAAAAATGTGTTTTGAGGACCAACATACTTTTTTATGGATAGTAAGTCGCCCTCATAGGGTTAATTTTTCAGTTAAGGTATATATCTTTTTTAATAAGCCGTTTATGAGTTATTCGCGAGAATGAGGGGCACTAGTCATGGCGCGCAGCAATACGCCGCGGCAAACAGTTACTTGTTTTGCTCTTATACACCCAAAACGTCTTAGGCCCGTATTACACTGTCAATCATCTTTGACAAATCTTTTACAAAAACTACACCACACTTCAATTTTCTTGAAAGATTCCATAAAAGAACACCATTACTCTGTCAAACGTATTTTATAAAACGTATTTTACAAAAGACCGTCAACGCACTTACTTCACAGGGCGCGATACGGGTCTTACCTGCTGCTTGTATTCGAGGTTACGCACCCAGCACGGACTATGAATTGTTTGAGATTTCTGACATGACTTGCGGTGAGACGTGGAGGGATAGAAGAGATGGCATCGACCTGTGAGCATCGTTTCGTAACGAGAGACGATGACACCACAGTTCCTTAGGTGCACTTGATGGGACGCCCTCGATAGTAAGACAACCTTGATCTTGACCACACTGACGGCGGAAGGCGAGGTAGGTCGAGCTGCACGTATTTCATGGCCAACTCAACGCTTGATTTATGTCCCTTCATGTGTTTCCGAGGGTAGGTCAAGACTTGAATTTGCAACCATCACTGCGCGCATCGCACAAATTAGTGATGTATTTTAAGACGTGAAAGAGGATCCTGCCATGCTCTGCAGAGTTTGACGGTCAATGATGCGTACGCATGAAACAGGTAATGAGACATAGAGCATCTGTTTCAACATTTAGTCCAACATGCCTTTAATAAAAGGAAATTGTATGCAATCTTGTTATTCATTAGGAGTATCATGCGAATACCTCAGACGCTCATAACTCACAAAAGATGGCTTAAAAAGCATGCGTTCCAAAAACATATATGGTCCTCTGGGTGTGATCTGTCGTGCACCAAAGTTTGCCAATAGACACTCAGCAAAGTAGGTGCTGCGAATACACGCCTACTGTGAATTCAAAATCACCTCATTTGATGCCTTTGACAAATGGCATATGCCGGCTGGGCTCGTTGGATACGCATTTACGGGTGGTATCAGTGAAAAGTAATGATCAAACCCTTCGTAGCCAACGTGTTCAGTGTGCACTTTACTTCCAAGGATGGGAACTTGTCCCCTACGTAAAGCTCTACAGACTACGGAACAACTATGAGTGAATCACAGGAAGGCGTGATGTAAAGATTTTCGGAGCGCTCATTGCAGCAAATCGCTGCAGCAAACTCTCGTGTGTAGTCCTCGACCTTGTGACGATTGCGGATGACATTGAATTGAAACAAATCACTAGTCATATGGAAAGGAAAAGAAGATTATAACGTTCTTCGTCACGGCGTTCATTAGAGACGGACAATGGCCGTGCCATTCGAAGGAACCATCCGGACGTTCAAATTAAGGGACATAGGGAAATCACGGAAAACCTACATCTCGATAGCCTGATGGGAGTTTGAAACGCTGTCCTCCAGAATGCGAGACCATTATCTTCCCAGTGTGCCACATTGTTCGATCTGGTAAGATGAATCACTTTTCTGTTACATTACTTCGACAGTCATTTATTCACACACCAGAGGAAGTGCACACACTGGTGGTAACAGAACTGTGGTAAGGAGAGTAATGTCTGGTCTTCCCTGCGCCCAAGTGCAGTGAACTACGCACTCTGGAACACAGGAATTTGCGTCGAACAGTCGCTGAAGTCTGGAAAACTAATAAACAAATACTAAGTCAGATCAACAGAACCACGACGAACCATTTCGAAGCAACAACAATCATGGCAGCAGACTAAGCCATTCCTTGTATGCAAGAGAGAACATGGATGATCGCCCATGCAGCACACTCCATCTTCCACCTGCGACACACTGAGAAACCGCAGTTTCTAACTTATCTGTGGGACCAGCATGAGAAAACAAGAAAAGTAGCAAAATATACAGAAATCTTTATGAACTACTTAATTAGTACAGTTGACACAGACTTTAAAAAACTGTGATGAATGTCAGCCAACCAACAACAACAACAACAACCGAAGGTCTCCTACCAACATCATGACGCAGCACCACAGCGCGTCAAGACCTGAGAAGAAACCTTAACAGCTGCACGCACAAGTCATCCTTCTTAACGAAGTTGGCCTACCAGAAACATTGAGCCACAATGAATCTCCAGTTGTAAATCACATCAATAGAATGATCATGAATACGGAAAATTCAAATAATTCTCATACGATTTTTTACTTTATTTTTTTTATTGTTATTTCTTAATAGCTGATAGCGTGTCAAATCATTTTTAATTTAAAATGCCGAATTCACTGACTAGGTTCATAAGGTAATAATAAAAAGCTCCTTAAAAACTGGCCAAGTGTGAGTAAGACACGCGCAATGAGGTTTCCGTGCAAACAATTTATATAGTTCATACATTCTCGGAATAGAGAATCTCAACAATTTTTGCCTGTTATCTATGCCGATACTGGCAAGTTATTGGTCCCGGGACGTCCAAGACAGTATCAAAATCTCTACAGTAGTTCCTCTGATTCGTCTGAAAAAAAAAACAACAACATAGGGATTCATTTTTTCTTTATTTAGAAAGCAGATTTAATAAAACATTTTTATTTACTTCTTAAAACATTACTACAACTTAAATTTTATGTTTGCATGCAGCAAGGTTCATCTATTATGCATCTGACGGATGATGAATCCATTGCGTGTTCAAATAGCAGAAGATCTATTTTATGTTATACTCGTAGAATTGCAATTTAACAAGTTTCAGATTTACTTTAGTTGTACAGAGAAAGTTTGCTTCTTGCCAAATTTCATGATAGTACGTCAACGGGAAGTACCATAAAGGTTTTGGTGAGTGAGTATGCGAGTGTCAAAATATGCCCGAGGGAGGACTCTACTGAAGTTATTTGGAAGCTTAAAATTTTTACACTGCCAAGGGACTGTAGCCCTTAGTATGTGACAAACCTGAACTTCATACGGCTCCCCGTTCCTGAAAAGATGGGTTCTTAACAGTCGGACGGACGGACAGACAAGACAAGACAAGACAACAAAGCGATCGTGTAAGAGTTCCGCTTTTACAGATTCAGGTACGGAACCCTAGAAAGACTACGAGTGTCACAGAAGGGCATTAAAATGCTTGAATAATCTGACTAGAGGTGCATCATGGACATCTAGAAAATCACGTAACTAATGAAATGCACAAGAATCAGGATCCTGGAAGACTCTGGTGGGACAATTGTAGAGAGTATACTAATCCGTGATAAGCTCTGGCTGGTTAAGAATGCCCGATTACCTCGTTCCAAACAGAAAGGTCTACTCTGAGGTAAACAAGGGTAGTCACCAAGGCGGAGATAGAAGAACTGATTCAGTGACAGCCTCCGAGCTAAATTAAAGCAATGCACGATCACTAAAGGCAACTATGAAAGATGCGGCCTCGCCCTCCCTACTTGGAGAAGAATCCTTCACGCTACAGAGAACAAGAGAGAACGCACTGCATGGAGAAAGCTTCCTAAAACCAGGGGTAAGAGGGGAAAGTGGCTAAAACTACGGGTAAACGGCAAATTACCAAAAACTGAGCGTTACTATACTATTGCAGATCACTTCCATACTTTTATTAGTAGCGTGGTTGTTTCTGGACACTATTTTCCAATGACACGATTATCCATATCACAAATGCAGAATCCTGCAACAGCGCTCCGAATGTAAAGGTGGATAGGAGATGAAGTCTCGCTAATCATCCATGTATCAACCCTACCCAACACACTTTAGTGTCCTTTGGAGATATTCCAAGCTGACAATAAAGTTCTCGAAACTTATACAAACCGCATAACCCGTGTGTGCACAACTGGTCCCAAGGATTTCGAGCATCGCATCAAGGACGTGAGAAACACACGCCTGTTTGCTGTGCCTAATATAAACAAAGAATATGTTCAGCAGTTTCCAAAATGAAAGTAATATTGGTGTCCAAATATAAAAGTTGAACAACTATTTCCTGGACCACGGAGTGCAGGTAGCTTCGCAGAGCCACTGAAGGTTTGTCTCTACAAACGTGATCGCAGATTGGGATGTCACAGAAAACTCAGAAGTGAAGGCGATAGCGTTGTGCGCTGACATCCCTTCTCGGTACTCACCTGCAAAAGAAAAAGACAAAGTATGTTCAGACACTAGTCACTCATGTACTACAAACATTACAGAAAGCTACTGGCAATACTGATAGGTTTGAAATGCTTAGTGGCGTTATTGGTCCATTGGAAGTGTAATCTGCGTATTGCTGTCAGCTGATTAATGTATCACATCGCAAAAAAAGTTAAAATAAATATGAAAGTAAAATGTACGGACAAGTTTGAAGTCCAGTCGCTAATAAGATTTCAGTGCAAGAAAATGTGGGTGAAGTTCTTCGCCATTCTAAATCTATATCTGTACTGGGCAAGCCACCCTATGGTCTGTGCCGGAATGCACGCAGTATACCAGTTTGTGACACATGTCTCTCTACGACTAAACGAGTGAAGGACAAATGATGCAACTGTACCTTGAGTTTAAGGGACACCGTTTGAGCATTCCAGAATGAGCAAACAAGCTGCCCTACCTTTCCTTCGTGAGTGACCAAAGTCATATAGAATTTCTTCAAAGAAATTTCCACCATTTGACTGTTAATTGTTGATTTATTTCACATAATCATGATTTCTGCCTTGGGAGCCATTCGCAAGTGCATGTTTTCTTTTTTTAAAAGTTACTCTACGTTTCGATATTTATATGGCTAACATCGCTTATTTATGATTAATAAATATACTGAATGTTTTGCTATAAACAAACTGTTCCCCATATTTAACATTTATCATTCGTCTCTTGCCAAAGTAGATAGTGGGAAAACTTCTTGATGAAACTTGTTAGCAGTTTGACCAACTGCCAGAGTACCACTGCCTGAGACCTCAGTTAATCACCGCCACCTACTGTTTCTCTACCTTAAAGGTTATCTATCCCTTTCTCCATACAGATACTTTTTTTACTTCAGGGCTTCAATGATTCTATAATTCAGACCTTTCATGTTACTTATTAAATATTAATTTAAATTACTGTCGTATCATCTTCATTGCCGGCCGCTGTGACCGAGCGGTTCTTGGAGCTTCAGTCCGGAACCGCGCTGCTGCTACGGTCGCAGGTTCGACTCCTGCCTCGGGCATGGATGTGTGTGATGTCCTTAGGTTAGTTAGGTTTAAGTAGTTCTACGTCTAGAGGACTGATGACCTCAGATGTTAAGTCCCATAGTGCTTAGAGCCATTTGAATCATCTTTATTACTAGTAGTTCAGTAAGCGCGTGAGAACTTTTAACAGATCTCATTCCAGATCTCTCCGTCGTGAGAGGAGGGGTATGCAGAGGGGAGGTACACAAAAAACTGCATTAACATGGGGTAAGTTAAGTAAATTTTACACGCCATTCCTATTTTCTGTTACTTTTAGGCCCAACTACTGAGTGGTCCATTCCATACCTTTCCCCCAGGATGCAGCATTATACCATGGATAGACCTTACATCAGTTTTATATAGTAGATAGTCGGAAACGAAATTTTTCATTTAGTTTCGGTCTTCTGCGCTCATTTTTAATAAATCAGGCACATAGCATTATGTTTGGCCTCCAAAATGAGCGATAAGAACAGGAAGAGAGGAATGCTGGTTGTCTTAACAAAAAGTGGTCCACATATGCGATGAAACAACAACGTTATGCATTATGCATGTACTTATCAAGTACTACTTACTAATGCTGTACTACTAGTACTCTCGTGCTTTTTCTATATACCAGTGGACATAACTCATAAAGACAGCTCAAATAAGTCAGTGATACGACCTTCCCAAAAGAATGACACAAGAGATAAAGAGGCGTCGGAAAACATTTGTCACTCAAATCCGCAGACAATGGTGCTGATAGCATCTGTCTAAGATTAAGTTCATAATCATCGTTTTGACACAAATAGTCCAGCATACCAGATGGTTGCTGTAGTACAATTAAGAGAAGATAATAACAAAAGATAAAGATTCCAAAAGTATCACACAAAAAAAAAAATTCCCAAAGACTTTACGTCTGTATCTTGGGATACAGTGTGACGGCTTTCATATTAGTTGTACCCTAAACAGTATAAAGGAAGGGAAACGACACCTTCCAGTGACGGGCACAGTAGTCGTAAAAGTCTTAAAAAAAGGAAGATCCATGAAGTGCTGAAGCTGAACGATAGTTTCTCCGTACTGAAGCATAAGAATTTCAATGTTTTAGCTGTGACAAGTATCTTCTTATTCAATGTGCAGAGATTCTTGTTCTGACCTCACACGTGGAAAACTAATATTACAACTTACAGGCGCTACAGCTCAAATCAGTGCCGAAATTCTTTCTAAAAACAGGTGTAGGAAATAGGCAGCACTTCATGTAGTAACTTTATTTCCGATTAAGTGAGTGTACAACGCTTTCTTAACCCGACACCTGTTACTTGCGCACTGCGAGGAACTGCCATTTTCAGAGATAATGTCATCAATTTTCGTTGTTAGTACTGCCATCTGTGGCTTTTGAATCCGAAACAGTAACAGCTGTATTACTTATCTGCTTCATTATTAAAAATATAGCCTGCAAGTCTCTAGAAGGTAGATGGCAGAGGGAATGTTCTATTTTGCCACACGCAACTGGTTCCTTCCCTTCACGTGTCAGTTTAGGGATGGAATAATACGGAGCTGGCTTAAGTTTAATCCGCTGTTCACCACCACTACAGTCTGCATTACATCTGACTGACTGTTCCCTATTTTGAAGTTACACATGTTTAATAAAATTATTTGAAATCTAGCTAACTAACTCTGAACCGCCCATGTATTCATTCTGCCAATTTTCTTTTAGAAACGAAAAAAAAATTGTGTTTGTAGTGAAGCATCGAAAAACTTTCATTTCCATGTACTCGTGAAAGTACCTTTGAAATTATTAAACAGGTGAAACACTCGTACAAAGAAATATTCATAATGTACACATGCGTAAGTACAGAAACCGAATTAAGAAAAATAATCCCGCATAGTTTCTGTGGAATGAGCGCAGCAGCTTCACGTGTCTACAATGCGATTTTGAAACGTCTCCATTGCAATGCCTCTTCATAGCTCTACAGATTGCTATTCTATTCGACTACAGCCGTTTGCGCATTGCGGTTGAAAGCTGTAAAAAGCACTGCCAGATGTCTGGGTTTGCGCAAGATGAGTAGACTGCAGGAGTGTCTTAGTAGTACAGAATAAATTTATTAAAAATTCATGCATGATACGCATTTTCTCACGTATCTAAGCGTTTATGACTTTTTTGGAACGTGTGTCGTACAATTACATATTTGTGCAAGCACATTCAACGACGAATTATGTTGCGAATAGTGTTAGTAGCAAAGAAGTAATAAATTCAAACGTCATGCATGATGCGGTAGTTTCTACGCATCTCATGCTTTAGCAATGATGGGTAGGTGGTTCCTATCCCCTCAACGACTGTTACCTGACAGTAAGGGACGTGTGTGTGTGTGTGTGTGTGTGTGTGTGTGTGTGTGTGTGTCAAGTTTGGTTGAAATCCGACCAGGTGGTTTATGAGGAGATGTGGAACACACACACACACACACACACACACACACACAGCAAATATGCAGTTACGTGGTTCTTCTTTAGGAACATGTCCGGAGTCGTAATACACATTGAGATCCCAGCGTCACAGTACCGTTGCACGTCGCTTGAGCGGCCGAAGCAAAATGGCACATTACGTTGATAATGTGGAATGTTGGGCAGTAATTAGTTTCCTGCATTTGAAGGGGGGCAACGCTGCAACCATCGTGGAAGTGTGCGGCAAGAATGCGACAGCAGTTGGCTGGCACAGAAGCTTGCAGTCTGGTGAAACAAGTCTGAACGATGAAGAACGAAGTGGCAGACGATCTCTGTGTGAAGAGTTGGGAATGACAAGACAAGCGGACTTTCGGTGCTCGAAGACCAGCGTACCACAAACGAGACGATAACGGAAAAAGTGAAAACCAGTCGTGTATCTGTTTTCAACAACTTGCGCGACATCATTTACTTGGCAGAGGTCGCCGCCCTCTGGGTTCAGCGGCTGCTCACACCCACTGAAATCGGCAGCAGACAGAAGTAGGTGGGATATCAATTTTTCGTCATTGGTGGATATCCGAAGACTCGAACAAGTTAACTGCTGCAGTTGTTGCGTCTACAATTTCTTTCCGGGTACCCATGAATTTTCTTTTTGGGCAGTCGTGCAAAATGAGCCCCTAACAAATCTATTTCAGTTGCTTAAATAGTCTATTTATGTTTACGCATAATATTGGGTTAGATAACGTTGTAGAAGTTTCCAGGACTGCATCGACGGAAACGACACATGAAATCAAAAAATTTCAAAAAGATCCTGTGGCGAAATTAACCAACACTTGGAGTTGGGGTCGTGATTTCTGTGGTGCAACTAAGGTGCACCGACCGCCACGCTGTCCTAGTTTCGCAAGTGCCAGCGGCATAGAGCTCCGCGTGTAGATCGCAGTATCAGACGAGTTTCCGTTACTGTTACTAATAACAGCAGATTCAGCCATCACTTGACCGATAATCGTCAGGAGAAAGGCACCAACCCAAACGCAAGCTTACCTGACATAATATTATTTACCGCCTAAAAAGGCACAAGGTTGCTTTGAAGCGCTATGGACGGTGTACATCCGGTACCAGGTCATGTGAATCTCCACCGCTGATGCAAGTTGTGGCCACGAAGTGGTGCTTATGTGCCAGTCGGAATCAGTGGACAATGTGGATGCGTGAGGATGTCAGGCAGAAGCTGTCGTGTTTGGACGTGGCCATGAATACACTTTGAATGAAGTTTTCTGATTTGTTGGTGTATCAACGTGGACTGTCCAACTTGTCTACAAAGTATAGTGTGCCCACCTGCAGGCATGTAACACGGCATAAGAACAATACCTCTAAAAACATCCAAATTGACAGGGATTGGAGACATGTGACGCCTCTCGTCAATGACAATGGTTTCACACCAGTGACAATTTCTACTGCCAGTGAATACAGGTGTGCACCCAACCATGTTCCGAATGAGCAATTCCGAATCAACACTGGGAACGGAACTCGGTGCCATGGACATTTGGCGTCGAGTACCATTCACAAAGCCACATCTTCAATAGAGCAAGGAAAGCCAGGCGAGGAAAGAAGAAAGATTAGGTTTAACGTCCCGTCGACATCGAGGTAATTAGAGAGGGAGCACAAGGTCGGATTTCGTCAAGAATAGGAAAGGAAATCGGCGTGTCCTTTCAAGTAAACCGTTCCGGCATTTACCTGGAGCGATCTAGGGAAATCGAGGGAAAACTAAATCTGGATTGCCAGACGCGGGTTTGAACCGTCGTCTTCCAGAATGCGAGTCCAGTGTGCTAACCATTGCGCCACCTCGGTGGCAGGGGACGAAAAGAAGGGGAGTACACTTTGCGACTGCCAGTCAGCTCTTGCGGTGGGACTGGGGAGTCGCAGACCGGCCGCCGGCATAGCGTTTTTAGCCTGTCGCTCCTAACAGTAGCATAAGAACAATAGTAAAAACATCGTAACCGACAGGGACCAGAGGAATGTGACACGTGTCGTCAATGAGAACTGGTTTCAAACCAGTGAGAATTTGCTACTGCCAGTGAATACAGGCGCTGGCCTAATCAGAGCCAGCACAGTTATTTTTATTAGCAACAGATTCTGCCACCACTTGACTGAATTCACGGAGTGCAGACCTGAGGAATGCAACTGTAAAGACCTTCACCCCGTAATCTGCCTAGGACAGCAACGATCATTTCGCAAGCTGTCTCCAATTCTCACCGCCAAGTATGTGACCTGTAATTGCTCATGCGATGCACTGACTTAGTAACTCCTCTTCCTCTGATAGTAATCACCAGAACACTGCCCATACTGCGCTTCGCGCGGCATCACCTCCAGAGGTACGGCAATGAAGAGTGTCTAACATTATTCCGCTTGCCATTTTTTTATCTACACGGTGTTGTCCAAAATCTTCGCCACAGTTTCGATTCACCAGCGCCAGTATACACTTACATATCGAGGTAGAGATGAGGTGGTCTTGCAACAATCTATGCAGCGAATATGTTAAGTTCTCTCCGTACTGAGTTCCACGCTGTTCTAGCAGCTCACTTCACTGTTTCTACACACTGTCACAGTGAATATACTTCATTTACCTAATTATTGGAATAAGAACTCCTCCACTGTTGCATGTCATCTGTGTCTCACTCTATTACACTTTAAAAGCACTCTTGTTCCATTACTTCTGATTACCGATTCCATGCAGCATATCGGGACGAACGTGCCGATTTTCACAGAACCGATCGGTGCTCCCTGGTAGTAGCAAGAACTTGCTGTCACACCAAACGTTGATGTCAATCAGCGTGTTAAAAGTTCCTGCTGTAAGACTTTATGATTTTCATGATCCTTGTACCGAATTAAAAAGAGACACGAACTCCGCACTCTCAGTAGCCAATAGCCTCACCGACACAGTTTGAGGTTACCCTATAATAGTTACCACAACACGTAATATTGGACATTTTAAAAACAATCTGGCGGAATAACTTTTCACTGAGAAAAACATTTAAGTAATAAATAAAAAGTCCAGTGTACTAACCATTGCACCATCTCGATGTTTTTCCTTGAAAATACACTTAGCAAAGAGAAGCTTCCTGTTCAGTACTTCAGCTGACTGACTTCTGAGAGATCATCACTTCGAACTCAACACAGCGAAAACTGTACTGCTTCCTTGCCAATGAAACTGTAGCATAGTTTCTTCTTCATATTAGATCACTTTCATTCACTGGAGATGCACTGTTTATGTATACTGTTTACAAATTTAAAAGCATAACGAATTGGACATGGGTTTCATTGATATCCACAATTACAGTACAGTTTCTACAACCATAGATACACGGTTTCATCGTATTAAAAACACAATGAAAATCCCTCAACAGACGTTTGAATTTCGGAAGACGAAACATTGTTTCAAAATCTACACTGGCAAACAAAATACGCTATTGTCAACAGCCGAGATAGTTTCATCTAATGCTCCATTTAACTCGTCGCCTCGTTTGTGAAGAAAACCGACTTCGGCTGCCACATAACACAAAAATTTATAATTTGTTACAGTCCTTGACACTGTTTTCTGGGCAACAGTACATACTTCATAATCTCGCTAACGTTCCACGCCGTGCATATTAAGTACGTTCGAAGTACGAGGCTGTACTACGTACGCTGCACGTCCGGGTTCCAACAGCGCGAAGTCTCCGTTTGTCCTCGAATGTGCCACGAGGTGCCTTATCTCGCAGAGAGCCTAGAAAACGTTTTAAGCTCCATACTTACGTCAGAAGCGACCGATTCTAGCGGTAGCCAGGCAATTGCAGCGCGCTAACTGCCGTTTCCCGCGGTCGGTTTTCGTGCATACGCGGCGTAGCCCGAAATGTCTGCCTTCAAATTAGCTCTGTTCTATAAATTTTCATTACTCATGGGTACTGATACTGCAGGCTGAACCGGGTGAGCAGAGAAAAAAAGATCAATACGAGCTGGAACATATGATCCGCACACAGTAAGAAATTACTTGTGTCGTCAGCTGGTAGAACTACAATGCCATATAAGCTTGTGGACTTAACTGATCTTCAACAAAGCGTAAAACGAACACTTCAAGCACGGTGACTTAACCGTTGTTGAGATGGTGCTACGCTTACACTGGAATGAAAATGCTCGTGTTTTTTACAACACACTTACAAACAAGGTCGAAGAAATTATCAAGCCCCTGTTGTGCGGGACCATCCTCTGAAATCCTTCCTGCAACGAGTGACCCTACTACTGGTCGGTTATCATTCACCGAACAGTTAAAGAAGGTAGAAGAGCCCCCGTTAATAAAAGGGCGAGCACGTTTGTTTATGACGTGATGTCAGACTCGTAAAGAGGTTTAAAACAATATTCATCTTTACATAGCCTTAATTTGCGTGGTAAATCATTGATGCAGTAGCTTCTGAGTTACGTGGCTTATTCACGGTATAACAGCAGTGATCCAATGACTGTTCCATCAGCCAACGATTATGTCTGTAACTGAGAACGAACTCTGAGTATGACGAAATGGTTCTGAAACACCATAAAAGACAAAACAATTATTTGTGTCCGCGATAACTTTTTTTTTCATAGACGCGTTACACCCTTATCTTCAAGTCCAGCAGTGGATAAAACAAGCATTTCTTTTCGAAGACGTAGCCACCTGTCTACCTTACTCTTCGTTTCGAAGGCGTCGCAGGAAAAAGAACACTGTGGGTCGTTGTATATACATATTAGTATTACTGAGTAGCGCACAATCAGATGAACACTCAACTTCCACAAGGCATTAGATACAGATCCGAACTGTTGTTTAGTGAATACAATACGACAAAAAGTGAACAAAATAGAGGAAACCGTAACAACCATGAAATACCTAGGAGTAACCGTCTAGAGCGGCCTACAGTGGAAATATCACATAAAACAAATTGTGGGAGAAGCTGATGCCAGGCTAAGATTCACTGGAATAATGTTAAGGAAATTTATTTCATCCACGAAAGATGTATCTTGCAGAATCATTTGTTGGACCGATTCTTGAGTACTATTCATCACTCAGGAATCCTCACTAATTAGGATTAACAGTAGAGACAGAAAAGATCCAATGAAGAGCGGCGCGTTTCGTCACGGGATCATTTGGTTATGCGTGAGAGCGTTACAGAGATCCCTCAACGAACTCCAGTGGCAGAAGCTACGAGATAGGCCTTGCGTATAACAGGAAAGCTTACTGTTGAAATTCGAAAGAATACGTTCGGAGATTTAATTAATAATACTTCCACATGTGTGTCGGGAAATGGTACAACGAAAAAAATCTGACAAACTAGAACTCATACGGAAGTCGTTTTTCCCGTGCACAATTAGCGAAAGGAACACAGAAGGTGGTAAATATTAGTGGCACCTAGAGAACTTACTAAAGCATTTATTACTGACGTTAGTAAATGCTGTTCATACTGCCCACTGTAAACCCTCAAAATTAACATGTACGTCTCGCCTCACCCTTTCCCTTCGTTCCTCAGCCCCAAGCAACTAGCGTACACACTCAAACCCAATTGCTTACAGCGATTACGATAGACAGTTCACAGACACTCGACTCGGGATTTACTGCTTGACAGGACGATAAAACTAACATAACACAGCGGACCACGCCCGACTGAAGTGCAAAGCGATGTTGCGTACCTCAACAAGTCGATGTACACGTTATCTGCTAAGCAAGAGACGGGAGCGACGTACACTTAATGTTCCAGTTCTGACGTGAAGAATTCTAATAGAGCAAAGTTCGCGCTCGAAAAGTCTTAGTCGTGAAATAGACACTAAAGAAAAGAGAAATTCGAAAGCAAAATTCAAGGAAGAAACTTCATCGCAAAAAATCAAAACTGGTATGTGACAAGAGGATAGAGTTTCTGCATTGCACTGTAACTTAAGCCCCCGAGATAATACTAAAAATTGGCACAAGGGGAAAAATTTGATCTTAAAATTAACCAAAATGTCAGAATAAGCATAAGCAGAGGGCAATTACAGGCTCCCCAGCACTTTCAGATCGCTTACCAGCAATAGTGACTCGAGAAACTGCTAAATGAGTGTCTCGCAACAAAATACCTTAAGCCCAAAAGAGTCAAGAATTTTAATATGTCACTGGAACAGTTCATTAAAATGGAATAGAAACAAAAGCCAATGAAGATAAATATAAGGACAAAAAAGGACACAGCTTATCAACTCATACGAAATATTTACTACAAGATTTTACCTGTTTCTTTATCAAATAAGAAGTCCTACATTTCCGAACACACAATACTGAAACAATACAACTCCTTCATTAAACCCAAACTTCTGTACGAAACTAATATGAAGAGGAAACATTGTGTTACACCAAGGAGGAACTATGAAGAAAAATTTGTGGATAACTCTGGGCTCTAAATGTGTGGAGAGCAAATTTTGACTAAGTAATGCAGACATTCACACCGGTATTAGAAAACGCGCACTACAATTTCCATGTCACAATGGGCATCAGACCACAAATCCAAGTGTTCAGTACCGAGCGGGGTGGCGCATGGTGAGACAGTGGGTTAGCACTCGGAAGGAGCTATTAAAATTTCCGTCCGCCCATCCAGACCTAGGTTTTCTCTAAATTGTTCAAGGCAAATACTGGCAGGGTTCCTTTGAAGGAGACACAGCCAATTTCCTTCTCCATCCTCCATCAACCAGTTTCTAATGAATCGTCTTCGAACATAAAAACCTATTCATTGTCCGTTCTTTTCAAACTTCAATTGGTCTTAGGATGTCCTGTCATTTATCGCTTCTTTCACCTGACGTAATAATGTGGGTCTGTTAAAGGTGCTAAGTTGTACCGTGGTTAAGTGTGGACAGGTGCATACCAGCTACAATGTGGCCATCTCTAGTAAAGCACTTGGTATCCAGTCGTCTGCTTGAAGATAGATTTGTTTATCAAGTGAGTAAAGCTACGAAGAGTAACCGAATACGTATCTGAATGATATGAAAAGGTGCTTCCCGAGCGGAAGAAAGAAATGTGGGGACAAAGAAAATTCAACCAACGCCTTTAAATACTTTAGTTATTCGTAACTAGGCAATAATAATAATAATCTTCGACCACTACATATGTATGTACAAGAACCCTTGTTAGTGTTCTCATCACAATTTTCTTTCCCCATTTCGTTACTCTATCTACTCACATCAAATGCGGGAATTACTGAGTCACACTAAACGAAGCTCTGATCTGGGGAAAACGCATCAGGTGTGAAATTCTATATTTGCAACACAAACAGCACACCTCCTAACCCCCCCCCCCCCGTCAGCCGTCCCCGAAAGGCACTAAACCAACAAAAGTATTGTCCGTGTAAAACCCTGATCCTATGTAAGTGGAAGCCCTCATCTGATCATGTTACATAAATAAATCAGCCAGTAAATCGTCTGATCATCTGGGACACAAGAACACGTTAATTCCCCCGTGCTTGAAATTACAAGTGGACTAGTAGCAACTGGATGTGTATTGCTTCCGAAAATGTTTTAAATGCAATCTTTACAGAGAAAGGGAAGGTAAACGTTACACTCGACTGAGGATACAACCAACTGATATTCTGATTAGTTTACAGCAAACGTCCGATTCTATAACAAATTGAGTGCTATTTGATGAAGGTGTAAAATTAAAACTTTTATCCATTACTAACATGAAACGAAGTAGCTCAACTAAGACAACCAATTGCTCTTAATCACGTTAATAACCACTCACTGTATTGCTATATCAACCTACAAGTATACGATTTTACATTTCTACTCTGTAGACTCCTCTGGTGAAGAGCAATGCCTCAACCTAGCATGTTTGAAGATAATATGGTAACTGAGAAGTGTATGTTCCAAACACAAATCTTTCAGCGGGAAGCACCGTTGACAAAGAAAAGGACGGGGGGGAAGGGGACTTACAAGTTCGCGGAGATCATACGGTAAACTTCTGAAGTAGTCTCTGCAAAACAGGTCGACAACGTTGTCCTATTCAGTCATGCGTCAGTACAAGCCTAACCAGGCTATCAAGCACGTAGTTGTCGTGATTATGTTGTCCTCCTGTAAGCCCTTTTGCATGCATGTGACCATTTGTTGCAAACAACAAGCGTCCCCTGCGGGCATCAGGATGCGTATTGAACCACTACTGACGAGAACCTCCTACAGCAGCAAAAAGGATTGGTAACTTGCGTTTAGAGTCTTGTAGGCTTCGAAGTTATTCGACACGGAGAACGAGTTCGGATACGACAAAAGTGAGGAAGGAAACCGGCCGCGTCCTTTGCAGTGTAACAACGCCAACATTTGACTTAATTAGTTTGGGGTAAACTACGGAAACCAACATCTGGATGGCCGGACGGGGATTTGAAGCCCGCTCCTCAGGAACGCGAGTCCACTGCCTTAACCGTCGCGCCGCCTCACCCGGGTCTCAGACGTTACTGTTAACGCCTGGAGAGCAATCCGCTTTTCAAGGAACTCCACAGCCTCAAATTTTTGGCTCTTCGCTGACAACGACAGGCATATGGTCTCTCATCACAATTTATCAACCCACAAAACTGTGCAGCAGTTTAAATCTTGGCCTTAAAACAGGGTAATTCATTTCAGTTCGACCCGAAGTCTTGTCTTGTTTACAATTCCCTTCGTAGGTTTCAACAAATAACGCCAGCAACAGCGGTATTAAGCGTCTTAACTAATACCTAAGGAGATCGTTAAGAATGATATACAGCAGTGACTTTATGTAAAAATCGGGATCTTTAAAATCACTAGCATTTGCCATTAATGGAGTGATTATAACCTTTCCATACCCACAGTCTGGAACTCGGACGAAAAATCAGAAGGTTGTAAAAAGCTGCATCGCCACTGATGAAAAAATACGAGTACAAAATTCACTTCAAACTGCGTACGTTACATAACAATATGTGCTAGACCGTTACTTTCTCGTCGATCGCGACAAACCGATGCCAAAATAATAGCCGTTACCACCAATCACATCATAAACGGTGCTGCGAGATGTGACCCCAACAACGCGTAATATCAAACATTATTCGACAATCCGCTGATATTTAAACGCGAAACACGTCTCAAGCCTTCAAAAACGATTAGCATATGTTCATATTTAGCATGGTGTTGGCGCACAGCGTACGTGCATTCGTTATGTTTTACTAGGAAGATTATCAGTCAATGTTCATATACATTTTATTTATCGGTTACACCAGTGTTTTTCCTCAACATTTTGG
This sequence comes from Schistocerca nitens, assembly GCF_023898315.1. Taxonomy (NCBI): domain Eukaryota; kingdom Metazoa; phylum Arthropoda; class Insecta; order Orthoptera; family Acrididae; genus Schistocerca; species Schistocerca nitens. The sequence continues at coordinate 770,620,958 of NC_064614.1, forward strand.
GTCCATGACTGCCATGCCCTGAACATGAACAACTGAGACTCCTTTTGTACGTGACCTTTTATTGTTTTTGTATTGTATTGTGGAAAAGTATTCGCATGGTTGGTTTGCCAATGTAAGCGATTTGACACGAAATGGCGTTTCATTTTATTAGGAAGCATGTTTTCAGGAGCCAGGACTTGGAAACAAATGACACACTGTGGCTGTTCTTCATTTCCTACAGTAGTACACATATAGCCGAAACTGAAGTAACTGTAGTTACACTTCCTGGACTTTCGTTTGTTCGCTTCTTCAGAACTGCATGATACATTTGAAACATAATGTTTTGTACTTGCATTTAAAAAACTGTCCATGCTGACAGAGAAACACAAATCACAGAAGAAAAACAACAATTAGAAACGATTTGCATTCGACAAAAGTAAGCTTTAAACAGATTGTTACAGAATAGAAACATACGGGTAGCGTAGTACGGTTCAACTGGCATCTACCATGCTGCCATAGGAATAACATTTGCCTGCCGGCCCGCTATGTATCTTTACTGACGCACATATTGTTTCCTCATAGAGCCAATAGTACAAGCCAAATCATTATTTTTATGAAATCATCGCGACGCCCATACTGTTAGGTTCAAAAATGGTTCAAATGGCTCTGAGCACTATGGGACTTAACCGCTGTGGTCATCAGTCCCCTAGAACTTACAACTACTTTAACCTAACTAACCTAAGGACATCACACACATCCATGCCCGAGGCAGGATTCGAACCTGCGACTGTAGCGGTCACGCGGTTCCAGACTGTAGCGCCTAGAACCGCACGGCCCATACTGTTAGGGCCGAGGCACCATTGCAAGCCGCGACGCAGAGTTTGAAAACCCCTGTTTACACAGATTTCCACTCCAGTGGTTTTCAAGAGCTCAAGTACCTCTTAACCGTCCGCCCCTGGTAGCTGAATAGTCAGCGCGACGGAATGTCATACCTAATGGCCCGGGTTCGATTCCCGGTTGGGTCGGAGATATTCTCCGCTCCGGGGCTGGGTGTTGCGCTGTCCTTAACGTCATCATTTCATCCCCATCGACACGCAAGTCGCCGAAGTAGCGTCAACTCGAAAGACTTGCACCAGGCGAACGGTCTACCCGACGGGAGGCCCTAGCCACACGTCATTTCCGTTACCTTTTAGCCGATGGCTCTGTCACAAAGCAGTGGGAGTGAATCTCCCCTAGCGGAAGTATTACAGGCTACTGAAAATGACTAAATGGTCGAAGTAGCATTAGCCAACAAACAAAATTTACGTGGGCACTGAGTATGTTTATAGTTGACACGAGAATGCACCGAAAAATTATGCTAGACGCTGAACGAATTCTGACCTTGTTAAGCCATAACGTCCCGTTATCCGGGGAGTAACGGAAACAAAACGGGCTTTTAAAGACCTTCCCTCCGATTGCGATCTATTTATGTTTAATTATTCAACTGGATGACAGCTAACTTCCACGGGCCTTCGGCGACAAGGACGCCAAGAGAACTCAACCACTCTGAGTGAAAGGCGGCTTCACCGTTCACACGGCCATGAACGCTTTCAGAATGGAGCTAATGGATTTGTTTCACGAGATGCAATCAATTTGGGGCTGCGTCGTTTAAAACTTTAGCAAGCATTTTTAAGAATGTTAGAAGTAATAGCGAACGGCGCAGTAAATACACACACACACACACACACACACACACACATTGTACTGCTGTAGTGATACACGCAGTTTATTGACGCACTATTGCTAAATGTTTAATTAATCTTCTTCGTGAATCATGACTGTCACGAGCTCAATCAGGTACAGTGAACATAGAGTGCTTCCTCCCAAAATGCGTTTCTTCTTCGAAGACATCAATTTCCTAGTGATTTTGTAGCTCTCACCCACGGGTCAACAAAAGTTTCACTTGTAATCAAATTGTTGAATTCAATATTGCTTCTGGGTGAATTGCATATGAAGAATGAGAGTGGGATTTGTATCAATTACATTTTCAAAGCTTTCTACTTTCTTTTTCTTTTCCTTTTCCTACGTAAGTCGGTATTAGGTTTTTGATGCGCACTTCCATCAAGAAAACTAGAATCTCTTACGTCTCAGTTACTATCGTATCGATGCGTCTTTCCCAGCATTAGTCATACCTGGCACGTTGTACTTCAGAGGACATTTGATCTTTGTTTTTACGTTTAATTCTCTCTCATTCCTTTTCTATATCCGATTCAAAGCTTGCACTTCTACGAAGCTTCTTTCTTTCCCATTTCTTCCGTGTCATGGTTGTTATGTTGAAGAGCATCATTCCTTTCACCTTTCTAACTGCGTCTTCGTTTGCTTGGCTTGTAATCACTAACAGCAAAAGTGCAGATGCGGAGTATGCATGTCCCACACGTTGTCTCAATACAACATTCTTCCCAATGTGACATTAAGTTTCAACCACTGACTGCCAAAAGAAAGCTTCCACTTAATGAGCTGTCTCACGGAACTCTCAGAATATGAATTACAAATCAATAGAAGAAAATCAACGTTATTCACACGTCCGCTTCAAATTTATTAGGAACAGAAACGCCTTAATGATCACACAATGATTTATCAGCTTTCACAGGACGCGTGTGTAGGGAAGCGAAACCTAGGGTAACTTTTACATTACTTTTATGCGAACAATTTGATTGACTGATTAACTGAGAGGGGTTATGGGACCAAAGGGCGAGGCCATCAGCCCCGCGACAGAAGAAGGAGGGTCTGCTAAAAGTGGACGGATCCAGTCAGGGGAGTCAAATTATAAAATGATGAACCGTAAAACATACAGTAAAGATATAACAGGTGAGACCATATCTAAAAACTGGAAGAAAAAGGAAAAGGGGGGGGGGCGGTCACAGGCCGACAAGACTGAAAAAGAAGTCCCAACCACAATCAACCTGCCACTGCTCCAAGACTATATGGAGAACCTTTTACCTGGAAATAAAAACTACTTTCACGGAGGAAACCGAGGACCAGTTCAAACATCCGTGGATCGTCTGCTAATGTTAAATTTAAGGAATCTGGAAGACTATACTTAAGACAAAGGGCCGAAACAAGAGGACATTCCACCAATATGTGAGATATTGTCAGTATGGTTCCACAACCACATTGCAGGGGTGGGTCATTACGTAGGAGGAAACAAAGGGTGATGCGGGTATGGCAAATGCGTAAACGGCATAAAACAGTGGACTTCTTCCGAGAGGAGCGGAAGGAAGAGCGCCAAATTGCAGTAGACTCCTTGATTGTGCGGAGTTTATTGCTATGAGCAGTAGCGCTTCAGATGGCATTCCACTTTTGGGCAAAGAGAGATTTGACGTAGGTTCGCATATCCTCAGCTGGAATTATGAAAGAAAATGGGGGTAAGTATCTGCTTCCTATCCAAACGGTCAGCCAGTTCGTTCCCTGGGATGCCCACGTGACTTGGGACCCGGGGAAAGACAAGTGAACAGGCGGCACGCTCAAGGGCAGAGAGGTGGTCATGGATAGCGGAGACCAAAGGCTGACTAGAGTAGCATCGGTCGGTAGCCTGCAGGCTGCTCATGAATTCTGAGCAAATTAAAACACTGTAGAGGGAGGTCTGAGAAACAAGGAGGAGGGCCCTGTGAAAGGCTAGAAGCTGTGCTGTGAACACACTACATGTTCCCGGCAATAAATGGTGTTCGAAGCCAGTAGAAGACGTGAAAGCGTGTCCCACCTTATCGATAATCTGAGACCCATCTGTGTAGAAGATGGTGGTACCCTAGAACTCTGCAGGGATGGCACAGACAAGACGCCGGAAAATCATAGGAGCGACAGATACCTTAGGAACCTGGAATAGATCAGTCCTAATCCAAGGAGGGAGGGGAAATAAGGAGAAAGACTCGCGGCGCAGTCCAGTGAGAGGAGATGGAGATCCCGACAGAGGGAAGCGAGACGCATGCCAACCGGCAATCCAACCGTGGACAGGTGTACGGAGGAATACAGCTCTCTTTGGCGAAGAGCACAGGGTACACAGGATGGTCAGGGAATTGGGGAATGTCCATTGCGTAAGAAACAAGTATTTGCCTCCGTCGAATGTTTAGAGGGGGAATCCCCGCTTCTGTGAGGTGACTATCAACAGGACTAATCGAAAAGGCACCAATCGCCAGACGCACCCCACAATGATGGACAGAGTCAAGGAGTTTCAAAGCGGAAGAAGCTACTGAGCCATAAACCTGACTACCATAATCTAGTCTGGACAAGACCAGAGCACGGTAAAGATGGAAAAGAGTGGAACGGTCTGCAGTCCAAGACGTGTGGGGCAGGAGGAGGAGAGCATTAAGCTTCCGTATACACGTAGTCTTTAGATGGCGAATGTGGGGCAGCTATGTCAGCTTGTTATCAAAAATAAGGCCCAAGAAACGGGACTGTGCTACAACATCGAGGAGCTGGTTACCTAAATAAATTTCTGGATCGGGGTCGACGACACAAATGCATAACGTACGTTTTGGAGGGAGATAACTGAAAGCCGTGGGCGGTGACCCACGCAGAGGCTCGTCGGATGGCGCACACAATTTGAGATTTTCAAAGACTCATATCGTTCGGTTCGAGGTGACCTCAGATGTTTCTGTTGGACCGCCTGTGGAAATGTTATTTGGTAATGGAAGAAATCACTCGCATAAGTTGGAGAATGCGGAAGAAGACAATCAAAACTCATTACCCGCGCGAAATGTGAAACCTGTCTATGAACCAAGGCGCATGTGTGGCTTCCAACCTAACAACCATAGTTTTTCATCCCTCTTGAAAGCGTATTATGATAACAGTTGACTTCTTTCTGTGTGCTCGTTAAGGAAATGTTACCCAACGGCAATTTTTTTCTTTCTAGTGCTCCCTGAATGAATGATGCGCTTCATAACGAGTTATTCCATGTTACTGACCACAAAATTGCTTGAATGCACAAATTTACTGAAAGGGTAAAATTGAAATTCCTTTGAATCTGACTTGCAAAGGATGTCTACTTTCTCAGGGAAGTGTGAAAGCAGTTCATTCCTGATATCTGCAAGTAGGTTGCTTTCAGGATGCTATTACTGACTGATTTCGTCTGGCAATCGTGAGAGCGCTGCGGAGATGCTCATGAAACTCCAGTGGAAGACACTACAAGACAGGCGTTGTGCGGCACGGAGACCTTTACTGTTAAAATTCAGAGAACTTCCATACCAAGTTGACGCCGACAACATTTTAGTTATTCCCATTCACATCTGCGAAATGATCATGACGGGAAAGACAATAGAGATTAGGGCTCATAGAGGATCTTACCGAGAGTCGTTCTTCTCATACACTACATCTGCGGTCAGAACACGAAAGCGAATAAAGTACAGTGGTACCGGAAGTACATCCGTCACACTCCGCATGGTGGCTTGTGAAGTGCACCTGTAGATCTGTACTGAAATACTCTATCAGCTGCTACTGTAGTGGACTATGAAAAATTCCGGCATGGCTTACAGTTACTTCGCCCGAGAGCCTTACACAGAAACACGAAATGCGCATCTTAAACCACGTTGGAAATAGAGCACGCGGTACCGCACTCACATACAAACAGTATAGATCTGGCTTATAGCGCCTGTTTAAGACCCTGGAGCAGGCCGGCTCGTATGCTCGCTTCCCGTCCTTTACGACCTAAGACTGGTCAGGATCCCGACTTCCCTGACACGGCCATGTCTGCAACCAGACGACGTATCTCACGAATCACATCTGGACTCACATTCCTGCACGTTCGTCATGTTACATGAGTTGACAAGGGATAAAAAGCATTTCATTCCACATAGGGTGAAATCCAAGTTCGGTGCATGACACCAAAAAACAAAGAGCAGAAGATACATAAAAGCACGTTATTTATTTCCATTGTAATCACCGAATGGCACAAACGCACGATTCGCTAAATTCACAAAGAAACGATTTGTTTTGGATCCATAGACGTGCTGAGCCCTTCAAGTCTTCGGATGTCCGGCGAAATGAGATGCATCAACAGTCCATTCACTTTATTTACTCTGCACATAACGCGTGGCGCCAGGACTCATCCATTACGACGATTCTTTTCAGCATCGATACACCTTAGCCACGCACGTCACTAAAATCTTCAGCCGTAAGCACTTGTGTTGCCTCGTACGGCGGAAATATCCTCACCGGCTGTAGTATCCAGGGAAGCATGTTGCATCCTGTATGTATGTCAATAGTAGAGCAAAACAGGCGTCAGATCTTTTACTAATCAAAATCATTTTAAATGGTACCTTTAAAATTGCCCTTGCTAAGACTCCAAAACGAATCTCAGATACAGCCGCCCATTTTGTGCCAGCATCTTTCGCGCTTGTCGACATTGCCTGCTCGCTATGCTTATTGGCAGCCAACATGAACCTCGCATTTCGTCAAGTTTTCCTTTCCATTATCAAAGCGTTTGAAACAGTTTAAAATATATTTTACGCCGACGGGTTCTGTGCAATTGCATCGAAATTGTGCTGGTGCCCATAGTAATGTCTTTGTTTGTAACAAAACCTGATGTGTATACAATGCTGCGCTTCAGAACGACACGAGTCTCCACATTCGTCATGTCGGTCTGAGAGCAGGAGACAAATCTGCTTCAGCTTGATGTGTTCCACGGTATGTGAAACTTTTCGACAACTCTCTTCATTGCGATAAACTCATTTAATATCACATGTAGTCATTTAGATACCCCGTCCACTCATCGACATTTTTACATCCACTTCGTATTTTAGTCGGTATAACGATGCACTCATTACAGAGAGACAATGGCACAAGCGCTACTACTTTCTCTCGAAGGGGGCGGAAGATACACACAAATGTTTTTGTGCAATAAATTTCAGAATTGCAGAATTGAATGATTGATTTCGTTCTATAAATTCATTATGGCTGTGGAACAAAGAGCAAAGAAAGATAAAACATACATTGCGCAACACGTGTGCGCGTACTCTCCAGTTAAAGCACATCTGCAGAAACGCGCTGTAAGAAAAGCTACTCTGCGGAACAGCATGTTTCCTGATGTTTGATGTAGTCCGCTGGGAACGCCCAAATGCTCAATGGCTACGCACGTCACGCGATTCTGGATAATACATTACTGGAAATGTTTGTCTAGTTAGCGTTTCAAAGTCAATCAGCTATGTATTTGTTCTAAATTTAAGTGGATGTTACGAGGAAAAATGTTACGATAATGATTTTTCCAAGTAGATTGTGTCCAGAGAGAAGAAAGGATTGTAGTGACTCTCACTTGGACGAAGCAGCGGGTTGTCTTGGTAAGGGTGGGACAGGAAATCGGTCTTTGCCTTCTCGATTGAAGTGTCCTAGACTTCGCCTGACGAGGTGTTGAGAAACCAAAGAGCTCGTAAATCAAGACTGTCGGATACAGATATGAAACTTTCCTCTTCAGAATATGGAATTACCTTCTCAACCACTGCGTCATCTAACTCAGACACTGCAGTCGAAGAAGACTTTGGAAGTAGGAATGGTGGTAGCGTACGTACACAGAGCTTAGGCGCAAAATGTACACCGGCCAAGGGGATGCAGACAACAACTTGTAGATGTTCTCCAGCACTGTGCGTATATTAGGAAAGGAGGTTTACGATTCGTCGGTGTCAAGCGAAGTCATCTTTGATAACGTTGCAAAATCTGAATTTCCCTTCTGGGCTGGAGACTCGTCCGGTTCTCATATGTAGATGTCTTTGATGAAAGCATCTGCGTAGCAGCATCAAGCCAAGCACGAGTCCCGATTTCACGGTAGAACAAAAAGCACTTTCACAGGAGGTGAGGTAAAAGCAATTCAAACTCTGTAATACAACCACACGGCGAATATTGGAAGCGACGACCAATGATGGCATCATGCGGAGTTTCCTTCTGGCAGATAGCTACGCCCACGACCTTCGACGTCCATCTACGCCCATAACGCCTTTCAGAGACGGTAGGTGACCACAAGCAAGTGCCATCGGCGTGTGATCGTCGCGTCATATCCAGCTTTTAGTGTCCACTAAGTCATGTATTTCTTCCCATATGCTGCAGTTTCAGCAAGCAGTAGTGTATTTATTTACCAGGCTTCGGCGCTAAAAGATCAGGCAAATGGCGTAATGGTAACAGAACGAGAGGCTCGGGTATCGCCGATTACGAGGAAAGCAGGTAGGGTGACGCAAGGCGGTCCAGTTCGCCGAAGTGGCGCGGCCGTTGCGTCACCGCCAGAACCGAGCCGAGCGGCCACACCGGCTGCTCTGGTCCCGTCTGGTCTGGTCTGATGGCAGACGTGCTGCGCTGCGTTGTGCACCACGAACGGGTGACTCAGCGCCCGGCAGCGGCAGACTGCGAGACCCAGCAACGCCGCCGACTAGTTTCGGCACCGGCCCACATACTGCTACGACTACATTCGCATGCATATAGTCTGCAAAGCCACCTTAAGGTGCATCGCGGAGGTTTCCCTGAATTACTGCTAGTCATACCCTTCCCTGTTCCACTCACTAGAGGAGCGTCTGTACACTGAGGTGAGAATTCGTGGGATACCTGCTAGTATCGTGTCGTAACTGCTTTTGCCCCACGTGGTGCAGCAGCTCCACGTGGGATGGACTAACAAGTCGTTGGAAGTACCCTCCTGAAATACTGACACATGCTGCCTCTATAGCCGTCCGCAATTCCTAAAATGTGGCTGCCAGTGCAGGATATTGCACACGAATTGGTCTCTCGATTATATCCGATAAAAGTTCGATGGGATTCATGTCCGGCGATCTCGGTGGCCAAACCATTAAGTGTCCTTCAAGTCAATCGCAAACAATTGTGGCTCAGTGACATGGTGGACAGTCATCCATAAAAATTCCATCGTTGTTTGGGATCATTAAGTCCATGAATGGCTGCTAAAGGTCTCCAACTAGCCGAACATAACATTTCCAGTCAATAACAGGTTCAGTTGGACTAAACGTAAAAACAGTCCACACCATTGTGGAGCCACCACCAGCCTGCAGAGTGCCTTTTTGGCAATTTACGTCCATGGCTTCGTGCATTCTGCGCCACATTCTAAACATACCATTAGCTGGTACCAAATGAAATCGGGACTCATCCGAACAGGCCGCGAATTCCCAGTCGTCTATGGTCCAATCGATACGGGCCCAAGTCCAAGAGACGCGCTGCAGACAATGTCGCGCTGTTACCAAAGGCACTCACGAAGGTCACCTGCTGCCATACCCCATTAATACCAAATTTCGCTACAACGGATACGTTCGTCGTACGTCCCACATTGATTTCTGAGTTTATTTCACCCAGTGTTGCTTCTCTGTTAGCACAGAGAATTCTACCCAAACGCCACTACTCTCCGTGGTGAGAGGTAATGGGTTAAATTTGGTGTTCTCGGCACTTTCTTGCCACTGTGGGTTACGGAATATTGAATTCCCTATCGATTTTCGAAAGGGAATGTTCCATGTGTCTAGCTCCAACTAGCATTCCAAGTTAAAAGTCTTGTAATTCCCGACGTGCGGCACTAATTACTTCGGAAACCTTTTCACGTTTCTCACCTGAGTTCAAATGACAGCTCCACCAAAGCACTGTCCTTTTGTACTTTGTGTACGCGGAACTTCCGCCATCTATATATGAGCATATCGCTATTCCATAACTTCTGTCACCTCAGTATCCACGTACATGGTATGCAAGCCACAAAAGGAGCAAGGGAAAAACCAAAGTCTATATGCTTCCATGAAAGCTCGGATTTCTCTGAACTGGCGTTCGCTCTCATTACGCGAGATATATGTTGGTAACAATACAACAGTTCTATAGTCAGCCGCAAACATCGCATTTACAGGAGGTGTTCGAAGTGATGATACATTCCCCGAAAGGAAGGTCGCCCGCCTCCCCCCTCCCCCTCTCCCCCGCCCTGCAGAGATTTCCATTAGAGTTCCCAAAGCATCCCCGTAACATTTGCGTGTTGATCAAACCTTTCGGTAAGAAATGTAGCAACCCGCCTCTGAACTGCTTCGATGTCTTCTCTTTAATCTGACCAGGTACGAATCCTAAACACTCTAGCAGTACTCAAGAATGGATCACAAGTGTCCCCCACACGGTCTACTTTAAACACTGGTGTGCAAAACGTAAGGACGGAAGTAACTTTCGCATGCTGTGTCACAATCAAGTCTTATATCCCGATGAAACTCTGAACAAACAAACACTGAACTACTACAATATAGCACTGAAGAAAATTGAAAGGAGTACGTAAAGATACGAAGAGAAACGACACTTTTGTTCGAAAGACAATAACTACCCTGAAGTCATCTAGAACTGTGATGGCCTCCGAACATTACAAAAGACGGGGCATCGTTTTTAATAGGGTGTGTGATCAGCACGGACGGCAAACCATGCTCTGCAACGCGCTGCCGTGCTGGCCGAAAGTTAGTAAGGAGTTCTTTGGTGGGACGTTCCATTCCTCCGCCACTGCTTTTACAACTGCTGCGTGGTCGTTGGTGCATGTCTAACTGATGCAGTACTTTTTCCCAGTGCACTCCACACTTGGTTGATGGGATTTACGTCGGGGGAGGCCAGTCCATTCACCGAGTATCCTCTCGTTCCAAGAGCTCTTCCACCCGCAATGCTCGATGTGGTCGCGCATTGTCATCAACAAAAATGAACCCAGGGGTGAATGATCCCTGAAAAGATGCAAATGGGGAAGGATTATAGTGTCATAACAACGCTGACCGGTGAGTATACGCTTTCAATTACATGGAGGTCAGTACGCTCATGCAACATTAACATTATGCTTTCCCACACCTTAACACCTGGACCACCAAAACGATCACGCAAGAACAGCATACTCCTGGGATACTCTGCAAACGGCGGACCGTCGCTGATAGAGAAAGTGTGGCTCTAAAGAGCGTTTGAATGAGATTTCATTATACAGGGTGAGTCACTAACTATTGCCACCAAGAATAACTCCGAAAGTATGATAGGAGCTCAAAAGCCTCAAACAGCAGCACATCAGGAGCTGAAAAGTTTGTGGAACAAAAGTTGCATGGAATAACGGGGGCCATAATATGACGTTGGTTTTTTGTTGCTAGGTGAAGTCGCTCAGAGATATGAAGGTCAACTTTTTTTTTAATGGGATACTATAGTTAGCTAATTATTTTCTGATAGCGGCTACCGAGACGAATCCAATGACGTGTAACAGTAAGGTCTTTAAAGGTCAACAAAGGTCACAAAGGTGGCATGAACGTTTATTTACAGAAGGTGTTCGAAGTGATGACCATTGGCATCAATGCAGTGCTCCAAACTTCTTATCAAGGACTGAGTGGTATTCCTTATCAAATCGACACTTATCGAAGCACATGCTCTGACAATTCTCTCTCGTATTTATTCAGGTGTAGTTGAAACGTCTTTATAAACAATGACTTCTACGAATCTCTACAAGAAAAAAAAAAATCTAAGAGGCGTCAAGAGTGGCGAACGAGCCGGCCACGACACATCTCCTCCGCGTCCAAATGGTTCAAATGGCTCTGAGCACTATGGGACTCAACTGCTGTGGTCATCAGTCCCCTAGAACTTAGAACTACTTAAACCTAACTAACCTAAGGACATCACACACACCCATGCCCGAGGCAGGATTCGAACCTGCGACCGTAGCAGCAGCCTCCGCGTCCAATCGAACTATTTGGGAATTGTCTCTGCAACTCGTTTCTAACTTTCAGCGAAAAATGTGCCGGACACCAATCGTGTTGATACCACATTCTGTTCCTTGTACTTAAAGGTATTTCTTCCAATAACGGACCTAATGTTTCTTGCACGAATGTGGATTTCTTCCTACCATTAAGATTTCCTTCGATGAAACAGGGGCCTATAATTTTGTCCTCCAGAATCCCACACCATACATTCACTGACCACGGTTTTTTGGTACGCAACCTTCCGCAGCCAACATGGATTTTCAGTTGCCCAGTAATGCATGTTATGCAAATTAACATTTCCATGGTTCGGAATGTAGCCTCGTCAGTAAATAAAACCGAGTTAATAAACGTGTCATCCCTCTGAATCTGAAGTTGAGCGCCGGCCGGAGTGGCCGTGCGGTTCTAGGCGCTACAGTCTGGAGTCGAGCGACCGCTACGGTCGCAGGTTCGAATCCTGCCTCGGGCATGGATGTGTGTGATGTCCTTAGGTTAGTTAGGTTTAATTAGTTCTAAGTTCTAGGCGACTGATGACCTCAGAAGTTAAGACGGATAGTGCTCAGAGCCATTTGAACCATTTGAAGTTGAGCCCATCGGCAGAATTCAATGTGACGCATACAATCCGTACCAGTTAATTCTTGGTGGAGACTGATGTGGTAAGGATGATGTTTATGGCGATGCAGCACACGAACAACACTGTTCCGGCTCATGCCAGATTCCCTTGAGATTTGACGCTAACTAACACAAGGATCTCTAACCACAGTGGCTAGAATACCAATTTCCGTTTCCTCGTTAGAAAATTTCCTTTGCCGGATATGTGTCAGATGCGTTAAAGGTCCAATTGTTCTCAATTTATCATACACATATTTAAATGTACGACGTGTGGGGTGAGTACGTTGAGGATATCTTTCGGCCTGCCACTGAATTTCGTTGGCATTCTCCGTAAATGAGAAGCATATCGACTTGTTCTTCGAAGGCATACATCATTCACATTCGCTGGATTCGACGATACTAGTCTTACCGTTCCTATTAGTGTTGTATTGCGAAACCGTCGAATGGTGTTTACATGTCAATGGCACGTTATATGGATACGCCGTATTCAGCAAATATTTACTATCTGCACGATATACGAGAGGGAATTGTCAGAGCACGTGCTTCGACAAGTGCCGAAGTGATAAGGAATACCACTTCATACATAAGAAGATTGTAGCACTGCATTGATACCAATGGTCATCACTTCGAACACCTCTAAATGCGATATCTGCGACTGACTATAGAATTGTTCTATTGCTACCAGCGAACGCCACATCAGAGAAATCCGGGCTTTTACAGAAGCATATAGACTTTTGTTTTTCCCTTGCTCCATTTTTAGCTTGCGGAGAATGTACGTGGATAATCTGAGGTGACAAAAATCATGAGATAGCGATATGCACATATACAAATGGCGGAATTTCCGCGTACACAAGGTACAAAAGGACAGTGCTTCGACGGAGCTGTCATTTGTACTCAGGTGAGAAATGGGAAAAAGTTTCCGAAGTAATTAAGACGTTCATGCCACCTTTGTGACCTTCGTTGACTTTCAAAGACCTTACTGTTACACGTCATTAAATTCGTCTCGATAGCCGCTATCAGAAAACAAGTACCAAACTATAGTATCCCATTAAAAAAAATGATCTTCCTATCTCTGACGGGACCCCACCTAGCAACAAAAGACACCAACGTTATATTTTGGCCCCCGTTGTCCCATGCAACATTTGTCCCACAAACTTTTCAGCTCCTGTTATACTTCCGGAGTTATTTTAGGTTGCAATAGTTAGTGACTCACCCTGTATATACAAAAGACAGAAATCGTTTTTGTAGCTTATAAGTATTATAAACAATCGTTAATAACATACAGCTCAATGTTCTTTGAAACAGTTATGAAACAGTTTTCTACAAATGGTTTCTGTCTTTGATAAAACACTATATATTCATATTTGCACATTAATGCTTAAAAATAAAATAATAAATACACCTTGTTATACAAATAAATAACTGAGGACATCTGGTGAAATCGCTAGTCTGAAACGAAGGAGTTGGCACAGAACATGATTTCGTGGAGGGCCGCATCATTCCAGTCAGATGACCAAAAAGAATTAAAGGCTTAACTGTAAAACAGAATCATTAAATTTACGTGCACGTAAGAACTTAATCCCGCAAAACAGTAACGCTCATCTCCAAACTATCTTCAGCAATTAATGCTTTTTTAGCCGGCCGTTGTGGTCGAGCGGTTCTAGGCGCTTCAGTCGGGAACCGCACTTCTGCTACGGTCGCAGGTTCGAATCCTGCCTCGGGCATGGATGTTTGTGATGTCCTTAGGTTTAAGTAGTTCTAAGTCTAGGGGACTAATGACCTCAGATGTTAAGTCCCATAGTGCTCAGAGCCAATTAATGCTTTTCCTATGAAGGGATGGCTCAGAGTAAAACAAACAAATCTGAAATATTTTGCCTATTTGGATTCGTTATCAAGTGGATTAATATTCTCGAATGCTTCATCAGTCAGAGTAAGGTTCACTGTATAAAAGGAGTGACATAAGAATAATATGTTGGGCCCATCCAAGGTCATTTTCTATGCACACCTCTTAACAAAGACACTTTGAATATTACTTCACAATAATTATATTGTCTAATGATATTTGTGTACGCAAACCACGGAACTGGGTCTCTGCGGCTAAAGAATATCCATCTGGCCTAACATCTCGGAAATGTAAAGTACGAACACAACACACGCAACAAACATAGGCATTTTAACATCCCAAATCCGTTCAAGAAAGAGCTGAAACACATGACCTTTACGTCATTTCCTTCGTCTCAAAGGAACGGAGAACTGGGGCAGTCTACGATGTAGCATTAGCTTTTCAAGACGTACTGAAAGGAAGAGAGGATGCTGTTTACATTGTGTCGTTAGTGAGTTCAGTAGAGAGCTCACTCGGCTCGGAAGTGGATATAGTCGATCCTGGCCCAATCAAATGATATCATCTTTGCATTTTCCTGAACGATTTATGGAAACTAGAGAAGAACTATATGAGGATGGTCAAACGGAGCTCAAACACTGATCAAATGCCTCTAAGCACTATGGTACTTAACATCTGAGGTCATCAGTCCCCTAGACTTAGAACTACTTAAACATATCTAACCTAAGGACATCACACACGTCCATGCCCGAGGCAGGATTCGAACCTGCGACCGTAGCAGCAGCGCGGTTCCGAACTGAAGCGCCTAGAACCGCTCGACAAACACTGATCGACCTGCATGCGAGTTCAGTGATTTAAACACTGGGTCACGTTGTTTAGTGGGTCACATGGATTTCAATAGCACTTCGCTAGGAAAAAGAATATCGAACACATTATAACTGTATTTCACGACGAACTGTCGAGAAAACATCATACAGTATTTATCGAAACTAAATTTCATAACATCTATTTAAAAAAAAGTCTTCCTCAGTCAGATATCGGCCATTTCCGACGGCCTGCATTCAACTGCACGTGCCTTAAATAGCTGGAATTGTCACTACGGAGAGAGCAATTACAGATTCATTAGGTGAATATTCATTACGGCGTCACACCTGTTATTATCCTCAAGTGCTGCCATGGGGCGCCAGGATGCCGAGATACGTGGTCTCATTTGAATTTTGCGTGCCCACGCGTTATAAAGCTGAACACGTCAACTTCCGGGGTCGTGGTGTTGAGTCGGATGACTGTCAACTTTTCAAGCCACGCGATGGATAGCGGTATGACTCAGCGCCTCCCTGGACACCGCTTGCCACTTAGAATTTAAACGGCTTTTTTGTTTTATTTTGTAGCCCTACTCTATTTCTGTTTTTCCCATTGTTATCTGCACGGAGAGTTTACCTAAGCGATATGTGCTCTTTTATGTGTTTAATGGCCGGGAAGCACAAAGTAGGTATTAAACTATGGCTATGATTACAGTAAGGCCTTGCATTAATTTAGAAGCCGAGATTACGTTTCAAAGACTAAGACTTCATCAGCGACGGATTCACAGTCTTATATTGGAAGCAAGAAAAAAGAAATATTAATAATAAAAATTAAATCCTGGCAGACAGCGAAATATGGAACTAAATAGTGAATATATGAAGCACGACTTCAAATATGCTTTGATAAAACATAGCGAACAACAACAGCGCAGCATTAAAATTAAGTGCATGCACTGACGTATAAGAAGACTGCACAGATTTATGTATCTAGGGAAATTCATCCGCCGTAATTGGGAGGATTAAAGTAAGATTACAGCAGTTGGACTTAGCGTCCCACTGAAGAAAACATGTTTATAACAAGACAAATCGCTCCCTTAATGCAAAAAGGGGTCATCAGCACAAAGTAAGGGGAAGCACATATGCATCAAAAACAATTTTGGGATCGACAGGAGAAAATGAAAACATGAAAAAAGGAAAGAAATATTGTGATCATGATATTATGAAACAGAAGAGAAGTAGACACATTTAAATCAAGAAGTAGTACAGAAGTATACATATATGTACAAAAAATTATAGATAAAATTACAAAAAGAAGGTAACATTCTATGGGGACATCCTAACAAAGAGTTCTGAAAGATGATGAGAGTAATTGAACAGACTCAGAAACATTAAATACCAAACACCACTGCCTTGGAGAAACTACACGAACATCCAGCAGAAAGTAGAATAAAAGAAGCAAACAACTGGAGACTGAAGCAAGTGTAGAAACAAGTGGAAAAGGTTTTACACCGTCAAAGAAGGAAGGTAAGAGGAAAATTGAGACTAGAAGAATGAAGGTGAACATATGGAAAGAGCGTTGCATTAACTTCGCGGCTTAAACGTGGTCCTTACGTGGTCTGTAGCGACAGAAAAGTGGAATATCACGAATCTGAAGTTGAGAAGAGTGTAACGCGGGGTTTCAGTTTACAGACATTGTGGCACAATATTTACTCCGTCATTGGGTTTTGGTCATAAAAGCGCAAGTGGAACACAACTCAACTGAGATTTGTGGTTGACAGAACTGTTACCAGAAAGTATGGAAGGCCTAGGAGGAACCTTCCAATAGCGCAGAGAGCCCACTTAGGACAACGTTTAGCAGAAGTGTAATCGAAGGCGAATCATAACGATTGGTAGAAACGACATCTACGCTAATGAGCCTAAAAAAAGTGAAGAATACTTTTTTAATAAGCATGACGTTTTCAAAATATCAAAGCTGCTGTACCAATGATAATAATTTGCTAGAAGTATCGGTCTAGATTTCATCAGTGACAGATATGTTATGACAGACAGCACGTATTTATTATTCGGTTGTGTAATGTCGGTAGATTAATGTCCACTATCTATATCATAATATATGTATAGACAGGTTTGTAATATCCAAACATACAGTTAACACACACGAATAACAGTACCTCAGTCGTGCATGCCAATGGCCATTACACATCTGTGCCTTCGTATTTCGTTGAAGCCCATTCTGCACGTTAACGCAACTCACTTCTTAGAATCTTTATGTAAGTAACAGTTGTATGTTCCAACGTCTTTGCCAGAGGATGGTTTCTAAACTAAAACTGGTAGCAAAATAATAATCACCAGTGGAGTAACGTTAGTGGTTTCAAAATTTATTTCTTCGAATTCAACATCGTAACACCGCCAAAATATATTGACATTTCTGTCTTGGAAATGATATGGTTACAGATGGCCGAAGCAGTTAAAAAAAATCAGATCGGTGCAATCAAGGTCGTATTTCTTAACCTTTTCGTGTCTATCACTGTATTGTGACCGTTTGTCTTTCAGTGCTCGGATCGAAGGTGTCAACTGTATTCGATAACTATCTCCTGCGATTGTTTCCCTCGGTTTTAGTAGCTTCGAAAACCTTCACTCTTTCACCGCCATGTGCAGTCTTCGACGTCAAAATCACCGAAGCGTTCAAACCATTCTCTGCACGCTCTTTCACTAATAGCGACCTGACCATAGGTCTTCAGTCTCAGCCACAGATTTCTTCACGATAAAGCAGAAAATTAAAACTTCCCGGAAATGACGATTGTTGGGATCATAAGTTGACGTATTCAATCAAGAGTAACTTTATGATGCAGTCACAAATCGACTAACATTTTGATGCCGTTATGTTTACAAATGCCTAAGCGTATTGTATGACTCTTAAGACCTACAACATGCACCACCACTTGCCGACGCTGCCATCTATTGCAAAACGCCGGAAGCAAAGTTGTAGACCTTATAGCTTCATCGAAATATAAAAACAGTTCACAGGAAGAAAATATGGAATACGACATCAAAATAGTCGACAACGTGATGACACAGAAATGAGTGTAAAGGCAACGTCCGTTGACCTGCAAGCACAACAAAACTTTGTTTCGAGCACGTTACGTCCCAGACAAAAATATGAATTTCTATAGTAGGTTTGTACATCGGTTAATGCTGACCGTCCTAACGCTGAACGCTGCAACATTTGTGCAAGCAGGACGATCTTCAAGATTTTTCTAAGACACTGTACTTCTGTTACATTACAAGTAATGAAGCATGACCCGCAGGGATTAACAGTGTGTCTGGCTGTGTCGGTGAGGATGGCGCTCCTGACAACAACTTTATTTACTACTTGGGCTTATGAACGCGACAGGCTGTTTGAGATCAGACACACTATATAGCTCTGTTATCTTCAAGCAAATACCAGAAGGCTATGACTGGTTCCCAGTCAGGAAGATTTGGGAGGGGATTTCCAATCTGCCATTTTCCTTATAAGCAAGGAAAATCTCCCTAATATCATGGTCGTAAGCGCTAATTAGACTCATTTTTATTTTCTTTCGGCGACATTACGTCTCAGACAAAACTATGAACGTCTAGAGTAGGTCTGTATCTGTTAGTGCTGAAACTCGTTATCAGAATGTGTGCGAGCAGTGTTTGAACACTATAAAACACTTGTATGACGAAGTAAGATTATGTCGCGGCTTCAGCTCCTGAGGAGAATGAACCTCATTTCCGACTTGTCTGCCACAAGAATCTTAGCGGTCGCCTTGAATTTCCGCGTTAGTTTCTACCGAAATGACCTACAACTCAGTTGGTGTAGTCTGGTAAGTTTCTTGCAAACTAATTGGAATGCAGAGAGATCGAACACACACTGATGTGCTATAAAATGATGACCATCTGCTTAGTAGCCTGTCTGTCCGTCTTTGGAACGAAATACATCACTGAGTCTGCGTATGATGGATCCGACAGTTTGCTGGTAGGCTTGTGAAGGTATGTGGCATTATATGCCTACGCACAGGTCACATAACACGCTTAAATAACTGACAGCTGATTTACGTACGCGGTAATGACAGCGACCCACATAGGTTCCATAGGATTTACATCAGCCGAATTTTGTCGCAGAGATATCAACGTAAGTTCACTGCAATGCTCCTCAAACCACTGTATCGCGGTTCTGACTCCGATTAGATTAGATTAGATTAGATTAATACTAGTTCCATGGATCATGAATACGATATTTCGTAATGATGTGGAACGAGTCGAATTTTCCAATACATGACATAATTAGGTTAATTTAACAACATACTTAAGTTAATATAACAACTTTATTTTTTTTGTGTTTTTTTGTTTTTCTTTATTTTTTATTTTTATTTTTTTAATATTTTTTTCTTTTTTTTCTTAATTTATATCTAAAAATTCCTCTATGGAGTAGAAGGAGTTGTCATTCAGAAATTCTTTTAATTTCTTCTTAAATACTTGTTGGTTATCTGTCAGACTTTTGATACTATTTGGTAAGTGACCAAAGACTTTAGTGCCAGTATAATTCACCCCTTTCTGTGCCAAAGTTAGATTTAATCTTGAATAGTGAAGATCATCCTTTCTCCTAGTATTGTAGTTATGCACACTGCTATTACTTTTGAATTGGGTTTGGTTGTTAATAACAAATTTCATAAGAGAGTATATATACTGAGAAGCTACTGTGAATATCCCTAGATCCTTAAATAAATGTCTGCAGGACATGGACAGGACATGGACAATTATACTGCTGAAGGATGACGTCGCCGTCGGGGAAGACATCAAGCACAAAGGGATGCAGGTGGTTCGCAGCTGTCAGCGCGTCTCCGAGTACTACCACAGGTCCCATGCAAGAGCAGGAGAACGTCTGCCATGGCGTATTATTGTTCCCACCATCCTGCGTCCGCGGCGCGCTGTACGTTTCGAGCCGCCGTTCACTTCGATGGCGGAATTTGTGGAGACGACGGTCACCCGAAAAGCCGACACGTTTCCGTTGGTCAACGGTGGAATCCCGATGGTCCCGTAGCCACTGCAATCGTAAATGACGATGTCGTCGGGCCAACATGTGAACACGTAATGGTGGTCTGCTGCGGAACTCCATGCTCAAGAATGTACTATGAAAGGTGTGCTCGGAAACACTTGAACAAGCATTGTGCTCTTCCAGCAGAGATTCCACAGATCACCGTCTACACTACTTTGCAGAGCAGACTCGCCTCCGAACCCCACGTTCTGTGGAGAGCCTTGGATGTCCAACCATTTAGCGCCTAGTGTTACTTTCGCTGTCCTGCATCTTCCCGCAGATGCTCGTGACAGTAGCACGTGAACACTCTACCAGCTTGGACACATTCGAGATACTCGTTCACAGGATCTAAGTAATAATAAGCCGCCCTTTGTCAATGTCGCTTAATTCAATGGATTTCCCCATTTGCAGCCCATATCTTCGCTCGGCTGACATCCAGTCCGTGCCTTGTCCGTTTACACACTTCTGTTACTGCGTCACCTGCCAGCAACGCCACCACACAGCATCCTAAGTCGTAGCGGGCAGTGGTCATAATATTTTGGCTTATCAGTGTTAATTCCCTATATTATTTACATTACTGTGATAATATTACAGATTAACTAATACCAACACAATGACTAAAGAAGAGTAGAAATGAGAGTGAGTTGTCAAGTACTCAGTTCAGGGAATCAGCTCTGATGATGCGGATGAGCTAAATTCCTGGCTACATATGGTGTGCTGGAGTCTCTATTCTCTCGTCACGACGAGAGCTACTGCAAAGTTTAGAAGGTACGTGGGCCGAGCCTGTAACAATATGAGACTTTGAGTTGGTCCTTGGGGCGTAGTGGTGTTACATAACAGGTAGCGGTCTGCCCGTGCAAGACTAGTTTCGTTTACTCGCGGTACACGGTTTTCACCATTCACTACAATCAATGTGTAGAAGATATAAGCCTGGAGACATACCACGGCAATTACTGAAGAATGACATCCACACAATCCCGACATTAGGAAGGGCACATAAATTCAGGAACTGTCGCAAAATCAACTTGAATACTCTTGCATGTAATTTGCTTACGATAATAATATTCAGAAGACTGGGAAAGAAAGTTGTGGATCTGTTAGGTGACGATCAGCTTAGCTTGGTTCTGACACTGGAGTTGAAAAAGCGAAATGCCTCCAAAGGATCTTTCTATCTAGAACAAACACTTGACAACCTAAAATGGTACAAGTTCCAAAGTCTCAGGAGAATAGGTGTAAGCTACAAGGAAAGATGGATAATATATAACATGCACACGAACCATGGTTGAAAAATAAGAATGCAAACCAAGCAGGAAGTGCACGGATTGAGACATCGTTACTGCCCTACTGTTCAACCTACGCACCAGTTAAATGACACAAAAAAAAGAAATGTTCAGGGCGGGATTACATTTACGGGCGAAAGTATATCAACGATATCCTCTTCAGACTGCAGCAACTTCTTACCGTAATCTCGTTCGCATTCTTTATTATGGCAGCACTTTCTTCTTGGGATTCGCGTATCAAAGCTGACGCAATGTGCGCTATCAGTCGCGCGCTGCAAAAATTCTTCCTCCATTCTTTTATTGGCTCAAATGGCTCTGAGCACTATGGGACTCAACATCTTAGGTCATCAGTCCCCTAGAACTTAGAACTACTTAAACCTAACTAACCTAAGGACATCACACACACCCATGCCCGAGGCAGGATTCGAACCTGCAACCGTAGCAGTCCCGCGGTTCCGGACTGCAGCGCCAGAACCGCTAGACCACCGCGGCCGGCCATTCTTTTATTCATGAGCAACTTTTTGCGAAGAGCAACTATGAAGGAGATCCTTTGACTGAGATGAGTACAGAGTAGCGTTCATTTTACTAGATTCTAACAATAATTCGATTCCACACAGCTTCCTCTTCGTGCTAAGTACAATGCTTATCGTCGTCTACCGTACAGTGTATGGATAGTGAACACGTTGGTAAGAGAAGACATGGACAGACTTAGCACGCCAACTTCTTAAGGTATGTTCACACGGAAAGTGAAAACTGGATATTGCCAAAAATATAACCCGACAATGTTGTCGGCAGTACATTCCGGGTGATGCCAATTTACACGAGCCAAACTCTCGCCGCAAGACGGGGGAAAGCGAGACAGTGGAAGTGAGGCAACCTGCATTTATTAAGTAAGTGAACTGCTAGTGAGACTTTAGCTCGTAAACTGATACTGCACACATACGTATTGCAAAACATTAAAAAGATTTTGAATAGATCATTTTAAATTAATTCGTAGGACGATTGGTAAGACCAGTACCAATACGAACGAGTGTCAACCAGTTACGATCAGACTGGTGACCGCCCTTCAGTTTTTGGCCAGTGGTGATTCATGTGTAAATTTGATGTACCTCTTTGAAGTTCGCTTCTCACCCACATACCTATTGGTACAAGGTATTTACAACGCTTTTGGTGGAAAAACTGAAGGAATCCAGCAAAGTAATTTGAAATGCCAAACTTTTATCTCAATTTTTTACTAAGGTTCACCAGTACCAGTATAAATGCGATGCATATGTGACAACAATTACAGGACCTGAAAAATAATGTATACATGCGCTACAATAAAATAAAAAAATAAAATAACTACCTCTTTAAAGTTAAGGTTAAACTCCCGCCTAATGAAATAAAACAAAAATCACAAAAAATAATTCAGTATAATACACACAGTCAAACTATAACAAAAGAATCGATTCACAAATATCAATATGAAATTAAAATAGATATACGCGACAACTGGTCACAATTATCTATAGAAATTAAAAATGTTACACAGAACATTTGCGTCGAATGAAAATAAAAAACTCTACTATGGTACAATGAAATATGTGAAGAAGCTTTCACAGTGACGCCGAGAAAATGAAGAAAATGGAAGTACTCAACAAAAAATGAACACTATGATCAATTTAAACAGCAAAAAAAAAAAGGGAACACCGAGAATAATTAGAAGGACTAAGAGAGATTTTGAAAAGAGAAAACCTGAAGGAACTGAAGAAAACTTTTCAAAAAATAATACCTCTGATTTTTATCAGACATTTGAGGACACACTGAAGGGATGCCAGTACCAAAGTGTGAGTTCCGTAAATGAAAATGGCTGGCTTGGCTTAAGTAACAATAAAAATTGAGAAATATTTGCAAAATACGCTCACCGGACAAAAAAAAATTAATCACTAGAGAAATGACTACAAGCATCATTTAATACCGTGGAATTTCGCAGCCGGACTTGATAACAGCCTGGATTCGGTTAGGAAGTGAGTCCACAAAGTTGTGCATGTCCGTCGCGTCCACTTAAGCCACTCGCTGAGGATTTCATCACGTAATTCCACTAAACTGCGGGCATAGTGATGTCGGCGTTTTACCCGCTGTTCCAACAGGTCCCGCAGATTTTCTACGGGGTTCAAGGTAGGCGATTTTATAGGCCAACTGAGATCTAAAGGATGGGGGAGTGTTCAGAAAGCGGTCACCTATTCTTCCAGCCTGATTAACTTTGCTGTTGTCGTCTTTATGTTTTCTCGGTATCAGGTTGGAGTGGACTTTCCAATGCCTGCAACAAGTCCTATCGCGTTGATAAACTAATTTTATTCACAAAACGTGTCTCGAGTCTCTCTCAGTCAGAATATGTTTCCGACCACAGTTCTGACGTCGCGTTTCGTGGCCACGGGCGTTACACCACTGCATGTAGACACATTGAACAGTCGGCCGTAAAACACCTGCAAACCGAACTACTGTACTCACTCACGGCCACTGGCATGAGCAAACATGATTTCCCATTTTTTCCAATCTGTCGCGTTCTTATATCTACCCGTGTTCCGTACGACGCCCACTTCAAACATAAATGTCTCACTGAACGCGTCTGTCTTATGCTCATTCAGAGGCAGTGCACGTGCGGTTGCTATGGCGCCTTAAAAGGCTTAACGATTCATTTGTGCGTGCACACTGGAGTGACTAATTTCTTGTCCAGTAAGCTTATTTTGATCAGCTTCTAGTTTGGAGAAAACCAATCCATAAGCTGCAATTCTCGGATATTCATCAAAAAATTCCAGAAGAATGTTTACCCCAGATTGTCAAAGAAATTCAAGAAAAAAGAAGAAACTAGTGGAGCAGAGCAGCCTGTTGTAGCGCGGAGCTTTAGAAATAGTGTCCAAAAAAGACAAAAAAATCAGCTAAAATTCTAAAAATAATCTTCGAGGCAATCCGGAAAAAAAAGAAAAAAAAGGAGAGTGGAAGGTAACGCTGATACATCAGCTACATATTTTCAGCAAAACGTTAACAACTACAGAGGAATTTCTTTGCTAACAGTTGTATAGAAAATATTTTAATAAACAGAGTTGAAACAACACTTTGTTCCTCTGACAGACAAACTATAGATAAAATAATCAGAGAATTTTGTGTAAAGTCTAAATTAGCAAATTAATTCCTGAAACGCAGACACAGTATTTCAAGTGAAATTTATGGGAGGAATATGTCAATCCTTCGAAATGAACAGAAGTGTGCAGCAAGGTGATGGCCTATCCCCACTTCTTTTTAATTGTGTTCTAGAAAAAAAAAGTGAGAATTTGGAATGAAAAAATAAAGGAGTATAAAATTTCACCGATTAAGTTAGGAAGAGGAATCAAACACATCTGAATAAACTGTCTTGTGTTTCCATATAATTTCGCTGTACTTTCTGAAAATGTGACGTCTGTTGCAAGACAATTTAATACATCAGTGAAACCAGAGGTCTACATGGAAGCGGATGTCTGGCATTAAACTATAATATAGATACATTAGAAATACTAAAAAGGCGAATCACTAGAAAAATTTTAGGCTGGTTGGTTGGTTGGCTGATTTGGGGGAGGGGACCAAACAGCGAGATCATCGGTCCCATCGGATTAGGGAAGGAGGTCGGCTGTGCCCTTTCAAAGGAACCATCCCAGCATTTGGCTCTAGCCGTTTAAAGAAATCACGGAAACCTGAATCAGGATAACCGGACACGGGTTTGAACCGTCGTCCTCCCAAATGCGAGTCCAGTGTGTTAACCACTCCGCCACCTAGCTCGGTAAATATTAGGCCCACGAAGAACTATGGATGGCTGGAAATTATGTAGTAATGATGAAATTTATCAAAACATAGAAAACTTATCAGAAGTAACAAGAAAATGGTGGATGGTATTTTATGGTATTTTTTTGGACAGTGGATTAACCAAAAAGATACACAAATGTTTGTGGGATGAGTAGACAAGAACGTTTTGGATCCATGAAGTAAAAAAGTTTTTAGAAAAAATCTAAAATCTGAAGAAACAACTGACCCAGTTTTCAGGGAAAAAGTGTTGAATATGGAAGAATTTCAAGGTAGAAGAGTGAAAAAAAATTGGTCTGTAGTAGTCAGAGGACAGGAAGAAAAAACACAGCGACCACACGAAAGAGTACTGGAAGGAAAGAAGAGAACAACCATAAGGAATTGAAACAGACGCTTGGTACTGAGTTGGCCCATTCGAGAAGAAAAACAAATAAAACCACTACCAAACTGCTACCCATGAAACACCTTTATGAAAGCTCAAAGAAAGCCCGAACGTCTTAAGAACTTACGTCGAATAAAATTATGGTTCAGTGCTGCAGATCTACTAAGTCGATATCTGCGAGTGTGTTCTTTTTCAAATTTCTTCTTTGTATGTATTACTTTCTCAGTTCCGTAGCCTTAGACGTATATTTATTCATCGATATCATGGTTGTTTCGATTTCCCATTTTTACATTCCTATAGACAGCGAACAAACGTAGTGCCTCTACGTGCGCGCGCCAACTTCGGAGCTAAAGCAAAATAATATCGTTTCACGTGACTTCGATTTGCAGCGCTGTCAACGCGAGAAGGAGGAAGCAAGACCCAGAGTGAGAGGAAAGCAAATACAGACGCCAGAGGCCGATATTTGGCCATACGAAATACTCTACACCCTTCGCGGTCAATACCGGTAGAAGCTCGGTAATACGTCGGCAGGTATCTGTAACAGCTTGTTCCATCAGTATTGACCGGCTATACAAAATACTGCCCTGCTCAGCAGCCAGATTGCAGCAATGTTGACGGCAACACTAATGCGGCGACACATTGCCGTAAAAAATGGCCCATGTATACGCTTCTTTAGGTAGTGAAGTGACTGGCAATCATAATAAGCATGATACGTCAGCTTAAATGAATGGCAGTGATTCTAGTTGTGCTATGAAGAAAGCAATATTATTGTTTAACGTGCAGTTGACGTTGAGGTCATGAGAGCCGGAGCACAAGTTCCGATTCGAGAATGATGGACAACGAAATCGCCAGTGTCCCTTTCAAAGAAAACATCCCGATTTTGCCTCAATCAAACCTTTCTTTTTGGAAAGAACAACGTTTCAGTCATAGTGCACGCGCAATTTCTACACAGATAGCGCTGTAAGCGCCTTAACATAAGTGAGGTCGGCTGCAAACGAGAGATGAATCGCAATACGACGGCTATAGATTAAGTTGCACAGTACAGCATCCGTACTGGTCAACGTCCATGACTGCACAAGTTCGGGACTCAACAGTTACGACACTGTTAGTTATGTAAGACCATCCCCCACGCCAATGCCGTACCACATCGGATGGTAAGAATCGGTTTTCAGTTCTTCTGAGGACAAAAAACAGCACAGAAAGCAAAATGACATGGGTTTTAATTGTCCTGGGGCAAAATGCTGCACAAAAGAAGTATGACATCAGTTTTTAATTGTCCTTGCGCCAAAAACAGCATAAGCAGCAAAATGACATCTTTATAACAGTCCTAAGACAGACGAGAGGCATGTTCAACATACTGTCCATTTTCTGCCACAAATTGAAAGAGAGAAAACAGCATGTTCCACAATCGATCGGAGTGTCTCGGGGGTCACCTTCTGAAAGCGTTACACAGTGCGCGCTTTCGATTCATCTACGATCATAATTGGAGCACGGAACACATCTTTCAGACAACCC
The DNA here is from genome assembly GCF_023898315.1 of Schistocerca nitens. Classification (NCBI taxonomy): domain Eukaryota; kingdom Metazoa; phylum Arthropoda; class Insecta; order Orthoptera; family Acrididae; genus Schistocerca; species Schistocerca nitens. The sequence goes on from NC_064614.1 coordinate 770,647,919, forward strand.
CATAGCCAAATGGATTAAGATCAAGTGATCTGGATTGCCAGGCTGTAGGGAAATGATGGCTGGTATTTCTAGCATTTCCGAAATGCCTATGCAGTAGCCGCTTCAGTGGCTTTGTAACGTGCGGAGGAGCGCCATCTGGCATAAAATGATCCTATCCACACGTGGACGCTGTTGGAGGGTTGGAATGACGTTGTTGCGCATAAGTTTTAGTTAGTTGATTTGGAGGAGGGGACTAAACAGCGAGGTCATCGGTCCCATCAGATTAGGGAAAGATGGGGAACGAAGTCAGTCGTGCCCTTTCAAACGAACCATCCCGGCATTTGCCTGAAGCGATTTAGGGAAATCACGGAAAACCTAAATCAGGACGTCCAGACGCGGGTTTGAACCCACGTCCTCCCGAATGTGAGTCCAGTGTGCTAACCACTGCGCCGCCTCGCTTGGTTGCGACTAAGACTCTCATAGGGTTTACCAGTGACGGTACAGGTAACAGGACCAGCGGGACTCATCTCCTCGAAAAAATATGGCCCTGCAATAAACGATCCCGTCAACCCGCACATTACAGTCATCGATGCAGAATGAAGTGGTACTGGTGGACATGCACGTGGATTTTCCTTTGCCCATATCCTGCAGTTCTACTTATTGATATGTCCTTGGAGACGGAAATTGGCTTCATCTGCCCACAGAATGTTCCGCGGCTATGCATTGTGTACTTTAATGCAAGCAAGAAATCCCAGTGCGAATGTTTGTATTGCTGGCAGCTCAGCAGGAAACAACTCCTGAATATGGGTGATTTTGTATGGATAGCAACGCAGGATGTTTCGTAGGATTTTATGCGCGGTGCTCCAAGGCATATTTGCACGCTCGCTCCCTCCTGCAATGCTCACATCTTCAAAAAATGGTTCAAATGGCTCTGAGCACTATGGGACTCAACTGCTGAGGTCATTAGTCCCCTAGAACTTAGAACTAGTTAAACCTAACTAATCTAAGGACATCACAAACATCCATGCCCGAGGCAGGATTCGAACCTGCGACCGTAGCGGTCTTGCGGTTCCAGACTGCAGCGCCTTTAACCGCACGGCCACTTCGGCCGGCCCTCACATCTTCTACTGACATCGGATCAAATGCTGTCCTTCCTCGGTCACACTGCGTTTCACAAGAACCGTTCTTTTGGAATTTTGTAATAATTTTCTCCAGACACTTACCAGACATCGGATCAATGTATTTTTTATACCCTTCTGCAGGGCTACTAATTTTTTTTTATTCTAGTGCGCAATCACAGTTCTTGTAAAAGAGTTTTACCAGCAGCGCGAGGTCCTTCATGGAGGCAGTCAAATTTTCGTTAATTTTTTTGTCCCATGACGTTTCCCAATATACCAGTAATATGCTTTTCAGATTTGACGTAATAATGAGCAGTGGTTCTATTTCTACAGCGTTCTGAAACGGGAACTTTAATTATGGATACCATGTACATTCGGTATGAACATTATTTGTTATCAACCGATATGAGCAGTGTTAGAACAGTAAGGTTTTTTTCTTTTTTTTTAGGTCGGATGTTAAATTAGGAGGTGCTGTCTTAAAATAAATTTGGGGCTATGAAACTTGACATGAATAAACGTGTTGTTGTGCTCTTGTCTCTTAACGATCGCTAATAAATAACGTTCATACTATGTATAACAGGAACAAATGACCGATATAACGTACTAGTCGTGCTAATATTCCGCTGTGCTTGTGTGAAATTACGAGGCTGTAAGTACGCTCTTGATGAAACGTAAATTAAAAATGTAAAACCTCCGACACGAAAAATCTCAAGAAATTAAAAAAAATAATTTCTATTGCCTCTTTATGTTTAATGTAAGTAGTAATAGTATGAACCAAGCGTCGTCGCGTCGGGGGAAACACTAAGTAAATAAATTAAAAAAAGAAAAAGAAAAAAGGAGTTAACAGGACATAGGGGTTAACAGGACATAGTGATACACATCCCTAGGGTTGTGAAGCAGCTGAATGGGTTGAAAATAAATAAATCGCCAGGTCCTGATGGGATTCCAATTCAGTTTTACAGAGAGTACTCTACTGCATTGGCTCCTTACTTAGCTTGCATTTATCGCGAATCTCTTGCCCAACGTAAAGTCCCCAGCGACTGGAAAAAAGCGTAGGTGACGCCTGTATATAAGAAGGGTAGAAGGACGGATCCTCACAATTACAGACCAATATCCTTAACATCGGTTTGTTGCTGGATTCTCGAACATATTCTCAGTTCGAATATAATGAATTTCCTTGAGACAGAGAAGTTGCTGTCCATGCATCAGCACGGCTTTAGAAAGCATAGCTACTGTAAAACGCAATTCGCCCTTTTTTCACATGATATCTTGCGAACCATGGATGAAGGGTATCAGACGGATGCCATATTCCTTGACTTCCTGAAAGCGTTTGACTCGGTGCCCCACTGCAGACTCCTAACTAAGGTATAAGCATATGGGATTGGTTCCCAAGTATGTGAGTGGCTCGAAGACTTCTTGAGTAATAGAACCCAGTACGTTGTCCTCGATGGTGAGTGTTCATCGGAGGTGAGGGTATCATCTGGAGTGCCCCAGGGAAGTGTGGTAGGTCCACTGTTGTTTTCTATCTACATAAATGATCTTTTGGATAGGGTGGATAGCAATGTGCGGTGTTTGCTGATGGTGCTGTGGTGTACGGGAATGTGTCATCGTTGAGTGACTGTAGGAAGATACAACATGACTTGGACAGGATTTGTGATTGGTGTAAAGAATGGCAGCTAACTCTAAATATAGATGAATGTAAATTAATGCAGATGAATAGGAAAAATAATCCTGTAATGTTTGAATACTCCATTAGTAGTGTAGCGCTTGACACAGTCACGTCGATTAAATATTTGGGCGTAACATTGCAGAGCGATATGAAGTGGGACAAGCATGTAATGGCAGTTGTGGGGAATTGGTACAATTTTGGGAAGATGTGGTTCATCTGCAAAGGAGACCGCTTATGAAACACTAATACGACCTATTCTTGAGTACTGTTCGAGAGTTTGGGATCCCTATCAGGTCGGATTGAGGGAGGACATAGAAGCAATTCAGAGGCGGGCTGCTAGATTTGTTACTTGTTGGTTTGATCATCACGCGAGTGTTACGGAAATGCTTCAGGAACTCGTGTGGGAGTCTCTAGAGGAAAGAAAGCGTTCTTTTCGTGAATCGCTACTGAGGAAATTTAGAGAACCAGCATTTGAGGCTGACTGCAGTACAATTTTACTGCCGCCAACTTACATTTCGCGGAAAGACCACAAAGATAAGATAAGAGAGATTAGGGCTAGTACAGAGGCATATAGGCAGTCATTTTTCCCTCGTTCTTTTTGGGAGTGGAACAGGGAGAGAAGATGCTAGTTGTGGTACGAGGTACCCTCCGCCACGCGCCGTATGGTGGATTGTGGAGTATGTATGTAGACATAGATGTAACAGCATCATTCCTTCTTACAACAGCATACTTTCATTGTTGCTGGGTTAAAGCCTCTTCTGTTTATGTTGATATCTACATCTACACCCACACTCCGCAAGCCACCTGACGGTGTGTGGCGGAGGGTACCTTGAGTAACTCTATCGGTTCTCCCATCTATCCCAGTTTCGTATTGTTCGTGGAAAGAAAGATTGTCGGTATGCCTTTGTGTGGGCTCTAATCTCTCTGATTTTATCCTGATGGTCTCTTCGCGAGATATACGTAGAAGGGAGCAATAAACTACTTGACTCCTCGGTGAAGGTATGTTCTCGAAACTTCCACAAAAGCCCGTACCGAGCTACTAAGCGTCTCTCTTAGAGTCTTCCACTGGATTTTATCTATCATCTCCGTAACGCTTTCGCGATTACTAAATGATCCTGCTCTCTGTTGGATCTTCTCTCTCTCTTCTATCAACCCTATGTCGTACGGGTCCCACACCGGTGAGCAGTATTCAAGCAGTGGGCGAACAAGTGTACTGTAACTTACTTCCTTTGTTTTCGGACTGCATTTCCTAGGGATTCTTCCAATCAATCTCAGTTTGGCATCTGCTTTTCCGACGATTACTTTTATATGGTCATTCCATTTTAAATCACTCCTAGTGCCTACTCCCAGATAATTTATGGAATTAACTGCTTCCAGTTGCTGACCTGCTATATTGTAGCTAAATGATAAAGGATCTTTCTTTCTATGTATTCGCAGCACATTACACTTGTCTACAATGAGATTCAATTGCCATTCCCTGCACCATGCGTTAATTCGTTGCAGATCCTCCTGCATTTCAGTACAATTTTCCATCGATATACTACAGCATCATCCGCAAAAAGCCTCAGTGAACTTCGATGTTATCCACAAGGTTATTACGACACTTCCCTGCGGCACACCTGAAATCGCTCTTAATTCGGAAGACTGCTCTCCACTGAGAATGAAATTCTACGTTCTGTTATCTAGGAACTCTTCAATCCAATCACACAATTGGTCTGATAGTCCATATGCTCTTACGTTGTTCATTAAACGACTGCGGGGAACTGCATCAAACGCCTTGCGGTATCCCATCAGGTCCAGCGGCCTTTCCTCTTTTGAGCGATTTTAATTGGTTTTCTATCCCTGTGTCATCTATTTCGATATCTACGATTTTGTCATCGGTGCGACAATCTAGAGAAGGAATTACAGTGCAGTCTTCCTCTGTGGAACAGCTTTGGAAAAAGACGTTTAGTATTTCGGTCTTTAGTATGTCATCCTCTGTTTCAGTACCATTTCGGTCACAGAGTGTCTGGACATTTTGTTTTGATCCACCCTCCGCTTTGACATAAGACCAAAATTTCTTAGGATATTCTGCCAAGTCAGTACATGGAACTTTACTTTCGAATTCGTTGAACGCCTCTCGCATAGCCCTCCTCACACTACATTTCGCTTCGTGTAATTATTGTTAGTCTGAAAGGCTTTGGCTATGTATATGTTTACTGTGAAGTTCCCTTTGCTTCCGTAGCAGTTTTCTAACTCGGTTGTTGTACCACGGTGGCTCTTTTACGCCTCTTACGATGTTGCTTGGCACATACTCATCTAATGCATATTGTACGATGGTTTTGAACTTTGTCCACTGATTCTCAACACTATCTGTACTTGAGATAAAACTTTTGGGTTGAGCCGTCAAGTACTCTGAAATCTGCTTTTTGTCACTTTTGTTAAACAGAAAAATCTTCCTACCTTTTTTAATATTTCTATTTACGGCTGAAATCACCGATGCTGTAACCGCTTTATGATCGCTGCTTCCATGTTCTGTGTTAACTGTTTCAAATAGTTCGGGTCTGTTTGTCACCAGAAGGTCTAATATGTTATCGCCACGAGTCGGTTCTCTGTTTAACTGCTCAAGGTAGTTTTCAGATAATGCACTTAAAAAGTTTTCGCTGGATTCTTTGTCCCTGCCACCCGTTATAAACGTTTGAGTCTCCCAGTCTACATCTGGTAAATTAAAATCTCCACCCAAAACTATAACATGGTCGGGAAATCTACTCAAATCTTCGTCAATTTCCTTCGATACCATTGCACTTTTTATCGCTATAAACACGCCTCCCCCTTCACTGTCCAGCCCGTCTCTGCGGTATACATTCCAATCTGAGTTTAGAATTTCATTACTGTTTACATCTGGTTTCAGCCAACTTTCCGTCCCTAGCACTATGTGAGCATTGTGACCGTTTATTAATGAGAGCAGTTCTGGGACCTTTCTATTGACGCTCCTGCAGTTTACTATTACCACATTAATATTGTCATCTCTTCCACGCCTGCGCGTCCCGCACCCTCACCTTACAATAGCTAGTGAAGTTATAATTATTTCTTACATAAAATCTGAAAACCAATCCGTCTTTAATTACCCTAACATTGTCAAAGAGTGGAGTTACCTATGAATTTCACATCGCATTTGTACATAATTGAGTACGAAATTAGTTTCATGCGTCAATTGTCTTCATTGGTTTGATGACAGCGAAATAACTGGCGCTTCATTAAACCGCGAGCGCGAGTCGCGCGGTGCGTTTATATCCAACGATTTGATATTGTTTTGATATTTGCCTAAGTTGCCTAGGTAGCTGACTTATATTTAAATTTCACATTCTATCATTTTTAGATGTATTCTGCTTTTATTTACCTAGGGGCCCCTTACGCGACGACGTGGGTATCAAAATATTACTGGTTATAGTAAACTCAAGGGGCAATAAAAAAATTTTTTTGAGGTTTTTCGTAGAATTTTTTTTAAATTTAAGTTTTATTCCATGCTGTTTAATCTTCATATTTTAGTAATAGACACGATACGATCGACACACTATCCCCACATTCACACAAATATTTTCCGGGACGAAACACGAAATTGCGATGCGAGACCTTTTTCACTTACGCGGTTTTCATGTTTCTTTTTTTAATTCTGGCATGTATTCATTGATGATTTTTTGTATAAATCTAGCTAATTTAGGTGACATAAGCAATAAGCAGTGGCGATAATCCCAAATCAAGTCGGAAGAAAGTGAGATGCCATTGCGGCGTCTTGCAATAGACTGCCTACATTATTACGACAAAATCATTTGATTTAGTACTTTACTGTAGACCTCAAAAAGAACTACAGAAAAGACTGCGAGAGCGTATGTTTTACCTTTTACAGTTGAGCCACCATCACCCTTTTTCTGCTTTGTAGGTAGTGTTACGGGCGACTTCTAAAGCCAAGAATCATCGTCGTTGGTCAACCGTAAAATATAAACATATGTTCTCTCGGGCTTCTATTATGATCTGTTTGAGCTCTAAAATGTTACACTACGTAACTTTTAACTCTCAAGTGTTACGTAGCGTATACCAAGAGAGCGCGCTGGCGGAAAGCATTTTTACATAATTTAGCTGATGAAATTTAAACGGCTGAAAAGACTTATGGAACATAGCTAAGAATCACCCTGATTAAACCAGTTTTCCGACCGAAAAAAATGTGGTAAAATCGGATTTTTCGTTTGTGAACTGTGATGCCACAGAGAGATAGGCACGTTAAACTTTTAACACCCCGCTCTTTACGTAGAGGGTTGTAAACAGTGCACCACCGAAATCAGCTGATCGTCTGAAATAAACGAGTGATAATAGCAAAACCAAGATGGAAGTGAAACAGTCCTAATAGCACAACAGTCCACATCATTTGACCGATATGGAAATGGTTTCGCAATGACAGGTGATGGATGGTTTGAGCCATCTACTTTCTGGCTTGTTCCAAAATGTGTGTCCATGGGACGACACGTAACGATTGTTGTGCCTCGTGTCACTGAAATTCAAGGCGGTACCTGCCTGCCTGGTCTTTTTGCTGGCCACCATATACTGCTTGGTAACCCTCAGTAAGCCTTTCGCCACCTGGTAACAAATATGCTTTTGTTGACATTACCTGAAGCAGTTAGCGGACGAATCCTGTAACATGCTGCATTGCTTGGTAGCTACGTTGGCAAGTGACATACTGCCAGGCGAAAGTCACGGTGCGATCCCCACTTGGTTCAAACTTTTTTCACAGTTAACGTGATTTGCAATTCCTGCAATGTTAAAATAGCGAGTTTCCTTTCATTCAATAGTACCAAGTCATTCGAAAGTACGAAGCACCCTGTGTAATTACAAGTATAGGCCTAAGTGAAAAACTTGGCGGAAACTCAACCATAGAATATACCCCGTCACAAATGACGACCCAAAAAAGAAACACTTGAAATATTTTCGGTTTATAATTTGTTTTTAAATAACAGGTTTTTTCTACGTATGACTGTGAAGGCATTAAAACCAACAACAAATAAGTAAGTACACAAACAGGCACGTTGAACTTACTTCCAGCTGCTACAATTTATGATTTATCTGCAAATAACACTACTAAATATTATGAAAACATTTAAAAGCAACAATGTGTAAGCAAATAGGTACGTTGAACTTACCATCAACTGCTACGGAAATTTCTCAAAATATTTTTAGGTAGCGCTTTTGTCGAACATCTTTCAAGTCTCCCGGCTAGGTTATACCACCTTCTCATCCATTCTGCAAATTGTGTACCTCATTAACAGGAAACAACAGAAGTCTTCGACCACTGTCTTCTGGAAATGCATCTCACGTATCAGCCCTGTTAATGGCTATTATTTCAGTCAGATCCTATGAAGCAGTCTTTCAATGTCAGGATTGGATATTTCCAAAAAATTAATATGTATTTCACAAATTGCATACTTAAGATGCAGCCACTTTTCATTAAGTACAATGACATAAGAGGGAGGCAACAGTATCAGAGGTTGCAGCTGATACTGCGAAGCACGGGCACATCATGCGCAACGAGGGAACCGCGGACGGAAGCCGGTTCTGAGCTAATGCACTGGTCGAGACAAAAGAGGATTGCCTGCAAGAAGCTTAAAGCTGCGGCAGCCAAAATGTGGGCGCACTTCACAGAGCTTCTGAAATAATTTCCCTCGGAACGGATAGCAGCAAGGCGATCATTAATTTTGAGCCCTCTGAAAGCAACACTAATGCGAAAAAAATAATTATACAGAGATAATATTTGTCTTCTACGGGAGATTCATTTACGATTTGACATCCTACCAAGATTCTGAAAACCAGAACACCATCATTCTTCTGTGGGTGCGCTGTAGCTTCACTTATTTTCCAACACAACTCTTGGTTGCCACTGTCCTATGTCATCTGTGCTATCTTCTTCCGAAGGCGTTCCCAGCAAGCAATCAAATGTTACGAAAAAATGAGACAAACATTTCAAAACTGAAAAACGACACCTGGATCTAAACTACAGTCTGTCACTCCAGTCTGTCACTCCATTTCTCTGGTTGATTAACTTTTAAGGCGGGTCATGAGAAGTGCCTGTTAGCACGGTTGGTAAGCTCTGCGAAAGGCAGGGCAAGACTTCTGTATGCAGTCACGTGCCCTTTTTAATCTAAGAATCAGCACAACTAATACTACGTTGCTAAGTGAACAATGTCATTCAGGTAATAGCCTTCAAGCTGTGCCTAACTCATTTCTCTGCCATTAATTATTCTTCCTCTGTGGGGGAACACAGTCACATACAACGTTTTGAAAGAAATTTCCGCCATTTGAGTTTAGATTTGTATTCTTTCATTTCACACAACCATTCTTTCGGCTTTATAGCCATTCTCAACAGAAATTTCAAATCTCAAAAATGTCCGATCTCCCTAAATCGTATGTCGTTGTCAGATCTCAGATTGCACTTGGCAATGGCTGTAAAGCCAGAATCATGACTGTGTGAAATAAATAAATACAAATCTACAGTCAAATGGCGAAATTTATTTCAAAAAATTCTCTGCCATATCCTTTCTCCTACTGCCGATAGTCAAAGTTGGCCCGTGGAGGAAAGGCTCTGTGATAGCAGTACGTGCTATCCTACTGGTGGATGGAAGTTTTGGGTTTGGCCGTGGAGTACAATGTTCCTAACCAGCAGGTTCGGGGTTGACGCCCGAATCAGTACACTTCCCACATACGAGGAAGGAATATTGCAGCGTTCAGTCCGCTGCAGAATTAAAAGTCCATTTTATATTTATACTTATTTCGTGTACCTCGAAGAACAAAAATGCCAGTGATGTTAGTAATAACTCTACAACCAATGTCGGATGAACTGCCTAATAATTTTTCAGTGTTTCAGAGTTTGCATTATACAAAGTCTATAAAACGCCTGAAGAAGACACATTTAGGGGAGACGGAAGGCAAGTGGGCTTCACAAATTCGATTTTTAGATTTTAGCATAATTGAAGTGCCTGGTCTTTCCTGGGTGAAACAGTTTTTGTTTTATATAAATACGACAATTTTTTCGTGAGATATGATGGTTTTCCTGACGCTCTGTGCAATCTGGGGACGGTGACAGCAGGGCTTATGACCGGGTATGTGCAGAACAACCCTATGGTCCTAATGTCACAATTTCTATATTAGCGTGCATTGGGGATGTCCAGAAGAGAATGGGGTCCAGGTTGAGAAGATTATTGAAAGAAAAGTAAAAAATAGTATTGGAAGATGGTAAGAAGATATGTGGTAAAGGTCGCCTGACAAATGTCGAAATAGATAGATTACAGAATTATTATGGCTTGGTCATAAGAAGAAATGCAGGGAATTTAGAAAACATGAAAAAAGCTGTATGGACTATCTTTTTCCATAAGCTTTCCACAAATGAAACTCCAGTGCACGGCCTTTGCCCGAATGATTGTGACACTTTGTATAAGCACAGGAGAAGTGCCAGATATGACCATAAACATTCTTTACCTGCATCAGTAATGAATGAAATTAAACACGTATTTAGATACCTTTGTAAAGATACGTTGTTGAAAAAATATCTTCATGGGAAAACCCAAAGTTTAAATGAATGTGAGTATTCCGTCATTTGGAACCGGTTACCGAAAACTCTTTGTTCAGCTTACAACCCTCAAATTTGGTGTTTATGATGCTATTTTATGCTTCAATGATGATGTAATTAGAAAACTGGATGTTTTGAAATTATTGGGCATAAAATCTAGTGGAAATACTGCAAAATCCTTGGTGCAAATAGATAAAGAGAGACCCTGCAAAGCAGATATTGCTAATTTAAAATGCACAAAAGTATCCAGACAGAAAAGAAGAGGGACCAAGAGAAGAAAAGATCAGTATGATTCAGATGATGTTCAGTATGGTGCAGGAAAATATTAGTGGTAAGTAATTCTAATCAATAACTATACTAGAATTGCAGTATTAAACTTTAAATGAATTTTTCTCAAAACTACATTTTTAACTTTCAGGTACCATTATTTGATATTTCATTGTTTTATCATATATAGTTCTTTTGAAAAGTGTACCTATTCAAAGGGTACAATAGCACTGGCGGAATAGGGATAAAAATTGCCTTCCGTCTCCCCTTTAAGTGAAAACCCTAACTGCACAGCTGGCGTAACGGCGGAATTTACAACCTGACAGTCTGTTTGTGAGATCTGCACCCTTTGCGGAAACGGTTAACCAGTCCAGTAGCATTCCATGTCTTTGACGATTGTACGACACCACAGAAAACCTACTCATATCCGTGGAAGGGTTATCGCGACAAATTTACATCCTTACAAACAGAGTTATTCTCATTCATTAACCTTTTATAGAAGATTCTGTTAACAGGATAGATGGTTAAGTACTGTTGTTCGTAGATATACAAGAGTAATGTTAATATTCGGACACAATGAAAATTTTTACTTTATAGTTTGTAACTTTATTCTCAACAAAAAATAAAAAATAATGAAGTATTGTATGAAGGTAGATTTTCAGTAAATAATAGCATGACTTTTTTACATAGTTTGTAACAACTGTTAAATAATACGTCTTAAATGAAATACTATTTGATTCTCGCGTTACTTTAATTTTCGCGCTGTTGGCAGTGTAGCCTTGTTTTGATTGTTTACGCCAATTTATGTACTCCGAGTTAGAAGGCAGTGTTTGTTTACTAGCACTGTTGCCTTTTGAGACAGTACAATGCTGCGCAAAACTAGTATCAGTTTTCATTCACGACAACTTGTGATTTTTCACAGCACGAGAAGTTAATTACGTACAAAAACTGCTGTCATGCAGAACATGAGTAAGAGTACTGTGGTAGATCTCGTCAGACGATTCAAATACGAGGACTGCATAGACTCTGAAGTTGGATGCACGTGACAAGAGAAATTTAATATGAAAAATGAAGAAGGCACTTAAATTAGGAAGTGAGATTCTACACAAGACTAGAAATAAGGTACATCCTCCAACGATTCGCAGAGCATTGAAAGATTGCGGCTACAATGGAAGAGTGGCTAGGAAGAAACAGTATGTGAATGTACAGAATAGAGAGAAGACATTGGATTTTCCTAAAGAGTTTGTTACGAAGGAAGAAAAATGGTGAAATGGCATTATTTTTACCGGAGAAAGGAAACTTAGCATTTTCGGGTCGGATGGATGAAGGCTGAAGAATTTCAAATCACAAATGTTCAGCCCACAGTAAAGCGTGGAGGTGACAACGTTCTTCTCTGTGGCGTATATGCCCTTTTGGAATCGGTAAATTAGGAGTCGTTAACAGTATTCTGGACAAATTTGTCTATCTGAACACATTAAACAACAATTTACGCAAAAGCGCTGAAAAACGGGGATATCAAATGCGGTCACATTTGACTAAGATAGTGACCCGAAACATAAGGCTCGCATTGTGCGGCAATAACTGTTGTAAAACTGCCCAGAAGTCTTACACCCACCACCTCCATCACCAGACCTCAATCCTAATGAGAAAGTGTGAGCAGAACTAGAGCGACGTATCAGAAAAACACCAATATCTTCCAAACAAACTATGAAGCGTCGTTTAAATGACCAAAAGGAATGTGTATATGCTGATTATTAGCAGTACGCCGCAGCGTACGAAAGAAGTGACACAACAAAATACACTATGTGATAGAAAGTATCCGGACACCTGGCTGAAATTGACTTACAAGTTCGTGGCGCCCTCGGTAATGGTGGAATGGTGTTGCCCCACCCTTAGCGTTGATGACAGCTTCCATTCTCGCAGGCATACATACGTTCAGTCAGTTGCTGGAAGATTACTTGGGGAATGGCAGCCCATTCTTCACGAAGTGCTGCACTGAGGAGAGGTATCAATATCGGTCGGTGAGCCGTGGCACGAAGTCGGCGTTCCATAACATCCCAAAGGTGTTCTGTAGGATTCAGGTCAGGACTCTGTGCAGGCCAGTCCATTACAGGGATGTTATTGTGTAACCACTCCGCCACAGGCCGTGCTTTATGAACAGGTACTCGATCGTGTTGAAAGATGCAACAGTGGGAACCAAGAAGGTGCCTAAAACATCAATGTAGGTCTGTGCTGTGATAGCGCCATGCAAAACAACAATGGGTGCAAGCCCCCTCCATGAAAAACATCATAACATCACCGCCTCCGAATTTTACTGTTGGTACTACACTTTGTGGCATATGGCGTTCACCGGGCATTCGCCGTACGCACACCCTGCCATCGGATCGCCACATTGTGTACCGTGATTCGTCACGCCACACAAAGTTTTTCCACGGTTCAATCGTCCGATGTTTACGCTCTTTACACCAAGCGAGGAATTTACTGGAGTGATGTGTGGCTTATGAGCAGCCCCTCGACCATGAAATCAAAGTTTTCTCACCTCCCGCCTAACTGTCATAGTACTTGCAGTGGATCCTGATGCAGTTTGGAATTCCTGTATGATGGTCTGGATAGAAGCCTGACTATTACACATTACGACCCTCTTCAGCTGTCGGCGGTCTGTGTCAGTCAACCGACGGGGTCAGCCTGCACGCTTTTGTGGTGTACGTGTCCCTTCACGTTTACACTTCGCTATCACATCGGAAACAGTGGACGTAGGGATGTGTAGACGTATGACACAAGTGACACCGAATCACCTGACCGCGTTCGAAGTCCTTGAGTTCCGCGGACGCCTCATTCTGCTCTCTACTGAGTTCATTGATATGGAGTACCTGGCAGTAGGCAGCAGCACTATGCACGTAATATGATAAACGTATGTTTTTAGGGGTGTTCGGATATTTTTGTGCACGTAGTTCAGCTATCAGACAAGGTATTATTTAAACATATATTCCTCAAAAAATCGTCTTGAAATAATTAGTTCTGAAAGTGTCCGAATACCGAAGTAACGTGAAATAGGACCTAGTTTTATTTAAATATTATTATTAATTAACGACTGTAAGCTACGTTAATAAAGTTTATGCTACTATTTACAAGACATATAATTTAATATAATACTCGATTACGTATTTTTGTTAAAAACGTTATGAAGTTACAAAATAAAAAACTCAGTGTCAGACTTTTTAACGTTACTCACTGTAAATATTCCAAAACTGAAAACTGAGACTTAGCTGAAGATGGGAAAAAGTCTCTCGTCATTTGGGGACAAAATACGTGTCTTAAGCGATAAGATTAATGTGTGTGAACACGTCACCACACTCTCAAGAAAGGTACGACGAGAGGAGAAAAAGGTTGCACCGTGTGTTGCTCGTGCTTTGTGCACCTCTACTATGGGAAAAAAGTATGTTACAAATGAGGAAATAGAACTTATAATCTGTAAAACTTCAAACGGTACGTCAGCTGTCCCTTGACAAAATGAAACAAATATTAAGAAGTAATACGACCCGTATATGCGACTCTTTTGAAAAACATGGTTTCATTACAGCGAAGCGATGAGCGAACGTTGGAATTCCGGAAAACTGACAAAGTTGTGTAGCCAGCAGAACAGTGGCGGGTATTGCAACAACTAACGCCGGACCGCCCTATGTACCTGGTCCGTGCTGTGTGTGTGTGTGTGGGGGGGGGGGGGGGGGGGGGGACGGCGGCGCCTGCCCCGTGAAAGCCTGCGAGCGCGCTGTTGACATACTCGCCGAATAACATGCACTATCGCTTGTCTGCCCTGCTAACGTTTCTGTCGGCTTTAGTAGCGGCTGTAATCTTCTGTTTGCCGAGCAGATAACGCCACTATTGACGGGATGGTATGTGAGGGGCAATGCGCGGCTGCCCTGCGGGATTCGAACGGAAATCCCGTGTGTGTGTGTGTGTGTGTGTGTGTGTGTGTGTGTGTACACACACACACACACACACACACACACACACACACACACACTCCCAATAAACAGTTTGATACACAGTATTGGACGGTCAATTCTGTATAGACCACACACAGTAGCTGCGAGACCCCGCATAACAATGACATATGAATTGACGTAGAAGCGTTTGTATTATGAAATGTTTCTCATACAAAGGCCGTTCTCATCATTCACCCCACATATTGTATATTAAGAACACGAGAACGGTAGACTGAAGTAGCGATTAACGAAGAGCGTAGGATATGACAGCTAGTCAACTACGAAGTCGTTAGCGACGGAGCACAAATTCGAATAGAAAAAAGAAAATTGGAAAGAGACTGACCCACATTACTTTTAACGGAACCATTCTTCTTGGCCTTAATAGTTGTAGGGAAACCACGGAAAACCTAACTCTGGATGGCTGGACTGGCATTTGTACTCCGGTTTTGTCGAATGAAATTTCATTGCCTCAACCACTGCGACATCGCATTCGGTTACACAGCCGACGATGGAACAATAGGATAGAAAATCAGTTGAAATAGTTGAACAGAAGGAGCGTCACTGGATCTGATAGAACATTAGTAAGATTATAGAGTATGCGAAAGAACTTGCTCCTCTTCTAGCAGGATTGTGTCGTAGGTGGATAGATGAGCGAAGCACACTCATTCCCGTTTTCGAGAAGAATCGTCGAACAGACGCACCGAACTATAGGCTGATGCCGGTTTGTTGTAGAATTTTGGAGCACGTTTTATGCTCGCGTGTTATGACGTTTCTAGAGACCGGGTATCTCCTCTTAAGGAATCAACATGGATTCTGAAAATAACGATCGTGTGAAACTCAGTTCGGTCTATTGCCCAAGAGACCGAGGAAGCAATAAATACCTACGCCCAAATTGACGCCTTGCACCTCGGCTTCCGAAAGGAGTTCGACTAAATTTTGCACTGCCTTCTCATGAAAAAAGTACATGCGTACGGAATATCATGCCAGCCGTACGACTGGGCCGAAGAGCTGGTAGCGAACAGAAAACTTCAGGAGGGAAAGTAGCTTCGAGCGAACTCCAGAGGAGTGTTACAAGACCATTATCGCATTACAGATAAACCACCTCGTGGATAACGTCGGGAAATTCCGTGAGGCCTTTCGCGGAAGAAGTGTTGTATCCAGAGAGTCCCAACGCTAGAAAATTTTAGCGAAATGCAGGAAGACCTGCAGAGGATCGACGCTTGGTTCAGGGACAGGCAGTTGACCCTCAGCATAGCTATATGTAACGTATTGCCCATAAAGCGGCAGAAGGACTCAATAGTGTACGTTTAAAGGATTGCAGAACAACTTCTGTAACCTGACATACACAGTGAACACCTATACTATCGTGCCGCGCGGGATTAGCCGAGCGGTCTAGGCGCCGCAGTCATGGACTGTGCGGCTGGTCCCGGCAGAGGTTCGAATCCTCCCTCGGGCATGCGTGTGTGTGTTTGTCCTTAGGATAATTTAGGTTAAGTAGTGTGTAAGCTTAGGGACTGATGACCTTAGCAGTTAAGTCCCGTAAGATTTCACACAAATTTTGAACATTTGATACTATGCGTACGGAGTGATTTAAAGTGGAACAACGACATTAAATTAATCGCAGGTACAGCAGATGCCAGAATGATATTCGTTGGAGGAATCCTAAGGAAATGTTGTCCACCCAGAACGGAGATACGTTACAAAACCCCAGTTCGAACAATACTTTAATGTTGCTCATCAGTCTGGAATCCATGCCAGATAGGACTGATGGCAGAAACAGGGAAGATCCAAAGAAGAGCAGCACGTTTCGTTACAAGTTCATTTAGCAAGCGTGGAAGTATCACAGAGATACTCAACCAATTCCAGTGCTAGTCGCTATAAACGACGGGTTCTGCATCACAGAGTGGTTTACAATTGAAGCTCGTAGAGCGCTGATTCATAAAGGAGTCAACAGATACATTGCTTCAATGTACAATTATCTCGCGTATAGACTATAAAGGCAAAATTAAAGAGATTGGAGCTCACACGGAGACTTAACAATCGTTCTCACCGCGAACCAGTCGCGACTAGAACGGGAAGGGGGAGGGAGTGATACGTGTACACTAGCTAACCTCCGCCACACCACCATACAATGGCTTGTGCTATACAGGTGTAGATGATAAAATATTTACTTATCGCTATGAATGAAGAGGATAACTGTACAAGGGCGGAATTTGTATTTTCCTGTGAACAGTCGAGCGCTATGTATGGGCGGACATCAACTCCGCTGGTCAGAAAAAGTCGGGAAAGGAACACCCACTAATTCCCCTATCTGAATTCCGCATATTGACCTTCAGCTAGAAGAGCGCGTGCATACACTATGTGATCAAAAATATCCGGATACTCCCAAAAAACATACGTTTTTCATATTAGGTGCATTGTGCTGCCACCTATTGCCAGGTATTCCATTTCAGCGACCTCAGCAGTTATTAGACATCGTGAGAGAGCAGAATGGAGCGCTCCGCGGAGCTCACGGACTTTGAACGTGGTCATGTGACTGGGTGTCCCTTGTGTCATACGTCTCTACGTGAGATTTCCACACTCCCTAGGTTCACTGTTTCCGATGTGATACTGAAGTGGAAACGCGAAGGGACGCGTACAGCACAAAAGCATACAGGCCGACGTCGTCTGTTGACTGACAGAGACCGAGAACAGTTGAAGAGGGTCGTAATGTGTAATAGGCAGACTTCTATCCAGACCATCACACAGGAATTGCAAACTGCATCAGGATCCACTGCAAGTACTATGACAGGCGGGAGGTGAGAAAACTGTTTTCATGGTCGAGCGGCTGCACATAAGCCACACATCACTCCGGTAAATGCCAAACGACGCCTCGCTTGGTGTAAGGAGCGTAACCATTGGAAGATTGAGCAGTAAAAACGTCGTATGGAGTGACGAATCACGGTTCATAATGTGGCGGTCCGATGGCAAGGTGTGGGATTGGCGAATGCCCGGTGAACGTCTTCTGCCAGCGTGTATAGTGTAAACAGCAAAATTCGGAGGCGGTGGTGTTATGGTTTGTTTGTTTGTTTGTTTGTTTAAATGAGGAGGGAGGGGACCAAACCGCTAGGCCATCGGTCCCTTGTTCCGAATAAAACAATGCCACATGGGTGAGAATAAAACAAGCAAGACTGACAACGCAAAACTGAGAGAAAGGAAAAAACCAAAAGAACGACGGAAGGGCAACAAACACTTGAATAGACAAAAGGGGAGAAGAAAACCACAGAAACGCAAGCAACAGGTAGAAGAGATTAAAACGGCAAAACAGATTACCATGGCTGGCTGGCTATGAGAATAAAAAGGAGAAGCCAGGCACTCTGCAACACATTAAAAAAAAAGGTTCAAATGGCTCTGAGCACTATGGGACTTAACATCTGAGGTCATCAGTCCCCTAGAACTTAGAACTACTTAAACCTAACTAACCTAAGGACATCACACATATCCATGCCCGAGGCAGGATTCGAACCTGCGACCGTAGCGGTCGCGCGGTTACAGACTGAAGCGCCTAGAACCGCTTGGCTACACCGGCCGGCAACACATTAAAACCTCCACCCTAAAAGCACTAGGGTGGAGGACACAGAGGGACAAAAGACATGCGCTGAAACTTAGATCAAATGATAAAACCCAACCTCACGAATAAAACGTAAAACTAAAACAGCCTATGAGGCGTTTTCAGATAAAATTAGCGGTCAGAGTGGGACAGTGCACCAGAAAATGGGTCACTGTCAACTGCGCGCCGCATCGCCACCGAGGCGGGCCCTCACGGCGCAGATGGTGTCCGTGGGTCGCCCAAGAGTGGCCAATGCGGAGTCGACAGAGAACCACAGAGTTCCTGCGAGGGGCCAGCATGGAGGACTGCCACACATTCGTAGTTTCCTTAATGGCACCCAGTTTGTTGTGCGTACTAAGACTATGCCATTCCATCTCCCAAAGCAGACTTCTGTAGAATTTTGAAAGTAGCAGCTCAAACCATAGAATGGGATCGGAACTCATAGGGCCGAAAAGTGTGATGCTTCTTTTAGTCGCCTCTTACGACAGGCAGGAATACCTCGGGCCTAATCTGACCCCGGGGCCCGCATGGGGCGCGGTGGTGTTATGGTGTGGTCGCATTTTTCATGGAGGGGGCTTGCAACTCTTGTTGTTTTACGTAGCACTATCAAAGCACAGGCCTACATTGATGTTTTGAGCACATTCTTGCTTCCCACTGTTGAAGAGCAACTCGAGGATGACGACTGCTTCTTTCAACACGACCGAGCACCTGTTCATATTGCACGGCCTGTGGCGGAGTGGCTACACAAAAGTTACATCCCTGTAATGGACTGGCCTGTACACAGTCCTGACGTGAATCCTATAGAACACCTTTGGATGTTTTGAAACGCCAACTTCGTGCTAGGCCTAACCAACCGACGTCGATACCTCTCCTCAGTGCAACACTCCGTGAAGAATAGGCTATCGTTCCCCAAGATATCTTCCAGCACCTGATTGAACGTATGCCTGCGTGAGTGGCAGCTGTCATCAGCGCTAAGGGTGGGCCAACACCATATTGAATTCTAGCATTACCGATGGAGGGCGCCACGAAGATGTAAGTCATTTTCAGCCGCTGCGCCTGCTAACGCCGCGTGGGCCACAGACGAGGAGAGGACGATCTCCACGTCGCCGCTGTTTTTGTTTTTAACAGTTATTTTCTGGGAGTATTGGAGAAAGTTATGTAGAACAGGATTCAGACCTCAATTACCCGCGTTCAGCAAAATTTAACATCGATTTTAGTGAATTTTATTACACATTAGCAGTAAATTATTTTTACGCGGTAGCGATGAAAAAGAGATCACAGTTAATTTATTTACTGAGTTAGCTGTCTTTTCTCAAAACACACCGAACCTGTTATTGAGAGAAAGAGAACCATTATAAAATAACAAGCAGCGCTAAAGCGTGAAAAACATTTAGACTGACGTCTTCAACAACCTGTACCACATTGCTTAACAAGTACTGTGCTGGTGAAACGGGCTGAACTGGAGGATTTGATCCGGTAGTAAGATTCGGAAATTGCTTAAACGATCTTTTTTTTTTTGTATGTTAACGTCAAACATGAGATTAAAAATGAACTGCAATAATGTAACAAGCGAAATAAGGGGACATGAATTTTATTTTTCCTTTCGCTGTGGATTCAACATGAAGCTCCGTGAAAGCCTGAGGAGGAAGGTGTAACGCAAATTCATTCTTTTGTTTGAAAAACATTATTATCGGAATGCACTTCTTAGTAATATCATGGCATTATTTCATTTCGACAATGAATAACTAGAATTATAACTGTGCGACGACTTATACTAAGAGGAAGCGCCTGTGATATGTTCTACGAGATATTTTACTGATGTACAATGGACAGTGTACGATAGGTAGGCTGCCAACACATTCGTCTGCGGCGAAGCTCTTAAAAATTTAATTGCTCCGACATAGGTAGCTCTACATTTGAAACTACTTTACTTCATTTCTTTGCTCAAGTCCTCATTACTCAAATTGGTTAGAAATCGCACTGTTGTACAGTTATCCAGAGCATACGTATAAGCTGCAGCTTAAATCTGCCAACTGCACGCAGCTGGGAGAGCATTGCTCCAACCACTTCCGAAAGATGGCGTCACTCACTCGAGAAAGGAATACCCGCTTCCTGGAGCACACGCTCACTTATCCTGAATCAGTGTGGATGGCAGTTGCTGGGCGGAAGACGACAATTTTCTCATGAGAGTGGATTCCCAACATATCTTCTCTGAAGTGTAGTTGCAGCTGGAACTAGGCGTGACGTTGACAAATGTAACACGACCTCTCGATAGGGGCGTTCAATTTCTGCTTCGGCAGAGAGATGATGGGCCTAGTAGTTACGATCTGCAAACCCTGTGCGTTTCGGTCTGGTTGCTACTGTTAATACAACACACTGACGCTTTTGGTTTATAAATAGCGCTGACCGAGACTGATTCCAATGTAAATATACTATAGCTTGTTCACTTCTGTGCTCATCTGTGTGCATGATCTCCTTTATTTCGGAAAATACATCTGAAGTCGAAGACTCCCGAAGCATACCTACTACAATGGCGTTGCATAAACCAAGCACGTTAGTAAAACACACTTCACGGCCTGAACCAAACTACAGTCTTCCATTTCATCACTCCGGGTTTAAGTGAGGCCATGGAGGCACCTGTTAGCTTCGTTGGTAACCGCCTCAGAAAGGCAAGGCAACGCTAGTGGTGGGAATCATGGTCCAGTTGTAATCTGAATACCGGTACGACGTCTTCCCATAGCCTCGCTGGTTACATTAAACCCCTTTACCACTTTTTTCAACACAGATTTTATGTACTCCGATTCTTCTCTCATAAAAAGTGTACCTGATACCAGCTGGACCGCAGAATTATTTGCGAATCCCAAAGACTTTGTTCCACTCAGAACAAATTATTTACTTGTATTAAGCACGCTTTCTATGAAACGTAGGCACGCTATTTGTTTTCCGTGAATTATACCGATTTTAGACAAATATTTTGTTACTGCATTTCTAACAACAACAAGACACTGTGGTAATGTGGTAACGTCAGAATGTCGTGAACCATGGAAATAATAACTGTGCTTCCTCTCAATTTAACAGAAATTTTATTGTATGCACCTCAATAAGTTCGAATTTAAGTTTAATATTCCATATGCTAATCGAACGAAACTTTTACCAAGTGCGGATCAGTCGATAATGAACGGAGATGAAAATAAAAAATATTAAATACAACTTCTGTCTTGAGTCTGAAATGGGAGTTAGGTTTTAGATGACACACGTGTCAAATACTCCTCTCGATTACCGTGATCATAAATAGCAGTAAAAAATTCAGCAATTAAACAATGCTCCTTCCACAGCCTCTCACTCTTATGACATTCGCCCGGTATTAGCCTTCAAACATGCAGAAATGTGAAGACAACAGACCGCTACAACATCAGGATTAATCGGGAAGTTTGGAAACATAATCTATTCTCAATGACACCTTCACAGAGAAGCAAGCTGTCTGCTGCATATTCAGTCAACATATGACGTGTATCCCATAAATATTTACAGGGTAACATGATCCTTTCACAACATATGTAATAATGAAAACAAATGCACCAAAATGTTGATAATAAAGTGAAAGTGCGGCGATATGAAACTGTGTTTTGGTAAAATTGTGGTCATTATTGTAGACGTTGCTCATGCGTAAGAAGTATTTCCTTCCGATCTGGACGAAAATCTTCGTGAATATTCATACCACAGCTATCAATGACAATGACATTCTGAAACGTGATGCGAACTTATTCGTAATAATTTGCGTTTCTAATTTATTCCGACGACATATGGAGCACATGACTTCCAACTAACACTATGTCAGTCCTTCAGAAGCCTGTATGGAATTTGAGTAGATGTATTTATATATCCTCATAAAAGCACGGTTGTATAAAATATTCTGTAAGTATATTTTTCACCTAATTATTTTCATTGTATTATGACGGCAAAAACTATTATCATTGTAAGATGATCCCTCGATGAACAAATAAATACGACGAAAAATCAGAAGTACAGCGGCAGTTACGTTCCGTCCAAAAGTCATGTTGTGTTCGTTAGTACCGGTTTTACTTCATGATGTGAAAACAGTAATATCTGCGCTGCATACCAAGGTAATGAATCCCAGCGGGTGTGTCCGAATTCCTAAGAGACAAAACTGCTGAGGTCATCGGTCCCTAGACTTACACACTACTTACACTAACTTAAACTAACTTACTCTAGGCACAACACACACACACACACACACACACACACACACACACACACACACACAAACGCACGCGCGCGCGCCCGAGGGAGGACTGGAACCTCCGGTGGGAGGGGCCGCGCAATCCGTGATATGGTGCTTCGAACCGCGCGGCACTCTGCGCGGCAATCCCAGCGCGTATGAGATCGGTTAAAACTATTGGTTAGCGAATACAAACACTGACGGGGTACTATTAGGTCTCCTCACATCAGTCATTGTCTTTAAACAGCTACTTTTGCACTTTTTCTGTTGTTTAAGCGGAAGATATCACGCCAACTATTCACCAATGCTATCACGCCTTGAGACACAACGTTATTAGTCACTTACCTTGCATAAGTTTATGTGAGTTCCTGGAGTACCTGGTGCTGGTCTGATCGATAAGTCGACCGACCGCGTTAATTTTAGAACCCCTTCTGATGCAAGGGTTCGTGGCACGATCAATATCGTTGCAACTGATACTGTTTTCTTTGTTCACCAAACATCGTTTCTCAATCGCCGTGTCGCGACACATTTGTGTGCCGCGAATGCCTGTCAAGTACGTGGCGAGACTTTTAATGTCTTCTAATCGTCTGCAGATAAAATATCTACTACATAAAAAATTCTCACCAAATAATTTCTTTGAGTAGTCCAATTTGCAATTTCCATAATAAGACAAGGTATTTTGTGTATGTTTGAAACATACTTTGGTGTGCCCCAAAGGAAAAGATAGTTGAGAAACGCTGCACCAGACCGTTACCAAGCCTGCTATTAGGACAGAGCTATTTCCCATATCATCATGACTTTGATCTTCCGTAAGTCTGCCATTTGATGATGATTATGTTCGATGTGGGGCGCTCAACAGCATGGTCATCAGTGCCCTTACAAATTTTCAGCATGCCGTTCGTTTGGGAGGGGGGGGGGGGGGCGGACACATGAAGGCTCTTCCCACTGGCGGAGTTGCTTATAGGGCATAAAAGTCCTGCTATGAATTATAAAAACCACCGTCATGAAGCACTAAACTAAGACACTGAAAACCGATTAATAATAATCACAAACTTTGTGGGAAAGCTATCCATTCACAGCACGCTTACCTCCCCTCAGGAGCACTTTAGGGATGGGGTCCGACCACAAAATTTCAAAGCTCGTGTTACACGGGTGTCGGTGTCAACGAGGATGGTGGGCAGATCTACAGCCAAACTGAGGGTTGTCCTTTTGTCCCTACATGAAAGACACACAACCAAAACAAGCTGAACCGAGTGTGGCAACCACAAACTTCACACAGTGGTGGATCCTCCAGTCAGAGGAGGAAACCGTGTGGTAATGGGCAATGTCCTACGCGCAGCTGGTGGGCAGCACTTCCTTCCGTCGGTGTGGTTGGAATGAAGTCCGCTATGTCTGCGTTGTCTCTTCCATTTGAAATGAAGCTAATAGTAACTGAAAAGACAAGCCAGTGAACGACAACCTCAACCCCCCAGGACATACAAATCGACTGGGAGGCAATAGTGAAACAAGAATTAGGTTCTTTGCCGTGTTATCAAAAGGACGTTTTTATTACTTTCCTCCACAAACCGTAGTCACACCTCTTCTAATTTTTCCTAATCTGTTTTCCAGGAGTCCACAATTCACAGCCATACCATAAAGCACTCCTCATAAATGACTTGACCATTTTTCCTCTTTCTATTCGTATATTCAGTGGTTGTAGATTGAGACATTTTTTTTAATTTGTTAATTCGCACTGATCCTTCTTTTAATAACGTTATGGGAGCAAAAAAAAAAAATTCTATGTCTGTATGCAAAGAAATCGGTGGAGAACGGACACTGATTAACACCATACGTGCAGGAAAGACTGGAATGATTTCCTAAAAAAAGGAAACAATTTGGGAAGAAAATCAAGTAGCCGGCGCAGAACATCAGTAGTGCAGAGTGTGGTCACTGGAATAAACTGTAAGATCTACATCCACATGGTATAAATGGCAAGGAGGAGAGAAAATGGATGGAATAACAAGTCACTGCTTTTGGTGTATGATAAACAGGGTATTATGGTCTAGTAGTCAAGCTCATACCAGGAATCGAGAGGTCGCAGGATATAATCCAAGTAGAACCTGGCAAATATTTCAGTCGGTTTTTGACGTATCCTTCACCACACTGACCAGGGTGCAGCATACTGATACTGCATCTGTCTCATCAGCATCCTTCTATGCCAACAGGTGGAAGTAGGATTCAGCTCTGTTTCTGAAGACGACATGCAACATCTCTTTGATCGCCTCTTTGCGCGATTGTACCAACACGAAACTACACAAGATACTGAAATTGTTGTCCACGACACTATTGTCTGGAGACAGGTGATAATGTGGGCGCTGTTCTACCTCAACAAAATATGAATAAAAACTCATGGGGGTAAGAATGAATTGGCCTCAGACTGCAATTAAATGATTGATTTTTTTTCCTTTTACCATGATCGATTTCGATACTTCTAATCTCATCTTCAGATGTGCCTGATAAATATACATAAAATCGATGTGCGGTATGTTTATCTTAGGATCATGTTCCGCTCTCGTCAACTGTCCTGCAGCAACGTGCAGTGTCACATCCAGGGATGCACATAGGCTGTCGCTTCGTGCGTTGTGTTTTGTGATTGCACGTTACTGTAGGACATTTGAGGACAGCAAGACTTGGTCGTAAGATAAACGTGCCACACGTTGCTTTTATGTATACAGGGTGTTTCAAAGTCTTTGCGATAAATGTCTTTGGTGATGGATCACGTCATGGGGACCAACTTGTGTTGGGACTAAATGTTCACTGACGCTTCCCTGTGACGCTAGGTGTCCTTTAGTATTCGCCGGCCCTAGTACGACGAAATTTCACCGAACTAGCAGGGTCTAATAACGAAGTGTGCATCATACTACCTACGACAGTAAATTGATGTAGAGATTTTTAACAAGAAAATCATAAGAGTAAGTGTGTCTAGGCCAAGCAAGATATTTTAGAAGCGATTCAGGAACTTCAATTTTGCTCGGGCTACCATCTTACCCGTGGAGCAGATGACTAGATGATATGCAATACATTGGATACGAACACGAAGATTGCTTACTCCCTGCCGCCTCTTAGGGGCATAATCGACACAGAAGGACGCCTAGCAGAGAGCATTATGTCTGACAAAAGGTGATTCCCATGACGTTGTGTGAAATCCCTAGGCGTTTATTGCAAAGACTTCGAAACACACTGTGTGTATGAGCTGGGAAAGGTGAAAAGGGGTAAAAGGAAATCCTGTTAGTTTCGCAGTGAATGACGAAATAATTTTCACATTTCACGATTCTGGGTACGCTTATTATTAGTCAACAGCCGTTACATTTTCTGTCTTTCTTCAAACTAATACTAAATTCATACGTATGTCTGTCCGGCTAGATGGCGGTGCAGGACGCTAATTTTTTAAGGAAATTTCTTTTCCAGGGAACAGGTTATCTTGACTTATCCCCTGGTTGTTTTGATTAATGTACTAAGCTGTGGATGAACACTAAACACACCAATGTACGCAAATTAGGAACCACTTCGCTAAGTCACAAAGACGTTAGTCTGCTACGTTCATGCACTTCCGTTCAACAAAGTGCTATACAGGAAGATGAGGGAGTAGTGTATTCCTGACGTCACCATGAATTCAACAGTCATAATTTATTAACATTGCTAACTAAAGAGTCCTCATAATGACAAGTTTGTTTTGAGTTTTTTAAAAAAATAACGAATATTATTTCGCTAAAACCTTATTCTGAGGCCATTATCCCCGGCTTAGAATAATCTCTCTCTTTCTTTCTTTCTTTCTCTCTCCTCCTTCCCCACTCCTTTCGTTGTCTTAAAATAGGTATGTGATTAGTGATTCCTCTGAGAATTCGTTGAGGACAGAATTCACATGTCGTTGGTTAACGTTTCTCCAGGTACCTCGTGAACAGACACCAAATGCTGCACACGCCGTTACAATGGACATGCATACAGAGCAATTTCAAAATCTGCTATTGCTGGCTGCATGATACGCACATCACGCCAACTGTGACTGTTAAATAAATAACTTTCATAAACAGCGATATCACAAGCGAATCCACCTGTTTCCTGGTAATCTAAAAAACATTTCTTTGGTACATAGCTCTCACACTTAACAGTCTTAAAAATTCTCTTACTATTGCAGTTTTATTATAACAGATTAAGAGAGCACTTTCATTTACTCTGGAGAATTTGGAGACCGCACGGCGACACAAAATTTCCAAGAGCTCAGCCCCACATATCGAAATCCTACATTCAGCTCCGAGCGAGATTCTTATGGAAACTGTTAGTACCGTAATTAAAGCACCCCACACTGTGATTAACTAGTTAGTTTTAATGATGTGCTATGATAGGTGGTCTCTGATGGCAATACTATTCAGTGAGGTGCACATGGTGGTTTAACAAGGATTTCGAATGATCTTGGAAATCGTTAAAATTAAATAAAAAAAGATCGTTTCGGCCAAGAAAATATGAACCTAAACATACGCTTTAGCTGCTGGATTACATTCTATCTCAAAAATACTTCAGGCTTTTAACTTTTGTAACTTCACTCGTATGATTTACCGCCAATGTTGCCCCCTTTTACTATACATCACCTCCTCAGCAACAATTTCAGACTCCATACAATACTAATCAAGGCCATTAAACTATATTAATGAGTTTAATATGGTGGTCAGACGAATCGTAGGTACAAGGAAGGTAATTCTTCTAGATAAGCTTAAGTATTGAGACATGAGTGGGGCAGTGCACAAATGGGTTAATTCATATTTAACTGGAAGAATGCAGAAATTTGAAATTAACAGAACAGACAATCTGCAAAAATCTGCTGAGTCCTCCAACTGGGGGGGTATCAAGAAAAGTGTCCCACAGGGTTTAGGTTTGGTCCCTTATTGTTCTTAATATATATTAATGACTTGCCGCTCTGTATTCATGAAGATGCAAAGCTAGTTCTCTTCATTGATGATACAAGTATAGTAATCACACCCAAAAGAGACAAGAGTTAGCAAAGGAAATTGTAAATAATGTCTTCCAGAAAATTAATAAGTGGTTCTCTGCAAACGGACTCACTAAATTTTGAGAAAACACATTATACTACTGTAGAGTAAATGGCATAGCACTGTTGATGAATATAGACTTTGAACAGAAGTTTGTTGCTAAGGCAGAACATCCAAAATTTCTGGGTGTGTGCATTGATGAGAAATTGAATTGGAAGAAACACACTGATCTGCTGAAACGATTGAGTTCAGCTACTCATGCTATTAGGGTTATTGCAAATATTGGCGATAAAGATATCAGTAAATTAGCGTACTATGCCTATTTTCATTCACTGCTTTCAAACGGCATATTTTGAGGTACTTCATCATTAAGAGAAAAAGTATTCATTGCACAAAAGCGTGTAATCAGAATAATAGCTGGAGCCTACCTAAGAACACCTTGCAGACATTTATTCAAAGAATTACGAATAATCACAGTATCTTCACAATACATATATTCATTTATTACTGATAACCGATCCCAGTTCAAAAATAATAGCAAAGTGCGTGGCTACAACACTAGGATAAAGGATGATCTTCACTATTCTGGGTTAAATCTGACCTTGGCACAGAAAGGGGTGAATTATGCTGCCACAAAAATCTTTGGTCATTTACAAAATAGCATTAAAAGTCTGACAGATAGTCAAACAGCATTTAAAAACAAATTAAAAGAATTTCTGAATGACACCTCTTCCCACTCAGTAGATGAATTTTTAGATATGAAGTAACAATTGTATAAAAAAAGAAAAGAAAAAATTAATTATTCCATGTAGCCTTTATGTAAAACTGACGCGTTCCACATCATTACGATATCTCGTATTCATGATCTACTGAACACGTATTAATGTAATGTAGCTACGAAGACACCTAGGGTAACAGAAGAAATACAGAAACTGATCAACGAAAAAGGAAGTACAAAAATGTTCAAGGAAAGCCACGAATACAGCAGTATGTCACTTACGAATGAAATATATAGGACGTGCGGGGAAGCCAAGGCGAATTGGCTGTAGGATAAATGTGAAGAAATCTAAAAAGAAATGGTCAGCACACAGGGAAGACACAACAACATCCGTTGAAATTAAAAGCAAGGGCCATAACATTAAGAGTGCAATGCGAATGGGGGGAGGGAAGGGTACATACAAGGAAAGAGCACATGGAAACATTTACGAGGTAGAGGACATATCTGATGACGTGACAGAAACTGGAATTGGTATGGAAGATACCTACATCTACATGGATAAATCACATTTAAGTGCCTGACAGAGGGTTCATCGAACCACCTTCACAATTCTCTAATATTCCAATCTCGTATAGCGCGCGGGAAAACGAACACCTATATCTTGCCGTACGAGCTCTTATTTCCCTTATTTTAGCGTGGTGATAGTTTTTCCCTATGTAAATCGGTGTCAAAAAAATATTTTCGCATTCAGAGGAGAAAGTTGGTGATTGGAATTTCGTGAGAAGATTCCGTCGCAACGAAAAACGCCTTTGTTTTAATGATGTCCACCCCAAATCCTGTATCATTTCAGTGACACACTCTCCCCTATTTCGCGTTAATACAAAACGTGCTGCCCTTCTTTGAACTTTTTCGATTTACTCCGTCAATCCTATCTGGTAAGGATCCCACACCGCGCAGCAGTGTTCTAAAAGAGGACGGACAAGCGTAGTGTAGGCAGTCTCCTTAGTAGATCTGTTACATTTTCTAGTGTCCTGCCAATAAAACGCAGGCTTTGATTAGCCTTCCCCACAACATTTTCTGTGTGTTCCTTCCAATTTAAGTTGTTCGTAATTGTGATTCCTAGGTATTTAGTTGCACTTACGGCCTTCAGATTCGATTGATTTATCGTGTAAGCGATGTTTAACGAACTCCTTTCAGCACTCATGTGGATGACCTCACATCTTTCCTAATTTTTTTCCAATTTGTTTTGATCTTCTGATGACTTTACTAGTCGATAAATGACAGCGTCATCTGCAAACAACCTAAGACGGCTGCTAAGATTGTCTCCAAAATCATTTATATAGATAAGGAACAACAAAGGGCCTTTAACACTACCTTGGGGAACGCCAGAAGTCACTTCTGTTTTACTCGTTGACTTTCCATCAATTACTACGAACTGTCACCTCTGACAGGAAATCACGAATCTAGTCACATAGCTGAGACAATATTCCATAAGCACGCAATTTCACTACAAGCCGCTTGTGTGTTATAGTGTCAAAAACCTTCCGAAAATTTAGAAATACGGAATCAATCTGAAATCCTTTGTCAATAGCACTCAACACTACATGCGAATTAAGATCTAGTTGTGTTGCACAAGAACGATGTTTTCCATATCCATATTGACAGTTTGTCAAGCCGGCCGGTGTGGCCGAGCGGTTCTAGGCGCTTCAATCTCGAACCGCGCGACGGCTACCATCGCAGGTTTGAATCCTGCTTCGGGCATGGATGTGCGTGATGTCCTTAGGTTACTTAGATGTAAGTAGTTTTAAGTTCTAGAGGACAGATGACCTCAGATGTTAGGTCCCGTAGTGCTCAGAGCCATTTGAACCATCTGATAGTGTGTCAATAGGCAGTTTTCTTCCAGATGATTAATAATGTTCGAACACAATGTGTGTGCAAAAATCCTGCTCCATGATATGGACCTGTAATTTAGTGGATTACTCCTACTACCTTTCTTGAATATTGGTGTGACCTGTGCAGCTTTCCAGTCTTTGGGTACGGATCTACCGTCGAACGAACGGTTTTATATGATTGTTAAGTATAGAGCTAATGCATCAGCATACTCTCAAAGGAACTTAACTGGTATATAGTCTGGACCAGAAGACTTGCTTTTATTAAGTGATCTAAGTTTGCTTCACTACTCCGAGGATATTTACTTCTACGTTACTCATATTTGCAGCTGTTCTTGGTTCGAATTCTGGAATATTTACTTCGTCTTCTTTTGTGAAGGCATTTCGGAAGGCTGTGTTTAGTAACTCTGCTTTGGCAGCACTGTCTTCGATATTATCTCCATTGCTATCGCGCAGAGAATACTGATTGTTTCTTGCCGTTAACATACTTCACATACGGCCAGAATCTCTCTGGATTTTCTGCCAAGTTTCGAGACAAAGTGTCGTTGTGGAAACTATTATAAGCATCTCACATTGAAGTCCACGTTAAATTTCGAGCTTCTGTAAAAGATCGCCAATCTTGGGGATTTCGCGTCTGTTTAAATTTGGCATGTTTGTTTCGTTGTTTCTGCAACAGTGTACTGACCCGTTTTGTGAACCTTGGAGGATCAGCTCCGTCGTTTGTTAATTTATTTGGTATAAATCTCTCAATTGCTGCCGGTACTATTTCTTTGAATTCAAGCCACATCTGGTCAACACTTATTAATTTGGAAGGAGTGGAGATTGTCTCTCAGGAAGGCGTCAAGGGAACTTTTATCTGCTTTTTTGAATAGGTATATCTTGCATTTATTTTTGGAGGCTTTGGAGATTACAATATTCAGTCTCGCTACGACAACCCTGTGTTCACTAATTCCTGTATCTGTTTTGATGCTCGTTATTAACTCAGGATTATTTTTTACTAAGAGGTCAAGTGTGTTTTCACAACCGTTTACTACTCGCGTGGGCTCATGAACTAACTGCTCGAAATAATTTTCAGAGAATGCGTTTAGCACAATTTCGGATGATGTTTTATGCGAACCTCCGGAATTAAACACATATTTTCCTCAACGTATCGAGAGTAAATTAAAGTCACCATCACCTATAATCGTATGAGTCGGGTACATGTTTGAAATCAAACTCAAGTTTTCTTTGAACCTTTCAGCAACTGTATCATCTGAACTGGGAGGTCAATAAAGGAACCAATTATATTACTTTATTCCGGTTGCCAACAATGACTTCTGCCCATACTAACTCACAGGAACTAACTACCTCAATTTCACAATATAAACTACTTCAAACATTAACAAACACGCCACCGCCAACCCTGTTTATCCTATCCTTAGGTTCTTCGCAAAAATTTCGGGTAAGCTTATCTCCGGCTTTAGACAGCTTTCAGTGCCTATAACGATTTGAGCTCTGGTACTTTCTCAACACAGCTGCGACAATTTACAACTGTTATACCAATGGTTCCTGCATCTACGTTCTTCCTGTGTTCGGCCTGCACCCATTGTTACTGAAGCCCATCATGTGTTTTCCCGAGACCCTCTAACCTAATACACCGTCCAGTCCATGCCACACAGCCCCAGCTACCCGTGCAGTCGCCTCCTGCGTATAGTGGGAGCCCGAAACCCAACCACCCTTTGGCCCAAGTCGAGGAATCTGCAGCCTACACGCTCGCAAAACCGTCGGAGCCTCTGATTCAGACCCTTCACTCGGCTCTGTACCAGAGGTCCGCAATCGGTCCTGTTCACTATGCTGCAAGTGGTCAGCTCTGCTATCATCTTGCAAGCAAGACTGGCAGCCTTTACCACTTCTATTCGCCGCTCGAAACCAGAGAGAATCTCTTCGGGTACAAAGTGACACACATCATTGGTACCGACGGGAGCCACCACCTGCAGTTGGCTGCACCCTGTGCTTTTCATGGCATCTGGGAGGATCCGTTTCACGTCTGGAATGACTCCACCCGGTAAAAACACGGAGTGCACATTGGTTTTCTTTCCCTTCTTGGCAGCCATGTCCCTAAGTGACCCCATAACGCGCCTAACGTTGGAGCTCCCAGCTACGGAGATAGGGGATTTAGTGTTAGTGTCAGAATTGAAAAGAGCTTTGGAAGAGTCGATATCAAATTAGGAAGAAGGGATGGATAACATTCCACTGAAATTTTCTGAAATGATCGTGAGAAATGGCAACCGAACTACGACTATTCAAACTTGTGTATAGAGTCTATGAGACTGGTAACATACCATCACACTTTCGGAAGAACATCATTCACCCAATTCCGATGATAGCAAGGGCAGATACGTGGGAGAACTATCGCATAATCGGCTTAAAAGCTCATGCATCCAAGCTGTTGACAGGAAAAATATACAGCAGAATGGATAAAAAAATTGAGGATCTGTTAGAGGACAATCAGTATAGTTCCAAGAAATGTAAAGGCACCGGAGAGGAACTGTGACGTTGCGTTTGACAACGGAGGCAAGACAAGAAAAAAAATAGAAACCGTTTGCAATGGTGCAAGATGCTCGAAATTATGAGAAGAATAAAAGTAAGCTATAGGGAATATGTCAAGAACCAAGAGAACAATAACATTGAAAGAACGAGAACGAAGTGCTCGGATTAAAAAGGGTATGAGAAAGGGATGCAGTCTTTACCCCTAGTGTTCGATCTATACGTCAAAGAAAGCAATGACGGAAATAAAAGAAAGATGCAACAATGGGATTAAAATTCAGGGTGAAAGGAAATCAGTGGTAAGAATCGCTGGTGAGAGAGCTGTACGAGGGAGGGTGTAGAACAGAACCTGCTGAATGGAATGAAGTGTGTAATGAGTATAGAATATAGTTTGAGAGTAAACCGGAGAAAGACGCAAGTATCGCGGAGTAGGAGGAATGAGATTAGCGATAAATTTATTATGCTTGGTGACCACGAAGTGCAGGAATTCTGCAACCTTTCAGGCAAAAAAACATGCTGAACGAAGCAAGGAGAGTATAAAAAGCAGATTAGCTCGAGCTCAGCGGGCATTCCTGATCAAACGAATCTACTAATATCCAACACAGGCCTTAATTTGAGGAAGAGATTTCTGATACCGTGCGCCTAGAGCACACAACCATGGACTGTGGGAAAACCGGAAAATACGAGAATCGGAGCGTTTGAGATGTGGTGCTACGGAAGGATTTTGAGTCAGTTGGGCTGACGAGAAATATTGTTGTTGTTGGTTGGGGTTGAAGGGACCAAACAGCAAGGTCATCAGTCCCGTGTTTCAAATGTGTTCCATTCAGATAGTGTGACATCTCAGAAAAGTCAGAACGATAAAAGGGAAAAGGCTAAAAAATGTAAAAGGGCAGTCAAGTTGTCAATGGTAAAAAAAAAAATGAGGTAAGTCAGCAAGAGAGCGAACCCTACGCTATTCTAGAGGCAGGAAACATCCCATCTCGGAAGCAGCAGAGGCAAGACCACCGGCGACTTAAAAGGTGCAACCGCTAAAATGGAGAAGTGCGTATAGGAAAAGGAGACTAATCAACCCTAAAAAAATGATAAAAACAGAGTAAAAGGGGAAGAAAAGAGGATCTCGGCCAGGGAGGGGAGTCGAGAATCTCCAAACACGGCTTGCAGTGGGAGACACCCCAACACTCACCGCCCTGCCCCAACACGAGAGAGAGATTAAAAACCTTAGAACTGAGAATAAAAACCACTTTCCCGGAGGAAACCGAGAACCAGGTCGACCATCCGGGAATCGTCAGCCAACATCAAAGGTAAAGTGCGGGGGAGTCTGTACTTAGCACGCAGAGCCAAAAGAAGGGGGCATTCAACCAAAATGTGGGCTACTGACTGACGAGAAATAAGTTGGTTCTCCGCAGAATCAGCGAAGAAACGATCATATGGAAGATACTGACAAGAAGAAAGGACAGGATTATAGGACCTGTGCTAAGACATCACGGAATAATTTCATAGTACTAGTGGGAGCTGTACAAGGGAAAACTGTACCGAATGACAGAGCGTGGAATATATTCAACAAATAATTGAGGACGTACGCTGCAAGTGCTACTCTGAAATGAAGATGTTGACGCAGAAGTGGAATTTGTGGCGGACCGCGTCAAACTAATCAGAAGACTGATGACTAAAAAAGGGATTTTCGTATTTCTTTTCAGCCTTTCAACAGACCTGATGACGCCATCCATCTCCTCCATCTTTTACCAACCTAATCATATCTGAGTGTTTACTATCTCTGACATGCTCTACGTATTTTATATGGTCTAATTCTCATCTCCCACAGCCATTTTCCTCTCAACTTCCTCTTAAAGTGCCAAGTTTATCATTCTTGGATACTTTGGCACATGTCTCGCTATGATGTCCCTTCTTTTGGTAAGGACTTCCCGCAGACTTGTTTCTTCTCTTTTTCTTCTTGGTACGGCTGCATTTTGTATCTTATCTGGCCACACAATGAGCGTATTTCCAGGTGTTCGAAGGTACACTGGCAGTGCAAAAAGGTGTGTACATTAATGTTTATCTTACGAGACAGTTTTCTTGACACATTGCTTTCTCGGCAAGGGCATGATGTTAGTGGTTTGCAGTTCTGTCCCCGCAGCCCCAATGGAGTATAGGTATTACGTGGGAATTTGCATCGTGTGGATGGCAGTGACGAGCGCGTGTGCAGTGTAGTGATGTACTGAATGATAACAACAAAAGAAGGGAGTATGTTACACACGGTGCCATCATATAGCCTCCTCTCTAATAGCACCACGGAGGCTGCCCAGCCTAACATCCCACAACCAACGCACTTGTCACCGGCAGCCGTTGCAACCTATATCGTGCTCTTGTTTCACGATATATTGCGGAGTAGTCTCACGTTAAACGTAAGGGGCTTACGTACAATTCTAACAGTTCCTATTTCTGGCGCGGAATTGCCGTTAGTTACCTATATTGCCAGAGCATATCGGTTGTAGAGCCACCAGTTTCTGGTTGCTAAGTCAATGTTAGCTATCTATATTCCGTCAATAGCCAGGCATTTTTGGAAACAGAATGAAAACAACTTAGTGTGATTGGGTAGGGCGAGGTGGGGGGGGGGGGGGGGGAACGACGAAAGTTTACAAAGACACCATCGAAACCACGAGTTGCAGCGACCGGACCGAGGATGATTCCAGTTAGCTTTCTCTACAACCAGAGTCCAGCGTTCGATCACGGCCTCAACATGTTCGGTAGCACCTAGCTGTGAGTAAACCTCCATCCATTATTTAAAAGTGCAACGCTTGCTGTCCAGGTTTCTAGAAGGTACGTTTCTGGATGAGGTATCGAATATATTGCTTCCCCCTACTTATACCTCCCGAGGAGATCACGAATGTAAAATTAGAGAGATTCGAGCGCGCACGGAGGCTTTCCGGCAGTCGTTCTTCCCGCGAACCATACGCGACTGGAACAGGAAAGGGAGATAATGACAGTGGCACGTAAAGTGCCCTCCGTCACACACCGTTGGGTGGCTTGCGGAGTATAAATGTAGATGTACATGTTGAGAAGAGCTGTAAAATCGTCTTTAGAATTTCAGTGTTACAAAATCTGCCTTAAGTAACACAATGAACCACTACCTTTTAATCCAGTGTAATGTGTCATTCCTCCAAGATCTCTACTTGTATACAGTAAGATATGCCCGATAGAACTGAGCATGTAAGCAAGGAAGATAAACATTTGAACGTTTCACACATGGGGAATAGCTGTACTGATTCTGAAGTAAAGTTTCAGAGTGAACCACTTAGGAACATCTGCTGCTGCAAAAAAAGTATTTTTCAGGGTTGTGGGGCGTACTCAGTGAGTGAGGGAGAAGGGCGTCACTAAAAAACGGTCTTCCCAAACGAAACTCATATTCTGCTCTGTCACATAGACAGCCGTATTAATTTAGTTTCAGTTGAGGAAAGGTGAGGCATGTACTGATACTGATAGCAAGCAGTCAGAACAACTTCTAGTGAAATCTCAAGATCAGTTCGCCACTCAGCCGCCACCCCACGTTCAGTCGACACCTGCACACCACCGTCTCTGTGGAGCTTTCACTACAACTATAATTGCAGCCGTCCTGTTGAGCCTCCCGTGGAGCCTATGTTGTCTGCAATCGCCAGAGACGGAAAAATGACTGGGAAACAGCATAAACACATCAGGGCTGGACGGTGAACAGGCAACCGGTCGTTGCGGATCCATACAATGTTTGGAGAGTACACTCACTGATCAGAAAGGTGCGAACGCTCGTTGCTACTTCATGCCACCGTTTATGGACGACGTATGTGAGTGTAAACTCGTGACGGATTCAACAAGTACCTTGTCGAGGCCTGGACTTTTGAAACTAACGATGTGGGGCGGCGTGGTACGGTAATTTGCACAATAAATTGCATCTCCTGGTAGCTGGTATTATTTGTGCATAGAGCATTACCTATACGAAGTCATCAGAATGGATTTCTTTCCAGCTTGAATGCAGTCGACTTTGACTGTGGAGAGGAGATGCGAGACTGATGTATTACAGTCATCTGCCTGAATCATAAAAATCTTTCCTCGAAACCGCAGTCATATCTCTCTCGCTCTTTGTGTGTGTGTGTGTGTGTGTGTGTGTGTGTGTGTGTGTGTGTGTGTGGTGTTCAGGGGCAGGGAGGGTCTACTACGTATTCCATATTTATCATGGAAATCTGCTCTCGTGGACCATCATTGACGGTAGGTAGTTTGGTGGTAAGTTCCTATGGGACCAAACTGCTGAGGTCATCGGTCCCTTGGCTTTTACACACACACACACACACACACACACACACACACACACACACGAGGGAGGACTCAAACCTCCGACGGGAGGAGCCGTGCGAACCGCGGCAGGGCGCACCAGACCGTGCGGCCATCACTGATGATTTTCCGTCGTTGTGCAGGCAGATATTGTCAGGGCCATCACATAAGACGACGCTCTTTTGTGGCATGAGTTTTGTCTCTCAGGGTCAAGACGTCTGTACGCTCTAAGCATCCTACTCAAAAGTAAAGCTTTGTCGATCATCACAAAGATAAAAATACATAACACCATCATCTGTCCTAAAGTTCTGCACGGTTCGGAAAACTGGACGCTTACTAAGGAAGAAAGAGAAAGACTGAATGGTTCCGAAAGAAAAGTGATGAGAAAAATCTGGGGACCCGTGTTGGAGAATGACATCTGGAGAGCTCGAAAGAACACTGACTTATCAGATAATGAAGCAACACATTATTGTCCATAAATTAAAAAGTAGGAGATTGCACTGCGCTGGGCATATCGCTAGAATGGAAACCAACAGAATTCCTAAGAAGGCATCCCAGGGCACTCTGCAAGCAACAAGACTATTGGGCCGAACTCGCACACGATGGAAAAATGAAACAGAAGGACGTGGAGTATTAGAAATCCCCGCAGGGTGGAGAGAAACAAAAGAAGATGGAAGCAGATCGCTGATGCAGCGCGTGGTCAACAGGGCCTGTGATCGTTGAAAAGAAGAGGCAGCTTCTCTAACAATTCGTCATTGAGCTAACAATTCCTGTCGGCAGTCCATCCATGTTTTCTTAAACACCGCGTTGCTCACGCCATTTTCTGTTGAACTTTCTTGGTTAATGAACAGAGAAAAGTTGAAACCTAATCGATCTGTATATTATTTTATGATATGCAACTACGTCAATAGTTTGTAGTAAACTACCACATTATATACTTCTGCAAAGGGTTGTCCTTTGGGCGTCGTCGTAACTTTATAGATAAAACCGATTAGACGTCGACTCCGCTGATGGTACTGTGATGCTGCTCGGTGAAGTAACTGGGCGATTCTGACTACAGTAAAGAGCCGGGGAGTACTGGTTTGGTAATTGTTGTTGTTGTCTTCAGTCCTGAGACTGGTTTGATGCAGCTCTCCATGCTACCCTATCCTGTGCAAGCTTCTTCATCTCCCAGTACCTACTGCAACCTAAATCCTACTGAATCTGCTTAGTGTATTCATCTCTTGGTCTCCCTCTACGATTTTTACCCTCCACGCTGCCCTCCAATGCTAAATTGGTGATCCCTTGATGCCTCATAACATGTCCTACAAACCGATCCCTTCTT
The DNA here is from genome assembly GCF_023898315.1 of Schistocerca nitens. Taxonomy (NCBI): domain Eukaryota; kingdom Metazoa; phylum Arthropoda; class Insecta; order Orthoptera; family Acrididae; genus Schistocerca; species Schistocerca nitens. The sequence continues at coordinate 770,686,138 of NC_064614.1, forward strand.
CTAGTCAAGTTGTGCCACAAACTCCTCTTCTCCCCAATCCTATTCAGTACCACCTCATTCGTTATGTGATCTACCCATCTAATCTTCAGCATTCTTCTGTAGCACCACATTTCGAAAGCTTCTATTCTCCTCTTGTCCAAACTATTTATCGTCCATGTTTCACTCCCATACATGGCTACACTCCATACATATACTTACAGAAACGACTTCCTGACACTTAAATCTATACTCGATGTTAACAAATTTCTCTTCTTCAGAAACGCTTTCCTTGCCATTGCCAGTCTACATTTTATATCCTCTCTACTTCGACCATCATCAGTTATTTTGCTCCCCAAATAGCAAAACTCCTTTACTGCTTTAAGTGTCTCATTTCCTAATCGAATTCCCTCAGCATCACCCGACAAAATTCGACTACATTCCATTATCATCGTTTTGCTTTTGTTGATGTTCATCTTATATCCTCCTTTCAAGACACTGTCCATTCCGTTCAACTGCTCTTCCAAGTCCTTTGATGTCTCTGAAAGAATTACAATGTCATCGGCGAACCTCAAAGTTTTTATTTCTTCTCCATGGATTTTAATACCTACTCCGAATTTTTCTTTTGTTTCCTTTGCCGCTTTCTCAATATACAGATTGAATAACATCGGAGATAGGCTACAACCCTGTCTCACTCCCTTTCCAACCCCTGCTTCCCTTTCATGCTCCTAGACTCTTATAACTGCCTTCTGGTTTCTGTACAAATTGTAAATAGCCTTTCGCTCCCTGTATTTTACTCCTGCCACCTTCAGAATTTGAAAGAGAGTATTCCAGTCAACATTGTCAAAAGCTTTCTCTAAGTCTACAAATGCTAGAAACGTAGGTTTGCCTTTCCTTAATCTTTCTTCTAAGATAAGTCGTAGGATCAGTATTGCCTCACGTGTCCCCATATTTCTACGGAATCCAAACTGATCTTCCCCAAGGTCGGCTTCTACCAGTTTTTCCATTCGTCTGTAAAGAATTCGTGTTAGTATTTTGCAGCTGTGACTTATTAAACTGATAGTTCGGTTATTTTCACATCTGTCAACGCCTGCTTTCTTTTGGATTGGAATTATTATATTCTTCTTGAAGTCTGAGGGTATTTCGCCTGTCTCATACATTTTGCTCACCAGATGGTAGAGTTTTGTCATGAATGGCTCTCCCAAGGCCATCAGTAGTTCTAATGGAATGTTGTCTACTCCCGGGGCCTTGTTTCGACTCAGGTCTTTCAGTGTTCTGTCAAACTCTTCACGCAGTATCATATTTCCAATTTCATCTTCATCTACATCCTCTTCCATTTCCATAATATTGTCCTCAAGTACATCGCCCTTGTATAGACCCTCTACATACTCTTTCCACCTTTCTGCTTTCCCTTCTTTGCTTAGAACTGGGTTTCCATCTGACCTCTTGATATTCATACAAGTGGTTCTCTTTTCTCCAAAGGTCTCTTTAATTTTCGTGTAGGCAGTATCTATCTTACCCCTAGAGAGATAAGCCTCTACATCCTTACATTTGTCCTCTAGCCATCCCTGTTTAGCCATTTTGCACATCCTGTCGATCTCATTTTTGAGACATTTGATTCCTTTTTGCCTGCTTCATTTACTGCGTTTTTATGTTTCCTCCTTTCATCAATTAAATTCAATATTTCTTCCGTTACCCAAGGATTTCTACTAGCCCTCATCTTTTTACGTACTTGATCCTCTGCTGCCTTCACTACTTCATCCCTCAAAGCTACCCATTCTTCTACTACTGCATTTCTTTCCCTCATTCCTGTCAATTGTTCCCTTATGCTCTCCCTGAAACTCTGTACAACCTCTGGTTCTTTCAGTTTATCCAGGTCCCATCTCCTTAAATTCCCACCTTTTTGCAGTTTCTTCAGTTTTAATGTACAGTTCATAACCAATAGATTGTGGTCAGAGTCCACATCTGCCCCTGGAAATGTCTTACAATTTAAAACCTGGTTCCTAAATCTCTGTCTTACCATTATATAATCTATCTGATACCTTTTAGTATCTCCAGGGTTCTTCCATGTATACAACCTTCTTTCATGATTCTTAAACCAAGTGTTAGCTATGATTAAGTTATGCTCTGTGCAAAATTCTACCAGGCGGCTTCCTCTTTCATTTCTTAGCCCCAATCCATATTCACCTCCTACGTTTCCTTCTCTCCCTTTTCCTACTACCGAATTCCAGTCACCCATGACTGTTAAATTTTCGTCTCCCTTCACTATCTGAATAATTTCTTTTATTTCATCATACATTTCTTCAATTTCTTCGTCATCTGCAGAGCTAGTTGGCATATAGACTTGTACTACTGTCATAGGCGTGGGCTTCGTGTCTATCTTGGCCACAACAATGCGTTCGCTGTACTGTTTGTAGTAGCTTACCCGCATTCCTATTGTTTTATTCATTATTAAACCTACCCCTGCATTACCCCTATTTGATTTTGTATTTATAACCCTGTATTCACCTGACCAAAAGTCTTGTTCCTCCTGCCACCGAACTTCACTAATTCCCACTATATCCAACTTTAACCTATCCATTTCCCTTTTTAAATTTTCTAACCTACCTGTCCGATTAAGGGATCTGACATTCCACGCTCTGATCCGTAGAACGCCAGTTTTCTTTCTCCTGATAACGACGTCCTCTTGAGTAGTCCCCGCCCGGAGATCCGAATGGGGGACTCATTTACCTCCGGAATATTTTACCCAAGAGGACGCCATCATCATTTAATCATACAGTAGAGCTGCATGTCCTAGGGAAAAATTACGGCCGTAGTTTCCCCTTGCTTTCAGCCGTTCGCAGTACCAGCACAGCAAGGCCGTTTTGGTTAGTGTTACAAGGCCAGATCAGTCAATCATCCAGACTGTTGCCCCTGCAACTACTGAAAAGGTTGCTGCCTCTCTTCAGGAACCACACGTTTGTCTGACCTCTCAACAGATACCCCTCCGTTGTGGTTGCACCTACGGTACGGCTATCAGTATCGCTGAGGCACGCAAGCCTCCCCACCAACGGCAAGGTCTATGGTTCATGGAGGGGGGGGGGGGGGGTTGGTAAAAAGCAGTCTAAATAAAACTTTTTCGGTTCTTTGTGAGCTGAATCATCAGGCATGTCATACTGCATTTTGATCCGTACCTGGTTTTACAGAACACAGTTATCATCTGCTCTGCATCAAAAAATGACTGTCGGAAGAAAGTCTGACGTAACAGAAAAAAAGAAACACTGCAACTTGTAAACGCAGCGAATAAAGCTGCCTGGAAAAATATATTCAGTTTATCTTTGTGCTTCATTACGTTTCAACTCAAGAAATCACTGATAATGAGTTTTATTTTTATGTAACACTGTATTACTCACTACACAAAAAATAATGTACTGACAAAATGTCTGGAGAACAGTCACGTAAAAATATTAAAATAGCTCCATAAAAAGAGAGATATGGGCCATTTTTTCGATAGAAACCAATCTTCAGCTATTTCTTACATTGTTTCTATACGTATAGAATGAACTGCCTACAATTACTAAATCACTGCGCAAGCCACCACTGGTGTCCATTCACATATTACTTTGCCTGACAAGTGACATACGAAGAAATTTCTGTATCAGCACAATGTTTACAGCGCATTTTTAAGTTCTCTGCAGAGGCCCAAAACAGCAAAGTCCCCCTAGAAAATCAATGATACCATCGCGGTGTAAGTTTTTTTCTCATATGCATAAAACCGACTGTGTGTGAGTCCATTGGCATGCCTTGTGAATTATTGTACAACGGAGACGCCGGGCAAAAATAAGACAGGCTGTCTACCAACACACCCAAAATATACTTTTGCAGCTGAGGGTATTCTTTATTTTTTCCCAAATATGTACGACTGCTGTAAACGACCACAGCATGTGCGCTCGGTGTTTCTGAAACAATTTACGCTTGATTTTTTTTTCTTTTTTTTTACCATTGTTTAATTTACTTTCAGTGTACAACTTAAATGACTCACGAATGCAGAAGCTGCAAGACGGCAGTTTTATAAATGTCATAAAACGTATTCATTTTGAAGCTGTTGTCTGTTATTTGCTTCTCGCTTGCATTTCTCTTTCCTTTCCGATTCAGAACTTTTTCTTGAATACTCTTAAGTTTTACTGAGTTTACACAGAGATAAAGTGAACATTAAATTCGACGAGGAAATGAACAACAAAATTTGGCGTGAAGACGTAAGCACTGCTCATTTAATACTTCAGATAAAACTATTTTGATCAGCTTTCGTTTTGCAGAATATGTTAAATATTACGAAGCATCCCTTGTGTAAAGAAATTTGACAATTGCTGCAACTGTCGCAATACACACAACAAAAATTTAAGATCGAAACTTCATTATCAACTTATAATACAAAATACTTATCAATACAAGATACTTATTACAATGTTTTCGCTAGCTGTAGAAACATTGTGAGGTACTGAAAAGAGCGGCTGAGCTTACGATTATTGATTGAATCTGACACTTCATGTCGTTATATGACAGTTTACAGTAGCAGAAAAAAAGCGAAGACAGTGATGTTGTAGTGTGTCTTTCAAGGAATTAATGAGACCTTTACAACCTTAGCGCACATATATTTCGAAAGGTTATTTGAAGAACTCTCATGGATGGGTATTCAGCACCCCACGGACGAGGCGAAGTGTCGTCTGCCTCAGCCTCTCTGCCCAGTCCAATCAGTGGCGGGTTAAATATTTTGGAATAATTCGGGCTTATATTCGAAATAAAGCTCCAAAATGTTACTTACTTTCCTAGTTCCTCCTTCAGATCATAGTTATCACTGAATCGAGTACAAGCTGCTGGAGCAGCCATACCGAAAACTACAATATTTACTTCACTACTGAAAACGAACACACTACGCTGCGCAACTGAAGGTACAGTAGTAATCGATAATACTGAACTCAAACTGATGTATTATGGAGAGAACATAGTTGCTTTTCAGTTGAAAGTTGTCAACAAAATAATACTAAAACAATTAAAAACGTTGTATTTTACATAGTTTTTCAGTCTATGAAATGAAACAGATAGTAAAACATCAGTGTTACTACCAGGGCTACCAACGTATCGACGACGCCTCGCGCTTCGCGCTTGTTCGAATGTGGCGCGAAACGAAAGCCGTGTTATTGACAGATTATGCGCAGATCTAAGAAGCCTGTAAATTTATTACAGCTGAAAATATGCTTGACGTTTTCGTAACGTTGGATCACTTGTTTTACTTTCCTACTCTGTTTCGCACCGAGTTATTTATTTGAAGTTTCATTCACACTCTGAAATGATGAATTGAATGAGAAAAATTTAACCAAATGTAAGAGTCTGTCTCCAGTATTGCGAAGGTAAAGTGCAGTTTTAAATACGCGAACAAGTAAGATATTTAATTCTACTGTAGGAAATCATTCTCATACAAAAGCACTGAATGTGTGCGTGCCAGAATTCTACTACGAAGTGCGGTTTTCGAAGAGAGTACATATCGGTACTTCGTATCCACTAGATGTACCACCAATTTCCTTTACCTATACAGAAGAAAAACCGGAAAGAATGTGTTCAGGGTCTTCTCATTTTCCAGAAGGAAACTTGGTAATGTGAGCAAGTTTCCATCACGTTAGCATTTAACATAGCAAACGATGATTCACTTCCGCAGAAGAAATTATATTATTGTAACGTGTAAAAGGTAGCGGATAAGTAATTGCAAACTTCTGCATCATTACGATTTATCGCACAAAATGATCCATGGAACGTGAAACTATCTAACTAGTGAAGTCAGAAAAAATATGCCGAGAGATGTTACACACAGAAATGAATTAGAAGTGTCAAAGATCATCTGAGGATGGTAAGCAACAGACATAAGTCCATAGTTTCAGTTTCTATTGACAGGGCTGGGATTTTGTCTCCTGACGGTAAGTTCTGGCAAGTTTGTCTATCTCTTTGTAATATAGCTACACATTTCAACATCATTTGTAACTCTACGTTGAACTTAAATCTGACAAATATAGCATCCCAAGAAAACACCTTTATAACCCTTTCCGTCATTAGGAGCGTTAAGCCAGTTTAAAAGACCACCAACAGCTAGATATTCTTCTGAGGTGAAGGATCTCATAGCTCAATTTTTACTCGTAAGATCTCTTGAAACATTATTTTGCCTACCATGATTTCAGTAAATTCTGTTCTTATTAGTAGCAAGAGACACAATTGGAATTATAAAAGAATAAAACATATTGCTTGCTGGCAGGCACAAAATGAAACATTGATTGACTGATTATAAGCCATGTATGTTGATTGGAACCTATATATTTTGAGTGGCATTTCACAGATGTGCAAATGATGTCAAGACACAGCAGTGTTACAAAGCAATTTTAGACTCGTAGATTAAAAAACACAAAATGTGGAAGAGTATGTGTAACTGAAGTAAAAACAGAATCTTCCTGGATATCCAAGACAGTGATAGATCATGTGTACATGCTTTTCCGTGTTCTCTCACATGTTTTACTCATTCTAGATTCCTCAGTGTTAATCAAGCCCTTGAGTCTTGTTAGCTTGGGTTTGTGGAATACTGAGTCTTGTTAGCTTGGGTTTGTGGAATACAGTGTGCTTGTAGAATGAATTTGTATTTTATAATTTGCATTGTTATGCACAAATTTTTGTAAATCCCAGTAGATATTTCGATAATACCAATATGGAAATAATAGATTGCTACTCACTGCATTGAGGTCTCATTGAGTTGCAGACAGGCACAACGAAAAATGATGCTAGAAATGTTCAGCTTTCAGACTAAGCCCTCCACCAGAAGTAGAAAACGCACACATTCGCACAAGCCTGTCTGTGACTCAACACTTCATGTATGTGGTGGGTAGCAATCCATCCTTTCCACATTGTCATTATTCCATTGTGGAATTTACATTGTTAGTTATTTGAATATCTTGTAGAAGTGCCCCATGAGGCACTTTTTAAATCGTCTTTTGAAGAGTTATCTATTATTAAGTTTATTTGCTTTTTGATAAGTATAAATGATGTTCATGAAAATACAAAATTCCTTCCTGAATCATACATAGAGCTGCAAGGTAATATGTAGGAATTGTTTTTATGTTTTGTTTCAAATAACACTGGCCACAGTTCGTCGGAAACTGATGGTTTATTATTTATTATTACTATTATTTATAGGTGCTGTTGGGTAGGTAATGTAGTGGCAGTGAGTGTAACAATGTTTCGATCTTCAGTGAGTTCTCTTCAGGATGTTATGTTCAATAAATTTGTGTGATACTGTTTCTGTGCGTTTTGAGAGAATGATTTCATTATTGGCAGTTGTATCATCAGCAGCCCTGAAAATAACCTTTGAGACAAAAAGGAGTAAAAGAATGTGGACTTCTGTGTTCAGGCAAAGATTTCCAAGTGCAAATGATGCCAAACTTTTCTTGGTTGTTATCCATTTGGGTAACAGGGAATTGTACTCCTACAGTTTTCACACCAAGGGATGTGCTAAGACACTGTACTCCTATTCAGGAGTATGAAGATTCAAATCTTCATCTGTCCACTCAGATTTAAATTTTCCTTGGTTTCCCTAAATCCCTTAAGGCAAATTCTGGGATGATTCCTTTGCAAAGGAATTTTCTTTCCCAATCCTAACTTATACTCCTTTTCTAATGACCTCATCATAAGTGGGACATTGAACCATAGGCTTTCTTCTTCGCTATTAACTAATAATATCTACTACCTGTAGGTCATGGATATTTTTATTGGAATCAGTATTATGTACTTCGTAGTAATAAGAGAGGTTTACGGAAAGACTTTAATTTATATGAGGAGCTTGTATCCCAAATTTTGTAAACTGCTTTGTTTTGTTGTTATGCTAGTTATTGAATACTCAATAAACTCAGTGAGCAGTGTTCTTCTGCTGAAATGTGGACTACTCACCAACCTATAAACATGAGAACCTCAATGTTTAAACTATATGATTCAAAAGGTGAATTATAGTACGAATCTGAAAGCAGAAATTGTTTGCTGGGTGTTTTATCTACATGGCATTTGATTTTTAATTACGTGATTTTTCTTTTTCATTAGACACATAATGTTGAAATAAAAATAGGCTACTGTAACACTGTTTTCAACACTTCGTTACTTTCTTCGTATGTTGACCACTGTTTCATAATTTTGTATGTTAGTACCTTATAGCTTAGAATGCAAACACACGATGTCTACATGTTCTCTCATATTAACTCCTTGGTATAAATATAGTTATGGAAAGTCCTCAGTGGAATATAAGTAATGGAAGAAGTGGAAGTAACACCAGGGATTACAGAAGCATCCGAGTTCACCTGCCTGCTTTGACCTGTGACGTAAGGGTGTTGTGGTGTGTGACATCATGGCGGTGCGGAGTATAGTTTGAGTGTGTTGTGTTTGTAGATGTTGTCTTATTGCGGTTGTTAGTGTCCTCTGGTGGTGTGTGTATGGTCCACGTGTTATGTGGTGTATTGGGTTCATTTGGGTGTCGATGCTTGACGTGTGCATTTATCGCTCGTGACTGTTACAGAAGAACAGAAATTAGTTTCAGTGAGTTAAGAATTAAGTTTCTGTTGTGTTTATGTTATTGCACACATTTCATCATCCACTTCTAGGTATAGTGTATTACATAATACAGCAGTCACTTTCAATCCCTTCTAGATTTTCTGGCATTAAAACTGTCACTTGGCCCCATCACTTATAGCCTCTTGACAGATTTTCTTGCCTGCCCGTCCTAGAACATTCCCCAATACATAAAAAATTATATGTTGCAGATATTGCACCATCCTGTGTGATGTCATTTCTTAACTCAAGATCAGCTAAAAACATTGCTTTAGTTTGCTTAGGATTTTGTGATCTTCTTCAGCCCAGATGACATTGAAATGTATTGCATTTTAATTTAAACTGTTCCTTTGTGATATTATGGATCCTGTCTCTTGCTTCACAGTAGTGTGAAGATGTTACAAATTTCCTAACCTTGTTCTATTAATTTTTCTTTATTTTTGGTGAATTTGGCTTATCTTTTGATCCACACTACATAAACTGAAATAAAGTATTGGCAGAGAGGGCTTTTTATTGTACTATACAAAGATTTCTTTGTGAGTCATTCCTTTATTTAGATTTGGATGAATTAGAATTATTTGTGTCATTAATAAATAGTCTACAGGATAGTACCCTTATGAATCCCATTACCCTCATAGCTGCTGTTTCCATTACCGTTTACTTTTGTTTCACACGTTCATATTCTATCCTCCTGATCTTGTAGCTGTTTTTATTGCGGCCAAAAACAATACTGTATTGTACTATTTGTGTTTCTTTCTTATCTTTCTCTTACCTAGTATTACAACTGCTGTTCCCCTTACAGCATCCTTCATTTTTGGTTAGTATCAATGATGCACATCAGAAACTAAATGCAAGAAAAGTAAAGCAGAATCACCGCAGTAGCCAATTATGTGTCAGTTGATGAATAACATGTCTTTGCATGTGGAAGAAAAGCTACTAATAACATATTTGTATTAAAACAGGTTATAGGACAGAGAGAATAACAAAGAAATAGATTGAGTAGTGTCTTTTCAGAACTTGATAAATGCAAACTAGTGAATTCTTGAGGAAACACATTTTTTTAAATATCATACTGAAACGCTGATTACATAAACAAGATAATTTAACATTTAAACAGCTTTTTTGGGCGCAATTCCAATTGTGTGTTAAACATTTCTAGAATTTTAATTCTTTATTTTTCAGAGTAGAGGAACAAGGTTTCCAAGTTTTTTTCAAAAGTTGAAATGCAAAGATGTAAGTTAAAAATTTTGTTAATATACAAATTCAAATTGATTTGTTTATGTTTCTTTTTAACTTTTAACATTAATTATGAAGTAAGGTACCCTACTGTGCATTTTGTTAGAAATACAATAATGTACTTCATTGTAACACTTCAGTATCATACTTTCCCATAATTCAACATAAAATTTTCTGGTATGGTACTGCATCATATTGTATAAAATTACTGCTGGAGAAAACCAACATTTTGGCCACGATTGCAGTGTGGTCTACCAGACCCACAAGAACCATGGCCGAAACGCTGGTTTTCTCCAGCAGTAGTTTCATACAATATGACACGTTACCGTACCCAGAAAACTTCTATATCAACTGGCTCTGGCTGCAGTAGCCTACGCAGTTATATTTCCCATAATTGTTTGATAAGCACAAGTTCAAAATAGTAACAGACCCTTTTGAAATATAACAACAGATAAAATACTGACTACAACAGTACTCTGTGTCTCCTGGTACTTTGAAATGCCTTGTAAGCTTTAAGGTGTAATTTTTCTTCTCATTGCTGAATGTGTTCATCTTTTCCAATGTGGCTGCTTTCTTCATTTTGACTGCAGTTTCTAGATTTCTGTACCTTGACCTCTACAGGACATTATGAGTGTCTCCACCTTAGAATTTTCATAATTCATCACTAGCTGAGCAGTTATTTTGAAATACGTCATAGATCACAGGGCTTTTAGTGCATTAAATTTGAGATCCTTTGGTTTCCAATCCATATGTAGTATCTTGACAGTGCTATGTTGTTCCAGCACTTAATAGTATTCAGTCATTGAAAGAATACCTCCCTTTTTCTGGTTGTTTTTATCCACTGTACAAGACACTGCCAGGATTATAGGCATGACCACAAATAGGGAAATAATACACCAGCTTATTAAGTTTTCTGCTTTCTTCCATGAAGGCCATTGGTATGAACATCACTACTGTATTTTTATTTTGACTCGTAAAAGAGTCTGAAAATGAATGAATTTCATTTGGACCATTTTCTGGAGGGGACATTCAAAGGTTTCTGAGAAAATTCAGTGGTGCAGAGGCTACTTGGTTACATCTTACAAACGAAAAAATGGCTGACATCGAAATAAGTGTCCAGGGAATAGAAAAGCAACTGGAATCACTCAACCGAGGAAAGTCCACTGGACCTGACGGGATACCAATTCGATTCTACACAGAGTACGCGAAAGAACTTGCCCCCCTTCTAACAGCCGTGTACCGCGAGTCTCTAGAGGAACGGAAGGTTCCAAATGATTGGAAAAGAGCACAGGTAGTCCTAGTCTTCATGAAGGGTCGTCGAGCAGATGCGCAAAACTATAGACCTATATCTCTGACGTCGATCTGTTGTAGAATTTTAGAACATGTTTTTTGCTTGAGTATCATGTCGTTTTTGGAAACCCAGAATCTACTATGTAGGAATCAACATGGATTCCGGAAACAGCGATCGTGTGAGACCCAACTCGCTTTATTTGTTCATGAGACCCAGAAAATATTAGATACAGGCTCCCAGGTAGATGCTATTTTTCTTGACTTCCGGAAGGCGTTCGATACAGTTCCGCACTGTCGCCTGATAAACAAAGTAAGAGCCTACGGAATATCAGACCAGCTGTGTGGCTGGATTGAAGAGTTTTTAGCAAACAGAACACAACATGTTGTTATCAATGGAGAGACGTCTACAGACGTTAAAGTAACCTCTGGCGTGCCACAGGGGAGTGTTATGGGACCATTGCTTTTCACAATATATATAAATGACCTAGTAGATAGTGTCGGAAGTCCCATGCGGCTTTTCGCGGATGATGCTGTAGTATACAGAGAAGTTGCAGCTTTAGAAAATTGTAGCGAAATGCAGGAAGATCTGCAGCAGATAGGCACTTGGTGCAGGGAGTGGCAACTGACCCTTAACATAGACAAATGTAATGTATTGCAAATACATAGAAAGAAGGATCCTTTATTGTATGATTATATGATAGCAGAACAAACACTGGTAGCAGTTACTTCTGTAAAATATCTGGGAGTATGCGTGCGGAACGATTTGAAGTGGAGCGATCATATAAAATTAATTGTTGGAAAGGCGGGTACCAGGTTGAGATTCATTGGGAGAGTCCTTAGAAAATGTAGTCCATCAACAAAGGAGGTGGCTTACAAAACACTCGTTCGACCTATACTTGAGTATTGCTCATCAGTGTGGGATCCGTACCAGATCGGGTTGACGGAGGAGATAGAGAAGATCCAAAGAAGAGCGGCGCGTTTCGTCATAGGGTTATTTGGTAACCGTGATAGCGTTACGGAGATGTTTAACAAACTCAAGTGGCAGACTCTGCAAGAGAGGCGCTCTGCATCGCGGTGTAGCTTGCTCGCCAGGTTTCAAGAGGGTGCGTTTCTGGATGAGGTATCGAATATATTGCTTCCCCCTACTTATACCTCCCGAGGAGATCACGAATGTAAAATTAGAGAGATTAGAGCGCGCACGGAGGCTTTCAGACAGTCGTTCTTCCCGCGAACCATACGCGACTGGAACAGGAAAGGGAGGTAATGACAGTGGCACGTAAAGTGCCCTCCGCCACACACCGTTGGGTGGCTTGCGGAGTATAAATGTAGATGTAGATGTAGATGTCCTTCTGCTTCAAGCCAAGAATCAACTCCTTTCCTTTGTCTGTGCTTAGGAATGAATCATCATTCACAAATTGTATAGCCTAACTGGTTTTCAAAAGACTACCTCACCTACAGAGAGCTCTGGTATTGGCTGATTCTGTCTTATATCAAAACATACTTTAACCACATTTGGATTTTTCTCCTTCATTATTGAACAGAATTTTTTTGCATGAGGTTCATGCAATATGTGGTTTGTGATAGATTCTTTTTCTTCAGATCTTGTTCCTTTTGAGAGACTGTCTTTGGACATTCCTGATGCAGCACGTAGAGGTACTCTCTGGCAATGTTTTATCCTTATTCTGTGTTTTAGTGAACTCATATTTTTCCTTTTTGCTTCTTTATTGGTGTTCCTCCTTCCCTGACAAAGTTGCCTCGAACTGAACAGTAATCAGGTGTTAACGTTGTTGTGTAAACCACCAATTTATTTCTTCTGTTGGTTCTGGCAGCAAGTGCTTGCCTACAGTTTATTTACCCTTTTATTATTATTATTATTATTATTATTATTATTTTACAGAAAACTCCCTCTGTGTCACTGACGGTGATGACCTTCATTGTTATTTTTCCTTCAGATCTCTCAGAAGCAAAACACGGTTTGCGTTATCATCTTTTGTTTTAACTGGCTGATAGCAAATATAGAGTATGCAAAAACTTTTAGTTTTCAACATCATATAAAATGAGTACAAAAATGATCCGGGAAACTCAGGAATACAGAAATACAAGTCACTGAGGAATGAAATAAATAGGAAATGCAGGGAGGCTAAGGTGAAATGGCTGCATGAAAACTCTAAAGAAATAAAAAGAGAAATGATTGTCGTAAGGACTGACTCAGCATACAGGAAAGTAAAACAACCTTTGGTGACATTAAAGGCAAGGGTGGTAACATTAAGAGTGCAATGGGAATTCCGCTGTTAAATGCAGAAGAGAGAGCGGATAGGTGGAAAGAATACATTGAAAGATTCTGTGAGGAGGAAGATTTGTCTGCTGTGATAGAAGAAGAAACAGGAGTTGATTTAGAAGAAATAGAGAATCCAGTATTAGAATCAGAATTTAAGAGAACTTTGGAGGACTCAAGATCAAATAAGTCAGAAGGGATGGATAATGTAAAATCAGAATTTCGAAAACCGTTGGGGGAAGTGGAAACAAAAGGACTATCCACATTGGTGTATAGAAAGTATGAGTCTGGTGACATACCATCTGACTTTCAGAAAAATATCATCCACACAATTCGGAAGCTGAAGGAGTAGAATTATCGCACTATCAGATTAACAACTCGTGCATCCAAGTTACTCACAAGAATAATATTCAGAAGAATGCAAAACAAAATTGAGGATGTGCTAGATGATGATCAGTTAGGCTTTAGATAAGGTAAAGGCATCAGAGAGGCAATTCTGGCATTGCGGTTGATAATGGAAATAAGACTAAAGAAAAATCAAGACACATTCATAGGATTGTTGACCTGGAAAAAGCGTTCTACAATGTCAGATGGTCCAAGATGTTCGAAATTCTGAGAAAAATAGGAGTAAGCATGTTGGGAAAGACAGGTAATATACAACATGTACAAGGCAAGAGGGAATAATAAGAGTGGATGACCAAGAATGAAATGCTTGGATTAAAAAGGGTGTAAGGCAGGGATGCAGTCTTTTGCCCCTACTATTCAATCTGTACATCGAAGAAGCAATGATAGAAGTAAAAGAAAGATTCAGAGTGGAATTAAAATTCGTGGTGAAAGGATATCAATGATATTGATTTGCTGATGACATTGTTATCTTGAGTGAAAGTGAAGAAGAATTACATGATCTGCTAAATGGAATGAACCACCTAATGAGTACAGAGTATGGATAGAGAAACAATTGAATAAAGACAAAAGTAATGAGAAGTAGCAGAAATGAGAACAATGAGAAACTTAACATCAGGATTGATGGTCACGAAGTAGATGAAATTAAGTAAGTCTGCTACCTAGACAGTAAAATAACCAATGATGGATGGGGCAAGGAGGACTTCAAAAGCAGACTAGCAATGGCAAAAAGGGCATTCCTGGCCAAGAGAAGTCTACTAGTATAAAACATAGGTCTTAATTTGATAAAGAAATTTATGAGTATGTACGTCTGGAGTACAGCATTGTAAGGTAGTGAAAAATGGACTGTGGGAAGAGAATGGAAGCATTTGAGATGTGGTGCTACAGACAAATGTTGAAAATTAGGTGAACTGATAAGGCAAGGAATGAGGAGGTCCTGCACAGAATCTGAGAGGAAGGGAATATGTGGAAAACATTGATAAGGAGAAGGGACAGGATGATAGGACATCTGTTAAGACATGAGGGAATGACTTCCATGGTACTAGAGGAAGCTATAGAGGGCAAAAACTGTAAAGGAAGACAGAGATTGGAATATATCCACCAAATAATTGAGGACGCAGGTTGCAAGTGCTAGTCTGAGATGAAGAGGTTGGCACAGGAGAGGAATTTGTGGTGGGCTGCATCAAACCAGTCAGATGACCCAAAAAAAGAATGCAAATATTGGCTTCTGACAACACAATTTCAGCATGGCAACAAGTGTGATTTGTAACCACAAAAATCTAAATTTTGAACTATTGACTTTTGAAAAAAAGGTTCTTCATTTTACCTTTGTAATTATAGAAAAAGCTTTAGACAGTGTATCTTGTCAAAGTTGTGGCTAATACTGAATGATGGAGGGTATCATCAACATTTGATAAATGTAGTAAAGAACATGTGCAACAAGATAACTATGATGCAAAAGAAATTAAGGACTAAATCTGGGGAAAGGAAGGTGTTTAAACATGTTGCCATACACTAATGGTCAAGTAATAATAGAAGGGAGGGTGATATTCAAAGACCTATTAATAGACTACATAATCTGTTTCAGGACAAAAGATAAAAGTCATGGCTTTCAGAGGAAAAGAGCATGTGACGCAGGAGGTCATTCTCCACACTCAATCTTTAAACCAAGTCATACATTGTTAATACCGTGAGTGTGAACTAACGTCTACTGAGAAGTATTCCAGTCAGTTCAAAAATTTCAAGCAATAATAAGAATATTTAAGAAATATGGTTGGTTAGTATTGTGCTGAAGTTGTACAATGTCATTGGCTTTACTAATTTTATAGTACATAGTGAGATATGGGTGGCGCAAAGAGAAAAGAAAAACTCCAGAAATGAGGAATACAAGATATAGAGAATGCAGTAGTGATATACATTTAGGTGACAAAAGCCATGGGGCACCCCTTAAAACTGTGTAGAACCTCTTTTTGCCCAGAGTAGTGCAGCTGCTGGATGTGGCATGAACTCAACAAGTTGTTAGAAGTCCCCTGCAGAAGTATTGAGACATGCTTCCTTTGTAGCTGTCCACGATTGTGTGCACAGACCTCTCGATTATGTCCCATAAATTTTTGATGAGATTCATGTCAGGCGATGTGTTCAAATCATTTGCTTAAGTTGTCCAAAATGTTCTTCAAACCAGTCGCAACAATTGTGGCCTGGGCATATGACATCATTGTTTGGGAACATAAATTCCGTGAATGGCTACGGATGATCTCCAAATAGCTGAACATAACCATTTTCAGTCAATGTTTGGTTCATTTGGGCCAGAGGACCCAGTCCATTCCACAGAAACACAGCTCATACCATTATGGAGCCACCACCAGCTTGCACAGTGCCTTGTTGACGAATTGGGTCCATGGCTTCATAGGGTGTGTGCCACCCGACATCAGAACTCATATCACTAGGTCACAGTTTTCCAGTCATTTGGAGTCTAACGGGTATGAGGAGATGTGCAGGCAATGCTGTTAGCAAAGGCAGTAGCATCAGTTGTCTGCTGCCATAGCCCATTAACACAAAATTTTGCCACACAGTCCTAACAAATCTGTTCGTTGTTCTTCAAGCAGTGTTGCTTGTCAGTTAGCATGAAAATTCTACACAAACACCGCTGCTCTCGATGATTTAGTGAAGGCTACTGGCCACTGTGATGTCCATGGTGAGACATAAGGCCTGAAATTTGGTATCCTTGGCACATTCTTGACACTTCAAATTTTGGAATATTGAATTCCCTGTTGATTTCCAAAATGGAATATCCTATATTTCTAGCTCCAACTATCATTCTATGTTAAAAGTCTGTTAATTCCCATTATGCAGCCATAATCACATCTGAAACCTTTTCACATGAATCAGCTGAGTTCAAATGACAGCTCCGCCAATGTACTGGCCTTTTATACTTTGTGGACGCAATACTGTTGCCACCTGTATGTGTGTATATCGCTGTCCTACAATTTTTCTCACCTCCGTGTAAGATGTCTACATATGCTCTTATAACTTCCAAAACATTGAAGTGCATGGCAGAGTATAATGTTAATTATAAAAGTACACAGAACATCAATTTTAAGTGGTTCTGTGGAGAAACTCTTCAATAGGTTAAGTGTTGGCCCCATAGAAAATTTTTGAATTCTGTCTTAAACTCTCCAAATTACCTGGAAGACTTTTAATAAGTAGTAACAGGTTATCGAATATATATGTGTCCCTGTACCTGACCCCTCCCTGTACTAGTGCCAACCCCATGAAGTTCTTGTGGAGCTTGTTTTCAGTTCCATTGTTATAACAATGTTTCACATGGTCTTTGTAGAAAAAAATATTAGTAATGACGAAGGACATTATTCAATTAGAGAGTATACATATTTTGAAGCACTTGTTAAGTGTTTTGAAGAGGGCTCTACAGGATGCATCGTATAATTTCGGATATAATTCCTGTAACAAGCTTGCATATCCAAAAACTGTAGAGCCCACATTCTTTGCAGATAATACTATTATAATAATCACTGCAGAGTGGCAAACATTTATTTTGTTGTAGACAAAAAGTCATCTTTAGTACCCGTTAATTTACATTTATTCTCATGGATAGATTGTTGTTTCCCATGTGGCAGTTTGGAGTGACATTTCACGTTTACAATGTGACAAGTAAGATATCTATAGGATGTAGATAACTGTTGTCCTATGGTAAGTAGCAGTGTGGACATGTAGATATTACGTGATGTTTATAGTTTCCTGATGGGTATGGGTGGGCTTTTGAGTGTGTTTGCCTCTATTGGCATGTATGTTTGCAATTTATTTATTCTTTCTTTACTTGTATTTTCATTGTATTACTAGTTCCTCCAAGCAGCCGATGCTAAAGTATCTTTTTAGTTTTTACATGAATGTCACTTGTGTTTACTGCACATAGGTAATAGTTGTGCTAACATTAATCATTTTATTTCTAATCATCTGTATAATAGAATTCACTGTTTATTCCAGTTGAGTATTTCACATATGGCAGAAAAGCTGCTTTGACATGTTATATAAATGATGAATGCATGTGATGGTTGTACCACTTGAAAATGGCCACAATGCCGATTTTGCTAGTCATGATGTGAACAGTGGTGAAAAGAAAGAACTGAAATGAAACAGTCAGCTTGTAGTATCTTTGGTTGACGAGTCACGTACATTGAGAGATCGCATAAAGATAAGTGTTTCATTGAGTAATAACAATTAATTAAGGCAATATTATACCATAAATAAGTAAATTAATATCTATTATAAGCTATCAATTGAAGATTTCACATTTATTTGCATATTTTGTGCAAAAAGTAAACGTTTCATAGGAACAAATTCTGGACTAGGTTTTGTTTACGTTATCATATACTGTGAGTTACGTGCTTTTTTTTAATAAAGTACAGTTTATTTTGTTTAGTGTATTCTTACACGCTATCCATTTAATTCTCTAATAAGTAGCCAAAGTGAAAAGTTCAGAAATAAGTGAAAAGTTCATACAGGGTGAACAGTATTTAAACCGACAAACTCTGGCAGGTTGTAGGGGACATGAAAACAAATATTTTTCCCTAATGTCATTTTTTCCTATGAGGATTATTTAAACTGGTTGAGGCCGTATTACTATCTTCAGTTTAATAGGGCACATTACACTCTTCATTTGTATGCAACTGCTGTCCATAGTAGTGCATTGTCTCTGTTTACTAATGAAGCGATATATCTGGAGGAGTACACTGATATGGTTGGTGCGTACTACGGACGAGCTACACAGCGGGCTTATCAACAACAATATCCTAATCGCCGTATCCCGCATCATGCGACCTTTGCTGCTGTGTACCAACGTCTGTGTGAGACTGGGTCATTTAGCAGATTACCTGGACAGGGACGCCGTCGCACGGTAAGAATGCTGCAATTTGAGGAAGCTGTCTTGCAGCATGTGGAACGGGATCCTCCATTCAGCACTAGTGCAATTGCACGTAACATGCAGACGAATCTAGACGAATGTAAGAACAGTCCTTCGAGAGCAATTGTTATGTCCATTTCACTTACAGCGTGTCCACAACCTGGAACCGGTTGATTATCCATCCAGAGCACAGTTTTCGCAGTGGTGCCTGGAAGAGTGTGAAATGCATCCTACATTTCCATCCTCTGTGTTGTTTACCCATGAAGCAACGTTCGGGCGTGATGGAGTCTTCAACAAGCAGATTTCGCATGTTTGGAGTGAGTATAACCCACATGCCACAGTTACTAGCGCTCATAAAGTGCGGTTCTTCGTTAATGTGTGGGTCGGTGTTGTTGGGGACTGTTTAATTGGGCCGTATCTGCTACCTAGGCCATTAAATGGTAGGCACTATTACTATTTTCTCACCAGAGCATTGCCAGAATTGCTGGAAGACGTCCCGCTCACTACAGTACAACGAATGTTGTTCCAACATGACGGGGTGCTAGCACACTTCAGTTGTCTTGTGTGTCGATTCCTGGACCGATGGACTAAAGCCTAAATTTGTTTGCCTTGAGTGAGAAGTGTACAACTTATTGTAGGATTGTTAGTTCTGGAGTGTGGTGTGAGGGTTGTTGCAGTTTCTTTCATGTAGGTGACTGTAGCAGCATGGGAATTGGGGAAATAAACAAGCTCATTGGTTGTGTAGGATTTTCTTCAGAGATAGGACGATAATGGCAAAATAAGATCTGGAAAGGTTAAGGGGGGAGAAGGGAAAATATAGGTGTGAAGTGACAACAGGTTATAGAAGAAATAGGAATAGGACTTCCTCAGACAGCAGTGGGAAGTAACAACATGTTATAGAAGCAATAGGAATATGACTTTCTCAGACAGCATTGTTGTCAATGTGGAAAACGGGTTTGATCTGTCGTCACAGCTGGAAAATGATGAGACACAACTAGGTGTAGAAGTAGACAGGACACAACAAACTTTCAAAAAGTGTTTGAGAAGTAAGAAGACAAAAAAAGTTCTGAAGAAGAGGTTTATGTTGTTAGGTAGTTCACATGATAGAAGTGTTGGCTACCCTAATTATTCAATTGAGGGTGACCTGGTAAAGACAGTTTCAGCAACATGAGATACTGGCGTTAGGCTTGTATTTGTTCTGAGGTGCCATGACTGGACTCATTTAAACTGTTTGGTTAGGAGAATTCATTTAGAGATGAGACAGCTGCTTGGATCAGGTATGGGGTCTCATACTGGTGTGGTTCCTGTTGACTCTATCAATAGGTGGGACTGTACTAGGCAAAAGTGTCTGGGCCAATAGCAAATAACGTAGGGAGGGGAGACACTATCACAAGTGCCAGTGATTACAAGTGACAAAACAGCAGTTTTGTAGGGCAGGAAGTGCAGAAACAAAAGATGTTCAGAGACAGGCTGAAAATGAAATCATATTGATAAAACAGGCAGCCAGAAAGCAAATTTTAATGTACACAATTCATGCAGACAGCCTCTGATTGAAACTGGAGATATTAAAAAATTGGCTGAAAAATTAGGCTCATCTAGTTGTAATTCAGCTAGTGCACAAAATCCGTTATCCTTATTGCATTAGAATATGTGAGGGCTAAAGGATAAACTTAATGAATTGCTTGTTTGTGTTGAAGAATTGGAGTTGAGCAAACCAGTTGATATAATCTGCCTCTATGAACATCATGTGTGACCACAGGTGTAGATATGTTAAATGTTGCAAGATTCAAGTTAACTTTTTACTTCTATTGAGAAAATATGGAAAAAGGAGGAGTTGCCACATTTGTCAGAAACTGTTTTGGTATCAAGAAAATTGACATTAATAAATTTTTCTTAGAGCAGCACTTAGAAGATTATGCTACAGGAATAGTATTTCATAATAAGTCCTTTATAATAGAATGTATATACAGAGCACCTGCAGGGAACTTTCACCTCTTCATAAAAAATCCGGAAGCTCTGTTGTCCCATCTCACAGTAAAAAAAAAAAAATAGTGGTTGCTGGTGATTTTAATGTGGATTTATTGAAAAGCTCTGTCAGTGAATAACTTTTGCAGTCAGTAACAGTGTCATTCAGTTTGATTCCTAATGTTAACATTGCTACTAGGGTATGTAAATGGTCTGAGACTGCTTTTGATAATATCTTTGTAGACAAATCCAAGAAAAGAAGTTGTATCACAAAACCAATAGTACATGGCCTATCTGATCATGACGTGCAGCATCCTGTGTTAAATGTTGAAACTTGTCAGGATATAACACGTATTAAATCTAAGTACAGAAAAGTAGTAAATCAGTCAAAAATTAGAGAATTTCAGAGATTGCCCTAAGGCATGAACTGGATACATGTTTACAGTACTTCTGACTCAAATAGAGAATACAAAGCACTCATTAAAAAAGTTACGTCCTCTTCTGAAAACTGTTTTCCCCTAAAGGTAACTCAAATCAAACAGAAGTCTAAAAATAAGCTATGGATTACACAAGGAAAAAGATGTCATGTGGGACAAAAACTAGACTGTACTTCTATCTAGGGAGAGTACTGCAAAATATTGAAGCAAGTAAACCAGAAATCTAAGCAGCTTTACTATGAGAAAAAGATAATGACATCAGGCAACAAAATAAAAACTATGTGGGGTATAGTGAAGACGAACAGATAGCTCTAAAAATAAATGAGGCATTGGTAACAAGTGCATGCGGTGTTGCTAACCTCTTAAACAAGTACCTTGTTTCTGTTACTGACTGTTTGGAGTTACTAGGTTAGATAAACAGTGCAAAAAGATTCTCAGCCACCTGTGTAATAGCTCTCTGGAACAGAGCATTTTCCCTGATAGACTGAAATATGCTATTGTTATACCTTTGCATAAAAAGGGGGATAGATCTGATGTCAACAATTACTGTCCAATCTCCCTTCTAACAGATTTATCCAAAATCTTTGAGACAGTAATGTATTCACGAATAGCTTCACATATCTGTAAAAATGAAGTACTAACAAAATGTCAGTTTGGTTTCCAGAAAGGTTTTTCAACAGAAAATGCCATATATGCTTTCACCAATCAAATTTTGAATGATCTGAATAACTGAACACCACCCATTGGGATTTTTTGTGATCTCTCAAAGGCTTTTGATTGTGTAAATCATGAAATTCTGCTAGACAAGCTCAAGTATTGTGGCATGAGTGGGACAGTGCACAAATGGTTTAATTCGTACCTAACTGGGAGAGTGCAGAAAGTTGAAATAAGCAGTTCTCATAATATACCAAGATCAGCACATTCCTCAAACTAGGGAACTATCAAGAATGGGGTTCCACAAGGGTCAGTCTTGGGTCCTTTGTTGTTCTTAATATACACTCCTGGAAATTGAAATAAGAACACCGTGAATTCATTGTTCCAGGAAGGGGAAACTTTATTGACACATTCCTGGGGTCAGATACATCACATGATCACACTGACAGATCCACAGGCACATAGACACAGGCAACAGAGAATGCACAATGTCGGAACTAGTACAGTGTATATCCACCTTTCGCAGCAATGCAGGCTGCTATTCTCCCATGGAGACGATCGTAGAGATGCTGGATGTAGTCCTGTGGAACGGCTTGCCATGCCATTTCCACCTGGCGCCTCAGTTGGACCAGCGTTCGTGCTGGACGTGCAGACCGCGTGAGACGACGCTTCATCCAGTCCCAAACATGCTCAATGGGGGACAGATCCGGAGATCTTGCTGGCCAGGGTAGTTGACTTACACCTTCTACAGCACGTTGGGTGGCACGGGATACATGCGGACGTGCATTGTCCTGTTGGAACAGCAAGTTCCCTTGCCGGTCTAGGAATGGTAGAACGATGGGTTCGATGACGGTTTGGATGTACCGTGCACTATTCAGTGTCCCCTCGACGATCACCAGTGGTGTACGGCCAGTGTAGGAGATCGCTCCCCACACCATGATGCCGGGTGTTGGCCCTGTGTGCCTCGGTCGTATGCAGTCCTGATTGTGGCGCTCACCTGCACGGCGCCAAACACGCATACGACCATCATTGGCACCAAGGCAGAAGCGACTCTCATCGCTGAAGACGACACGTCTCCATTCGTCCCTCCATTCACGCCTCTCGCGACACCACTGGAGGCGGGCTGCACGATGTTGGGGCGTGAGCGGAAGACGGCCTAACGGTGTGCGGGACCGTAGCCCAGCTTCATGGAGACGGTTGCGAATGGTCCTCGCCGATACCCCAGGAGCAACAGTGTCCCTAATTTGCTGGGAAGTGGCGGTGCGGTCCCCTACGGCACTGCGTAGGATCCTACGGTCTTGGCGTGCATCCGTGCGTCGCTGCGGTCCGGTCCCAGGTTGACGGGCACGTGCACCTTCCGCCGACCACTGGCGACAACATCGATGTACTGTGGAGACCTCACGCCCCACGTGTTGAGCAATTCGGCGGTACGTCCCCCGGCCTCCCGCATGCCCACTATACGCCCTCGCTCAAAGTCCGTCAACTGCACATACGTTTCACGTCCACACTGTCGCGGCATGCTACCAGTGTTAAAGACTGCGATGGAGCTCCGTATGCCACGGCAAACTGGCTGACACTGACGGTGGCGGTGCACAAATGCTGCGCAGCTAGCGCCATTCGACGGCCAACACCGCGGTTCCTGGTGTGTCCGCTGTGCCGTGCGTGTGATCATTGCTTGTACAGCCCTCTCGCAGTGTCCTGAGCAAGTATGGTGGGTCTGACACACCGGTGTCAATGTGTTCTTTTTTCCATTTCCAGGAGTGTATATTAATGACTTGCCATTCTATATTCATGAAGAGGCAAAGTTAGTTCTCTTTGCTGATGATACAAGTATAGTAATCACACCTGACAAACAAGAATTAACTGATGAAATTGTCAATACTGTCTTTCAGAAAATTACTAAGTGGTTCCTTGTAAACGGACTCTCACTGAACTTTGATAAGACACAGTACATACAGTTCCATACAGTGAATGGTATGACGCCATTAATAAATATAGACCTTAATCAGAAGCATATAGCTAAGGTAGAATATTCCAAATTTTTAGGTGTGTTCATTGATGAGAGATTAAATTTGAAGAAACACATTGATGACCTGCTGAAACGTTTGAGTTCAGCCACTTATGCAATAAGGGTCATTGCAAATTTTGGTGATAAACGTCTTACTAAATTAGCTTACTACGCCTATTTTCACTCATTCCTTTCATATGGCATCATATTTTGGGGTAATTCATCACTGAGGGGTAAAGTATTTATTGCACAAAAGCATGTAATCAGAATAATAGCTGGAGTCCACCCAAGATCATCCTACAGACATTTATTTAAGGATCTAGGGATATTCACAGTAGCTTCTCAGTATATATACTCTCTTATGAAATTTGTTATTAACAACCAAACCCAATTCAAAAGTAATAGCAGTGTGCATAACTACAATACTAGGAGAAAGGATGATCTTCACTATTCAAGATTAAATCTAACTTTGGCACAGAAAGGGGTGAATTATACTGCCACTAAAGTCTTTGGTCACTTACCAAATAGTATCAAAAGTTTGACAGATAACCAACAAGTATTTAAGAAGAAATTAAAAGAATTTCTGAATGACAACTCCTTCTACTCCATAGAGGAATTTTTAGATATAAATTAAGAAAAAAAAATTATAAAAAAATAAATAAAATAAATAAAAACACAAAAAAATAAAAAAAGTTGTTATATTAACTTAAGTATGTTGTTAAATTAACTTAATTATGTCATGTATTGGAAAATTTGACTCGTTCCACATCATTACGAAATATCGTATTCATGATCCATGGAACTAGTATTAATTTAATCTAATCTAATCTAATCTGCCCCCCCATGAACCATGGACCTTGCCATTGGTGGGGAGGCTTGCGTGCCTCAGCGATACAGATAGCCGTACCGTAGGTACATTCACAACGGAGGGGTATCTGTTGAGAGGCCAGACAAACGTGTGGTTCCTGAAGAGGGGCAGCAGCCTTTTCAGTAGTTGCAAGGGCAACAGTCTGGATGATTGACTGATCTGGCCTTGTAACAATAACCATAACGGCCTTGCTGTGCTGGTACTGCGAATGGCAGAAAGCAAGGGGAAACTACGGCCGTAATTTTTCCCGAGGGCATGCAGCTTTACTGTATGATTAAATGATGATGGCGTCCTCTTGGGTAAAATATTCCGGAGGTAAAATAGTCCCCCATTCGGATTTCTGGGCGGGGACTACTCAAGAGGATGTCGTTATCAGGAGAAAGAAAACTGGCGTTCTACGGATCGGAGCGTGGAATGTCAGGTCCCTTAATCGGGCAGGTAGGTTAGAAAATTTGAAAAGGGAAATGGATAGGTTAAAGTTAGATATAGTGGGAATTAGTGAAGTTCGGTGGCAGGAGGAACAAGACTTTTGGTCAGGTGATTACAGGGTTATAAACACAAAGTCAAATAGGGGTAATGCAGGAGTAGGTTTAATAATGAATAGGAAAATAGGAACGTGGGTAAGCTACTACAAACAGCTTAGTGAACGCATTATTGTGGCCAAGATAGATAGGAAGCCCACACCTACTACAGTAGTACAAGTTTATATGCCAACTAGCTCTGCAGATGACGAAGAAATTGAAGAAATGTATGATGAAATAAAAGAAATTATTCAGATAGTGAAGGGAGACGAAAATTTAACAGTCATGGGTGACTGGAATTCGAGTGTAGGAAAAGGGAGAGAAGGAAACGTAGTAGGTGAATATGGATTGGGGCTAAGAAATGAAAGAGGAAGCCGCCTGGTAGAATTTTGCACAGAGCACAACTTAATCATAGCTAACACTTGGTTTAAGAATCATGATAGAAGGTTGTATACATGGAAGAACCCTGGAGATACTAAAAGGTATCAGATAGATTATATAATGGTAAGTCAGAGATTTAGGAACCAGGTTTTAAATTGTAAGACATTTCCAGGGGCAGATGTGGACTCTGACCACAATCTATTGGTTATGACCTGTAGATTAAAACTGAAGAAACTGCAAAAAGGTGGGAATTTAAGGAGATGGGACCTGGATAAACTGAAAGAACCAGAGGTTGTACAGAGTTTCAGGGAGAGCATAAGGGAACAATTGACAGGAATGGGGGAAAGAAATACAGTAGAAAAAGAATGGGTAGCTTTGAGGGATGAAGTAGTGAAGGCAGCAGAGGATCAAGTACGTAAAAAGACGAGGACTAGTAGAAATCCTTGGGTAACAGAGGAAATATTGAATTTAATTGATGAAAGGAGAAAATATAAAAATGCAGTAAATGAAGCAGGCAAAAAGGAATACAAACGTCTCAAAAATGAGATCGACAGGAAGTGCAAAATGGCTAAGCAGGGATGGCTAGAGGACAAATGTAAGGATGTAGAGGCTTATCTCACTAGGGGTAAGATAGATACTGCCTACAGGAAAATTAAAGAGACCTTTGGAGATAAGAGAACCACTTGTATGAACATCAAGAGCTCAGATGGAAACCCAGTTCTAAGCAAAGAAGGGAAAGCAGAAAGGTGGAAGGAGTATATAGAGGGTCTATACAAGGGCGATGTACTTGAGGACAATATTATGGAAATGGAAGAGGATGTAGATGAAGATGAAATGGGAGATACGATACTGCGTGAAGAGTTTGACAGAGCACTGAAAGACCTGAGTCGAAACAAGGCCCCGGGAGTAGACAACATTCCATTGGAACTACTGACGGCCTTGGGAGAGCCAGTCCTGACAAAACTCTACCATCTGGTGAGCAAGATGTATGAAACAGGCGAAATGCCCTCAGACTTCAAGAAGAATATAATAATTCCAATCCCAAAGAAAGCAGGTGTTGACAGATGTGAGAATTACCGAGCAATCAGTTTAATAAGCCACAGCTGCAAAATACTAACACGAATTCTTTACAGACGAATGGAAAAATTAGTAGAAGCTGACCTCGGGGAAGATCAGTTTGGATTCCGTAGAAATACTGGAACACGTGAGGCAATACTGACCTTACGACTTATCTTAGAAGAAAGATTAAGGAAAGGCAAACCTATGTTTCTAGCATTTGTAGACTTAGAGAAAGCTTTTGACAATGTTGACTGGAATACTCTCTTTCAAATTCTAAAGGTGGCAGGGGTAAAATACAGGGAGCGAAAGGCTATTTACAATTTGTACAGAAACCAGATGGCAGTTATAAGAGTCGAGGGACATGAAAGGGAAGCAGTGGTTGGGAAGGGAGTAAGACAGGGTTGTAGCCTCTCCCCGATGTTATTCAATCTCTATATTGAGCAAGCAGTAAAGGAAACAAAAGAAAAATTCGGAGTAGGTATTAAAATCCATGGAGAAGAAATAAAAACTTTGAGGTTCGCCGATGACATTGTAATTCTTTCAGAGACATCAAAGGACTTGGAAGAGCAGTTGAACGGAATGGATGGTGTCTTGAAGGGAGGATATAAGATGAACATCAACAAAAGCAAAACGAGGATAATGGAATGTAGTCGAATTAAGTCGGGTGATGTTGAGGATATTAGATTAGGAAATGAGATACTTAAAGTAGTAAAGGAGTTTTGCTATTTGGGGAGCAAAATAACTGATGATGGTCGAAGTAGAGAGGATATAAAATGTAGACTGGCAATGGCAAGGAAAGCGTTTCTGAAGAAGAGAAATTTGTTAACATCGAGTATAGATTTAAGTGTCAGGAAGTCACTTCTGAAAGTATTTGTATGGAGTGTAGCCATGTATGGAAGTGAAACATGGACGGTAAATAGTTTGGACAAGAAGAGAATAGAAGCTTTCAAAATGTGGTGCTACAGAAGAATGCTGAAGATTAGATGGGTAGATCACATAACTAATGAGGAGGTACTGAATAGGATTGGGGAGAAAAGGAGTTTGTGGCACAACTTGACCAGAAGAAGGGTTCGGTTGGTAGGACATGTTCTGAGGCATCAAGGGATCACCAATTTAGTATTGGAGGGCAGCGTGGAGGGTAAAAATCGTAGGGGGAGACCAAGAGATGAATACACTAAGCAGATTCAGAAGGATGTAGGTTGCAGTAGGTACTGGGAGATGAAGAATCTTGCACAGGATAGAGTAGCATGGAGAGCTGCATCAAACCAGTCTCAGGACTGAAGACCACAACAACAACAACAATCTAATCTGACTGGAAATTAATTATATGTGGTGTTGCTCAAGGTTCCATCTTGGGTCCGTTGCTTTTGCTTGTGTACATTAAAGACCTCTCTTCTGTTAAATTCCCAGATGCTAAGTTTGTTTGCAGATGATACATACATTGCAATGAGAAGCAAGTCAAGTGCAAATTTAGAAATGGCTTCTAATCAAATTTTTACTTATATTAATAAATGTTTAAAGCTGATTCACTGTCATTAAACTTTGAAAAGACCCACTATATGCAGTTCAGAACATGTAAGAGATTTTTATTTATTTATTTATTTATACATGTCCAGAACATAAAATATTAATTATTATTTATCATACGTAGCATATCATACGTATATATTACAATGTGCTGCCCAGAATTCCGCTGCACAGACTGCCTTATCATTGACGATAATCAGATTGTCCATGGAGACAGGTTCCGACGGTTTCCTGCAGTTGAGTAGGTGCTGATGGTCTTGGGGTTCACCACACTCACATAGTTGTCCCCTGAGATGTATCCCCATTTTTTCATGTTCTCCTTGCACTGAGATACGCCTGTTCTCAGTCAATTGAGTACCTTCCATGTCGTGTATGGGAGATGGAAGGTACTCAATAGACTGAGATTTCCTTCCAGCATGTTTATAACCTATGAAGACATGCAGATTGAAGTATTAAATTTCTGGGATTAAAACTCGATAATAAATTCAATTGGGAAGGGCATACCACAGAATTGCTGAAGCACGCAAACAAGTCTGGATTTGCAGTGAGAATGATGTCAGATGTAAGAGATATAAATATAAAATCTTGCATACTTTGCTTACTTTCATTTCTATTATGTCATATGGGATCATATTCTGTGGTAACTGGTCAAACTGAACAAAAGTTTTAGTGCGCAAAGACATGTAATAAGACTTATTTGTGGTGTAAATTCAAAACCATCATGTAGAAACTTGTTCAAAGAACCACTGCTTCTCAATATATTTATTTCTTAATGAAATTTGCTGCAAGTAATATATTTCAATTTCCAACCAGTATCTCAATATGTAGTATCAATACTAGGAATAAGAACAATCACTTATCTTGGTCCAGAAAGGAGTCCAGTATTCTGGAACACACATTTTCAGTAGAATGCGAGCAACCATTAAAAACTCTGTTTCAGGTAGAGCACAGTTAAACCAGAATTTGAAAGATTTTTCGATAGGCAACTCCTTCAACTCTATAAACAAGCATTTTAACAGGGGTTATACCAGCATAAATAAAAGTGTCTGTTAGATTTCTGCTTTGACAGCACTTGGTCATAACAATCAAGATTAGGTATTTTGTGTATTATAAATTTATTAAAAATGCAGAACTATGTTTCATTCTGACAGTGTATTATTCTGTAAATATTAGCAGTTTCAGTTTACTGTAATGTATTCATCTATTAAGACAATGTCCTATCAAATGATCAGGGTTAAATATTTTGTGGTTTTTTGTGTTAGATTTTCTGACTCGCTCTACACTCGTGAGAATCATCTCATTTTTGTGTCTGTGGAATGAAAATTGGATCTCATGTGATCTAATCTAATCTAATAGATGATGCTATAAACATAGTAGGTTCAGTAAGTTGCAGGACTACCTCAAAATAAAATACAAAATAAGGTTAGAAACTTAAAATTGCTTTTGTTTTCAACATGGATCCATTCCTTTACCTCACAGTTGTACCATCAATTGGAAAAGATCTGGGACACCTGGGCAAAAGATTTGATGAAGCGTTGATGAGTTTGAGTAAATTACTTGTTTCTTTACTGCTTAATGTAACCATAAAAATATTTTTCCTTAGGATAGTAATTTGCACAAACACCATACAGGACACAAACTTTGCCTTCTTGTTTCCGTGGAGTTCCTTATTGTGGTGCAAAGCTCTTCAAGAATCTCCTGATGTAATATACAGCAATTCAAAAGAAGAGAAACGGGAAAATTTCTGTTAGCGGAATGGCAAGTAGCTATGTTCATTGCAAAGTAGCACAATATGTATTAGTTGACCGCAGTATTATTGCACTCGGGTGTGAGGACACTTCAGTCAGCTTATCTTGGTATTTAACTAGGACATGTTGAACCACATGATAGTATAGGCACAACTATCTTGAAGTCATCCACAGTTTGATGTGTTTTCCATGTGGCAGCTCTGCAGCTGTTTACTGCAACGTCACTGTGTGTTTCCGATAACAGCCACGGGAGGCCAAGTGCAGTAATATTGTGATCAAGTTGTAGTGGTGTGTTGTACGCAGACCATTGCTGTTGCAGATGTAGATGACAATTTTCTTTGAAAAGCGATGATGTATTCAAGTAAATTTTTACGGAGTGGTGTGAGATAATGAGAACCTATTTAATATAACTGAGACAGTGGCAGTTTCTACAAAGTAGTGACTTTATCTCTTAATGTACTGGCTCAATGTTGCTGGCATAAGGTGAACAGCTTTAAAGAGCACAGTAATGGTTTATTGTTAGTTTAGTGTGGAAAATTAGTTTCTGAGAGCTGCTGTGCTTTTGTTAATATGTACCTTCACTTGTTCCACATTCTCTCTTCCTTTTTTGTGGAATGAGGGAGACATATCTGTTGCTGTTGTGTTATGTTTCACTGTTTGTGATGGTGCAGTGGTTAGTATACTGGATTAGCATTTGGTACGGCAGTGGAACAAACAACTGTACAGCCTAGTTTTCCCTAGGTTGCTTATAGGAAATGTCAGCAAGGTTCCTTTCCCCTTCCCATCCTTTGCCCAGTCCGAGCTTATACTACATTGCTTATGTCCCCATTTTTGACTGGATGTTAACCCATATCTTCTGTCCATTTTTTTCTATCTCTTACGATACCCCTCCCCCCTCCTTACATCTTAGAGAGAGGGAGAGTGAAAATTTCACTCCCATACATCCATTTCTCCAGTTAATCCAATTTCTCAATGTCATATAATACCATCCTAATGCTTCCTCCTCCCTCCCTCCTCTTACCCTTCCTCCCTCCTCCCTCTCTCCTCCACTTTCTTTCTGGAAAAAAATACTCAGGAGTGCTCATGGCCTGAGCTGCCAGACTTCGTGCTTGAGGCTGTTGATATTTGTGAGGTGACAGTGGAAGTTCCACGCAAGTACTTTTTTTTAATGTTCCTCTTTGGTAATGATATACATGTGTGCATGTACATTATTGTTAGAGCTATGTTACTTGATCTCCTGGATGATTTAATAGAAAGTAAGGCTGTCCATGTTAATAGTGGGAGATGGCACTGTCATCCTTGTTGAACAAGCCGTTGAAACCATTTCAGTCCCTGACGGTGATACTAATACTGATGGCATCAATTGCAACACGATCCGAAAGTATTTTAACATTTTGGTTGGGCTACTATGTTTTCTTTAGTTTTAGATTAAATTCCTCAATTGCTGGAATGAATTGCTAGATACAAATGCTCCTCAACATGATTCTTTATCTCGTACCCATTTCATGATTTTAATTTGTAGCATGATACTGTGTATTAGATTAAATATGTTTCCACTTGGTGTGTTCCCTGTCTTTTTTATAAATATTTGTTGTTATAAATGCATTGAAGTTATGTCATGTTCTACTGTGCAACAAATCTCACTTTTCCAAATTTCTCATCACTGCTGCCTTTGTGTAAAAATGTCTATATTGCTGATTTAAAACAAATCTCATTCCCATTCTTCACATTAAGATCTCAAAGTAAAATTTTCACTTCCTCTAAATATAGTTAATGCTTTTAAACTTAAAGAGTTTATTCTGTAACTTAATTTCTCTGGAAGTTAAGAGACGGTCCATGTAGCCAGTAACACACTTTGCTAAAGAAAATGAGAAAATGATTTTTGTATTTGGAGAGATGTTGAAGTAAGGAATAAGCATCTAAAAACTCACCAACATTTAAGTCATTACACATTCTTCAATGAAGAGGACTGCCTGCTCTCTTCTTGCACCAACTGGAACATTCAGTGTGCTTTTGGGTTTTGATTGGTTGTGTCTGTGACATTTTTACGCCAGGGGACTTAGATAAGGAAGGTCAGGAGTTAGTGAATACTGCCATAGATGACCTAGCAACGGTAGAGTTAATATTTGGAACTCTTGCAACAGATTTTTGACACCTATTTGTTATAAGTAAGATGAAGCTGTTCTTGGCTTCAAGTTTGGGTTTGCACACTTTAGTGTTTCATGAGGCATGATCCTACAGGAGGTGGTATGCTCTTGCCGTTCTTCGGTCTTCAAACTGACTTACCCTGCCAAGGGGATCTACAGTTTAACTCAGACTCTGAAACATAGTGTAACTTCGCATTTTTCAAATTTACAAATCATTTACCTACTAGGTATTGAACCCTAGGCCTTTGAAGTAGTAGTGTGACACTAACTGTCGGAGCCACATGACAATGTATATTCTCACAGCATCACCATAACTTAACCATTTACTCATCCCCATCTCTTCTTGAGCAGTATTATAACAGGCACATTGATGACTTTATAAGATTTATTCTTCTTCTCACAAGTGAAACCAAATACTCATCAGTATTATTAGCCTCAGGAGATATTATATGGAATAGTCACTTAAGCACTTTGAGAGGATACACATTACCTGAAGGAGAAGCTTTAAAAAGATTTGATGGTCATTTTACAGAACAGCAAAATGATTTTTATTTTTATTTTATTTTTTTCAAATTTTTCAGTGAGACCTTTGTAAAAGCTAGAAGGAATGGCCACTGGGATTTATGGGTATTGTAACCCACACATAATCTGGTTCGTCAGCTGAAGCCTGTTCATTTTTAAGGCTGTGCCTCTGCTGGCATCACTCTGCGTCTTGTAGATTTCGAAACCTCCCTGGTTGCACATTCAGTGTTCATTTAATGTAATGTCTCCCAAAGAAAACACTCCTTTAGTCTATCACCCAAATACAAAGAGGAAGTAATGTCATTCATGTAGCATAAAATTCCCCATGTTTCTTACATACATGAATACATTATAAAGGTGTATACTGTATCCAGACACAATTTTGTGAATCCAGGACTCAGGAATTTCGACTTCTTACTACCAAAGATTGTATTATACTTCAGTGTGCAAGAAAAGAGGACTTAAAACTTTCATTACATAATAGAGACTATTGTAGCAGCCTGAATAATGTTCATAGGTTGAATCTATCAACTTAGTTCTCATCTGGGATAAGGATGTAAATAATAGTTGCTAATAGAATGTGCTCAAAATACACTGACAAAAAATATGAAGCATCCAGAATACATAGATGGATGTCAGTGAAATTTCATCTATGCACATGTGACAACAGGTATATAAATGATTGGCACTGCAATTCTCTGTGACAAGTAGAATGTCAACCAGAGAGTACATTAGTGTTCTTCATTTTATTGTTGTTATCAGGCTTGGTAAGGTATGTAGGATGAGTCACGTGAAACGTTAGACCCTTTTTATGTCCTGAATGGTTACAGATATCGAAATGAAGTTTTCCACAGTTGGTACTATGATGAAGGGCACATAAGGTTATTTGTGGATAATGCTCTGAACTCTTATCAACCCAGATGTTGAAATAAGTATTTTTTCTTATGGAACCATACACTCGTCATAACTGCATTCAGTAGCTCTTGGTAAAACAATTACAGTGATACAGCGCTTGCTAGTACTGTCGTAGAAACCTTTCACAAAGTAGTCTGACAAATGCAGTGAACTTGGAAAGTAATGTGGCCGGAGTGAGCTATTGCGGTATAAACACTGCCCCGCAGAGGTCTCATTCCAGGCTCCATCATTATATGCAGCAAGACAGGCCTAAGCTACTAATACAAAACGTCATTTCCGTACGACATAGGTACAGAATCAGCTATAATTTTACTATATGGAGCTATGGCATATGCTAGCCTCTGGTGCAACAGATTGGGTTTAGGAAAACTCTTTCAAATGTGCATACATTTCCATATTCTTGTGGAAATAGATACAGTTCCATCAGGTAGTTTTCCATTACCATTTCAACAGCATTTGTTTGACACTTGTCATATGCAAGTGACATGTCTAAGTTTGTATCATTGGCCTACATGCTTACCTGAAAGAAATGCTGAAGCAGAAATGGTCTGCTGATAGACAACACAGCTGCTGCTAATACTGCAGTGTCGACAAGTAAACAGTTGAAAGGCTTGATGTGAGGGCGTAGCCTGGCAAGAGTGTGTGTACCACACAATAGCCGATTTCAGCCAACTTGAGAAACTTTCTTGGATCCTTTTGTGAAGAGTTTCAGACTCTAATTAACAATCATTATATCACTGTACTTGTCTTCTTAAGTTCTTTTGGATGCTGTTAAAAAGTATATAATTCTACTTTTAAAACTTATGCTGAAGATTCTATACTACATGCCTCTTAGTGTACTACCATTTGCCGCAAACCTCACTTCGAATCTGGAATCGTTCACACAATAAAAGGGATGTTATGTCTTACGTGACTCACCCTTTATTAGGGGCATGAACAGTAAGAGATGTTGAGCAATTGCTGTGAAGCACATGGAGATGCCGTGTTCTTGTGCGAGACAGTGTTATCAGCACCTGACAGAGTCTGAAAGGGGCCTCATTGTGGTCCTCCATTTGGCCAAATGGCACAGTATCCAAATTTCCGGGTTATTTAAACATGACAGTGGTCCAGTGTTGGGCTGCATGGGAATGTGAGAGCAGGCACACTCATCAAGTTTCCGGTTGACCATGTCTGACCACAAGGGAGTACCACCATATTGTGCACCACATGCAATTAAACCCTTCACATCTGAACTGCCATCTGGGAACAAGTAATGGACTTTCTGCGACATTCTGTGTCATCTCCTACCACTGTATGCAGATAAGCAGCAGTTGGATTAGAAAATTATTACCCCATGCATAGGCTGCTATCAACACCACAACACAAGTCCCTACTTTCAGAGCAGTGCCTTGATTGGACTGCTGATGAATGGTGTCACATTGTGTTCAGCAATGAATTGCATTTGAGCACTGCAACATGTCTGCAGGTGTGGCAGCGGCCTGGGGAGAGATCCCATTCTTCAGTTGTTTTGAGGAGGCACAGTGGTTCTATCCTGGCATTTTGGTGTGGGAAGCCATCAGATATAACTTCACGTCACAGTTGGTGGTGTGAGGAAACACTGATGGCACAACGACATGTCATGGGCATCATGTGCCCTTATATGTTACTTCTGATATGGCAATATTACGGTGCCATTTTCCAACAGGACATTAAACGTCTGTATGGTACTGAGATTCTCTGGTAGCTGGTAAGATTCCCCGATCTGTCCCCAACAGAACATTAGTGGTGCCAGCTCAGACTTAAGCTCTGTCCCAGTGCCAGTATTCAGAGTATCAAGTACCAGTTACAACAGTTGTGGTCCAGCTTGCCTCAGTAGAGGATATAACTGCTTTATGAAACTCCTCTCAACTGAATCAGTACATGGATCCAGGTCAGAAAAGGGGGGAGGGAGGGGTGGCAGTGTCATATTGGTAAGTGGCCTCATACTGATACTGTTGAGTGCTTTTTAAATTTCACTTGATTTTTGTAATCAGTAACAGCCTCTGAACCCATGATGTTCCATTTTTGTTCCTTCAGCTTCTCTGGTTGCTTGACCTTTTTTTGGCAGGCCTACCCATGTAGAAGGCATGGCATGGCATGGCAGGGGAGGGTGCAGTGCTAGTCTCACAGAACTCCAGAGCTACAGCTAGAGTGAGTCTGCAAAAGATTCTATTTACAGGTTACATCAGTAGCACTAATTACTTGCTAATGCAGACATTCAAAATCAATAGCATTTGACTAGCATACCAGAGAAAAAGCATCACATAAACAATTAAGATGGCCACTCATAACAAACAAAGCACACAGCACAGCAGTCGACAGATAACTTAGAAATAGAAGTGAGTCTGGTATTCATAATTTTGAACAGTGTGGTGAATTACTTTTTGCAGTTCATTTCATCTTTCTCTCTTATTAAAAGAAATGAGTAAACAATGTTTTCCAGAAATTTGGTGCACAGGTGTTTCCTCCATAAGTATTTCCTCCTCCTCCATATATCTGTGATAAGTGTAACACTGAGTGTCAAATGCAATTCTTACAGGATACAGTGTCCATGCAGAAATCGATAAAAAAAGCTTTACAGGTCTCTTTCAATCTAAAAAGATTTATTTACTGTCTGGCCAAAACTCACATGTAAGTACAAAAAATTGGAAGACCGTAAGGTACAACATGGTAGTTTGCAGAAATAGTGCAGCTAGTATAGGAATGCATCAAAATACACGACTGTATGTAGAACAATGAGTAATATTTGAAAGCCACAACATTATACATTATCTCATGCTGTAATCACATACGCAAAATACACAGCAATGTTTGTATTCCTTCTGGGTCCCAGCCAGAGAGAAATATATACATGTATATTAGATATGACACACTGCACCAAACAGTTTTTATAACTCTTTCTAACATTCAATTACTGTGATGTGAATAGTGAGCAGGTAGGATATATCAGACAAAATATTTCTTCCGAACTAAAATCTTCCATCACTAGCCTACAGAGATGAATTGTGCTTAACACATAGTTTTAGTGAACAGATCATTGATATCACAATGCAGTCCAGATTTCATTCAAATACAACATAAATGCATCAGGTTGGATTCTTGTAGGAATTCATGTTGAACACAGTCAGTCTTATGAAGAGGCTTCTGAATGCAGTTTAAACTGCATCCCAACTTTTGATGATGATTAGCAAAATTCCATGTATCATGATTGTTGAAGGATTTGGTGAACCTTCTTGTCTTTTCATTGTGGTCCTCATTTGATTTTGTGATTTCAGTCTGATATTTATTCTACAGTGACTGATTTTGCGAGATTTCTTGGACAGTCAACATTGCAGCCACGCAAAACGGCTATATGGTATGACAGCAGTTGCATAGGAATAACTGTCAAGATCCCCTGAAGAAAGAAATACACACACACATTAATTACTGGCTACTACTGTCTGTTCATCTAGATGGTGAACTTTCTCTTATTACACACATGTTACAATTTAAATGTTTCTGAGCAGTATGATCGGTTAATTTTATATACAGTTGTAAAATAATTACCTGCAGACAATCCACAGTGCGAGGAACTTCAATTGCCCTTGACGCAAAGCTTTGTGTCTCCTTGTCACCCTTCTCACATATAACAATAGGTCGGCCTTCTCTTGCCGTTACTTGCTGAAGAGCATTCATGCACTTCTGTAAATCCATAAAGCAGAGTGAACGGAATATTACAAATTTAATCAAATCTGTTATAGTAGAAAGATGCTAACAAGTTCAAATTTTTAACAAGTACAAATTTTATTTATGGACTTGTAAAGAATTTTGTGGGGTGTATTTAATAACAAACATGAGTGCTGATGCTCACAGAATGTACATCTCCAAACTAAATTATGCTCAATTGTGAAACTTTATTCTGTAATTGTACTCATATCATGTTTTATATCCTAGATTGGGTTTTGATTTCAGTATTAAGAACTGACAATATGAGTGGCAGAATATACACACATGATTGTTGTGTTTTTACATGTATTTATTGTGTGGTGTGGACACAGTTTCTGCTTGTTTCAAGTTCAGAACAGTGGCTTTATTTTTATGCATTTGTGCATCTTTGCATTTATCAAATTTTCTAAAAAATGACATGATAGTAGTTGCAATAAATAAAATTGACAACTGTCCCCCTGCTCGCAAGTTAGAACTACTTGAGTAAAAAGCAAAAAAACAAACACTTGATATTACACAAAATTTGCCAGATGATGACTCTGTACTGGCCTATATTATTGTGGCAGCAAATAAGTGTTATGAAGGACTGAGGGACACAGTGAGTCTCTACTGCCAAAACACAATTTGCATCTCCAGAGGATGTTATGTTGCATGATACCCGTGATTTTTGTGTGTATATCGTACTACAACTGATTTGAGTTTTTCCGCTCGACACCAATGTATCAAAAGTTAACAGAAGAAAGTAGAACAGGTACTTGGCTACCCTACCCCACTGCCATCAACAGGCATTAATCATTTCATTTTTGTTCAGCTTGCTTCAAGCCCTGCCCCTCCATATTTTGTGTGACAATTTTGCATTTTGTAGTTTTCTCCTTCAAACATTTCTGCACCTCCGTTATGTATGTATGTCTTATTTAATTTTGAGTTTATCTTGCTTTTATCCCTGATTATAATGATTTCTGACTACTTTTCTTTACAATTTACGAAATGAAAGATCCTAGTAATGTTAATATTTGGATGATTTCTATTTGTGCCTAACTTGGGTACCACCCACAGACAGAAATGTTTTTATTTATTTATTTTTTTTAATATACATTTCTCCTGTTTTTGTCTTGTAAGAGCTATAAGCAAATGAAGAGGACACTTTGTGTTCCTCCTTATAATGACTTACTACAGTACTGTATTCACTCATATTTAAAATTGAGATTTAATGTAAAATGCAGATTGAGTTTAAAATGATTCAAGTATACTATTGTTATTTGTTTTCCCTCGGTTTTCATTACATCTTTCAGTTAGGCTATGTAACTGTTTGAACAGTAATTTACAGGACCAGTAAAAATCACAATCGCAAAATATGTGAGTAGTTAAACACTGATGTAACTGGTACTTCATCTGTTATTGATCTCTGCCTTGAAGTGTATTTTAACAGTGAAATTAATCAATTTTAGATAATATAATGTAATTGGATGTATAAAAAATCGACTCACCAAGCGTCATCAGGACAACACGCGTATAAAAAAAAAGTCTTACTTACGCAAACGTGGTATTCCAATACATTTGGAGAACCTCTGCAATGTTTTTTTATACTTGAGTTGTCTTGCCACCACTTGGTGTGTAGAATTTTTTGAGTATCTAATTACCTTTGAACATTATTTTGTAATTTATAGTCAAACAATGTGTTAATGCATCGCATAGTCTCAGTAGATGCACTTAAAATTAAGATCTGTCTCTAGTAATACTGACTGACATATTTAAGATGAAAACACATTCTGTGAGCTCTGAACTCAATATCTAATATGCATTTTTTATTTCTACTTATGTTTTAGCTGTTCTTAGTGAGTGAAATACTTATATTCAACTTACAATGTATACAGGATCCCTCATAACAATCATTATGACAGGCATCTGTTTATCAACCAGGGCAAGTGGTCCATGTTTCAATTCTCCTGCCATGATCCCTTCACTGTGCATGTAAGTCAGTTCCTTCACTTTCTGTTACAAATGAAAACATTCAAATCACAATCATGAAATAAAAATGTTGGCGGGAAAGGCGAAAGTGCTGGGCAGGACACTTCACTGAAGATAAGAGCTATAAATTACGAAGATTTTTATAGTTAAGTTTTTCCTAGAGAAACATTTAGTAACATGGCAAGAATTAATGCCATTATTTGTACTGTATCCATATATTATAATAAAAATAGCAATGCTCTTTATGAAGTTTACATAATGAGCTCCTCAAATATCATGTTGATTTTTTGTGCAAGGGTCCACACCTACAGTAAACATTTGAAATGTTAAAACAATTCTTCCACCTTTGCCTGTTTCTTCTTTTATTTTGTTCATGAATCTTTCTTTATTTCTATCAAAAGGGAAATTCAACATAGAAAACTAGTAAATTATGAGACAGAATTGCTGGCCAGTGCATACCTTCAGGATGTAAAATAGTGTAGTATTGCCAGTAACACATATAAAAGTAAAAATACATGGCACTATCCTAGCTTTTGGAATTGTGAGTTCCTTCCATGTAGTGTAATATCAAGTACAAACTCACATGCGTTAACAGTGAAGAAATTGAAAAATATGTTTCATAAAGAACACCCACTGGAGAGATCACTGCCCACTGCAAGACTGAACTGCCTACATAGCCTTGGTCACTAACACATGTCTGTGCAGTGGCACTTGTCTCGGAAGTAAGTTTGTTCGAGTCCTGGTAGTAGATGAAATTTTTGTTGCTAGTATTTTGCCAGTGAGGGGAGGAGAAGTGGTAGTGTAAAGGTCCTAATCACCACAATTTGCACCAATATCTTGGATTAAATTCCAAACCTCTTCGGAGTGTATATTGCAAGTGAACATGTGACGCTGTTGAGAGCTATATGGCCATCAGAGGGGGACATTTAGTACGGTGGTCCACTTGGTGCAATTCAAGAGGACTAGACCTTGTAGTGGCATCATGTTTCACTTATCATCATCATCATCATCATCATCATCACCAAACACAGACAATATACTCTTCATGTATCCATTACATTCATCCACACTCTATAAACAGAAAATACAGGTTGGAATATCGACAATATTATGAAAAGGATAGATCACTACTCACTGTAAAGATGACACATTGAGTTGCAGTCAGTCACAACGAAAAGACTTTTACAAAATTAAAATATATGGTTCCATACATCCTTTCAGGTCTCAGACATACATGATGTGTATATGCAAAATGAGGTAATGAATGAAAACTTGCACCAAGGCCAGGATTTGAACCCATGTCTCCTGCTCACTAGGCAGATGATCTAACCACTATGCTACCCTGGCACAGTGACTTTGTTTGCACAGCTGCGTTGACCACCCTTGCATGCCTCCTTCCTCAATTCAAGTTCTCATTCATGCTCAAGTCCCCTTGGTTTTGCCCCTAAACTTCATGAGCATTGCAGAGGCTCTCCAATTGTATTGGAATATCGCCTCAGCATATAACAAAATTGGGTTCCTGCATGAAACCCAGACATAGGTGCCTTTATCAATTACAACTATGTTTCCAGAGACGTTTTCAAGTCTCAAATATCAATGATGTATACATGCAGACTGAAGTGACATATGAAAATTTGTACCTAGGCCTGGATTCGAACCCGGGTCTCCTGGAGCCACATAGTTTAATTTGATTAAAGTGCCTACACCTGAGTTTCAGGCACAATCCCCTGTTGTGTTCCGTACTCCGGTACAGCAGGAGAGCCTCTGCAATGCTGTTAGAGTTTAGCATGAATACCAAGTGGGCTGAGGCATCAATGGGAATTTGGATTTAGGAGGGGGCATGC
Source organism: Schistocerca nitens (assembly GCF_023898315.1). Taxonomy (NCBI): domain Eukaryota; kingdom Metazoa; phylum Arthropoda; class Insecta; order Orthoptera; family Acrididae; genus Schistocerca; species Schistocerca nitens. The sequence continues at coordinate 770,727,129 of NC_064614.1, forward strand.
TGGGGCAGTCGGTGCAGCTGTGCAAAGTCACCGTGTCAGGGTGGCATAGTGGTGAGCGCATCTGCAAAGTGAGCAGGAGGCCCAGGTTTGAATCCCAGCCTTGATACAAATTTTCATTAGTCGCTTCATTCTACATACGTACATCATAGACTATTACGCATTTGAACTTTCGGACAAAGCCTTCTTCAGAAAGGAAAACACACAGATTCATACAAGCAAGCACAGCTCATGCACACATGACTACTATCTTCAACCACTCTGACCAGAATGCAACTATGTCACATCGAATGGGTGCATCAATCCTGAGTAGGGTGGGAATGGCAGAAGGATAGCAGGGTGCAAGAGGGGGAGAGAAATAAATCCTGCCTGCTGGAGCATGCAGGCACTAGATGGTGAAAGGAGAAGTCTGACAGATGCAGTTTCAGGAGGCCATGGGGGGAAATTGAAATAAAGCATGTTATATTCAGCCACATGTGATGCCACGCATTTTGCTCTTGGCCACAGTTTGGATGCCATACTTAATCTGTTTGGACTTCTTTTTCTACGTCTTTTTCTTTTATCAAATTCCCCTCACAACCACTTAACACCTTCATCTGCCCATTTCCTACTCATTTACCACTTCCCTAATTCCTTTCCTGCCATAATGGATCCTTTCTACCTTTCACTGGATCCCATCCCTCCTTTCACAGTGACCTTCACCTTTTCAAATTCTGCCAGTCCCTGTCCCTCACAAACCTGTACTGCAAAAACATATCTACATGGCACAGGCATCCCAGAACCACCTCTGCAAGATACTGGTACTGTGTAGTCTCCACTACACACAGAACATTCCTGCAATTGAAACCTTTGCACTCCAGTACCTGGAAGAGGCATTCCAGACACTCCCTTCAACAGTTATCTAGCCCACTGACATCCTACTGCCTCCTAGGGGCACCACTATCCAGCTACTATCCTACCCACAGTGTTCCTTCTCTTCAGCCTATCATAGCAACCAGAACCTGCCTAGCTGTTGTTTTCAACTTGCCACATCCCCAAAACTCCATACCAACATTCCAATAAATCCAGGGCCAAAACAATCTCAGAACACTGTTATTAATTTTCCACCAAAGTCCTCAGCTCAACAGAAGTTCCAGTCCTATCCAAAGGCTTCACCTTCAGCCCTACTCCCAAAGTTAACCATTTTAGACTTATCAAAGACGTACTGTCCTCCTCCCAAACTTCTTTGCCACCAATCTCTCCAACCAAAGCCAGCCTAATTCCAACATTGAGCGTTGTCTTCTACATGCTCCCCAGAAGTCCACCAACCCAAAAATCTTGGACAGCCCACTGTACCTTGTTATTGTGCTCCCACTGAAAGAATTTTGGCCTCCAACCAATTACCCAAAACTAGCGTCCCACACCAAAGATACCAACCACTTCCTTTACTGACTCTCCACCACCCCCATCCCTTTACTTCCTAGTTCCCTACTTGTCACTGTTGATGACACTTCCCTATACACCAACATCCCTCATGCGCATGGTCTTGCTGCTAAACACTGCCTCTCCCGACTTCCTTCCTCATACACCTTACTAACTTTATCTTAACACACAACTAATTCTCCTCTGAAAGGAAAGTAGACATACAAATCCACGTCACAGCCATGGGCACCTGCATAGCACTTTCCGATGCCAACATGTTTATGGGCCATCTAGAGTAAATCTTCCAAGCCTCCCAAACGTCTGGTCTGGTTCAGGTTCAGTAATGATGTCTTCATAACCTGGACTCATAGCCAAAACACCCTGTCCTAATTTCTTCACAACCTCCCCATCTGCTTCAACTGATCCTCGCAATGCAACTCCTCACATAGTGAAGGGATTGAATGGTGGAGAGGTACATTAACATGAACTGAAAACTACTAGACAAACAAATACACACTTGTATGTGCTCAGTTATATTGTCTTCACACCGTGGCCAGGCAGGACTGTTTTAGCTCTTAAGAACCAAATTACGTAGGTTGAATTAGTATGCTACATTTCTTGATTGTGTGCTCTCCCACTCCTCAATGCTTCGACTACACAGAAAGTGGTTATCTTGATTAATTCAACTAATTTCAAGTCAGTGACTGAAACATAAAAATCACCCATCAAATTTTAATAACAACACTTTTCATTTCAAATTAAATAATGTAAATTTGAGAGGCAAATTCATCAGTTATAAGAAGTTTGAGTGGCCAAGAAAGTCATTGTTACATATCTACATCAGTACACCCATACTTTATTGTGCTTCTTCCCATTCCATTCATGTATGGAACACATGAAGAATGATTGATTGAGCATCTCTGTGCACACTTGAATTAGTCTAATCTTGTCTTCACTATCCCTATGGGAGCTGTGTGCATAGCAGTTTGTAGTACATTCCTAGATTCATCATTTAAAGCTGTTTCTTAAAACTGTGTAAGTAGGCTTTCTATAAGTATCTGCCAGTTCAGGTTCTTCAGCATCTATGTGACACTTTCAGATTGCTCAAACAAACAAATGAACAGTTGTGCTGCCTTTCTCTGTGTACATACAGTATCCCCTTTAGTCCCATGAGTCGCACAAGGGTTTTGTAAGCAGCCCCATTTGTAGACTGATGCACCTATGTGATCATTACATTTCAAATACCTACAAATTGTTAAACCCAGGTATTAGCACGAGTTGAAAGATTCAAATTGTGACTCAGTCTACGTCTCTGTCTTCTTCTGCATACATACCACAAGCCACGGCATGGCAGAGGATGTCTTATAAGCACTACCAGTCATTTTGTTTCGTGTATGACTCGCAAATACAGTGAGGGTGGAAAATGACTGTCTGTATATTGATATTGTAGTCATAGCATAATACACTTTTTTTCCATTTTGTGAAGTTCATAACTTTTCATGTCTGAACATTTAAAGCAAGTTTTGAATGTTCACACTTTGAAACATTATCAGTATCTAATTGAATATCTCTGCAACTTTTCTCGGGCATTATTCATAATAGATAACTGCATCATATACAAAAGTCTGAGGTTACTGTTAATATTGTCTGCAGGGGCATTAATATCCATCATAAACAGCAAGAGCCCCAACATACTTCCTTGGGGGCACCTGAAGTTCCTTCTACATCTGTTAGAGGCTCTCCAAGGTAATGTTGTGTCCTCCTTACCAATAAATTATTAATCCAGTCACAAATTTCACTTACTACACCATATGATCATACTCTTGATAATAAGCACAGGTGTGGCACTGAGTCAGATTCAGAAACCAAGAAATATTACATTTACCTGACTACTCTGATCCATGGGTTTCAATATGTCATGTGATAAAAGTAAAAGTTGGGTTTCGCATGATCATTGTATTTGGAATCCATACTGGCTGCCATGGAAGAGGTTTTTCTGTTTGAAATAGTTCATTTTGTTAATGCTCAGAATATATTCTAAGATCCTACAACCAATTGAAGTCAAGGATGTTGTATAGTAATGTAGTGGGTCACTTCTGCTACTCCTTTTGTACCCGAGTGTGACCTGGCCTTTCTTGCAACTGCTGAGCATGGTTTTTTGTTTAAACTCTGTTACGGACTCCACTGGACCATGGAGCTTTGTTCAGTTTTAGTGATTTCAGCTGTTTCTCAGTGTCACTGATCCTTGCAATGGTATGATAATGAAATTGGGGCAATTCTCATGAATTTTCCTTTGAAAACGAACATTTGAAAATGGAGTTCAGGACTGCATTTGCTTTGCTACCCTCAATTTCAGTTCCTGCCTTGTCCATGAGTGCCTGGACACTAACTTGGTACCACAGTAGTTACTGAAGGCTGCACACATTAATCTATATATATAAAAAAAAGGGCATTACAAAAAGAGTTCCTTCCATGGACAAAACAAAGTTAAAGTTAATTCTCCTGTATCGCTTTGCCTCACCTTACCTGATTACATGAATTTTTGTCCCATTCAATCTTTGCATGTGTTTATCCAATTTTTTTCCATAGTGTTCAATAATATTGTTGTTCCAAAAATGAAAAAAAGATGAATGACAGGAAAAGATCCTTTGAAACACAAAAATGAAGGATGGTACGAGAAATGAAAAGGAAGATAGATTTGTAATCTGAAAGCTGCAAAAAGAAAAGCTATCTTCCATAATGACACTGATCACATAACATAGTGAAATTATGAACATAAAGCTAACAAATAACCACTAAACAGCTACAGTACTGTTGAATGATGTGCATTTATATTCATGAAAACTTAATCTCTCTCAGTAGAAAGTTTGTAAGTACCTTTAAGGATATAAATTCTTGTCATCCACACTGTATTCTTTAACACCCTATGTCTCTTTCCTACATGCATGTAGTTTTACAGATAAGATTTTACATTATCTGTTAAAAGATCTGACTAAAGTAGCAGTTATTCACCTGTGTATTAGTTTCTTATTTTTGCCCAAATATCATTCTCATTAGTAACACTATACCTAATATGATAGCTGTTGTGAACTATATTGTGGTTAGTTTGTACTTACAAGAGCTCCCTCCATACAGGTTGCAAAGTTGTAACCTCGGCCCATAATCAGTAAAGATTTTTGGTGATACAGATCCTTGGCTAGCTCCTTCACTTCATCATCGACTTCCAGAACTTCACGAATCTTTTCATCCAGATGCTTCAGTCCCTCAATGATCTGAAAGAATAATTTCCTTCTTAGAACTATGAAATATAAATAGTGTTACGCTAGGCAAAATTATTGCTTCAGTGAGTAACTTGGGCTTGTGCCAGAATGCTCTGTGCGCTTGCTTACTAGATTTTACTTTGATTGCTGATTGGATTTTACTTATGAAAGCAGTCTCACATTTATTTTCTTGCTGTAGTACATTACAATCACCAATAAAGGCTGGGGGAGAAGAATCGTTTGTCTTGTTTTTTTATGCGAAAATAATGGTCTCCAGTGATGCTTGGGCAAGAACTGTAAAGAAGAGGAACCAAGGTTTTATTTTTAAAAGTATGTATTTATTTTCCCTTTTCCTGTGGAAGAGTTATATGTGTTGTAACTTGAACTGACAAAACAACTTACTTTCTTAGTTTTTTAATAAGCAGTCATTAGTTTAGATATGCAGTTTCAGTAACTGTACTTATCAAAAAGCCATTAATTCATATTAGGGTGGTTATGGGTTTCGGGCTCCTCTTATGCAACAAACTATTTTATGCTTATTGAATATGTAGCATTTCTGGTTTACAAATTTCTTGTGTTAATAGTTATTTTTTAAACTATACCAGTGATGAAAATTCGAAGTTCTGTATGACTATGAGCAGTTGCAGTAAAAGTGTAACCATGCACTGTACACCAAAATACATATATATAATAGAGGGAAACATCCCACGTGGGAAAAATATATCTAAAAACAAAGCTTGAATTTTGTGTGTATGTTTGTGTGTCTATCGACCTGCCAGCATCTTTGTTTTTAGATATAAAATACATATATAGATTAATGAAAAATAATTTTGTGCAGTGCAAGTGAAACTTGTAAATTGTGTGTTGTGTCATAAATGAAATACATTATTCACTATTTGTACTGAAGCTGACTCTGTACTTCAGCCTCAGCTACATCAAAATTGCAGTTTCCTTACTAACATATGACACATTCAGAACTAAAACACTGTGCAAATAATGTATGGGTTGAGAGAGGAGGAGCAGTGGGAAATATGAGGGAACTAGCATAACCTTTGAAAGAACAGGCTCAATCATTAGGCATTAAACACTTTCTGTCAAAACACATTGAGGAATAACTTCCAAAATTAATCAAATATTATATGTATACAGTAGACAACAACAACAACAACAACAACAACAACGACAATAATCATGGTTTGGCATGATGCATAGTTCTGAGTTAGTGAAAAATCTGAGTCAAATTGAGATTTAGGCTATCAGAACTGAATTGCCATTACTGTTATTTGCTGTGAAAAAGATAATTTGTGTCCTGTGAGGCATCTAAGTGTGGTATGCTTTAATGTAACTACCAAATGCCTTTGTTTTATTTAACAAGTACATATTATCAAATAAGTAACATGGAATGATCAAACAATCAACATCATTGGAGCATTTACATTCAGTATTTCAGAAACACTCATTATGCATCACGGTCTAAGTAAGACATGTCTGCGTTAAGCTTCAGTGTAGTGGCACACTTCGTTTCCTGTCTTTTGGTAGATTTTTTTGTAATTTATGTACCAAGATGACGTATTTGCTAATGTAACGTAATTCACAGTATTAACTTAGTACTTGACCGTCCACACATTTACACCTACCTCCGAGCGACGGGCTTGAAGAGAGATTCTGTCCTCACTGAGCACGAGTGCAAAAAGCACAAGCGATATAAACTGCGATGTATATGCCTTTGTGGATGCTACACCAATCTCAGGACCAGCATTGATATGCACACCACAATGTGATTCTCGGCAGATAGAACTTCCTACAGTATTAGTTATACCGACTATAAGGGCTCCACGGTTCTTGCAGTATCTGAGAGCCATCAGTGTGTCTGCTGTTTCACCTGTTACGGGAAAAGAAACAAAGTGTAGTACAGCAAGTTACTTATTCAGGAGAGATTAATTGTAAATTAAAAATTAAACAAATGAAGGTAAATAAAAGATGAACATAATTCCACTTATGAATAAAAGAAAAACAAATATAAAGCTTTTGCTGCCTGAACTCATTCATTCAAACAATGGAAAATCCAGGATAGAATGTAATGATACGAGAGAAGGAAAGTTGCCACTCACCAAAAATATTTGACAGGCCAAGGACTTGGCACGTTGGGGGGGGGGGGGGGCTTTTGCAAGAAATAGAACTTCCAGAATGACATCAAAATGTGTGTAGTCAGTGAGAAAAGGTCAAAGATAGTGCCCAAAAAATTTGTAAATCAAATAAAGTGAAGAATAAACAGATAAAATAGGAAGTGCAACAGAACCAGGAAATTAAGGATGACAGTTTTTATGCTAAAACTGCTATCTGAGAAAAGTGGAAGGGTAACTGCTATTTTTGCAAATAAAATAACCTGGGCCTCAATTACTTCCAACTTTGCTCATCAGATAGGTAAGATGATGATAAATTCAGAATTGGCTACTATTAATGAAATACCATTTTGTGACAGTTGCACTTAATAAAATAATGTGCAGAACTTGACATATGATAAAGAAATGTATAAGAAACTGTGAACAGGATGCAAATGTACACCAGGCATTTAGCCAAGGACTAAAAAAGAGAAGCAAATATGATCAGCAGACAGGAAATTAAATATGCATGGTGGATGCATATGAAACTGAAGGACAATAGACCTCTGACATTTTTTGTATATAAAATTAATTTACCCTCAATTAGTGTGAGGCAGAACACTATTTTCCAACATACGTATCATATTAGATTATGTTGACTTATTAATCATTGAGAGAGTTAATGAATGCTGTGTCTGTTGCAATTCTCAAGATAAATATACCCATGGGTAGTGCCAAATGGCAAGCACTCACAAAGCTGACCTAGCAGTGACCAAGTTATTGTTTCATGAACCCAGAGTTCCCAAGATGAAGGTAGGACAACACGACCTGTTCTCAGCACATGGTGAAACACTATATGTGTTTTCCAGAGATCAGTAATCTTGGCGTAGCTTCATTGAACATGAAGACAATAGGTACCTGTATTTAAAAAGACACAAATAAAAGTAAACTTTTAATAATGAAGCAACCATTGACAAAGAGGTAAAAGGTCATTCAGTTTGAACACAAAACCTCTTTGACTCTGACCACACCCGACCTGTTACACGTTTCTCCAAGTACATGGAAATTTGCCTGATTTGTTTTCTGATTTGCTTGTGGCATTTAAATAAATTTGTGAAGATTTAGAAAAAACCTTGGGGATCACCAACAAACACACCTAACAAACATGAGTTTGTCAATGATTAGTCATCCTGCTGAAGTTCCATCTGTACATATTACTAAATTAAAGTACCCTGCCAAGTTGTTCTTTCTGTATGTGAAGGCTAATCTCAGAAACTGCTGTATGGATTTTGATACACTTTTCATTAATGGATGGGATTCATGAGGAATGTTTGTGTATGTAATTTACTATCACTATGCCAGACAAGCCACCCAGCCATAGATACTTAGTGCTACCCATGGAAAACCAGGGCACGTCACTAGTTAAGCCAAATGAGTTTCAAGCAGTTTATAAAAATTCATGTAAGATTATCAGTTACCCCCTCTGCCTCCATACATTCATAAAGCACTTAAAAGAAATATATGAGCTATCAAGAATGTCTAACATATTTATCTTAGGATATTTGAGTCAAACCTTACAATCCCATCAAGCAAGGGTCCTAAACTCAAGATGTCTATGTGATTATCTTATAAGGTATAATATGTTTTATCTTAATTGTAACAGGGATGTTGTTTGTTGTTCTGATTGATGTACACTGATGGAAAAAAAAAAGTCACCAAGGAGGAGTTGAGCAACGGAACTAAAAGTTGGTAGGCATATTTCTACATCAGAAAAATGATATCTTGTCAAATTTTGCACCAGTTGCACTAGGGTGGCATTAGTAGCGCCACTATGAGAATGCAAATCAGGTTTGCTTTAATGCACACTGTAACGGTCCTGAGCATTAGTTATTCCTGAGATTGGAAAGGTCAGTTGATGTTAATCAAGAATGCCTTAATGGCATCTTTGTTGCATTAATCAACACCTCACTGAGTTTGAATGAGCTCGCGTAAAAGAGCTACGAGATGCTGGATGTTTTTTCTGCGATATTTCATAATGACATGACAGGCCTTAGTACATGACTGCTGGCAGCAGCTTTCATGAGAATGTATGGTCGCAAGAAGACTGGGTTCTGGATATGGCCATGTGGCACTGCCAAGATGGGTGACCATCTTGTCCGGTGTATGGCTTTGATGCATTGTACTGCTTCTGAGCAATAGGAGCAGCAGTCGGTACCACAGTGACACAATGAACTATTAAAAATCAGGTACATCTAGGACAGCTCTGAGCCAGATGCCCTGTAGCATGCATTCCACTGACCCAAACAACCACCATTTGTGACTTCAGTGGTGTGAAGCGAGAGCTCATTGGAGGCCAGGGTGGAGTCTGTTGTGTTGTCTGCTGAATGCTGGTTCTGTCTTGATGCAGTGCCAGTGATGGCCATGTTGGTTAGGAGGAGGCCGGTTGAGGGCCTGCAACCAACCTGTCTGCGTGCTAGACACACTGGATGTACACCTGGAGTTATCATCTGGGTTGCAGTTTTGTATGACAGCAGGAGCACTCTCACAGTCATCCCATGCACCCTGACTGAAAATCTGTACGTCAGTCTGGTGATTCAACCTGTTGTGCTGCCATTTCTAACAGCATTCAAGGGGGTGTTTCCCAATAGGATAACACTCGCCCACATACTGCTGTTGTAACCCAACATGCTTTACAGAGTGTTGGCATGTTGCCTTGGCCTGCTCGATCACCAGATCTGCCTGCAGTCAAGCACGTATGGGATATCATCAGACGGCAACTCCAGCTTCATCCACAAGCAGCATTACTGTACCTGTATTGACCAACCAAGTGCAACACCTGTGGAACTCCACACAAACTGACATTCTGCACCTGTACAACACAACGCAATGCATGCACATTTGCATGCTTGCATTCAACTTTCTGGCAGTTACACTGGTTATTAATGTACCAGTATTCCACATTTGCAGTGGCTTTTCTCACACTTACATTAACGTGTGACCTTGCAATGTTAGTCACTTAAATATGTTACCTAGACAAATGTATTCCCATAATTTCATTAATTTACATTAATTAATTTTTGGTGTTGTGATTTTTTTTGTCAGAGTATTTTAAAAATTCAGAACAGCAGGTTTAGTGAGGACTCTAGAGAGTCAACAAAGTCAGCAGGATCATGGAAAGACTTAATAGGTTTCACTCTAGTTTCCAGTTCACCTACACTGCTGGACATAAAAATTGCAACACCAGGAAATACTAAATAATAAAGTTACTTGTTGTATGTCCACAGAAGGAAAAATACATGATTTAATTTTTTGGTGATTTTGTGGGAAACAAGGTGTGAAATTGAGTAAAAGGGCTGCTGTTTCTAGCAGCAACAATAGCTCTAACCCAGCAGGCCATTTATTGGGTGAGAAATCTGGAGAACATGCTGGCCATAACAATGGTCAAACATTCTCTGTATCAAGTTAGGTCAGGATGGCATGGCCAACATGTGCCCTTCTACTATCTTGTTGAAAGATAACATCACGGAGACCTCAAAGGCGAGGCACGGCCGCTGGTCTTAACACGTCAGAAATGTAATGCTTTCTGTCCAAGTTACCAGCTACATGAACCAGAGTTGACTGTGTTGGACACCCAATGGCCCTGTGCCTCCACGCATGGGTATGTCCATCATGGTGCTGTACACAAAACTGGGACTCATCTGAAAAGATGACATAGTGCCATTCACGTGTCCAGAGTTGCTATTGCATGCACCACGTAGGGCATGCCTCTCTCTGCTGCGTACTTTGGATGGCATCACATCCTCTGTGTCGACTACTTATCTTGTTGCAAATGAGTTAATTTCCTTTCTTAAGGTTTTTTGACGCGGCTGTAACTTCTGTGACGTGGCTGTTTGATCATGGATGACCAAATGAACATTGTGTCTGCCCTCTCAGACACTAGTCATCTTGGGTTGCTGAGATCCTAAACAGCTTTGAGTACAGACTTCCTGAGCCCATCAATCTCATATTCAGACAATTTTCTTGGATCCTGAGCATTGAGTGCAGCATCACTGGTGAACAATAAACCACAGACTCAATAGGCCACAATTACATTGCTGTCTAATTTCAACACATGCTGGTAGATGTTTCTCCTTCTTACATGAGGCATAACATTATCTTCTCATGACCAATCACCATTCAAATGCAATTTCTGAATGAGAAACATGTTGCATAATCTTTCCATATATACAGAAAGTAGATGACATTATGTGTACCTACTGTATGATGGTTGTGCTGAAATACCAATCATTTGGAAGTACAAGCACATACAGTGCGTTTAAAATTAGTTGTGACTCTTGATGTTTGGATCACCAGATACAGTTGCCCAGGTAACACCAATAGTGAGCCAGGTTTTCATACCACGCTGCCAGAGGTTTGGCTGGTAAAGCACCTGTGTTGCCATGTGATGTCAAGTGTTAGATGCATATCTGCATTCATCAACTCTCATTGAAAGTGGTTATTTTCTGACTTTGAAGTGTTCTGCAGCCATCAGGTATTGTTGTAAAGAAGTGTTTTGTTTGGTGTTGCATTAATAACAACAGTGTACCTCATCAGAACATGAGGTTTGCATTAAAAGTTGTCATCCAAGATCACGTTCACCACCTATGAAGATAATGTTCTGCTACAAAATTTTCCTCTGGATTCGACAACAGTAATGGACAATGTGCCAACTGCCCTGTTGTGATTGAAAAAATCTCCAATAATGCAGTGGGTCAGCCATACCAAGAAGATAGTCGAGGAGAGGGATTCATGAAGCACCGAGGTGAGTGTTGAAATAGTATAATATTAAACTAGCAATTGAGGGAAAGACAGGTCAGTAGTTTATGAAAAAGACCATTCTCAATACAAAAATCAATGTGTAATTTCACTTAAGTTGTTGCAAAACCTACAGAAATTCTCGCCTCACCAGCTATCGATTGTCCTTAAAAATTACATTATTTCATTGAAAAAAATCTGAAGTTGCTTGTATATCGGGATAGACAGGGAAGTTTCACATATTAATCGTAAGACAAATTAATCTCCTCTTTCATTTGCCAAAAATCTTGTTTCGATATCTCAGACTGTTTTTGAGATACAAGGGATTTGCGAATATTTCATTCTAGCTTTTTCACCGGGCACATGCGTTTGTGACAGTGTGCTCTTTACATACATTCCATTTTCTCGAGACTGGAGAGAGTGATATCCTTCCAAGTTTAAAGAATAATTCAATATATTAGCTACATTTCATACACAGCAATATATATGACCTAACATGCGCCAAACACAAATCCATAGCGACCCTTATTTTTCACTGTAAACTAAGAATTTCTTGTGGTAGTTTACCTACTATCGAAATATCACAATAACTATTATAATTAACGAAATGATAGCTGGTTCATCATGAAGCTGATGAATTAAATTATAGATGTGCGAAAATTAGAGTTTATTAACGAATAGTTTCTTTAGTCTTTTGAGAAATAACACAGATCGGCCGGCTTGCGTGGTTTGCTGTTCACGCAGTCAAGCAAATCTCACAGGTTCTGCACCAAGTAGGTCTGGCATTATAGTGTGGTCACCTGCTGACGCACTCAGCACACGCTGGCAACTATGCTTCCCTCCACTCGCTGCTTACAGAACTGTCAAAAGTTGCAGCTAATTTTAAACGCACTATAGCGTACGTCATGCAATTTGATGTGAGCTGTATACAGTCTGCATGGTGTTGTCATTTTAGTGGCAAACAGTGTAGTTCATTTGAGCATATTAAAAGTAGTTTCGCATGACTCATGGTCAGAGCTTAAAATTCAAATCTGATGTGATGCTTCAAGTGTCAAACAGTTTACCACACTACCCTGGTTTATCACACTACCCTCGATTTGAAAGACAGGTACATGTCAAAAATGATGTTGAATATCACACAAGCGAAATAGAATGTATAAGCATGTAATTTTTTGCCATTTCTTTAGATTCTAATTCAGTGTTTTGCAAAGACTGTTCTAAGAACCTTGGTTAAAACTGGACCAAAGATCTGAAAATATCTAGTAACAGTGCTGATTCTAAGACCAGGACAACAAATTCAGAATTTGCCACAGGTATCTCAAGAAAACTGTGACAAAGAATTCTGCAGCTACACAGATGGCAGAAAGATGCATATATACCTGCATTAAAAATGTGTATACTGTATGACAACAGTGAGGGAAACTGACGTACAGTAGTTTTACTCTTGTATATACCTGACTGAGAAATGAAGAAGCAGACATCGTCACGGAAGACAGGAGTACTCCTGTCCAAGAAATCTGATGCTAGTTCCACCATAACTGGCAGTTCAGTCAGTTCCTCCAGCAACTGGCGTGTAGCAACAGCGGAATGGTAACTTGTGCCACATCCTATCAGCATCAGTCTTCTGCATCGCCTTATTTCTGGAATATAATCCTGCCAACAAAAACCAATGCCCTTGTAGTAAAAAGTTTGATTAGGCAAGTAACAGAACACAGTTCATTGCCATATTTAGAAGTTGTAATTTTTTAATTATTTATGGAAATTTTGGAAAAATAACAGGAGTAGTGACATATTTCTTTAATGGAAACAACTAGACATTGTGCAACATCTTGAAGCAAACTCCTATACTTGAAAGTAAGTTAAAGTTTAACTGTTGCAGTCACATTTTCTACTAAATTCATTTTAATATTTTGTTAGAAATTGCAGTAGCATGACTCCAAGAAGTACTGTACAGTAAATACTTTAGGCTTATTGGTGACAAATGACAATACTGTAAAATTAAAATCAGCTCAACAAAATATTTGCATTATGCTTTTGCATTTCACCATACTTTATAAAGTTCAGAGGATATTTTTTATCTTTTGAAGGGAAGAAATGTTTATTTTGAAAATAGTTCACAATAAATATAAGAGTCACCGGCTCCTGTAACCGGGATTGCTAACACATGCCTGTGTGGTGGCATACTACTCTGAAGTAAGCCGGTTCAAATCGAAGTGGTGGAAAAATTTTCACTGCCAGTATTAGGTTGGCAAGGGGAGGTGAGCTGTGGTCACATGAAGTTCCTGACTACCACCAGTCTTTATACAAATGCCCTGGATTAAATTCCTAATCTCCTCAGTGTCTCATCAAATGAGGGTGTATGACACTGTTCATGATGCTGATCTGTTTGTCAAATGGGGATGTTAAGTTAGGTGGCACCCTTGTTGCTAGAGGAATAGATTATGGGCCAGCTCCAATTTTATCCTTTCCCTTACCTTTATCCTATAGCTGAGCCCAGCAGTGATAGGATGGCTATGTTGTCAGGATGACAAATGGCTAAGGGTTGAGGCTGGGTGGCAGTCTGAAGAAGAGCCAGGGAGTAGTGACTGTCAAAATCATTAATTTATTTTATACTTGTAGACCAGCACTGTATTAATATGGGAAGGCGATCATGTGTCTCTGCCCCATGGTGAGAAGGCCAGTAGCCAGCCAGCCAGCTGCTAGCGACCATCCAGCTGGCTGCAACACTTGCTTGCACCCTGTACTCGATGCCCAGCATATTGCACAGGACACAGCACTGGTGTCAGTTGTGTGTGCAGATGGACAGGAATTTTGCAGCAGTAGCCTTCTCTACGATGAATAAACGCAGACAGGTAGCCGAGCATGCAATGAAGAGCTGTGCCCACCACAAAGTTGGTAGGTGGTTGCTGTACCCAGGTTGCAACAAATTACCCCCGTGCAGGAGTCCAGCTGCTGCTGGTGTGAGCCAGGAAGGCATGCAGCACCAAGTCTGGAGGGAGGACTCGGTGCAGGAAGGTGGTACTCCAACTGAGTCTCAAACCCGTGGCTACCACTGGTGGCTCCATGTCACTTTCGCATCTGGGCTAACCCCTTCATCCTGATAGACGCTGGGCAGCAAATGAATCTGCTACAAAATTGACAGCTGTTTGTTTGCGAAAGCAGCTCACCTGTTACCCCATTATGCTCCTTTAGTCGTCTACTCGGCAACACCATTGAAACCCCAATGATTGAGAAATCTCTTGCCCGTGTCGAGCATTACCACAGCAATGGCATGTTACACCTAGCAAGCCTAGCCCACCTCACAATAAATCAACATCATTGTTACCTTTGTCCAAATGACGACACTCCATGCTCATCACTTACTCTTCGAGCACATCACCTACAGGTGGCTAATGCAATATTCCACTGCACCTTCTCAAAGATTTTACCCTTAATTCATGACAACTCAAACCCAACACTACATTGCACAAGCATTCAACACAGTCATTCCAAGGCAGAGATGCACACTTCATACTTCATAATAGGTCAAAGGAAGGCAATGGAAAACCATAGCCACTAGGACCCTTCCAAGAGCAGCATTGTAGGATTCCTGTTTTTGTTGTCCTTTAAAGTGATGCAAAAAGTATCAAAGGGAGGATAAAAATTGAATATTTAGTATGTAAACCATCTTAGGCTGCAGCTAAGAACTAGTTGCATGAGATTAGAAAATGTCATATAGGTGAAATAATTTTCAATATCAGAAGCAATGATACAATGTTCATTTCTCCTACTTATATCAGCTAGTTATTAATTTATTTGTCATGTGATGACAGAAGAAAGTATTAGACAACTATTGACAACAAATTTATACATTTCTTCACAAATACATGCAACCTAGTTCTATAACTAATAGCCCAGTCAATGAAAGACCTAAATAGGTTGAATAGGGGGAAAAATTCATGTATTCCAAATTTTCGTATAGTGATAGGAGGGAGTGTTATTAACAACATACTAAACATGCTGCATCCTAGTCAGTGGAGGTTGAGGGGTTTGAAGGTCAATTTTTAAAATTTTTCTTGAGTAACTCTAAAACCACATCTTCTAGCGAAAATGTTACCCAGTACGAAAGTAAACACATTAATTTTTCTACAACAAAGGACCTTTTCCACTTTGCAGAGAATGGAAAGATCACAGATTATTGAAAATAGTGTTTTAACGGATATTTATCATTAAATAAAGTGGGTTAAGACAAGTATTAAATATGTGTACCACATCTAAGTGCAGAAGAGCCGTATTAGGGAATAAATTGTGTTCTTACTGCATTTCCCTCCTGATAGGTCTGTGCATTGAAGAGTGAACAGGCAAGTCACCAAACAATCTGCACCACTACATCACAAAAATCAACTACTGGGTGTTTCACAGTTATACTGACTCCTTAATAGAACACTTTACGAATTAAAGGTGCTGCAGTGTGCATACATGCTCAGTGAGTTTTATTTATCACAAAGTGCCTTAACACTACATGGAAACAGATTTGAGTTACTAGAGATACGAAAGCAAGAAACACAAATGGACAAAAATCTGTGTAAATCCCTGTGCTGTTGCACACTGCTAGAGGGGAAATTGTTAGTTATTCGTCCTGTATAACGGCTGAAGCAATCTTCCAGGAAAGGCAACACAAGTGCTGCTTGCTTTTTCAGTTTATAGGCAGACTATTTCTCCCCAAAATTTGCTGTCCAGTTGTCATATGTGAGTGACAAAATAATTTCACTAAGCTCATGTTTATATAATGGAGTTATTTGCAGTTGTTAAATGAGCTTTTAAAATATGTTCCGATAAATGAAAAACTTTATTTGACAATAATCTGCGATCCACATTTTTCCAAAAGAGTGTTGTCAAGTGTAGAGTAATACAAACCTATTGAGTTTCAAAGAACTCTTTGTCTTACTTGAATATCTAATGGCATCATTTTCATAGAACAACACTTTTCATTTTTTTATGTGATGAAAGTCACAAGAAAAATTCAGAACATCAATGAAATGGTTGAAACTGTTTTCTTTAATCCGCTCCAGAAGGCTCGGTTTCAAACTAGTTACAGCACTTGTAAGGTCACTCTCCACATTCAGGTGACTGTGGTGTGTCATTTTCATGAACTGTGGTGTGTTGTTTCCATGATGGCTACAGTTGGCATAAATTTGTCCCTGACAGTTGCAGTGGGCTAGGCGCAGCAGCTTTGCTCGCCATCCTTGACAAATAGCATAATGGAATTTTGTAAATGTCTTTATGGCAACACAACAGTGTTGTCTAAGTTCTACAGACAACATTGGTTTCACTGCAGCTGTTTGCACTTCATTGTTGAAAGCTGGCAACAGTGCTGCAAGCTGTCTGGGATTTTTCTTACACCGTCTTGATTATAGTGTCGAGATTCCAATCTCAAATAGTTATATGGATGAGAACTGTACAAAGACTTTTAGGGCTTCCTTTGCCTCTCCTGGATAAATAGGAAGGAAACTAGCCCAAAATTCTTCCAGACCCATTTACTGAAACTGTTCTTTAGTGCCCTAATCGCTTTTAAAGTGAGCTGCAGCCTCTTGTATTTCATCAGGAGGTGCATACACATCAGTTGTGAAGGGTGATCTTACTAATTTGCACTGCCAGTTTTCTGAAGACAAATGACACAAATAAAGTTTCTACTCTTCTTGAAGTCATTACATGTGTTCACTGATAATAACTCTCAACTTGCTGATATTGGACTGCTGTCTATCTAAAACTTCGTTGAAATGAGGGAATGACTAAAGTTAGTAATGGAAACATCCAGGAAATACTTCCATCATTGTGACTTTTCCAAGAAAGGCCTCGTGGCATCTTAGGCATCCATTATTTTGATGTTTCTACCTTGTGGTTTCAAATTTAGATTATTCAGGGTTTCAAGTCTGCAAGATATGTTAGAGGAAATATAAAGCCATCATCAGTGAGCGAATGATGAAAATTAGCTTTTCCTTGACTCAAAAGAAATATGGTGAGGTGACAGGAGTGGTGGGATAGTGATATGCACACATACAGATAGCGGCAGGTATAAAAGGGCAGTGCATTGGCAGAGCTGTCATTTGTACTCAGGTGATTCATGTGAAAAGGTTTCTCACTTGATTATGGCTGCACTACAGGAACTAACAGACTTTCAATGTGGAATGCTTGTAGGAGCTAGACAAATGGGACGCTCCGTTTCGAAAATTGTTAGGGATTTCAATATTTCAAGGTCCACAATGTTAAGAGTGTGCCCAGAGTACAAAATTTCAGGCATTACGTCTCACTGCGGACAATGCAGTGGCCGATGGCCTTTACTCAATGACTGAGAGCAGCAGCGCTTGCGTAGAGTTCTCAGTGGTACACTCTGTTCATCATAAGAATAAACCTGATATAAACACGATGATTGGTCAGAAGCCTTAGCACGCTTACACTGACGTTGTTACGCTCTTGGAAGCAGGTCCCAGTTATGTATGACATATATTATTACTAAGTTACGTTAAATGAAACTTTAAGGTATTCGAATGTATTAACAGCCATCAACATATTCCTTAATCATGCTTGAGCTACGTAGCTTTTATTTTAAAAAATCATGTACGACAGCCTCTGTACTGTTGTGCTCTGATTGTTGCACTGTTAATATGCAGTATGAAAATGACTGAAGCTGCTTACAGTTCCGTAGTGAAACACACATGTGGAACACAGTTAAAAAGTGTCGAGAAATAGGTTGTTCTTAATATTTTTCATAACTTTGCAGTGATAATCAGCTTTGAATTTTTTCGAGGGACTCTATTATGTACCGAATATAGCGGTATCGGCAGTGTGGTAAGTTAATAATATTCTATAGTCCATGGTTCACTGGTTCAAGACTCACCTCAACCTTCCAGATGACAGTTCCAGTACTGAAACATATTTCTCAGATTCAGATATGGAAGGAGCTAAGAAATTACATGATGAGTGACTGTAATTAATACCTTCATTGGCTTCAGTATTCAACAGTGCAGTGAAAACCCTTCAGTATGCTTTTGCATCACACACAGCTCGCTCAGAAAAATTGCCCTGTGTTTAAGTTACGGATTTTCATCACTGTTGTTTGTAATTAGAATGCTTTGTCAGGTGAGAATGAGAGCATTTTATGGTATCCGTGTGTTGTGTCAGCAATAACTAGGTGACATGAAGCAAGGCTGATACTGCCAACTCTACAAAAAATGCACTCAATAATTGTAATAAGAATATAAAATTTTTGACCTGCCTGACCGCATGTTTCTGCTTTCTTCTGAGTTATCTAGGGCCACCCCTGTACATATCTCATGCCTCCCTAGGAGGTTGCACACCCAGATTGGGAACCACTGCTATAAACAAAAGCTGAGAAGTGTGCAATTTGTAAGTATGATATTGTTAGCGACCTGCACAGTATTGGTGAGAAAGGGAGTGGATTTGTAAATGTGGCCACATGCTGCTGTCTATCATTGGCAGGGTATTGGGAAGCAGTGTAACCATGTTACAGTCACTTGGTGGTGAATTAATGAATGGCCACGAAGTTGCTACACTTCTCTCACCATTAATTTTGCTACTGGTAGACCATGTACAACTCTTCCACTCAGGAATTGCTGGCTCATGTAGAGTGGCCTGCACTGAGTGCATCCACATACCACGCATCCACAGTATATCTTGCAAGGTGGATTTGAACGTCTGATGGAATGGAACTGATAAAGTGGAAGTCTGGAATATTAATCTGCAGTAGTGCATTGCTTGAAATAATTCTCATGTCACCTAGGTGACCCACTTCTGTTGGAGAAGGAGCCAATTTAATTCTCTGGATCTCTTCAGATGTTGGGAGACCTTAGGACGGGGATGGGGTGATGCATTTGATACTGCTCATGCTATGAGTAGTATTCTAACCACTGATAAAGCAGACAATTTAATTCACATTGACAAATACATATTGACAGCATTTTGCTTGCATTTTCATGGAAGAATGCTACGGCTGCTGTATGGGATGACTAAGAATCAATTTCCCCTCTAGCAGTGCACAACAGTGTGCAGAGATTTATGTAGATTCTGACCAAATGTTTCTTATGTTAGTATTATTAGTAACTAATAACTGTATTCCATGTAGGGTTAACACTCTTCATGATAAACATCCACAGGTGTGTATGCTCTCTGTGCCACCTGTGGTTGATAAGGCACACTGCAAAATGGTTGGTGTAACTTTCTTAAACACCCAGTAGTTGCTTCTTGTAATGTAGTGGGATAGCGCTGGAAGAATTCATTTGCACATCATAATATGTATATATTTTTGACATGGTTTTTATATTTTTCAGAATACCATTTTGACTATCTGGATGATTTGAAAATGGGTCCCGGTCCTTAACTAGTGACCAAGTAAATTAAAAAAAAAGGAATTTGGAACTTTGGCTGGATTTCCACTGTACTGATTAAAAGAAGTTGCTGACATGAAATTATGTAAGGCTTGCCTCTTCCATGACAAATCATATTACACAATTAAACTATTAACCTCACCTTTATACCTCCTAGTACAACTGTTTTGGTATCAAAGTTGAGACGACCTCTCATGGTATTGATGACAGACTCTGGTTGCTCAAAGATTTCTTTCTGCATGAAGCTGCTGTAGTTACCTGTAAATAACCAAAAATACTGTAATTACCATTTCAGTCTCCAAACATGTATACAATAAACATGCCAAACTAATCAGGAGATTAATTTAATGTGAAGAATTTGTTGCATATTACTGTTCATGTGTTGTGCGTGTTTTGTTTGATACAGAGAAAGCAAACAGGCCCTAGTATCTACTACAGTTCGTATTTGGGATGGATGATTTGCGGGCTGCTTTTACATCTGTCCATTTCACAATTTTCCGTGAGAACAAAATTTGAAGTAGTGGATGACACAAACAACTTGCAGTAGGTCAATAACAGTGTTGAACACAGCTGCAGTGAACTTTTCCTAGACATGTCATAGTCTAATATTAATGGTCTAATTGCAAGATAAAATTATGTTGAAAATTAGGTCAATCATTTTATTGTGTTTATATATGTTCTAGGCAAACAGCTAGAGTAGCCTATCAACATTCATTAAAAAAATAAATAAATCAAAAGTCCTATCCAAACAGCTGTTCAGTTTCCATGCTGGTGTGACCTCCAAGCAACCCCCATCAACTAGGAAATTGAGTTCCCAGGGATCAATTCTGAATGTCACAGTTTTCCCCACTGATAAGTCCCAAGGTCTCACAATGCTGATATGCAGATGATTTCTATCTGCAGCTCCACGTCAGTGAAAGTCACTGAGTGTCAATATCAATGAATCATCTGCAAAATACAAGACTGGGTTATGAAACAGTGTCATCAGTTCTTCTCCTTGAAAATATGCAGTATGCTCACCTGAATCCTCAGCTTTATTTAGGCAAGCAATGACTACAAGTGTCTGGATAGTACTGCTTTGGATGACTATTTTACAACAAACTGATGTGGTTATTCCACGTACAACAGTTAAAAGCTAATTGCACAGTGTAACTCAATGCCCTCCACTACGTATGCAGCATCACATGAGGCTTTTTGCATGGTTTTCGTGTTTGTTTTTATAATTTATTAATTCTGTAACACTTAAATAGTGGATGGGCAGCATTTGGATCCACATTATCATGAGTACAATGCCTACTTGACCATGTACACCACAATGGCATATCTCTGGTGTCTAGACCAGTATCTGAGAGTTCCAGCAACAGTCTTCTAATGAAAGACTTTCCACTGCTTGGAAATTATGCGCCTGGGATACATCATGCCCAAACAGCCTGTTTAGCATGAACTTGTTGGTTCAAAACCAGTTACAGCAAGATATAAAATGTAGACTGGCAATGGCAAGAAAGGTGTTTCTAGAGAAGAGAACTTCGTTAGCATTGAGTAAAAAGTGTAAGAAAGTCTTTTCTGAAACTATTTGTGTGGAGTGTAAACATGTAGGAAAGTGAAATATGGATGGTGAACTGTTTAGACAAGAAGAGTATAGACACTCTTGAAATGTGGAGCTAAAGAAGAATGCTGAATATTTGATAGGTGGGTCACATAACTAATGAGGAGGTACTGAACAGAATTAGAGAGAAAACAAATCTGCAGCACAACCTGACAACAAGAAGGGATTGGTTGGTAAATCACATTCTCAGATATCAAGGTATCACCAATTTACTACTGGAGGGAATTGTGGGGGTTAAAAACCATAGAGACAGTCCAATAGATAAATACAGTAAGCAGATTGAGGAGGGTGTAGGTTGCAGTAGCTATTCGGAAATGAAGAGGCTTGCACAGGGTAAAGTAGCATGGAGAGCTGCATCAAACCGGTCTTCAGGGGCTGAAGACTACAACAACATCAACATCAATAGCAAATTGTTTCTGTTTTTGTCTGTACGCCAAAAATACCAATACACAAACATCTCTACAGTTTTCATTCAAGTTTTCGGTGAACTTGAGTACAATGGAGAGCATGAACAACAATCCCTACAAAGTGTTGACATTGTGTTTACACTGAATTTATCACTGCTACCCAAACTTTGTAACACATCAAAATTCTAGAAATCAAGGAATTTATAAGAAAATAATAATCAAAGGGGATCTCACACACACAGAACCATGTAAGTATTTTTCAAGGCATTTAAAATCATGTAACTGTATTTATTAAAGTATAGGTTTTCTGAAGGAACACAATGACTTCTCAGTGTCAGTCAAGTCCATAACTATGTAACAAGAAATCAATAATTTGCCTTAGAGACAACCATACAAAAAAGCCATGAATCAATAAAGTGCTCTTTATCAGCGAAAAATTTGCTTAGGGCATTACCAAAAGAAATAAAAATTTTTTAAACAATGAATTCTTAATATACCATGTTTTCAAATTGGACTAAAAGGTATAAAATAATATCACTTATCCCCATAGATTCCTACTTACAAGATTTAAAATGAAAAATGAGGAGCACATGCAGCACATAATAGTAAGAAGGTGAACTATTCATGCAACAGTTACATACTGCATGTGCCCTGCACTTTTCATTTAAAATTTCACAGGTATTTTCACAGCTTTCAAAAATTCACAATCCTACATTTTCAGGGCTATCAGTATGGGGCTAGGATTTTTTTATACTTTTTAGTCTGATTTAAAAAGTGGTATATTGAAATTGATTTTTATTTAAATAATTATATCTGCCATTCAGTCTTTTGTGTGTGTGTGTGTGTGTGTGTGTGTGTGTGTGTGAAATTTTTCAATCGATGCCAAACATTTTGATGAGATTACGACAAAGATCTGTGACAAATTTAGGGTTTGAAACTTCCTGGCAGATTAAAACTGTTCACAGCTTTACTTCTGCAATACCTCATCTCCTACCTTCCAAACTTCACAGTACCCCTCCTGTCAGAAAGGATATTGCAGAGACATGGCTTGCCACAGCCTGGGGGATGATTCCAGAATGAAATTTGCACTCTGTAGCGGAGTGTGTGCTGATATGCAACTTCCTGGCAGATTGAAACTGTGTGCCGGCCCGAGACTCCAACTCGGGAACTTTGTCTTTCACGGGCAATTGCTCTACCATCTGAGCTACCCAAGCACAACTAACGCCCTGCTCTCACAGCTTTACTTCCACCAGTAAGTTATCTCCTACCTTCCAAACTTCACAGAAGCTCTCCTGAAAGGTATGAGATGAGTTACTGGTGGAACTAAAGCTGTGAGGACAGGGTGTGAGTCATGCTTGGGTAGCTCAGATGGTAGAGCACTTGCCTGTGAAAGGCAAAGGTCCTGAGTTAGAGTCTCAGTCCGGCACACAGTTTTAATCTGCCAGAAAGTTTCATATCAGTGCACACTCCACTGCAGAGTGAAAATTTCATTCTGAAAATTTAGGAATTATTTCAGTTTCTCTTCACCTGAGACAGTCAGTGTATTGCTTCCTCCAATGTGTATCTTGCAAAAAGACCATGAAGATAGAAATTAGAGATTCATACTCTCACAAGGCTTACCAACAATCTTTCTTCCTGCAAACCATTTGCAACTGGAACAGGGTAAGAGGGAAATAGCAGTAGCACACAAAGTGTCGTCTGTCACACACCAGCCAAGAAAATGAGTTAATATTGCACTGTCATCCAGTCCTGAGCTATGTTGAAAATTTCAAGACTCTGGCTCATCAGGAAGTTGATGTAAAATCAGTTGCAAAATTTGTATCAGACAGACAAGAAAGCAACCTAATATAACCTAATAAAAAATTAGAAAGGAAATTAACATTTTTTTAATCACCTGCAGATTTTATCTAAGAATACATCAGTCCTCAGCATTAATAGAAAAACTACTATTTCCCACATTATAGGGAACTGGAGTTCTTATTTAAAACAAATGCATTTCCACAAATATAAAACAACTTATCGTACTACACTAATTTATATTGTAACTCTAGTTTAAAATTGTTTCCTGTATTATTATCTATGGTAAACCCAATAAAATTGTCTATGATGAGATACAAGAATGCTAATCAGTTCAATTGAATCCAACTGTCATATGACACAAACAGCTAGCTGCAAACCATTGACTAATGCTAACCATGAAACATGCTAGCATAAAAAATTCAAGATCCCTGAGCACCATGGGAACATCAGGAAAAAAAAGAACTTGCCAACTAAAAATTCAATAAAATCATTAGGCACTTCAGAATCCTTTATGCTGACATGATAGCACATCTACTGATTTTCATCCTAAGGGTATGGGACATGAAGTAAGAAAAGAGAGAGGACGGGGGAGGAGAGGAATGGTGATAAATAAGAGCACAGCAGTAACGTTACCGCTTACCATGCAAGGCGGCCCGGGTTCGATTCCCGGCATGGGACTGGGTGTTGTGCCTCCTTCATCATCATTTTCATCATCATTGACACACAAGTCGCCGAAGTGGCGTCAACTAAAAATACTTGCAATACGGCAGCCAAACCCTGAAGGGGATGTCCCGGCCAATAAATGCCATATGATCATTTCATTTCAAGAGCACAGCAAATAGATTAAGAAATAACTTTTGTCCTGCAAGAAGAGGAGCCACCACCATGCGAGTATGCTACCACTTACAGTGACCCACGCACTCAGAGTGCATCCTCTTGAGTGATCTGATGCAGAGATGAATCTGGACATATCTCACCCTCATACTCACTGCCGGCAGCGGTGGCTGAGCGGTTCTAGGTGCTCAGTCTGGAACCGCGCGACTGCTACGGTAGCAGGTTCGAAAATGGCTCTGAGCACTATGGGACTCAACTGCTGTGGTCATTAGTCCCCTAGAACTTAGAACTACTTAAACCTAACTAACCTAAGGACATCACACACATCCATGCCCGAGGCAGGATTCGAACCTGCGACCGTAGCAGTCGCACGGTTCCGGACTGCGCGCCTAGAACCGCGAGACCACCGCGGCCGGCAGCAGGTTCGAATCCTGCCTCGGGCATGGATGTGTGTCATGTCCTTAGGTTAGTTAGGTTTAAGTAGTTCTAAGTTCTAGGGGACTGATGACCACAGATGTTAAGTCCCATAGTGCTCAGAGCCATTTGAACCATACTCACTGAAAACTTATTTAATGTTTGGTGTGTCCTGCAATCTATGAAAGAAAGTGGCTTCCACCATAAAATTCAATGACCTCACCAGTTTCAATCAAGAATGGGATGGGCAAAAAGGGAGTGGCTATTTATTGCAATACTTGTGCCATCTGCAAACAAAACGAACTTTGCTTCTGGCAGTGTAACTAATGAGAGATCATTAATGTACACAAGGAAAAGCAATGGCCCTAAGATGGATCCTTGTGGGACACCACATGTAATTTCTTCCCATTCTGATGATGACTGATAACTTAATTCACTAGTCCCTAGCACTGACATCCTTTGTTTCATTTAGTGAAGTATGACTTGAACCATTTTGCTGCACTGCCCGTGATACCATAGAATTCTAATTTATTTAAAAGGATGTTGTGGTTCACACAATCAAATTCCTTTGACAAATCACAGAAAATACCTGCTGCTTGTAATTTGTTATTTAATGCATTAAGTACAAATTTTCACTGTAGGTGTAAATAGCCTTCTCGATATCAGAACCCTTCAGATATCCAAACTGTGTTCTTGATAATATGTTATTTGTGGTCAGATGGTTGAGAAGCTGCCTGTACATTACTTTTTCTAAAATTTTTGAGAATGCTGGCAAAAGTGAAATCAGTCTGTAGTTTGATGGTATATCTCTTTATCCCCTTTCTTGATTAGAGGCTTAACATCTGCATATTTTAGCTAGTCAGAAAATGTCCCAGTTATAACTGACTGGTTACACAAGACATGCCTTAATTAACTTTGTTGATATTTCATAATAACCACTAGAATGCTTTGTTTTTAAAGATTTTATTATGTAAGTTATTTCTTTTGGTGAAGTGAGTGACATATTCATGTACCTGAAGCTATTTGTAAAGGCTAGTTTCAGATATTCAAGGGCACTATTTGCTGATCCTGACAATCCCATTCTATCAGTAATGGATATAAAGTACTTGTTAAATAAATTTGCCACACTATTCCCATCGGTTACTAATGTGCCATTTACCCTTAATGCTATTTGCTCCTGTTCCTTTCTGGTTCTGCCAGTCTCCTCTTTCACTATATCCCATATTGATTTTTTTTTGTTCCCTTACATTGCTATCTTCTTCTCGTAGTGCATTTGTTTAGATGTCTGAATTGATTTTTTTTAAATATTTCACAGTATTTCTTGTATTTAACTAAATCACCAGCATTGGAGCTATTCTTGGTCGACAGATACATTTTCCTTTTTGTCTTACAGGAAATCTTTATTCCTTGTGTAATCCATGGTTTTATTAGAGACTTCTGTTTAATTTGAGTAACTTTTAGAGGAAAACAGTTTTCAAACATGGTACTGACATTGTTCATGAATGTGTTATATTTTTCATTCATGTCATGAGCACTATATACATCTTTCCAGTTCATATCTTTGAGCAGTTTTATTGTGTGATATTGCTGACACTGTGAGCTCCATAGACATGCTTAAATCATCAATAAATATTAGTATCAGAAGAGGTATTTTAATGTTGTTCACATTTCATAGAAGTCAACATTTGCTTGCCTGGAAGACTGCTGGACATTTTAAAATTGTAAGTGTCAATGGTATAACCACTGCCGGGAGAAAAAATTCAATACTTGAAATAAGAGTGCCAACTTGGAACATATTTTTACCATTTACAACATGCGTGTAAAAAAAAAAACCCACCACATCAATTTATATTGCATTAAAGTCACAGTCATGATATACTCAATTGTTATTGTTGTTATTATTATTATTAATTATGACATACCCTTCATGATCTGCTGGATTTCCATTTTAAGAGTTATGATTTCTCGAGAATGAGAGTCATCCAGGGACCTACGCAATCTGTGGATGCTGAGGAGACCATCCTTCACGGCTGCTACATCATCATCCTGCAATTACAGCAAAATTTTCTTTAAGAACATAACCGTAATTGGTTTAGTGGAGTAACTACTTGATATGATTGAAACAATAGTGTCCAGAGACGTATTTTAGCACTCAGATGAAATTTGCTGGTTCTTTCCTATTTTCTGAAAGGAAGAAATGAAATCACAGTTTGGTGAACATTAAAATATTCTCTGTGTTCTTTATCAAGTACCTTGCTTAAAATGCTTGCAATATAGCTTTATCTTTCCTCAAACAAATGGAGTATTTTGAAACACTGAAAGGGATACCATATTTACTTGCAAATTTTAACCTACAATAATTACATTATTGCTTCTTTGCCACATATATACATGTGCAATAATATAGAACCATACCTACAGACTCCTTCACAGTCCATTTTGAAATTATAATGTTTCTGTCTGGAAGCCATTTGCTTCAGTTTTTATTTGTCTGGTTAGTGGGACACAGTGTAAAATTTAAAGAAATTTTCTTGCATTTATGGAGGAAGTCATCACAGTCATTAATCTTACAGACTGTGACTATGATAGAAATAAACAATAATTCTAGATCACTGTGAACCTTTTACCAAGCATTAAAAGATAGCTTCCTTAGTTAAAATGTAGATGTAAAAGATTTTATTTAATTTTTTTATAAATCACAAATATCCTAATGGCATTATAAATAAATAGACATGCGAGACACTGGTGCACAGTTCTTCGATCATTTTTCAGACAACTTATTGAGTGTGGCTATAAAATAATATGACTACAGCTGTAAAACATTTTATTTAAAAAAACAAAAGTATTTAGATACTG
The DNA here is from genome assembly GCF_023898315.1 of Schistocerca nitens. Lineage (NCBI taxonomy): Eukaryota > Metazoa > Arthropoda > Insecta > Orthoptera > Acrididae > Schistocerca > Schistocerca nitens. The sequence goes on from NC_064614.1 coordinate 770,754,984, forward strand.
TCACCGTCAGTATTGTGCCCTCCTCTGTCCCTACAATGCTCCATAGAAACTTTCCATTGACTGAAAGTGCTGGCACTCTTCCTGTTTGAGGTCCTTCATGAAACATGCCACTTTTTCTTTTACTGTTTCAGTGGATTGAAATCTTGTTCCTTTATATGCAGATTTGACCTCAGGGAACAAATAAAAGTCACATGTTGCTAACTCAGGCAAATAATGTGGATGGCCTAACAATGGGATGCTTTACTTCGCTAAAAACCTCTTAACAGACAACAGTATGAGCTAGTGCGTTGTCTTGATGCAGAACCCATAACTTGTTCTTTCACAATTTGTCCCCCCCTCCCTCTCGTGGAGTTGAGCACGAACCTCAAGGTAGAAATATTTATTAATAGTTTGACCTTCAGGAATGCAGTGAAATATACAATTCCATGAATGTTGAAAATGGTTTCTAAGTGTCAGTACTAGCACTTTCACGGGCTTCTTTTTGTTAGATCATGAGAATGTTTGGCACCAGTTTCACACATACTTTTCTCTTCATAAACTGGCTATGTAAACTTTGTCTCACACATTCTTTGTCAATTCCTATAGCTTCAGCAATTGACTGAATACTCAACTGATGACCAGATTGACTCAGATTACCTACTTTTTCAATATTTTCATTCTTTTTTATGTTGAAATGAATCCCAGGTGTGAGTCATCTTCAACATCTACTCAGCCATCTTCAAACACTTGAACCACTCAAAATCTCACATATGTGATGAACAATTCCTTTTTCCATGCACTTATTTTAGTAATAGATAGGTTTCAGTATCAGTTTTTCCAAGTTTATGGGAAACTTCACAATGGCTTGTTGCTCTGTTATACTTATTTTCTAGCAAAACAAAATAACACCTCTTATACAAACAAAGGCCATGGTCACGCTGACTTGTCTATAGTCACCAGAGCTGCTGCATTCATCTGAGAAAGCTTCATCTTGGCACATGCTTACTTACATCAGCCCCATTGTTTTATACCCACACCTCATATATGCGATTAAGCACCTTTCTATCAAGAACAAAACTTTCAGTCAACTGCAGGCTGCACACTGTGATGAAACTTCTCACATATTTAAACTGTCTGCTTGATTAGGACTTCAAATTGGGCCTTTGACTTCCACAGACAACACTCTAGTAACAAACATTTGAGTATACCACACAGCTTCATGAAATGAAGAGAGTAAGAGATGGGGCACAGATGCTGAAGGACAAGGATGAAGGAGGAAATCTCTCACATCCTTGCTGAAGAAGTTGCATTGGCACACACCTACATCTACACTTGGCAAACCATTGTGAAATGCGTCCCTACAGGAGCAATATATAGGGAGTGGTAGGGTTATTCTTGATTCTGCACTTAATGCTAATTCTTGAAATTTATTAAAGTGGGTTTTTGTGGGATGGTTGGGATCTGTGTTCTAACATCTGGTAGTTCACGTTTCTCAGCATGTCCATGACACTCTCCCATGGGTCACAAAAATCTGTGGCCATACATGCATGCTTCCCTTCTTTGTGTACATTAAACAACCCCTGTTGGTCCCATCTGGTCGAGCAATACTCTTGGATGGTCTGTAGGAGCTTTTTGTTTTCCCAGTATTCTACCAGTAAATAAAAGTCTGCCACCTGCTTCACTCACAGCTGATCCTATATGATGGTTCCAGTTCATATCCCTACAAACTGTTATATATGTGATTTCTATCATGACTCACTGATATTGTAGTCATCAAATAGTACATTGTTATGTTTTCGGAAGGGCACTATTTTAATTCTGAACTTTTAAAGAAAGTTGCCAATCATTGCACCACTTTTTAATGTTATCTAGAGCTGACTGAATATTTGTGCAGCTTTTTCAAGGCTTCATATCAAAAGTATGATTTTAGTATTAATATTGTGTGATCCAACATACTTCCCTGTGGGACACTTGTTAAGAGTCCATTTGTCCTACAACTAAATCCTCAATCCGGTATTCTTGTGGAATGACTACTTTTGGAAATTTTACTGATTATCCAATGCAATCACAAAACACTTGTAAAAAAACAAAGACTGGTGTCAGTTGCTCAGAGCTACTAGCCGTCTTCAAATCTATTAAAACCCATTACAAGGAAAAGTACTCATTTACTGTGCCATGTGACATCAAAACGTTTTCTTTTAGATTTATGTCTATGTGAGGGTGTTATCCTTGTGTTAATGAACACAAATATGAACTGTGTGAGATAATTATAGTATTTGAGGAAGTGTGATTTGTTTCTGCTAAGCCCTGTCACGTCTTTAATGTAAGATTTTAAAGGCAATATGAAGAGAATACAGCATTTCTATTTTGCCATATGCTACACAGAAGTTTGGATAGTACAGGGTGCACGTAAAGAACTGTTTGAGAAGGTGGTGCTCATTCTGGAAAAAAAATGACTAGCTTAGAGAGGGTTACCAGTAGATCATCATGTTGCCCAACAACAGTAAGATTGAGGAGACAATGAAGAGGCGTAGGAATATTCTCACTAATAATCACTGTTCTTGTCATCTGGAGAGAAAATTCCCTTTTTCCCTGGATTGTAATTGTGAACTGCAATAATCACTTGCCTGTCTGCAGTGGTTTGTAAAATCTGAAGACAACATTAAAAAATATTTCAAATTTGAGGCATCATATTTACTATGCCTTGCCCAATAGGGCACTTCTTTGTTGTACTTATAATTTAGCCCTGGTGTCTTATGTGCACAAATTTGTCAAATTGCTGTCAGAGTTGTTCTTAACCTTCGGCCAGGCTCTTTGTGATACCAAATATTAATAATGCGTGTGTGAAAGCTCTTCATCATTTCTCCCAAATATTTTTGGAATGTTTCTCAAGAATCTTTTTGCCGGTTGTCATCAAACTTCTCTCTCTCTCTCTCTCTCTCTCTCTCTCTCTCTCTCTCTCTCTCTCTCTCTCTCACACACACACACACACACACACACACACTTACTTCAAGAGCAACCTTTATGCCGAGAAAATCTTTTGCTCTTAGTCCAGTATTTACTAATTTGATTGTAATTATTTTTTTATCGTATTTTGTCTTGATGAGGAATGCCAGATCAGCACTTTTGCTATAAAATTTTTATGCACTTCATAACACTATAAGCAGAAAATGCTACTGAATCTATGTAAAGAATTATTAAATTTGTACATAAGTTATGATTCAAACAGGGTTGTCACCTGTTGCCCATGCAATTGAATCTATGTGTTGAGCAAGCAAGAAAGAACACCAAGGAGAAATTCTGAAAGGGAATTAAAGTACAGAGAGAAGAAATAAAAACTTTGGGGACTGCCAGTGGCATTGCATTCTGTCAGATACGGTTAAGGATATGGAATATCATAGAAGAGAATGTATCATGCCTTGAAAAGAGGTTATAAGATGGACATCAACAATCGAACCAAGATACTGGAATGGTAGTCATTTAAATCAAGTGATGTTGAGAAAATTATATTAGGAAATGACACTGAAAGTAGCTGACATGTTTTATTATAGGCAGCTTAATAACTGACAATGGCCAAAGAAGAGTGGATATAAAAAGCACGAAAAGCATTTCTGGAAAAAGACAAACTTGTTAGCTTTAAACATAAATTTAAATATAAGCAAGTCCTTTCTGAAGGTATTTCTTTGAACTGTAGCCTTCTATGGAAATGAAAAGTATTCCACAAACAGTACAGTCAAGAAGAGAATGGGAGCTTCTGAAATGTCAAACTACAGAAGTATGCTAAAGATTAGATGGATAGATCAGATAGGGAGTCTGTGACAAGTTTATTAAAAGAAGAAAAATCCATTTATAGGTGTAATGGAGGGAACTAGGGTGGCGTGGGGGAGGGAGGTATGAAGTGTAGAGGAAGACCTTTGAGTACAGTAGACAGCTTCATGGAACACATTACATCCCTACACAGTGCTGTAGAAATGAAAAACCAGATGGCTGACAGAATTGTGGCTCACTGTAAATAAATTGAGCAGACGACTGTTAGAAGGAAGGGAAATTGTACGTGGCATGAATGGGAAATGATTTCCATGATCCAACCTTGCAATTTCCATGCATATAAGAGGGTCACTCTAAAACAAATGCATTACATTCTTTCAAAAATCCAACTTGGTTCTATACCTTTGCCTGCTCACAGAGATCACAAAGCTTGAGGTAACAACACTAAAACACCCATCTTATTGCCTTGACCTAGCACCATGTGGTTACCAATTCTTCAGAAAACTGAAAGAATCCTTTTGTGGAACAAGATTTGAAGATGATGGCTCCCTTGTGAAGGCTACTAAACAGTGGCTCAGGTGTGCTGGTCCTGACTTCTGTCATACAAGTATACAGGCTTCAGTTTCACAGTGGCATTAGACAGTTAAAAGGGGACATTTTGTCTTTAAAGAAGGTATCAACATACTGTAAAAATATCAGAGGTATGGAAAATCAGTTGGATGTTTAAAAACCTTTGTGCATTTCTTTTGGAGTGACCCTTGTGTGTAGACATCTGTATCAAACTATGTAACTGCCCTTGAAGCTGAATCTCCTAATGATTCAGAGGTTGCCATCTGCTGCACCACATGGTTTGTAACCACAAAAATTTAAACATGAAAATCAAACGATGGAAACTCCAGGATGGAATAACAACAATATTGTGAAAAGGATAGAGTGCTGCTTACCATACAGAGGAGATGTGGAGTCACTGACAGGGACAAAAAGAGACTGCTATACATTTAAGCTTCTTCTCGAGTAGAATACACACACACACAACCACTGTCTCTGGCCAACGAGTGTGGCCTTAGTGGCCGAAGACAGTGGTCATGTGGGGGAGTTTTCTACTTGACAAGAAGCCTTTTTGGCTGAAAGCTTAAGTGTATAGCAGTAGTTTTATTGTGTCTGTCTATGACTTAACAACTCCTGTACATGGTGAGTAACAGTCAACCCTTTTTCATAATATAAACAATGAAATCAATGATATAAATTAATAGAGGGAATTCAAGCTTTCGCAACAAACTGTTGCCTCATCAGGAAAGAGGGAAGGAGAGGGAAAGACGAAAGGATGTGGGTTTTAAGGGAGAGGGTAAGGAGTCATTCCAATCCCGGGAGCGGAAAGACTTACCTTAGGGGGAAAAAAGGACGGGTATACACTCGCGCACACACACACATATCCATCCACACATATACAGACACAAGCAGACATATTTAAAGACACTTTGGTCTTTAAATATGTCTGCTTGTGTCTGTATATGTGTGGATGGATATGTGTGTGTGTGTGTGTGTGTAAGTGTATACCCGTCCTTTTTTCCCCCTAAGGTAAGTCTTTCCGCTCCCGGGATTGGAATGACTCCTTACCCTCTCCCTTAAAACCCACATCCTTTCGTCTTTCCCTCTCCTTCCCTCTTTCCTGATGAGGCAACAGTTTGTTGCGAAAGCTTGAATTTTGTGTGTATGTTTGTGTTTGTTTGTGTGTCTATCAACGTGCCAGCGCTTTCATTTGGTAAGTCACATCATCTTTGTTTTTAGATAAACAATGAAATCAGTTTGACAGCTGTGAACCTATGGAGGATTATTTTCAGCAAGATGTCATACAATCCTTTCTTGCCAAAAAGCGGTGTTTGATTTCAGTATCAGTTGTGAAATATTGCCTGCACAGGCGTACTTAGGTACGTAAGTTTATTTTTTCCATCTTTAGTATCTATTTTAGTGTAAGTTATGAATAACTGCTACAACATGCGCCCCTCGCCCCCTAAACAAAAGGAATTTTAAGGAGATATGCATTGCTGGACAACTCGACATTCACACTCCATATTTGTATAATTTAATGTGACATCCTGCAGTATATATCTTTATCATGTATGCTAATCCCCTCCAACTTTTCACTCTTCCTGGCATATACCTCTGCCAATACGTTATATCTATGAAAGTTTCACAGAGGTTTGTCCTCATCAGCCTAGTGTTTTCTGGTCCTGGATGAACTGTTTCTTATAATGGAGAGAGGGAAATATGTACTAAATCGAATAAACCATGCTATTAAAAAGCAGCATTGTGTCCAAGACTAACATATTAATTGCTGATGGCTTCACTGTACTTGATGTGCAAGGTTTTTTAATATGTTGGCTTATGTTATGTACGTACCTCAAGGAAAATTACACGATTTGTGTGCTCAATAACAGCACTAGCATCAGAAGCGAAGAAGTATTCAACTTCTTTGTCTTCAAGAGGCTGGAATTCAGCAGTAGATTCAGATCTTGCTATTATTGGCAAGTCACCTCGTCCATGAGGGCGATGGTCTGCAAAAGCAAAATTGTTGATTATCTTTTATCATATACATAATTCAGACGAAAAACGATTAAGTAATAGTGGTAGTAACTGTCAAGTGGTAGAAATAAATTTAATTTTTATATAAAAATTATAAATATGTATAATATATGAGTGAGTAGTTATCTGTGTCCACATTTCCTCTTGCTACTTCTTAAAAATACAGCTGTAGCCCTGCGGTAATGAAATCTTTACAAGGTGTCAAATCCACGCTCGTAGAATGCGAGCTCAAGTCTTTATGCTGTAAAGTTAAATTTAACAACAGCCGTCAGTAACATGTGATTCTCCCTCCATAATCAGTTGTATTTTTTCAAATTTGTAACATTATATACTACCTATCATAACAGTAACCATTTTGTGAAGATCATGATTTTAGTTTTCTGTTTCTCCTCACTTTAGTCTTATTCTAGTTAAAGTTGAACTTTATCAAACAATTACTTTTAATGCTGCTGAAATTTGGGAGAAATGCACTTTAATGTAACATTTACGAAACATAAGAGGTGTCATCAACAAGTAACTGGACTACGCTCATAAATTCTAATAAGCTACAGATTTTGAAAATAATGGGCTTTGTATCTCTACAAAAAATGGCTTGTCGAAATGAAATTGTTGGGGCCACTTCTTGATGTATACTCTTTTGGTGTGATGATTCTCCAGCACAAATTTTCAAAACTTTGCCCATGTGACAAATTGTGCCAATCTGTAACAAGTAACAGAAGGTGAATCTTTGAAAATGTACTAGCAAAAGTCAGGAAAAGAGAAAGCCAAGTAACTGTCATCTGAAGAATACTAAAAGACAAAACATTAATAGTTTCAAACTCAGAAGAGTACTGTTCTGTTCCAGTTAATACTGCATTTGTAAGTATGTTAGACTGATGTACGAGAACATAATTTTACTGCAACAGTAGGTCTTAAGTTTCAGAAAGAGACGGTTGTCTCAGAAAGCAGCTAGTGCAAATACGAGTTTCCACAATATTGCCCTTAATACGAAATTTATACATAGATTATGTACCATAATTCCACAGTCCAAATACTTTTTGACTACACCTCGCACAACTTTTTGAATGACATTTGTTAAACTCGCAATATGTCTTCATCTTCTCACAAGTGATTATTTGCCATTATCCAGTCATCAGTTTGAACAAGTGTAAAGCTGCTTTCAACATTCAGGAGTATAAAACTGTATTATTAGTTCCAACAATATAAAGACAATCTTCCACAATTTTACAATACTGCATGTTCTTAATATTAACTATGTACTACACACATGGAAAGCTATAAGGTGTAAGTCAGTCTGATCTATTTTCTGTGAATTTTATCACAACTCATCTGACAATACTTGGTAAATATCCTGGATGACAATAACTTCTACAGTAAATGGGCTTTGAATTGTTCTTTTAAGCCCTAATTTGATAAAATGTTTAGTAAATACCAGCATTAGTTTTCATTATACAGGCAGTTATTGAAGTGTGGATTCCTTACAGTATGCTGAAGTTAACATTTTTATACAGAGATTATAGTAAAAGTGGTCACGAAGAAAGCCAAAGCAGCATTTGGGTATTACAGCAGGTGGAGATGTAACTTGAATTACATGTAGTGTGATACTGCTGCAAAACATATTGTGATATTTTGGTTAGTGAGGTTTGTATCTGCGAACAAACAGGATCAACATTGCTCTTTAATTACGACACAAAGTTTCAGAACTATGACTGAGGAGCTTACTTTAAATGATATGATGAAAATATTTCTGTATATCAGAACATAAGCAAGAAAGTTTGTAAAATGTTTCTTACGGTGTTTGAAAGATGACAGATAACAAGACTTTTTGTAACTTTTTTGAAAGTACAGAAAGCCACAATAATGAGTGCAATACAAAGTGTTTATCTAGAAAAGATATGAGAGAGTAGATTGCTGGTTTACCATAATGCCACTATAGCACAATACAAAAGCTAACAGTAATACATGCATACAGAATGTTAATTGGTCATGCAGGATCTCTGTGTCTAAATATTACTTACAGTTCAAGAGCTCTGACAATTTCTCTTGTAGTCAAAAGTGTACCTCAAGATAGTATACACCACTCATAATTAAAATATTCACTTTATCTATGAAAATATGTTTTACTTTTGTGGTCTAAGCAAAACAGTTATTACCAAACAGAGTAAAGCATTAAGTAGAAAGAAGATTGAAAAGACAGAGAAATAAGAAAAATATAAAATAAAATTTTGTACCTTGGTTTTGTGACTCTGGGTCTAATTGAGGAGCAGGCACAGAGTTTTAAAAATGAAAAAAAGAATAGGTGAAAATTAGTTAAAACACACTTCAAAATCATGCTAAAATATTTTAAAAAATCAATTAACATGCAGTTTCTGAACTATCTACATTTAAAAAAGCTATCTTTGCTAGCTAGAGACAAACACAAAAGCATTTGAACTGTCCTATAAATCATAAAAATGAGCAAACAGTAAGCTATGAAGGTAAAACACATATGACACACACTTATTGGAGTAGGTATTTTCCAAATAAAATTAAACTGGGTTTTCCAAGTGATACACAAAACTATTTCTTTCTTTAGGTAATACAAGGTAGGTGCTGGAAGATATTAGGTATGCTGACAGGGGAGTCACAACATGAAGACACAACATACACACAAACATTTAAAAATATTGCAAGCTACAGAAATGTTCATTATTCCCACACCATGTCAGTTTTGTGTATTTTCTCTGACCCCCCCCCCCCCCCCCATCTCATATGTTATAAAAAGGGATACACTCTGTTAGAACAAAGCATAGTTTATCACAACTTCAAAACGGAAGTGCCTCAAACATGCATAAAACTTCTGACGTTGCACAATTGAGAAATGTAGCTCGTGCTATAGAATTTCATTAAATTACTTGATGAATGAATATGGAGCGACTGGCCAACACATTCAACAGAAAAGGCACTTTATTCTCAGTATACTTTAAGGAATTTTTGGACCTTATCGAAACAAGACCTTTGACACTAGACAGAAAAATGAAAACTCACAGCATAACTGTGAAAGCAGACAAATAATGATTGCAGCACATGGCATTGAGGAAATCTATATCGACAGAAAAAACAGAACACTCAATCTTCTTGAAGAGAAATTTATGTCGTGTCATTAGAACTAAAGTGTTCTCAAGACAGCCATGTCTGTTTATTACAATACAAGGAAAAGGCAGAGGATTTCTTGCTGGTACAGGATTGCTACAGCCAGAAAGTACTGGAATATTTGCCACACTTCTTATCCCCACCCCTCATTTTCCTCCCCATAGATGAAATACTATTGTGCAGAACATAGTTTCCACAATGAAACATGGGATTCTTTTGCTGAACTATTAATCTACATACATTCTTTTAACTGCACATATCTTGCCAACTTACATTTTCATGGTTTTACTTTTTACGCCCTCACCTCACAAAAGAGACAAAGTAGAAACGATATATTAATAACATTCTTAACGAAAGTCCCAGCTGTCATAATGGTATTCCATTCATAGTCTTGATCTTTGTCAAAACTGTTTTCAAAATGAGAAGGTCTACTCTACTTAAGTAGGCTTCTGTAATTATCTCTATATCTTCCGAGTGCTACAAACTACCTTTTCAACTTTTGAAGTTACTTAACATTATCTTTAATTGTTACAAAATTTCTAACCAAGACATCAAACTACATATTCTGTTTTCCTCTTCTCTCAGTTTCAGCCACACAATTGCTTTCCTGAAAGCAGTCAAGGGATTTATGTTACAATGCACTGTACTGACAGGATAACATAAATCTCTGTTGTTGAAAAAAAATTGTACTTTGTAAATACTGTGATGAGCAAAAAACAAAACTTAGCTGTTCATGATCTACATGAATGGCTGTAACTGGGAGGAGAGGTTTTTATAAACACAGACAGTTATTCTCAATAATGGTTAAATACATCCTAAACCACTGTACAGTGTTATAAAGAGATTTGAACGAACCATCAAAGCAAATATTCTTATATGGACTTTGCCATTCCTATGATTTAATTCACAAACAATTCACTAACTATTCCTCTTTCTTTCTTTCTTTGGATGACAGGTGACATTCTGTACCAAGGTTCAAAGCTCTTACATTTAATTAGAAGCTTGTCACAGTAAATATTGGAGCACTGAATGTGTGTGTATAATTTGTTGGTGAATAATTGCATACTTCGATGGCCAGACAACTTGCATTAGACAGTATATTCTAGTACGTAGTAAAAAATAAGATACTAGGCATCCCAGCAAGTAACATGTACATTGTGGAATACTGACAGACTCAGAGAAGTAGTAAGGAGGGTATTTTTCATGGTGAATTAATTTCTTGAATACAAAATAGCTATTGTGTAACCATCTGAAATATTATCGAGCTATGTGCAACGAAGCTGTCTTCCATTTTCACAGATTTGTTAAAAAACAAAACTGTAGTTGAGTGTAAAAATGCCAAAGAACTCCAGCTGCTCTACACTGCACAGTAGTGTATGCTGTGAAATGGGTAACATTAGTGTGCCAGCACTTATTTTAGGATGATGCTTCTACTGTAACTATTCATTTAGAGCATTTTATGGAGATGGTAAACATCTTTCAAATACTATGAATATGCTGCTGTTTTGTTAAACAATAAAGTTTCAGCAGGAAAATGTATCTTAGTTCAAATGTCAGTGCCAATTGTTTTGCAATTGCATCATTACAACGTCAAGACTTTTTTCTTTATTTGTTTATTTATTTATTTATTGTTCCGTGGGACCACATTAAGGAGAAGTCTCCATGGTCATGGAACGAGTCAATACATGAAATTACAACACGATTGTAGAAACAGATAAAATGAAATATAAGAAACATATTCAGGCGATACGTCGTTAGTTTAAATAAAGAAAATCAAGAATGTAACACTGGAATTTGCTTAATTTTTAACTCTTCCAGGAGCTCCTCGACAGAGTAGAAGGAGTGAGCCATGAGGAAACTCTTCAGTTTAGACTTAAAAGCGTTTGGGCTACTGCTAAGATTTTTGAGTTCTTGTGGTAGCTTATTGAAAATGGATGCAGCAGAATACTGCACTCCTTTCTGCATAAGAGTCAAGGAAGTGCATTCCACATGCAGATTTGATTTCTGCCTAGTATTAACTGAGTGAAAGCTGCTAACTCTTGGGAATAAGCTAATATTGCTAACAACAAACGACATTAAAGAAAATATATACTGTGAGGGCAATGTCAAAATTCCCAGACTATTGAATAGGGGTCGACAAGAGGTTTTCGAATTTACACCACACGTAGCTCGAACAGCCTGTTTTTGAGCCAAAAATACCCTTTTTGAATCAGAAGAATTACCCCAAAAAATAATACCATATGACATAAGCGTATGAAAATATGCGAAGTAGACTACTTTTTGTGTTGAAATGTCACTTATTTCAGATGCTGTTCTAATGGTAAATAAAGCGGCATTTAGTGGGCATGCAACCTTGGGAAAAATCCTCATACATTAAACATGGGAAAGAACAGTAATAATTATTTATTCTTTGACCATTTTGCAAAATATAAACAGAACTTTTTTGTCTTTCAATTACTGACAAAATTTTGTTGGTTTTGTAATATTGTAAACACAAGAGTAGAACCCAATGGTAATTTATTTTCTTTATTTAACATTTCTGGACATGAGTTACATTTTGTAAAACTAGTCATTTGTGCATAAAAACAGCATTTGACAGACAAAAGTAATGTTATTTGTATAAAGAAGGATCACGCAAACTCTTGTAACAAATATGTCCAGTTTTGATTCTGAAAAATGATATGGGTAAAACAGCCATTCAGTGCCCAAACTGAACAAGATCAGTTGGAAAAGATGGGAATCATTTCTATGACTAACTTCCACAGTTTATAGCTCAATGGAAAAGATGGGAATCATTTCTATGACTAACTTCCACAGTTTATAGCTCAAAAATACTCCACTTGCATATTTTTATTTTGTACTCCAGAATTCGTTCAATGTTATACCATCATGACTGCACTTAGGTCAAGTAAGTTCTGGAATGTAACACAATGCTGTTTACTTTATTTGCTTCTGTATGGCTCGATCAAATCAAAATAAAACATTTAAACTACAGGAGGTATGTTTGTGGTAGAGAGAGAGAGAGAGAGAGAGAGAAGAAACCACTGAGTAAAAAAACAATAGAAGGATCATGTTCTCTCATTAGATTACTGTGACTGTTTAACAGTACTGAATCATAATGTCAAAGATTTATGAAAGAAATAGCAGAGGAGGATAACAATTACAGTATGAAGTAGCATATTGTTGACTATTGGCTGAAGAAGAGAAATGCCACATGAAGTAATCCCTGCCCAAATCCAGCATTTTTCTTTCAGACTACAGTAGCTGATGGACAATTGTCTCATTTAAATAAGGGAGGAGAGATTTGACATATGGTATGATTTTTAACCCCAACTAAAAATTAAAGGAAGCCTTATGCCTGTAAGGAATATGAATGTGCATTCCAAATCAATACAATATCACTTAGTGTTATTTCTCTCCGCACAGTTTCATTATCTGTATTTGCATTATTTTTTAACATTAATTTTACCAGCACAGGTTCATGTTGAACACATTATTAAACTGTGTTTCTCATGATGTGTAGTACTTAGTGCATAAAGTTTCTGACATTATTTTATACATACAACATTATACATAACACTATGATATTTAATATTCACATTGTTCAAATAATCACTCATCATTGTTCATTAATTCCTTGATTGAAAAGTAACATTTTTCAACCAGGAGAGCATGCAGTTTTTGCTTCAGTGAACCTATCTCCATGCTCAGTACATCTCTGCCCATTGTAGACTTTCATTTACATATATTTGGGCATCTTTTGGTAGATATTTTGGTGAAGTAAGTTGATACCGCCCTTAGCTTTATCCCTATTTGCTGTGCATGAAGTTTCTTTTCTTCTATTTTCCTTGGTTGTTGCCTGTCTGGAATTTGGCTTTAACCCAAAAAACCTGTCTGCCTGGTCCCAATAACCACAGGGATCACCCCTTACAGTATCTGCTAATAGAGAAGCTAACTTACCTTTCCCCTTCCTATTATGGTGCAGGCCATGTGTAGTGTATCCCCACCTACCAATAGCATCAACTGGAACAACACTCATGTGAGACTTTGCTGGTGTCTGGAGCATCCCGTTCAGCTCAGTGTTAACACGCCTTACAGCAGTATTTACCCAGGGCTGATAATGGCGCTGAAAGACCTCTATAAACCCCACATTCGTGTGCCCAGTTTCTGCCCCTATTTTATCCAGGTCACTCCTAATACTATATCTTGGATTCGTAGCCAGGCTGTTTCCTGCTCCCCCAACTATAATTACCTGATCTTCCTTCTCAAAGTCCTTGCATAGCTGACCTAAGTTTTCTGTCACCTGGTTAAGGCTAGCACTTGGTTTCACAAAACTTGTGACCTGGTACTCTGTCCTAATTTCTCCTGAAGCTGTTGGCCCACACCCCTCCCATGACTGCTACCTATAAGCAGAATTATTCTTTTCCTATTCTGGTTTGATCGTGACATGTCTTTTTCTTTAAGCTAGTATTCTGCTTCAACCTACATTCAACTACATCTGAATGAGGCCCTTCCTCCACTACTTCAGATAGCAAGCCATACTGATTTGCTAACTGAATTTCAGAAGTTTTATCAATTGTTTCCCTTTTTCGCCCTTTGTTTGCTACCTTTTCCCAGCGCCCAGAGTCCATTTCCTCCCTTAGCTTACATAATTCCAAATTCATGATTTCTAATTCAGCCTCCTGTTCCACAATTTTTCTGTCCTTTCTACATAACCTACACTGGTATAGAAGAGAATCATTTTCTACCCTCATTTCCTAACCCGCTGCACTCGCCCCAATGAAACCACAACCTACAGTCTATACAGAACACCCCTCTTTCAAATTTCTACGGCAACCACCACACTTGTCACACATGATTTGATAGTAAAACGTAACACAAAAGCAGAAAATAACTTCAACAACACAATAGTTTCGTAACCTGTACTAATACGTAACTAAACACTAATGTAAACAAACTTATAAACTTGGTCCAGAAACTTTTAATTAACCACACAAATTCTGAGTGAGAGACACACAAATTAATTTAACTTTGAAGCGCTAAGTCTAGTCAAAAACAAATATCTACACTCGTACGAAATTTATGCCTAAGTATGTAAACAAATTCGTGACTGCCGGCTTTTACAAAATACTTTCTTTTCGATGTAACTACGTTTAGAAAATCGAAACCTTCAATAGATAGATTAGATAAGAAGTAATTGCACTAGTCTAAAATGTATATTAACTAAATTAGCTCTTATTTCAATATTAATCACTTAACTTAGTGAGAGCTTCATACATGCGCGTCCGCCTGGCTGATGTGTTGGAAGCATGAAGTGTTCTTTGCATTTTGTTTGTATGTATGTTTGAAGTCATTTTCTTCTGTTACTTCAGATTAGTGTGTACAAAGATGATGATCTCATATATGTACAATGCAGGGATAGGCAATATTTTTAGGTTCTTGTAAAGTGGGCAACAGGATGTTCTTCGGAGACAGCACACACTTTTCTAATGATTCTTTTCTGAAGTAGCAGAATTTGTGATATGTGACTGAGTTCGCCCCAAACATTAATCCATACCTAATTATGAAGTCAGAGCAATTGTGGTACCCCACATTCTTGCTGTTTATGTCTGTTACACCAGATAGCATGTCCATTGCAAAAGCAAGCTGTTTAATTTCATAATCTATATATGCTTGCCAGCTTAGACTTTTGTTCAAACATAGTCCCAAGAACTTGATGGTCTGGGCTTCTTCCATAACTTGATTTTTATGTATGATCCTGATGTCACTGATTTTTGATTGTTTGGTTTTAAATTGAGTACGAAAGATCTTTGAAATATTAAGTTTAAGAGTGTTTTGTTGAAACCATGTATCTAGGTTGTTTAGTGTGTTTATTACAGAATCCGGAATGTTTCTCTCATTTTCTTTTTGAATAAGTACTTTAGTATCATTGGCAAATGTATCTGATTGGGCATTGATATTTAAAGGCAAATCATTAATGTAGAAGAGAAACAAGATTGACCCTGAAATAGAGCCTTGAGGGACTCCTCGTGAAATTATATATCCCACCGAGATGCATAATTTACGGTATTAGATGTTATGATTACTATTTGCTTCCTGATCATCAGGTAAGACCTAAGCCACTGTAGAGCATTTTGTCTGATGCTCTACCTCTCTAGTTTATGAAGCAGCATGGAGTGATTCACTGAATCCAATGTATTTCTACAGCCACAGAAGATACCTGCTACTTTATTACTTTTTTCCAGTGATGAGCTGATATTTGATTGAATTCATGATGCTTTTCTCTTTTTGGGACCCTTATTGATTTTCGAGAATAACATCATGCTTTGTGATAAAATTTGTTATTATCTGGCTTGCGGCTATTTTTTCAGATACTTTGGAAAACACTGGGAGGACAGAGATAGAATGGTTATTTTCCATAGCCTCACTTGATTCATTCTTGTGTAGTGGTTTAACCTCAGCATACTTAAGTACATCAGAAAGCTGACTCATAATTAAATACAGAGGGTGTGCAATTTTATCATAGACAATTTAATTGCTTTTATGGGTACCTGATCATATCCTGCAGAGTTTTTTTAAGGATAAAATAGCATTTTCTTACATCTTCAGTTGAGACTTTACTAAATGCCACCAGAGGGGCAGTATTCTGGTCCAGGCCAAAGAGATGTACACCATTTTGAAAAGTAACCACATCAACTTAAAATTTTGCTGTTTGCCGTACCTAATTCAGATTTAATAACAGACCATACTGCCTATTTCTGTTAGCAAACAAAATAATAAATTATCAAACAAAACCTGACTAATAATAGGAATGACAAATATGCTCCAACACAACACTTTGTTTTGTTTTTTACTCAGTGGAAACTATGAAGATAATAGTAATTACAAGAAAGAAAAGAATAAGAAATAGGCTGGAGTGAATTACTACCTGTTCCCCCTTGGGTATCATCTGAGTGGATCCAATCAGTCATGCAAACATAAAAATGATTAACACAAGGTCACTGATAAAGGGCAAGTTGTCTAAAACAAGAAAATTAAGTACATTAGTTAAGGTGATGGATATGAAAGTGACATGGGATGAGGAGAATGGTCTACAGCATGCAATAGCAAGCAACCTTCTTGCCTATTTGCAAATAAATAAGCATGCATAGCAAAATAGTGTGTCAAAGAAGATTTGGTGGTACAGTGCGATTCTCTGCCCGCATAGTAAATTAAAGCTCATTCTGATATGCACCAAAGTTTTTGCATTTATTTGTTCTCATGCAGAGGCAACTGTTGTGTTAGTGAAAGCAGTTTACACTCTGTGTATATGACATTAATTTTAAAAATATTTACATAAAGCTCACTGAGGACCCAGCTTTGAGTACATTTGCACACAGAAACAATGCACAGTACATTGCTTATTTACACAGCAGAATTAGATTTTTGTTACTATCTGTACCTCCACTCACCTGCAATTTAATTTTAAACATGCTTTCTTGGTTATAAACTTGGGTCCGTTACCAGCATTCATGTGAGTAATTATTTACAGTTTCTTCTAGTACGTACTTCAAGGATAAATACGTATGTAAATTAAATAAGCTCTAAAAGTCAGCACTTCCAGATTACTCTTTTTTTTTCTCAGCACAAGATTGTGGGGGGAGATTCCCTCACCCTTCTCAACAGTCACAACAAAGTAACTTTACAATAATAGTGGTGCAGTTGGCAATGAATCTGCTATCAGGTAATTACAACACAAATATAAAACATATGTAACAAAATCACATTGCACAATTTTACACTTATTGTGTGTGTTTGAACACTACAGCAATATGACAATGACAAATGAATGCGTATTTTATTTACAGCTGTTGACTGCACTGTCACCAATGACGTAACAATGATGTTCATGTCCATAGAGTGATGACCTGGAGTACGTTCATGTTTTTATACAAATAACAGACTTTTTAAATGAATGACAAACAGAATTTGACTGATCATTGACAAAGAAACAGAACATACATTTTATAGCAGAATTTACTGCTTTGACAAAACATTTCTTTACATAGAAGACAAATGGAAAAAATTCTTCAAAACTAGCAAATATTTGTAAAATTCTTTCAGCAGTTTTCATTCCACCACCATTAGTGCTCTTCCAGAGTATAACAGAAGCAGCATATATGGTTACTCTTTACACTTAAAATACTGAGAATCTTTCTGAAATGCAATGCTACGTCACATTATTACATTCAGTCTTCTTGTATCGCTTAAGCTGCAGCACCAACACCATTTTAAATCTATTAATTCTGTCAAGATCAAAAGCTTAAAAGTAATACTTATCTTTTCAGTAAGCAGATGACTTAAAATTATCAATTTGTCAGCTACCCAAGCATTTGCACCATGAATGTTTTATGAATCATATGAGGTGCATACAACATGAGTAATGTTTAACAGATAATTTTTTTTCACATTTTGAAAGAGATGGTTTACAATGAAACTTGAAAATATCTGAAGGAATGTGAACAAACCACCAATTCTTTGAGAAGGACACGGGCTTGATAAGTATGTACTAACAAGAGGATAATGTATAAAGTTTCACTGCTATGTCTTTGGGTCCTGTTCATCTGAGTTACGAAATCTTACTAATGATAATTACCAGCAAACAGTGCTGACACAAAAGTGTCATAATGAGTAGAATTTTTTCTTGTCGCCAAAAATCCACTTTCTGGAGGAGACAAAACAAGTGAAGGGTCATTCACTTTGGACACATCACAGAAATGCGAAAAAAAATGTTCAATATCTGTAGGAATAGCATTTGAAAGGTGCTAACAAGATGTGCATTACACTGTTTTCTTGTATCGCTGCCTATTGTGTCCTGTAGAGTTGCTTAATCTCGTGTAAGCTACATGGACTTTCATTTTCCTCAGAGCTGACTCCAGCAATCAAATACATTTCTAACTTGAGCAACACAATTTTACACAAGATATTTTAAATTCCCTTTATTTTCAAAGATCAGTTAACGTGGGCTTAAGCCATTACAAAAGTTTATTCTTGATATGTTATTGCACTGGCAGTCATTCTAATTTTTTTTTACAAACATATTGACCCAACTAGGATCACGTTAACGACTTTAGTTCCTGTTGTTTGCTATTTTTCCAGTATTCTCTCATTTTCTCCCCATGAAGTCTCTTCCTTTCTTCTGTCCATGTTGTTCCTGATTTTTATTTCTTCTGCTTTGAAAGCCTTCCAAATTTAGTATATATATTTTTTTTTAATAAGGTTTCTTTCTGCTATTTCTGATTCTTTGACGTTGTTTCTTTCTAGATCTTTCCTTACTTCTGTAATCCATGCTATTGTTGATTTCTTCTTCCATAAATACAAGACTATTTGTTTTGTTAGTCTATTACCATCCGTTCGGTAGAGGTGTCCGAAAAAGGTTAATCTTCATCTGGCCATTACTTCAGATATTTTCCTCTATATTTTTGTAGATCTCCACACTACTTCTTATTTTCCAACCATCTGCAGTTTTTATTGCACCCGTTATTTTTCTAATAATCCTTCTTTCCAGTACCACTAGTCTGTCCATCTTATAGTTCATTGTTAGGCATTCTGATCCATATAAACATTCTGAAATTTATTTACTCACTCTATTTTACCTATTTGTGTTTCTATGAATTTTGGTGCATTTTTTATATTTGTCATGAATTTTGTTTTTTCAGCTGAAATTTTGAGACCAGTTATGTTTGCTATTTTTTTGCAAGAGGTTTATGTGACGAACTGCTTCTGTCAGGTTTTCTGAAAGTATTGCAAAATTGTCCACAAAAGCCAAGCAGTTTACCTTGATTCCATTTGTTTTCCTTCCCAGAGTTATTGGTTCAATTTTGTGATTTTTTAGCTCTGAATTCCAGTTCCTTACAATTTTTTCTAGAACACAATTAAAGAGTAAAGGTGATAAACCATCACCTTGTCTAACACCAGTTTTTATTTCAAATGGCTGAGATACTTCTCCCATAAAGCTGACTTTAGATATTGTACCTATTAGTGTTCCACAAATTAGGTTTGCTAATTTTGATTTAACATTTAATAATTTTTTATTTATTTATTTTAAATACATTGCTTCAGATCCAGTTTCCATTGGCAACCATCTACTCAGATTGCAATAAAATTTAATGAAGAAAGTGCACAAGACATTAAAATAGATTAATTTTGCAAATAAAAGAAGTAATAAATTGGTCAGAACATGAAAAAACTTTCAGAACTTGTGAACCCAATGATAGCAACTCACTATATAAGGACAGAATATAAAAATGCTGTGACACAATTATATTTGTCAATTATGGCTGACACTATTACCAGGACATTGAAATACCCTTGTTATTGCAACCCATATTTTGTACATAGCACATAATCCCTTAAACAAACCTAGGCTGGTGGAAGTGAACAGATATTTGCATCATAAGGGTGATGTATCAGATACGAATCATTTCAATTTTGAGTTTACTTTAGTAGTAGGATGTCTATATTATTATGGATCACATTAAATTAGATGAAAGAAAGACAAAACTGAGCCTATCACTTCAAAATCTCCAGATTAACTGCCACTTAGTGCTATCACAAAGTGTATTTACCAGAGGCAGAAGTTTCACACCATTCCAGTCTGAGTCTTTGACTTCCCACAGTTGGAAAGGAAGTTCAGGTAGATGGATCAAGTTGACAGCCTTATGTTCCTGGCAGAAGTTTTTGGTAAAATTGGATACAAAAATCTTTAGAAATTATCATGTTTGTGCATGCTCCAGAGTGGTTAGAAATGCAGAAACAAGAAAATTGTCTTAAAAACTACTGTAATATTTTGAATGCAAGGGAATGAAATTTATAATGGAGCATTGTGTAAAAAATCTTACTTTGTGTTTAGTAAGTAGAATATAAGCAGATTTTGTTTTCTTAATGGGTCATACTGTTGAAAAGGTATGGAAAGATTTGAAGAGTGTGACTGAATCTAAAGTAACATGTCAACAAAGCATTCAATAAGAGATTTGCACCTGATGGCCGAACAACCCCATATGGGGTCTCCTGGTCAATGATGCCATATGATCATGTAATTTAATTGTTAGTTTTGGTTTGGAAGACAGGGCAAATAAATTAAGAACAATTAAGCACATATTTTTCTGTGTAAGAAGAAAAAATATTGTTTCTGGTAAATTGCAAAAGAAAACCTTTTAATGGCATTAAACTTGCAGTGACCCATAAACAACCATTTTTGCATGGGGCCAAAAAAATTGGGTTTCACTTTTTTAAAACAACAGTTTGTTTTGTTCCAAAGTCATTTTTTAGTGGTGAACAAAGTAATAAGCAAGAGAAAAAAAAATCAAGTTTCAGTTGGGTATCAAATTCCAAACTTGTAGTTTTATAGTCTGGCTCTTGTTCACTGATACACATCATTCTGGAAAAACTAAATATAATTTATTTCCCTATTACAAACACAAGAGTATTCTCAGAGAAAATTTTTCCTTGTGTGGTACATGAAGTGTCACTCTTTTTCATGAAATTAGTGCCTTCTCTTATTTCCTCATATCCTTCTGCAATGGTACCCAAATTACCCATTCAGAGAGCATTCCTCCCTAACTCCCCACCTGCTGCCTGGCTCTTCTCCAATCAAATTAAGCTTCTTCTGTACAGCCTCCAACTTGCTCGTCACCTATAGTAGTGCTGGGCACAACTGAAGGGAGCACATTAATTGGAAACTAACTTAGCAGCTCACCAGATCTGGTGACCAACTCTGCTACCACCACATCATCATAACAGTTCATACATTCTTGCCACACAGGGCTACAGTATATGATTATGACAAATGTTGCAGGCCATCTTTTTCCCCTCAGAAGTGTACATTTGAAACTTTCACTGTAGAGAACATTGCTCTTACAACTTAAAGAAGGGAAACTAATAACCTTGTTGCCACTGCAGTGCACTGGCAGTCAAAATGGTTTCATCATGTAGGAACATAAACTGGTATGTTGTTGTTGTTTCTTCAGTCCAGAGACTGGTTTGATGCAGCTCTCCATGCTACTCTATCTCATACTAGCTTCTTCATCTCCAAGTAACTACTGCAACCTACATCCTTCTGAATCTGCGGAGTGTATTCATCCCTTGGTCTCCCTCTACAATTTTTGCCCTCCACGCTTCCCTCCAATACTAAATTGGTGATCCTTTGATGCCTCAGAAAGTGTCCTACCAACCGACCCCTTCTTCTAGACTAGTTGGGCCACAAATTCCTCTTCTCCCCAATTCTATTCAGTACCTCCTCGTTAGTTATGTGATCTATCCATCTAATCTTCAACATTCTTCTGTAGCACCACATGTTGAAAGCTTCTATTCTCTTCTTGTCTAAACTCTTTATCGTCCTTGTTTCACTCCCATACATGGCTACACTCCATACGAATACTTTCAGAAAAGACTTTCTGACACTTAAAATCAATACTCAATTTTAACAAATCCCTCTCCTTCATAAACGCTTTCCTTGCCATTGTGAGTCAACATT
Organism: Schistocerca nitens; assembly: GCF_023898315.1. Classification (NCBI taxonomy): domain Eukaryota; kingdom Metazoa; phylum Arthropoda; class Insecta; order Orthoptera; family Acrididae; genus Schistocerca; species Schistocerca nitens. The sequence goes on from NC_064614.1 coordinate 770,776,960, forward strand.
TTATATATTCTCTACTTTGACGATCATCAGTTATTTTGCTCCCCAAATAGCAAAACTCATTTACTACTTGAAGTGTCTCATTTCGCAATGTAATTCCCTCAGCATCACCTGATTTAATTCGACTACATTCCATTATTCATGTTTTGCTTTTGTTGATGCTCATCTTATATCCTCCTTGATTAATCTGTTGTAATATATTCAGCGATTTCTGAAGTCATTTTATCCAGTGTAATATAATACTTCATTGGAGGGGGGGGGGGGGGGTGTTACAGCGCCCCCCCCCCCCCCCCCCCGCCCCCCATACTGGATTGTGAGTCGCACAGTATGAAGTTGTTGTTTGTAAAAAGGTATTACAGAGGCCAATATTTCTAAAGAATATACATAATTTTTAACACAGCTTTGTTACTTTCTTTCCACTGTTCATTCCATTCAATTTCTCTTCCAGGTCCATAGCTGTCTCTGTCAGAATTACAATGTCATTGGCAAGCCTCTAAGTTTTTATTTCTTCTCCATGGATTTTAATTTGTACTCCAAATTTTTCTTTTGTTTCCTTTACTGCTTGCTCAATATACAGATTGAATAACGTTGTGGATAGCCTACAGCCCTATCTCACTCCCTTCCCAACCACAGCTTCCCTTTCATGCGCACGGACTCCTATAACTGCCATCTAGTATCTGTACAAATTGTAAATCTGTACAAATTGTAAATAGCATTTTGCTCTCCCTGTTTTTGATCTCTGCCACCTTTAGAATTTGAAAGAGAATATTCCAATCAACATTGTCAAATGGTTTCTCTGAGTCTACAAATGTTTAACATAGGTTTGCCTTTCCTTAATCTTTCTTCTAAGGTCTATTAGTATTTTGTAGCTGTGACTTATTAAACTCATAGTTCAGAATTTTCACACCTGTAAACACCTGCTTTCTTTGGTATTGGAATTATTACATTCTTCTTGAACTGATATGTAACTGGTAATTTCAACCATTGAACATTATTCTCTTCCACTCCCTACTCTTGTAAGTAGTGTTTTAAGCATAGGGGCAAAAAAAGTACCGAAACTGAAAAATAAATGTCTGCCTAGTTAGTGTCAGCCATAAGGATCATTAATATGAAAGAAATGATTATTTGCCTCAGATCTGTCACTCTTCCTTACCTTTGCTGTACAAGATTGGTACATGATCTGTAGCAAGACGAGTCTTTGTTTTTATACCAACCAAAAGTGGACTGCCTCTTCTGGTAGCAACACATTCACCAGGGAAGTATTTGCTCTTAAATGCAAGTGCAAATGCACCTTCCTGTAACAAATAATCAAAAGTATGTTATTTCCGAGTAAAAGAAGAATGAAATGGTTGGTTAATGTAGTCTGTTGCCATTACATCTGAAGCCATATTTGAAAATCCTTATACTAAATATTATTAAAAATAACTTTCATGGGTGAAATTATAATGTACACCTAACCATATTGTAATAATTAGGTAAACATTACCAGCAGTTATAATACACCTAGACTTGGGTTGTGAACTGTAACTGTTCCAGATACACATCACAGAAAAAGTTTATCAGTTTTAATTATGAACCTAAATTTTAGTAACTCAAATAAGAAAGAGTTAATCCTTTGGAATGACACAGCTAAATGCAAATTCCTCCTAAGCAACACATTATAGATTTCTGAATTGTCCTATCCATTGTGATGCAGTGTGAAGACCAAAATCTAAAAATCTTCCATGTTGGTTTTACAAGTGTTTGAATACCTCGTGTAAAACAGGAAACTGGTGAATACCATATATTGAGCGAAAAATCTGATTTACAGCTATGCAAAAACTCACTAATGTACCATAAAATGCTGTAGTCAAGCTTTCATAGATTCTTTTGAATTGTTGTGTAGCCTTAAAAAAGTTTAAAACATGTTAAACTTGGAATTTCAACACAGTGAGTATACATTAATGTTGCAAAAATTAATTTCTTTGAAGCAGTATGCCCAGAAAATACATCAAATTGCTCACATTAAGACTCAGTCTTGTCAGGTGAGACATGTGAATGAAGAAAATATTAAAAGATTTTTAGAATTTATATGTTACAAAAGACATTGCATTCCCTCATTGGACACACTGTATAAGGATGAGATGAAAAGAAATGCCTCTAAATTTTTTTATGTGAAAAAGCTTTTTAAGTAGAAAAACTGTATTAACTTTCTACATCTTTATTCTTCATGTCTACATATTTATTTCTTAACATAAGTCACCCTTAGTATGAACACATTTCTCCTAATGAGAGACCATTTTGTTGATACGTGACTGTAGAACGTTTGACTTTGTTGATGGAGACATAATCTCAGACCTGCTTGCACCACTCACCTCCAATAAAGCAAAGTCCTGGAAGGTGTTCTTTAAGTTCAGGAACTGATGAAATCAGATGGGGCCAAGTTGGGACAGTATGGAGTTTGATCAATGGCTATGTACTCAAGGCAGCAAGTTGTTGCAGCACTTTTATGTAACCTGGTATTATCATGCTGAAGGAGAATGTGCTCCATGTGCACAAGCTCTTCTAATTCAAAACTATTACAACATGCTGTTTCGCACGCACCAACATAGTTATGTTACACACCACCATGTATCTCACTACAATTATTTTTTTTATTTAGGAAGTTTTAAGAATTTTCAGGTAAAAAAATTCAGAGGCGTTCGTTTTCATCATGCTCTCTTACATCATGAGTATTCCAATGACCCACATTTTCGTTTTCACTAAACGGAAAAGGGAAAAATTTTATACAGCTTGATGGCATTTAGCAGATATACCAATTTTTTGCTTGTTAAATAGGACTATTGGTAAAAAGATATTAAAAAATAATTAATTTCTAACCAGTTGCTGAATGACTTGCTCCACAAGTTCACGGAAAGAATAGTTAGGGTGTTGTGCATAGAGATGGTGAACTAGCTTCGCTATTATTTCTGTGTCAGTCTCCGATTCAAAACGGTATCCTTTCTTCTCGAGGAACATTTTTACATCCTTATAATTTGTCACGATACCTGCAAAGATAATATACAATAGAAAAATAAGGTCATTAAAGAAAAATAGCAGTTTCATTCAGGAAAGTGTATACAGCTGAAATACCCTCTTAATTTTTTCCTTCAATATGACTCACTAGCCCTTTAGAATAGGAACTATGTTTATGCAAAAGTTCTTAGATATTTTAGACAATTACTATCTTTTAACAAGAAGTGAGCTTTACAGCTTCATATCAGGTTATGTAGGAGTTTTTATTCACTCCACAGGTTCTCTGTGGTGCAAAACTTTTAGGCAGTATTTATTCCAAAACTAGTTATTCAGTGAAATTGAAACACTGAATGTGTGTAAGGAAACATCAGGCAGGCAATGACTCAACCAAGTACTGCCAAACTAGACATATCATTTGCATATCACAATTAGGAAGCAAATGTTTTCTTATGTTCTAAACTCATTAAATTTACAAAATACTTGACGGAATGAAGGGAAAGGGTACAAAGGTTCTGTTTTGAGTATAACAATAATTTTAAATAATTTTATAATTACATGAAGAACAATTGTATTTATGAACTATATGTGACACCTTTCCCGTATTTCCTCTTTCCACAATTTGACAATATGTGAGTTATATAGCATACACCCATCAGTAATTTATAGTTTTATCTGTAATTGCATTTATGATTACTGATTTTAAACATAAATATTTTAGACTTGTTTATAGTGTCAGTTCACGAACTTTCTGTAGGCCATAGTACACATGTCTCAGTTTTCCAACTCGACCATCCCTGAACATATGTCCCCTCAGTGGTAGCTCATGCAAAATTTTACATGCTACAATGTGGTGGCCTATAGCTTTTTGACTTAAAGGGTAGTAACCATAACTAAATGAAATATATTAATGCTTTGTATATAAATTGAACTGTTTAAATATATTTAAATTTTATAATTAGCTGTTTAACAATATGAAGAATAAAATAAAATGGAAAAAAATCAAACCAGGGCCCACAAATTTCCAGTCAGTGCATCTAACCACTTGCCCCTGGACCCAATGCTGCAACTGCTCCTCTCCAAAGCCTCTCATACTCTACACTCGCAGAATATGTAACATGAAAAATGTAGCACCCTTACTACCAGAAGTGATGAAGTCACATCAGAGGATGCCCAGTTGAAAACAGACATCTGCGTCCCTTCTCTGGGTTGGTCACAACATGGTTGAACACCATTTCAGCACATGACTCTGGTGTCTAGTAATCATGGAGAGATCATTACAAAATGTGTTTTTATCCAATTTATTTGCTTACCAGCACACATTTGAAGAGAAATGGCGTAATTTTAGTGTGATTTGCAGCTCACATTTGAAGAAAAAGGGCATAATGTTAGTGGGATACTTACAGTGTGCTGTAGCACATGATAAGCAGTGGCCAGTGTATTCCATTATGTATGAAGGTGATATGTTGTTAACAATAGTGACTCTTTTAGAAGAAACTGAAACCATTATTCAGTGAACACTAAATGGAAAAATGATATACACTTGGGTGGATAATACTTGTTAAGTATTATAAAGAAATGTGTGCACTTCCAAAATGAAATTTCCACTCTGTGGCAGAGTTTGCACTAATAAGAAACTTACTGGCAAAGTAAAACTGTGTGCCGCACCGAGACTTGAACTTGAGACCTTTGCCTTTAGCGGGCAAGCACTTGTCCATCAAAGACAAAGATCCCGAATTCAAGTCTCAGTCTGGTACACAGTTTTAATCTGCCAGCAAGTTTCATAAGTTAGCACTGTTCAGCAGGATTCATTTTCAATGGGGTTCTAGCAGAAATGAGGTAAAAAAATATAGACTTCCTTGCAGTACTTGAGAACTTTTCTCTGTAATCTGCTATTTATTCCTATGCTCTCTTTCTTCTTGTATAATTAATTTTTATACTCTTTGTTTGTAATTTTTCTAATTGTAATTCTATAAACTGTGTACTAATTCATTCCAGGAACAAGTATATTTGGCTCGAATGGTTCCACAGAACTTGATAAATAAATAATAAATTAAATTTCATATAGCCCTAGGATGGGTGCAAAATAAGAAAGAACTTCAAGGTGTGGACTAACAAAGGTACAATGAAAAGCTGTTCCAGATGTCCTAATCATCCCAGCAACTTACTGCTTTATAAAACATCCACAGAATACGAAACAATCCAAAGGAAGACTTGCCATAAATGGAAAATTGGGAGTGAATGACTTCACACAGGAGAAACTGGCAAAATTGCAACAAAACTGCTCAAACAGAGTTAACTGAACTTAGAAAATATGTAAAAGAAATACTAAAACAACAAAATTATGACAACAGGATAATTACATATAAGGAACATTACTAAGCATCTGAAGAATTTTCCCTATCGCTACAAAATTTTTACCCAAGAGGACAGCTGCATAACAAGTCATTCTTTAATTGCAGTTTTTTGAAAGGAATTTCTTCCTTCATCATTATTCACGTGACAAACTTTTCTTCATTCTACATTAGCTTGTAATTATCAATGGCTGAAATTTTAGATGTCATCCTGAGTGCATTGGTTTCGTTATGATATGGCTGGAAGAAAACTAATTTTCACTTTAATTGGCTTTCAACACAGTTTACTGGAATTATGTGTGATGATAACATACTATTAGAACTGGAATTATGTGTGATGATAACATACTATTAGAAATATCGCTCTTTGAAGCATGTATCTTCATTCATTAGTTACAAGGCCATTAGTGTACTGCATAGTACAATACTGTATAATAGTACTGTATAGTATATGTACTATACATCTTATCACATTAACGCTAAAATTGGAATTCGTTTGAAGAAATTTCACGCAGCACCTCTTTTCCGATCTTTCTCAGCAAAATTCTCCCACCTCACAACATTGCCAGTGTGGAATGGTTTGATATTTATTCCTACCATGTCATTACTGATTGTAAGTGTCTCCTGTTGGTACTTTCTTAACATTTTACCACAAACGTCTCAACTTTCTAATATCCCCAGTCAATGTATCAGTGTTTTTGTCATTGACTGTGTCAACATTGCCGCTTTCATTGGTGTATTCATAATTTATTTTTCTCCTTAACGTTTCAAGACAGGAAAAAGAGGAATGCCAGCTACTGATACAAGTATTATTGTATGAATAATGAGCTTAATTTGAAGATGTAGAATTTATTTTACAATCTGCTTACAGTGAAATCATTGTCTGCCTTGTTACATGCAAATCAAAACTGAATCATGCTGATCATCTGATACACTTTGTTATACTTGGAATTTTGTTTTATAACTGGTATAATTCAGGCCAACAACATTTTAATAGCCCGGTTTTTAGTTGAATGGTGAACAACAAAAATAATTATATATAAGAAAGCGAGACAAAATGAGATTCATGTAAATTAAAATCATTAAAAATTACAGAGTACAAATGTTACATAAAGATTCATTAATAGAAGTAACCCAAGGTTTTCCCCTCACACGCACATCTTACAACATCTCTATCTGATATTCCTTTACATTCAACATTTTACTCACCATTATGAACCACAACAAAAGAGTGGTTAGGGTCGGAGCGTTGTGGGTGAGAATTGACTTCACTTGGCACACCGTGAGTTGCCCAGCGGGTGTGTGCAATACCAACATGGCAGTCAGTGGTCCCCTCGAAATCCAATGTCTTTTCCTCTGTGCAAAATAAAACATTAAGTGGTAGATGAATAACAGTAACAATCTCCCACACATGCGCATGCACACACACACACACACACACACACACACAATTTTCTGCACTTTTAACTTTAGACCATGAAGAAATCACCCACATATCCCTTTCTGTATTTAAAATTTGCTCTGTGAGCTGCTCATAAGTGACATGAGAAATAATGAGATATGATCTTGAAGTGGATATTACTAAAGTGTTTACCTTTAGACATCCAGCATTATTTATAAGAAACCATTTTCACAATTGTAATGTATGTGTGATATAAGGAAAAAAGAAAATTTCAAGTTTTAATCTGTTGGATGATAAGTCTACTCTCAGATTCATCAGTATATGTCTATGAATATTTAATATAAATTAAAAACCTTCACTGTATGGAACTATGTTTATCAACCTGGTCCAAAAGTGTTATTATTCTGTCACAAAATTTTTAAATCATTATTTAAAAACCAAACTTTACTCACGTTTCTAACCTAAGATTTTTTTACGCTATGTATGTGTCTCAGTTACATATTATGCACTGACAAGTCTCCTGTAGATTAAAACAATGATTTGTGTATGTTAAGACACAATAAAAATCTAATTCTTAATCATACATATAATTATTTTCTTTGTGGGTCCACTTTTTTAGAATTTTGTATTTGCTGGGAGCATTTGCTCCTTGTGTGCTACTAGGGTAACAAATACCTTGCAGTTTTAACCGTATGTGAGAGGATGGAAGGGGCTGAGCAGAAAGCTGGGTGTAACAATGTTTCAAGCGAGCAGAGCCTGCACTGTCTATAGTACTTTGCAATCGTTACTTATGCTTGATTTCGTCTTAGAGTGTGCTGAAGGCTTCACTCACTAGAGAATATCTCATCCTGGAGAGCCTGCACCTTGCCACTCTTCTTGACGATGGCGATGTCCTGGCCATCAGCAGAGTCCAAGGCCACTCCAGCAGAGTCATAACCACGGTACTCCAGCCTCTTCAGACCATTCACCAGCAATTCCAGAATCTCACGCCTTGTCTTCGGCGTCAGGTAGTTCAAATAGGCAAAGATTCCTGTGGAAGAGAGACCTTTCATAAAACATTATGTCATTAAAGGGCAAATGTATGTACAACTTGAACGGTATGTGCAACACTAAGGATGCAATTTTTGCTGGCAAATGTTTTGACCTTTAGTAGACATAAGAGTTTTCCACATTCTACATTTATTTTCTGAGCAATACATTATTTTAGTATCTTATACTGCAGACCAGGCACATAGCCCTGTAATATTAATTAGAGCCATTATTTTCAGCTGCACTTCCCCTGAAAATTATTTTTGAAATTTTAACATTACGAAGAATTGTCAGTGTAAGCAGCCTCTCATACAACCACTATTTTGAACTGAAGCGAAGATAAAATCCACCAGCCTGAAGGTTGATTTAATGTCGCATTGCTTTACTAGGCACTGCTGTACTGGAAGTGATATGTTTTAACAACCTCTGATTTGAGAACTAACTCACTCAGTCAGCTAACTTTTATGTGCAATCAAACCATAACAGGTCTTGATATGTTACACAAATCATTACCAGATCTAGGTGGCACTAGAAAAATTATTGGAATAAGCATAGTTCTACAAAAAATGTTTGTGTCATTAATTTTATACTTAGGCATTTTGAATTTTATCTGATATTCCAGGGAAAAAAATCCACAACTGACAGTTGTGGTTTGCTAAAATCATCTTAGTAATGAGGCACTTGGAGGACATTGAGTTAATAATTACAATTATGTACTAGTTATGCTAAAGTAATGGGGAGACTGGACTTGGAAATATTTCTGCAGGTGAGCTCTGTCCCACAGCCTGGACATATACTCTTGAACAAGTCACTAATGTCTATTGCATATTAACTAGAGTATTTCTGCTGGTCAGATGTGATGATCACATTAAGCACTGCATCCCCCTTAGTACACTATGTGGCACCATTTTGGACAGGCATCCAGGGGAAAAAAAAAAAAAAAAAAAAAAACAGGGTTTAGATTCCCATCCAGCTATTCAAATTTAGATTTTATTTGGTTTACTCATCGTTTTTCTGTGCTGGACATTCAAGGGGAAAGTTAGAAATATTTATTACTACTATTTACATTCATATATCATTGGATTAAACTGTACCACAGAAAACGAACAGCACTAAACAGAGAGTTTAATTTCATTTTTTCCAACACTGCTTTGCTATATAGCCAACACAGTGTCTCATGCAAAGTACAATTTGTTGAGCTTTTCTCTGTTTGCTGAGGTCCCCAGTTCTGCATCAGTGGAATCTCAAAGGTTTGGGTCACTGGTGGTTTTTATTAGAGTAATGAGCATTTATGGTCAACTACTCTCTCCTGTCCCCCCCCCCCCCACCCCACCCAATTATTACTAGGCAACAAGCTGCAAACTGAACTCTGAGCCTACCCTGCCAATTATCACTTTAAAACAAATAGAATATGTGCTGTAATGCAGACTGACTAATGGCAAGCACATCCAGTTGTTGTGATCAATGTTTAAACTATTTCAACATTCACTTGCTCACTGCAAAGATGAAACTGTGCACCTTTTATGTGGAAAGACAGTAAGGTCAATGCAGAATTATTCACTTCAGCTCTCAGCTTCTTGTGTGAAAGGAGCTCAAGCTGAAATGCCTTAGACTGGGTTTAAAGCTAGTGATGGTGTGTGTAACATAACACAAAATGGCAAGATTACACTTGTAAGCGATTTGTAAACTGATGGCTTCTAACTAGCCCAATAATACATCTCCCTCAGAGTATTTACACTTACAGAATAAGGAGTTCACACAGTGAATGTGATAACTATTTAGGCCCGTACATACTTCTGCGAGGGGTATTCAATAAGTAATGTAACAAATCCTTTTTCTTGTCCAGTTCCTGTTCAAAAAAATGTGGGATTTGTTGTGGGACATCATGGAATATGCCCACTTAAGTCCCGTAGTTTCATGAAGTATGTAGCCTTCAAACTGTTGTCTATAACCCAAGCAGAGAGCTCTCATTCTGTTTCTTTTGGTGGAAAACCAGAGCATCACAAATATTCATGAGTGCTTGCAAAATGCTTATGAAGACCTAGAAGTGAACAAAAGCACAGTAAGTCATTGGGCAAGTCATCTGCCATCATCACAGCAGTGTCACAAAACCTGTCTGATCTCATGCATGCTCTTGCATGCGCCTGTGACTCCTACAATGTTGGTATGTACAGATGCTGTCATTCAAGGTGATCAATGGATCACAATCAAACACCTTGCTGCACACAACTGGACGTCAAAGTTGGTAGTGCTGACACACTTGTCCACCTGCTGGGGTGCTCAGAGCTGTGTGCCCACTTGGTTACTCGCAGAAGACCTTAAAAATCAATGAAGGATCACCTGTGTAGAGTTTCTTGTGCATTAGGAAGCTGATTGTGACAATTTTTTGTCAAACATTGTCACACATGAGGTAACATGGAGTCATCACTTTGAACCAGAAACAAAACAACATACCATGGGGTGCTGCCACACTATCTCTTCTCAAAAGCAAATTTCAGAGCTACAGCCTCAGCTGGCAGAGTCATGGCAACATACTTATGGGACTCTGAAGAAGTCATTCTGTTTGATGTCCTACCTCATGGTGCAATGATTAACTCTGAAGTGTGTTGTGCTACCCTCAAGAAAATGAAGAAATGACTTCAGCGTGTTCATTATCACAAAAATGCAAAAGAGCTTCTCCTTCTCCATGACAACGAAGGCCTTATACAAGTCTACGCACCCAAGAGGAGCTCACAAAACTTCATTGGACTGTTCTTCCTCATTCTCCTTATAGCCTGGATCTCCTACCTTCCAACTTCTATCTGTTTGCCCTGGTGAAAAATGCACTTGACAGGATGCAGTACCAAGATGATGGGAAGGTTAGGGATGTAGCAAGATGTTTGCTCTGACATCGGCCACTGGTGTGAAACCATTTGGGCACACAGGCCATCGCAATGAACAGAGATTTTATTGAAGAGCTGGCTTGCGTAGCCAAAAGATGGGGTATTGGAAACTTGAATAAAAGCAATGTGCTGTAAAATAAAAGAAGAGAAAGAAAAGGAAAGGGCTGCATTAGTTACTGAATGCCCCTCATACTTTCAAGTTTGTTCAGGAGTACAAATTTACGTGTTCAAAGATTTGTTTTCCATAAGAATTGCAAGAGGTTAAAAATTAAACACATATTACCCAACATAAGACAAAGTCGTAAGCATTTGTCCATTTCTGGCGTTTCTCTGTGAAGGAGTGAAACTCAATTTTTACCGAAGCAAAGCCAATGCAACTTTGATTATAAATTTTTTCCAAAAGTGTTCACAACAATGGCACAGTTCAGTAAAAAAGTTCCCACATGAGGTGATACTGCTTCAGAGGTGGCGGCGCTACTCCAAAACCACAGCGGCCAGTTGCCCAACTTGGGCTTGTGCTCAGTCTCTAACGGCAACAATCACTCTCCCCGACGGCGAACTGAGAAAGAGGGGGGGGGGGGGGGGTGTTTATGTGAAGTGACAATGAATACACAAAATGCCCTCCGCCACACACACCATACGATGGCTTGCAAAGCCAAGCATACAAACCAGCTGTCTACATTAGGAACGATTATTTTGGTCCGTTCGTTAGATACAAGCTCTTAAGTTTTTAGATCTTCCTTTGTTATGAACCTACGGCAGCATTTGCATGGAAACGCAAGAGAATTTAAACGCTGCTCCTTCAGAATGTGAGGGTATCACGACTATCTCACGTCGCGTAGTATTAACCGCTTTATAATGGAAAGAGACCTCTGTATCATTCATAATTCAACACCGCGAGGCGTCCTAGTTTTTTGATTATATATATATATATATATATATATATATATATATATATATATATATATATATATATATACACTTGTTCCATAGATAAGTACATTTCATAATGATGTGGAACATGTCACCTTAACGTAAGTTTTCTCTACACAAAATAATTAATCAATTTTTTTTTTTTTACTACATCGTAACTGAAGTGTAGAATTTCACAATTCTGTACAGTTAAAACAAATTGCTTGCCAATTACTGCACCAAATTCAAATAATATCGAGATCTGATTGAACATTTATGCACCATTCTTCGGGTGGTTCTTCATTATAGACAGCAACATAATCTGCAAAAAGTCTGAAGTTACTGTTAATAATGTTTGCCAGGTCATTAATATACAGGGCGTGTTTATGGACGGTAATAATTATTAATCATGGGAACGTGCCGGCAAGGAAATGTGTGCTGTTTGAACGGGCGTGACCTAGAGTTTCAGAAAATCGCCTTTAGATGGCAGTCAATGCATCTTAGCTTGCAGTCAGTCAAAAGTAAGATGGCATCCGCTCAATATTAGGTGTTCTATGTGCTGCAATTTGCGAAGAGTGGGTCAGTAATTTCGGTCCAGCGTGGTTTTCGGCGACCTGCATCCAGACACATTCGTCGTTGATATCGCCAATCTGAAGAGAAAGGATGTTTGTGCAGAGGTAAGAGTCCAGGTCGACCTCGCACTTCCGATGGCACGGTGGAAAGAATTTTTCGAGGAAAAAACAGTGATTGGAATGAGATATCTTCAAATGATGCAGGGATGGTTTTTTTCCACAACCTCAAGAGACTTCCTTTTCCAACAGGAGGAGCTCCACCAGACTGGCACACAGCGTATACCAATTTCTCAGTGACATTCTGGCTCAACGCTGGATAGGGCGCACTGGACCCCGAAACACTGCCCTGCATTCTTTGCCTCCAAGATCGCCAGACATGACCCCATGCGATTGTTACTTGTGGGGATATGTAAAGGGGAGTGTGTTCATCTCCCCTTTGCCTCGTGAGATACGAGAAAAGAAGAACAAAATAACAGCCGCCGTAACTTCTGTAAAAGCAGATACACTGTGTAAAGTTTATGACGAATTTAGCTATCGTCTAACAGCTCTTCATGCTGCTGCTAGTGGACACACAGAACATTTGTAATAGCACAGTTAAAAATTTTACGATTATGTCTTTTTCAATCAATCCCATGTTTTTAGTATGTTTTTATGAATAAATATGGCATTCTGAAATAAGTCATTCTTGTTGAAACACCCCGCACAACATGAACAGCAATGGTCTCGCACACACTTGCCTGAGGCTGTCTCACGTTACTTCTGCATCTGTCGGTGTCTCTCCATCCAAGATAACTTACTGCGTCCTCCCTTCCAAAAAAAAACCCTCAATCCAATCGCAAATTTCGCGTGATACCCACCATACTTCTGATAATATGCGTAAGTGTGGTACTAGTTCAAATGATTTTCGGAAATTAAGAAATAAAACATCGACATGACAGTCTTGATTCATTGCCTTCAGGGTGTCACGTGAGAAAACGCGAACTGGGCTAGAGGGTAGGGGAGGGGCAGCGATAGCTCGTGCTGGTTTTGTGGTGAATGACACGAAATAATGTTGAGATTTCATGACAGTAAACTTGATACTAATCAGTTCCCATTTCATGTTCTAGTTAAACCAAGTTATGTGTCTCAGTGTTCGGTGGAGCAATGCGAGTTTGGTTTGCGTTGTTTTTATTTCCTGAGGGGGAGGGGGAGCTTCCCCCTATTGTCCCCTGCCCCTCGCTGGATACGCACTTAAAAGTGGATGGGACGACAAAAGTGGGGTTCCAGTAACTGTGCGGAGTGACATTTCTGTGGAGAGCAAGAATGAGATTTTCACTCTGCAGCGGAGTGTGCGCTGATATGAAACTTCCTGGCAGATTAAAACTGTGTGCCAGACACTCTAACTCGGAACCTTTGCCTTTTGCAGGCAAGTGCTCTACCATTTGAGATACCCGAGCACGACTCACGCCCCGTCCTCACAGCTTTACTTCTGCCAGTACCTCATCTCCTACCTTCCAAACTTTACAGAAGCTCTCCTGCGAACCTTGCAGAACTAGCACTCCTAAAAGAAAGGATATTGCGGAGACATAGCTTAGCGACAGCCTGGGGGATGTTTCCATAATGAGATTTTCACTCTGCAGCGGAGTGTGCACTGATATGAAACTTCCTGGAAGATTAAAATTGTGTGCTGGACCGAGACTCGAACTCGGGACCTTTGCCTTTCGCAGGCAAGTGACCAAGTAGTGCTTGGGAGAGCACTTGCCCGCAAAAGGCAAAGGTCCCGAGTTCGAGTCTCGGTCTGGCACACAGTTTTAATCTGCCAGGAAGTTTCATTTCTGTGGAGAGACATTTCTGCAGAGCCTGGGTCTCTTGCTGGGATAAGCGGCTTTTCACCGATAGCATACAAATCACACCAGGAATTCGTTTCCTGTCTAACAGTGTAGCCCTACATGTTATAGTCTATGACACGTGTCACTAGGGATTAATTTTAAGACATGCTGAAAGGTTGAAAAAGCGGTCACTTTTTATGACAATTAACTTCGGTTTTAGCGGTTTCAGGCTGGTTTAGATGATGACTAGGTTAGTTTGGAATGTGGCAGTTTGGTTGTGAGTTGGCGAAGCAAACGAATAGGAAACCCTAAAACCTGGTTGTGATGACAAATTGATCTGTAGCTTAGCCCAAGGGCTAGCGTAGGTTAGAAGGTGACAGTGTTTGCGAGAGCAAAAAACTAGTTTGTGGTGAAAAGCTGATAGGTAGATTAGCCGGAGGGCAAGGTTACGTTAGAAGGTGGTAGTTTGGTTGTTGCGTTGGCGAAGCGAATTAATGTGAAAGCGAAAAACCACCTGGAGTGTCTTGGGCTCCACAGAAATTTCATCACATTCCATCTCCGCTCAAGTCACACAAGCCCACACGCGGTGGCTAGCTTACGAGGTGTACAGCAGGCAACAGCCTCGGCGGCATCCCAAGGCCAGCCCGGCACAGCTGCATGACCTTGCGGCGGCAGACCGCTAGCCGAGCTAGCAAACGTGGTACGTCGCCAAGGTGAGCAGCCGGCGCGGACCCGTTACCAGGGGCTCGCGCGCGCCACCGCGGCTGCAGTCGCCTAGCGCAGGCGCGGGGGGCGCCACCCTTGCTGTGAATCCTCCTAACGGCTAGCCGTCTCGACAGCGGCGCTTGCTATCAGCACTCAAATGTCAGTCCTGGCACAACCACGACATTCTTTTTCCCTTATTTATTGTCATTGTCTCTATATAGACATCCATCATATTTACGTGGTATTATTCTGCTAAGCCCTTCGTTAACTGCTCTAAACAAGGAGAGAGATTTAACATGACAACACTTAATAGGTAATGATTTTCTGCAGGGTTCTATATTACTCAACATACTTTGTCGCTGTCGACATTAACCCGTATAAATCTTCGTCGAATTCAGGAAGATAGTATTAAGCAAGACGTTGATTTCAGTCTTTAAGTTTAGATAATCTATATATGTTGATGTTATCAAAAATTAGTACGCTTTCACTGGACAGTTGAGCATGGTTACGAATTCTGGTAAGATTTCATACTTCCGTATTTTACTGTCAAACAAGGTCCATCATTCTGCATCAGCATTTACGTGATTACTCTGCAATTCAGAATTAAATGCCTGGCAGGCCGTTCATCGAACCACCTTCAAGCTACTTCTCCACCGTTCCACTCTCCAATAGAGCGCGAGAAGAACGAGCACTTACAGTAAATCTTTTCGTGCCAGCTCTGATTTATTTTATTGTAATGATCGTTTCTCTCTATGTAGGTGTGAGCCAAATGTTTTCACATTCAAAGAAGAAAGTTGGTGGCTGAAATTTCACGAGAAGGTCCTGCCACATGGGAAAACGCCGTTGTTTTGATGACTGCCACCCCAATTCGCGTATACACTACTGGAAACTGAAATAAGAACACCGCGAATTCATTGTGCCAGGAAGGGGAAACTTTATTGACACATTCCTGGGGTCAGATACATCACATGATCACACTGACAGAACCACAGGCACATAGACACAGGCAACAGAGCATGCACAATGTCGGCACTAGTACAGTGTATATCCAGCTTTCGCAGCAATGCAGGCTGCTATTCTCCCATGGAGACGATCGTAGAGATGCTGGAACGGCTTGCCATGCCATTTCCACCTGGCGCCTCAGTTGGACCAGCGTTCGTGCTGGACGTGCAGACCGCGTGAGACGACGCTTCATCCAGTCCCAAACATGCTCAATGGGGGACAGATCCGGAGATCTTGCTGGCCAGGGTAGTTGACTTACACCTTCTAGAGCACGTTGGGTGGCACGGGATACATGCGGACGTGCATTGTCCTGTTGGAACAGCAAGTTCCCTTGCCGGTCTAGGAATGGTAGAACGATGGGTTCGATGACGGTTTGGATGTACCGTGCACTATTCAGTGTCCCCTCGACGATCACCAGTGGTGTACGGCCAGTGTAGGAGATCGCTCCCCACACCATGATGCCGGGTGTTGGCCCTGTGTGCCTCGGTCGTATCCAGTCCTGATTGTGGCGCTCACCTGCACGGCGCCAAACACGCATACGACCATCATTGGCACCAAGGCAGAAGCGACTCTCATCGCTGAAGACGACACGTCTCCATTCGTCCCTCCATTCACGCCTGTCGCGACACCACTGGAGGCGGGCTGCACGATGTTGGGGCGTGAGCGGAAGACGGCGTAACGGTGTGCGGGACCGTAGCCCAGCTTCATGGAGGCGGTTGCGAATGGTCCTCGCCGATACCCCAGGAGCAACAGTGTCCCTAATTTGCTGGGAAGTGGCGGTGCGGTCCCCTACGGCACTGCGTAGGATCCTACGGTCTTGGCGTGCATCCGTGCGTCGCTGCAGTCCGGTCCCAGGTCGACGGGCACGTGCACCTTCCGCCGACCACTGGCGACAACATCGATGTACTGTGGAGACCTCACGCCCCACGTGTTGAGCAATTCGGCGGTACGTCCACCCGGCCTCCCGCATGCCCACTATACGCCCTCGCTCAAAGTCCGTCAACTGCACA
This sequence comes from Schistocerca nitens, assembly GCF_023898315.1. Lineage (NCBI taxonomy): Eukaryota > Metazoa > Arthropoda > Insecta > Orthoptera > Acrididae > Schistocerca > Schistocerca nitens. The sequence continues at coordinate 770,793,624 of NC_064614.1, forward strand.
TACGGTTCACGTCCACGCTGTCGCGGCATGCTACCAGTGTTAAAGACTGCGATGGAGCTCCGTATGCCACGGCAAACTGGCTGACACTGACGGCGGCGGTGCACAAATGCTGCGCAGCTAGCGCCATTCGACGGCCAACACCGCGGTTCCTGGTGTGTCCGCTGTGCCGTGCGTGTGATCATTGCTTGTACAGCCCTCTCGCAGTGTCCGGAGCAAGTATGGTGGGTCTGACACACCGGTGTCAATGTGTTCTTTTTTCCATTTCCAGGAGTGTATATCCGTGGCACTTTATCCTCTATTTCGCGATAGTGCAAAACGAGCTGCCCTTCTTTGAACTTTTTCGATATCCTCCGTCAGTCCTATCTGATGCGGATCCGGCAGCAATGCTCCAGAAGAGGGCAGACAAACGTAGTGTAAGCAGTCTTTTTAGTAGACCTGTTACACTTTGAAGGTGTACTGCCAATAAATCGTAGTCTTTGGCTTGCTTTCAAATGTTCAGATGTGTGTTAAATTCCTAAGGGACCAAACTGCTGAGGTCATCGGCCCCTAGACTTACACACTACTTAACGCTAAGGACAACAGTCACACCCATGCCCAAGGGAGGACTCGAACCTCCGGCGGGAGGGGCCGCACGATTAGTGACATGGCGCCTCCGCGTAGCGGTTTGCTTTCCCCACATCATCTATGTGATCGTTCCAGTTTACGTTATTAGTAGTTGTAATCCTTAAGTTTTTAGTTGAGTTTACAGCCTTTAGATTTGTGTGATTTCTCCTATAATCGAAATTTACTAGATTCCTTTTAGCACTCATGTGGATGATTTCACACGATTCATTTACAGTCAATTGCCAGTTTTTGCCCAGCAGAAAATCATAACCTACTAATTGTTGAGTCAATTGCCAGTTACTTTGTAGAATATCAAGCGATTTCATAGTCAGCGACTTTCTATTTTCACAAAAGTAGTTACATTTTCCGGTGTCTGAACAATACTTCACGAGCCTCTTGATTAAAGATTGTTCTGACTGTGAGATTCGTGTAAACACGAATTTATTCACAAGTTTTTTCCTTGTGACTCAGTGGCGGTTCTCCTACCTCAACAAGGAACTCAACACGTGTCTCATTTCCGTGTCACTTGGTGCAGTAAACTATTCCCAAAAAGTAATACGGCAATTAGAGTCCCGCCGGGTTTAATGGAACACGCATTTCTAACCACGTCACTTAGAAAAATAATGACCCCGATCGCTCACAACTTTTTTCGGATCGTGGTGACAGACACTGTGTAAGGTAGGCAGAGCTTGTCCCCTCATTCCACGTGTATATCTGTATCTACACTTGTACTCCGCAAGCCACTGTAATGTGCATGGCGGAGGCCCTATGTACCAATATTATCGATTTTATGACGAATTCCACTCGCGTTTTAAGTGAACGAAACATGACTGCACACCTCAGTACGAGCCTTAACTCTCGCGTCTGGTTCTCATGTTCCCTCTGCGACATAATCGATGCTAGCAGCCTAACCGTTGCACTGTTTTCCTCTAATGCAAGTTCTCCAAATTTACGTAACATTTGGTATTGCTCATATTCAGATGTAAATTACAGGTGGACAGTTGCTACCATCGTTCAATCTGAGTTTGAACGACGCGCACACAGCTGGCTCCTGTGACAGCAACTGTGAACCTAATTATAAAAACGGATCACTCATTTCATTCACCCTCAGAGGCTATGAAGATCTAAGTTAACTGTTTACGTAACACTAGTAAGTATAAAGACCGCTGGAACTACCGCATGTATGCTCCTGATTCATTGGTTAAATTTAGCGGCTGCCGAAGTGGCCGTGCGGTTCTAGGCGCTACAGTCTGGAACCGAGCGACCGCTACGGTCGCAGGTTCGAATCCTGCCTCGGGCATGGATGTGTGTGATGTCCTTAGGTTAGTTAGGTTTAATTAGTTCTAAGTTCTAGGCGACTGATGACCTCAGAAGTTAAATCGCATAGTGCTCAGAGCCATTTGAACTATTGGTTAAATTTATACCACCCCATGAACTCAGGGGCAACTTGGAGGTACATAATGAATTGAGCAGTTTTATTCATTACTATCCCCGAAGAGTACATAACGACATGTATTTCACTGTCAAGCAGAAAAAAAAAACCATTTTGTCACTCAAGGGGGCCAGTTAAACAAGGTTATGTTTGAAAATTAACGAATATATCTTTATAGCAGCTGAGACTGTCTCCCGCATTAGGGCGCGGAACGTTTGCGACGAAAACATGCCTTAGACCACGGCCTAATGCACATAAAACCAATGTCACCAAGAATATAAATACCCATCGTGAAAGCATACTCTGCAGCTTGTAGTCTTCAGCAGAATTGGCTTATTATTTGGTATCGTAACGTTACAGGACCCTACCTTTAAGTAGAGGTGAACACTTAAAAACGGTTTTTTAAGTCGCAAATAAATGACAAAACTCTTTCCTGAGACTAAATTCTTATAGCCGACAGCGGGGACTCTCTTAAAAACCTATTTATAAATTAAATGCAACTGTCAAGATAACTTAACAATGTCTACGCAAATAACAAATGTCGTAGCTTTTAAAGGTCAAGGTCTGGTCCAAAGCAAAATTTTAATAAACGACCAGAAAATAGAGAGAGAGAGAGAGAGAGAGAGAGAACGAGCTTTTGTTAAATACTATTTCCCTCACAAACGAAAAAGACATGCCGACAGAAAGAAGAATTCTATTTTATTAATAGGACTATACACTATGATTCAGCTGCCCCTACCTATGGATTTTATTCAACCCGCATCACCTTCAAATACCACACACAAGCTTTTCACATTCTCTCACTCATTATGCGCAGACTGTTCGTTCTATAGAAAAAATAAACTGGAGCTTTTCATAGGAAATATAATGTAGTTAAATTTTGTACTGGCATACGTTTTTGCTGGATGCTGCTGATTTCGAGCTATTGAATAAAAACGTATAAAAGTGACCTTCAAATGCATTCGTCTTGAATAACTCGAAAACTGGTGCCTTCAGCGAAGACGTATCCTAATACGAAATGTAACCACATTAAATTTTCTACAAAAAGGTCCTGGTCATTTTTTTCTGTAGGACTAACAGATACCGAATGAGAGAACATGAAAATCTCCACGTGGTTTCTGAAGGCATTGCAGAACACTGAATAAAAAAGTGGAAAGAAACCCTAATGAAGCTCTACAAAACAGTGGCAATATCGTCTGCCTTACGTTATAGCACTGAGACTTGGACATATATAGCTGGAAATAAACGTAGAATACAAGCTTCAGAAAGAAGTTTTCAAGGAGAACAGTTGGCAACAAATATTTTATATGATAAGGAATATAAGACTTGGTCACGACTTAGGACTTAAAAGCATGAATGAACATATTAAGGCGCGTAGAAACAAATGAAGTGGTCATCATACAAATTAATTACATTATAGTGCCTCAAACAACAACGAATCAATACGTTGATCAAGAAGGATGTGGAGAAAATCATACAGAAACTAACGACAAGCAACAGAGGCACTGTGTAAGAGGACGTAATAGGCTAATACATAACACTTTAAGAAAGATGAAGAAGTCGGAACTAGTTGTGATACTTCGAAGAAATCTCAATAAACATACAGCCTAAATGAAAAAAAATGTCGCATTCATTCTTAGTAACGGGCTACAGATGCCACACCTAAATAGGTAACGACGATTCCTGGTTAAGTAAGGAGGTGTTCAGACGATTGTTCGATTGATCCGCTTTTCTTATTCACAATAACATGAAGAGAGTTGAACAAAAATAGTGTCCGCAGGACTTGGACAATGCGTTCTTCATTCTTACCGAATTGTTCGGTATCTGTAATTGTTGGTGTAGGAATCCATAAAGCCGGCCGCGGTGTTCTAGCGGTTCTGGCGCTGCAGTCCGGAACCGCGGGACTGCTACGGTCGCAGGTTCGAATCCTGCCTCGGGCATGGGTGTGTGTGATGTCCTTAGGTTAGTTAGGTTTAAGTAGTTCTAAGTTCTAGGGGACTTATGACCTAAGATGTTGAGTCCCATAGTGCTCAGAGCCATTTGAATTTTGAATCCATAAATACACAGCACAGCGCAAGAGAGCAGTGTCTGCCGGTAAGACAAGTGTGCTGCTGTGTTTCGGAAATGGTTCAAATGGCTCTGAGCACTATGGGACTCAACTGCTGTGGTCATAAGTCCCCTAGAACTTAGAACTACTTAAACCTAACTAACCTAAGGACATCACACACATCCATGCCCGAGGCAGGATTCGAATCTGCGACCGTAGTGGTCGTGCGGTTCCAGACTGTAGCGCCTTTAACCGCTCGGCCACTCCGGCCGGCTGTGTGTTTCGGAAAGCATCACACTCGGGAGGAGGGGGGGGGGGTCAAATCACACCCGGCCACCCATATTTACTGTATATTCTCGTAAGTTTACTCAAAGTACTTATGGCAAATGCTGGAGTGGTTCTTTTGAAACGTGCACAGTCAATTTCCTGCAGCATCCTTATCTAATCCGACCTAGTGTCTCGCCACCAATGGCATCTTTGTCGCCCGGATTTGGAACATTAATCTTCCTTTCCTTTCTTTGGAAGGCAGGGAGCTATTCGTACACTTGAGGTCAAATGAAAAACGGTACGCCAAGTATAGTCTTCTTTTAATCTTAACCTCCTCTCTCGGCAAGGTATTACGCAGAAAGACATCAAATTGCAGCATCGTTGTCCTAAGCACTAGCATCGTTCTGACGGGTTTCATACGAGAAACCCTAGTAGTGACCAAAATAATGCAGTAGAGTGTTAGTAAAAGTGAAACATTGCTCCCGATCTGCATAAAACATATACGAGACCATCACGAACAAAATAGTACCATGTTGTTTTGCTCATGTTTCCATGGACTCTACACTGAAGTATCAGAGAGTTTAATCCAGCCACCGCATCTGTTTATCTGACGCACAGAGTTGTCAAACTTCAGAAAACAATTAAGTTTATCTGTACAAAGCGCTACTGTGCAGTTGAGACAAAATATTTTGATAAAGAAGGAACTGCAATAATCTAATCAAGATCAGAATTATCTTCCCGTGTTAAACAAGCAACATTATCCACAAACAATTCCATTTAACCTACTGTGGTTTACAGCAGACTAAAAAATTTGCTGACCTTCGACGGCTCCACAGGAAACGGTAATGTATGTAACAAGGAACGATTAGAAGAAATAATTTTGCATACGCTTCTACGCATCGCAGGAGTATCGACCTGATAACCTGAACAAAAATGTCTTATTCTGAACTTCTGCTCTGTGTCACACACTCATACTCACTCTCACAGACATGCGTTTTAATCAAATCTTTTTCCAACTGTCCAGTTTAATTTAGATAATATAATTGGTTGAAAACTAAAGAGAATTATGTAAAAACAATTGTGAATTTGAAAACGAAGTACGCTGATGGATGTATAGATAGAAACCCAAACTCGTTTCCGAAGTATGTGTGTGTGTTGGGGGGGGGGGGGGGGGGCGGAGAATGGGAGGGAGCTGTGGTAAGTAGCGGCTTCTGACGTTAACTTCGAAACTTAATATACCGTGCAAGAGCTGCAGTCGGCCTCGTAACTGTTTGCATGGAACGTGATCCCGTACAGCAAGGAACTAAACAGTACTAAACTGTATCTTATCTGATGAGTGTAGGCGAGGGTTGGATCTATGACAATTATTTATTTACAATTTTTACACAACAGCTATAAGTTGCAAACTTTTCTGTCCTTCGAAGTTGTCACGAGCAACGTGTATAATCCGTTGCCAGCGATGTAGAAGTCGTAGGATACCCTTAGCAGCGCCAGCTGTGCTGATAGTTCGAGTGCCGGCGAATCTCTGTAACAATTCTGAAGAAAATGCCATGAAGTGCTTCCTTCTATTTAATAACTAAGTTCAAGTGGGGGTGGTAAACGGTACAGCATTTCTCAGCCCCATCGAGCGAAGAAAACAGCCCCAACTTGCGCCATACGCGCCCGAGATTGTGCAGAAAAAGGTGGGCGAGTGCCGCAGAAACTGCCATCGCTTCTTTCTCCAACCAGTTCATTTTTTGAAAGCAGCCTGCAATCAGCTTAGAGAAAGAAGTGGCTACGTTTTATCCAGGACCCGCTCAACATTTTGCAGGAAAATGGATTATACACAATGCTGGCGACTGCTCTGAAGGACCGGGAAACTTTGAAAAATGTATCAGTTTTGTGTAGTTGTAAACAAATAGCTGTCACTATAACTCGCAACCCGCGTACAATTTGTAGAAAGAGAGACACATCAAAATATTAGATTAAACTGCCGGCAATATTAAAATAACTTATAAAATAAAATTAAAAATAGTTACTAGTTATTAACAGTCATTTCCATTTAAAGAAGTTTTTCGTTTCATATAAGAATCAATCTGAAACGTCCTAAATGCAGTCTTACTTGAAAAGAGGTCCACGGTTATTTCGCTACTACAGGAATAATTGCTTGTTCAAATGTTCAAATGTGTGTGAAATCTTATGGGACTTAACTGCTAAGGTCATCAATCCCTAAGCTTACACACTACGTAACCTAAATTATCCTAAGGACAAACACACACCCATGCCCGAGGGAGGACTCTAACCTCCGCCGGGGCCAGCCGAATAATTCCTTGCATTACTTTTGTTACGACATGTCCTACACGTTTTATTTCATCCATATTTAGATCTCACACGTTAAGACGTTTGTAAACAAGCAGTTTCGCTTCTTCTTCTCGTCCTGTCTCATCGCCTTTCAAGTGTAATTTCTTAGGTACGTTTCTGAAAGCTCGCAAATATGGCGCACCATTAACTCTTTCGCCACAAGAAACAAGAAATAGTGAGCCCTCTCCTCGCAGGGATTGGCCATGAAACATGGTACCTTATGGCAGGGGTATCCAAACTTTTCCTCTGACGGAACACCTGGAAAAGCCTTTACTTTGATAGAAAACCTGTTTATTTTGAAGGTTAATAAAATTAGAAATTTTTTTAAAAATTAGAAAAAATGTTTTATTCAGTGTTTACTTAAATTTTAGATCGTAGATGACAACAAAGAAATCATAATAAGTTTAAAAAATGCAAGGAAAAAAAGTCGGAGAAAACATCTTGTTATTAACAGTTTTTCACGAAGCACTTATTCATTTCCTGCAGAATGCCAGTGTTACGCGGAACACAATTTGGGAAACACTGCCTTATGGATACCTGACGCAAAAAAAAGTCATGAGCCATCCCAAAGACAGCATGCCAAAGCACAAGAGCGCCGCTGCTTGTGAAAGCGAGAGGAGTGGCGCTAAACATCCAATCGGAGACAGCAGTCACTGGGTCGCTTGAACGTCGCTAACGGGAGAAGTACTCATAAATGTGCATTGCAAAAGCCTTGACATTTGTGGCAGAAAGCTGGCGCACGCTGCAGTCAGCCTGGTACCTGCCGCAACCACTCTCCTCCTTCCGGCAACTTAAACGACCCCCCCCCCCCCCCCACCCAACCTATACAGCCCACGCCACAGTTGAGCAACGGGCACAGCTGGGTGAGAGTGAAAGTGGGCTCCAATCGAGAAAAACGCCCGCCCGTGTCGTAATACACACGGCAGATTCGATCACTACCGCACGACGCTGTTTAAGGACACTGTAGCCTGTCTTGTACCGATGTGGTAAACAATTAAAATACGTAAAAAAAATTCGCAATAGTCCCCTCTCTCTCTCTCTCTCTCTCTCTCTCTCTCTCTCTCTGTGTCTGTGTGTGTGTGTGTGTGTGTGTGTGTAACTAAATCACTGTTTATTTTTTCAGATTTTTTCCTGCTATGCTGTAACTCCAAATACAGGGTGATCAAAAAGTCAGTATAAATTTGAAAACTGAATAAATCACCGAATAATGTAGATAGAGAGGTTACAATTTGACACACGTTTGGAATGACATGGGGTTTTATTAAAACCAAAAAAATACAAAAGTTCAAAAAATGTCCGACAGATGGCGCTTCATCTGATCAGAACAGCAATAATTAGCATAACAAAGTAAGACAAAGCAAAGATGATGATCTTTACAGGAAATGCTCAATATGTCCACCATCATTCCTCAACAATAGCTATAGTCGAGGAATAATGTTGTGAACTGCACTGTAAAGCATGTCCGGAGTTATGGTGAGGCATTGGCGTCGGATGTTGTCTTTCAGCATCACTAGAGATGTCGGTCGATCACGATACACTTGCAACTTCAGGTAACTCCAAAGCAAATAATCGCACGGACTGAGGTCTGGGGACCTGGGAGGCCAAGCATGACGAAAGTGACGGCTGAGCACACGATCATCACCAAACGACGCGCGAAAGAGATCTTTCACGCTCCATTTGTCGGACATTTTGTGAACCTTAATTTTTTGGTTTTAATAAAACCCCATGTCATTCCTAGCATATGTGTCAATTTTTACCTCTCTATCTACATTATTCCGTGGTTTATTAAGTTTTCAAATTTATACTGACTTTTTGATCACCCTGTACAACATCGACCACACTATCTACATCTACATCTACATCTATACTCCGCGAGCCACCTTACGGTGTGTGGCGGAGGGTACTTATTGTACCACTATCTGATCCCCCCTTCCCTGTTCCATTCACGAATTGTGCGTGGGAAGAACGACTGCTTGTAAGTCTCCGTATTTGCTCTAATTTCTCGGATCTTTTCGTTGTGATCATTACGCGAGATATATGTGGGCGGTAGTAATATGTTGCCCATCTCTTCCCGGAATGTGCTCTCTCGTAATTTCGATAATAAACCTCTCCGTATTGCGTAACGCCTTTCTTGAAGTGTCTGCCACTGGAGCTTGTTCAGCATCTCCGTAACGCTCTCGCGCTGACTAAATGTCCCCATGACGAATCGCGCTGCTTTTCGCTGGATCATGTCTATCTCTTCTATTAATCCAACCTGGTAAGGGTCCCATACTGATGAGCAATACTCAAGAATCGGACGAACAAGCGTTTTGTAAGCTACTTCTTTCGTCGATGAGTCACATTTTCTTAGAATTCTTCCTATGAATCTCAACCTGGCGCCTGCTTTTCCCACTATTTGTTTTATGTGATCATTCCACTTCAGATCGCTCCGGATAGTAACTCCTAAGTATTTTACGGTCGTTACCGCTTCCAATGATTTACCACCTATGGCATAATCGTACTGGAATGGATTTCTGCCCCTATGTATGCGCATTATATTACATTTATCTACATTTAGGGAAAGCTGCCAGCTGTCGCACCATTCATTAATCCTCTGCAGGTCTTCCTGGAGTACGTACGAGTCTTCTGATGTTGCTACTTTCTTGTAGACAACCGTGTCATCTGCAAATAGCCTCACGGAGCTACCGATGTTGTCAACTAAGTCATTTATGTATATTGTAAACAATAAAGGTCCTATCACGCTTCCTTGCGGTACTCCCGAAATTACCTCTACATCTGCAGATTTTGAACCGTTAAGAATGACATGTTGTGTTCTTTCTTCTAGGAAATCCTGAATCCAATCACAAACCTGGTCCGATATTCCGTAAGCACGTATTTTTTTCACTAAACGTAAGTGCGGAACCGTATCAAATGCCTTCCTGAAGTCCAGGAATACGGCATCAATCTGCTCGCCAGTGTCTACGGCACTGTGAATTTCTTGGGCAAATAGGGCGAGCTGGGTTTCACATGATCTCTGTTTGCGGAATCCATGTTGGTTATGATGAAGGAGATTTGTATTATCTAAGAACGTCATAATACGAGAACACAAAACATGTTCCATTATTCTACAACAGATTGACGTAAGTGAAATAGGCCTATAATTATTCGCATCTGATTTATGACCCTTCTTGAAAATGGGAACGACCTGTGCTTTCTTCCAGTCGCTAGGTACTTTACGTTCTTCCAGAGATCTACGATAAATTGCTGATAGAAAGGGGGCAAGTTCTTTAGCATAATCACTGTAGAATCTTAAGGGTATCTCGTCTGGTCCGGATGCTTTTCCGCTACTAAGTGATAGCAGTTGTTTTTCAATTCCGATATCGTTTATTTCAATATTTTCCATTTTGGCGTCCGTGCGACGGCTGAAGTCAGGGACCGTGTTACGATTTTCCGCAGTGAAACAGTTTCGGAACACTGAATTCAGTATTTCTGCCTTTCTTCGGTCGTCCTCTGTTTCGGTGCCATCGTGGTCAACGAGTGACTGAATAGGGGATTTAGATCCGCTTACCGATTTTACATATGACCAAAACTTTTTAGGGTTCTTGTTTAGATTGTTTGCCAATGTTTTATGTTCGAATTCGTTGAATGCTTCTCTCATTGCTCTCTTTACGCTCTTTTTCGCTTCGTTCAGCTTTTCCTTATCAGCTATGATTCGACTACTCTTAAACCTATGGTGAAGCTTTCTTTGTTTCCGTAGTACCTTTCGTACATGATTGTTATACCACGGTGGATCTTTCCCCTCGCTTTGGACCTTAGTCGGTACGAACTTATCTAAGGCGTACTGGACGATGTTTCTGAATTTTTTCCATTTTTGTTCCACATCCTCTTCCTCAGAAATGAACGTTTGATGGTGGTCACTCAGATATTCTGCGATTTGTGCCCTATCACTCTTGTTAAGCAAATAGATTTTCCTTCCTTTCTTGGCATTTCTTATTACACTTGTAGTCATTGATGCAACCACTGACTTATGATCACTGATACCCTCTTCTACATTCACGGAGTCGAAAAGTTCCGGTCTATTTGTTGCTATGAGGTCTAAAACGTTAGCTTCACGAGTTGGTTCTCTAACTATCTGCTCGAAGTAATTCTCGGACAAGGCAGTCAGGATAATGTCACAAGAGTCTCTGTCCCTGGCTCCAGTTCTGATTGTGTGACTATCCCATTCTATACCTGGTAGATTGAAGTCTCCCCCTATTACAATAGTATGATCACGAAACTTCTTCACGACGTTCTGCAGGTTCTCTCTGAGGCGCTCAACTACTACGGTTGCTGATGCAGGTGGCCTATAGAAGCATCCGACTATCATATCTGACCCACCTTTGATACTTAACTTAACCCAGATTATTTCACATTCGCATTCGCTAATAACTTCACTGGATATTATTGAATTCTTTACTGCTATAAATACTCCTCCACCATTGGCGTTTATCCTATCCTTGCGGTATATATTCCATTCTGTGTCTAGGATTTCGTTACTGTTCACTTCCGGTTTTAACCAACTTTCCGTTCCTAATACTATATGCGCACTATTTCCTTCAATAAGAGATACTAATTCAGGAACCTTGCCCTGGATACTCCTGCAGTTTACCAATATTACGTTAACTTTTCCTGTTTTTGGTCTCTGAGGACGGACGTTCTTTATCAACGATGATAATGTTCTCTCTGGTAAGCCGTCAGGTATTTTATCGTTTCGCCCAAGGGGGGGTCCCTCTAACCTAAAAAACCCCCGTGTGCACGCCACACGTACTCTGCTACCCTAGTAGCTGCTTCCGGTGTGTAGTGCACGCCTGACCTATCTTAAATACGCTGCACTGATGCAAGCCGAGTAACGACAATTAGTACATGTTGTATCTTTAAAATATACGTGTATTTCTGTAATATTTACAGTCTATGACGATGGTGTGCTCGACTGAGTGTTCCCAGTGCCGAAATATTTTTGTTTATGTACTCTTTTCTTCTGCATCGTACCTCCTATTTTGACGAGTCTTCACAGTTTAAGCAAGCGAAATGAACAACAAACATTTTTTCCTTCCCTTTCTTTGGAAATAATGTGATTGTGATTTCCTTATTAAAGGACACGCCGTGTGGATCACACCTTTCTGATAGCCGGTTTCAATCACAAGCATCTTCAGATCAACAACTGGTCAGCATCCGCAGTAGCTGATCTGAAGATTATCCTTGCCTGTGATTTGAAACATGTCGTCAATAAAAGGTTTTGTAATCCAGTCAGTTAACTCTTCATTACAATTTTTTTTCTTTTTGGAGAGAAAAACATTTCAATGGTATAGCAGACGTCCGTGATTGCTGAAATGCTTGGTTGGAAAATAATTTATTTTTTCCGGCACAGTCACAAAAATTGCTATGAGAAATTATCGGTTTTGGCCGTCACCGGCCACCTTCGGAACATAAGACATATGCCTTGTTTCATTCTAACCACTGAGAAAACCATTTATCTTCAGATTATAAGATACATGACATTGTTAAGGCTTTCGTGGCCACTTGTTGACAAACTGCCTATTGGCTTCTGTCTCGGGTTCTTCGGCCGACGTTCATCTAATGATTTTTCTGACGTTTCGCCAGCACGAGTGGCTGGCATTGTCAAAGCTTCACCCTCCATTGCCGGTGGTGAACTGGAGGCGAGCTAAAAAAAAAGAAAGAGATGGGGCCCCTCCACGCCCGCACCAACGTGGTGACCAAACCAAAAGTTCTACTGTCACCTCCGTAAAACATGTTAGTTATCTAGTAAGTGGATCACAGGATGCTGGGCTGTGATGTTGTCCGTGCGTCTGGGTAAGGCTACGCATTAACACGGTCCATCAAGTGATAGATAGTGGACGAAACGCGAGTGAGGGTAGCGATTTGAAGAGCAGAGGGAAAAAAGTGCCATGGCTCGTGCCGTGGGAAAAAAACCTCTGCGACAGTGGGATGGGTAGTAAGAGCAGTAGTGGCTTACTAGCTGCGATAGCTCATGCAAGGTTGGATTTGTTAGTATGGGTATCATGCATCATTACCGTGACAAGCGATGGCGATGTATCCCAGTGGCTGCAGCTGCTACATTCCTGGAACATTCAAGATCGTTATACAGTAGTGGGAGATCGGCCATAGATCGTCTCACTGTGTGGGGGATGTGTGGAGCTTGTTTGCATGCGGTGTACGGTACGGCTTCCCTGTGTGGTGCCAGTTATTCGGCAGTGTATTTCAGCTGGATATCCAGTAATAGCGTCTGATTAACAGGGGCTCGCCTGTGCCGTTATGTTTGCGTATGCTTGGCCATAGATGTTATGCCCTTACAAGTATGTCTTTTGGTCTTTTATGTTTCCATCTATGGTTATGGTCGTAGTTCCCCAGATTCAGAATAAACGGGTTCTGCGAATGTCTGGAGTTTCTGTATAGTCTTGTGGTGAGTTTGTGGATTACCTCCGTGAGAGTCTCAAGTCGGTATTCCCGGTGAAGGTCCGCGATGCGTGTGTATCGTGGAGCATTGCTTATGATTTTGAGTACTTTGTTTTGTATGAGCTGCAGACGGCGCAGGCGTGTAGGCGCAGCGTATCCCCAGACAGGAGCTGCGTACGTCATCAGGGGTCGGATAAGTGTCATGTACATGGACCTCGACACCCTTCTGTTCAGTGTGCTACGCCTGTTGAGCATAGGATAGAGCTGTTTGAGCCTCGCGCTAGCTCGGTTGGTCATGTGTTGTATGTGGTCCCCCCAGAGTAATTTCCGGTCCAGCCAGACACCGAGGTATTTGACTTTCTCCCGGAAACGTATTGGACGTGCATGTAGGGTTATTGGTCTGCAGTAACGGTGTTTGCGCAGTTGCTTCGGTCTTCTAGTGAACAGAACGGCTTCGCACTTGTCGACGTTTACTCTAACACGCCATTTCTCCAACCAAGGCTCGGCCACTCTGAGTGCAGTCTGTAGGCGTGACGTAATGTTTGATGGTTTCCAATCTTGCGCAAGGATGGCTGTGTCATCCGCGTAGATTGCCATCATTGTGTTGTGTGTGGTTGGGAGATCGTTTATGTAGAGGTTAAACAGTAGGGGCCCTAGAATGCTTCCCTGGGGTACTCCCGCGTGTATACCGTGTCGTGTTGATTGTTTTCCCTGCACATCAGTGTTGAAACTCCTGTCTGTGAGGTATGAGTGTATTAGACGCAGCAGCCCGTCGGGGAATCCCGCGTCGCTGAGTTTGCGGATGAGGCCGTTGTGCCATAGACGGTCGAAAGCCTTTTCGATGTCCAGGAACACTGCCCCTGTAGCTTTGTTTATGTTGAAACCATGTGTTATATGTTCAACGACCCGTAGGAGTTGTGTTGTGGAGTGGTGATTCCTGAAGCCGAATTGCTCCGGTCTCAGGATGTCATTTGTTATGCAGTGCCTAGTGATGCGTTTGAGAATCACCTTCTCAACAATCTTACTGAGCGAGCTCAGAAGGCTGATGGGTCGGTAATTTTGTGGGAGGCTGTGGTCTTTCCCCGGCTTCCTGAACATCAGGACCTTGGCCGTCTTCCAAAAGGCGGGGAAGTGTTGGTGTTTTAGTATGGCATTCGTTATGTGTGTTAGGTACTCAGTTGCTTTATCCGTGAACTCCTGGAGGACACGGTTTTGAATGCCATCATGACCAGGTGCTTTCCTAGCGGCGGAATGCATTATAGCCCAGGAGACTTCGGCTGTGCTAGCATGTCGAATGTCGTCGCGCGATGGTTGGGCTAGAATGCGTGTAACCTCTTGGTCAGAAGCAAGTGTGAACACTGGATCTGATGGTACCAGGTTCGGTGTGAATGACGCTGCGAGTGTTCGGGCCATTAGTTCTGCTTTCTCTTCCGCTGAGTATGCAGGTCCGTCGGGCCCTTGAAGCGTTGGGGTGTATATTTTCTCCCTGGTGAAGTGTCGGGCTAGTTGCCACACGCCAGGTCGTGTGGTGTCCAGCCCTTCGAGTTTTTGGTTCCACTGTTGTGTTCTATGTGTTTGTATTTTATCATGTATGATGCCCTGTAGTCTGTTAATGTGCCGTTTGAAGTACGGACGCCTGGTGCGCTGCCATTGTCTCCTGAGGCGATTCCTCATTGAGATTAGGCCCAGGATTTCCTGGGGCAGGGCCGCACTGCGTTGTTGTGAGGTGCGATCAGGTATGGTGCCTGCCATTGCGTCCTGGACGGCGTTAGTGAGGGTTTCTACTGCCTCGTCAATTTGTGCTGTTTCATTAATTTCGTGTATAGGTGGGATGTGGCTATCGAGCGTTTGCTTGAACCTTGTCCAATTCGCACGCCCGTAGTCCAACATCTTGCGTTGTTCCATGTGCTGCAGTGTTTCCTCAATGTATAGTATTACAGGTTGGTGGTTTGAGGGCAGATCGTTTTTAACGGCAACGTTGAGTGTCGTTGTAATGCCCTTGATGAGGGCCATGTCTATCACGTCTGGCCTGAGTCCCCTCTGATAGGGAATGTGCGTCGGTTCAGTCGGCGCTAGTATAATGTAGTTTCTGCCAAGTGAATGTTCGTACAGTTTTTTGCCGTTGGGATTTCGTATACGTGAATTCCATTCTGGGTGTTTTGCGTTCAGATCTCCAGCGACTATTACTCGCGGTGAGATGTTGAGTAATGTGCTGATATCACGTGTTGAAATGCCTACAGGGCTGTTGTATACCGATATCAGTGTGGTGTAGGCTCCGTTGAACTTGACTCTGACGGCCGTAGCCTCGATTTTTTCCAGTTCAGGGAGCTCTATGTTTGTGTGCTCAATGTCTTTGTGTATGACGATTGCAGTTCCACCTGCCACGGCGTCGCCCGGTCGGTCGGTACGATAGACACAGTAGCCAGGAAAGTTTAATTGTTTGTGCGGTTTAAGTTTAGTCTCGCTCAGTAGCGCGACAAGGATTCCCTTGCGCTCCATGAACGCGGCAAATTCTGCCCTTTTGTTGTGGATCGAGTCTGCATTCCAGAACAGGATCCGTGATAGTGTGTGCGGGTCTGCGTTATGGGCCAGGTGTGGTATATTATTCATGTAAGAGTGTGAAAGAGTGTTGTGATGGCAGTGTGTATGACAGCCCAGTATTGCCCGGGTTCGGCGCTTATGAGCTGGGTGATGAGTGTAGTGACGGCCATCAGCACCTTGGTAAGGATTTCAATGGTCGTGTGTCGGGGGAATAGTGTTTCCAATATTCCCCCAGGTGATGTGTTGGTGTTGGGTGTGGCAGCCTGAGGTGCTGTTGTGGGGTTAGCGGCCGCTTGTGCGGGTATTGGTGTGTTGTTTGGGGCGGCATTTGTGTTTTGTAACAGAGGCGAGCTCGCGGCCGCAGACTATATGTACCTGGCGCGCCAACGTCCGAGGGCTTCTCAGCGGTCATTTCCGGTGCGGTTTCTCCTCTTGCTACCTGCGACGGTTTCAACAAGAAAGAGGAAAGCCTTAAGGTAAACGGATCCTGGCTTCCCGTACTGCAGCGAACGACCGTCGCAGGTAGCAAGAGGAGAACCGCACCGGAAATGACCGCTGAGAAGCCCTCGGACGTTGGCGCGCCAGGTACATATAGTCTGCGGCCGCGAGCTCGCCTCCAGTTCACCACCGGCAATGGAGGGTGAAGCTTTGACAATGCCAGCCACTCGTGCTGGCGAAACGTCAGAAAAATCATTAGATGAACGTCGGCCGAAGAACCCGAGACAGAAGCCAATAGGCAGTTTGTCATACATGACATTGTTTTGCTAAAGTTCGAAACTGGTACTTTGGCATTGAAATTGCTGTGATTGTAACGGAAAATAAATTATTTTTGAAAACAAGTATGTTATCTTTTATTTGAAGATGCTTGCCCTGAACATACATTTGGTACAGATGTACAAAACTTCGAAAATTTCAGCAACTGTTCGGGAATGTTTGCTAATTTGTTTGATACGAAATAAATTGTAGTCTCTTGTGGATTTTACCGGATAATTGCATGTCCCCAGAAACTTAATGGAAACGTCTGCAAACTGTTTCTTGCACATGTCCTCCTATTCTTCTTCGACGATGGAGCGCTGATAAGTGGTAGACTTCGTGCTCTACGTATGGAGGGCCACTGGTACGCTTTGTATGCACTGACGTACACCACCACGTCGCACAGTGTGATTAGTTGTCTAAACCTACGGCTGCTTGGTCAACCGGCACGCTGCCGACGGACGTCTTACTCGGGAACATGAGAAAAGTTGTTTACGACCATTCGGTCGCTCTCACGTGAACCTGGTTGCCACGATGCGGCGCTGCCTAGTCTATCATCATGGCTGTCAACACTACAACAGCTCTTATTGGCTTATAAGTTACAACGGTAATTTGTTTTCTAAGCTTTTTTATAACTGTTCATGTGCACATAAGATCTGTCATCAGAGGGTAATGAGCATTTTAAGGATTTATTTAGACTATCAGAAACAATTTGTTACTATGCAGACATGACATTTCTCTGACTTTTTTTTGTAGTAAGCCAATGAGTAAACGTCACATCAAATGTTTAGCAGCTGACAACAAGTCATTTTCCAACATGTGACTAGGACACTAGACCACCAGGAGGTGTCGTAAGAGGTACAGCATCGTCTGCGGTTCACGGAGTACGTAGACTGCAAGTCACATAGTCGTCTCTCTGCGTGGCCAATTACTGGGCTCCTGCAAGAAGTAGACGAGTCCGAGGCCGCCCTCGAAGCGTCTGACACATATTGATCCATGATCTCCACCCCACAGACACATCAAGTCTCACAGAAGATAGACACAAATCGAGAGGGCTCTTAGCCCTGCCTCCTTCAAATCGTTGTTGAAGTGGGAACAACGGCTATATCGAGTGACACGGAATGCTATATTGCTGGCAAAAGCAGCAGCTATGGGAGGAACGCGGCGGGAAACTGTTTTTCACTGAGCCGTTGTCCATTCCAGCACCAAATATTCAGCAACAATCAGATTATTTTCTATCTCACCGCGTCACAATGAACCGACTTTAGGCCCCATCATTTAGGTTAGCTGCTATCTCATATGTAGATCATCAGATTCATTTAAATCGTTTCCAGATTGCGAAGATTATGTTGACGGCATTAACTCTCCTTCTCCAGCCCGCATTTCTGTACTAAAGGAAATGGAGCTACGGCAAAAAAAAAAAAAAAAAAAAAAAAAAAAAAAAAAAAAAAAAAAAAAAACCACTAAAAAAATTGTAAATGTCGTGTAACTAGGGCATCCCGTCGGGTAGACCGTTCGCCGGGTGCAAGTCTTTCGATTTGACGCCACTTCGGCGACTTGCGCGTCGATGGGGATGAAATGATGGTGATTAGGACAACACAACACCCAGTCCCTGAGCGGAGAAAGTCTCCGACCCAGCCGGGAATCGAACCCGGGTCCTTAGGATTGACATTCTGTCACGCTGACCACTCAGCTACAGGGGGGGGGGGGGGGGGTGGACAACATTAAAAAAGGGTGCTTCAGCACAGAGTGGCGTAGCTTTTACTTGATGTTCAAGCAGATCACTCTTACCGGCAATGGACTGTGCAGGTTGCTTTTGCATTAATTTACACTCCTGGATTTTAGAAAAAAACCGTATTCCAAACGTAGATACTGTCCAGAGAACTGTAAAGCCTGTTAATGATGTCTCTGAAAATGTTATGTTCGTATAATTCTGTGTTCTCGCTGGTTTCGCTTCTAACGATTTTCGATTACACTTGTATAGAGTCGGTTAAAATTACTGGGAGATCTCCCGCTCTTTGTCAGTACTACAGTGCTCTTTACAATAATGCCCCCAGCAATAACCAGTGGTATTTATCGTGGAAGAATTACATCCTTCATACCAGTCAAACAGCCTCAGTAGGCGTAGCAAAACATGTTGACTTCGTAGGCTTGACTGGCCATGGAGCCACGAGGAGATTTGTTCATCATTCTTCTACCAAGCACATCAAGGTCGTTGAAAGGATCTGTTTTCTTCATAGGGTACAATCGAGTTTCTGTGTGAGAAATCACTTACTATAACATCACATAATCATCATCGCAATTTTTTTTATTTGTAAACAATTTGGGGGAACCATGAGAAATCTAATGGACGAGTAAACCAGCTTCCGTAATAGTACTATTAGCTCTTAATTGCCGGCCGGTGTGGCCGTGCAGTTAAAGGCGCTTCAGTCTGGAACCGCGTGACCGTTACGGTCGCAGGTTCGAATCCTGCCTCGGGCATGGATGTGTGTGATGTCCTTAGGTTAGTTAGGTTTAATTAGTTCTAAGTTCTAGGCGACTGATGACCTCAGCAGTTGAGTCGCATAGTGCTCAGAGCCAGCCAGCTCTTAATTGTTTCTCGTCGACTGATTACTGACCATAGCTTCAAGACAAAAGTACCAAACCAGGGTCCTTGTTGAGACAATTTCTTGACAAGGTGAATATGCGTTTGTTGGACTATTCTCACGAAATTTCATGTTAAAAATGGCGCTTCGTGCGAGTTCAGTAGACGTGACGATGCCTTAACGTTCCATTTATATGTCGGAACGCTAAACGTCTTCTGTTGCTTGCTTCCGTGTTTAGTACTTCAAGAGATACAGTACGATTAATGTGAATTTCCAATTAGCGCGATGTCCGTTATTCTTGCACGGCACGCCCAAACGCAAAATGTGAAGGTCAAATGTCTCGTCGACAATGAAGTCACTACGGGCTTTCTCGTCGATACTGAAGTCAAACGGGCTTATTAACAGTTCATTTGGATAAGGGAGCGAAAGAAAATCAGCAATGCCACTCCTGTAAGAACCATCACAGCAATCAAGTTAAAATAAAACTGTGTATCGCCGGATAGTTTTATGAACAATGGTGCTCCTGTCGTCTGAGTCGAGTTCCCGAGTGGCATTTCGTACTGTTATAGCGTAATACTATGCTGGGGCTCACACTGTATCAGCTATTTTCATAAATAAATAGACAGATACCCCTCGTATCCTCGTCGGGGTTGTTTACCTTTGGAGAAAGAGTCACACAGTCTAGCATCCAACGGAACATCGTATGAGCACATGTTTAAATCTTCCTCGGCACCCACTTCCAGCCCGCAATGTGGCTAGTAAAGGGTGTTAGACAACTGCCGATAATGTTATTAGGTCTACATGGTGTGAATAAAAAGCTATCACAGTTTACTCGAGGCACAACAGCCGCGACAGCGCGTCTAAAAGTATATCATTCAGCAGCCTGCATGTTGGCTTGATCACTATTATATTTTACTGGAGATACTCTTCCTCCGAAATGAGAATCAATTCATGTAGCCACTTTTGAAGGTGACATACAGGTTAACGTGGAACAACGCTCTACATTTATTTTTTTAATATACACAAAGCTTTGTCAGAGGTGAAAGTAGCGTTCAGCGCCAGAAGGAGAAAAAGATACCCCGCGCCTATTGAGTTCGACGCAAGAGCCTTTGGATTACTGTGACACCCACGCAGCCACTTTTGCCGCACCCTGTAAGTAGGGGTCTACGTAGAAGCGGGCATACGCGGATGTATTACACTATAAGTGTAGATGCCCTATTGACATCTAAAAGACTGTTATTCCTGGTTTTCAGTACAATATTCATCATGGGGATACCAGGTGTTGCAATTGAAGTGCAGCTACTCACAGAGGTCCAGGGTACGCTGTAATTGTCGTATGGCAGCAGAACAGGTATATACATACTAATGCCTTAACCCGAACCGAATTACAGTTGAAAAATTTAGTTCCAGTTTTGGCCACCAGGTGAAAATATGCAGCTGTACAGCATCTCATCGGCATCTCCGGTGCTCATGTTTAACAAATTGTCCACGAGGCAGTTAATAATAAAATCAACATTATACCTTTCTCACTTGTTTGACCTTTTCTGGCCATATCCCAGTCCTAGTTCATTACATATGGGAACATTTCTATACGTCTTTCTTGCATTCACAGCGCCAGATAAGCAGCTGGTGGCTAAAATTGGAACTAATGTTTTTCCAGTGTAAATCGGGTCCGCTTTAACGCATTAGAATATCTACAGAGATTTCGCTGCCATACGATAATTACAGCCCACATTGGACTTCTGTGAGTAACTGCACATTAACTACATCTAGCCAGAGTGATTTAAGATGATGAATTAACGATGTACATTTTATAAATGAAGTATGTTACTTACTGTAAACAGTATGTAATGTGTGACAGCTTGCAACACGGCTTTGACTTCCCAGTATTTCGGAAATGATACGCAGAACATTTCAGGCTTTGACTTCCCAGTATTTCGGAAATGATACGCAGAACATTTCACAAAGTTCGTTTCATTAATTACAACAGAAATTTGTACCTTACGATCGGCGTTAACACCATGACATAGGCTATCATGGTCCAACTGCTGCAGACGAAAATTTACGAGACCATGGAAACCCTACCGTCAGAGCTCCTGACGCTCCGAACTGATTGACATTCTTTACAAGATTTTAATATATGTGGGTGCCAATCAAGAACTTGCGGACGCGGACGAAATCTTGGGACGATTCGCAAGAGACGAAACAGTAACGATTGAGCGGAGGGAACGTTGAGAACGTTTCGTGTAATATCAGGCTGTACACGTGACGACCCCGGCCCGTACCGGAGTTGGCGCCTCCGATGACTTATCACCGTCTTCCGGCCACGCTGCGAGGGCCAAGCCGCGCGGTGCGGCCGGCAGGCTTTCTCCGCAGCTTTCCCGTCAGCCACAGCTACAGCCACAGGCAGCCGGGTTACAGCCAGCGCGTCTGGTGGCGAAAGTTCTCGCCTCTGTTCGAAGCTCACGTCTAACAACCGCTGTCCTTGCGAAGATGACATTAGCTCGCGAGAAGAGACGGACGCTTCATGGCGCAGCTAAATGACGTTTGCAGGTGAACGGCGTCTCTCCAGCAGTCACCGAGTAAGGTGGTAAACAGGACTCGTGTTCAGTAGGAGGGCGGTTCAGGTCTCCTCCCAGCCAGCCAGCTTTGGGTTTCCCGTGGTTTCCCTACACAGCATATTACAAACTAGCTTTTTGCCCACTGCTTCGCCCCCGTAAGCATATGTCATCTACATCAATAGTCCCTAAGTTACCTGATGGTGTACAGCGGGGGACACTTCCGCTCCCACTCAGAGCCCCACCTCCCCTTCCCTGTTCCACTAGCGAATATCGCTAGGGAAAAATTATTGTTGGTAAGCCACTATATTCGCTCTAATTTCTCGAATTTTTTCATCGTTTTCATTTCGCGAGAACTATGTGGGAGGAAGCATTATGTTGTCTGACTCTCCTTAGAATGCACTCTCGAAATTTCAATGGTAAACCTCTCCATGATGCACAACGTCTATCTTGTAGTGTCTGCCACTGGACGTTGTTGAGCAATCCTACCTGGTACACGTATAGCAATCCCCCCTCCCCCCCCCCCCACACACACACACCCAGAGTCGCATACATTTAACATATTTCACACAATTTGTATATATAATTCTCCCTGAAGTTTGATCTAAATTTTTTTTCTATCAGACTATTTCCTCCTCCCCACTCTTTCAGTCTCTTCATCTCCTCGTCCCCCTCTTTCGTCCATTTCCTCCAACCCTTCTCTCTCACCATATCTTCCTCTGCCATACCTCTGAAAATCTCCTTCTCCCACTCTCTCTTTCCATCTTCATGTCCCCTCTTCTTTTCCCAACTGTCCACCACCCCTGTAAGCCTTCCAGTTGCTTTATACATGCCCCCACCCCTCTGTCTGTCCATTTCCTCCTGACGTACAGGGCCCCCATCAAAGCAGATCGATAGAGCAGACCGATACTACTCCAACACAACAGGCCTGCCATGCAGGGCAGCCTATATGTTGGGACCCAGAAAACCGTTTCTTGCCCCTCACATTAGGCTGACCTTCAAAGCAGGTCTGTTTATTTAGCAGGCTGATACTGTCGCCACACACACCGTAGCTACATACAAGCGGCTGTAAAATCACGTTTTTGCTTGGATCTCCACTCCTATTGGAGCTACGTGGTTATAAAGCCCACTGTACTGATAGTCGTGAAGCCTGCTGTTTCTGTGCCAAATGTGACTGGAATCGATCCAGGGGTTTGGGAGGAGAGCCCAGACATACATAGATATATTCTGCTTTACACACACAGACACAGACACACGCACACGCACACACGCACACACACACACACACACACACCTGTGCTCTGTCCCTAACTACCTCGTTGTCAACAAGGCATTGGACCCCTACCTTCTTTCCTTCTCTGAATAGTCTACATTATTGTAAAAGTGACGAAGTTAATTGTAGACCTAGTCGTAATGGGAACTAACTTGGCCAGGTGACCAGGTACTGCCACATTCCAGTTCAAACAGTTCAAAGTAGTATCTGTTGGTATCCCACAGCCCAAACAGGAAAAGCGACATGAAATATGCCTTCAGAGAGCCACGATGGCTTGCTGCTAACGTCATTAAATCTACTGACAATGGAAAGGAGGAACAAGAGACAGTATTAATGGAAATAGCGAACTGCTAAATCGGAATAAATCTATAGTGTGCAAATTCTAAGCTGAGTGGAAGTCAGATTGATAATCCAAAGAAGAAGGCTCGATGTGGACACAATTAATATCCGACTGATGATACTAGATAAATGTGTTATTAGGCAGCATTTTCTGAGATATTACGAACAATACAGGGAAATACTAACATTAGAAACCATCACGGATGTTGTTGCATACAGACGTCAAAGTTAGCAAGGAAATGCTGAAAAAAGTTGTTCGTTTACGGTATTTCGTTTTAAAAGGTGCCAGAATAAACGACATATTTTCAAAAGAGGAGCAAACTACATTAGATTTTTACCCAAAAAAATTAAGCATGATAATCAAAGCAGTAAGTGATTTATTGAGACGAAACGTGATTCCATTCAAATTACACTGTGAATACATGTCACATCAGTGCCAGTATTCGAAGAGTGTTGCCAAATAAATGTGGCGGTCGGTGTACAATGTTTGTGCTATGCCGGTTCATTGGCGCAGAGAGACGAAGCGTGGAACAGCGTTCCACTTGTGAGAATAGTGAAGTGTATGCTTGTTATTACCTCCTCTCACTGTTTCTCGGGATAAAAACGACGTTGCTGCCACCCTGACCAGGTTTTCACTTCACTTTGTCGGATAATACGTGCGTCCAAGGCACGAGTACAAAAGGCAGTACCGGTAAGACTATGTGCCATCTTGAGGGAAACAGAGTTACCGATCCTTAATGAGATGAATGAAAACGGTCCAGCACCTGCAGAATCGCCAAAGAATGGATAATGTCTTGCACAGCAGTAGTTCAGTATGCCACATTTTTATTAGGATGAACAGAAAAATACGCCAACAAAAAAAATGGTACCACCGTTGTTTTTCGTTATATGTCTGTACTTTACTGTAATACCTACAATGAACCAAATAGTCTTTATCATGAAAATACACGGAAAACAGAACAAAGGCTCTCCTGTAATGATATTTATCTCCTTAGCAAAGAATAAATATGGGGAAGATTACAATGTAGCGGAGAAATACTATTGTTGCTCGTGATCTTAAGTGACACTGTATTTTCAGCAGTTATGTTACTACTTACAGACATGTTGTGCTTTTTTTTTGTTTCTAATGTCAACAAACACTTTGAATCATTTATCTTTTATTTTGAGAGAAAAGTTAAGATATCCATACTCTGCCATGATTAGGTGTTGTATGAAGGTAACGCATTAAAACTGTGACATTATGATGTGCAGTATCACATTGTAGGATTCCAAAATAAAAGAAATCACAGATTTCGACCCAACCTCTAGGAAAATCTTAATATTTTCCCGTGGAAAGAACTGAAAAACGCGCTTAGAATAATTACTCATTTATCGACTTTTTTATTCAACCGCTGGTTCAACATAGTGCTTCCACGCATTTAGTTTTAAAGTCCTCGGACTTGTTTACATATGGAATATTATTGTTGGAATTACACCCATGGCAAATAAAAACAAGATAAAAATGACACGCGAATGTTTACGCAACGATAAGGTGAAACCAAGGGATTAGGCATTTTCGCAAACTCTGCTAAGGATGGCGCAGCAGCCGAGTACTGCACAATCTCCAGGCAATCTTTTTGACGCAACAACTGATACATGTGTAAAACGGTAAATCATATCTTTGAAGTAGTTGGCACTGTAGGAAGAATTGGAAAGATATGTTATCGCAAGAGTACTATATCCGCCATTTCTCAGAATAAGTAATCAGGCGTTACAAGAAAATACTCCACAGTTTTCCTCATTCTCGCTGGGGTTAACACTGATTTGCTCCTCGTTCACATGCACATATTTCTGACAGACAATTTTGTCATAGCAATAAACTAAATTACTTCCAATCTTCAGATTATTAACAAAGTTTGCCTTTGCTGTAAAGCAGATGTTGGAACTGTGATTCCCTTGTCTCACTCAGCTCGCATGCGTTTGGCTCGAAAGGACCATCACATTTGCCCATCAACTTGGCTCTCAACATACGACGGAGTTGTCGTTGTTGTTGCCTTCATTCCGTACACTGGTTTGATTTAATCTGTCCTGTGCAAGCGTCACCATCTTTGTTTAACTGTTACAATCTACATCCACATGAACTTGCTTACTATAGTCCTGTCTTGATGTCTCCCTACCATATTTACGATTCCCTGCATTACTAAATTGAATGCTACACGATGTATCCCACTAACTTATTCCTTCTTTTCGTCAAGTTGCGTTATAATGGTAATTTTTCCTTAATCACATGTAGGGCCTCTTCATTGGTTACCTGATTTACCCATTTTATCTTCAGCACTGATATGTAGCACCACGTTTTAAAATATATCGCACCCCGGCAAGAACCGTGACAACTCAAAAGTACAATACATGGCAAAACTTAATTGAAACAATTAATTCCATAAAAATTATACTGAAGTAAGTATTGTTGGCAGTATATTTTTCGTGCACGTTGGGGTACTGCACAAGCATTTTTCAGACAAAAACTAAAAATTTGTGTTTTCTGACTTGTGTCCGGTTTCTTGCCGGGATACGACGTTCTCTTCTTGTCGGTGCGGTTCACTGTCATCGCTTCACTCTCATGTAAGGCAACATAACAGACAGCTACTCTGAGAAACGGCTTTCTACTACATTTGTATTCTATGTTAATATATTTCTCATTTTGAGCAAAGCTTTCCTTGATATTTTCGTTCTTCATACTATATCCTATTTACTTCACTCGTTATTTTACGAAACTCATCTACAACTTGTAGCGTGACCTGCCTTCCGAGAGTCTGTCAGTGGTTGTTACGGGATACCTTCTCATTATTTCTGACAAGAGACCCACGATCTCCGGTGGATCTTTACAGGGTAATAATGTAATTATGGTTTATTCGGTTTACTATTGGAATTACCTGTGTTCCTCTGATTATAATTTCACAAGAGTGAAAAAGCCTGAACGTAATACAAAGAAGACAGAGTAATATGGAGACGCGAAAGTACTTTGATGAGGTTGCCGTCATCGAGGGAACATCTCACAAGGGAACCTCCCCATCGCACCCCCCTCAGATTTAGTTATAAGTTGACACAGTGGATAGGCCTTGAAAAACTGAACACAGATCAATCGAGAAAACAGGAAGAAGTTGTGTGGAACTATGAAAAAATAAGCAAAATATACAAACTGAGTAGTAAAAGTGTAAGATATGCAACATCAAGGGCTATTTAAGCTGAAGAGCGCCGTGGTCCCGTGGTTAGAGTGATAAACTGCGGAACGAGAGGTCCTTGGTTCGAGTCGTCCTTCGAATAAAAATTTTACTTACTTTATTTTCGCAAAGTTACGATCTGACCGTTCATTCATTGACGTCTCTGTTCACTGTAATAAGTTTAGTGTCTGTGTTTTGCGACCGCACCGCAAAACCGTGCGATTAGTAGACGAAAGGACGTGCCTCTCCAATAGGAACCGAAAACATTTGATCGCAAATTCATAGGTCAACCGATTCCTCCACAGGAAAACACGTCTGAAATATTCTATACGACACTGGTGACGGCATGTGCGTCACATTACAGGAATATGTTGTCGACCCACCTAACTTGCACACTTGGCGAATGGGTAAAAAGATTCTTCTACCTTGCCCGATTTAGGTTTTCTTGTGGATGTGATAATCACTCCCAAAAAAGTGGTGAAAACATAAGAGTTTGTCACATAAACGGCAACAAATGAATGCAACAGTTTCACAGTCGCACAGTTTTCCCTGTGCTCTGTCAAAACATACATTTTTAACGTTTTCAAGTTTTTCCGTGTGTAGACCGTCAAATCCTGCATGTGTCCAAGCAAATCTGAACATGTCCTGGAATTTTGGAGAGCGAAGTTGATCATGTCTGAGTGCATGAACTTTGATAATTGTCTGAAAATAAAAAATTAAAACTTTTCACTTGAGGGAGGATTGGGAAACCAGGGACCTTCCGCTCCGTAGTTGCTCACGGTAACCACGGGACCACGGTGCTCCTCAGTGTACACGTACCTTAATGTGACATATCTTGCACACGGACTACTCAGTTTGTATATTTTGCTTATTTTTTTCATAGTTCCATACAACTTCTTCCTGTTTTCTCGATTGATCTGTGTTCAGTTTTTCATGGCCTATCCCTGTGCCAACTTATAACTGAATCTAAGGGGGGTGCGATGGGGAGGTTCCCTTGTCAGCACAGCGTAGCGACGTTGCGCCGCTCTGCTGTTGCATTCAGTGCAGGTCACATCGCCCATCTCTTCATCAGCAGAACTATTACTGCCGTGTATCGCCGTTAGCGAAGAGTAAAGTGGGTAATAGTGTGATCAAAAGCAAGTGCCCTGAGTAAATGGAACAAATTTGTTCACAAAAAACGAGATACATAGCGTAAGCCGTCGACATTTGCGCTGTTGTGCACTACTTTCAGTGCAATATACATCCAAACTAACTGAGGCAAAAACAAACCGAGATGCAACACCTCTGTAACGAGCCACCGGAGATCGCGGGTCGCTTATATCAAAATATTCAGAAGGCATCCCTGAAAAAAGTCGCAAAGATTGTCGATGAAGTTCTGATCCACTCCGTGTACACGTGAAATACTGAGGAATCAGATGTAAGCAGTTCCACAGTTCCACGTGGACACATATGTACAACTACTGATCTGAAGTGTACAGGGTGCTGGGGAAATTCCGGGAGCGTAGAACGGAAGACGTTGAGTGTTTATCTTGTTATGGAACACAAAGTCTATTTTCATACTATTTTCCTGCTCGGTTGTGTATATTGTTTGCTGTATTTGCAATTAGATTAGATTCAGTTTTCGTTCCACAGAGCCAAAAAATGAAATAATCTTGGTGGGTGTAGAACATCAGAAAGTGTAACATAAAACATTTGAATATAATACTTACAACACTGATCATTTGTTAAGAGATTGTCGAAATAGGTGAATATAATGCTGTAATCTGGAACAGCTAATATTTACAGAATTAACACGCTGTCAGAATAAACACTGTTATGCACTAATAAAAAATTTATCACACACAAAATACCTAATCTTGACTGTTGTGACCAAGTGCTGTCACAACTGAAATCTAACAGATATTTTTACTTAAGCTGGCTTAACAGTCTCTGTTAAGATATTCATCTATGGAGTCGAAGTAGCTGCCTATCAAAAACTCTTTCGAACTATGTATAAACCGTGCTTTGTCTGAAACCAAGTTTTTAATTGTTGCTGGCAATTTATTGAAAATGTGTGTTCCTGAATCGATTTGGAAGCCTTACACTGCCTTGTCTTCAGGCTGTTAGGCATCGTTATCTAATTGTTTACTCGCACTGCAACAGGATATACTTACAGGTTTGTACCATTTCGATAACAGTGCCAAATTGCCTGAAGATTAAAGCATTAAGATGTGAAATCCTTCGTAATTGACTGTTAATAAAGTAAACATTTCTTACAGCGGAATGGAAAATGTGTGGATGTTTGTTTTATGCTCTATAAGAAAAGAATTTACAGTTGAAGTTCCCAGTATCCAGGCTGCGTCATAAAAAAGAAGATCACGCACACTCTTAAAGAGTTCAGATTCGCATCGACATTATGACCCTAATTCCAGATGTGCAAGAATGGGAAAGACAAACTCCTTTAGCCTGTTTGAGAGAACTATTCAGTGCTTAACGTGGAGTAATTTTAGCAAGGCATGGAAAACTTACAACCAGTGAGTCTGTCTTCAAACATATATGCACTCCTCTAGGTTAGCATCCCTAAACTTATAGCGCAGAGGTAGGCTCTAATCCCTGGCAGACACCTACGCTGTACGGATATCAGGACGTAACGACTCCCTTGGGAGTCTCGAGCCGAAGTCTCGCCTCCGATGAGCAGGTCGAAGCTCCAGGAGCGTGGAACGGCAACTGCGCGGCTGCGCAAGACGAGACGACAAAAAACGACGGTCGCTGCAAAGGTCAACAACTGGCGTGCTATGCGCCGCACATTGGCGCCACTATCCAACCAAACCGTTTACCTACACTTCCTTCCAAATACTGCCGTGTCCTCCCCCGCCCCTCCCCATTTTTCCCAAGAACATTAAAGAAAAGCAACAGTCTAACACACTGTCTCCGTTTTCTTATCCACAGTGATGTCAGCGCCGCCAAGTGGCCAGTAATCGAAACTTCTGTATACGAGGCCGGCCGAAGTGGCCGAGCGGTTAAAGGCGCTACAGTCTGGAACCGCACGACCGCTACGGTCGCAGGTTCGAATCCTGCCTCGGGCATGGATGTGTGTGATGTCCTTAGGTTAGTTAGGTTTAAGTAGTTCTAAGTTCTAGGGGACTTATGACCACAGCAGTTGAGTCCCATAGTGCTCAGAGCCATTTGAACCATTTTTTTCTGTATACGATATCGGGTGAATGCGAATACTGACGTTTATATTGATTTGGAACACAATTTTTACAATAGGAAGACAGGACTTGTATATAGTGCAATAAAAATCGACAGTAGCTGAAAAATGTCATAAAATTTGCCATTATTTAATTTCCTAAGGGCCTTGGGAGATACGAAACGGTACGTTACATGGTAGGTTATTTACGATGCTCTTGTAACGTACAGACATTAACTAAGTAATGTTGTTTTCATTTAATAACAAGAAATTGCTAGTAAACACCAGAAGACCTGACTTCTTGCAGAAAAACGTCGTATATCTACCCAACAAAGGAGAGTTCTGTTCACCACACTTTCAACCAAACCAGTGATTGTGGATTGAAGGAAATCTAAACGGAGTATAGTACCTATATCATTTAAGGTATTGAATAAACCACCACAGCTGTTGCTTCAGGGAAAATCACACATACGTGATACTAAATCGTCAAAAGCAATAAAACTTTTTCCCAATACAGAATAAACTAATTCTATAAACGTTACTAAATCTCAGACAGTAAGGGTAAGAATCTTCAACGTATTCGCTTTTGAAGCAAAAGCAATTACATTTACAAAAATATTTGTGTATTAGAAATTCGAGTGAAGAGTAAGAACGGCGAATCATTGAACTCCATAAAAATAACGAAGTGTCAGGGAAAGTGCCTATGATAATAACAACAGACAACAGAAATCTATGCATCTCATGCATGAAATATGTGTTTATATTCTCTTGCTTTCAGCGAAATAAGCTGCAAAATATACACATATTCGAATGTATTTCTTCAGCAATAAGTAGTAGCTTACGTCATTGAAAGAGTGTGATTCGGCTGTTTTTACATATATTTCACGATAATTCATCTCTCTTTGTGGTTTACTACCGCATGGAACGCAAACATATAACAACTATTTCGTTCATTACGTAGAAAATAATTAAAAACACACACTATCCTTACGACGCATGCGACTGCATTCTCACCGCTTGGAGCGCTAGTGTCGCTCCATCTGTCAAACTGTAACAACTTTCGCACCAGGGATTGTCATGACTGTATGTATTAGAGTCTGATAATTGGACTGTGATAAAGCTTTCGTCAACACAGTACTTTATTAGGCATGGTCCTGTTTAAGATGGTATGCCGTTGCCTTCCTCCGAGCTACGAACTGTCTTATTCAGTCAACGTGGATATCGCACCACTGTGCAACTCGGCACATTTGGAACTATCAGTCATTGCCAGAGATGAAATAACTGAAACCTGAAAGATAAAAATCCTAGGACTGACCTGGGATCTAATCCTGGATCTTTGGATGAACTGCTGAATAACATGGTTTACTTCCGAAGAGCTCCGTTGGCGCGTGTACCATGACACTAAGCTTGAGACGAGAACCTGAGTCAGACTTTGTTCGATTCAGCAAACAAATGCTTTCTTTCTTCTTACGTTAAGGTAGCATCGTGGTGGCAGAAAAGGGATTCGATAATAGATACATTATACTAATGAATAAAGGTCGGCAGAATATCCATAGCGTGCTTAATCTGTAAAGCATAACCATACAAAGGAAAAAAGTTATGTTACGTAACTCATTTTCTAAGCGAATATGGCTCGAACGCAAAAGAAAACGTTCGTTCGACAGATTCTTGAGTGCCATTCAAAGATCTAGGACCCTCTGCCGGCATTATTACTACTCTTAATAGAACTACAATTAAAAATGAACATGTCCAAACTACTCGATTCATAAAGCTGAATCAATAGTTCATTAGATTTTCCGTTAAATAAGTGTACGAAACGTCTTAGTTTGTATAGAATCACAATCTTCTTCGTCTATGCTGAGCTGTATGAAAGCAATACCCCTTTGGGTACTTGGTTTCATTATTGATATCAGCAAAGCCACACATAATGAGTTAACTTAGTTTTATATGTAAGTCACATATGATGGCCTTAGCTGAACCGAGATAATCATGAATAGCTTTGTCTAACACTACTTAGTTTACTTCATTTGTAAGTGGATAAATGTGGTGTGCGGGTATTGCTAAACATATGTGAGCAAATGGCTTCGTTCCAAGAGCCATTTTCAAGTGATAAAACACATCTGCATTGTGAAATACGACGTGGTTTAAAACAGCATTGTTAATATTGTGTTCTGTCACTTTAATGGCACTTTCACAGAAAAATTGCAGTAGATCGTCCTTTCTGATTTATGCCTGCACTACTATCACACAAAGACAATTCTCGTATCGCGATATCTCTTGAGTAATGTACTGGCGGCCTTTTGTCAAATCTTAAACAATTGTTTTGAAGTGTCACATGTTCCTCTTACGTCGTGATAAGGGTCTCTAAAAATGGCTCTGAGCACTATGGGACTTAACATCTGTGGTCATCAGTCCCCTAGAACTTAGAACTACTTAAACCTAACTAACCTAAGGACATCACACACATCCATGCCCGAGGCAGGATTCGAAACAGCGACCGTAGCAGTCATAAGGCTCTCTGACAGCTGAAAGAGGACGTCACACCGAGATACATGGACACTCTTCTCTCGGCTACGCGTTGGTCAGTAAAACAATGTCTGCCAGTATTCATTGTCTCAACTATCCACTGCATCTCCTACCAAAAAAGTAAGCATTCTAGATCAGCGAATGCTAGAGAGATCAGCCAACACGAAATTACGTTACAATCCTGCTGGTGCTACTGTTGGTACCGTGCATTGGTATCACTTGCTGGCTACTGCTGTGGCAGTCCGCCAGCAGTCAGCAACGGCCAGGTTCCACTGTTGCCGAGTGCGCACCTTTCAGGTTTTACTTGGCACATACATAGGAATACGTTTCAAGTGAGGAAGAAATTGGATAATATCTTCTATGTCTATGAATGCATGCGTTATTGCTGTACGAGAATTCACCTCATACTCTG
The DNA here is from genome assembly GCF_023898315.1 of Schistocerca nitens. Lineage (NCBI taxonomy): Eukaryota > Metazoa > Arthropoda > Insecta > Orthoptera > Acrididae > Schistocerca > Schistocerca nitens. Next base: position 770,826,101 of record NC_064614.1, read on the forward strand.
CTTCTTCACACTTCTGCGCAGGCACTCTTTACGAAAGTATTGCTTCTATTATTGGATATAGGTTTCGCCTTTTATGCAACACACTGTTTTTTTTCTTAGTACCCAAACATGTTTCGGCACTTCTGTGCCATCATCAGTGGGGTTTGTTTAGGTCGTAAATGATCTAACAAAATTAGGTCTAAAGACAGTTTTTGTTCTTACCTTGATTTTACATTATACGGTTTTGCAGGGCCATTTGTATGGTGACCTGCACTGATAGCTTATCATCTGCAAACCGAACAAGTAAACGTGAATTTTATCAGCGATTTAACACCTCCCTTGATTTTTGAAACGTGATTTTGATGTATCAAAATGTTTTGTGTATATATTTGTTATAATTCACGTTTTGTTGTGGCTGAAACTTCTTCTTTCGCGTTCTGAGAGTATTGCACACAAATATTAAATGTACGTTGTATATTTTTGGTTTATCAAACACCTTATCACTTCGCAAAACGGAATGTAAACGATGTAGTTGTGTGTCCGAACCCTATCGGTGCCCATTTTTTGCCGAGTGAGTTTCGCGACGAATTTGACTTTTGTTTACTTTAGCTCTCTCTCTCTCTCCCTCCCTCCCTCCCTCCCAATCCAGCCCCTCTTTTTCTGTGTGTGTGTGTGTGTGTGTGTGTGTGTGTGTGTGTGTGTGTGTAAGCTCTTTAGCTGTTTGTGTTGCATTTTCTGTAAAACTCCTGTAGTGTGTTAAATAATGTGCCTTTGCAGAGTATAGTGTATTCCTTTAAAACTTATTCGCCTTCTGCTATTGTCTGCTGGAAGTTTTCTTCTATTCACACACAATAAACAAATACCAGTGGAAAATGGTTACAGGACCCATGTGGTAGAGAAATTAGACCAACAAATTTGTTAAAAGAAAAGGAACAAACGAACGCATCACGCACGGACGCACGCACGCACACACACACACACACACACACACACACACACACACACACACAGAGAGAGAGAAAGAGAGAGAGAGAGAGAGATGAAAGTAAACAAAATTCACACTCGGCGCCAAACTCGCTCGGCAACAAATGAACGGTGTTACAATACACAACACATTGTTTACACTGCGATTTTTAAAGTGAAAAGATGTTTTTGTTAAACCAAAATTATACGAAGTACATTTAATATGTGTGTGCAGTGCTCTCTGAACGCGAAAGAAGGATCTGTCACAGTAAAATGTGAATAATAACAAATATACATGCAAAACATCTTGCTAAACCAAAATCAAGTTTTAAAAATCAAGGGAGATGTTAACTTGCAGATAAAAGTCACAGTTACATTGCTTTTCAGATGACAAGCAATCAGTGCAGGACACCACACAGATGGTCATGCAAAAGCGTATAATGTAAAATCAGAGTAAGGACAAAAACGAGCAAAAACTGTCTTTAGGGCTCATTTTTTTAGATCAATCACAACCTTAAGTATGTCCACTTTCTACAGTTTTTCAATAATCAAAACCCACTGATGATGGCATAGAGGTGCCGAAACATGTTTGGGTAACAAGAAAAAATTTACTGTTTTGCATAAAAGGCGGAACCTATATCCAATGATTTTAACTGCAAACATGGAAAAAATACAAGAGCTGCAAATCCAAAAGAAGAATATTACTTATATCTTCAATGGTCTTGAGTCTGTGCAAAAAACAGTGCAATTAGAACGGCTATTTATTTCTAAGAATTGAAGGAAAAACACCTTGTTGAAAGAATTAAAATTTATTAATGTTTGTGGAGTTGACTTTCTTCGGTGATTACATGTATAACAAAACAGATATGCGAAGTTGAAAGATGACGTCAAAAATAATATGGTAAGTCAAATGCTGGGGACAGTGAGCGAAATCTGCATTCTTGTTCTGAACAGTCTCTCGCTGCAGGTGTTCCCACACTAAAAAGGTAGAATCTAGTGATAATTACTGCCCAAACCTTTGGACTGTCTCTTTCTCAGTCAGTCTCTGAACTTAGGATATATACGATCCGCGATGAAAATCGGAAGGAAAGCAAATAAAATTACATAACTACAAAGGAGCCACGATATTTATAAACCACTAACTGGGAAATTCTTTGTCTTCGAGCGCAATGCAGTACGATTACTTTATAAGCAAGCATTTGCTTTCCTTTTGTAGTGGCTACGTTATCATTTTGTACTTAACCATTTACTCATAAACAACATGGAACCGACAACAGCAGGTATGAGTCTAGTGAACGCCGCTCTGCAGGGAATAGTGCAGTGTTTTAACGACGAGATATGTTTCTATACTTGGCTGGGGCACAGTTCTTCTGGGTGTGTTGTCAGTAGACTGAATAACATTTAGTAACGCACAACGAGATAAAACTGTGGTCAGTTTGATTGTTGTCAGCGAAGCTGTTACGCTTTCGCGATTATAAACGTCAACATTCTGAGTACTTAAACTCGCACCCATTCTGCGCGTTACGGACGTATGTAAAATTGTCTTTAACAGTACCAAATTCGTTGCCACTTAGAAGCTCTATCGGATATGGCCGATTCCTTCACCGAGAAGACTTTCGTAGTTCCCACATAATTCTTGATCGCACAATATGAATACAATGAACTTCGAGAAATACAGACTGTTGAACGTGTTTCGTTCTTTGAAGTGCGAGGTCGACGGCGTACACGGCGTAACAGAAGATAGTGAATACTACTGGTTTGTGGGATATCCTCGCACTTAATGTGAGGGCAGTCTGCTCGTCGGCAGAAACGGGAAGATGTATGACTCATACAACTTTTGCGTGGCAAAATTGTTGCGACAATATTATCGTTCGGTGCCCGCCTGCGCCGCGTTTCGTTAGCACTAGTGAGTCTGTTGTTTGCCTTTAGACCAGCTGGGGAACAGCTGTTACTGTGCCTCTTCGCTTCCAAAAGACCCAAATGCGACATTCGGATTTTACGCCTTTTCGCCCGTTCTTAGAATTTTGGAGGTTGCGTCAATCTCATGTCGCGAGTCAGTAATCACTTGGTTAGATGGTGTTTGTGTTTTCATTTCAGACAACTTATTAATAATGTGGCTCAATGGTAAAGTGCCCACACAGTCAATCCAAAGATAACTGGTTGGATTCCTAGTCAAGCCTAAGCTTTTTATCTGTCACTTATTAATTCTTTCCACTCTGGCAATGTTTGCTGATGGCAAAAATGACGAGTTTCACCGTGGTTCGGAGCACACGTAGAACTGTAGGTCCTTCCAAAACTGGCTGATTAAGTCAGTTAAAAGTTAGGGGGACGGCGACGGCATGCCATTTCGAATAGGACCATACCTAGTAAAGCACTGTGGTGTTAAAACAACCATCGGGTTAATCACAGCCTTACCGTGACCCTTACTCGCTTGCAACTTTTCATTTCTAGAAACAATCACTAGCAGTATTTGTAACATGGTCATTTTCATTATTACCTTTATATTGCAGAGGATTTGGAAAATTTTAAGGTATAGGAAACAGCTGATTTATTATGTTATTACTTCGTTCTACAACACAAAAGTAAAATAAAATATCTGTAAAAATATAAAGGTTTCCCTATTACTTGACAGTTGAATATGTTCCCTCTTCGTTTAATCGTGACTCATAAGGTTCTTTCAAATAACAAATGTTGTAACAGCTATTCTCATTAACATACTCATTACCATATTCTTTGTGTTGTCGTTGTTGTTGCTGATCCGTGTGGCTTCCAGCCTGGTGAAACACTTTCGATTTGACGCCACTTCGGTGGGTTGCACCTCAGTTCCGCCACATGTTAACTCAAGCTGATTCTTTTGTGACTAGAGTCTGAGTAGATCCGTACCAGGCCTTGCCACTAGAGGGAAACATCAGAGGGGATCACCGGCAATCGAACGCAGGGCATCCGCTTTAGTAGCGAGAATAATTAACTACTTGCCTATCCAGGCGACACTTTTAAGTGATGTCCCAATGTAAAGAGATTAAGGGAGGCTAGATTATGTCCCCTCTGTCCTCTAGTGAAATATGTGCCTAAATAGTCTAACTTTGTTGTTCGCAATTTTTTTCATGGAAAGAGTGAAAAATTAAACATTACGAAGCTATCAAGGTTACCAGAGACAAAGCACAAAGACAGCAATACAAGGGTAAAACTCTCACCTTACTGAGACCGGCCATTGCCCCGAGGTTATCTAGAGAAACCACCCAAAATCTGAACTGATATGTCGAGACATGGATCTGAATCCCGCCCGTCGCGGAAACGTGTCCATTGCCTTTAATTACGACACCTTATAACTCGCTAGAGATCAATAGATTGGAGTAACAATTCAGTATGATACATCGGGAAAGAGACTGACTGATTCTGAAAACGTTTCGGTATTTTATGAAGTGCTTAGGCGAAGCTGTGGAAAAGCTGAATGAGGAAGGTAGGACGAAAATTTGAGAACAACTCTTCCCGTGTTCCGCAGAAAGGATTGAACTACCGTACTACCTGCTCAGCGGTCTAACTAAACGGGCCACGAAGATGTTGTATAACATCTTCGGCATAAAGCTCATCTGACCTGCTAGGACATATCCTGCTTCGTAGCTGAGGATTTCGCGCGCACAGTTGTCGGTACACCTACAGGTCAGCCGCCTCCGCAGCCGACATTAAAGCGCACTCTACTGCAGTGCTGATCGACCTGGATTTCGAATCCGGGTGGAGTAAAAATAATTCCAACGCAAGTTCTTGGCCGGCAAGGGTAAGAGAGGTGGCGATCTAAAGTTCCTGATCAACAGACTTTGCGCCATTCCACACCCACCCGCAGTGTATCACGGAATTGACAGCTTGTGGCAATATTTATTGGCCCTTCGGACGTGGGTGGCAAGGGGCAGTCAAGAAGCCGTCGCGCCTTTACATTATATATATACGACAGACGCCACTCAAATATACACATTCAAAAATACGAACTTATGACACATCTTTGTCCATGCATTTCCATGTGTCCAAAAATGTATTTCCCTTCCGAATGTTTGTCACGGCTTGTACGACTGACAGAGATCAGGGTCTGTCAGTAGTGCCACATAACCTATAACTTCAACTCGACAAAGATTTTCAGTTACAGTTACAGAAAGCTATTAGGTCGTAGGAACAATAGGTAAATCACATTTCAAGGCGACAATGACAAATATGTTTTTCGTTTCGGAAAAGTCATCTTGATAGGATAATGAACTAGTGGGGTGGTCATGATTCTTATTTACGACAGTGTTGCATATAAATTATCGAGGTAGTAAGTACTTTAAAGCCGCGCGGAGTGGCCACGCTGTTAGAGGCGCCACGTCACTAATCGTGCGACCCCTTCCGACGGAGGTTCGAGTCCTCCCTCGGGCATGGATATGAGTGCTGTCCTTAGCGTTAAATTAGTTTAAGTAGTGTGTAAGTCTAGGGACCGACGATCTCAGCAGTTTGGTCCCTTAGGTATTCACACACATCTGAACATTTTTCAAATAGTTTATAACAAACAAGACAGCATTTGTAATACGATGATATGCAAAGGGAGTCTCCTAGTTGTGATTAGTAAGTTATCACCGTAAAGTATAGATATGAAGCCGGGCATCCATGATGCCCTTTTGCCACTGATAGTTACGTCTCTTTTACGTTAAAATTTTTCACAAATAGTAAGTTTTAGCGCAAAGTACGTACGCTATGTCAGGAGTAGGTTGAAAAACCTTTCTCACGATACCTCATTCATCCCCGTACAATTAGTAATTGTTGAGAAAAAGGGATGTCGACTTGAGAAATAATATATGATTCATCCCTCTACGGTTTTTGCGGATTGATTATTTAAAGAAATATGTTTATTACAATCTGGAGTCATTCAATAACACTTTTTTTATTTAACATGTATGTCTCTACCGACGCGGAGAATATTTTTTTACGTTTGATATGTAATGACTCAGCTGACAAGAAATTACTAAAAACAGTGTCTGACTAAATATTAACGAAACGCCCGTTACTCATTCCACTGATCTAAGCTGCACACACTTAAAATACGAGACATGGAAGATATCGGAATAGCACCTAAGAGGAAGACTTGCACCAGGCTGTAAATCAAAAGAATAATAAAGAAACCATCTCTGTGTGTGTGTTGTTGTCTTCAGTCCTGAGGCTGGTTTGATGCAGCTCTCCATGCTACTCTATCCTGTGCAAGCTTCTTCATCTCCCAGTACTTACTGCAACCTACATCCTTCTAAATCTGCTTAGTGTATTCATCTCTTTGTTCCCCTCTACGATTTTTACCCTCCACACTGCCCTCCAATGCTAAATTTGTGATCCCTTCATGCCTCAGAACATGTCCTACCAACCGGTCCCTTCCTCTAGTCAATTTGTGCCACAAACTCCTCTTCTCCGCAATTCTATTCAAAACCTCCTCATTAGTTATGTGATCTACCCATCTAATCTTCAGCATTCTTCTGTAGCACCACATTTCGAAAGCTTCTATTCTCTTCTTGTCCAAACTATTTATCGTCCATGTTTCACTTCCATACATGGCTACGCTCCATACAAATACTTTCAGAAACGACTTCCTGACATTTAAATCTATACTCGATGTTAACAAATTTCTCTTATTCAGGAACGCATTCCTTGCCGTTGCCAGTCTATATTTTATATCCTCTCTACTTCGACCATCATCAGTTATTTTGCTCCCCAAATACCAAAACTCCTTTACTACTTTAAGCGTCTCATTTTCCAATCTAATTCCGTCGGCATCACCCGACTTAATTCGACTACATTCCATTATCCTCGTTTTGCTTTTGTTGATGTTCATCTTATATCCTCCTTTCAAGACACTGTCCATTCCGTTCAACTGCTCTTCCAAGTCCTTTGCTGTCTCTGACAGAATTACAATGTCATCGGCGAACCTCAACGTTTTTATTTCTTCTCCATGGATTTTAATACCTACTCCGAATTTTTCTTTTGTTTCCTTTACTGCTTGCTCAATATACAGATTGAATAACATCGGGGACAGGCTACAACCCTGTCTCACTCCCTTCCCAACCGCTGCTTCCCTTTCATGCCCCTCGACACTGTGACCTCTCAGAAATCACACTATCTACTTCCAAGTCATTTGGGGAACTCTCATTAGAGACGAAGGAGACATCAGGGAGCTCGGAGTTCTCTTAAATCTGTTTGTAATACGAAAACAGTTTCAAAACGGATCTGGACTTTCCGCCTCGTATGTCGTGACAAAAAGAGTGCAGCGTGTGACGCGTGAGCTCCGTGTATGTTTACAAGCGCAGCCACATGCCCGAGGCCACCGGGAAGCGAGCGGCACCGTAGAGCACGAGGATGATGCTGGCCGCGGCGGGCCTGATGTAACCAGGCTTAGCGGAGACGGCGAGTACCCGTACCAGCAGCAGTCACTTTCTACAGCGGACACCAAGGCCGGCTAACTGCAGCTAACGGGACGCTCCCGGCAAGGCCGCCGCCGATCCACAGTAAACACGTCAGCACAGCCACACCAGCCGCGCTCTTGGTACTGCGATATCCACGGCCAACGCTGCGTTGAAGCAATGTACACTAATGAGCAGCTGAAAATGAGGCATCGTTCTACAATAGCACGTGGCACCTTCATTCGCCCCGAGGATGACGGCGAGGCACTGAGTGTTGAGGGCCCATACTGATCCTTGACTGCCCAACTCCCGTCCCCCAACTCATGGAAACTCTTTCGAGCTGTGTCCACGAAGTGTATATCTCACACAATAAGACTGAGCTGAGATTACATGGGGAAGAGGGAGAGTGGGGGCGGCGTATCTGTACTTGAAATCATCCCGACAGTTTTCAAGTGTGGAGTGTTGCATGGTCTTTCTCGAGATACAATTCTCCTGCGGGTTGTACGACAAAACCGACGTGCTTGGATGTAGTAATGTACCAGTCATGTGCGTACTAACGTCACTGCGAGAAGGCCTGGTCGGGAATGCCGCAGCAAGAAATAATATATGACAAAATTAGCCAACAGCAAATGGGGAGCCACACATAAGGTGCTGAGAACCACAACATAGGAACTGCGCTTCTCCACACCGGAACACGTTTGCTACGTGTGCTCCAAATCTGTACATGACAAAAAGTTCAGCTTAAACTTAAATGAAACATGACAACGAATGGCCAGTTGCATTAAACTCACGTCGCTGGACGAAATACAGAAAGCGGCCGGATTCACAGACCCCAACAAAGTCTTGAAGAAAGAACGTAGTCGGGCCTCCAAGCGACTAAACTCCGCTACAGGAGGCGCCCAACGGCGAAAACTTGAGATGGACTATTTGGAGGAGCCTCATCCGCATGAGAGAGACTGGGCGCAGTGCCAGTGAAGGCAAAGCTGATCTAGTGGTGCCTTCTAAACGAATACACGTGATGGTGCCATCGGGATATGGAACATCAGCAGACCTGTCCTAAGCCGGCCGCTGTGGCCGAACGGTTCTAGGCGCTTCAGACCGGAAGCGCGCGGCTGCTACGGTCGCAGGTTCGAATCCTGCCCCGGGAATTGATGTGTGTAATGTCCTAAGGTTAGTTAGGTTTAAGTAGTTCTAAGTCTAGGGGTCTGATGACCTCAGATCGTAAGTCCCAAAGTGCTTAGAGCCATTTGAACCTGTCCTAATAGCTCCAGTAAATGTCCCGTCCATGAATTATGGCAGGGAAACAATAGAGCATTGGACACAGCTCAATTTTGAGTTGAAAAGCTGTGATTCCTGGTCACGAACAAGGAAGAAAGAATAAGGGGAACAAACAGATGCACATGATCTCAGAATGGATTCCTGTATCGTTTCCCGATGGCAGGCGCATCCTGCGTATCCCTGGGGACATTGGCCATACGTAACCGCACCGCTATCTGCGTGAACGGTGGCCTTTTGTCAAGCGTGATGCATGGTTTTAGCCGTACCGGTACCCTGGCGTGCGCGTGTACCAATGTATCTGTTGTCAGATAAATGCCAGTTCAGTTTACTCCAGAGGGACAGCAGAGAAAAGTACACAACACCAACCAGGACGTGGCAGTCAACTGTGGTTGTCACGTCAACACCGGAGGTGGATGTCATGGTCGCTACTAAAACTTCACTGTGTTTCTTTCACGTACCGACGGTTACGTGAAAAATGGGTTGTATAGTGATGACTAAAGGATGTAACTCATGCAATGAGCGTCTCATTTGGAGAAGTGCTCTCACGTGATTTTTAATTTTTATTCTTTTAATTTTTTGTTAACGCAAGTCTTTGGTATTTCTATCATTTACTCACAGCTCTGTTTGTCAGCCGATTCTACAGCATATCTATTTAAAAGAGTCAGTGGTCAGTTAGTTGTTCAAAGGAGCGTAATAACTGATATACGCTTTTATATACTCGCTTTTTTATTCTCTCTCTACAGTGAGACACAGTAACGGCACGTTTAAAACACACACCAGTGCTCGAGACGAGCCTGAACCCGTGGCCTCGGCGTTTCGAAGTAGCAACGCTACCCCGAGATTAAAGACTCCAGCTAACCGCTGGACTAAGTGGAGGACACGCAAAGCAAGCTAAATCGTAGCCGCACAAAAGCTGAACTACCGGCACACTACGGCATTCCGAAGTGCAGCCGACGGCAGAAACTATTAGCGCTTGTGCAAGAGGGAGACAGAGGCTGCCGTGGCGGCCGCGGACGCATATTACTTCAGGTATTGATATTGATCACTGCCTCGTTTGAGTAACGGTCCACCGAGGGTCAGTTGATTACAGGGTCGTCCGCCACTCAAAATGTGAATTGGCGACCTCTCCGAACGTGTCCCCCCTCCAGCGTTCCATTTCCTTCTGTCATTGGCGCACTTGTGTTCCTTTGGGCTGGACATAAGTAAAACGAGGTCGTAACCCGTAAATTCTAAATGTCAAGGCAGCATGTGTCTGGTATTTAAAAGTTTGTCAAACGAACGTCGTGTCAACATACAATGTGACGATGGCACTTCTTTAAACGAGTTACAGAAGTAGTCTTCAACGACCTAATGTTATTTGTAGGGAACTGTATTTTTATTTACCTCCTAATAACAATGTGGAAAATAGAAACTGCGGAGACATTTTATTACAAGGGCGACTGAGGACTCTTGAGTTATATGTTTTAAGCTGAATGCATAGTACATCACTTTTTATAAAAGAAAACTTGCTGCTATTTGCTTTCTTACTGTACGCCTTCAGTTCGCAGATTTTTGGCTGTTTCTGAGCACCGAGTGAATTGTCAGTAGCGGGATACCTTACGTCACGCCACAGAAATATTTTGTACAATACTACGGAAGAAAACTGGGCCAGTAAACTGTTCGTGTTAGCAGTCTTGAGTACGTTTCACTATTTTGATTGGATGCTTTTGTGAAAGCGAAGGGACAATGTACGTTGGCACCCCACTAACGTGTTGGGTAAAACTCGTCAGCAGAGCATTCCGAATTGGCCACTTGATCACACCGGACGTCGTTAACCAGCCGTACTGAATCGACGCTAGTCGAGCTCAGTTTCCTGCGCTGGACGTTAGCATCAGTGGATTTTTTACCTCAATACGTAGGATATACTGAAAATGATTATTTGTGATTCTACCTCACATCTGACCCATATTTTGGACAGAAGCAAAAAATCTTACGACTGTAGTCGCATTTTATCTGATAAAATCTTATTATTCGTGTTTTAAATGCACAAAATTCATGTGTCATTCTCATATAGCCTGAGTTAGGTTAATAGGGGTGCAGCACTTCAGCATTATGCAATACTGCTTGCTAATTATGCACGGTATAAGGCAAATGCAATATAAGCTTCTGAAATATGGCGATACAGAATATACGAAATGTTAGATTGGCGGATCGGACAACTATTGAATAGGTACTGAATCGAATCGTGAATAAAACGAATTTAGGGCACAAATTGATTAAAAGTAGGAGTACGTTGATAGTACACATCCTGATGTCTAAAGGGATACTTACTTTGGAAATGGAGGAAGTGTGTGTGTGTGTGTGTGTGTGTGTGTGTGTGTGTGTGTGTGTGTGAACGGGGTACAAACTGAGGTAGAGGAAGAAAAGGCTTGAATGCAGCAAGCAGGTTCAATGGCAGCAGCCACCTAACAGTGTTATATTTACAACATTAGAGAATGTTATGGTACAGCAACAGGATATACTTGCGGGTGTTTCATTTTGATAAGTGTGCATAAATGCCTGAAGATGAAGCCATGAAAGGCTCCGAAATAGACTGCAAGTAAAGTAAACGACAAAAACAGCTGAGTAGAAAATCAGTATGAAAATACAGTAGACAGGGTACTCCACAATAAAATAATTTACAGCTGAAGTCCCCCTAATTGAGCTACGCGATAACTGGTTTGTCTTCTCGCATCGATACCAGCACCTCAATGATCCAGTATACACTGGCGCATTTTTTATTAGTAACTGTTAGGGTATTCAATCAGTCAACGAGCAGAACGTACGAAGCGTTTGTCAGCCTCTAACACGAATGTAAAGCTTCTATAATGGCCGCGAGTTACGCAGTTATGATGCTTCCCTCCGCTGGCAATCTGAGTAACTCAGGCTTTTGCAAAAAAAATGGTTCAAATGGCTCTGAGCACTATGGGACTCAACTGCTGTGGTTATTAGTCCCCTAGAACTTAGAACTACTTAAACCTAACTAACCTAAGGACATCACACACATCCATGCCCGAGGCAGGATTCGAACCTGCGACCGTAGCAGTCGCACGGTTCCGGACTGCGCGCCTAGAACCGCGAGACCACCGCGGCCGGCGAGGCTTTTGCAAACTCGGGTAGTAGAACGTGCTAAAACGTGCTTGCTTTTAGTTCTTTTTTTTTTAAAAAAAGCAAACTTCGCCGCATTTGTACCTATCAATTATTATCAAGTCACGAATTAAAAATCAATATGAATTCTGCAAAAAAGCGATGTTGCGAAACGCATTCAATAAAGTTCAACACTGCTGTTTTAGTGAACAAAATACTTTACCGAGTATCGGATCAGATTTGCGGTCGTATACAGAATTCCCTTACAAACAAAATTTAAAACGTCCTTTTTGACGGAACAAAATCGACAACTGTAAAAGTAATTGCGGGAGTACTCAAAGGAAGTGTTCAGTTTATATTACTGAACTAGTGGATAACGCTGGAGGTTTCGTAACGCTCTTGGCGGACGAAGGTGTTGTCTGTAGGAAGATTGTAACACCAGAAAACTGTAGCGAAATGCAGGAAGACTTGCAGAGGATCGGTGATCAGTGCGTGCCCCTGAACGTAAACAAATGTGATGTACGGCGTAGAAACAAAAGCGAATAGATCCACTACTAGTCGATTACACTATTGTTGACAAATCACCGGAAACATTAACTATCCTAAATTGCGGCCTAAAGTGGAATGAACAAACAAAACAAATTATAAGTAAAGAATATTAGGGAAATGTAATTCATCCACAAAAGAAGTGTCTTACAAAACGCTTTCGACCGTTCTGTAATATTGTGCATCAGTCCGGGGTTCTTACCAAGTAGGATTAATACGAAAGATACAGAAGATCCAACGAAGAGCGACGCATTTCGCCGCGGAATCGTTTACTCGGCGCTACATGAGAGGCGTTGTGCATCACGGAGAGGTTTACTATTGAAATTTCTAGAGCGTACGTTCGCAGAAGAGTCGAGAAATATATTACTTCCTCCCTAACATGTCTCCCAAATGATCACGACGATAAAAGCAGAGAAATTAGATGGCATGCGGAGCTTTACCGACAATGTTTCATCCCATGCGCCATTCGCGAATGGGGCAGGATACAGGGGGCGGCTTGTGGAATATGAATGCAAACTTAAGAATGAAGCAAGTGGATAGCTGCGCCAGGTGACGCGTGGTACTTGCATGCAGTACTGCCGTAACAACTCTCGTTGTAATTGTCTATGTTTTCCAGAGGTAGTATATTACGCTGGGAAACAAGGGAATTCAAGCTGTAAGAAAGGCAGAACGGAGCCGTCACGGTAAGGTGTGAAGCAAGCGCCGTCGGCGGGAACCACGCCCAGAACTCCCTGCTATCGGGCTCGTATCGCTTTCTAGAGAGAGACACTTCCTGGTGCCCGCTACGACGGAACGCTGCTAAAAATGAGAAGCAGTTTCGACACACGGCCCGATTGCGCACCTGCCCATAACCACTGCAATCAACATCAACGGGGCGCCACAAGCCTACCGCAGATACCCGACGCCCTGTGGTATGCCGTAGTGAAGTCGTCACAAAGTGGGTCCACGTTGTCTTACGTAACTCGTGCTGCTCAACTCTCTAGCTCCCGTCGAGAGAAGACGATTCGTGCCGGCCTTGCGAATCTGCAAGCACTGACCGCGCGAGATCCAGCTTCCTTTGTTCGTTTACGAGATACAAAGAGCTGTAGATAACGGCGACAACGTTGATGCAGTGTTTCTTGATTTCCGGAAAACCTTCGACACAGTTCCCTAACTTCCGCCGGAAAACTAAATACAGCAAATTCCCATTTATACGGGACCCGAGACTGCACGGATAACCCGATAACATGGATAATCCTAATTCACGTGTTTTCACCTGATACTGCTATATACTATTTTTACAGTACATGCTATATATCACGTTTAAAAGTCGACGGCACTACTAATGCGCTACGCGCCGAAAACTGAGAAGTTATAAAAGCACACTTAAAACACTACATTTGGTATCACTTGCTATCAGTTCATTTTCAGGAAATAATAGTCTACTCAATTTTTTGCTGAATCTTTTTTCATTCATTTTTCCCTCACTTCAGTTCTCATTTTCCTGAGAGTCAATACATCGGTATAACCAAATGAATTATTTTTCTGCTTTCTGTAACAAAAGTTCAACTCATTTCAGTGAATCGGCGTGCGTTATGACGCGATCGTCGACCGCCTAATCTTCGCTCTCTTGCTTGTTCACTATGTCCGGTCACTTAGCTGTTCCAATCTCCGTTCATAGGCGCTATCGTCTGCAGGGTGGTTTACATCAACCGAAAGTTGTCACGATATTCAGGGGCACTTGCAGATGTTTGCTGCCAACTAAATTTCCACAAACATAAATTGAAAGAAATGCGTGCACATGGACCGGAAAACTGTTGTCTTTGATGCAAGACGCACGATCAGTTATCGGAATCGCGCTTAGCGATCAAGCACATACCCGAATATGTATCTAGTACGATTTGAGGAGGAACGACAACGTAATCCTTGCCGCAGGGAAGACAAATTTAACAGAAGAATCTCAAGAAAACGTACGAAGCAGCAGTTAGACCGAAGTCTCTTGAAAACATCTACATTCTTGATTATTATTCGTGCGTCACAGCTATACTGAAGAGGGAGACAAAAAGATGCGGTGAGATATTACGGTTTAACGTCCTATCGACGTTCAAATGCAGCCTTCATTGTTGCCAGTGCGTAAGAGAGAATCCAGCTAAATGGCGTTCTACAATAAGCCATTTTGCATTGAAATAAGCTAGAGTGTACGGATATTTCATTATATTTGTACATGTTAACAGGCGTGTAATTAAACATTACGAACTTTGTTGCACGATCGAATGTCTATTATTTTGTTTTAATGTGCTGCGCAGTCACTATGTTTGGCGGGAAATCGATTTTCAAAATTTATGCTTTACCTTAACCACTTTCACGAGGAACCTCTGTCACTCACCTTTAAATAAAGGACCATTTAATAACATTCGAGGCCCGCATCTCGTGGTCGTGCGGTAGCGTTCTCGCTTCCCACGCCCGGGTTCCCGGGTTCGATTCCCGGCGGGGTCAGGGATTTTCTCTGCCTTGTGATGGCTGGGTGTTGTGTGCTGTCCTTAGGTTAGTTAGGTTTAAGTAATTCTAAGTTCTAGGGGACTTATGACCACAGCAGTTGAGTCCCATAGTGCTCAGAGCCATTTTTGAATAACATTCGAGGCTTATCGCTACCGAGTGAGAAACTAAGAGGGCATGCTGAAAAGTAATGCCTTCGGATTTTTTATGTGAAAACACTTAAAGCTTTCTCAAATGAAACACACGTTATTAGCATTCTACATTTTTATTCTTCGTGCCTACATGTTTGCAACATAGTCACGCTGACGACGAACACATTTCTCCCAACGAGAAACCAGTTTGTTGATACCGTCATTAGAAGAATATTTGGTTTTATCGATGTGGCTACAACCTCACTTCTGCTTGCATCGCTTCACCACTATCAAAGTGAAGTCCTCGAAGGTGTTCTTTAAGTTCTGGAATCAGTTGAAAATCGGACGGGGTCAAATCAGGACTGTATGTAGGATGATCGACGACAGTGAATACAAGGGGTCGGATTCTTGCAAATGTTAGCACACGGTGTGTCATTCAGACGCCCAAGTACCCTCCAGGACACACCGTACGATGGCTTGCGAGTACAGTTGAAGGTGCAGAAGATATAAATGTGCTGCCGCACACTTATTGCTAAAAGGTATTCTGTTTATGTCGAAAGTTCGAGGCGAAGTAAGGATCACCGGAATTATCGTTCAACACTTCGCGTCCTTGACTCCATGTCTTGTTTGATCTGCGTAACTGATAAATGCTAAGAAAAACCCATTATGAACCCATCACGTATTTCTGTACTGCTCTCAATAAGTTTCTTACGTAATACATATTAGGCACTGTCCTGTTCGCTCCGATAGAGGAACGTTGCCATCCAAGCGGGTGCTTGTTATCTTCGCTACGTTTCCATATAGAGTTGCTGACGTCCGCATCGAGTGTCGATTCTGCTGCACACTCTCTTCTCTCTTGCGTCACTCTGTTTCTCTCATTAAGATTAAAATAAGATACTTGACAACTGTGATATTTTACTTGTATGTTAGATGCTTTTTTTATAGATTGAAACAAGTGTCCTTTTACCAATTACAATTTATTTCCATACGCTTTTCAGAGGTTTTTTACTTTCCTCATCCTGTGGATGTTCGTACAAGGTGATTATAATAAACTTTCAAAACGCTGTAGAAATAACACCACTGGTCAGAATGGCGTGAAATTGCAACAGAATATTATTGAAGAAGGGGGATTACGTAAGGCAGAAGAAAAAAAAAAGTGTAAAAATTGATCAAAAGATGGCGCTGTACATGTCAGAATAAGTAAATGAAAACACCTGTCATGCGCAAAACCCATTTAAGTTGGTATGAACATGCCAGGTACACGGCTTTTCCTCCTTTCGCGTCTGCGACTTTCGTGATGACTGTCTCAATGCAGGATCGCGCTCTGCTGGTAAAGCTGCATTACAAGAATGATGACTGCACACGTCGCTCTGCAGAAGTTCCGGACACTGAAGGATTTCAAGGAGGCGTTGGTCCGATGACTGGCGTGGTCTCGAGAAAATGATTCGGAAATTCGAAAAGACGGGTTCTTTTGATAGAGGGAGGAAAGGAATTGATTCGACGTCAGTGGAAGCAGTGGCCACAGCAATGCAGGAGGAGACGAGTGGTGATGCGCAAACGTGTAGTGCACGGAGAATTGCCCGAACATATGGACATACCCGTGAGCACGGTGCGTAAAATCGTACGAAACATCTTTCTTTGCTATCCATTCAAAATTACCCATGTGCACGAGTTGCTTCCTGTTAACCTGTCAGCAAGAGAGACCTTTGCTTTAGAATTTTATGGGTTTATGGCATCAGTTATCATAGGGCTATATTTTTTCGAAGAGACAGGTGCTTCCGGTCCAGTTACCTGTACCGTCACTGGTAAGCACTACGAGTGCCTTTTGCGAAACCACGTCATTTCAGATCTCCAGCAGCGTCGATGTGTGTACGGGATCATTTTCATGCAAGATGGCGCACCTCCGCACATTGCAAATCCAGTTAATCGGCTGCTGTAGCGCCATTTCGGAAATGCTAGAATTATCACCCGCCATTTCCATGCAGCCTGGCCGTCCCGATCACCTGATCTTAATCCGTGTGCTTTCTGGCTGTGGGGCTATCTGAAAGACGTTGTGTTCAGTGTTCCGATTGCTGCATTGAAGGCACGCATTGCGAAACATATTCCGAACGTGACCCCGGAAACACTACCATCAGTTGTGGAACATGCTGTTTCTCGGTTTCAACTTGTTGCAGAAAAAGGTGGACAGCATACTTAATATGTTTTGCGTCAGTCGCACGGAAATTAATAATCCGATTTGATTTTGATTGAAGATGCTTTTTATGCGGTTTTTGGCCTCAGGACAAAACCCGATGTGAGTGATGATTTTTATGCGATTTTTGGCCTCAGGACAGTTAAAAACCGTTTTTCCCATCCGATGTGATAAGACCTTGTCGTGGTGAATGGGCTTACGTAACTAAGAGTATCTATCACACCAGTACACACATGCATACTGAGTAGTACAGTTTGTTTAACGTCAAACGTACACCTTAGGCATTGTTGTCCGATTCATTTGTTATTTGTAGACGACCACTATTAAATTATGATGCTTACAGCGCCATCTTTTGCTATATTTTGTAACTAGTTATTTTTCTTCTGCCGGGGGGAGTGGCTGCGCGGTTTGAGGCGTCATGCACGGACTACGGGGCCCCTCCCGCCGGAGGTTCGAGTCCTCCCTCTGACATGGGACATGGGTGTGTGTGTTGTTCTTAGCATAAGTTAGTTTAAGTAGTGTGTAACTGTAGGGACCGATGACCTAAGCAGTTTGGTCCCTTAGGAATTCACTCGCAACACGCATTTTTCTTCTGCCATACGTTTTCCCCCTTCTCCGATAATATTCCGTTGCAATTCGACGTCATTCTGACTAGTGATGTTATTTCTACAGCGGTTTGAAAGTTTAACTTTAATTATAATCACCTTGTATATTAACACGACATGTATGTGTTGTGTTTACGACTTTGAGATAATCTGTGGTTCCATTGCCTGTCATTTTACATCTCACATAATATCACATGCACTTTATAAACAAATGCTTGTGACATTAGATATGAAGTAACACGTAAAGAAAAGAAAAGAAAAAAAACAGGCGCCTGTGAACCACTGGAGGGGACCCACACTTTTACCCCAAGGCCGTACGCATAACACATGTATGTCGTATTTATTGACTCAAACCTACCTGACGATAGAGGCTGAAACCCGTAAAACTCACAGTGAATGAAAGGAATTGTGAGTGGTAAACTTATTGAAAGAGAACAAAATCTGTCGCGACGGCACGGTTGGAAAACGTTCTCGGACTTCTTGCCGCGTCAGTTCAGGGTAAAACCTCTACCTTTCCACGGTTACCGCCATCCCCTTCGTCAGCAACAGAGAAACATAGTGCAGCGGGTCACGCTACTGGGGCGGCATGGGTCCACATAACTGCCGGTACCTTCCACGACCTGAGTGACTCTCTTCCTGCACCTCTGCACCAAAACAAGCTGTTATTCAGATTTTGACAGGTGGCCGCATTAATGTGGGTGGAGCGTGCATACAGGAGACAAAGCGCGCACACACACACACACACACACACACACACAGGCGTTAGCGCAATCGGCTGGATACATACCCTTTTAACAGCTACAGTGCTATTTTTAATGGATTTTCAGTGGTGAACCCGCAAAATGCTGTGTAGTTTTGTGTATTATCCAAAGGTCTGCCAATATTATAGTTCTAGCAAGTCAGCCGTTTGACTGCAGAATGAACGAAAACATAATTTAAGGTTGTACTGACGTCGAGTTAATTATAGAAGGTATTTCTTGTCATTGGAGACGAGATGACTTAGATGGTTGGGTGCAGGGTGGGTGTGGTTCAAATGGCTCTGAGCACTATGGGTATTACCTCTGAAAGGGCACGGCTGACTTCCTTCCCCATCCTTCCCTAATCCGATGAGACCGATGACCTCGCTGTCTGGTCTCCTTCCCCAAAACAACCCAACCCCAACTATGGGGCTTAACTTCTGAGGTCATCAGTCCCCTAGAACTTAGAACTACTTAAACGTAACTAACCTAAGGACATCACACACATCCATGCCCGAGGCAGGATTCGAACCTGCGACAGTAGCGGTCGCGCGGTTCCAGACTGCAGCGCCTAGAACCGCTCGGCCACAACGGCCGGCGGTGGGTGTGGAGGGTGCAACAGCCGTGACATTATAGAAGTAACTGTGAACCTCCTTCTTCTGCATATTGGTTGTTCACGAAGTCCAGATTGTCGCTAAAGGAGGGTGGCGGGAGCGGGGGTGGTGGGATCTGCGGGGGGGGGGGGGGGGGGGGGGGAGAGAAGAGGAGCGGGAGGAAGGCAGAGAAACTATAGCGGTGTGGAGAAAACAAGCTGCGTCTTCTTCACGATGCTCTGACACGGTATAACAATCACCTCGTTACGGCTGCAGAACACACAGGTACTTTATTGTCAGATCGCCAATGATGGACGCGTCGGGATACGACACACTCGAGGCCCGTAGTTAACCTGCCTTTTCATATGATCCAGAACTGGCGAGTTCACATTGCGAAGAAACTATATCTTCTAAGCGCTACACATTATAGTACATCGCCCCTGACAGGTGATTCTAAGCAAGAGGTTGCGGGAAATTACGACTGCCCGATCCTCTAAATGCAGCCGAGGCACGTTCATATTATCAGCACAGTAGTATGCATTTAAGTTCACAATACGAGAGAAAAATTATGCGTCGCGTTGGGAATGAGATCCCTAAGTTGTTGGCGAACGTCTGCCAAGGTAACGCTAGGCTCTCTGAAAATCATTTACTTGGACGGAAAAAAGACGCATGGCTCGTGGCATTCATGTGCGAGCTGTTTTCAAAGACGCCACAGCGAATTTTTCCAGTTTTTGGGAAATCAAGCATATCCCATTTTTTTCCTCGTATAGACTTCAGCAATGACAGATATCTTCTCGTACTGAACAGTAAGAACAAATGTCAAATGTGTGTGAAATCTTATGGGACTTAACTGCTAAGGTCATCAGTCCCTAAGCTTACACACTACTTAACCTAAATTATCCTAAGGACAAACACACACACCCATGCCCGAGGGAGGACTCGAACCTCCGCCGGGAGCAGCCGCACAGACAGTAAGAACGTTTCCGAGAACACTAATATAAGTGTGAGAAATCTTTGTTTCAGTCGAGCAGAAATAACGTTCATGAGCCTACATTCTCTAGTAATCTTCGCCACTGTAGTGCAGTGTGACCGCCTGCCTGCACAGACCGCTGTCAAGGCACACTGTACGCATTCAGCCGTTGCAGGGGCAGCGGCTGATAACACGAACGCGAGCGCATGGAGTCGACGTTTCCTCGTCCAAGGGCGCGCTGGGCGCTGCAATGTTGTAGCAAAAGGCAAAGTGCGCGCTGCTTTCCTCTGTGGACTTGTAGTGCACCAATTGCTCAGCTAAACTGTTTACAAGGGGGTCAAAGTCATAGACCATCAGCGTGGACCATTGCTCTCTACATGTAGGTGCATTTCTTTAAAAAAATTATAGGATGAGCAATTTTCTAAAACCGTCATCATTTCCAATTACAGAGTTCTAACGAATCTTAGCGGACAGATCTTACGTAACTCCTCCAGAAGACAGTAGTTAACTGAAAATAGATAAGGTTTTTAAGCTTTTAAAATACGACCATATCAAATAGTAAGGCGACAAAAATAATACTAAGAGGTACAATTGGCAGAGATGTAAGGGAAATATCTTATTCAACACCAATAGTATCGAAAATGTATATGGAACGATTAGGTAAGCATACTGTTTTCAGAAAGAGAAGGAAACAATATGTGCAAGAAATTCAGTTGTGGTGGTGGTGGTACGTCACTACGGCACCGAACTGCTGAGGTCATCGATCCCTAGGCTTGCACACTACTTAATCTAACTTAAACTAACTTACGCTAAGGACAAAACAAACACACACACACACACACACACACACACACACACACACACACATATATATATATATATATATATATATATGTGCCCGAGGGACGGCTCGAACCTCCGACGGGAGGAGCCGCGCGAACCGTGGCAAGGCGCACATAGGCCGCTCGGCTATCCCGCGCAGCAAAGTTCAGCTGTATACAGATCAATGATAATATCGCATAACTGGCTGAAAATTAGGAGATATTCAGCGCAGTTCAAGAAAATGAAGAACAGCTGTGAACAATATATGAAGAGAAAAAATAGAAAGAGAAAGGCAAAGGCGACTGACAGGGAAAAACTAACAACGATTAATGTTAAAACTGGGAGAGAAACGGTATAGCAGGAAGACAGTTTTAAATATTTAGGATACAGAATGAGCAGGTACGAAGAAGGAATGAAACCAAGGAGAATAGCAAAGAAAATGTTCTCACAAAAAGTGTACAAACAGCTAAGATAAATGGAGTGTTTCATATAGAGTTCAGTCTTTCATGCGAAGATGTTGTAAAGAACAGCGTTGAGAGCAATTTAAATGCGAGTGTAAAAAGTACACAGAAGATGTAAACTAGAAAGAAAAAACAAGATATGAGAAATTATTAAAAAGAGTGACAGAGGACAACCAAGAAACTGTTCAATAATAAGAGGATTCAATAGTAAAGGATGTTGTCAAAGGACGAACAAGACGACAGATGGACAAATTCCTCACGCTGCGGAGGGGGAAGAATGGAGAAGCTAAGCTTACAGCGAAAGACCTACGCCTGAAGCCGAGCACGTGATGATGTGGGTGGTGATAACGAAAAAGAAAATATATTTTTTGTAATGTAGCTGGAAAAACACGATTAACATTCTTCGGACTCGCGGGATAATTAATTAGAGGAAATCTTACACGGGAACCTTGTCATCTGGAACTTGTAGACCTGTAGAAATGTTATACGAGATTTATAAACGGTAGATAAACAGGTTAACGAAGATAATATTACATGGTGGCGTCATTTTCGTTACTGAGCCGACACTTGGAACATAAATTTTGACTTTATGTAATACAGAGTGACGTCCTATCGTTGACTGTGACCTTAGAAACGCAACAAAGGTTTGGAAGGAACTCGGCCTCCAAAGAACTGCTCCGGTATCAGTCTGAAACGATTAAAGGATTACACGGAAAGCCTAATCAGGTTGGACTGCAAAACATTTGGACCAGGCTCCTTCTGTGTGGAAGTACAATACACTAAGCAGTGTGACTCTCGCGATGTGGTGCAACGGTAAGAAGCTGGACACGCATTCCGAAGGCCGGCGGTTCGAATCTGCGTCCATCCACTCAGATGTATCTTTTTGCGTAATTTCCCGAAATAGCTTACGACAAATAGTGGGATTCCGAGACTGTGCTCATTCGCTACTGACTACTCCTTGCTTTTTCTTCGGTCAAATGCCTTTACCAAAGCTACGGTCCGAGATAATACGTTGAGAGTGATACGACGAGAAACCTACAACAGTATCATAACCGTAATACGACTTTACGTAATAACCGCCATGTTTCCAGGTTGAATTGTGATCACAAATTCAAGAAATTTGTCTAAACTGGAAGAAATTAATGACGTCAAATTTGTACAGTTACTGTCGGTGCTGCATTTTTGTTTCTTGGGGATATTCACTAGGATCTGGGAAATAAAATGAAGAGGACATAATCTGTTGTGACTGGACTAGGAAAAAACAAGAAATATCATATCCTTCGACCCACGGTAGGATCTCTTGAAACATTCGATTCGATCATCTATCACAGATGAGTTTACTGAGGCACTACCGAGTCCCACCACGTAAGTCCACCTTCAAAAGTTCTGTACTCCTTTCAGAATTTTCTGATACAGCACTCAAGCAAGAGGAACATCCCATAGCGTACTGTCCTTTCTTTTGCCTTAGATATAAACCGAGTGAGAAAGAATGCCTGTACGCTACCACACGAATTAGAATTACTGTAATCTGTGGGATATGAAAAAGGTACCTAAACTCCGTATTTCTGTCTCGCCAACTACTGAGAAGAATCAATTCACTGAATCTCTCCTCCTGCTGGTTTAGTTATTATGTTATGCTAAGTCGCCGTTAAACTCACGCAAAATATTTAATTTGCGTGAAACGTATAGAGCGATTTTGACATACACATTATTAAAAGTGCAAACAGTAACAGAAGTAGCTACAGTTTTGAATGGTACTACAATAAAAAATCACCACAGCGCTAGCCTCGCTTTAGTCCACATATGCTGCTTACCACACATGTCGATCCCGCTCGGTGACTAATATGTTGGACGGACCCGGAAAACACAACAGCCGAGGAGAATGGCAGCAGTTATATGCACAGCCGCTATCGTCGGCTTATCGGACTTCGATGTCTTTATCAAGGCAGACGCACGTCAACCTCGCACAATCTTCGCCTATCACTGCGGTCTACTGTCAGGATTTGACCAGTTGTCACTTCCAGTGACATATGTCAAACCCAATCTGACGTCATGGCCGCGCCTAAAGTCACAATGCCCTCCACCGCGATGAGGTAGACCACCTTGTAACGAGGTCGTCACCGGTCCTGAACAGCTTCCATGGAAGTCACATTAACATGTGGGCGTCGCCTACTGTACCAGTACCCTTTCTTCCTATCTTGTACGCCAATGAACTGCAGACAGGGTAGAACCGTAGAATTTAATGCATTTACTGAACTTCTTGCTGAATTGAGGGATGCCTTACAATCCTTACATCTTCCGCATTCCGTCGGTGTGCGAAGTTCTTTTGAAACAAATTGCATACTATTGTCATGCAAGAGAAAGAGAGAGAGAGAGAGAGAGAGAGAGAGAGAGAGAGAATGGGGCGTGGGAAGACCACTCACTGTTGGTAAAACTCTGTAAGAGCTCTAATTTCTCGGATTTTCTAGTCGTGGTCATTTTGCGAGACTTGTGATGTACATCATCTCACTTGTTTGTTGAGCATCTCCGTAACGCTCCAGTGCCCATCAAACGACCCCGCGACGAGTTGCGGTGCTCTTTATATGTACTCTTCTCTGAACCTGTTCTGTTATCCAATTTGATTAGAATACGAGATTGATGAGCAGTACTCAAAGAAAGGTCGATCACTTGCTTCGAAGAGCAATTGTATTTCCTTAAGAGCCTCTCCATGAATCTTAGCCTGGCATTTCCTTTTCCTACAGTGTGTATTATGTCGTCATTAGGTTTCACGTCGCTCTGGATGGCTATTTCTGGCTGTTTTACGGTAGTTACCGATTTCAGTGATTTGTCGTCAATAATGTAATTGAACAGTGGTGGATTCCTCCGCGTATTTATCCGCAACACGTTACATTTGTTTCCGTTCAGGGTCAACTGCCACTCCCCGCATTAAACGTTGATCTCTGAACGTCTTCCTGCATTGTGTTCAGTATTGCGTCGTTGTAAACCTTCCTACAGGCAACAGAATGGTCCGTGAATATCCTTACGGAGTCTACAAAGTCATCCACTAGATCATATACATACACCCTACACACTGGCGGGCAAACCGTAAAGACGAAAGCAAATTTCGCATGATGTGTCACTGCTAAGTAATAGCTCGATGAAAATTGGACCATATAGAGAAAGAACTGGTACAGTATAGTGCAGAAGATAACAAAGAAATACGGCAAGAGACGAACAGAAATGACAAAAAATGGCTCTGAGCACTATGGGACTTAGCTTCAGAGGTCATCAGTCCCCTAGAATTTAGAACTACTTAAACCTAACTAATCTAAGGACATCACACACATCCATGCCCGAGGCAGGATTCGAACCTGCGACCGTAGCGGTCGCGCAGTTCCAGACTGTAGCGCCTAGAACCGCTCGGCCACTTCGGGCGGCACAGAAATGACAATTTTATTCAGAGACAGTACCAGGTGTAGAAGCATGAATTCGGAACTTGCTTCCAATAATTACATTTCTGTTGTCTGAAACCGATATACTGTTCAAAATAATCCTCATTACCACTTTCGTATGTCTCCCAACTATCTGGCAGGTTATGAATGCCACGCAAAAGAAGGTTCTTCTTTTGAAGCAAACTAGTCAGCTAGCCATTTTCGTACATTTCCATACGAACTGATGCGTTGTCCAGCGAGAGCGTGTCCCAAGGATGCAAATGGACGATTATCGGACGGAGCCAAGTCTGGAGAATAAGCCGCATGCCCTAGTATTTCCCAACTGAACGCCTCGATCGCTTCCCTAACCCGTTTTGCTGTGTGTGGTGGGACGATATCATGGAGCAATATGCCTTTTTTCCATATTCCGGTAATTTTTCACGTAATGCTTCATTTAAATCGATCGTTTGGTATTGGTAGCGATCAGTGTTAATGGTTTCATCAGGTTTTAGCAGCCCTGGTTTCTCTTGTCTTGTCCTCGCGATCCCTACGTGAGACGTATGTCGGTGCCATTCAGACTGCTCTGCTGTCTGCAGGGAGCGTCAGTTGTGTAAACATTCCCAATAGTGTTTTGCGAAAAGAACGTCGTCTTCTCCCACTTTGATCTAACGTGCCATCTCCGTAGTACTCGCGTGCTTATCGAACCTACCGGTAACAAATCTAGCAGCACAGCTCTGAGTTGCTTTGATTTCCTTTAATCCGTCCTCGCTGAGATCCCAAACACTCGAGCAGTAATGAAGAATGGGTGGAACAAGTGTTCTGTATGCGGTCTCTCTTACAAATGCGCTACACTTTCCTACATTTCTCCCAATAAACCGAAGTCGACCATCCGCCTTCCACACAACCGGCCTGTCGTCGTCGTTGCACTTCATGTCGCTTTGTAACGTTACGCACAGATATTTTATCTACACTACTGGCCATTAAAATTGCTACACCAAGAAGGAATGCAGATGATAACCCGGTATTTTGAACAAATATATTATACTAGAATTGACATGTGATTACATTTTCAGCCAATTTGGGTGCACATATCCTGAGAAATCAGTACCCAGAACAACCACCTCTGACCGTAATAACGGCCTTGATACGTCTCGGCATTGAGTCAAACAGAGCTTGGATGGCGTGTACAGGTACAGCTGCCCATGCAGCTTCAACACGATACCACAGTTCATCAAGAGTAGTGACTGGCGTATTCTGACGAGCCTGTTGCTCGGCCACCATTGACCAGACGTTTTCAAATGGTGAGAGATCTGGAGAATGTGCTGGCCAGGGCAGCAGTCGAACATTTTCTGTATCCAGAAAGGCCCGCACAGGACCTGCAGCATGCGGTCGTACATTATCTTGCTGAAATGTAGGGTATCGCAGGGATTGAATGAAGGGTAGAGCCACGGGTCGTAACACATCTGAAATGTAACGTCCACTGTTCAAAGTGCCGTCAATGCGAACAAGAGGTGACCGACACGTGTAACCAATGGCACCCCATACCGTCACGCCGGGTGATAACGCCAGTATGGCGATGGCGAATACACGCTTCCAATGTGCGTTCACCGCGATGTCGCCAAACACGGAAGCGACCATCATGATGCTGTGCATCCAGGTTCGTCGTTGAGTACACCATCGCAGGCGCTCCTGTCTGTGATGCAGCGTCATCGGTAACCACAGCCATGGTCTCCGAGCTGATAGTCCAAGCTGCTGCAAACGTCGTCGAACTGTTCGTGCATATGGTTGTTGTCCTGCAAACGTCCACATCTGTTGACTCATGGATAGAGACGTGGCTGCACGATGCGTTACAGCCAGGCGGATAAGATGCCTGTCATCTCGACTGCTAGTGATACGAGGCCGTTGAGATCCAGCACGGCGTTCCGTATTACCCTCCTGAACCAACCGATTCCATATTCTGCTAACAGTCATTGGATGTCGACCAACGCGAGCAGCAATGTCGCGATACGATAAACTGCAATTGCGATAGGCTACAATCTGACCTTTATCAAAGTCGGAAGTGTGATGATACGCATTTCTCCTCCTTACACGAGGCATCACAACAACGTTTCACCAGGTAACGCCGGTCAACTGCTGTTTGTGTATGCGAAATCGGTTGGAAACTTTCCTCATGTCAGTACGTTGTAGGTGTCGCCACCGGCGCCAACCTTGTGTGAATGCTCTGAAACGCTAATCAGTTGCATATCACAGCATCTTCTTCCTGTCAGTTAAATTTCGCGTCTGTAGCACGTCATCTTCGTGGTGTACCAATTTTAATGGCCAGTAGTGTACTTGACTGTGTCAAGCAGCAGAACACGAATACTGTATCAGAACATTAGGCGATAGTTTTTCCTACTAATCTGCGTTAATTTTCATTTTTCTACATTTAGAGAAAGCCGCTATTCTTCACGACAAACAGACATTCTGTCTAAGTCATCCCGTACGCTCCTACAGTCATACAACAACGACACTCCCCATGCACTACATCGTCATTAGCCAACAGTCTCAGATTACTGCTCAGCCTATCCTTCAGATCACTTGCGTACACGCTTACTATCCTTCCCTAAGGCACCTTCCTCTGTGATGCATACTCGCTGTCCAGCACGACGTACTGGGTTTCACTAATTAGGAACTCTTTGAGATACGTATCTGAGAATCTAATCCTTAATCTCGGACCTCAGTGTGCCGTGTGGCAGCGTCAGCTGCTTTTCGGAGATCTGTCAGTATGGGAACTGGTGGCTGCCCTTCATCCACGGTTCGAAAGATACCGTGCGAGAAGCTGGCAATCCGAGTAGCACAGTCGCAGCGACGGAGGTGGCTGGGAGAGGGCTCGGCGTTCCGTAGAGCCGAGTCGAGTCCAGCGGCGACCCTGGCAGCCTTCCAGCCGGTCTGGGCGTGTCTGGTCCACAGCTTTATCCTCGTTTCGCTCTTCGGGACCTTGAAATCCACCTCTCGCATCACTGCCCACCAAGGACGACTGCGGCGTTAGCGGACCGCCACCTTTTTGCCCTTTGGACATTTCGCTGCCTGCCCTTCCCCTCGTCTGCGGCCAAACGTGGAAAGATCGCCCGAGCCGGACTGGCGAGTTTCTCGTCCCGCACGCCAATAAGAACAAATCAGCGAGGCGGGTAGTTACGGCCTTCCGTAGTTTGCATACTGTTGTGCATAATTAACGGCTTTTCTGCGCAGTAAATCTTCCTATCGTTCGCAACACACGTGTGGAAGGCTGCAACGATAAACGTGCTGCCGTTTAAGGGATAAAAGCCGTAATTCCCTCGGTCAACGGACGAATGCCCACACAACCGCTCCTACAGTCCTTTACTGCGCTGGAGGATGAGAAACGATGGGGAAAAAAAGGCTCGTCGTTGACGCTTGTGCCTTCTGAAGCTGCCCGTGCAACCATGGAATGCTTCCATTTGAAAGTAATCACCACAGGCGTTAAGACATTTATCCCACTGGGAGACAATTAATTAATCTCATAGAACGAGATCGGCCGCTGACGGATCCACAACCGTATCCATTTTTGCAGTTCCTCGTCCGACTGAAACCGATGTCCACGCATGTTGTTCTTCGGGTCACCGAAGATGTGAAAAACCACCCTGTGAAAGACCCAGGACGCACGGAGGTTGTTGCAGTGTTTGCCAACCAAACTGCTGAGGGGTGTTTCTATTCCACACAATTCAGAGAGACCCACGGAAAATGGCAAAGCCAAGAATGGAAATATCCCACATCTCCTCCGCCAAAGAAATCCAAAGCCGTACATACAAGTTCCCGTAACGTAATGATGTCATCTTCCTTTGACTGCAGGGGCCCTCTGCTCGTCAAGTTTCCCGAGCTGGGAGCCACAATCAATTCGAAACCCTATGAAGACACTTTGCACAAACTGCGACTTGTCATGATGTCAAAACGCCCGGGAACGCAGTCGGATGGAAGCATCCTGTTGCATGATAACGCCCGCCCTAGCACTGCCAATCGGACGAAGGCTATGCTTCAGCGATTCGGTTGGGTAACCTCGCAACGTCCTCCGTATGTCCCGGATCTTTCACCGCGTGATTTTCACACCTGAAGGCATACATGCGTGGTCGTCTGTTTCAGTCGATCGAGGAAGTGCAAGAGTGAGTGTGGATCCTTCAGCAGCAGACCGCGTTCTACGTAACAAGAATTGGTTGTCTCTTCTGCCAGTGGAATAAAGCATGTGGTGATTACTTTTGAATGAAAGTAACTCAAAGGCCCCGTCGTGCCGGCTGGGCAGTTTCCATTTGACTGCACCTTACACTTCTGCTAAATGGAACTTCGCCTAGTGGCGTGCCGGCCGGTGTGGCCGTGCGGTTAAAGGCGCTTCAGTCTGGAACCGCGTGACCGCTACGGTCGCAGGTTCGAATCCTGCCTCGGGCATGGATGTGTGTGATGTCCTTAGGTTAGTTAGGTTTAATTAGTTCTAAGTTCTAGGCGACTGATGACCTCAGAAGTTAAGTCGCATAGTGCTCAGAGCCAGCCTAGTGGCGTAACCCAGGTTACAGTATTCCAACTTTTGCCAAATAGAGATAGTAAGACTAAAGTTCACAGTGCTGCCGACTATAAGGTCATTAGAAATGGAACACAAAGTCGGAATGGACAACGATACAAATTTCATAGGAGAAACTCCCATATTTACGATACCTAAGCAAAACCGATACCTTGATGGCTGGATGGAGATATGAAATATACTCTTCCCGAATCTGATTTAGTGCCTTCACCATGGCGCCACATCTCTCTGATCGCCAAAATGATTTTTTCTTCATAAATTGAAAGTAAAAAACTATGGATTAATATTCATTCAAACAAATGTTACTCATGGAATGCCGCTCTCTGTACGAAACGCATTTGCGTCACTGGGCTGCCGCAATTTTAGTTAGTGTGCGTACCACTAAGCATTCAGAAACAACCCATTCTTCTGTAATCCTTTACGTCGGCATTGTGCATTACTTTATGCCACTAAATCGCGATTCCTGTAAAATCAGTACATTTCAGATTAGAACAGCTGGCTGCATAAGCAGTTAAAGCTTTCTCGTGCCGTTAGTTCCGTTAGCTTCCAGCTTATACTGTGAGACTGAGTTTAGTGCTTAGTACAAAGTAAGCGTCATCATTTTCTTGAAATAAAAACAATTTCAGATCTTGACTATATGGAAATAGGGATATTTGGATTTCCCAAAATCATTTCACTTAGAGTGAATTTTTAAGGTATTTCTCACAGAATTAAAACGTTTTAAGTCCCAACGAAATTTTTCCGAGGTATCAGCAAACACTGAACTTTACTGCCTGGACCAAATGGTTGTCACTAGATGATTTTACTTACAGGAACCTGCGAGAAATGGTAACGTCACACATGACGTTTCTTCTAAAAGCGTGTCACGGTGAAAAGCGCCACTGCTTCCGGTAGTAACGAATGGGGGACAACGTCCAAACACCACTCGCGAAGGGAAAAGTGGTGTGGAAAGTCATAGGCACGTTGTAAAAGACTGCGCGAACGTATTGCAAGGCGAGATTTCCTAGAGTCACGGACGGTGCTGATGTTCCAGTGCCGATAAAGGTTAATTGGCGCGTGCATGAGAGTGAGTGCTATGTACGCGGGCACAGCGAAGAGTTTGCTGTTTGTCTTTCATTGTGAACGCGAAATGCATTCAGTTACGTGTAAAGTATGAAGTCCTGTGAAACTAGGACGGCGCATTTCTTGCATACACTACCTGTTCTCTCAGTAACCGTCGGTCCAGTTACTGTTACAGTCATTTTCGTCTCCTTCTCTCAGAATTTACTCAAGAGTATGGTATAATACATTAACCCGTAAGAGGATTTGTATGGAGTTGCCTAATGCAGCCATCATTTTTGTCTAAACATGCGGCCCTACACAACAACCGTGTCTTAAAAGCACTGCTGGAGAAAAGAGACTCACTATGTAAAAATATAATCATTATATAGATAAATAATTTGCACCTCATGGTACAATAGATACTTTTTGCGGTCAAAACGTCGCTCAGACAAGTGCACCTAACACTGTAATAGCCTCTGATAAATATTCGCAACACTCATCTAGCATCGCCAGTTTTAAGTATTTTATCTCTGTAGTTTATTCAGAAAAAAACGAGATACCAACCATACAAGATTATTTACAAATACTTGACCAATAACATCGAAGCTATCTCTTTAATGGACCTGCCTGGCGCTTTAAATTCACCGTCGTACGAGCTCATCAATGTGCAGTGAAGTGCCGTTCAGATGGCATTAATAATAATCGATAAACTACACGCGCGCACATGCGTCAGATCATTGCTTTCACTAGGACCGTGGCAACGTTACGCTCTGTAACACAGCATTTGTTAAAAGTAGGCATTAGAAAGCCTATTAATTTACAAAAATTGCCTCTGATCGAAATGGTGCCGTGGGACCAAAGTCCGAACTAGTCTTCCGTCAGACCGTCACTTTTTTCCTATCGCTTTGCTCAATCGCCCAAAGCTAATGCCGGAACGGTTATTTCGAAAACCCATGGCAGATGGGTAGATCACATAACTAATGAGGAGGTACTGAATAGGATTGGGGAGAAGAGGAGTTTGTGGTACAACTTGACCAGAAGAAGGGATCGGTTGGTAGGACATGTTCTGAGGCATCAAGGGATCACCAATTTAGTATTGGAGGGCAGCGTGGAGGGTAAAAATCGTAGGGGGAGACCAAGAGATGAATACACTAAGCAGATTCACAAGGATGTAGGTTGCAGTAGGTACTGGGAGATGAAGAAGCTTGCACAGGATAGAGTAGCATGGAGAGCTGCATCAAACCAGTCTCAGGACTGAAGACCACAACAACAACAATGGCAGGCGAAAACCCTTAGCATTTTTCTTTCCCCATCACTGTTAAAGTGAGCTTCGCCTCTGTCTCGAATGACATTGGAGTCGCCGGCCCTTGTGACCGAGCGGTTCTAGGCGCTTCAGTCCGGAACCGCGCTGCTGCTACGGTCGCAGGTACGAATCCTGCCTCGGGCATGGATGTGTGTGATGTCCTTACGTTAGTTAGGTTTAAGTAGTTCTAAGTCCCATAGTGATTAGAGCCATCTGAACGCTGTAGTCAGGAATCTTCTGTGAAGGGTACTAATCAGCCCCACAACGCTTCCTAACATCCATCGCTGTCAGTTCAGTAGGGAGTGGCGTTCGTTTGAAAGGCTTTATCTTGAACCAAGCACGATATCACTATATCTCTACTGGCATCGAGGAAAACCAAAGAAATTGGATGGAGTGTAAAAGTAAGAGCCATAGCTTTAATCACACAAGATTAAACTATTCGGCCTCTCTGTCTTTCACATACTTATTTTCATCAATTTTCACGTTTGCAGTGTTGTCTCGAATGCGACACCATCTCTCTACACAAATGTAGTTGTACAAAGATTCAGTAAGTGATAACACTCCACGATTAAATTATTCCACTGGTAGTGGCCTAATACTTCGTTTATTTTTCTCCTGTGTCAGTCTTTAAGCCTCTGCATATCCGTATATGCTACGCTCCACGATCTCAAGCTTACGAGCACTGCAGTGCTTTAAACACTGCAGCGCGGCACGTCAGCTCGGTCCCATATAATTCCCCCCGTAAGGATAGCGTTGGTTTCTTTCTTCGTACTTTACGACCTAACATTATTTTTCTGTTGAACTCATTGTCGACAAGAAATTCTAATCTTCTCATCTTCCTTCAGACAATCCAAATATTTCACTAATCTGAACTTGATATTTTAATCCTTTTTTTTTTCTCCTTGCCCATATTCGTAATCTGATATTTTCAACAGTACCAAAGTGGCTACTCCCGAACTTCGTACTTCACCCAACAAAGGTGTCACACCATCCTGTAACAGCCGTTCAACAGAGTTTTCTTGTTATCTATTCTTCTGAGTGATCTTTCAGTTCACCTTCTATAGCACAGCATTTCAAATATTTTCCAGCTTCTTTGTCTGGCTTTCCCACGGGACGCCTTTCACTTCCGTAAAGCGCTTTGCTCCATGCATTGCTCCATCGTACGCACTACATTCGAATCCCACTGAGGACCCAATTTCAATTTGCCGTGACGTTTCGAACGACGCGCACTGCGCCCTACAGTGAAACATTCATACTGGAAGCAACATGCTGGACTGTATCCAAGTCGTTTCTCCACGTGTGCTATTATAGCAAGGTCAGCACGAGAACTACTGTGAAGCTTGAAATGTAGGAGATGAGATTTTGGCGGAAGTAAAGTTGTGTAGGCGGGTTGTGAATCGTACCTGAATAGCTCAGTTGGCAAGAGCGATTCAACTTGGAGTCACGGTCCAGCACGCAACGAATTTTCAAAACCTTGCCGTCTCCGCTGCAGGTGAAAAATTCATTCCGAAAATAACAAATGTTAGACATTCAAACTTCCATTACGTTGTACTAGTTTCCTCTATAGCAGATAAATTTGAACAACGAATGCAGTACATCAACAGATCATTTACAACAAGAAGAAAATTATATACAATGAACATCCCGAAAAAAAAAAAGTACAAATTACCAGCGAAGTCACTCACCCTGCTCGTGACTTTTTCTGTACATATGAAAATTGAACGCCGGCCGGTGTAGCCGTGCGGTTCTAGGCGCTTCAGTCTGGAACCACGTGACCGCTACGGTCGCAGGTTCGAATCCTGCCTCGGGCATAGATGTGTGTGATGTCCTTAGGTTAGTTAGGTTTAAGTAGTTCCAAGTTCTAGGGGACTGATGACCTCAGATGTTAAGTCCCATAGTGCTCAGAACCATTGAAAAACCATACTTGCTTCAGAATTTCAGTTGAAAGAAGAGTTAAGAATATTAGCCACGCAACATAATTACGTATCGCTCTGCCTACTATCAGTAACTGAAAACATTTCATTATCTTGAACCGTTCGCAAAACGGAAGAGGGTGCAAGTTTTGAGTGATCCACACCATACAGCAAAGCGTGTAAATGATAACCGAAAAGACACAGTTTATAGTTTCCCGCCGAACTTTCATCTTTATGTCATTCGCCTATG
Source organism: Schistocerca nitens (assembly GCF_023898315.1). Taxonomy (NCBI): domain Eukaryota; kingdom Metazoa; phylum Arthropoda; class Insecta; order Orthoptera; family Acrididae; genus Schistocerca; species Schistocerca nitens. The sequence continues at coordinate 770,859,845 of NC_064614.1, forward strand.
TGGTACTGACTGCATAATCCTTGCGAGCACTTTGAGTGATGCTGTTTGCAAAAACCAAACAACCCCACTAGTGTGTCTGGAGACTTTTATGAAACGACGGAAGTACCTACCGCGAACAGAGAAATTCCGTAAAAACACCCACACATTATGGTGACAGTGTATCCTTTTGTCGCAGTAGCCGAATGCTTATTGCTCTACAAGGAAGGCGATGTCAGGAGGGAACGTCGTCTCTCAGAAATAAGCGTGCTCGACGTAGAAGCAGAACAGCCTCACGATCGACGGCGCATATTGTTAGCTGCGCACGCCAGACGAAACACGCTATCAATGCTGGCATGACAACGGAACTTCTTCACAATCTATTATAAACGTGCGTGCGTTCAAGTGTGCGTCGCGTGCGTGCTTCCTTCGCACGCAAAGGGGGATTATTTTCGCCAGCAGCCGTGTTCGACACGGTCGTCTTCTGATAAGCGGCGCAATCTGCGCAGCCATCAGCCACGACATTGACCACCTCTTTTCCAGGAACACCCGACCCGGTATCAGCTCATCTATCTACAAGAGGCCGGCATTACGTCAAAGCTCGTTGACAGCTAGCGCAGAAAACTTACACGCCCTGTTTATCCACGAATGTCTGATACGAAACTACCAACTGTCAGCTAAAATACGCCCTTATCACTTGCTAAACTTCTGGCTCAAGATCCTCTTCAGCTAAATGCGTCACTATCGGACCAAAGAGCAGAGTGTATTACCTTCAGTTTTATTAATATTTAATCGTCTCCTAAAAAACAAATACGATTTTCAACAGGTGACTGTTATACTTAAAGTGAGTGCCAAGAAGAAAAAAATAACAGTTAAGAGCAGTAGGTTTGTAACAGAAATGTCAGAGTCAGAAAGCAAGCTTTGATCTGGAAACTAACCCCGACATTGTTCGTCTTCGGATGATATACTAAAACCATAACTAATCTTGAAAGCTAGCTTCTTTTCGAATTACCAATTGTATTGAGGATAATAAAAGATGTATTCTAGATGATACGGTTAAAAAGGTCAAAATCTCAGAATCCACACTGCTATTCCATCCTTTGTATTTGTGCGCACGAAACTCTGTAGTAACACTAATTTTTCAAATAATTAGCGAGTCACAGCTTTATGGAGTGATTATAAATTATTGAACCATTTTATAAAGCCGCGTTTTCAGCAACAGTTAAGACAAATATATTGCTGGACTTTGAAACTGCAGATGTGTATTCTTCATTTCTAAATTATTAATCCTGAAAATGATACCTGGAAGCACAGAAGCCTGCAATCTTCGAGTATAATGGTGATCTCACTGATGATTTACGGGGTGTCCGAAAAGACTCTCCGCAGTGCCGTATGATTGTTAGCCGCGCGTGCCGTATGCCGCAGTGAATATACCGAAATGAAACTCAGTGAAATACACGTTATTAATTTATTGAATATTCATTTTTACTTACAAATTTGCACATCAAATGTTGAAAGTGTCCCCCCTATTGTTGAATACACAATTCAATTCGTCTAATCATGCTTCCAAACACAAGCTGTAGCATTTCTTCTGTAACAGAAGCAGTGAAAGTGGATATTGCAGTTTTCAATTCATCGATCGATTTTGGACGATTTTTATAGACAGTTGCTTTCGCTGCACCCCAGAAGAAAAATTCAGGTGGTGTTAGGTCAGGCGATTGTGGAGGCCAAAGTCCCTGTGAAATTATGCAATCACCAAAAACATCAGCAAGCAGTGGCAGTGAAACGCGAGTTATATGCGCGGTTGCACCATCTTGTTGAAAATAACCGCTCAGTATTTCACTTAACTCAAGTTCTCCTATGAATGGATATAGAATATCACTGCAGTGTCGCTGAGCGTTTATTGTTCCGTTGAAAAACCCAGGCAGGCGAACAATCATGCGGCACGCGCAGCTAACAATCATACGGCACTGCGGAGAGACTTTTTTGAACACCCCGTATTATGTTTATTATACTGCTTTCTTTATCACGACGCTGGAAGAGGTTCCTTTTCTCCAATAAAGAAGAGGCAAACATCATCCTGTTAAAAAGAGAATTACTATATTTATCAATTAGACTGTTTCAGTGGTAATCGTAGCGAGAGACTGTGGAGGTGCGAACGTGGACGAGTTAATTGCTGCTGGCGAAAGTGTCCGCTAGCCACACACCTAGAAATAATCGCACCTCTCTTACGTCTCCAGTACTTAAGTAACCAGTATAAACACCAGGATGAATCGCAAGTACACAGTACAGCAGAAAGAGAAGACGAATAAATTCCCAGCGGTTTTGGGCGGAATACAAGGTGCGAAATTCAGTACACACACCTGCCAGCTCTAACAGCAACACTGGCTCTAACTCAACTCGGTATCGAGATTGGGTAACAGATTTGGTCCTTCACTACGATTAATAGAATAAAAAATCCGCTTCAATTGCCAGTAATTTCTTATTTATTTCAAGGTCGGTTTCGAAGACTAAAGCTTTATTTTCATATGCCACCAAATATCTTAATTGTGGAAACAAATGTGTTCCCATAATTAATTGGTGGCACCTGAAACTAGGGGTAACCGATGCGGATTTTTTATTCCATTAAACTGTTCCTTAGTTGCAGATGTACGCCTGATCAAATATTCTGTTTTAGTACATACTTCTTGAATCGTAGTGGCTGTAGAGTTGGTGGCATGCCAGTGTCTCGCAACCTACGGCCGGACATTTTCAGTAGATGAGAGATCTGGAGAAACTGCTGGTAAGGGCAACAGTCGCAGCACCCTGTGGATTGAGGTAGGTCAGGACAGCAAGGGGCAACAAGCGGTCTTGCGCTATCCCGTTGAAAGGATAGCGGGCATACCAACCACCCTTAACACGTCTGATGTTCAACGTAACACAAAACAGAAGTGAACTTGTTGCGTATCACATGGCACCGTATCCCATCCCATCACGCCGGGTGCTGGGCTCAGAGGAACACAATCTGTCGTCATTCGTTTTCCTTGGAGCCTCTGCACACGGATTTGACCACCGTAATGTTACATGTACAACTGGGATTCGTGTTGCAGTTGGGCGCATCGTTGTCGATGCGCCTCTCTCCGCTGCCCCGTCGAGGGAAGCCATAACTATGGTGGCCGCCGTGATATTCGTGATTTTGCAGAAGTCTTCGCATTGTCAGCGCGGTTACTACGTCCTGCAGCAAACATGCCCATTTCCATCTAGGTGCGTGGCTTGGTTGTTCAATCTTGCACAACTGAGCGAACAATAATGTCCGCTCTCTGGGGTGCTATGTCACACACGGCAGCTGAGATCATGCACAATGTCGACTTTGGGCCTCCTGAAACTACCGCCTCCACATTTTTATTAGAGCCGTGGGGTCCCCACTAACGGGAACAGTAATATCGCATAACGATAAACTACAGTCTCAGAGAGTCATGATTCTGCCGCTGTCGGACGTTGAAAATCGTGTGAAAGTGTAGCGTTGGGGCAGTGGTCGTCAAACTTTTTCGTTCAAGAGCCAACACTGACACTGTGAGGCGGGATCTCGGTGGGCATACATACCGATCTTAAAAATTGATTGATAACCTACATAAATTATGCATTTTATGAGCCCCAATGAACTAGCTACAGTGAGGGCGCGCTAAGTTGGTTTTCAGCCCCAAATTACTGATCGTTAGAAGTCGGCACAATTCGGAACACTTCGTGTCGACTGTTCTCTGTTTCTGAGTGTTGCCACCGTCAGAGAGCCCAAAGTTGTTACAATTTAATTGCCTGACGAAGTGTTGTCAGCATGATTAATTGATTAATAACAGTAGTCGTACCTATTTTTAAATGCATTATGCAATATGCGACATCAGAAACGTTTAGTAAATGTTTTGAATACCGTTTTTCTTCTACTCATTGCATTGTATTACAACAGCCTTAATATAATTTCATCTTTCTTGCTACAAATGTGTACCGCATTTCAAGATGGCCGTCTCTATACGACAATAGCTGACCGGTACGAAGCAGCCGGCCGAAGTGGCCGTGCGGTTAAAGGCGCTGCAGTCTGGAACCGCAAGACCGCTACGGTCGCAGGTTCGAATCCTGCCTCGGGCATGGATGTTTGTGATGTCCTTAGGTTAGTTAGGTTTAACTAGTTCTAAGTTCTAGGGGACTAATAACCTCAGCAGTTGAGTCCCATAGTGCTCAGAGCCATTTGAACCATTTGGTACGAAGCATACGCGGCCGTGAGTTATGAGCAATGGAAAATAAACAATAAAACATCCCTCCTCTCACATCCTCTAACCCCTGCCCCTGAGATAAGTGGCCAACTTTACTTAGCTCACGGCCGAATTCATCAACATAAATTAAAATTAACCAAATCTTTAAATATTATGGTATCTCTAAGTTCGAGGGCGTGCTGAAAAGTAATGCCTCCGAATCTTTTATTTGAAAACTCTTAAAGTGTTTTGAATAAGACATTCTACATCTGTAGTCTTAGTGCCTAAAATATTTGCAGCACTCTGCCGCTAGAGGGCTCCGAATTATACCGTGTAACATGAATGTGTGTAACGTACGAAGCGTGAGAAACAGCGTGCTGTAATAGAGTTTCGAATTCGAATTAGTCCACACACGGGACACCCTGTTCTTGAGCAGACCACACACGACCGCTGCGACATCTGTTGCAATCCGACGCCTCGGGTTAACTGTCATCGATTATCCTCCGTGCAGTCCCGACTTGGTCCCAACCGATTTCATCTGTTTCCGAAACTTAAGAAAAACCTTCAAGGAATTCACTTTGATGGTGATGAGGCGATGCAAGCAGAGGTGAGGTAGAGGCTCCATCATCAAAGTAAAACATTCTACAGCGACGCTATCAACAAACTGGTTTCGTTTGGAGAGATGCGTTCGTCGCCAGAATGAAGACATGAAGAATAAAGAAATAGAATTTTAATAACTTTTGTTTTATTTAAAAAACGGTAAGAGTTTTCACTTTAAAAATTCGGGGCATTACTTTTCAACACGGTCTCGTATTTTTTAGGAAAGTTACACTCTTAAGAAGCTCTTACCATTACCTGACGTTTTTGGATTCGCCTGTTAGTTGCTAAATAAGCAGTTTCCAACCTGGGGGTAATTACCCCCTGAGGCGTAAAACGAAATTTTCGGAGGATTAAAAACTAAAGGATTCTATTCCGTTTCAGTCACGAAACTATATTATTTTCAAAAGATCATTACTATTATCACAATTATGTAAGACCCTAATATTGATTGCGTAATTTATCAATAATTACTTTGTCTCCATCATTAGCATTAATGCTGTGGAGCCGGCCAGAGTGGCCGAGCGGTTCTAGGCGCTACAGTCTGGAACCGCGCGACTGCTACGGTTGCAGGTTCGAATCCTGCCTCGGGCATGGATGTGTGTGGTGTCCTTAGGTTAGTTAGGTTTAAGTAGTTCTAAGTTCTAGGGGACTGATGACCTCAGAAGTTAAGTACCATAGTGCTCAGAGCCATTTGAACCAATGCTGTGGAGTTTACAGGTCAGCTGTCTTATTTATCTGAAAGCTTTCTTTCTTGACGTTGCAGTATCTTATCAACAGTCCTCTATCGTCTGTAGGGAATCACAGGATTTCAACGGCTCTTGTCTTCTGCTACTAATGGGCAGCAGCAATAAACTTAATGTAAAGCATCGGATATTCCTTAATCAACAGAAAGTTTTACCTGATAGCGACACGATCACGTTGAAAGTACGCTGTATAGACACGACAGTCATCTACAACAAGGAAACATTAACGCTATTCGCTTTCAAGTGCCTTGTGGAACACTAACTCCATGATAACTAAAATGGCGTGACGCGCTTTTGAAAAGTTAAAGTATGGTCGTCAGCACTGGCTTTCCAGTATCTGCTACTCTGACCTCTTCCACGTTGTACCGAGCAAAGTAACGCTCGTCGGCACTGTGGTGGGTTCTTAGATTTACTTCTGAAGGAGGCTGCGCTGATAATACAACACATACAAATTGTTAGATCACTTTATTATAATTTGATCAAATTAAATACTTAACTTTAAGGCAATCCATTGCCACAGGGATGTCATGTGTATTTGTTACTGTCACTGAACGCTAACGTATCATTTGATACTGTACAAGATAATAGTTTCTTCTCTCGTAAGTCTCGCGGTCGCGTTCTCGTTTCCCGAGCATGGGGTCCCGGGTTCGATTCCCGCCAGGGTCAGGGATTTTCACTTGCCTCGAGATGACTGGGTGTTTGTGTTGTCCGCATCATTTCATCATCATTCATGAAAGTAGCGAGATTGGACTGAGAAAAGGTTGGGAATTTGTACGGGCGCTGATAACGGCGCAGTTGAGCACCCCAAAAACCAATCATCATCATCATCATCATCATCTTCTTCTTCTTCTTCTTCTTCTTCTCTCAAAATACAACTGAGTATAAAATTTTCGACATAATTTTAACTAATACAATTCTCGCATTGCTGAAGGTAGAGAGACGGTGCTGCCACATTCGATGGCGACTGGAGACTGGTCTCAGCAGCACTCCGCTCTGCTATAAGTAAGCGTTCTCCAGCGGTGGTGTGTGGAAACTCTTGGGGGGAGTGTCTACGCCAGTCTCTCATTCGTCGTTGCGTGTGGCAACGACTGTGCTTACCTATGGTTCCGTTGCCCAGGTACCAAGCTTTCCACCGTTACCTCATTCTTTGGACAACACTATGTTCTACATCGATTAAGTAATAAAGAGAAGTTGATATCGACTCGAAGATTGGTCTGATCATCACGATGGTTATTTTGAATGTGGTGTGCCCCTGCCGTCCTCCGGTATTTGAACTGACTCGTCCCACCTATTCTAGGCACATCTTCAGTTTAACATGGACTTCAAACCGCAGCGCAGCTCAGAATTGTTGTTAACAAATCGCTGCCAGAGGCGAAAGAACAGATAAGAGACAGAAAAAAATCCTAGGACCAACAGGGGTACTGATTCCGGAAACAGTGGACTGGCAGTCTGGCACTTACCCACACCACCATTTCAGTGAAATAATACGTACTAAATTTTAACAGTTTTCTGTATATGCTGTGCAGTCGCAACAAGGCTTACGAGGATCACTGATAGGTCTGGCAGTAATTACAGCGACAAAAAAAGATTACGGCCCGCCCCAGTGCGACCATACGGTTCCAAGATTACGTCGGCTGTACTTCAATCTCCGAAAGTGTATACTGTGATACGGTACCATGTCCAGTGTAAGATATAATAACGGGATGTTTGCTTAACACACATCAAGAGGCCCTGCGCTACTGTTACTTTATCTGGCTCTCTTTCAACAGCTTGAATTTAAAGTGCAGTACAGCTATCCGAGTAATCACTGGCGTCACAACTCCGTCACCTGGGTAAAGTAAGCAATCGCTATCGCTGCTAATATTCTCTGTATAGATTATAGTACTCGAGAGACACATTTCTCCTTTAAAATTTGATTTGATGCTAATTCTACAAACTGTTGTCGGTAGGGCAACCACTGGGTCACGGTTTCGACTTTTGCCACGAGAAACAGCTTCTTAAGTGATTATCTGACTTGTATTCAATGATGCTACGCTGACGGTATTATGCTGGAGGCTTACCAGTTTATCAGTGTCTAGAGTTGTGTAACAAGAGAAACACTCCCAGACATAGCAAGGCACGAGATCAAACTATTTACAAGCAGAAACTTTGAAATGACACAAACGTCTTTTGCTGTACATGGCGTGAGTGAGGATGTAAGAGCCTTACTTCTACAAATAATATTCCTATACGTGTAAGATAATTCCACGGATCCATTCTGCCGGTTAGTAATATACACGGTCCAGTCACATTAATGTGACCATCGCCAACGTTCGACGTCGACATACAGTAACCACCGACAGACGGCAGCTGGCAGCACTAGCAATGGCGGGCATATGAAGCGTGTCGGGGGGTGGGGGTCCTGCAGAAACGGAGCGATTTACCTGACGTCCGAAAAACGATTTCGGGCCGAGGGTGGAATAATTTCTGAAACGGCAAAGTCTGTAAACAGTTCGTTTGCCACCATGGCTAAAGTAGTGTACCGCGCATGGCAAAATGGCGCTATCCAAAACCGGCGCCGAGGTAACTGTTGCGCATCATGGGCCGTAGATGACAGGTATGAAAGACGGCTGCGGAGATGTGTACGTACGAAGAGACGTGCAACTCTTGAGCAACTGACCGCCTAGATGAGCGAAGGGCTACCAACAGTGTCTCCTCAACGACCGTTCAACAAATGTACAGACCTCCGCCTCGTGGGGCTGGGCGGCCACCCCTCACTACAGAGGTCAGACAGCGTATGCTGAGCAGACTGACAAAATAGGACAGGCGGCGAACTGTGGCGGAACTAACACCAGAGTTTAATGCTTGACAAAGTATAAGTGTGTCTCAACACAAAGTGCACCGAACACTCGTAACGATGGGCCTCCACAGCCTACGACCCAGGCATCTGCCCGTGTTAACACACGATATCGGCAACTACAACTGAAACTGGCACTTAACCATCGGCAATGGACATTGGCGCTATAGCAGAGCGTTGCATGATGTGATGAGTCCCGATACATTCTTCATCATGTGCGAATCCGTCGTTCACCAGGGGAACAGCTCCTCGACATCTGTATTGCGGGACGGGGACAAGCTAGCAGCGGCTCCATTATGCACTGCGAAACATTCACGTGGGCATCCATGAGTCCAGTGGAGTTGATGCAAGGCACCATGATGACCAAGGAGTAAAGTATCCTGCTTTCAGACCACGTACAACCCTTTCTGACGATCATGCTCCCCGATAGCAGTGGCATTTTTCAGCAAGATAAAGCGGCATGTCACAAGGCCACGAGTGTGATGGGGTGGCGAGTTCCAGTTGATGTGCTGGACCCCAACATGCCAGATCTGAGCCCGATCGAACACATCTGGAATGTGAGTGAACGTGGCGTCAGAGCTCATCGCTCCCCTCCCTGGAATTTACCGGAATGAGGTGACTTGTGTGTTCAGATGTGGAGCCCACTCCTTCCAGCGACCTCCAAGGCATCACTGCTTCCAGCCCACGACATGTTGGCTCTGTTATCCGTGCCAGAGATAGATATATCGGCTATTAGGTAGGTGGCCATAAATTTCTGGCTGATTAGTGTATACATATTACCACCCTTCACAACGCCTCTATGTGATAACAAATCTTGTCGAAGTTAAACAAAAGGAAACTGCTAGGCGAAGTTTTGCCTTTGTTTCAGGCGTAAGACTATGTTTCTCAAATAGGTCATTTTTATGCCATGAATTGTACAGAACATGAGGAAGTGTTAACGGAATTTTTAAAAGCAGCGATTGTCTCATCATTTTCATAATAGAGGCAGTTGAAGATCTAGTTGGGTTAATATAGATCTAAAGAGTTCTTATTTCTTATGGGGAAGTAAGACTACCGTGGCATGCTGGGTAGCACCGCAACTGTAGTGTATGACTGTAGTGGTTATGGCAAATTGCACGATACACTATCGCGACACATTTTTTATTTTTATTTTGTTAGCAGATGTACTCGTTTGAAAAGAGAAGCCCCCCCCCCCCCTCTCCCCTGCCACATACATGAGGCACAGTGAGGCTCTGGCCAGATTGCCATACTGTCAAACATGAAATCATGCAGTTTCAGTGTTCACGTAAGCCATGTCTACTTCACAGTGTTGCATTTTATTGTCATATTACTGATAAAGAAGTATTCCTTTACCACACTGAGAAGCACATCTACTTTATGATTTACCCGAGCACAATATTTCACACTAAGTAACACGATTGTGTCATCTGCGAACAGTAGATCTGAGCACTGTAGCTAATGTCATTAAGAAACAGGTAAGGCCATAGCGCGGTTTCCTGAGCCACGCATTGTTGGAGTTTCAGGAGCAATGCCTCTCCAAACAGGCAATGGAATGAATAAATGACATTTAAGTGACCGGCAGAGCTGTTCTAACTCGTTGTCGAACATACTGATCAACTGTTTTAAATCTTCATCTTTTGTTTTTGCGCGTAATGCTCTACCAGTTGAGGAATCGAAGTTTCTTAGCGACCCAACTCAGAGGTTCAAACGAGCCGTAATTCTCCTAGTCCTCCAAACCCCACAGAAGTTCCCTTGAATACGTAACTGGATCAGCACTCCTTGTAATAAAGGAGTCGGCGAAGAACGGCTTACTCGACGTCAAGGAGCTGTTTACACGACTAGTCATTCACGCTTAAGCATAATGTTTGTTATAATAAATCTTTGACAGACTAAAGCCAAAAGCAGTGTTGGGAATATGGACACATACTGACAAAGTTGATCTTCGGAGCGCATTTTTGGCTGCAAAAGGCACGTAATAGTATTAATAGCATACATTCCGCTGTAGACTGAAAGGTCTTTTCTGGTAACGTCCTCTTTCGTTTGCTGCAGGCATTCTAAGGCTTCCTCAGCACCACCTATCGGCCACATTCGGACCTTAGGCTATCTTATCTTCCACTGCAACGAGAGCCACACGAGCCGTCTGTTTACATACAACGCAAATTTTATTACATGCTTATTTTGAATTGAATTCCAAGTTTAATGTGACATTTGGGAAGTAGCCTTGGAGACATCAGCGCCAATTCCGAAAATTCGAAAGAGCTAGGGTTACTTAGCTGGTAATCCGATGCGTAGGTTCAGTACAAATTGGGTTTACATAGCTAATCGCGCATGCAAACGGCCTATACATCGCGCCATTACAGCAAGTGACCAACTCCAGCAGGCCAATGATAAGTATTCGGGCCAAAAATAATCTGTATGGTCCATAAATACACGTAACGCCTCCAGCAGCTCCAGCAAAGCTCTACGTTGCTCTCTTTCATGGTCTAATACGTAAGACACGCTTAAAGATCGTGAACGGATTTAGTTGTTTAAATTTGGATCGGTCATGTGTAAGTGACGCTAACAGACATAAATTTCAGTAATCATACAGTGGACTCTGCACGTGACCTGTAGTTAATCCTTGAACGATTACTACAGAGAGCGTACTAAACCCTCTGCAGAATATTCACAGGTTTCCATGGATGTAACGTAATACATCTTTCCCCTTTCAGTACATGCGATCTAAGCATATACATTAAGCTCCTTTAGTGCTCGCTCGCTCTATCTCCCTCCCCCCGTCTACCCCCCCTCCCCTCCGACTACCCCCCCCCCCTCTCTCTCTCTCTCTCTCTCTCTCTCTCTCGTCCGCAGCTAGCTTGCTGCTTCTGAATCACGGGGTTGGGGATTTTCTCTGCTCGGGGACTGGTTGTTTGTGTTGTCCTCATCATTTCATCTTTATCATCATCATAATTAGTGGCAGTGGCTCGACTGGACTGCGTAAAAAATTTGACTGTGTAAAAACTGGGACTTTGTACGGGCGCTGATGACCGCGCAGCTGAGCGCCTCACAAACCAAACATCATCTCTCTCTTTCGGGAGCGCAAGGTTGGCGAATTTCGTTACTTCTCTCTAAATCACGCGACAACACTGTCGCGGAATTCACTTACAATATGAGGTCAAAGCCATGCAACGCAGGAACTTTCCAAGCAATCTATGTATTTGTCAGTCAACCAACACTTGCCTTCGTCGGTAAAAGTAAACTATTTCTCCATCCCTTCAAGAAAGTTGTTTGTCAGATTCATTGCACATAGCCACAGCTAACTGTAACCAAAATTTACAAATTTAGCAGTAAGCGGATATCATACTGATACAACCGTTTGCGTAGAGTACCTTTAAAGAATGTGTGTGTAGCTTAGATCCATTCTTTACAGTACGAGAAGACCAGTCCAGGTCATAACGTGGAACGGAAGTACATTCTCATGAAAACAGTTATGTAGATGACTTGCCATTAGTAACTTTTCCAGATAAATTACAGACTCTAAATGTAACTTATTTGCAGGACTGTAATTATAGTCAATTGGAAACAAGGCAAATCCGGCAATTTCTCAATTTACATCACCGTTCTTTTCTTTACATACCTCCAGTGTTTGGGGTAAATCTAGTAGTTTATCTTAATTTGTTTTGATTATCCTCAAATGGCAAACACGCTAGGGATTGAGAATGCTCCTCGAAATAGTTTCGTTTGCACCTTTTCTTTTTTAAATGTATGCATGGCTGTCAGTCATTTCAAATGTTTGTAACAACTTGATTTGTGCACAGAAAATAGCTGCCACGTGTCTATCATTTCCAAACAATCGCATTTACAGACTTCACATAAAAAGTAGAATTTTTCTCCGTAAACACCTATTGCCAGTAACCATAAAAACGCCCGTCCACCTTAGTCCGGAATGCCCAAATACTCAGTACTCATGTGCATCTACACACATCAAAAAACGTGTGGCATCACCCCGGTTCCCAGAACTCCTGAAGATAGACGTTGATTGTGGATATTGTATCACAGGCACAGTCCCTTTGACTGTTCAGAGACGTCACTAAACCCGCCCAAAGATGTAAACAACCATGCTTGAGCAGCGCCTATTAGACGGAGGGGGTCCAACAGCCGATCAGTTCCAGTCATTCCACCAGGAAGGAGGTACACGGCTCGTGTTGTCTGTAGTTCAACCATGCCTAGACGGTCAATACCGCGGTTAGATCGCGTCCGCATTGTTACTTTGTGCCAGGAAGGCGTCTCGGAGTGAACCAAAGCGATGTTGTTCGGACATGGAGGAGACACAGAGAGACAGGAACTGTCGATGACACGCCTCACTCAGGCCGCCCGAGGGCTACCACTGCAAGACCGTGACCTACGGATTATAGCTAGGAGGAACCCTGACAGCAAGAGCACCATGTAGAATAATGCTTTTCGTGCAGCCACAGGACACTTCCGACGTCCTTGGCGATGTTCATCTTTGCAACCACGACACCATGCAGCGAGGTACAGATGGGCTCAACAACACGCCGAAGGGACCGCTCAGGATTGGCATCACGTTCTCTTCACAGATGAGTGTCGCATATGTCTTCAACCAGGTCAGGATGAACGCCTTAGACACGCTGTCCAGCGAGTGCAGCAAGGTGGAGGTTCCCTGCTGTTTTGGGGTGGCACTATGTCAAGCCGACGTACGCCGCTGGTGGTCATGGAAGGCGCCGTAACGGCTGTGCGGTACGTGAATGCCATCGTCCAACCCATAGTGCAACCATATCGGCAGCATACTGGCGAGTCATTGTCTTCATGGACGACAATTCGCACCTACATCGTGCACATATTGTGAATGACTTCCTTCAGGATAACGACATTGCTCGACTAGAGTGGACAGCATGTTCTCCAGACATGAACCCTATCGAACATGCCTGGGATAGATTGAAAAGGGCTGTTTACGGACTACATGACCCACCAACCCCTCTGAGGGATCAACGCCGAATCGCCGTTGAGGAGTGAGACAATCTGGACCAACAGTGCCTTGACGAACTTGTGGATATAAGGCCACGACGAATATAGGCATGCATCAATGCAAGAGGACGTGCTACTGGGTATTAGAAGTACCGGTGTGTACAGCAATCTGGGCCACCACTTCTGAAGGTCTCGCTGTATGGTGGTACAACATGCAATGTGTGGTTTTTGTGGTGTCACCGCCAGACACCACACTTGCTAGGTGGTAGCCTTTAAATCGGCCGCGGTCCGGTAGTATACGTCGGACCCGCGTGTCGGCACTATCAGTGATTGCAGACCGAGCGCCGCCACACGGCAGGTCTAGAGAGACTTCCTAGCACTCGCCCCAGTTGTACAGCCGACTTTGCTAGCGATGGTTCACTGACAAAATACGCTCTCATTTTCCGAGACGATAGTTAGCATAGCCTTCAGCTACGTCATTTGCTACGACCTAGCAAGGCGCCATTACCAGTTACTATTGATGTTGTAAAACATGTAACGTCAAGAGCGATGTTCACCAATTATGGATTAAAGTTAAGTATTCCACAGCTACGTCCTTTTTTTGCTAGTCTAACTTCCTTGTCCTGTTTCAGACCTCACGCCAGCCAACGTGAGCTAAAACGCGTGCCTTTCGGCTTCCTCTCATAGTGGGTTGGCTGTCTTGCCAATCCACAACAGTTTTCATTAGCAATAAAAAAGGCGGAAATGATGTTGATGTTTATCTCTATTCCAATTTTCTGTAAAGTTCCGAAACTCTCGGAACCGAGATGATGTAAAACTTTTTTTGATGTGTGAGTGATCAGCGTCTATCTTCGTTGCTGACGATCAGACAATTTCCTTGTGTTCATTCGATTATTAGCAATTATTCCTCTCTCTCTCTCTCTCTCTCTCTCTCTCTCTCTCTCTCTCTCTCTCTCTCTCTCGACATTTAATTAAACAACCTCAAGGACACGGCCATTTTACTGACAAGTGATGAGACAGGTAGTTTATAATTGTAGGAGTATATGACAACAAATGCAGACCAAATGAAACACGCTTACAGTAAAGGTTGCACCAATATACAGTGTAAACCAACCCCCATCCCCCTGTGCTGCGACTTCAACGTAGGCGTGTATACTAGCATGCAAACGGTCGTAAAGATGCTGAACGACATCCGGCGATAGAGTGTCCCAAGCACCTTGCATCTTTTGTTCGATTCGGCAATGGTCCTTGCTGCCTCTGGAGAACGAGTAAGTTCCTGCTTCAGTGTGTCCCTTACGTGTTCAGTTGGTGAGAGATCTGGTGATCTTAGTGGCCAGAGCAGCTGTACACCACGAATAGCACTTTGCGTCGCCGCACCCATATGTGAACGTGCGTTGTCCTGTTGATAAAGCACATCACCATCCTGTCAAAGAAATGGCAGTAGCACGAGGATAACAACTTGTGAAATGTAATGGGCACTTGTTACTTCACTCCGCAGAAACGCCAAATGTGATCGCGAGTTGTAACTGAGGGCTTTTTCACGACTCCAGAATAGCCGTGCTTGGCGATGTCTTGGTAATGTGGCCAGAGCCACACGTGATCTCACAAGTATTGCTGCAAGCAGGCGGTTCCCAGTGGCTCTTGGTGACAGATCAGTTACAACAAGTGCCCGGATTTCTTTCTCCGATGGTGTTCGGTCGGCTACTGCTGTTCTCAAAATGCTTCGACCTTGAAGAGTGTACTCTCTGGGCGTGAATAACCTGGTCTATCGATGTGGGAATGTTCCACAGAGCACTGCTGAAAGAAGCGACACACCACCGATACATTGTGCCCAACATGTGCAGCAACCCGTCGATATGTCCATAGCCGGCCGCTGAGGCGGAGCGGTTCTGGGCGCTTCCGTCTGGAACCGCGTTGCTGCAACGGTCGCAGGTTCGAATCCTGCCTCGGGCATGGATGTGTGTGGTGTCCTTAGGTTAGTTAGGTTTAAGTAGTGCCAAGTCTAGGGGACTGGTGACCTCACATGTTAAGTCCCATAGTGCTCAGAGCCATTTGAACCATATATATCTTCCCGCAGGCCCCTAATATGACCCCGCTCAAACGGCTGAAATTGCTTAATAGGAGCACGTACTCGTCGTCGGGGCATGATTGTACCATAGAATGAATGTTGCACAATACTTTTCACCTCGATACTCAGCACAGTTACTGCCTGCAGACAGAGGGCGCACAGACAAGCCTCCAAAGCGCCACCTGATGGGCGATAACTGTGACAAATGAATCACAACACTACGGCCCCTCAGTATGCACATAGTATACCCTGGTGGCATCGAACACAGTTATTGAGGGTCTTGCATTTTTGCCGGCACCGTATATCCCGCAAGACATCTTACCTGAGTGGCTGCGTGTACTTCGTGCACCACTGAGCAGGATTCGAAGCAGAATTTAAACAAAAACCTCCATCTATTTTTATACAGTCACTTGTTTGGTGAACTGAAGCGCTTTTTCAGTAACACCATAACAGTTTTAAGTGCACGCCAGAGTCTCTATGTCGTTATATCAGACAGAGACGGAAGTTTTTGCTTAAATTTTACTTAAAAACCTGCTCTCTTGCTAAAGACTGCATGTGCCGCCTTTGGATTTTCTTGGCGCAGCCCCGCTCACCGAGGGTTTAAATTGGTACGCAAAGCGATCTCTCGTTTCAATCGTGCCTCGAAAATGAATGGGTGTTTGCCTGTCGAAGGCGTTACCCGCCTGCATTTCCGTTGTTGTTTCAATAGTTGAACAGTTGTTTCCAAGAGATGCACATCAGTGTACTCACGAGCACAATGTTGTTCGAAGAGCCGGAGTGGCCGAGCGGTTCTAGGCGCTACAGTCTGGAATCGCACGACCGCTACGGTCGCAGGTTCGAATCCTGCCTCGGGCATGGATGTGTGTGATGTCATTAGGCTAGTTAGGTTTAAGTAGTTCTAAGTTCTAGGGGACTGATGACCTCAGAAGTCCCATAGCGCTCAGAGCCATTTTTGTTATGCGAAGAATCCCGGCGCGTACTAGACGGTACTCCGTTCTGATGAAGTACATTTCGATTCAATGACATATACACGACATGCTTTGTGTGTACCCAGTGCTAATCAACACATGAGGTCTGACGTGCTCTATGGCCAAGCTCACTGACACTTAAGAAGGTCCACAGGGTGCTTAACTTGCCTATCACAGCACTGTTGACGTGGGTTTTCAGCGCGAAACTTGCCTAACCGCGACCAACTACGATAATTTTTAAGATTAACAATGGGAAACGTAAGTCAGACGCCGAACACCATTATTTTCGAAAAATATGCCCAGCGTTTTCCAACGCTGCCAGCCTCGGCGAAGACAGTTCACGCAGCCACATCTCCGTGCGCCGTCACTGCTGCGTCAGCTTAGCCTGTCTTTACAATAGCCGAAATAGCTGAAATAAAGCACGGCTGCTGTAGCAGATCCACCTGCCGTTCACGTCACTTCTTCAGACAAGACAGATTCCGCAGCTGCCAGAGATGCACTGTACTCCTTGGGTCACGCGCAGTCTTTCTTTTCTTCAAGTTCGTAAAGTCAAACCTGTCACACAGGCGCTCCTTAGAGCAAGAGGGCAGTTCCTCGAGTTGATTAGTTTCGAATCTGTGGTAAACTATTACAATAATCGTCGTTTTTAAAAGGCTCATATTAGTCAACGACGATTACCGGAGAAATCGAACGTAACACACAAATGATGACCGAAGATAAGGCTGTCGCTGCAGATAAACCAGTGTGGGCAAAGCCAGTAGCACATCAACAAAATAAGGTGCCCTGGACAGTTAATGGCAAGAGCGTATAAAAAAATCTCGTTAACACTTCCTTATGATCTGAACAATTAATAGCATAGATATGGTCTATTTTCCTATGTCGGCTCAGATAGAAATTGTGTCACGAAATAACTCGACAGATCGAAAAGCTAGTTCTTTCAGATTCCAACAGCCCAGAAATGGTTGAGACACAGGGTCTTGAGTCTGAAACATCGGCAAAACTTCGCCTAGCGGTTTCCTTTTCTTTAAGTTCGGCAAGATGTTTTATCACAGAGACGTTATGAGAGGTAGGAATACTTAGGAAACTCTGATCAGTTATAAGGCACGAAAAACGTGGAAGGCAATTTCACTGTACTTTTGGAGCATAGCAAATGAAATGAAATCACTATAAATTTATGAATCCTCAAAATTCGTTTTCTTTTTATTTTCTTTAATTTGAAGCCATTTGTATCTGCGTTTATCCTCAAGGAGCCTTCTGTGTACTAAAATTATCAAGAGAAACTATTTCGTATGATTTGACGATCAGCAGCTGTACGAAATATTATCCCAAATTATTCGCTGAATGCAAGTTTCATGACACCAGTTACAGTCTGTACATAAGTATTACCCAACTGCTATGTGCTATAAACCCTCTCTTCCTCAGCAGGTAATCTGAAACAGCCTATTGTTCTGTTAAAGTTAAAAATAGCGTAAAAGCCATCTCGCTGCAATGTCTTGTGCGTCAACATTAATTTCGCTAGTGCCACAACAAAAACACTGGTGTGGTTTTCTATGAGAGATGAGGCGAGATGCTGACTCATTGATTACTGCATTGAAACTTCCTGGCAGATTAAAACTGTGTGCCGGACCGAGACTCGAACTCGAGACCTTTGCCGAGTTCGAGTCTCGGTCCGGCACACAGTTTTAATCTGCCAGGAAGTTTTATATCAGCGCACACTTCATTCTGATTACTGCATTGTTTCAATGAATCTTTGTAAGCAAATATAGGAATGAATCTTCTTTTTGAAAAAAGAAAAAAAAATCCTTGTCATCGTCACAAGAAGTGACGCACCGTCTATTCTAACATCGTTAAAAGAAGGCAGAGAAAGCAAAGTTTCCCACTGAACTCACAGTCTCAAGATGAAAGGAGTTTTCCCGGAAACGTAGTAAACTTTAAACGCGCGGTTGAAGGAACAGTAACTGTTCCTTGACATCTCTAAATCGATAGATGAATTGGCGAGTATCTTCTTAAAAGGCGCCAATGCTGAGCTGTTTCTTTACCCCACTATTTCCAATTATCTCGCTGTTCATGAACTTTATACCCTTACTGCAGGCAAATTTTCACATGTCACAAGTGGGTAATACAACCATACCCACTGCAGCTGACTTCGCATTCAGCGAATAACTTGGAATACTATTTCCTTCAACTGCTAATCGTCAAATCATATGTAAGTATCATAAGCTGAGACGAGGCGTACGACAATATAAATGGTCTCAATTCTTTGCAATATTATAATTTTCCCTGAACGGGAATTAAGCAATGTTGCGAGCTTAAAGGGAGACGTTCATAAGACTACGATATAGGAAAGGGAACACTGGGCATATGGGGTTCTGATATGCCTGGGCAGCGTGCACGGACAACTGAAGGAATCGAGACCATTTACAAGGTCCAGCCACACTGTTGTGACCACCGGTCAGAAACCTGAATAACCACCTTTTGCAGCGCGCACAGGCAGGAACAGAGTCGGTGAGGTTCTGGAAGGTACCGACAGGCATGTGGAGCCATCCTGACTCCAGTGCCAGGCCAGCTACGCTACGTTTTCTCGGCTGAGGATCCATGGCGCGTACAACCCGATCGAGGTGGTCCCAAAGATCCTATATTGGGTTTAAATCCGGAAAGTTTGTTGGCCAGGGGAATACGATAAACTCATCCTGGTGCTCTTCCAACCGTGCACGTACACTGCTTGTGGTGACACGTTGCATTGTCCTGCTGGCAGATAACATCGCACCGAGAAGATAACAAATTGCATGTAGGGGTGGACATGGTCGCCAAGAATAGATGCAAACTTGTGTTGATTCATTTTGCCTTCGAGAACGACGGTATCACCCAAGGAATGCCACAAAAACATTCTCGAGACCGTAAAGCTCCCTCCTGCGGCCCGGATCCTTCCGACGATGGTAGCAGGGCCGTACAAAGATACGGTCATCTGACCGATGGAGCGTAAAACGTGATTCATCTGAAAAGGCCACGTGTTACCAGTCAGTGGACGTCCAGTTGCGCTATTGGTGTGCAAATTCCTGGCTTCGTCGATGATGAACAGCAGTTAGCATGGGTACCTGAACCAGGCGACTGCTGCCGAGCTCCATATGCATCAACGTTCGCTGAACAGTCGTGTTGATGAGACACTGGTGGCAGTACCTTAGTTCATCTTCGCAGTCAGTTGTTGAACAGTTACACATCTGTTCACCCGCACACATTTCCACAGCCGTCGCTCACCCCTGTCATCTATGGCCCATGGTGAACCACAGTTGCCTCGATACTGGATTTGGATAGTACCATTTTGCCATGCACAGTGCATTTTAACCACAATGGCACACGAACAGTTTGCAAACTTAGCCGTTTAGGTAATGCTTCCAGCCTTCATCTAAAAGCCAATGACCATGTACTTTTTGGCGTAGGTAAATCACTCTGTTTCTGCATTATGATAACGACTGCACGGTTTTTCTCGTCTCCCCCGACACACTACACATACCCTCCACTGCTAGTGCTGCCAGCTCTGTCTTCTGTCAGTGGTTATTGTACGTTGACGTCGAACACTGGCGCGGTTCACACACCGTCAGGTGGCTTGCGGGGTATGGATGTAGAATGTGACTGGACCGTGAACATCGTTGTATGCTCCGCCTCGACTTACGAGACATACCCTAGGTGATCAATAGTATCCGGACAGCCACCACGAAAACATACATTTTTCATATTAGGTGCATTCTGCTGCCACACCTACTCAAAATCAGCGACCTCAGTAGTCATTAGACATCGTGAGAGAGCAGAATGGGGCGCTCCGCGGAACTCAGGTGACTGGGTGTCACTTGTTTCAGACGTCTGTATGCGAGATTTCCACACTCCTAAACATTCCTAGGTCCACTGTTTCTGATGTGTTAGTGAAGTGGAAACGTGCAGGGACACTTGCAGCACAGAAGCGTACAGGCCGACCTCGTCTGTTGACTGACATAGACCGCCGACAGTTGAAGGCGTTCGTAATGTGTAATAGGCAGACATCTATCCAGACCATCACGTAGGAATTCCAAACTGCAAGTACTATGACAGTTAGGCTGGAGGTGAGAAAACTTGGATTTCATGGTCGAGCAGCTGCTCATAAGCCACACATCACGCCGGTAAATGCCAAACGAAGCCTCTCTTGGTGCAAGGGGCGTAAATATTGGAAGATTGAACAGTGTACGAGTCACGGTGTACAATGTGGCGATCCGATGGCAGAGTGTGGGTATGGCGAATGACTGGTTAACGTCATCTGCCAGCGTGTGTGGTGCCAACAGTAAAATTCGGAAGTGGTGGTGTCATAGTGTGATCGTGTTTTTCATGGAGAGAGCTTGCACCCCTTGTTGTTTTACGTGGCACTATCACAGCACTGGCCTAATTGATGTTTTAAGCGCCTTCTTGCTTCCCACTGTTGATGAGCAAATTCGGGGATGTTGATTGCATCTTTCAACACGATCGATCACCTATTCATAATGCACCGCCTGTGGTGGAGTGGTTACATGACAATAACATCCCTGTAATGGACTGGCCTGCACAGAGTCCTGACCTGAATCCTATAGAACACCTTTGGGATGTTTTGGAACGCCGACTTCGTGCCATGTCTCACCGACCGACATTGATACCTCTCCTCAGTGCAGCACTCCATGAAGAATGGGCTGCCATTCCCCAAAAACCTTCCAGCACCCGATTGAACGTATGCCTGCGAGAGTGGAAGCTGTCATCAAGGCTAAGGGTGTGCCAACACCATATTGAATTCCAGCACTAACGATGGAGTCATTTTCAGCCAGGTTTCCGGATACTTTCGATCGCATAGTGTACATATGATTTCACAATCAGCAGCTGTATGAAATATTCCGAATGGTAGGCTGAATCAGGATTTCAGAACATCAGCTGCAATGAGTAAGATGTATCAGCCAGTTTGTGACATGAAAATTTAGCTCCCGTAAGAGCAATATTTATGAACTACGAGATACTAGAAATAGTGGGGTAAAGAAGCTGCTCAGCGTTGACATCTTTTAAGTAGATACTGCAGTTCCTTTATTGATTTACAGATATCGTGGAACACTTACTATTCCTTCAACCTCACATTTAAAGTTTACTGTGTTTCCGTGAAAATTGTTTTCATTTTGCACTGAGAGTTTAGCGGAGAACTTTACTTCTGCCTTCTTCTAACGAGGTTAGAATAAGCGCTGCACCACTTCTTGTGACAAAGATAATGGGGTTTTTCGTCAAAGTAGAATCGTTCGTGTATGTTTGCAGCGATTCACTGAAACTATTCAGGTCCTGAATCGAAATCACTGAGTCAGCATCTGCATCATCTCTCACTGAAAACAACACATGCATTTTTATTGCGGCAATAACTAAATTAATGTTGACTCATAAGTGATTGCAATAAGGTGATTTTTACGCTCTTTTTGATATTAGCAAAACCATAGGCTCTTTCAGATTACTTAATGAGAAGAGACGCTTTGTAGGGTGCCAAATGTCACAGTAAATTTCTGATACACTGAAGCCACAGGACAGACGTCTGGTGTCAACAAGGTTGGCGAAAGCTGTCATATTCATCGTGAGGTTGAAACGCACTGTTGTGTCCGTGTTTGCTTAAAAATTATATATTTACAGATAGCAAGGAGAAAATTTCCTGTTATTTTATATAAAGCAAATAAAAAACCCAGTGGTGAAGCTGTAACGTAAGCTAATCATGTATGTGCAGAAACGAAGAAAAAATTGTATTTGCTCAAGGTAGAACCTATCAAAAATTAGGACTGCCGTTTAGATGTGTGCTAATCACCATAGTCACAGTTTTAGCGAGTGGTAACCTACCTATCTGACATTTTGAAAATGTTAAGCTCTTGATACGTGCTTGGGCAGGCGTTACCTTTGTTGCTCGCACGACGTTGCGGAAACATCTCCCTTTTTTTTTTATCCGAAGAAAATGTTTGCTCGTTACCTTACAGAAAATACTGTAAACATTTCTATGCCATAATGTCGCTCCATCTCGTTTCCTGAACAGGAAAAACTCCATCTTCAATCTATATTTTTTGATCCATTGTTGAATAAACGATTTAATGTCTGTTGAAAGCGTCGCCATCCGCGACAAAGAATTAACTCACTTGTACAGAAAATCTGCTGTGAGTCTGTTGGGAAAAAGAGGATATTTGCAGGGTCTGATCTGGGAGAAAAACCACTGTAAAACTAAATCAGAAATGTCTGCACCAGGACTTCACGCAGGATTCACCTGACCGCGTGCCAACAGACCAGCTATTGCAAGTCTCCGGCTATCTCTCCGGAAAGTCCTTTGCTTACGCCAGATGACTATACTGCCGAAGCTCTGAATAAATTCGTTATTTTGAGGAAGCTGTGTTCATCTGACTGCGCGATTTCGGATACTTTTACCAAACACAAGAGTCTCTACTCATCCACATAAAAAAGAGCAAAAGACAAACCGCTGACAATGACAGTTTTAAACTATATTATGGGAAGCCGCAGTATATATACCCGTGAACTCTTAGAAACGCTTTAATGTTCCGAAGAGAAAATCCCCCTCGTGACACTCATACAGTTTGGGTTACAGTGTTCAAAGAAAGCAAGATCAGAATTTAACGCCTAACCAACAACGAGATCATTAAAATCGTGGGATACTAACTCAGATGGAGTACGAATGGACCAGGAAATCGGAGGTGTTATTTTCAAGGCAATGCCCCAACATTCGCCTGGCATGATTTAAGAAAACCTAACTCTGGATGTCCGGGTGAGGACTTGAACGCTGCTCCTCGCGAATGCGACTCTAGTAATTTAAGCAATTCTGTCATCACGCACACTCAACAGCGGTCCTGAAGCTGCACCAGACGAATTGATAGATCTCCAATTGAAGCTTTTCACGTGACGTATAATCCGTATACTATTTTCGTTACCTCTTCATCGAAGTTTAGTTCACGATGAAACATCCAACAACGGATACTAACAATTTACTAAAACAAAATGCCGAGCTGGAATACATGGGACGCCAGAGTTACAAGAAATCTTGTTTTAGGTTTTCTACATTAAAGTCATTACAGTTATAAATGATCGGTAATGGTCTGGCGGGAACTGGACGCAGTCACGCTTTACCCACATATAATCTGATAAAGGAAGAAAATCTCTCGAAATTATGTGATCTAATACTCAACAACACTGCGCCTACCTCCAGGGCGTGTGCTGACATTTATTTCGGTTCTCATAATAGAAAGTGAAATTTTGGCTTGTATAACTAACTTACTTCACATTTTATGCTCGACTGTGCTGTGAAATAGCTTCACGCTTCGCTTAGCGAGATTATGATTCGGTTAAGAAATTGCCAACTCATCTGGATTAACGAGAAAAAGTACAAACATCTGAACGAAACAACTACCAACTTCAGCTCCCTACCGCAACAATGGATTATGCTGAACACGGGAAAAATAGTATACTAATGTATAAGAGTACCGGTCTCTGTTTCCGTAAGGAAGTACTTGTACACTGAAGTATACTAAATAAGAAATACTACAGAACAATACCCATAATATAACTGGGCACACGGAATCTACTAACTGCGATGAAAAAAGTTTATTATTAATTAAAATGTTAGTAACGACGCTCAAATGTCGGCAGATACGAATTATCATTTTCCTTTCTTTTACTGCGGTACAACATAAAATTTACATAACACTATAAAACTGGCAGGTTTTCTAGGCATAAACAAAGGCATATCACATTGTTTACATCAGGGATGAACTTCCATCTAAAAAAGAAAGCAATAACCTATTAAACATAGCATTCAGAGTAAGTAAGGAGAAACAAGAGCGCATATATTACTGATACCTGCAATCTATCGATATAACTCACCACACATGATGCTGGTGTTACTGCCACGTCTGGTCCACACACCCTTCCAATGCAACGTCCACACAGGAGTGAGGCTCTTGGCACCAAACCTTCGTATTTTAGCCACATTGACAGTACAGCGAAGCAGAGAAAAAAAACTCTCACTTGTCGTCTGCTGGCTCCACCAAAGATATTAGTACGGCAGAGATTAATCTGTAGTGAACTTAAGGAGTAATAAACTCGCTGATCCACCATTGTTTCTCCTGATCAAAATTCTTTAAGTAGCGAAATACTGCCTGATCTTCATTTGACAGTTAAATGATTTCGAAAGAGTGCCATGCTATTCATTCATGTTGTTTTGTAGTTAGTAAAACTTTCTGGATTTCGACACAAATCACCATTCAAGGTGAAAACGAAATTATTATTCAATGTCGTCACACAGTACCTTAACTATCATCAACTTGCAAGAGAGGATGCTCGTATAATTTGCTACTGAAAGAACGTTTCGAACTGGTGGCTGCAAAGTAAAAAAAAAACTACTCCATTAAAGCACGTACTTCGTTGAAGAAAATTGGCTACAATACCGAGTTTTAATCACGCAATAAACACTATAAACCCGATGCGCTAACCGCATTAATGTCAGTTGCTTTCATATGCTGTATTTTCTATCAAAAATGGGTTTTGTTGTAATTGTGAAATTGATTTCTTCAATATAATATCTGGTTGCCCATCTTCTGGATTTTCTAAATGATACGCGTTTGTTAATGAGGAATTTTAATATCTAGCGCATAAGAAAGTAGCCGCAATCTGACACCTAACAACCTTCAAATGCAAACTTTGGCGGCGAAGCATATCTTTCTGCGTGAGTATTTTGGAGAAGCTGTTTAAAGAAAAAAAAACCTGAAAAGCGAAAACAAAGTTTCACATGGTGTGGTTAAAGGATACACATGTGAGGATTTCAGAATATTTGAGTTATTTCTTTTAACATATCAGCTGTTCTTCTGTGTTCATAGCAGCCAAAATGCCAAAGTCTAAAAGAGATAAAAAAGGTATGTCTTAGCCGGCTTGTCATTTTATTGATTTCGATTAAAGTAACGTCATGTTGTCACTTTTCTAAACTATAGTATGATTTTATGATACCAAGAGGTCCACTCGTCTAGTACTTCGCACTGAGGAAATTACCTGAAACGGACTAAACAAAATAAAGAGCCGTGTTACTACGAAGAGCACGTGTCTTGAATATTCTGATGGCTGTTCCTTATTTATAAATGTAGCAGTAGTCGTATGGCCGAAGGAAAAAGTGTTTTTAACTTACCACGATTTTTCTTATCATTGTTCGCCACCCCCTTTTTTTCTTCGTTCATATATTTTACGTTTTAGTGTATGTCCTTTTTGATAACATCCAACTTTATGCAGCACTTTCAATGTCCGAATGCAGAATATCGTCCTCATTCATTTACTTTTATAGCTGTTTTTACAGATCGTTTGTTGAGGTAATAGAGAATTATGTTACGGGCTATTCCCAACAGTGGCCAGTATGTGTCCTAAGTCAAAAGATTGAGTAGTCACTATGAAATGAGTAGGTATGATAATGATAGCAACAGTTCTGGTTAGAATATCACACGACACAAACAAATTTGTTGTTGAAGTAATACCAGTGGTAATTCCAGAACCATTTATATGTGTGTTACATTTCCTATGAATGTGGCACAACTTCTACACTCTTGGGCATGTTTTTGGGAAGATAATGATTTAAGTTTAATGCTGGTCTAGTTTACTGTTTTAAGTAGTAGTGTCATGAAGTTGTCATGTCTTTGACTGCTTGTCAAGTCCTCGAACTCTGGTCATCCCAGCTTAGACAGTCTTCTGTTTTCTTAAGTTACTTTGTGTGACTGGATGTATACTGGCCTTTGGTTTATGTCCCATTAATATGAAATTACAATGCCAAAAGACATTTTTTTGAACTCCAGAGTGGTTGCATTAGTATAGAATATTGTTTTGCTGTCTGTTAGTGTCAGGCATGGTAATGGACTTACAAACCAGAAGAAAAACTTCAATTGTTTCTTACAGGAATATCTTATGACTTTCTGCAGATGATCATGGCACTGACTTTAATAATATTGTTATCCACCGAAGTAGTCATGCGTGTTAAAACGCTGCTTCTGGGGCGGAGGTGCACTGGCTCTGAATCAAATCCATTCAACAGATTTGCGATGTGGGTCAGTGTGCCACCATCGTGGATGTATTTTTTTATGCAGTTACCCATGTTAGACTCTGTGTATACTGTGCTGGTACCTCAGTGACACGATTCGTAAACATTTAGAAAACTTTCACATGAATAACGCTCCATGCAGACAGTTGGGGTACACACATTCAGTTGTGGGGAGGGTAACAGGGTGGCGATATGAAGTGTATCCAACCACCTCTTAAATGAACTATGCCAAATCCATTAATAACCACATTGACCCATTGTAGATGCGGGACAAAGGCACAAGAAAAAGAATGATAATGTTGTTATCATCTTCATGTTAACAAGTCGGTACCATTTGTGCAGAATTTCATGTAAATGGTTTTATGTTGCAGTTTCATTGACGAAAACAACTAAAAAGGATCTGCAGTTTAAACAGCAGCTTGTTGATGAAATCAGAAGATGCATTGAAAACTATTCAAGAATATTTGTCTTTTCAGTACAAAATATGAGGAATGCCAAACTGAAGGACTTGCGCAGTGAATGGAGACACAGCAGGTAATTAAGTGTGTTCTGTATCAAGATGTATTGTTCTGTAGGTCTCATCAATTAGCGCTGAAAGTTTAAGTAAGCCTAATTGATTAGGGGTCAGCTGAAGTGTTCAGTGTAGACTATTGGTTAGACTCTGGGACATAATGATGTTGCGGCATCTGATATTGTGTATAGGTGGTGTATTCGAAATTTGGCGTCTGGGAAGAGAGCTTTTGGAGTGTTTTGTTTGATGTGGCTATCTTGTAGTAAATTTTGAGGTCTAGAAAGTTGTTTGTATCTTGTTATTTCTAAATTTATCTAGTAGAAGATGTTGTTTATTGTCTGATTGCCATGGATCTTACAGAAGTGTGATAGTCAGTATTGAAGGTATTTTAATTCTGTCTTTGTGACTGTGAGAAAATTTATTTTTGTCACTAAACAGGCTTTGCTTTATTGACATAAAACATTTGTAGTGGTGGTCTTTGTCTGATTTTGCTTAGTTCTGCAAAGTCTTTGCACACTTTCCTCTAGCGCAGAGGCCCTACAGACAAAAGCTCACTTGTATGATGTCAATTCTGGCTTCTCCCACTTTGATTTCTTACTTTACACCCTATATTTTGGTTATTATGGTCTGTCCACATCTGAGTTTGACTGAACATTTTTGGAACAATCTGTGTGAGCCGTGTGGGAAAGTCACCAAATCCTCATTGCGGTAGCTAGACCATGTGACGGTGTCATCAGGAACCCATACAGTAATAGCCCAGACACCACAGGGATCACACTAGTTATGCCTGAGTTGCCATATCACCATGCAGCTGTAGGTGTACATGCTAAGTCTGTTTGGGGGTACTGGTCATCACACCAGGTAGCCTTTGCGCTGGCTTGGTGGCACCCAAGAAGGGAGCTCTCATTCAGAGTAGGGGCTGCCATGGCGGATATTTTGCATCATAAAACAGCCAGAGTTATCAGTAGGTGGTCGCAAAAGCTTGGGAGTCTCCTGTGACAGACCACAATTTAGTGCTGATTATTATGACCCTAGGAGCTTTCCCATTAGCTAAACCATTTGAGGAAAGCAAAACCAATCAACTTGCAGCCAGTTTGTCCATTCAATTCCTGGTTTGCACCCAGATGGATGAAGGATCCTTTCTCTCCACTAAACCAAAGTTTATTGTGGAGAATGTTGAAAATGTCGTTGGTGTATTGTCTTCCTTTAGCAAGCTACAAAATGGTTATATCATAAGACGACCTATCCAGGTGACGTACCTGTTACAATCAAACCCTGTAAGAACCTCAGTGTCATATAGGGGTAAATTTTTAGTCACCTCTTAATATTGCAGACAGATGAACTACACAAACACTTGCAGAGATGAAGAATCCACTTGGTACATAATGTCTATCAAGGCCCGCCAGCCAACAAGGTATACACTGGTATATTCATCCTCACTTTTGAGGGGGATTTGGTTCCAGTAAAGCTAAAAATCGTGTGTTAACACTGTGATTTGAAGCCTCGTATTTCCCATCTGTGGTGCATGGTTTTAAATGCCAGCATGTTGAGTATATATCTTCCTGGTGTACATACAGTTTGATTGGTGGAGACATAGCTGGACACATCACGAGAATTCATCCTGTGTGCTACAACCGGCTTGTGTCAGTTGCAGGAATGACCACTCCACAATCCCTGAAGTGTGCCAACCAGCTCAAGGAATGCAAAATCGCGGAACTGAAGGTCATATATTTTGAAGTTGGGAAAATATGATGGTTTGTATTCAGTTTCAGTGAAACCTTCCTTGGCCATTACTGTGGTCAGGTAGTCAGTAAGTAGCACCTTCTGTATTTAATTCCTTAACATTGACATCCAGTAGGTGCATAATATAAACTTGGCTGTGGAGGCAATAGGCCCTCCCCTTAGATAATTTCTGTGGCACTGTCTTCGGGAACCACTCCTCCAGCATCTACCAGTGATAGAGCTCCCTCTTGGAAACACTTTCCCCGGGAATCCACAGATCAGATACCCAACGCAAGCCACAGGCCGAAGTCGCCCCAGACTATGGCTCTCGGGTTTGCCCACTCTTCTTCCATTCCTACACCCATAGTGAGTAAGTCCTCACAAGACTCTCGACTGCCGAAAGTTGTGAAAGAGAAGAGGAAGAAATTGCTGTGGAGACCTCCTAGTCATGAGATTACACATTCCAGGTTGTGTCGCAGTACAATGGATCTATGAATTACTACTTAATTTTTAAAGTTTGGCGTAATAGTTATCATTGGCCATTTAGCTACAGCCACCTTTCTTATGTCTGTCCCAGGGATTGTGAAAAACTGCAGATTTCCTGTTGATGCTCACCTCATCGCAGCCGTGCAGCTCATCGCTGGCCGCAGCTCCCTTGTTGGAAGACTCCAGCCTAGTCTTGGCCGCTTAGCAAAGCCAATACTTACAAATCCATGATTTCAATTATTTTTACCCAGCCGGCCGCTCAACAGTGTGTGTGTGTGTGTGTGTGTGTGTGTGTGTGTGTGTGTGTGTGTCAGAGAGAGAGAGAGAGAGAGAGAGGTCTTACCATTAAACAATCCAGCATCTGAATGTGATTCGCAGACTTCATCTGCTCTAGGTCTTCAGCCACATTCGGCCGGAAGATGTTTCCCCTTTGCAATTGAAAGTGAGCGTCTTAGTCCCAATACATACACCAGGCAAAAGTTCAATGTCCATTGAACACTGACTAGTTTCACCAACATGCTTAGCAAACTGCACAGTCTTTTCCTAAGTGCTAAGACTTGATTGCAGTATTTTGACCTACTGTTTGGCACAATCACATTTTATTTGGATGTTACTAACTCCAAATGAACTATCTTTTAACCGAGCTACTGACAATCTCATTGATTGGTCCCCCGACTCCCAACCAAACAACCTTAAAACGTTCAAAGTACTCTCAGCAGTGCACAAAACAGACTGTAATAGGGGAATGATGCTATTGGCTGGAGTGTCAAGTGCTACATTGCCTCTTGCTGCTGTGCATCTCCCCATCATCTGCCTTTACTTCTTCGTTGATTGTCCTCGGTGTCGACGTACTGCGTTGCTGCACTGGCTGAAAAATGAGGTTTGTTATTTGGGCACTGACTACTATAAATGATGTAGCTGACAGATACACAGTTGTGTTTTACAGTTCTTTACATTCACTGTGCACAACCTCCCATATTACAGCGGTATATGGCCAGTGCACTATTGTTTAACTTTCGATAAGCCTCATTAGTAGGTTGCAGGTGAACATCCACATACTGCTACAATAGTTTTCTGTTGAACATCTATGAGCAGTAAAAGCCTAACCACATGGCTTCTTGTAGAATAATAATGTACATATGGAACAGACACTGTCATTGTTTTAACACACAGCCTAATTGTGTTACACTTATTTAGGGATGCATTGTTGTTGATCTAACCAATACAGATTTCTTGTCTGGAACCTGGTCGTAGACTGACTGTCTAGGGTACAAAAATCGGGCCCTTATATATCCTCACAGTAATAGGCACTGAAACTAAACATTGTTCGAAGTTAAATTTACAGAAATTGCAATTAAAACTTAACTCATTAAATTAGCTGAATACATTGAAAAATTGATCTTTTTAACAGTTTCTCCTCCTGCAAGGGTTAAGCCGAATTATTTGTTTAAATCATGAAATTAACAGATATTGTTACACAAACAATACTTTGACAAAACTGGTAATTATTTTGGTATTAATTAACGTCTCGCTTTGCTAACATATTTTTAAATAGAGCCAAATAGATACTTTAAAACCTAGTTTACACGACGACATTGGGTTGCGCCATTCGTTGCATGGAGTGAGTTGCATGCATATGGTTTTATTTGACTGTAGACACAGCGAAATCAGTATACACTTCAGTTTCGTCATTTTGTGGGTTCCTGAGTCGTGTCTGAAATGAAAGTTTTGGCAGCTGCAAGTCGCATGAGTTGTGATGGAGTTAAAGCTTGTTGCGTGAACTCGCTGCATAATAAAACATTAAGAAACGTGTTTCGATTCATGACTGGATGAAGAAAAGATGTCAGCTTGGTTGTTCAGTATCCTTGCTGAAATAATTTATAACGGTAGATCCAAGAAGTTCTTTTAATTGTCTTAGAATGTCACCAGAACTGTTACCGTTTCTTCTAAATAGAGTTAATTATGCGATAAGGAATAAAGATATTGTAATGCATGAAGCACTGTCGCCAGAACTGAAATTATGTATCACATTGCATACATTACAATGGAGAACACTCGGCATGCTATAAGATGCGGTTTTAGTTGGTGATGCTTTTTTATTAACACCAATAACATTAACAGCAGTAATTATTCAAAGCAGGCCGCATTAAGAAGAGAATGGTTTGCAAACTACTCTCTTGATGATAGATCTGTACAGTGGCAATATTTCTAAATTCTAACATATGTGAATGGGGAGCACAGCAGCGACGTTTTAAATAGATGAATATATAATGAAGAATGCAGCTTCTTGAATTTGTATAGCCTTCCTTCCTGTCAACAATATTGCTTAACAAAGAGTTGGCCAACTCGAACGATGGGATTTTAGTCTTGTAGGTGGGAGCATTGCCACAGCTAGAATTACACTATTTTGTATTTTTCTTAATTAAGTTGTATATGTGCTCCTAACTCAATAAATTTTGCCCTGCAGCTCAGATATTGTCAAACCATCTATGTTATGATTGCACATGATGGTCTCAGCGGCAGCAATATGTTGCTTATTTTTGTTATCAGCATCACTGAAATCCCACAAACACCTATGCAAAGCATAGATATCTAAAAAGCAAACATTATTCTCCGCTCCCCACTTCATATTTCAATTTATCTACACTCTACGAACACACACGACCTCAAAACTCGTGCAACTAGTGTCGCCAAAGTTGGAACACGCCGAAAGTGTTTAGTTTCACCAACAAGCTGCGCAAACGCACTGTGCGCATTCGCAGTGGCCGGCAGTGCAGCTGCATGCAACCTAGTGTCATCATGTAAACTAGGCTTTAGATTACTAGTATTTCGTCTTCCAAATGTTTATGATTAGTACAGGATTTTGTATTTGTTTATATGTCAACAATAGAATTTAAGTTAGAAACAATCACTGATTTCACCCTATGAAAAAAGATGCTAACTACGTGTAGTCAAAATAAATTAGAAAATCAATTACATACATAAAACTAAGCACAAAATTAGATCTGGTGTTACAATATTGAAAAATGAGGGCCATCCTTCCTCTTTCATGAAAATACAAATTATAGTCATGTATGTTAATGGTAATTAATTCAAAAATGGAAAAATGAATTTTAAGGAGGCAGATGGCAAAACAAGAGAGGAAGTGAAAATATCCCAGCTTGCTTCATCAGAACAGGACAACAGTATTCGGTGAAGTGCACATGTAGATATTGCATTATTGTTGATTGTTTATGTTGTGGAGGAAAGTCAGTATCTGATTTTGATGTCATTATATGGTGGTAATTATATTGGACAAAGAACTCAGTCAGTGCAGATGCTCCATACGTGGGAGGAAGACTGTTCAGATGATGCCTTTTAGTGTGGAAGGGATGGCAGCTAATGAAGTGGAGGTACTGTTAGTGTTTTGTGTGTTTATGGATGGAGAGTTTTTACAGAACCATAGGGAGGCTAGAGGTCAGTGTCTAAGAATTTTTAATTCTAAGCAAAAGGAAACAGCACTGTGCTGCAGATTTATTTGTATATCCTCCCAGAAGAGGAGCAATTTTAGGTAAGGATATAGTTGGTCACATTTATAACATGATTTTTATAGTTGACATGGCATCAATATAGATGGTGCTTGATAGCAGCAAGACAATGGCCATAGAGGATGTTAACTTATTTGGAGGGGGAGAGGGCCCAAGAGCAACAAACAGGTATCTATGTGGTACAATATTTATGCCAGCATTTATCACAGCAACAGTTGGGTATGTTAGCTGGTGTCAATGCTACAGCCTGAACTGTCATCATTGGATCTCTTTCGTATTTACAGTGAAATGGCTGATTTTTATCTTTGACTTCTTAATCAGGTTGTGTATACATGCAGGACTCCTTCCTCTTTAATGTGCCTCATTCTTCTATCAATGGACATCTCTTGGTGTGACCATAGTAATGGGTTTGGGATGGAGAGGAGATCAGGGAAGTGATATGTCTTTGTTGAAGAAAATTAGTCGTGTAGTTAATAGATTAAAGATTTTGAATACAAAGAGATTAATTTTCTGTGAGAGCATAGTTATCAGCTACAGCAGACTATGCATAATGGCTAGTTTGTAGATTTTAAGAAGCATGGAGAAGGGGAGTGTGCGTGACATAGAAATGGGTTCAGGGGGGAACCTTTGGGATGAGCAGGGGGATTGGAATTTGTGGACATGACATGGCGTGTAGGTGGAAGATTCAGCTGGAAGTGACTGAGCCTTTGTGGCAGGTAATCACTCTTTTATCATGATGGTAGTGGAGCCTTTATCTGCAGGAAAGATAATCAAAATTGCATCTCTCTTTTAGGACTATTGATGGCTGCTCTTTCCTCTTTAGAGAGGTGTGTTTTATTGGGAAGGAACTTAATGAGGCTAGGTTGGAGCATCCCTTCTATCACACAATACTGTAACAGCAAATTCTGCACCAGGGTTTCAGTAGCTGATGATTCCACCCTGAAATGAAATCATACATCCCAGTTGCTTATCCCAGCACTTTGTCACATGGCTGATACCCCTTTGAGGAGCCAAGCTGCAAGACCTGGCCTTTAAATCCACACGTCACATCATATTTCAGACCTATCATGGGCCAGAGGCAGTGTCACCTGGAAGTGAAGGAAGTTGTTTCATATGTCAACTTCACTGCAACATTTGCACAGCAGGTGGACATGATTACCAATAGACTGTGTACCAGAATGGATGCTCTCTGCCAGGCTGTAGCCTAGAAGAAAGTTGGGTACCCATTGGAGGTAGTGCATGCCACTGAGCAAAACCTGCTTAGCTTTGGTGTTTGTTTCAATACCTGTGTCATTTCTATCTCCCTCCCTCTTTCCTCCACATCAGCTTCTCTGAATTTCATAGATGGAAATTGTTCTTGCAAAACATTATAACAGTAATGAGAAATACTTTATTGCTAACATCAGTATATGTGTTATTTTGTGCAAGAGACAAATTTCAAAATAAAACATTGTCATTGAACTAAAATAAAATGTGAAAATGTAGCTTTTTTATGTATTTTTAAAATTGATTTTGACATGTTGATGCATTTTTCACCATTATATCATTGTGGAAGGATGTGAGTGAACATTTAGTGCTTGGAGAGAAAAAAAGAGCCTATCTTTGGTCTTAATATTGAAATTTTGGCATTATTGTATTTCAGTTTTGGTTGGAAATTTAATCAAATTAGGTAAGAGCTGAACTTCTTATTTATCACGAAGATGTCAGGAGCTGTGCGCTACATACTCTTAATTAAATGTTGTGTGTGATGAAATTGCCTTGGAGTATAATTTTGCATGATGTTGCAGATGAGAGACATAAAATGCTGACTTACAGACTTCACAGTGGTAGGAACTGCAAAATTTGTAGTTCTTAACATGCAGTTAGTCATTTAAGAAGCTTCAGAATGGTCCGCCTATCATTCACCCAACAGAGTGTACATCAAACATTTTTGAAGATTGTGTCTTACAAGCTTCTGATTGTATACAATTTTCAAATTGCTGTGCAGAATTGAACAAATGATCCCCCCTTCAAAAACATTTTCAATAATTTCTTCTGTATTAGGATTGATTATAGTACTCACTTACTACCTTGTGTATTGGTAGTGGTGTGCACCACTGTACACACATCTGGAAATCCAGCAGGTAGTTTTCTCTGATTGAGCCATAGCCATACAATTCCATGTTGTCAGCAAATACTGTCTTTGTGTCTACGTATCACTCCGTTGTGTCATCTGAGCCAGATCAAATGATGAAACTATACTAATGTAAAAAATGAACGCTCGCTCAGCGATTGACTGTCGGTCACTGTGCACATCCAACAGAGCTTGTAATGCTGCTGGACATAGGACCCATTAATATATTAGATATTTTATTGTAATCCTAGTGTGAATGACACACAGAGGTACACTACAGCTTTGAAAGTCTGTAGTGTTTTAGCTATTAATCATCTGAAATTTTTAATCCATGTAGATATTGTTTCATATCTCACTGTAGAATCACTTCCCCTCTCCCAGCAAGCAGGCCTTTGTGGTCTCGCTGGTAATTAATATGGAAATGTGTAAAGTTGCTTGTGTTTTCCACAGATGCAGAGACCTGACAAAAATGGTTGAGTAACAGATTGTGCTGAATGTTTACAAGTTTGTAGGAAAAATCTGTTGCTACTGACATTGCAAATGACATAAATTAAATCTGATTTTATAGAAGTGTTTATGTTGAATGCATTACTTCTGCAGGAAGGAGCATTAACTGCCCACTGCAGGCAACATGAGGAGGTGACAGTTGTGATGCTTCTGGTTAAATGTGCCTATTATATTATTAGAGGAATGAGTCTGTAGCATAAATGTACCCTTGTAATTGTATGTGACTACTTAATATAGAGTGGTTTGAGTTAGGATGGGGGGAGATCCAATGATTTATCAACATATAGGGAGGAAAACATAGTAAAATGGGATATTTCAGTGTTTAACTGATGATGAAAAGGGTATAGTGGTTCAGATACCACAGTGTTGGATATTGCTATGCCTATAAGTAAAATGTTCCTCTTTCCACCTTTGCATGAAGTGTACTTCATACCTTTTTAAAAAGATTAGAAGCCAAATTACCTTGAAGAACTCATTTTATTACGTGAAGCAGTTTATTGTAGCTCTCCTTGTACACAAGAAATGGATGTACATTATTTATCCATTAATGTTTATCTACAATTCCGTTTTGTCAGAATTCCTCCTGCCCCTGCCCCCCTCCCTCCCCAACATTGCTTATTGCTTCATCATGCCATGATTGAGTGCTGCTCCTAAAACCTGGCATTTGAAAGACATCAGAAAATTACATCTTCTTATCAAAGACATGTGTTAATTTTATATCCACTTTCAGGTGTCTTTCGTTCATCACTTGTACTGATATGTAAAAGATATTTTTCGTGTGCGCGGGTCCACTGTATCAGCTTCTTGGAGTACCACTGTGAAATGCTGGCAAACTAGATAACACTAAAGATTGTTGAACTTCTTTTGGTCTAAGATTTTTGTCATTTCAGTTTCACTACAGTTCATATGATCATAAAAAATTGAAATGAGTTAGTGTCACCAGATATGTCATAATGTCAAAGTCAACAGATTATGTAAAACTCTCCAAGCCATATGATTCTAATACCTAAAAAAGAAAAAGTAGAAAGGGGGAGAACAGAGTTCATATCTGTGGAATATAGGAAACATGGAAATTCTCTTGCATTACCCCTAGACAGTGACAGGGAAGTGCTGCAGTTGACAGTGGATTTAATTCTCTTTGTTTGGTAAATGAAATAAGTTGTTAAATTCATTGTTACCTTTCTATTATTTATTTCTAATAATAAAAACCAGTTTAGCTGAACTGATCTATGTTATCACAATATAAACACAAAAATAATTGTCGTCTAGAGTTTGCCTGTTTGTCTTGGGTTGAGAGTGGAGTCATGTATACTCTTGTGCAAAGTTATTCATCAATCTTCCACTTAACATCAAGCAAGGATTTGGTAATCCCCAGTAGTTCAATAGAAAAAGTACACCTCATGAGCCACCTGTCTACAGATTACCTGGATTGTTAGATTCAAAGATTGAATATGTTGTTAGGTACCTGGCAAGTAGCTATATTCTTTATGCAGCTGCATGAAGAGTGTTAATGTACTGTAAGCAGGTTTCATTATTTAGAGATGCAGGTAACTGTTTTCTTTAAAAATAGCAATGTAATCAAGTGCATAGGAGATAAAAAGCAGCTGTTTGATATAACTGAGGATTCAACAGATTTTTTTTCCAAAGAATCAGCATTTCCCTGTAACTTTGTTAAATGTAGGTTGCAGGAGCATGAACAGCATTAAGCAGTATAGCAATGGTCTGTTATTTTCTGTTAATTTAATATGCAGAGCAAGTTAGACAGGGCTTCTGTTTCCAATCGTAAGTGGAATAATACGGTTCATGTACATAGTTTAGTCTATAAACATGGCTCAAAAGGATCATTTTACACATAGACTGTGCTCACATCATCAGCAAACTTATGTTATCTACCAGATAGGTATACGGGAAATTGCCTGTGGAATTGACATACACGACAGAGATGTCAGTTGCACATTTGATTGCTGTCATTACACAAAGTATTGAAGATCTGCCTCATAGTGGAAAGCGTGGTCAACACCAGCTACACTATGTGATCAAAAGTATCCGGACACCTGGCTGAAAATGACTTAAAAGTTCGTAGCGCCTTCCATTGGTAATGCTGGAATCCAGTATGGTGTTGGCCCATCCTTACCCTTGATGACAGCTTCTTCTCTTGTAGGCATATGTTCAATCAGGTGCTGGAAGGTTTCTTGGGCAATAGCAGCCCATTCTTCATGGAGTGCTGCACTGAGGAGAGGTTTCAATGTTGGTCGGTGAGGCCTGGCATGAAGTCGGCGTCCCAAAACATCCCAAAAGTTTTCTATAGGATTTAGGTCAGGAATCTGTGCAGGCCAGTCCATTACAGGGATGTTATTGTCATGCAACCACTCCACCACAAGCTGTGCGTTATGAACAGGTGCTAGATTGTGTTGAAAGATGCAGTTACCATCCCCAAATTGCTCAACAGTGGGGAAGCAAGAAGGCGCTTAAAACATCAATATAGGCCTGTGCTGTGATAGTGCCACGCCAAACAACAAGGGGTGCAAATCCCCTCCACGAAAAACAGGACCACACCATAACGCCACCGCCTCCGAATTTTACTGTTGGCACTATGCACGCTGGCAGATGACTTTCACCGGACATCCGCCATACCCACACCCTGCCATCGGATCGCCACATTGTGTACTGTGATTCGTCATTCCACACAATGGTTTTCCACTGTTCAATCATGCAGTATTTATGCTCCTTACACCAAGCTTGCAGTGGGTCCTGATGCAGTTTGGAATTCCTGTGTTATGGTCTGGGTAGATGTTGGCCTATTACACATTACAACCCTCCTAAACTGTCGGCGGTCTCTGTCAGTCAACAGACGAGGTTGGCCTGTACGCTTCTGTGCTGTACATGTCCCTTCATGTTTCCTCTTCACTGTCACATCGGAAACAGTGGACGTAGGGATGTTTAGGAGTGGGGAATCTCGCATACAGACATAGACACAAGTGACAACCAGTCACCTGACCACATTCGAAGTCCTTGAGTTCTGCGGAGTGCCTCATTCTGCTCTCTCACGGTGTCTAATGAATATTGAGGTCGCTGATATGGAGTACCTGACAGTAGGTGGCAGCACATGCACCTAATACGAAAAATGTACGTTTTCGGGGGTGTCCGGACACTTGGTCACATAGTGTATCTGTAAATAATGGCTCCCAGGTATCTTGAGGAGGGTGTAATTGAAGTGTACTCTCTTTGTTTGGAGGCAACTGGGAGGTTTGTGTTACTCGGGACAGTAGAAGCTTATGCCCATAAGTGTCCATTAAAAATTACAATACAAATGTCTTAGCAGCAGGGTGCACAGATGGGGTGGACAAGGGAGAGTATGGAATGTGGGTAAGTGGTTCTGAAGTTCAAGATTTGTGCGATTCCTGTTATCATAGAAGAATGTGGAGATGAACAGGTGCTAGTGCACTTCTCGTGCATGCAATCCTATGGGTTAAGCAAGAAGGTGGTGCCAGTCATCTTTTATGCTTGTATCGTGTACAGATGTTGGCTACCTCTGTTACTGTTGAGGGCAGTTTGAGTGCTGGGTAGTACTGGTATAGGATCCTACATCTTTTTATCCAGTCCTACAGTCAACTTTTTGGGGGTGGATTTGCACTCGAAGATAAAAATTCTCAAGCATTCTGCACCCATCTTGTGAACATTTTTTTTATAGGAGCAGACATTGACAGAATGGAATCGCTTGTGGTATCTGCTGGCACAAACCTGATAAGCAAATACGTTACAATGCAAATATGTTTACAAACAGTAAAGAAAAGATAGCCAGTTTACTTTCAAATTGTGATGTGAGACTGTAAGACATGAAAGGATCAGTTTTTGAACTGAATTTTTTCAAAATCACTCGAGGAAGAATGTGTCGGGTAGAAAAAAATAGTTATAGTATTTTTCAATGTATGAATCAGAATAGAAAAATTAATAGTAATAGTAAATAAACTAACTTCATAAACTGAAGTAGCTTTGATTTAATAAAGTGAAAAATGAATACATTTTTGGAGAAGTGAAACAGATGACTCAATATCTCTCAGTATTGCCCTTCTCCCCTCCCTCCCCTCTCCATCCAATGCTCTTGATTGATGAAGTTCTGCTTGAACCTACAAACCAAGTATCACAGAAAGCATGTGTCACTCGAGGAGGATTGTGACTGGCTGTGGCTGACTCTGACTACTCAAGTCACAGAAACCTCAATCACAATTTTTTTTAAAATAAAAGTATAATGCTTCCACTGATTGTCTGGTCATCACATAAAATCATCACATGTCCAGTATGAAAACTTCGAAAGTAACAAGAAGAAATGGTGAGGTGATGAATTTTCATATTCACAATAATAGATTTGCACACTGTTACTTGCTAAACCAAATCATTTAAAAAGTTTAGTGAGGAGTTTTAATAACCGTACACAAGCCGCGGGCAGTAACTTAAAGTGCTTACAGTTCCTCAAGAGCTGGCTCATTTCAGAGCAATTCTGGAAAGCAGTGAAGTTGAAAAAAGGGACCATTTCCTTCTCACAGAAGGTGTTGTAGACGTCTACGAACAATAGTGCCATTTTATATTGAGAGTGACCATTGTTTACATTATATAATTCTGTAATGGTAGTCCTGTTGTTCTTACCTTTATTAAAATTTTAAGTATTGGTATTGATTTGTATAAATAGTCATGTTATAAATAGATATTTTATTCACAGATTCTTTTTTGGAAAGAACAAAGTAATGGCTTTGGGTCTAGGGAAGACTGCAGAGACTGAAGTACAGGATAATCTGCACAAGTTGGCAAAGCAGTTGCGTGGTCAGTGCGGTTTGTTGTTCACTAATAAAACAAAAGAGGAAGTGCTTGAGTGAGTATACATTTATTATTATTATTATTATTATTATTATTATTTTCATAGAATAATTTTAACACAGTAGATATGGTCACTGCTGAAGCTTCAGCTTTAATGGGAGAAAATGGCTATTATATGTTCAAATTGTTTGCAAGAGCTGTTGTTTAAGCAACTCATGTTTGTTGTAATGTATCATTACCATTTGTTTTTGTGATTTAATATGTCTATTGTAAAGTATGCCAGTCTTCAGTATCATGACTGGCTATACAAAGTATGTCATCTTACTAAGAGAATGGTGTATATTATTTGCAAGAAAGTAGTGGTAAACGTTTTTTATGATTCTATACCTCAGTCGGTAAAAATGGAGCACTTATAGGATCACTTTGTTGTCCACCTATCTGTCGGTCTGACTGTAAACAACACTTCTTCTTAGGAATGGGTAGAGGTATCCAGTTGAAATTTACATAGCATACTAAGATCTGTGATCCCTTGGCAGTTTGCAACATTTAAGTTTATATGTAAATGTATTCAGAAGATATGGGCATTTATGTTACATATTTCAACACTCACAAACTTGCTCATCAAAACGTACAGGATACTTTCCGTTAACCTAGAATCATGAAAATTGACAAGAAGGAAAGTTTCAGAGTACAAGTAAAGGAAAAAAAACTCTGCAAAGTGAAAATTTGTGATTACCAACAATATAAGGAGAAGGTAGATTGCTACTTATCATAAAGACAACATGTTAAACTGCAGACAGGTACAATTAACCCCCTTTAATTCCTGAATACATTTCTGGATGAAAAATGAAAATAAAAAAATGTGATGCTTTAGAGGTAACCGAAATGCCCAGGAGAATGCAGCAATTGTCAGAAGTATTTGTAGCTTCATGAAGAATGAGCATCAACTGGCACTGGCATTCAAAAACAGTTAACCTTCCCGTTATTAGCACAGCACCGGTATATGCAAATTCGCAACACTCCACATTAAGGGATTAAGACACTAGCATGTTACTTTTCAGCAACAGCCTTCAGCAGAAAAAGAACACACACACACACACACACACACACACACACACACACACACACACGTTCATTGAGTCAAGCAAGCACACCTTGTGCACACATCACCATCGTCTCTGGCAGCTGGATCAGAATGCAACTGTCATGTGGAATGGAAGCAGCAGTCTAGAGTGGCTAGGGGTAGCAGTATATGGGTGGGGGGAGAGAAGAGCACTATCTGGTGGAGTTTAGGGCCTAGACCACCAAAGGCACAGTGACGGGAGGCTGTGGGGAAGTGGGAGAGGGAATGGAGTGAAAAGTGGTGCGGGGAAAGATGAGCAGGTGCATTGGCAGAGGGCAATGCACAAAGAGGGTAGGACACTGAGAGTAGCAAGGAGGTGGTAGGACAGGAGGGGTGGAAACTGTTGGGTGGAGTGTATGTGGGTAGTATGTTACTGTAAGTTGAGGCTGGAACAATTTTGAGAATGTTTTGTAGTGATAGCTCCCATCTGTGTAGTTCAGGAAAGCTGGTGGTGGAGGGGAGGATCCCGATGGCTCAGGCTATCTGGATTCTCCCCCCTACCTCTAGCTTTTTGTACTTGCCCTTCTGTTTTTATTTTCTATAAAAGGAAAATGTTGGGAAAGCAAGCAGAAAAAATTGGAGTGGGAAGAAAATAAAAGATGACTTTTTCCAAAACATGTTGCAACATTCAGATAGTTATGTGCCAGCCTTCTTTACTGAAGCTATCAGCTATGATAGGGGTTTCATTTATGGTGTGAAGTGGTGGACCCATATGTCATCCAGAGTAACAGATCAGTGCACAGAATTATCGAGATATTGTTAATAGTACAAACATTGCTAGTAAATTGATTTTCACACTTGATTTTAATCAGCATTTACCAAATTTAGCTCTTATCTTGCATGAAGCTCTTTCATTCTTAATTCTGTGATTCCGTTTTACCATGCTTTTCTAACAAGCTTGTGGTTCCTGGTTTTAGTCCCAGTTTGGTCCACAGTTTTAATCTAACTGCAGGTTTCAAATTGGTACACACTCAGCTACAGAGTGAAAGTTCTTTTTGCACATGTGTCATGTCAGTGTCACATATATTTGCCAATTGTACAGTACCACACCATTCATGTTGTTGATATTTTCACATGTGTTCGCAAATTAGAGATGTCCGTGGGATGGATCACTATAGAGTGAAGTATGTCAGTGTTTGGATTCAGCTGCTCATTTCTGACTATTGAAAGCTAATCAGCAGGCTCCTTCTTCACCCTGTACTAACTTTCAGCGATTATCTGTCCAAAATAAAAGAATCTTACTATGGCATGGTAATCTGTTTTATCAGTCTTAATGTGAAACACAGGAGTACTTTAAAAAGCTTTATGAACAAAACTGTTCTGCAGATCAAGTTGACATTGGAGCTGTATTTACCAGAGCCTAAAACTAAAATGTTGTTAATATCAATTAAGTCACTGCAACATGCAGAGATATTTTCATCGTGTATCATAAGGAAAAGTCACTCGAAGAACTCTAAAGCTATACAGACAAAATGGTTGCAGTACTTGCCATCAGGGGACAAAATTCTAGTTCTCCTAGCAATGTGAAAAAGCTGTTTGTAGCTTTTGGAACAATTAGTTCTGTCTCACGGAGGAAAGAAAAGAAGGGCACACTCATTACCCAGGGACATTGTGGGGATAGGTCCCATTATGCTCCCAAAGGTGGCACTGGCATCTTCCCTACCCCAAACCTGCTGTCCCTTCCCCTCCCCATGCCACATCTCGTCCTTACCCCCACTACGCATCCCAGTTAGCTTACTGCTCAGTCATTTGCAGTTGGGCTTAATGCCCGGAGACTGTGTGTGTGTGTGTGTGTGTGTGTGTGTGTGTGTGTTTTCGTTTTCTACTTCTGAAGAAGGACTTTTCCCAAAAGCTGAAATATTTCTAGCATTCTTTTTCATTCTGCCTGTCTGTGAACCAGCACCACCTCAGTATAGTGAATAGCAATCTATCCTTTCCATATTGTAGTTATAATTGGCCTTATTTCTGAATATGTGTTGTTCATTGCATAGTATTCTGTTTTTATGTACAAATTTCATAAGTTAGTCGAACATAATAAATTATGTATCTATATTAAGCCTGACTACCTAATAATTCTCCCCAACCATAATCGAAAGACATTGTGCAAAAGGAAATTATGGTAAGGTTGTAGTTATTTTCTTTCTCTCTCTCTCACCTTTTTTTATGCAGGATGATCCCGGAACTTGACTATCAAGCTTTCAGAGGTTGTTAAGGGATACATTCTGAGTATTTTGTTATGAGGAACCCATGGTCTCCAGCGGTTCGTTACAGACTAATGATGTAATTGTGATTTATTTGGTTTGTTACTGCAGTCACCCTTGTTTCTATGGTGTACAATGGAGAAGCCTGTGACATGCTGTAAGAAAACGTACAACATAACAGACAGTAATTAAAGAGCTGTCGGACGAAATGTGCACAATGTACACAGTATATTCTGGCAATCTACAGTGCAGCACGAAACAACCGCAGAACTGTTGCCTTACAGGTATTGTTCAAAAGTCAACCACGACATTGCACAGCAATATACCATCAACTGTCATACAGATGCAAGAATTACAGTAGTATGGTGTACTACAGTAGAGCCCCGGTAATTAGAACTAATTGGGGCTGAGGCTACCTCAAATTACAAAAAAACTCGGATAATACAGAAATATCACTAATCAACGGGTAAA
This sequence comes from Schistocerca nitens, assembly GCF_023898315.1. NCBI lineage: Eukaryota > Metazoa > Arthropoda > Insecta > Orthoptera > Acrididae > Schistocerca > Schistocerca nitens. The sequence continues at coordinate 770,903,784 of NC_064614.1, forward strand.
TTGTGAATAAATGTTCAATGAACTCAGTAACGATTAAAATAAATAAAAAACAACATAATACATACCTGTGTTACATGTACATACATGGGCATGCATTTCCAAGTTGCATTAAGTTACATTTTAAAGAAATTGTCAATAGTCCTTTGTTTTAAAATATAACATTGTTTTTAGCAGCAATGTCACGCCATCTTATAAGAAGCATGGTGTCAGTTGGAGTAGCTTCAGCTTGCTGTTTGATACAACGCAATGCCACATATACTGCTGCCAAACCCTTGGTGTGAGCGATCACTGGTGCAGTTTCTTCAGGCAATTGCTTGCTGTCACTGTCATCAGTGAGTTCACTAACCATTTCAGCAATTGCAAGATTGGTCACTTCAGACAGTTCATCACTTTCATCCATGCTGAAACAACACTCACATTTGCATTTTCACATTCAGTGAGCTATTTCATCAGTTCTGCCAGTGGTATGTCATCTTCAACTGGATTGTAGGTAACCGTTTCATTCCCTAAAATGTGGTTCCATGTAGTGTCTCCATCTTTATTTCAGACCACGAATCAGCTAGCCCATAAACCACAGCTTGTATTGTAGTTTCTTAGAAATTCTTTGATGGTTCCTTCACCTTCTAGTGTTTGTAAAAGCATCTGATGGAAATTTTTGGTGGACTTGTGTAGCAGACGTGCCAATGGCCTTACTGCGGTGGTGACACCATTCCCCGCCAGATCGTCAAAGTTAAGTGTTGTTGGGCTTGGCTAGCACTCCGATGGGTAACCGTCCGGGTCTGCTGAGTGCTGTTGGGAAGCAGGGTGAACTCAGCCCTTGTGAGACCAATTGGGGAGCTATGTTACTGAGAAGTACTGTCACGAGTCACAACAACTTTTATTCACATCCAAGGATGCCTACGGCTGAGGATGACATGGCAGCCTGTCTGTACCATTGGGCCTCCATTGCATTTGTGGATAATGTTTTTAAATGTGTAACAGCCCAGTGCAGAATCGGTTATATTTTTTAAAGCTCTAGGCTCAGCAGACTTCCCTATCACCAGCAGCTTCTGTTTATGGTCTCCACTTGCATTCATTGCAGCAAGAACTGTTAACCTCTCTTTACATTTTTTGTAGCCCTTAATTCTCTTAATTTCTCAGAAAATTGTGTAACAATGTGAGAACCCACAGAAAGTATTTCACCGCAAATTTCTAGATGCCTTGTGCTGTATCACTTCTTCCACCTATCCAAGCATGCTAAACTTGCAGTAAAATCGTCCTCAAATTCCTTTAGCTCATTTCTAAAAAATACAGCTTTTTGTTGCAGAGTAGGCCCCAAAATTGGATTTTCTTTTTGTCCTTGTTGAGTAAACCAAATTAAAAAAAATCTTCAATTGTTTTTTCATACTCAATTTCTTTATTGACTTCCATTCAAATGACGAAATAGAAAACATGTTTAATGAAAACTTAAATGACAAAATAGAAAACATGTTTAATGAAAACTTCTCAATTTTTTCTCTGTTTCTACACCCATCTCCAACTGTCACATCACTGAATCCATAATCAGCAGTAAGTTTTTTTAATGTTTCTTCTTTGATTAGTCTTTTCAAAACCTCCACTTTCACATACAACAGCACAAATTTTCTCTCTTGTTCCTACCACTCATTGTAATGTAGGAATTAAGACATTAAGAAACACACAATTACATAGGTACAGCACACTATACATACAACAACACTTTAAAATTAACATGACACAGGTGGGCTCACTACAGTACATACAGCAGTGTCAGCCAATGTTGTGAACTGAAATGTTATCTGTATTGTTAAAAACAAACAATGGAAAATCCAGGATTGAATGTAACAATATAATGAAAAGGATAGTTGCTACTCACCATAAAGCAGAGATGCTGAGTCTCTTAAAGGCACAACAATGACTACAGGAAAGTTAGCTTTCAACCAACAGGGCCTTTGTCCAAAATAAACAACGTACAGACATGCACATGCTCACGCAACTCGCACAAACGTAACACAGCTGGAGCCAGACTGCGTAGATGGAGGGCAGGGCAGAGAGGGGGGAGGGGGTTTAGCGGAAAAGGAGAGAAGTAAAAAGACTTGTGGAGTAGAGGGCTGTGTAGTGCTGAAATGGGAACAGTGGAGGACTAGATGAGTAAGGACAGTGACAAGTGAAGGTTGAGGCAAGGAAGGTTATGGGAACATGTGATAGGATGTATTGCAGAACAAGTTCCCACCTACAAAATTCAGAAAAGCTGATGTTGGTGGGAAGGATCCAGATGGCATAGGGTGTGAGTCAGTCATTGAAATGAAGGACATCAAATCTGGCAGCATGCTCAACAACAGGGTGGTCCAGTTGTTTGTTGGCCACAGTTTATTGGTGGCCATTAATGCAGACAGACACTTGTGCCCACGTAGAATGCGGTCCCGGGCTTGACTCCTGGCTGAGTTGGGGATTTGCTCTGCCTGGGGACTGGGTGTTTGTGTTGTCCTCATCACTTCATCATTGTGATTCGTAATAATGGTTAGATTGGACTGTGTAAAAAGTGGGACTTTGTATGGGTGCTGATGACCACACAGTTGAGTGTCCCACAAACCAAACATCAAACTCGTGTATAATGCAGCACAGTGGTGTAGATCACATGACTGGTTTCACTGGTAGCCCTGCCTTTGATGGTATATGCGATATTTGTGAAAGGACTGGAGTCGGTGGTTGTGGCAGGACATATGGGACAGGTCTCATATCTAGGCCTCTTAAAGTATATGAGCCATGTGGCAAGGGGTTGGGAGCGAGGGTTGTGTAGGGATGGACTAGGATATTGTGTAGGTTTGGTGGGCGGCAGGATCCACTGTGGGAGGAGTGGGAAGGATAGTGGGTAGGGCGTTTCTCATTTCAGGACACAACGAGAGGCAGTTGAAACGCTGTAATTCAGTTGCCCCAGTCCTGGTTGGTACTGAGTCACAAGAGGAATGCTCCTCTTATGGACAGACGGTGGAGCTTTGGGAGGTGTTGGGTGACTGGAAAGATAAGGCACGGGAGATTTGTTTTTGTACAAGGTTGGTAGGGTAATTACGATCTGTAAAGGCCTCAGTGAGACCCTCGGTATACTTAGAGAGGGATTGCTTGTCATTACGGATGCAACGGCCATGGGTGGCTAGGCTGTATGGAAGGGACTCCTCAGTACGGAATGGGTGGCAGCTGTTGAAGTGGAGGTATTGCTGGTGGTTAGTAGGTTTGATACAGACAGAGGTACATAATATAGTCATCTTTGAAGTGGATGTCGACATCGAGGAAGGTGGCTTGATGGGCTGAGTAGTAACAGGTGAAGCAAATGGGGGAGAAAGTGTTCAGGTTCTGCAGGAATGTGAATAGGGTGTCCGCAACCTCGATCCGGATCACTAAAATGTCATCCGTGAATCTGAAACAGGTGAGGAGTATTTAGGAAGGATACCTCTAGATGTCCCATGAACAGGTTGGCATAGGATGGTGCCATGCAAGTGCCTATAGCCATATCCCAGGGGTGAGGATATAGTTGGTCATGGCGACTAGGAAGGTTCGGATTCCGTTGGGCATTGGGAGGCAGTAAGGCCAAGGGCATGGATGATCTTATTTCATAGGGATGTGGCATCGATAGTGACAAGCAGGCAACCGTGTGGTAAAGGAACAGGAACTGTGGAGAGTCGGTGGAGGAAATGGTTGGTATCTTTTTCATATAGGAGGGTAGGTTCCAGCGGGTAATAGGTTGAAGGTGTTGGTCTATGAGAGCAGAGATTCTCTTAGTGGGGGCACAGTAACCAGCCACAATGAGGCGTCTTGTGTGATTGGGTTTATGGGCTTTAGGAAGCATGAAGAAGGTAGGAGTCCGGGGAGTAGTAGGGGTGAGAAGAGAGATTGACTCTGGGGAGAGTTTCTGGGGTGGGCCTAAGGATTTGAGGAGAGACTGGAGATCCTGCTGGATTTCTGGAATGGAGTCACTGTGGCAGGGTTTGTAGATGGATGAATATGACAGCTAGCAGTGTCCTTCTGCCAAGTAATCCTTGCGGTTCAAAACAGCAATGGTAGAGTCTTGGTCAGCTGGTAGGATTATAAGGTTAGTTGGGATCAGCTTTTAGGTGGTGGATTGCAATCTTTCTGCAGATGTTAATTAGTTTGCATGTTGGGGAATTTTTGGAATGATGGTGAGGCAAGGTTTGGGGTTAAGAAATTCTGGAAAGTTAACAAGTGGGGAGGGGGGGGGGGGAGGTTGCTTTGGGGGGGCAGTGGGGGTGGATCAAGGTTGGATGGAGGAGTGAACTGTGTCAGGCAGGGTTCAACATTGGTCTTTGGTTGAGTTTGATTGGTGGGGTTAGTGGTGAAAGTCTTAAAGTTCTGCAGGATTGAATTTGAGGGTGGAGCAAAAGGTGAGACCTTTGGAAAGGACTGATACTTCTGTGGGGCTAAGGCTTTTCGAGAGAAGTTTCATGACTGTGTTTTGGGTCTGTTTCGATTCTGGATTCTGTGTAGTGGTGGGAGGGAGTTTTGGAGGGTGGGTTAAATGTAGTAGGTCTGAGAGACAGGGCTTGTCTGCTGTGAGGGGACATGGGGGAGTTTTGGAAGTTGTTATAGAGGTGGTGGACATTGTTAGCCCAAGGTGGGAGTAGTTGTTGAGCAGGTTGGAAATGTTTTTGAGGTGGCATTGTGCTTGTTGCTCTAGTTCCTAGAGGGCAAGAGTTTCAATATGTGATATGGGATCCAGGAATTTGGGATTGGATAGCAGGAGAATTTTATGGATGGAGAGAAGGTATTGCGTGTCAGCTGGAGCCAGACTGCAAGCAGCAGGGCATTATGGAAGAGGCAGCTGGGTGAGGGTAAGGAGGAGGCTCTGGCGGGGAGGGGGAGGGATAGCACAGTAGGGGTGGGGGACAATAAAGTGCAGCTGGGAGCCTGCAGGGACGAGGTGGAGATTGGGGAAGCTAGGTGCAATTGGTTAGATGGAGGCGGGAGAGCAGAGAAAGGGGAGGGGGGGGGGGAAGGAGAAAAGTAGATAGACTGGGTACATTGTTGGAATGGGAACAGGCAAGGGCTAGATGGGTAAGGACAATGACTAACGAAGGTTGATGCCAGGAGGTCTTGCGAACGCAGGATATATTGCACAATTCAGAAAAGCTGGTGTTGGTGGGAAGGATCCAGGTGGCACAGGCTGTGAAGCAGTGTTTGGTGGCATGCTCAGCAACAGGGTGGTCCTGGTCTCAACCTTCATTAGTCATTGTCCTTACCTATCTAGCCATTTCCAGTTCCCATTCCAGCACTACACACCCCTCTATTCCACCAACTTACTGAGTCTTTTTACTTCTCTCCTTTTCTGCTAACCCCCTGCCCTCCGTCTCCTGACTGCCCCTAGCTGCCCCACTCTCCACCTCATCCCTGCACACCCCCAGCAGCACTGTACCATCCCCCACCCCTATCCTGTTACCCCTTCCCCTCCCTGCCCCAGCCTCTTCCTTACCCCTATCCAGTTGTCTCTCCCATAATGCCCTGCTGCTCATAGTCTGGCTCCAGCTGCCAGAGACTGTGGTCATGTGTGTGTGAGTTGCATTTGTGTGCATATGTTGTTTGCTTTTGACAAAGGCCTTGATGGTCGAAAGTTTACTTTCTGGCAGTCTTTTTGTTGCGCCTTTCTGCAACTCAGCATCTCCACTTTGTGGTGAGTAGCAATTATTCTATTCATTATGTTGTTACTGTATTGTTACTTATTTGAATGACAAATGTTGCCAAATATGCACAACAATAGGGGTAACAATAAGGATGATATGCATTGTACAATTATCGTAAGGCGATTCCAATTAGTGAAGGGTCAACAAAGAAAGAGCAATCAGACTCCTCCAAACATAATGGTACCTGTCCATCTGTAATAGAAATGCATTAGCACTGTGAGACCAAGGTTATGTCTGTGCATTATGTACAAAAACTTTTAAGTGGGACAGTTTTATTTGTCTTGTACATGGAAAATTGAAAGAAAGTTGAAAATGTAACACACTCGTGTGTAAAACATAAATGCAGACAACATATGAAAACGAGTTTTTACTAAAGTTTTATGTAAAATTTCAATTTTCTTATGACCAGCTCAAATTACATGGAACCTTGATTTGCTGTTGCTCAAATTACCAGAGCTCTACTGTACTTAAATTTTCCTGCTAGTATCTATTGGAGCTTCATAAACTAGGCTTATCCTTTTGCACCCCCAGAAGTAGTCCATTGGTTTCTTGTCTTGTGACCGATCTGCCCATTGACTACTGTGACCAATATTATATTGTCATACAAACTGTACTTAAATGTGGTTCGTAACATATTGCAATGTATGCCAGCACCCCATCATATTGAAACTACATAAGCAAATATTCTCAATGACACTTCTTCTAGGAAGTGTGGGAGGACGAGTTAAAGGACCATTTTGTGCAAGACTCCGTTCAGTTTATCAGTAAATAGGTAAGGTCGAGTCACAAACTTGTTTGTGAAACCCCCTTGTACGTTAACGGCAAACTTCTGTTGATAGGATTGACACACCTGTGCATGTGGATTTCAATCATTCCACACCTGGCTAGTCCTACTGTTGAACATGCCCCCTCATGTAAACATGAGACTGTTGAACATCTCTCTCATGTAAATGTGCCCTCAAGTGTAAATAACACAAAAGCAGAAAAATTGGTGTTTTCTGTATGTTGCTATAGGAACTAATTTGCAAATGACACTCTAAATGGGAAATCTGCTGGCTGTAGTGAGTGGGAACAGCTGAACACAACTTCATTGTGCTACTGTTCCATTACAGTCCGTAAACTTATCCATAATACTGCTGTGTATCACTGTTAGCACACAACTAACACCTATGGAAAACGAAACAATAGACAGATATAAGCAGCACTGAATGCAGTCATCAGAACAATGAGATAAGGAGGGCATTACTTTTGTGAATAGCAGCTATTGTGAGCAAATGGAAATAATATGCACAGCATGCACTGTCAATACTGACATTGTTGTGCACTATTTGTAATGCAATACAGATACAAAACTAATTGGGGCAAAAACCAAACAAAATGCAGTAAATCGGTAACAAGCTGTTGGAGACTGTGGATTCCTCGTAACAAAATACTCAGATGGTAGCACTGAAATCCTCTGAAAGTTTGTTGGTGGAATTATGGTTCATCCTGTTTGTCTGAGTTACCTCAGATGTTTTCAATAATCACAGAAAGTGTCTACTTGAAGTGAGCACTCTTTTAAGTTGGAATTTTTTTTCCATTTATTGCTTTAGCTACTTCATCTTGTGTGATAGTGTTGATGTCCACTGATCTAATATGTATGCTTGCTTTATATTTGTTGGAGTGGATATTCTTATTTATGTTTGATTTTATTATATTATCAGCATCAGTTGCCAAGAAATTATTAAATGTGTTGATTGCTTCTAAGGGATTTGTATCTTTTTTTTTTATTTTCTTGTGGTAATGGGGTAATGGTACAGTTATATGTGATGCAGTCTTCATAAGTTTCCGTTTTTTATAACATTCTACATGGCCTTTGTTTTATTAGCTGAATTATTTGTGTATTTATCATAATGCATTATTTTTCCTGCTCTTATTCTTTAGTGTTTTGAAACAATATTATGAAAAGGAAAGTTGATACTCACCATACAGTGGAGATGCTGAGTCACAGATAGGCACAACAAAAAGACTGTCACAATATACTTGTCCATCCTTAAACAACCCCTGCTCCCAACCTCTTACCGCTTGGCTCATATCCCTGTAATAGACCTAGATGACAGACCTGTCCCATACATCCTCCCACCACCACCTACTCCAGTTTGGTCATGAACATCACCTATCTCATCAAAGACAGTCTGTGAAACCAGTCATGCAATCTATAAGCAAAGCTGCAACCACTGTGCTGCATTCTATGTGGGCGTGACAGCCAACAAGCTGTCTGTCCGCGTGAATGGCCACTGACTGTGGTCAAGAAACAAGTGAACAACCTTGTTGCTGAACATGCTACCAAACATGACGTTCATCGTTTCAGTGACTGCTTGGCATCTTGTGCCATATGGATCCTTCCAACCAACACCATCTTTTCTGTATTGTGCAGGCGAGAACACTTTCTGCAATTCACCCTACATTCCCTTAACCCTCCTGGCCTCAACCTTCTTTATTCACTGTCCTCACCCATCCAGCCCCTTTCCTGTCCCCATTCCAGCACTACACAGCCGTCATTCCACTATCACACCCAGTCTTTTTACTTCTCTCCTTTTCTGCTACTCCCCCCCCCCCCTCCCCATCTCTCCTCTGCCCTTCGTATAACCTGCAGCATTTGGCTGTCCGCCATCCCCAACATACTATCCCTCCCACTCCCGGCCCCAGCCTCCTCCTTATCCCCAGCCAGTTGCCACTCACATCATGCACTGGTGCTGCTGCTCACAGTGTGGTTTCAGTTGCCTGAGACTGCAGTCGTTTGAGTTAGGTGTGTGTGTGTGTGGGGGGGGGGGTGTCTATGTCTATTGTTGATGAAGGCCTTAATGGCCAAAGGCTTTATTTATTCGTGGCATTTTGTTGTGCCTGTCCGCGACTCAGCATCTCCACTGTATGGTGAGTATCAACCTTTTGTTTTCATAATATTGTTACATTCCGTCCTGGATTTTCGCTTGTTTTAGTATTTTGAAATATTTTTGTATAATACATGTTTAATACAGGTGAAGACTTATTCAAATTACACATTTAGTAATGTCTATATCTTCTCCTGGCATGGAACTGTTATTTCCATTTTCATTCAGTTGTTTGTTCTACAGCTGTCTCTTAAGGTCACAGCCTTTTGAAAATAAAGTTTGAAAGTAATGAGTTAATATGTCAATGAAGGCATTAAATTTTTCATTAGGTCATCAATTTTATAAACTTATGACTTTTTTTCTTTGTTTAGTATGTTGTTGAAGTAGCAAAGATGGTATTTGAGCTAGGTGGCCACTAAAGCCTGCATTGAAATTTTTTTAGATAACTGCTGAATGCTCTCTTCTTGACCTGAAACTGATCTAAAGCTGTTTCACAAGTACCTGTTATCCTGGTAGCAGCATTTAAATTTAAGATGTAGCAAGGTTCATAAGGACCTTTCTGTTTTTATTTTTTGTAATAAACATCAATGTTTACTGTAGAACACACATTATTAGTTTACTGTATTTTCTTGGTAACAATGCTCATGCATTTTTTGTAGTGTTGTTTATTCTTCAATGGCAGGTGGTTTGACAACTTCAGCCAGGGTGATTATGCAAGATCAGGTGGAGCAGCAACAGACACAATAGTATTGCCTGCAGGTCCCTTGTCTCAATTTCCTCACTCCATTGAGCCACACCTAAGATCTCTCGGCATGCCTACAAGCCTTCAGAAAGGTGTTGTTACACTTGTCAAGGATTACACTGTGTGTCGTGCTGGTGAAGTTCTAAAGCCTGAACAAGCTCGCATACTGGTAGGTGTTATACGCATTTCCTGTGGTCAAATAAACATTAACTACATCTTAAAAAAGGTTTGTTCTATATTTTAACAAGAGGCAGAAACAAAATTAAGATTTCAGTATGTTTGCAGAATCTTCGCTGTGAATTGTCCAGACACAAACATCATTACATAATTATTTTCATGTTCTTTTACTGTTAAACAATAACTTCTGTCACTGTCAAAATAATAAATTCTTGCAATAGCACACTACTTGCTTAAAACATTCATTTGCTGTGAGAATGATATTTGGACCAATAAATGTGCAGATAGCACTACATATCATTGATACCCATGTCTGAGTTTGGTACTTAATTTAAAATATCTCAACTTACCAGTTCATTAAAATTTCTGTGGTTTTCACCTGTAACAATCCTGTAGTAAGTGCAACATAGGAAACTGCAAAAAGAGGCCAAGATGTAGAGTTGCTTGAAGGAATGAGGAGACTCGGACAGTGTACTGTAAATACTGCCAAGTATATTGTTGTGATTAAAATAGATAACATTTTCTTTAGGAGTGGTGGTATCAGAGTGTGATAGTATTAACAAAGCTTCATACATTCAGTGTGCCTTGGTGTGAAGGGAATCATAATCTAGGCATAAAACAAGTTTCAGGTAGATTCTACCCCTGAATAATGTCATACAAGAATGTGCGAACACAGTTTCCACAGAACAGTGATTATTGTGCGAAATGTTGATGACAGTTTGTAACACCATTGAAACTTGGGTAGGATATTTGCAGAATGTATAAAGATAACGAGCATAGAAAAACTGAAAGGATAGCCAGTTGGAATACATCCACAAAATCTCACTTCATAACCTTTAGGATGAGATCTTCCTTCAGACTTGTGGCAAGTCTTTAGTCACCTTAAAAACTTTCAGAAGCTGTTGGACAATACAAAACTTGAGCTGGAAAGGAAAGGGCTTGGACTTTGAAAATTTTTATGGGAGGAGTCATGAAATAACATTGCCTGGACCAGAGCAAAAATGTTTGGGTGGATATTATCAGAAAGCTAGAATTTTTAAATCTAGTAGCTGGCTCTGTAGTGTCATTTGTCATTAAGTTTTTGGGGGAGGCGAAGGGACAGTGGTGTAATAATAGTTTGACATACTGGCAACAGTTTGGCTATGATGTTAATTAGGCAATTGTGGATGACACGAAGCACATTACTGAGAAGTTCCGCACACTAGTGTGAAGATTGTATCACTCTGAGTAGTACTGATGGAGCATTCTGTGGAATCTGCTAGCACAGAGTAGGGTTGCTCAGGAACGGAAAGTGATCCCACAGATGTTTGATAGAAGCATTGTCCCTCGCTTGATTGCCTAGTGTGTGTCATGGCCTACTAAGAGAGAATTTTTTTGGCTAATTGTGAGCAGCAATTAGTCAGACCTGAAATGTCCATCCTATCTCAGTGATTTCCACTAGTCACTCCTTCCAAAACAATGTGCGTGTGTGGGTGTGAGTGCACGTGCATGTGTGCAGGAGAGGGGGGGGGGGGGGGAGTTCACCTAAATTTCATTGTAGCTCATTGTGTAAATTTGCTGCAAGTTCAGGTTAAGATGATCTAAGCAGTTTCATTGTGGGAGTCATAGTTTAATGCATGAAAGTATATAGTCCCCATGTTGTGTGGGGTAACATTTCATGCTGACATTTGGCTGTAGGCTAACATTTGTTGGGTTATTGCAGGTTGTATCTCTTGTATTATTGAATAACTAATTATATTTAGAATGTAAGAGGAAATACTAAATATATTATCATAACCAGTGGCTCAGTCATAGTTCCATTAGAAAGAATACTACGCAGAGATTTACAAATTGCTGTTTAATGTGGTTCCCCCCCCCCCCCTCCCCCGATCCATACGTGTTTGTGGCAGGAGCAGATGAGGGAGGGGCGGAGGTTGGGTTGGGGTGGCAAGGAAAGGATATGCTTGAAATTGAGTTATATAGTCTCTGGGGCTGAGAAAGTTTTCTGATTAATTCAGAAGCCAGGCTGTAATTAAGAGAGAAAACTTGAGTAACTTGTACTTACCAAATCCCCACATTGAGAGACCACATAGTGTACCATAATCGATCCCTCTCCTTCCACTCCTGGTCCTTTGCAGATTGTGTGTGGGTATTTGCAGATTCTGTGTGGAATGAAATGTTGTCAGTGCCTTTCTGTTTAAGCCTGAATTTAAATAATTTTATTCTCATATTATGTGATGTAAGTTCATAAAAGTAATAAATTTCTTAACTCTTATAGTATTGGGGGCTCGAATTCAGAGAGCAAAGATCTCAGCAATGCATGACACATTTCTTGTAGTTTTCCTCCTTGGAGCTAGTTGAATAACTGTGTGACTGTCCTTCACTTATCTTAATTGGTTTGGGTCCCATACCAACAAACAGTACTTATGAGTGTGTTGGAAGTGGCTTCTTTTGTGGTCAGTTACACTTCTTTGGAGTTCAACCAATAAATCTGTAGGTCATCTACCTTTCCGATGGCTAGATTCACGCTGCTGTTCCATCGTGTAACATTCTGGACATGGCCCAAGTAGATATTGGGGAGCCTTTCAGTTTCAGAACAAAATTTAAAAAATATTTCTTTCACTTACACAAATTAGCATGCTATACAGATTCCAGGATTGAAGATTCTTGTGGACTGTGTGACCAGCAGTATTCACTATAGACATCTATTCCAAGGAAGTAAGTTTACACTTTGATGATATTTCTTTTTGTCTAAAAAATGAAACTTATTTGTCATTATTCTCAGAACAAGACTGAAGGTTGATGCACTCTTGGAGAATTCCTTACCATTTTTTCTCTTACCTCGGGGCTTGTATTGTGTGATTTTGAGTACTGAACCTCTTAAACACGTCTCGATAATTACTCTAAGAAAAAAGTAATAATTCCTAACTAAGCTCTTTAGTTTCATAACTTTGTGGAGGAACTAATAATGTTATAGTTAAATCTGTGGGAGTGTGTTTCAAGTGAGTTTGGAAAAATTCTGGAAAAGGGAACTTTGGTGTAATTTTTTAGTGAAAAGCAAGAACTATCATTTCGCACATGCACACAAAAGTACGTACATACGTAGGGTAATTTTATTCTTCACAGGAATGCATGACATAAATAATTTGTTCTCCGTAGCTATAAGACTGCAAAATTTTTGATGCTGATTGCTTTTCTTTTCACAGAAATTGCTTGGCCATGAAATGGCAGTTTTCAGGCTTGTTATGAAGGCTATGTGGTCAAAAGATGGTACATTTGAGAAATTCAAGAGAAAGAAAGAAGAAGATGCAATAGCAGATCATGATGATGAAATGGATGATGCTGAAATGGAAGAGTATGCTAGCGAAGAAGAAAATGAATAGTATTACCTGACTGATTTACATTTTAATGTTCGTACTTATAACTGTAAATATTCTACCTGGCGTTACAAAAACTTCAAACATTGTAAACTCTATTTTATGTAATTATGAATTCAGTGTACTGTGCCAGTATGTGACAATTGCAGTGTTGCAGTATTTTTAAAGAAACCAACTGAAGTAACCTATATACATTTCATATATTTATATCAGCATATATTGTAACAAAATTGATGTATGTAATATCTAAATTTCTGATGCAACTCATTTACTATTGTGATATTGCTGCACACTTGGAATTTTGTGAACTATCGAAGTGGAAAATATCTGGTAATTACAATTTTTCATAACCAGCATAAATTTACTTTTTAATACAGTATTAAATGATTGTAATCTCATGTATGTGAAAGTGAGAAGCTCGGGTAAGTTCACCTTTTGTGGAATATTGAGGGTGTGAGTTAATGGATCTACTGATAATTTTTGAATGACAATCTGTCACACTGGCTGTAGTTAGTTGTATTAAAAAGACCTACGTTAAATGAAGACACCTGAAGTAGACAAAATACCTCAGAATTATTAGGATCTTCGAGAGAACGTACCTTGACGGGTGACAGAGATAATGAGACAAATGTAATACCCAGTAACTTCATCAAGAACGTTACAATCCCAGTACCAAAGAAGCAAGTGATTTACAGAATCATCATTTTAATAAGTCATGGTTTCAAAATACTAATGTGCAGCACCTAGAGAAGAATGGAATGACCAATAGAAACTGACATCAGAAAGATCTTTTTTGCTTCTGGAGAAATGTAGGCATGCATAAAACAGTACTAGCCTACGGCTCATCTTGCGAGACAGGTTGCATACAGACAAACCTACATCTTTAGCATTTGGATTTAGAAAAATGCTTTTGACAATGTTGACTGTAATGACTTCTTGAAATTATGAAGTTGTTTCAGGTATAGGCTGAAACCTGAAATTGATATAAGTGAGATTTTTTTGGGAAAATTTAAGTGTACATCAAAAGGATAAGCTAATGGGAAATGGAGGTGGTGATTTTGTTGCAGTAGACTAGAAACTCAAATCCACTGTGATAGAGATTGAAGCTGCATGTGAGATTGTAAGGGCAAGACTCAATATCAGGAGTGGGCATAAAATAGTAATTACATCCTCCAGTTGCCCGCCAGACTCATCTCCTGATGTAACCAAATCTTTGTAAAAAAACTTCAGTTTACTTGTATATAATTTACCCAATCATACTGCAATTGTCAGTGGAGACCTAAATCGTCCAGCAATCAACTGGGAAAATTACAGCCTTTTTAGTGGTGGGCTTGATAACACATCCTGTGAAACATTACTAAATGCTTTCTCTGAAAACTAACTAGAACAGATAGTTCGAAACTCCACTCCTGATGGAAATATACTGAATCTAATGGCAACAAATAGATCTGACCTTGAGAATGTCCACATCAGACCTGATATCAATGACCATGACGAGGTTGTGACAACAATGATTACCAAAGTACAAAGGACAAATAAAATAAGCACAAAGATTTATATATTCAGTAAACTAGTTAAAAAAAAAATCAGTAGTGTCATATCTCAATGAGGAACTTGGAAACATTCAGCACTGGGCAGGAGCATGTAGAGGAACTATGGCTCAAGTTTAAAAGAATATTTTACCTTTCACTGAATATGTATGTACCCAGTAGTAAGGAGAGGTCCCCTCAATCATATACAGTCACTAAAGAAACAGATTAGTACATAATAGGTGTAAAACAATGCTTAGTACTATAGAGACAGAGAGAGATGCAGAATGAGACGCGTGTGGTTGTCAGGATGGCAATGCACGAAGCCTTCAGCGACTACCATAGCAGGATATTATCAAATGATCTTTCACAAAACGCAATGAAATTCTGATCGTGTGTGAAGGCTGTTAACGGCACTAAAGTTATTTTCCAGTCCCTAGCGAATGAGACAAACTGAAATTGAGGACAGCAAAGCAAAATCTCTGTTTTCAAATGTACTTTTACAAAGAAAAACCCAGGGGTTTTGCACCAGTTTAACCCTTGTACCATGGAAAGATGAATGAAATAAGTATTAATGTCAGTGGTGTTGAGAAACAGCTGAAATCATTAAAATTTAACAAAGCTCTGTGGCCTGATGGAATCCCTCTCAGATTGTATATTGAATTTGCCTCTTCTAACTATAATCTGCCATAGATCCCTGGAACAAATAACCATGCTCAGTAGTTGGAAGAAAGCACAGGTAACACGTATCTACAAGAAGGGTGGTAGAAGTGATCGACAAAACTGTCCACAATATCTTTTACATCAATTTGTTGTAAAATCTTAGACACAAATTCTTAGCTTAAACATAATGAGGTATCTTGAGCAAAATGACCTCCTATATGCCAACCAGTGTGGATTCTGGAAACATCGATCATTCAAAACCCAACTCGCACTTTTCACTCATGACATATTGAAAGCTTTTGGTCAAGGCAGTTGGTAGATACATTGTTTCGTGATTTCTGAAAAGCATTTGAATCAGTACCATAACCACACACATTATCAAAAGTTTGATCATATGGGGTATCAAGTGAAATATGTAACTGGCTTGAGAATTTTTTAGTATGGAGGACAAAACATGTTATTGTGCGTGGATAGAGCGTCATCATCAGATATGGAAGTAACTTGTGGTGTGCCCCAAGGAAGTGTTGAAACCATTGCTGATCATGTTTTAGGTTAATGACATTGTGGGCGATACTAATAGCAACCTTGTACTTTTTACAGGTGATGCAGTTATCTGTAAAGATTCACTGTCTAAAGAAACTGCATAAATATTCAATCAGAAACTGATAAGATTTTAAAGTGGTGCAAAGATTGGCAACTTGCATTAATGTTTAGAAATGTAAAATTGTGCACTTCACAAAACGAAAAAACGTAATAATATCAATTATCACAGTTGGAATTGGCCAACTGATAAAAATAGCTGGGGGTAACACTTTGTAAGTATATGATATGGAATGATCACATAGGCCCAGTTGTGGGTAAAGTAGGTGGTAGCCTTCTGTTTGTTGGTAGAACAGTGGGGAAGTGCAATCAGTCCAAAAAGGAGATTGCTTACAAATCACTCATACGACCCATTGTAGAATACTGCCGAAGTGTCAGGATATGCAATGTATACAGAGAGGGGCAGTACAAATGGTCACAGGTTTGTCTGATCAGTGGGAGAGTAGTACAGTGATGCTGGAGAAACTGAACTGGCAGACTCGTGAAGATAGACATAAACTATACTGAGGAAGTCTATTAACAAAGTTTCAAGAACCAGCTTTAAATGATTACTCCAGGAAGGTACAACCACCTCACATGTATCACTCGTATAGTGACCTTGAGGACAAGATGAGAATAATTACAGCATGCACAGAGGCATTCAGTCAGTCCTGCACTCCATACATAAATGGAATGGGAACATACTCTAACAACTGGTATGATGGAATGTACCCTCTGCCATGCTCTTCATGGCGATCTGTAGAGTATGGATGTAGATAACAAAGGTGCAGCAGTAAGTTACAAAAAAGTTGTGTAGAAACCAGACCAGATTCTGAGGGAATGAGTTAGGAATTGAGACATTGAAAGTAGCAGAGTGTTTATATTTGGGCAGCAAAATAAGTTATGATGATGACCAAAATAGAGATGATACAGAATGCAAACTGGCAAGAGAAAGGACATTGTTACTGAAAACCACAAATTTGTTAATGTCTAATGTAAATTTAAATGAAAAATCCTCTCTGACGGTATTTGTCTGAAACGTAACCATGTATGGAATTGAAATGCGGGTGTGAAACATTTAAGACCAGAAGAGCATAGAAGCTTTTGAAATGTGGTACTACAAAAGAATGCTGAGGATTATGTGGGTAGATTAACGTCAGATACGCAATTCTGTCTCATAATTTATTAGTTTTCTGGGTTGAATTTTTCTTTGATAATTAAGCACCTGAGTGGTAGATAGTGAAAGTCATTTTTCACTATAATATTATATTTGTGAATGTTGCTGCTGTTTTGAACTGTGATTGACTGTTGACAACAAACGTCATAAGGTAGCTTGTGTACTGTGAGTCTTTTGGCAGTATATGCTTTCTAAAACAGGTTATAAGAGTGGACACTGGAAACCATAGTTTTTCCTTATTACAAGCTCCTGTGTAACAAATGCCAGTTGACCCAAAAGATGATACCATAAAATATAAGTCAACCAAAATAAAAAAATGAAGTCAACGTTTTGTCAGTTGCAACTTGAAATAGTGTGGTCAGGCCTTCTGCTGTTACAAATTGAATTTATTGTTTTTCGTAAGTTGAATGTATATATTCCTGTATTTATATAGTTCTCATACATACCTACATAACATACAAACTCCATTTGACTTTTTGTACATTCTGATGTTAAGCATATTTAATTTATTGAGATTTATTGCGAGTGTACCTTCACATATGTACTGGCTGTTTAGTCAAATGTGATGTGAAGCTCGAGGCTTGTGGTAAGGGCTAGAAAAATTACTAGTCAAAATTACATACAATAAATGTATAGCAACCTGTTTGGACAATTTTTTTTTTCTTTCTTACAAGATATTGAGGCTGTGGACCCTCCAGAAGAACAGAATTCCGTGGTAATAACTTTACATTATTGGTATGAGAAAATTGCTATGTTAGTCTTGTGTTGTGATCAGACTAGTTGTATGATACAAAATACTGATGTTCTGATATTATTTCTGTGAGCAGAGTAATGAGCAACAAAAGTAAGTTATTTGAGAACAGTATTAATTATAGTCACTGCTTATTGTAGAATGTCATACAAATCAGTGACTTGTAGTAAGTCAATCATATGGTGAATTGTGTTTTATTTATCTCATGACGTACATTTGCAATTCATTTGGCTCGCATACAGGAGTCTGTGCATATTACATGACCTCCATAATAGAATGGAAGTGTAATATGGAAATAAAGTGCAACAAGTTATTCAAATCACGGAGCTTGGTACCGTTAATAACACTAACCCTGCCCTACACCCTTACAAAGCTTTCTTACTCAGGTGCTCGAGATTGAGAAAATGTCAGTATATTGTTCAGTGGACTGTACAGACAAACAAAATGAGATGAATGTGTGTAACTTGATTAAGTAATTTAAAAAAAAAAAAACCTCCGTATTATTTATTTACTTTTTTTTTTTGGGCGGGGGGGGGGGGGGGGGTCGTGTTTACATATACATCTGTATGCAACATTTGATCTATGGTACCTGCACCACGTCACTGTAAAGTCCAGCCATTTCACTTATGAGTCATATCTCATTGACAGTAACCTTTCAGAGACATCACGTACTTAAGGAGTATGGTGATTTGTCAGAGTGGAGATTCAAGGAAACTGCCCTGTTCCCATGCCAAGATTGAGAGACGTCCTTTGGAATAACAATGTAGTAGCCTTGAAGGACAGGGAAGAAAAGATTATTCCCGTCTTCACATAATGTAAACTGACCTTGATCTCAAGGACCATTGGGGTGAGTGTTAATTTTGAAGAAATGGCATGTCTTTTCAGAGCACAAAACATTTAATGAAAACTGTAGGCTCTTTGTTCTTGTATTTTTGTGTTCTATAAAAATGAAAATAAAAGTAACATTAGCAGAAAAAAAATCACTTGAAGTAAGATTGGAAACAAGCAAAACCAAACAAAACAATGTGTGCTGAAATTTACAACGCTTTGACTTGTTCACCATCACTTTAGTCACTTCATCATCCAACTATTTCATAGCACAGTTGTGTCCCACACCCCATCTCCTATAGCAAGTACATTCATTTTTTTCAGCTCAGTAATTCAAGAAAGCAGACAGTACTGATTTTGTTGTGTTATTTCATGATGGGTCCTTGCACTTTGTGTTGTGATGATGTGAATCCTTCGGTCACTCTCATAATGAAATGTATTCGTACTTCTGTGATTTGTACTGAATACTGTACAGTGTCTGACTTTATGTAACGTGTAGTTAAAATTTTGGTACAATATGTTTTGCTGTGACATTTACATTCTCATTTCTTTGAAATAACTTAGTGAATTGAAGTGGCTCTTTCTTTTTCTCACCTGGGAGCCCCATCCAATTTATCCTTAGTGACAGCACACAGCAGATAATTCATCTTTAACATGAGTCCAAACCAGTTAGCTTTCTCCATTGAATCGCCATTGGTATCAATCTTTACACTCCATTGTGAACACCCCTCCATTCAAGATGTTACTTGTATGTTTCTTGGCAGCATCAAATCTTACTTTTTCCTCAAGATCTGTTAAGCAAAGGTAAGAGTCTATAGCTTTTATAATCTTGGCTCAGTCTACTTGTTAGATGCCTCTCCTCTTGATAAATACATAGAAGGCAATGAGAGTCATTGATTAAATTTTCTTGTTAGTGTATTTTCATTGTCAGACACTCTTAACTTTACTACCACAAGGTGGTGTCAGATATGGCACATCTTGTTTGCACAGGAAACACCACTAGCTTTGGGGTACTGCGCCCTTGAATTACCCTATCAGGCAGTAGTTGACAAGACAGTGGCCTGGGAAGGTAAGTTGTTGACCTTCAATTTGTCCCATAGTTTAGGTACTATTAGGGTGCACTCTGCCCCGACGTCAGTTAAGATACCATGTGTGATCTCTGTTATCATTTTTCATCATTTAAGAAAGGCATAAAAAGAAATTTCTTGATAGTTTATCATTTTACAGGTTACTACAGCATAATATCTACGATTTACTACAGAAGACGAAATTCGTCAAGAATTGTTATGCCAACAGGTTGAAGATACAGAGGACGATTGTGGAGTATCAGTGACTTATTAGTGAAATGAGTGATTTTATCGTACAAAATGATAATGATGTGGAAGACACCACTTCACCCTATGATGATGCTACGTCAGATTTTTGTGCAGATGAAACATTTTCAGTGAGTGGCATGGGAAAACAGAATTAGGCGAGATAAGTTTTTGGTAAGTAGGTTTTCGCGTAGTCCACGAAAAAAATAACTGTCCATCTTCTAGTTCTTAAAGGTAGGGCAGAAGGCATTGTCAGAGAGAGTGAAGTATTTGCACTGTTTATCACTGGTTGAATGATGCACGTATTGGTTAAATACACCAATCAAGAAATTGACCATAAAGCAGAGAAGTAAAAGTCAAAACAACGGTACATGGGTAGAACTGATTAAACAGTGATTGAAGCTGTTGTAGTCCTCTTGTTCATGTCTGAGGTCCTAAAAAAAATTCTGCATTGACCATGACATACATGTTTCTCACACTTGTGGTCCACCTTTATTTCAGTGGATGAAGGTAAAAAAATAGGTATGAATTTTACTGAGTGCAGTATGTTTTGATACAAAAACAAGGGATCTTAGAGAATAAAGCAATAAATTTGTCGCATTATGTGAATTTTGAAATTTGTTCATTCAAAATTGTCCAGAATACTACAGTCCTTCAGAATATGTCACTGGTGATGAGATCTTCTTGAGCTTTAGGGGCAGATCCCAAAAACCAGGTAAATGTGCTCTCAAGATAATCGCAGTGTGTGATGAGAGAATGTTTTATTTTTGTGGTGGGATTCCTTTGGTTGGTTTAGAGAATAGACCCAAAGTACCCTGTGCTTGCCATCACAGTATGTTGTAAGTCTTACTGAGCCATGCAAAGGAATCAACAGACACGTGTTAAAACTGGCAACTGGTTCTCTTGTGAATTAGTTGAACTAAATGAAAGGAAACTCACATTAGTTGGTGCACTCCAAAAGAACAAAAAAGGACTTCCTCCAGCCAGAGTAAATCCTGAAGCTCATAAGAACAATTGTTCTAAAGTTTTGTATTCCCCTGCGGGTTCGGGGGTTAGAATATGCCCAAGGTATTCCTGCCTGTTGTAAGAGGCGACTAAAAGGGGTCTCAAAATTTTCGGCCCCATAGTTCAGGTCCCATTGTATGGTTTGACCTGCCACTTTCCAAATTCTAGAGAAGTGCGGACCATATGGGGAAGGACGCCTTACGTGGTGCACGATTTATCCATAGTGCCCTTAGATTTGATCACCTGAACGTCTTGTCATGGCTTTGCATCTCCACCTGCAATTCAACTATTAGGGCAAGTACACTTTCCGCAATATGTCATCTTCTTCTGTTGTCTCCTGTCCTCTTTCGCCCCCATGACAGTATTGGATTTCTCTGTGCCCAATATCCAGCTCGGTAGCCAGTCTGTTGTGGTGGGGCCATCATGTACCTATTTGGTGGTAGCCCCCTGACAACACAGGGATCGCACTGCTGATGTCTGAGCTGTAAACTTCCCTCGTATGCCAAGGAGTAGATGCCTGTCTTCCTGGGGCATCAGGACTCCCGGCAATGGCCTCTGTGAGGTGACTTTTGCTGTGGCTGGGCGATGCCTGTGGGGAGAGCCTCTGATCGGAGTGGCATCAGGACAGATGACCCACAGTGAAGCAGACTAAATCATCTCTTGCTGGCGACTGCATGGCACTGACAGCTATGACCCTAAATTGTTTTCCTCCCTCGCTACACCGTGGGAGAAACGTAGGGCTACAGAATGGAGAGAGCCATATTAGCCTCCGTTTTTAGTGTGTAGCGGAACTGATGGGGACTCCTTTCTACCTCTGAAGCCTCAGTTTTTCGTTGAACCCCTTGAGGATAAGTTTGGAGCAGTGACAGCGCTGTCCAAGATGCGAAACGGCACAGTTTTGATTCAAGCAGCATCCCCCGCCCAATCCTGAGTGTTACTCGCCTGTGACAAGCTTGGTGATATTCCTGTTTCTGTCACTCCCCCTAAAAGCCTCAGCATGGTCCAGGGGATAATTTTCCATCGCGATCTCCTCCTGCCGTCTGACGATGAGCTCTGCGTCAATTTAGAACGGGGGTGGGGGGAGGGGGTGGGGGTGGGGGGGGGTTCATTTCATCCGGTGCCTTTACAGGGGACCCATAGACAACGGGGTTGCTACCAGTGCCTTCATCTCGGCCTTTGAGGGTGATTCATTGCCTGAAAAGGTCAGGTGATGGTTTACAGCTGTGATGTTAAACCATACATCTCTCCCCCTATGCAGTGCTTTAAGTGCTGGAAGTTCAGGCACATGTCTTCCAACTGCACTTCCAGTGCCACATGTCGAGACTGTGGACGTCCACTGCACCCAGATACTCCATGTGCCCCTCCTTCCACTTGGCTTCAACTGTGGAGAGCACCATTCCCCTTGCTCGCCTGACTGCTCAGTACTTCAAAAGGAGTGGGAAATCATGGAGTACAAGACCCTGGACTGATTGACTTACACAGAGGCTAAATTTAAATTGGAAACATTGCACCCCATTAGGTAGACATCGACATATGCTGCAGCTGCGTCACCATCGCCGTCCCAAGTGCCAGTGGTTCCTCATTCTGTGCCATGAACAGTGGGTGCTCCAGGCCACCAGAATACATCTGCCCCCTTGGTGGTAAGGGGCAAATCTTCCTCAGTTGCTCCCAAAGTTCCTAATTCGGGGTCAAGGCCCCCCCTCCCCCAAATCGCAGGAGACATCGGTCCTCTCCCCCTGCTGCAGAAGCAACAGCCTCCTCCGACCCCTCTCGTGCAGAAGGGGTCCCTTGAGGCCCTCTCTCCCAAGGTCTCCACTAATGCCACGGTGGACACTTGTCAGTGCCTCAATGAGCCAAAAGCTGCTGGATGAAGAGAGAGCTTCATGGTCTTCCTCCATACCTGAAGCTGCTTCAGAGAAATCTTCACAGCAAGCCCCTAAAGAGAAGTGAGAGAGCAAGCAAATGAAGAAGTAGTCTGCTTAGAAACAGGGCCGTCTGGTGGCCACAACACCACCACTCCCCATCAGTTCTGCATCTGAGAATACTGTGGAGATCTTAGCATCCCCTCTGGACCTGGCTCTCACTGATGCCTCATCCACCATAGAAATGGCTACAGATACTCAATCGGTGGCAGCAGGTGACCCTGAGGCATAACCTGCCTCCTTGCGCACTTCATGCCTTCCCAGCCTCACGATAACGTCATCCTCGAGTGGAAATGTGGCGGTTTTTTCCACCATCTGGCTGAGCTATAGCAACTGTTAAGGGGCTCCGGAAAGGCTCAAAATCATGAAAAGTTCAATTTTTACTTTTTTGCATTTTCTGAATCTGCAGACTATTACCTTTTAATAGATATATAATTTATTCAATTCCGAAGACTACAACTATTTTTAAATTTTTTTTGAAATGTGTTCTACATGGGCGTGACCCACTGTGGCGCTGTTAAACTGCTGTCAAATGGTGTTATTATTAACGTCCGTGTTCATCAGGTACATTTTAGTGATGTGAGATAAAGTATGTGTTGTGGCTAACCTGTGATGGTTCAATATATATCGCTGGTGTGATTGTCGATTGTTTCATGTTTATTTACTCTGTCGTTATCTCAAAAATATTCGTAATTAATTCTGTTTCTTGAGTCACTGTTTTGTTGAAGTATAATAATGAGTAAAAGTAAAGTTATTAGAAATCCTCTGAAGGCTTTTAAGAAAAGGAGAAATGTTGGAAAGCCAAAGGTATGTGTTATTACTGTAAACAATAAAGACGATAACCAAGTGAGTGAACCTAACCTCTCAAGTACACCTGCCCATAGCAGTCAAAGTGGGAAAGAAAATACTTCACAGAAGAAGCTTGGTTCAATGAGTGAAAACTATGAATGTTTTATGGGCGAATCGGATGTGAATGAAATATTTGATATGTCGGTTCTCAAAGGAATTTTTTCAAACTGTGTAAGATGTATTCATTGTAGTGAAGTTGTTCTGGAACTCTCCATAATAAAGCACGTAGGACTTGCTAGTGAAATACAACTGAAATGTGATAAGTGTTCATACATGACCACCTTTTGGAACAGTGTTGCAGTAACTGCAACTGAAGAAAATGGTAGCAAAATCTACGAACACAACATTAGATTTGTTTATTCCTTGCGTTCAGTTGGTAAGGGTGCTACTGCAGGTGCAATTTTCTGTGGCATCATGAATCTTCCAAATCCCCCAACCAAGTTTACGACCTGTAATAAATTAATAGGGTCTAAAGTAGAAGATGTCTGTATAGAATCTATGAAGAACGCTGTGGAAGAGGCAGTAATGGAAAATAATGGTAACAGAGATTTGACTGCAGCGTTCGATGGTACCTGGCGTAAACGGGGACACACATCTCTTCATGGTGTAGTATCTGCCACCAGTATGTATACAGGGAAAGTTTTAGATGTAGCAGTAATATCAAAGTATTGTAGATGTCCACAAAAATATAAAGGTACACATGAAAATAATTGCAAAGCTAACTATAGTGGCAGTAGTGGAGGAATGGAAGTGGCTGGTGTTGCCAGTATATTCCGCATTCTGAGGCGTGTGATAAAGTGCGATATGTTAATTACCTTGGTGACGGTGATTCTAAAAGTTTCAAACATGTTCAAGGACTGAAGCCCTATGGTGATGATGTTGTAGTGCAGAAATTTGAGTGTATTGGACACGTACAGAAGCGAATGGGAACAAGACTTCGGCGACTGAAAGCTTCGTACAAAAAACAAAAACTCAGTGATGGTAAAGGGTTGGATGGGAAGGGAAGGTTAACTGACAGTGTAATTGACAAAATACAGAACTATTATGGAATGGCTATTAGGCAAAATACACAAAGTGTCGACGAAATGAAGAAGGCTGTTTGGGCTCTTTTTTTTTCATACTTCTTCAACCGATGAAAATCCCCAACATAGCTTGTGTCCCAAAGAAGAAGACAGTTGGTGTAAATATAACAAAGGATTGCTAACTGGTGAAGTGTACACTCATAAGCATAGTCTGCCTCATGCAATAATGGAGGTGATAAAACCTATTTTCAGAGACTTAGCAGCACCTGAACTGTTGGAAAAAGTGTATTCACGGAAAAACTCAAAACCCCAATGAAAGTGTAAATAGTGTTATATGGTCGAGAATCCCCAAGACTGTATTTGTTGGAATAGAAACATTTCACTTTGGTGTGTATGATGCTGTTGCGACTTTCAATGATGGCAACATTGTAAGGTGCAAGGTATTTAGAAATATGGAAATGAAGATAGGTTCTAACATGGTACGAGCGATGCTTGCTTTAGACAAGGAACGCCTTCGGGCTGCAGACAGGGCTGTAAAGAGTCTAGAAATACAAGCAAGAGTAAACAGGAGGAGGAACAAGAGGAAGCTGGAGGAGGAGTTTGCAGAGGATGAAGATAATCCATCCTATGGACCTGGAATGCACTAAATAGTTAATCCAATCTTTGTCGCTCGATTCCCAAAACTTTTATTTTCTCATACTAATTACATGTTTTCTAAGGATCTTCCAAACATATTTGTTTCAAACTTTCAGTAAATGTTACACAGTACCTTCTGCATAATTTAACACAGCCTTTTTCCAAAAAACTGTATATTTTTGAATATATAAATAAAAAATTGCAAAAAAATGTTGTGAATTTTCATTACAATTGAAAAAAAAATCATCTTTAATAACTGAACTAAAATTTTGTAAAATCCCTGTGTTAAGTTGTAGCCCATATATATGTAAATGTATATGTAAATAATCTGTAAAAAGTTCAACTTCCTACCTCAAATACTTTGTGAGGAAAGATGTAATTTATAAGCGTTATTTTAACATTGCAAGTATAGGGCGTTCCGGAGCCCCTTAAGCTTTACATCTGTTTTCTACATTGCCCTTCAGGAAACCTGCTTCCCGGAAATGCGGACCCCTGCTCTCCACGGCTATAGGGGATATTAAAAGAACCGTAGTGACTATAATAGCGAGTCAGGTGGAGTTTGTGTCTGTCCTGAATTCAGTCTGTAGTGAAACTGTGCCCCTTCAAAGCCCTCTTGAAGCTGTAGCTGTCAGAATAAGGACGACACAGGAAATAACAATCTGCAATGTATATCTTCCTCCAGATAGTGCAGTACCCCTGAATGCATTGGCTGCACTGATTGATCAACTCCTTAAACCTTTCCTACTTAAGGGAAATTTTAACTCTCATAACCACTTTTAGGATGGCACCTTGCTTACTGGCCGACGCAGAGATGTCAGAAATTTACTGTCGCAACTCGACCTCTGCCTCTTAAATACAGGTGCCCCCACACATTTCAGTGTGTCACATGGCACATATTCAGCCACTGATCTCTCGATCTGCACTCCTGCCATTCTCCCATCTATCCACTAGGGAGCACAGATCTGTGTGATAGTGACCACTTCCCCATCTTCCTGTCACTTCCCCGGCATCAGGCCCACAGACGCATGCCCAGATGTGCTTTAAACAAGGCAGACTGGGGCACTTTCACCTCTGCTGTCACCGTTGAATCTCTCCCACACGCTAACATTGCCCCGACACAGCTCCTGGGCCAGATAGGATCCACAGTCAGATGATTAAACATCTCTCGTCTTACTACAAGCGACATCTCCTCGTGATCGTCAAATGGATGTGGTGCGATGGTGTCTTTCCATCATACTGGCAGAAGAGCACCATCATACCAGTGCTCAAACCCAGAAAAAACCCGCTTGATGTGGATAGCTATCGGCCCATCAGCCTCACCAATGTTCTATGTAAGCTGCTGGAATTTATAGTGTGTCAGCACTTGGGTTGGATCCTGGAGTCACATGGCCTACGTGCTCTGTGCCAGGGCAGTTTCTGCCTGTGTCGCTCTACCACTGATAATCTTGTGTCCCTAGAGTCTGCAATACAAAACAGCCTTTTCCAGACACCAACTCCATGTTGCCTTCTTTTTTGATTTACGAAAAGCGTATGACACCACCTGGCGACATATCTTTGCCACATTATACGAGTGGGGGCTCAGAGGCCCGCTCCTGATTTTTATCCAGAATTTCCTGTCGCTTCGTACTTTCCGTGTCCAAGTTGGTGCCTCCTATAGTTCCCCACATATCCATGAGCACGGGGTCCCTCAGGGCTCTGTATTGAGTGTATCTCTATTTTTAGTGGCCATTAACAGTCTAGCAGCAGCTGTAGGAAAGTCTGTCTCACCCTCTATGCAGACAACTTCTACATTTCGTACTGCTCCACCAGTACTGGTGTTGCTGAGCAGTGCCTACAGGTGCAGTCATTGGCTCTAGCCCATTGCTTCCAGTTTTCGGCCGCAAAGTCATGTGCTGTGCACTTCTGTCGGCATCGTACCATTCATCCGGAACCAGAACTTTACCTTATTGATGATCCCCTCACTGTAGCGGAGACATATCGATTTTTAGGACTGGTTTTCAATGCCCGATTGACTTGGCTTCCTCACGTTTGTCGGCTTAAGCAGAAGTGCTGGCAGCACCTCAGTGCCCTCTGCTGCCTGAGCAACACCAACTGGGGTGCAGATCGCTCTAGGCTGCTGCAGCTCTACAGAGCCCTCGTTCAATCCCACCTTGACTATGGGAGTCTGGTTTATGGTTCAGTGGCACCCTCAGCATTGCATTTACTCGACCCAGTGCACCACTGTGGCGTTCGACTAGCGACGGGAGCTTTTAGGACGAGTCCGGTGACCAACGTCATGGCAGAGGCTGTAGTCCCTCCATTGCAGATCAGGCATTTGCAGTTGCTCACCAGTTACATTGCACACATTCGTAGTTCTCCTATGCATCCGAATTACTGTCTCCTTTTCCCACCCATGGCGGTTCATCTCCTGCATCGACTGCCCAGGTCAGGGCTTACAATTGCAGTTCACATCCGATCCCTTCTATCTGAACTGGAGTCCTTGCCTTTACCACCTATACTTGAGGTCCATTCATGTACACCTCCATTGTGTATACCTAGGCCGCATCTTCGTCTGGACCTTTCACATGGCCCATAGGACTCAGTTCACACCGCGGTTCTCCGCTGTCACTTCCTCTCGTTTCTTGACGAGCACTGAGGCCATGAAGTAGTTTACACCGACGGCTCGATGGCTGATGGTCACGTTGGCTTTGCCTATGTTCATGGAGGACGTATAGAACAGCACTCCTTACCAGATGGCTGCAGTATTTTCACTGCAGAGCCGATGGCCATATCTCATGCTCTTGAGCACATCCACTCATGCCTAGGCAAGTCATTTCTCCTGTGTGCTGACTCCTTGAGTAGCCAACAAGCTATCGACCAGTGCTATCCTCGTCATCTTTTGGCAGCGGCCATTCAGGAGTCCATCTGTGCCCTGGAACAGTCCAGTCATTCAGTGGTGTTTGTGTGGACCCCAGGCCACGTCGGTATCCCAGGAAATGAACTTGCTGACAGTCTACATGGAAGCTGCATCTGGAGAGTGGTGTCCGTGTAACTGACCTGCGATCATAATTACCTCGCAAGGTTTTTCAGCTTTGGGAGACAGAATGGCATAATCTCAGTACGCACAACAAACTGAGTGCCCTTAAGGAGACTACAAATGTGCGGAAGACCTCCATGCGTGGCTCTCACAGGGACTCTGTGGTTCTCTGCCAGCTCCACATTGGCCATACATGCTTGTAGCCTTGCTTGTGGCTGGCTACCTCCTCCGTCGTGAGGCTCCACATCATCATCACTGTGGCTCACATATGACTGTCGTCTACATCTTGCTGGACTGCCCACTTTTAGCTGCTCTGCGGCGGACATTTAACCTTTCCAGCGCCCTACGTTCGGTGTGGGGCGATAATGCATCAACAACAGATTTAGTTTTATGTTTTATTTGTGTGTGTGTGGGGGGGGGGGGGTATTTTATCGTACCATCTAGGGGTGGGCATTTAGCCTGCTCTCTGAGGTCACTAACCTCCCTCCATTTTAACTCTGTCGCCCTTCCTTTGCATTTGTTTGTTTTGGTGGTCATCTTTCCCTACATGTGTTCATCTCACCTTGTCTTTCTGGGGGCTCATCTTCTTTTATTAATGCGATCAGCCAGTCCAGACCATATGCTCTATGGTTTTAATACCTTCTTCTGCTTTTCCTTGCGGTGTATGTTGTCCCCCTTTTTTTGTTCATTCGATTAGTTTTCCTTTTAGGTGTGTTGTTGAGCCTTGCTTGTGTCAGGAAAAGCGGATTGATGACCCTGTAGTTTGGTCCCTTTATATCCCAAACCAACCAACCAACCAGTCAAAGTTTTGTATGATGATCTGAAGACGCCTGTTTCTTTCTGCCTGAAGAAAAATAAAACAGTAGCCCTCAATCATCCACGCATACAATTGCTGGAATTCATCAGATTGGGTAGATGTCTGCTGTAGTTGAATTCTATAATTTGACTGAAGTGGGCGTGGATGATTTTAGTAAGGTATATCACGAAAACTCCATTAAAACAGTGACAAATCACTGGCCTATATGCCTATGTAATCTACAAGATAAATAGGGCGCAAGCACATAAAAACAGCAACTTTTCAGATTTGTTTTTTGAAGAAACTTTCTTTTGCAGTGGTTACATCACACATGAAGAACAGAATGACAAATTCCCACAGTAGTGAAATGCTGAGAGGACAAATATACAACATCCTAGGAATAGAAATGCCCAAAGATGCACCATCAAAAGAATTGAAGAGGGAATCACCTATGCTAAGTGCAAGAAAAGTGTCTGTGGGGATCACAAGAGAATGATTTGTCTGTCATTCATATAGTGAAATAAATAGAAATAAAAACATTTGTTCTTAAAAAAAATAAAGTTGGTTACAAGTTAACAAAATTATAATTTTCTAAATGAAACAAATAGTTTGTTTGCAAGTATACAAAATTTTCTACACTTTGTAAATACACTTATTTTCTTCTACGTGTTTTTCCTAAATATCATATGTGACATGGCCTTATGACATGTGTCCTGATGATAAAATCTTCTCGGGTTGACAGCCAAGTGAATGCATCATTATCTGGCAACATTTCAGCAAGTTTTTACTTGCCATCGTCAGATGAAGTGTCGGGTTCATGTCTCTTCAGGGTCTTTATAGCCACTGGCCCACTGGCTTCTCTGCATCCTCGGCACTAGTCGGGTCAGTCAAGCATGAGAGAAATCGGTGCGGTGGTGCGTGGAGCTGCAGGCGCCGGGTCCTGGCATTTTGCCTCGATGTGGCTGTTTATTCCATCAGCCGCCACCAGTGCACTATTGTTGTATTCTTGTTAATGTTGTATCCCATGTAGTGCTGAGTTGGAAGCCACTATCCCAGTTGACCAGGTTATCATTGACACGTATCTCCACTGCATCTTTAATAAAAGAGTCCCAGAGACCTTTTGCTTAACACAGCCTCATTGTTTGTTCAGATTGAAACATTTGTTCTTCACTGAGGCTGTGCTCCGCTACTGTGGATTGTTCCTTTTGTCCGAGGCAAACACTTCTTACGCAGGGCTGCCCACAGCAAAGATTGCCAGGATACTGGAGAAGAACAATATCAAAACCATCTTCCATCCTCCAGTAAAAATTGGGAATATGCTGAGCTCAGTGAAGGACAACTTGAGTCTAAGAACACCATGTGTCTACAGCATTTCTGTTAATGTGGAGAAGAATATATCGTACAGATGCAGCGTTGCTTCACACAACGCATCTCTGAACATTTGACAAGTGTTCGCCTCATACAAAAGGAAAATCCGGGGTATCAGAGCACAGCCTCAGTGAAAGACACACATTTCAATTTGAACAAACCAAGTGGCTGTGTAAAGTGAAAGGTTTCTGGGACTCTGTTACTGAAGAGGCAGTGGAGATATGAGTAAGTGATAACATGGTCAACTGTGATAGCAGCTTCCAACTCAGCATCCCGTGGGATATGACATGAGCAAGAATATGACGAGAGCACACCAATAGAGACTGGACGCTGGTGGCTGATGGAATGAACAGGCTGCACCGAGATGAGATGACGAGACCCAGTGCCCATGACTTCCCCCCACCACGTGCCACCACACTGATTCTTCTCGTGCTTGGTTGGCTTGATCGGCGCCGAGGATGCAGAGAAGCTCGTGGTCCAGTGGCTGTAAAGACCTGGATGAGACGTGAACCTAACACTTCACCTGAAGTTGCCAATTAAGAAACTTGCTGAAACATTGTTGGAGAACGATATATTGACTTGGCTGTCAACCCGAGAAGATTTTATCATCGAGATTTGCCAAGGAAGCCTACATTCTGTCCTGATATTCCACATTGTGGCAAGAAGGTTAGGTATGCCACATGCTCACATTTCCTGGCGGTTTACTACCCCCTAAGGTTTACAGAGATCTTTCAATCATGAATATTATCGTTTCTTTAGATCTATGTAACTTGAAATCTATTCTATATTCTTTGTCCATTAACCAACCTGCTTATAATGTGCTAGGTTTAGCCAGAGTGTTTTATGTTAGTCTTCTTGTATCCACTTTTTTGTCTGGTTTGTATATTTTCTTGTAACTATAATAGCTGATACATGTCCACTGGGAAACTTGCAGCTATTTACAAGATGTGTTGTGCCAGCTGTCAGACAAGAATAACCTTCAACAAACCCCCCTCATAGCCAATAAACCTAGCGCAGCCACCCTACTCAATCTCCCAATCCCAGCACATAACCCACACAGACCAAATCTCAACTATAACCACAGTCAAATGCCACATATCACCAGTCCCAATTCAGTTCTAAACCTCTCATCCAGATCCCTCTCTCCACAGAGACATCTGTTCTATCAAAAGGCTTAACCTTCTGCCCCACGCCTAAATTCAACCACACTGCCCTGGTTAAAGATCTCCTCTCATTCACCCGGAACCTCAACTGGAAATATCACTTCACTACCCAAACACAGCCCCCAAATACTAGACCCAGTGTTGAACCCTGTCTAGAACAGTTCCGACCACCTTCTCAAAGGGATCCTCCTCCCCTCCCCCAAAACCATCCCTTGCAGACATTTCAGGAATTCCTCACATCCAGTGTTGCCTCCCAGTCCTTCTTGAAGAACATCCCGACAACCCCCAACATCACCCCAGCTGAATCCCATGCCATTAAGGAGCTGAAAACAGACCACTCTATTGTCATCCTCCCGGCGGATAAAGACTCCACAACTGTGGTACTTGACCGTGTGGAGTATGTGGCAGAAGGACTGTGTCAACTCTCCGACACCTCAACCTACGAAGCTGTTACCCAGGATCTCATTCCCTCCATCCAGACTGAGCTGCAGAAAATCCTAAAAATCCAAGCTCCCTCACAAGGCCTCACAATGGCTTCCATAGACCTACTCACTCCACCTGAGCCACGTACCCCTACCTTCTACCTATTACCCAAAATCCACAAAGAGAACCATCCTGGCTGTCCCATTGCAGCAGGCTTCAAAGCCCCAACAGAACGTATCTCAGCTCTGGTAGACCAACACCTCCAACCTATCACTCGCAGACTCCCACCCTACATCAAAGACACAAACCACTTCCTAGAACGCCTCAAATCCATTCCCACTCCTCTCCCACCTGAAACCTTTCTTGTCACCATAGGTGCTACATCCCTTTACACAAACATCCCACATACCCATGGTCTCTCTGCCCTTGAACACTATCTCTCCCAACGCCCACCCGAAGATCTTCCAAAAACCCATAATTACTTCACTTTTGAAGGCCAGACCTACAAACAAATCAGAGGAACGGCCATGGGAACCAGGATGGCTCCGTCCTATGCCAACCTCTTCATGGGCCGCATGGAGGAGGCTTTCCTGAAGACCCAACAGCTGCTTCCCCTGTCCTGGTATAGGTTTATAGATGACATCTTTGTGGTCTGGGCTCATGGTGAAGAAACACTCCTCAATTTCCTGCATAACCTCAACTCCTGTTCGAATCTGAATTTCACCTGGTCCTTCTCCAAGACCCAAGCCACCTTCCTGGATGTAGACCTTCATCTTGTTGAAGCTCACATCCACACCTCTGTCCATATCAAACCCACAAACAAACAGTAGTACCTTCACTTTGATAGCTGCCATCCATTCCACATCAAACGCTCCCTTCCTTACAGCCTAGGTATTCGTGGCAAACGTATCTGCTCCAGGGACGAATCCCTCAACAATTACACCAATAACGTCTCCAGTGCTTTCCTCTCCCGCAACTATCCTGCAGACCTTGTCCACAAACAGATCTCCCGAGCAATAGATTCCTCCCTGTCCAACAACAATGTTCCTACCCCCAGACCACACAGAAGCATCCCGCTTGTCACCCAATATTATCCTGGCCTCGAATACATCAACAAATTACTCCACCAGGGATATGACTTTCTCAAGTCAAGCCCTGAAATGAGATCATCCCGTGACAAAATTCTCCCTACACCACCCAGAGTTGCCCTTCGTCACCCCCACCCCCAACCTCCGTAACATCCTTGTCAAACCCTACAATATTCCCAGTCTACCTTCTCTACCCAGCGGTTCCTACCCCTGTAACTGACCCCGCTGCGAAACCTGCCCAATGCATTTCCCCACAACCACCTACTCCAGCCCCGCTACTGATAAAACATACACAATTCAAGGCA
Organism: Schistocerca nitens; assembly: GCF_023898315.1. Classification (NCBI taxonomy): domain Eukaryota; kingdom Metazoa; phylum Arthropoda; class Insecta; order Orthoptera; family Acrididae; genus Schistocerca; species Schistocerca nitens. The sequence goes on from NC_064614.1 coordinate 770,937,049, forward strand.
CGGCCATATGTGAAACAACACATGTCATTTATCAGCAGACATGCCTGCACTGCACAGCCTTTTACATTGGTATGACAACAACTAAACTGGCTGAGCGCATCAATGGACACAGACGAACTGTCCTCCTAGGAGGTGTCAAATACCTAGTAGCAGAGCATTCCCTCCAGCATAATTCTACGGACCTAGGAACCTGCTACACCATATGTGCCATTTGGCTTCTCCCACCCAATACCAGTCCCTCGGAACTGCAGAGATGGGAACTTGCACTCCAACACATCCTTTCATCCCGCCATCCCCCTGGACTGAACCTACGTTAACCAACCTCACTCCCATTTACTCTTCAGTCTTCTCTTCTGTCCCTTTCCTCGTTAGCCATTCACGCATCTTTTCATCCTACATAGTTGTGTTTATCTTTATACTATATACCTCTTTACTTCTATATGCATCCTTTTTGGTTTGAAGCTGGCACAGTACCTACAGTAGAATATCTTTGGCTTCTCTTTGGCTTCCCTCTGACAACCTTGCCTCCATCCTTGCATCCTTGCTACCCTCCCTGTTTACTTTTTCCTGTTGCTTCATAACCTGTGTTGTGAGTAACTGAATCCACTTTCCCTTCTTCCCTTTCTTTCCCCTCTCTCCTCCCTGACGAAGGAACAAAGTTCCGAAAGCTAGGAACGTAAATTTTCTGTTCTGTTTCATGTATCTATCAGCTGTACTGAGCTGAGGTAAGTACTGGCCAGCCCCTCTATCTCTTTGTTAGTATTCTGTATTGTAAACTCATTCTTTGCACTGTACTGCTCGATCTCTTACCCTATAGCTCAATATAGGTCTCAACAGCCGGCCGCGGTGGCCGCGCGGTTCTGGTGCTGCAGTCCGGAACCACGGGGCTGCTACGGTCGCAGGTTCGAATCCTGCCTTGGGCATGGATGTGTGTGATGTCCTTAGGTTAGTTAGGTTTAAGTAGTTCTAAGTTCTAGGGGGCTTATGACCTAAGATGTTGAGTCCTATAGCGCTCAGAGCCATTTGAATTTAGGACACAACATGTATTTATGTACTGACACGACATTATAGGGTGACAGTTCTCATATAACCTTCAATTGTTCTGGTATTCACATTATTGCCTGTGCTCTTCACCCTACGACTTCCAAGGCATTGCCAGGCGGTGATGCTAAAGCATAAGCGGCCCTCCACAACAAGTGGAGACACTCAATCGTTGTTGCTTCTTGTAGATATCCTGTGCTGCCATTCATACATATGGCAAACAAAAGCATGCGTAATGGGATGTTCTACACTTTAAAACTACCTAAACAATTTTTACAGTTTCCACTAACATCTTTCATTGTCCTGAGTGGTTAGGTCTGGAACATGTTATTCCCCAGAATCGGCATGTTACAACACTGATTCCCCCACTCAGATGAAAGATGTCGTGGAACCCTTCTTACTTGACTGATTACAAACATTGTACAACATTGAAAAATGTCAACCAAGTAGCAATAGTTTTAACTTTCATTCTTAATCATCATTATCATCATCATCATCATCATCATCATCATCATCATCTGTACTTATTTGCTTAAGACCAAACTGATGTTTGTTTCCTCTAGCAATAAGACATGTATGAGCATATTTATTTCCTTTCAGTTCTTTAATTAAATGAATACTTGGTTTCTCGGCGTGAACTTTACACTTATCATATGCTTTGTCTTTCATTACCTATCTGTATGCACCATAGAATCGCCATCACATTTAGCATTTCTTTGTGCCACATGTCTTGACTCATTATTTCATACATTTACAAGAGCTTAACTCTCTTCTTCACATTTTCATTTTAGAAAAATAATATCTATCACATAATCCAGCTTGCTTTGATAAAAGATAGTTTCTTTAATAGCTTCATTTTACATGTAAAACACTGGTGTATGTCTGTTCAACCATGCATTTTTGATTGCATGCTATAATCTAGTAGATGACTTTCCCATTACAAAATTTTTTGCTCTATTTGTATTAAAGTTCCCTTGTATTACCATCCAATTATGTTACGCCTGCATTATTTAATTTTTGTACACAAAAACATGAGATATTTGCCCTCATTCATCAGGCTATATCATTAATACAATTGTAGTTACTCAAAGATAATTGCATTTACTGTGTTTTCAATTCATTGATTACACCACCATAGGTTTCTCAAATTTATTTAGGCAGAAAAATATTCAAGTCCATCTTTACCATAAGGAGATACATGATAACATTTTAATCTACACCACTCTCCATAATTTCAAATCTCACCTCTGAGTTAAGTCAAGCATGTGAAGAAACATAAATTCAGTGAATCACCCCTGCACAGGTAATGCTATTAGCTTTTCACTGTTTGGAGAACACTTCAACAGTCTTATTAACAGTCACTGTCACTCTGTAAGAACTGTGCCTGCACCTTCTCCTACAGGCAGATAGTGTGTAATTACCTTTTCATCTTTTCGATGCAAATGTCCCTTTATTAATTCCTCTATACAAAAAAGGGGTTCAGGCCATTCCATTGATGGATTCACTGTCCATGCCCTATGTTTGTCTACACTTATCTCCTTCATTACCTACATAAAATTGGGTATCCCCCTCTTAAATCATTAACAGTATGTACAGCTTCCTACCTTAATCTTTATACATCTTAATGATGAAGTGTCTCCATAGCATATCGACTCTACTCATTTATCCCAGTCGTATGTTTCCTGACTCCTTTTGTACCTTTTCACCTATACTTCTTCTAATGCCATAATTTGCATATATTCTATTACACCACCTGATAATAAGTCTTCTCTGATGTTATTCTGTTTACCATTTGTTACCAATAACATCTGTGCATGCTTCTCCAAGAAGTCTTCACATTCCAAAAAATACTACTAGATGATAAGGTATATCTTCTTTGTAGTAAAGTGGTCACATTCTGCTCGCATAAAAAAAAAGAAAAAAAAAGATTCCAAAACTGTGGTACTGCATGTTTACCTAAGTAACATGTACATTTTCTTGCTATTTCTTTAGAGGAATGCTTGCTCTATACATGGAAATCTCTTCAGTCTTTTTAACATCTTAAAGATAGACATGTATACTTAATAGTTCATCTATCCTAAAATTTTATGCCTCTTATCATAATATGTTAATAACTATAACCGTTACATTTCATTTACTTAACTCATTTATCCATTAGCACTCTCTCATCTGAGAAAACTAGAGTTTTTATTACTATTATTATTATCATTATTATTATTATTATTATCATCACCATCTTCATTATTTTTGTGCGTCAACTATTAAAACACTGATGCACCACTTCATGGTGCTGCCGTGCGCTATAGTCACGGATTCCTTCCTTGCTTCATTTCTTCCTTCTTTTGACATGCCTATTATGTATTTTAATATGATCCTTTTGTCCGAAATTTGTAATTTTCTCATTTAGTAGTGCCTTATATATCATTGTCATATGTGTGTTACTTCCTGCTGCTGTGCTACATTCACAGGTTGTAATTACAACTATGTGGTCTGCAGAAGGGTAGGCTTCAATTATAGAAACATTTGAATGTGGAAAGAGGGGTCCGAGAAGTACAAAAGGAAAATCATGACTGGGTTTTCTACAGTCGAAGAGAGAAGACGATAGGGCCTCAAAGAGAGAATACCATACCACCCCCACCCCAGGTTCCCCTCCCTGAGGGGTTCTTCACTGACAGGCCAGAGGATGAAGACTGTTCAGCATTCCATAGAAAATGAGCTTGTCTCGGATTCACCCATACAGGTCCCAAAACTGATCCTAATATGAAGAGGGGAAGTAATCACACATTCGTAATTCATTGAACGATCATTATTATAAGTACATCTGACTGTTTTCATTACCTCCATAAGCTGTTATTGGCCTACTGTAAAAATCCACCTATGAAAGGTCGTACAAATGCAACCATAATGCATCATAGTATAGAAAAAGTTTAAAATTGTTATTATACGTAACATACAGAAGTCATCTACTTTCGGCAATTTTGTATACCATATTCTACTGCTCTTGATCATGCTTGTGCGCTATTTCTACAAAATATAAAGCCTATGTCAGCTATTCTATGTCTTTTTTACTCTGTTGTAGCTGTAACAGGTCCTGTATATATTAACGTGCTTGTTTATTTGATAATGCATGTGCGCTATTTCTACAAAATATAAAGCCTATGACAGCTATTCTATGCATCATAGTATAGAAAAAGTTTAAAATTGTTATTATACGTAACATACAGAAGTCATCTACTTTTGGCAATTTTGTATACCATATTCTACTGCTCTTGATCATGCTTGTGCGCTATTTCTACAAAATATAAAGCCTATGTCAGCTATTCTATGTCTTTTTACTCTGTTGTAGCTGTAACAGGTGCTGTATATATTAACGTGCTTGTTTATTTGATAATGCATGTGCGCTATTTCTACAAAATATAAAGCCTATGACAGCTATTCTATGCATCATAGTATAGAAAAAGTTTAAAATTGTTATTATACGTAACATACAGAAGTCATCTACTTTTGGCAATTTTGTATACCATATTCTACTGCTCTTGATCATGCTTGTGCGCTATTTCTACAAAATATAAAGCCTATGTCAGCTATTCTATGTCTTTTTTACTCTGTTGTAGCTGTAACAGGTCCTGTATATATTAACGTGCTTGTTTATTTGATAATGCATGTGCGCTATTTCTACAAAATATAAAGCCTATGACAGCTATTCTATGCATCATAGTATAGAAAAAGTTTAAAATTGTTATTATACGTAACATACAGAAGTCATCTACTTTTGGCAATTTTGTATACCATATTCTACTGCTCTTGATCATGCTTGTGCGCTATTTCTACAAAATATAAAGCCTATGACAGCTATTCTATGTCTTTTTTACTCTGTTGTAGCTGTAACAGGTCCTGTATATATTAACGTGCTTGTTTATTTGATAATGCATGTGCGCTATTTCTACAAAATATAAAGCCTATGACAGCTATTCTATGTCTTTTTTACTCTGTTGTAGCTGTAACAGGTCCTGTATATATTAACGTGTTTGTTTATTTTACCTGCAAGAGAACAATGGTAAGGACACTAGCAATCTGTGTTGTGCTAGCTCTGTTGCCAGTGTTGTGCTACCACAAAACTAGGGTATGATAGTGGAAGATATTTTTGCTTTAAAGATAATGAGATAGTTAAACAGAATGGATTGTTTCATGGAAAACTAAATAAAAAAAATATGAAGAAATTAACTGTGGCTACCAACAGACATCACTCTGTCAGATTTGTAAAGGGTGCGAATTCTCCAGGGGTTATAAATTCCTTTGACATGTCAATATTATAGAATCCCTTTTCTTGACCAGTCTCCAGGTCTACTAAGAATACTGCTTTTGGATGAGGTAGGGCCAGCACCTAATAAATATTAAGTCCTCAACATGGAATGCAGGTGTAATTGCTTTTCCATGGTATTTCCATATCCTCCTTTGCTATTGTTTTTGTATATTTTCCTTTAGCATATTCTGTAGTTCATTTGCTATAATTTCTATTGAAGGTGGCCACTTAAATAACTTTAATAGCGGTTTGCCAATGAAAGTTTTGGTTCTTCAGATGCTCAGCCTCTTTCATCACTCATTCACAAGGATTAAATTGTGGCTGATATTTTGAAATGTCTATATTTTTATTTCTCTCCACACTAGAAATTCTTTGAAATAATTGCTTGTAAATTATGATCCATTGTCTGGTAGAAGTCAACAAGGCTTACTACATCTTCAAAATAGTTTTTTAATCATATTATCCAAGTAATTGAGTTGGCCTGATTGATAGAACAATATACTTCGGCCATCATTCTATTGTCTACAAAAAGTTAGCTACAGTTAAAGCATATAATCATTTTGGTATTATTGAATATAACTTATATTGTTGATGGTTAAAGAAGTTAATGACCTTCTGGCGTACTTCACGAGATCTTTACTGTTTTCAGAATTAAGTTCTTAAAATAGTAAAATTTATTCATGAGCTTCATGCACTTATAAATAACACAATGTACTTATCCTTTATGAGTAAACCTTGCTAGACTTCTTTCAACACTATGCGGTATGCATAATTTCCAAATAAGTACAGTAGAATTTAATCTCCAGAACAAGGTACCATAATTATCATCCATAATGTAATTTCAGAAGGTAACAACAATATCTGTTTGCCTTGCTGAAATTTAATGCTAAAATATTCATTTGTTTTCATTGCTTTCTTTATTCTTACAGTAGGGTTCTTACCATGTCATTCGTATAACTTGAGGTTAGGAAATTGATTCAAAAAATGACACCAGGTCCCTCAGTCCATTTCATTCATACCTAAAGGTAATCATGACATTGCGCAAGGAAATTGGTTCTGAGAACTCTTTATCTAAGTAATTTCTATTGGAAATATGTATTAATAAAATGCCCACCCTGTAATGATTGTGTAATAACCTACATTTTATCAAGAATGCTAATGCTTGATGACCAGTGTAAATAATTATTTTCGATCCCCAAATCAATGTTTGGTGTTTTTGAATATTGCAAAAAATAACTAGTAGCTCCTTTACCTTAGCTGTGCTTGCTAAGGCTGCTACTTGGGAAAGTGATAGTCTTATGCTCCACAACTTCAGGATTCCATACCCCTTAAAGTAATTCCAAAGCAACACCGTGTTTTGAAGCATCTGTCACTGCTTTAAATAACTCATGCATCATAGGCTGGATCAGTATAGGTACATGTACTAATTATTGCTTAATGTCCTTAAAAGCTTCTGATGTCCTTTTATCCTGTTTCCAGTTTGATCTTTGTGTTAATAATGTTAACAGTCTAGGATCATTCCTTACTTGGCTGTTCATGTAACAATGACAAAATCCTGCTAGTCTTAGGAAAGAGTGTAATTGTTTCATGTTCTGGCATCTGGGACAATCTTTTATAGCCCTTGTCCTTTCAGGAGTGGGTTTGGTTCCATGCACCCCTACAAGATGTCCTAAGTACTTCAGTTTCTCTCTGCCAAAATGGGTTTTGGATAGTTAACTGGTCATACCTTTCTTGTAAAACTTCTGCTGAGTTTTTGCTAATAATGTATAGTGCTCTTCCCATGTCTTGCAAGCTATTTAAGTATGGTCCGTGTAGAAAATCAGTACTTGTCATAATTCTTTCTCTGAAGTTTCATCAAGAGCATGAATAAATGCCAAAACTGAAATATTTAAGCCAAAAGGCAGTAGATCTACTTTGAACTGATACGACTTTTCTGTCAAACAAGACGGCTGTGTAGTGTTTCAAAATTTTTTGTAACCTCACTTTGCCACTATCCTACTGTGAAGTCCATTGGACTGAAATATCTGGCTTGTTCAAATCTAGCTAGCAAGTCATCAATACCCACAGGTCTGTCTCTTCCAGTTTCAGTATGTTTGTGGATAATACATGTGCCTAAGACCAGGTGTACTCTGCTTGTAGCATGTTAAAAACCGATGATGAATTACTCTAAACTCTTATACTATGCCCCATGATTTAAAATCCTCCAAATGAGCAGTTCTTCTTTCTACCGCATCTTCTACCAAATAACTTACAAGGAGAGATCCCCAGGGATGGGATCAACTTTCTGAAACCATCTATATGGTGATGGAGGTTAGGGTTCTGTGTATCACACCCAGCAACTATTCACCTTGGTGGGCCCTCATTTGCAAATAATCAATGAAACAAAATTTCAAGATTTCGTGTAAGCATGAAGAGCACAAAAAACTATTATCCATTCACAGTAAGGCGCTATGGTGTAGTGGTTAAGATCTGTTCCTGATGTGCAGAATATTGTTGGTTCAAATCTCGTCAGATGCTCCAATTTTTTTTTATTTTTAAATATTTGTTGCAATGACTTAGCATGGTTTTTATTCAATTAATTAGTTTAAATGTAATCTTTTTTTTTAAGTGTCTGACCCATTGTCAAGTCACTTCAGTCAATGTATTAACAATTGAATTTGCTGTTATTTTGTCTTCCCCTCATTTGTTTTGCATTTGGAAACTTTGTGCATGTCATTTTAATTATTTTTATTTATCTATCATAGTATTTAAACATTTGAAAATGCCCATCTATAAGTTAGAAAACGAAAGTTGTAATAATTATTACGTTGGCTCTGAAATGGTGTCAGATATGTATTTCTTGTTACAAGATGTACATTTTTTTGGATGACAATTGTCATATGAGAAACAGAAGTAATGACTGCAATAACATGCACAAAAACATAAGATAGTGAAATGGAATAAATTGAATCAAACTTAGTACATAAAAATAATTAAAAATCATGCTCAAAGATCGCAATGAAAAAAGAATGATTAGAAGGAAAAATAACAGCAAATGAAATAGTTAATAAGATAATTAAAATGATGTGGGAAAGGATTAGAAATTAAAAAGATTACATTTAAACCAATCAATTGAATAAAGACAATGACCAAAGTCATTTCAACAAAAATTTAAAAATAAAAATATTTTGCAGTACTTGAAGAGAATTGAACCCACAAACTTTTACACACCACAAACTTACTGTAACCACTATTTCACAGTGCCATTTTTTAATGGTCTAGGTTCTAGAGCAGCACACAAAATTGTGAAATCTTTTTTTTTTTTCTATTACTCTCAAACAAAGACACTCCAGTGTGAATGGCTGCAGTGTGTGATACCTATTTTTCTACCTCAGTCTCAAATTCCTTAGGTTCTTTAATAAGGTCACTTCTATATTAGAAATTTTAAAACTTATTTCCTCTTCCTCCATCTTCTTTGTCCAAACTGCCATACAACTTTAACTACAAAAGGCACACTGATCAGCCAGAACATTAAGACCACCTACCTTTGGCATTGATAATAGCAGTGACACATTGTGGCATGGAAACAATGAGGCCTTGGTAGGTCGCTGGAGGGACATGGCACTATATCTGCACATGCATATGCACACCGCCTCCCCCCCCCCCCCCCCCCCACCCCTACACACACACACACACACACACACACACACACACACACACACACACACACACACACACACACACACACACACACACACACACACACACACACACACACACACACACACACACACACACACACACACACACACACACACACACACACGTAATTCCCATAAATTTCAGGGAGAGGGTGATGAGCTTTGACACCACATTCAATCACATCCCGGATGTGTTCGATCGGGTTCAGATCTGGCATGTTGGGGTACATAAACCCGGAATATGCCACCATGTTCATTGAATCACTCCATCACACTCCTGATCTTGTGGAAGGGGGGGGGGGGCACATTATCTTGTTGAAGGATTCCGCCGCCTTCAGGAAACATGATCGTCATGAAACATTGTAATGTGCAACCAGTGTACAATACACCTTGGCTGTCATAGTGCTTTGCACAAACTCCACTGGGCCCAAGGATGCCCTTGTGAATGTGCCCTGGAGCATAATGGAGCTGCCACCAGCGTGTCTCCATCCTGCAATACAAGTGTCAAGTAGCTGTCTCTGTGGAAGTTGACAGTTTCGTGCTCTCCTAGTGGCATGATGACGAAGGTATCACCACTGTGCCAACATCCAGTGCCAATGGTCATGTGCCTATTTCAGTCATAGTTGCCAAGGTCATGGTGTTACCATTGGCACATGTATGGTTCCTTGGCTGTGGAGGCCCATCGTTAGGAGTGTTTAGTGCACTTTGTGTTCAGACACACTTGTACCCTGTCTGGCATTAAAGTCTGTTGTTAATTTTGTCACAGTTCACTGCTGTCCTGTTTGACCAGTCCGCCCAGCCTATGATGTCCAACATCTGTAATGATGGCTGCCCAACCCCATGTGGACGTGGTATCGCCATGTGCTGAAGACACTTACCACACTTAACAACTGAAAAGTCATGCGGTTTCCAAAATGCTCATGCCGAGCTTCTGGGCCATTGCAATCTGCCCTCGGTCAAATCCAGATAGATCGTCCGCCTTCCCCATTCTACACACAGACAGCACACCCACTGATACTGCATGCACCATGTGTGTGACTGACTAGCTGTCATTCCTCACCAGGTGACACTGCTACTAGCTGGATGGATTTATATTGATAGTTTGGTGGTCATAGTGCTCTGGCTGATCGGTGCATATTCTCATTCATATTTAAACAATGTTATTAGATTTTGATCTGACTACTGAAAGCCTTCCCATTGGTTATGTGATTTACCCATCCAATCTTCAGTATTCATCTGTAGCACCACATTTCAAAAGCTACTATTCTCTTTTTGTCTAAACTATTTATCGTCCATGTTTCACTTCCATACATGCCTACAATCCATACAAATACTTTCAGAAAGGACTTCCTGACACTTAAGTATGTACTCAGTATTAACAAATTTCTCTTCTTCAGAAATGCTTTCCTTGCCATTGCAAGCCTACATTTTATATCCTCCCTACTTCAACCATCATCAGTTATTTTGCTCCCCAAATAGCAAAACTCCTCTACTATTTTAAGTGTCTCATTTCCTTATCTAATTCCCTCAGTATCAACTGATTTAATTCGACTACATTCCATTATCCTGTTTTGATTTTGTTTGTGTTCATCTTATATCCTCTTCCAAGGCATTGTCTATTCCATTCAACTGCTCTTCCAGGACCTTTGCTGTCTCTCACAGAATTACAATGTCATCGACACACCTCAAAGTTTTTATTTTTTCTCTATGGATTTTAATACCTACTCCAAATTTTTCTTTTGTTTCCTTTACTGCCTGGTCAATATACAGATTGAGTAACATCAGGGATAGGCTACAACCCTGTCTTACTCCCTTCTCAACCACTGCTTCCCTGTTATGCCCCCCACTCTTCTAACTTCAGTCTGGTTTCTGTACAAACTATGAATATCCTTTCGCTTCCTGTATTTTAAGGTCTTACAGTGCTCTATCAAATTCTTCCTTCCGTATCGTATCAACCACTTCATCTTCATCTACGTCCTCTTCCATTTCTGTAATATTGCCCTCTAGTACCTCAACATTGTATAGACCCTCTATATACTCCTCCCACCTTTCTGCTTTCCCTCCTTTGATTAGGACTGGTTTTCTGTCTGAGCTCTTGATATTCATACGGGTGGTTCTGTTTTCTGCAAAGATCTCTTTAATTTTCCTGTAGACAGTATCTATCTTACTCCTAGTGTTATACACCTCCATGTCCTTACATTTGTCCTCTAGCCATCCTCGCTTAGCCATTTTACACTTCCTGTCAATCTCATTTCTGAGACATTTGTATTCCTTTTTGGTGGCTTCATTTACTGCATATTTATATGTTCTCCTTTCATCAATTACATTCAACATCTCTTCTGTTACCCAAGTATTTCTACTAGCTTTATAGCTACTTGATCCTCTGATGCCTTCACAATTTCATCTCTCAAAACTAGCCATTCTTCTTCTACTGAATTTCTTCCCCCTGTATCTGTCAATCGTTCTCTAATGCTCTCTCGGAAAATCTCTACAGCCTGTAGTTCTTTCAGTTTATCCAGGTCCCATATCCTTAAATTCTTACCTTTTTACAGTTACTTCAGTTTTAATCTACAGTTCATAACCAGTAAATTGTGGTCAGGTACACATCTGCCCCTGGAAATGTACAGTTTAAAACCTGCTTCCTAAATCTCTGTCTTACCAATATACACATATCAAAAATAGTTTTGCATCACCCGGTTCCCAGAAATCCTGAAAACAGACGTTGACTGTGGATATTGTATCACAGACACAATCCCGTTGACTGTTTAGAGATGTCACTCAATCAACCCAAACATATAAACAACCATGCAACAGCATCACCTATTAGACGGAGGGGGTCTGACAGCCAATCAGATCCAGTCATTCCATCAGGAAGGAGGTAAATGGCTCGTGTTGTCTGTAGTTCAAACATGCCTAGATGGTCAATACCGCAGTTCGATCACGTCCTCATTGTTATCAAGGGCTCTCAACGAGGGAAGTGTCCAGGCGTCTCGGAGTGAAGCAAAGCGAGACAGGAACTGTCGATTACATGCCTCGCTCAGACCGCCCAAGGGCTACTACTGCAGTGAATGACCGCTACCTATGGATGATGGCTAGGAGGAACTCTGACACCAACGCCACCATGTTGAATAATGGTTTTCGTGCAGCCACAGAATGTTGTGTTACGACTTACACTGGGCGCAATAGGCTGCATGATGCACAACTTCACTCCTGACGTCGATGGCAAGCTCCATCTTTGCAATAATGACACCATGCAACGTGGTACAGATGGACCCAACAACATGTCGAATGGACCGTTCAGGATTGGCATCACGTTCTCTTCACTGATGAGTGTCGCATATGCCTTCAACCAGACAATCGTCGGAGACGTATTTGGAGGTAACCCGGTCAGGCTGAACGCTTTAGACACACTGCCCAGTGAGTGCAGCAAGGTGGAGGCTCCCTGCTTTTTTGAGGTGGCATTATGCAGGGGCCGACTTACGCCGCAGCTGGTCATGGAAGGCGCCATAACAGCTGTACAATACGTGAATGCCATCCTCCGACCGATAGTGTGACCATATCGGCAGCATATTGGCAAGGCATTCGTCTTCGTGGACGACAATTCGTGTCCCCATCATGCAAATCTTGTGAATGACTTCCTTCAGGATAACGACATCGCTCAACTGGACAGTATGTTCTCCAGACATGAACCCTATCGAACATGCCTGGGATAGATTGAAAAGGGCTGTTTATGGACTACATGACCCACCAACCCCTCTGAGGGATCTATGCCGAATCGCCGTTGAGGAGTGGAGCAATCTGGAGCAAGAGTGCCTTGATAAACTTGTGGATAGTATGCCACGACGAATACAGGCATGCATCAGTGCAAGAGGACATGCTACTGGGTATTAGAGGTACTGGTGTGTACAGCAATCTGGACCACCCGTCTGAAGGTCTCGCTGTATGGTGGTACAATGTGCAATGTGTAGTTTTCATGAGCAATGAAAAGGGGGAAAATTATGTTTATGTTGATCTCTATTCAATTTTCTGTACAGGTTCTGGAACTCATGGAACCGAGGTGATGCAAAACTGTTTTTGATATGTGTATAATCTATCTGAAACCTTCCTATGTCTCCAGGCCTCTTCCACGTATACAGCCTTCTTTCATGATTCTTAAACCAGGCGTTAGCTATGATTAAGTTATGCTCTGTGCAAAATTCTACCAGGCGGCTTCCTCTTTCATTCCTTACCCTCAGTCAATTTTCAGCTACTACTTTTCCTTCAATTCCTTTCCCTGCTATCGAATTCCAGTCACTCACGACTATTAATTTTTCGTCTCCCTTAACCATCTGAATAATTTCTTTTATTGCATCATACATTTCTTCAATCTCTTCGTCATCTGCAGGGCTACTTGGCGTATAAACTTGTACTACTGTGATAGGCGTGGGCTTCGTATCTGTCTCGGCCACAATAATGCGTTCACTATGCTGTTCCTATAGCTTATCCGTGCTCCTATTTTATATTCATTATTAAACCTACTCCTGCATTATCCCTATTTGATTTTGTATTTATTACCCTGTATTCACCTGACCAGAAGTCTTGTTCCTCTTGCCATCGAACTTCACTAATTCCCACATATCTAACTTTAACCTATTTCCCTTTTTAAATTTTCTAACCTACCTGTGCGATTAATGGATCTGACATTCCACGCTCCGATCCATAGAACGCCAGTTTGTTACTGGTGATAATGACGTCCTCCAGAGTAGTCCACGCCCAGAGATCCGAATGGGGGACTATTTTACCTCCGGAAAATTATACCCAAAAGGACGCCATCATCATATAACCATAAATTATAGCTGCGTGCCCTCGGGAAAAATTACGGCTGTAGTTTCCACGTGCTTTCAGCCGTTCGCAGTACCAGCACAGCAAGGCCATTTTGATTAATGTTAGAGGTCCTGAATTTTCATTTAACTCCTCTGCCATATGACATCATACAAGAAAATTTTCCATGAATTTGATGTTGCTATACTACGGCACCACATTCGATTTTTTTCTTTATGTACAACGTAACACTTGCAACTCCACTCCATTGGACAGAAAATCCGATTCCGATGCTCTGGATATCTGGCATAAATAGCAGTTATAAATTCCATGCTTCAACTAATTGCAGTTCTTTTGCGCTTCTATAAGAGAAGGTGATTTTATAGGCATAAGTAAAATGTTGATCTTACATTAACGATGAAGCGTAAACATGAAATAGCATGGGGGCTCCAACAGCTTCCAAAAGATTGAAGAACCCGCCACGAACAAAACACAAATCACGTGGAGTCTACTCCGACTCAGACAGCTCTTACCATGCGCGTATCTGGCAGCTTGAGTGCAAGAGAAAAAAAACAAAACAAAAAAAATCCTGGGAGAGTCTGGCTTCTTGCTCTAACTGGTTATACAAGATTCTACGACGGTTTCGGTGTAGATCTGTAACGCGTCCATGTCTGCTGAGCGAAAGAGAAAAGCCTCAGAGTTGCTTTCCCAGTATGCAATAGGATAGACAGGATGACGTGCGTTGTATTGCAAAGAAAGCAGGTGGGGGTGGACAGTGTGCACCAGAACATACTCAGCAGGTAAAATGTCTATAACAACGTTGCTGGTCGCCATATCGGACCGCTGCTTTAATGCATCAGTACTGTTCTGTACATACAGTATGCTGGGCTATTTTTTGTTTCGAGATTGTGGAAACACATAATACGTAAATGTTAATACAAATAAATGTACTTATGTGATAAATGGATGTTTAGTTATGTTTCCTTTCGAACTGTAGGAGTAATCCACTAAATTACAGGCCCATATGATTAACGTCGATAGGCAGCAGGATTCTGAAACAAGCAGCAGGAATTCGAAACATACAAGAGCACCTAATCCCGAAAGTAAGGTCTCCTATTTTTTTTATAAGTACATAGACCTGTTTATTTCTAGAATGCTTTACATCAGTTTACAGCAGTGTGCGATTTGCAGGGTGGGATGGGGGGGATTTCCCCCCCTCTGCATCAGACCATCCCCTCCTCTGGCTTTAGTTTATGCATCCCAACCTGGGATGTTTATTTCCCACGCACTGGAGTAAAACTCATATAATTTAAATTTGTGGAGCCGAACACTGCAAGTTTTTAATACAGTCTTACTATTAATACTATTAATATGTTTGCTTATTAATTTTGAAAAGGTGTTATCTAGTAGTTAAGCATTTCAAAACATTTAGAACTAAAGCATCATTCTCATGTTGTCATTGTTGCTTTCGTCTAAGGTGCGTCATCCTTTTACTTGCGAGCTTGCGAGGGAAGTAGTGTGGCAGTCATACCGCAGCAGTCGTACCGCTGAGTTGGGTGAGCTGGGGGCTGAAATTCCCACCCCGGGCCCTGATACAGGGTTGTGACCGGCCCGGTACCTGTGCGAACATTTACCGTTAGGCCACCTTTTGGCAACGGTATGGCGCGGACTAGCGCGCCTGGAACGAAAGCACACATTACTAAATAACGCACCATCGTGTGCTTCTAGTTCCTAGGATACTATTTCGTGGACCTTCTTTAAATACTCTTCTCTTCCACCAACGTTTTCTTTTCCTTTGGTTTTCATTTCCGTTGTTAGCTGCATGTACAAGTACCAAGTAGGCCGCCGCTGCGAGACTTTATCATCCTTTGTACTGCAAGACCGACACACGTTTGGCACAGATTCTGTTGCTTTGGTATAAATTAACCTGCCGCATGCAACATACGCCGCAAGATGTTGCCTGTTGTAGCATGCCACAAGGCGACGCACGCCACATTTCCGTAACATGTCACAATGTTGCAAGACGTCGACCCAGCGTAAACGAGGCTTCAGAGCCAGGTCTGTATTGTATGGTGGATGTGATGTGTTGCGTACGAAACTAAAACCTGCAATCAGATCCAAACGTCGTGGGGAACTGTGAAGAGGTGTCATCCTGCAGCAAGATAACGCTCGCCCACATTCTGCCAAACGGACAGCCGACGCAATAAAGGAGTTGAGATTCGAGGTGCTGGAACATCCACTATACAGTACAGACCTGGCTCCAAGTGATTTTCACATGTTTGGACCCTTAACGGAAGCACTACAGGGAAGAAGATTTGAAAGTGATGAAGACCTCATTGCTGCGGTGCAAAATTAGTTACAGATACAACCGAAAAACGTATTTTCTGATGAAATTTAAAAAAAAACTCGTAAAACGTCGGGAAAACTGCATTGAAGTCCAGGGAGGTTACGTAGAAAAATAACGCATGTTTCAGTTTTCTATCATCAGAATAAATACAGCTTTTCACAAATGTGCCTTTACTTTTTGAATTCCCGTCGTATACCTGTATGTAGATGATTTTGTAAATAAGCTTTACCTATAATGTACTTTTAAGATATAACAGAGGATGGCTTTTCTGATAGTGCATAGTGAGTTTCGGTATTAACATCTATTTGTAAATAACTGTTTAACCATGGGTAACGCCACGGTCCAAGCTCGGAACATATGTAATTATACAAACCCCCTAAGACCCCCCCCCCCCCACTGGTAAAAGCACAAATCGCACACTGGTTTACAGCTTGAGCATTTAGATATTTTTCGACATAATCACCATTTCTGTCGATGCTTTTTTTGTAGACGCTGTGGCACTTTTTGTATGCCCATGTCATACTAGCTCGCCGCCATGCTGTTCAGAAAGTTATGAGCCTCTTCTTTCACCACGTCGTCGGAGCTGAATCGCTTTCCGGCCAAATGTTTTTTTAACCAAGGGAACAGGTGATAGTCACTGGCGCCAAGTCAGGACTATAGGGTGGGTGGGCGATTAAGTTCTACTGAAACTATTGCAGGAGAGCAACGGTTTGCCGAGCGTTGTGTGGGCGAGCGTTGTCATGGAGAACATGTACGCCCTTGCTCAACATTCCTCTTCTCTGGTTCTGAATTGCCCGTTTAAGTTTTTTCAGTCTCACAGTACCTGTCAGAGTTAATTGTGGTCCCAGTTATTCAGCTCCGACGACGTGGTGAAAGAAGAGGTTCATAACTTTCTGAGCAGCATGGCGGCGAATTGGTATATACAAAAACTGCCACAGCGTCTACAAAAATGCATCGACAGAAATGGTGATTATGTCGAAAAATAGCTAAATGTTCAAGCTGTAAACTGATGTAAACCATTGTAGAAATAAACAGGTCTATGTACGAGGGCTATTCCGAAAGTAAGGTCCGATAGGTCGCGAAATGGAAACCACAGTAAAAATCAAAAATGTTTTATTTGCAACAGTTAGATACACCTTGCAGCTACTTATCTCCATAGTCGCCGACCCGACTTAGACGTGTATCGTAGCGTTGTACCAACTTTCCCATACCCTCGCTATAGAAGGCAGCCGCCAGTGCTCTCCGCCAATTCTCTACGCTGGCCTACGGCTCGTTGTCTTGTGCCGAAATGTTGTCTTCATAACCAGCGGTTCATGTGACCTGAGCTGAAACTCAGAGGGAGACAATTACGGGCTGTATTGCGGGTAATCTCACATTTCCATTTGAAAACGATGCAGGAGCATCTTCATTGCCCCTGCAGAATGCGGCTGAGAATTGTCTTGAAGACGAAACAGCACGACAGTTATGTAATGTTAGCTGCATAGCTTCAGGGGAAATTTCTCACCAGGCCCCCGTACTTGGCGGCAGACACTATTTTCTAGACATCTTTACGCACTCACTGCGAGCTCAGAAATGAGAAGAGCGACGTGATGCTAACTGGGGTTATACTAGAGACACTACCCAACACATCTGTGCAAAGCTTTATCGGATTTTCATAGTCGTTTCCATTTCGTGACCGATCGGACCTTACTTTCGGAATATCCCTCGTACTTATAAAAAAATAGACCTTACTTTTGGGATTACCCTGGTATATTGTGTTCGAACATTTTGAATTACCTCAAAGAGAACGGTCAATTGACACACAGTCGACACGAATTTAGACATCGTTCTTGTGAAACACAACTGGCTCTTTACACACACGAAATGTTGAGTGATATTGACAAGGAATTTCAAATTGATTCTGTATTTCTAGATTTCCGGAAGGCTTTTGACACTGTGCCACAAAACGCCTTGTAGTGCAATTGCGTGCTTATGGAATATCGTCTCAGTTATGTGACTGCATTCGTGATTTCCTCTCAGAGAGGTCATAGTTCGTAGTAATTGGCGTAAAGCCGTGAGTAAAACAGAAGTGATGTCTGGCGTTCCCCAAGATAGTGTTATAGGCCCTTTGCTGTTCCCTATCTATATAAACGGTTTAGGAGACAATCTGAGAAACCGTCTTAGCTTGTTTGCAGATGATTCCTTAAAATCAACAGAAAATCGAAACAATTTGCAAAACGATTCAGAAAAGATATCTATGTGGTGTGAAAACTGGCAATTGCCCCTTAATAACGAAAAGTGTGCGACCATCCACGTGAGTGCTGAAAGAAATCCATTGCAGGACAGCAACGGTTTGCCGAGCGATGTGTGGGCGAGCGTTGTCATGGAGAACATGTACACCCTTGCTCAACATTCCTCTTCTCCTGCATCCATAGACCTCTTTATTTCTACAATGGTGCACAATAAGTCAGACAAATCTAAAGGACATAAATTCAACTAATTACCTACCATGTACAATTACGAACAACTTAAATCGAAAAGAACACAGTAGTAGACAACATTGTGGTGGAGGTATACCAAGCCGGCCTTTGTGACCGAGCGGTTCTAGGCGCTTCAGTCTTGAACCGCGCTGCTGCTACGGTCACAGGTTCGAATCCTGCCTCGGGCATGGATGTGTGTGATGTCCTTAGGTTAGTTAGGTTTAAGTAGTTCTAAGTCTAGGGGACTGATGACCTCAGATGTTAAGTCCCGTAGTGCTTAGAGCCATTTCAATTATTTGAGGCATACCAAAGACTGCGTTTTATTGGCGGAACACTTAAAAAATGTAACAGATCTACTAATGAGAATGCCTACACTACTCTTGTCCGTCCTGTTTTAGAATACTGCTGCGCGCTGTGAGACCCTTATCAGATGGGATTGACGAAGAATACGGAGTACATCGAGAAAGTTCAAGAAGGGTAGCATGTTTTGTATAGTATTCCTCAAGATGAATTGAAACCGTAATAGAACGGAAACAGCGCGTTTCTTGACGTGGACTCCTGTTCAAAATATTATGTACTCATTCACCTCTACAAGCACTAAAAGTTTGTAATAGAAATTTCCGAACATTCTATATACGAGGGGCGTTCAGAAAGTAAGCTCCGATCGGTCGCGAAATGGAGACGACTATGAAAATCCGATAAAGCTTTGCACAGATGTGTTGGGTAGTGCCTCTAGTATAACCCCAGTTAGCATCACGTCGCTCTTCTCATTTCTGAGCTCGCAGTGAGTGCGTAAAGATGTCTAGAAAATAGTGTCTGCCGCCAAGTACGAGGGCCTGGTGAGAAATTTCGCCTGAAGCTATGCAGCTAACATTACATAACTGGCGTGCTGTTTCTTCTTTAAGACAATTCTCAGCCGCATTCTGCAGGGGCAATGAAGATGCTCCTGCATCGTTTTCAAATGGAAATGTTAGATTACCCGCAATACAGTCCGCAATTGTCTCCCCCTGAGTTTCATCTCTGGTCACATGAACCGCTGTCTTTGAAGACAACATTTTGACACAGACAACGAGGTGTAGGCCAGCGTGGAGAATTGGCGGAAAGCACTGGCGGCTGCCTTCTATGATGAGGCTATTGAAAAGTTGGTACAACGCTATGACATAAGTCTAAGTCAGAACGGCGACTACGTAGAGAAGTAGCTGAAAGGAGTAGCTAATTGTTACAAGTAAAACATTTCTGATGTTCACTGTGGTTTCAATTTGGCAATCAATCGGAGCTTACTTTCTCAACAGGCCTCGTAGCAAACAGCGATGCTCCAAATAGAAGGAAGCGGAAGAAGCCGCTGCTTATACGCGATTTCAGCTCTGTGCATGAGTGTGAGCCCGCTCGCAGCTGCTTGAACGAACCTGTGTATTCTCTCTCTTATGTGTTACAAGAAGTTGGAAGATAGTACCTGTATCGGAATTAAAATATAGAATCAGAACTAGCAATGATACAGTTCTTCAGAATTCGGCAGACATTACCTAAAATCTTTGTAAATAGCTTATCACGTTGTTTTGTTTTCTTTTTTCTAGGTAAGTATTAAATATCGTCAAAAGTAACTATTTTTCTCCTTCAACAGAGCTATTTTTAGAACGGTTGATAGACGTGCGTTTATAGTGTGGGCGACTGTTACGTTGCCTGGAATGCAAGCTGTAGTTGGGAACTAGAGATGGGCAAACTGAAACACACAACTGTTTCGAAACAAAAGAAACAGTACAATGTAATGTTTTGAAACGTTGTTTCGAAACAGTGACGCAGTTTGTGTTTTGTAATCGTATAGGCCTCTACATTATATTATCTTGTGTGTCAACTGTTTAAACATTGTCATAAAACCACAGCTGAGGTGCGAGAGTGCCAAACAAATCGCAGAAAGTATGAAACTTTCACTTTGGCGTCTTGGCAATTTCGTATTTCCTGCAGCAAATACGCTGCTTTCGTGTCATGTGACTTTCATACTTTCCAATTGGCCGACGTGTACTTCATACGTTTGACAGAGGAGATTTTTCCAAACTCGTTTCCCTGCATAATAGAGCCTAATTTTGATAGGTTTTATGAGTGATAATCTGTATGTGCTCTTGAAAAGGTATATCATGAGACATAATTTATTGAGGTACCATTCTGGAAAGCGAGGCACGGAATTAATATTTATGAGTGTGCCACCCACAGTTTTTACTCACAGTTCAATTTTCCATTGTTTGTCACACAGAGCAGGATGCAAAGTGACTGATGCACACACATCAAAAAATTACTGGAGCATATAGCACAATGGTCAAGTAGGGCAGTTTTTCTTCAAATATTCACAAGTTACCTGGATACAGCTCATAATATGTACAGACGTGCTCAAAAGTATCCGAACGACCTGAATTGCATTTCGCCTGATTCTAATGCAACCCACATAGCGCAGGTGTCTAGCAGGCCCTCTAATCGCCCCTCGGTACACTCGTTTGACTATTGAAAATGGTTCCAACAAGTCACCACTACAAAACTATGGTCTGTATAGCAATAACTCAAGATGTAAAGTAATACCACGGTACTACAAATATCAGGGAACATCTTATCACAGATAAGACGGTTCCTCAGGCAAGTAAGTTCACATTTATTACAATAAATGGCATACATGAAATGTTACCACTCTCATTATTACGTCAGATAGGTGATTCATTTAGTAAGTTCGTCGTATTCATGATTTCCTCTTCAAAATAACGTACCGTACTTATTATTTAACACAAAAAGACATTAAAAATTTAAGTTATTCACGAGCAGCTAGTTGAGAATATGAACGAACTTCAAACGACACGACGAACCGTCTCGTTCTGCATATGGATTCAAACCCAGGTTATGCAGACTAAGCAAAGACTTTGTGACTGACGGAAACTAACAGTCATTCCTGACTAGGCATACATAGAGTGATATACCTCGATTTTAAACAGTATCAGTTAGCAAATATCAACTTTAAATTACATAACGTAAACATTGTTAACGGACCTGAATTCCTACCCAGCATCTATTGTCCTTGTTAACGAACTACGAGAGATGTTAAATACCGCTTCTTCACAAGTAACTTACTTGAAATGCCCTGAGGTAAGGCTTTGTGTCGGACAGGGATTCGAACCCAGAACCTAATTGGATTGTCATCGAAGCACAATCAACTGTGACATATCGGATTTTCTCGGCAGTAGCTAGATGTTTTAACTGAAATGACGAGACGAAACATTAATTTTTTCTTTCCCAGGACTCCAACCTGGCACCTATTGCTGTTATATTATAGAGAAAACGAACGTTAAAAATGAGTTTCTTACACCAGCAGCGATATGTGAGCATGTTTGAACTAGAAATAATATGACGAAGAGTTCAGTGCTGACTGGGAATCGAGCCCCACACATATCGTTGTTGACTGCGCACAAAGAGACGTCAGCTACCGAATTTTTCTCCACCAGCAGCACGGAGTAACATCCTTGAATTTACAATGATTGCGCAAACAGTTCTGCGTCTCACTGGGACTCAAAAACGTCAGATACCGTTAGTGTTAACAACGAATGAAAATACATTAAAAATCAAAATTATTACCCACCAGCAGATAGGTGTTCTCATGCTAGAGCTTTATAATACATAATGAAAGCTGTAGTGCCGGGCCAGGATTCGAACCCTTTCACGCGCAATATGTGGAGATGTTGAGGAATGTGCAGTTTTGAACAAACAACTAATTGCGGTAGAGCTGTACTGTCACGAAGGGATCAAATCCCTCATTAAGAGCGGTCTGAGTTGCATTCCCAGATCAGAACCAATTTTATCGACATACGGAAGCTCAAGTAAAAGATGGAATAAGTGTCCTCTGACCCTACATGGCATTTGTTTCGTCACTAGAAATAAATAACTAGAATAAGAAAGGTTACTGGTGATAGAGTTTCTACGTGTCGCGACTCCTGACTCTATTGTGGTTCAACCTAACGTCTACTTGGTAGAGAAGGAATATCATGTTTAACATGAATGTCAGACCACAATGCCACTATACCTTCTTCAATTGGCGTAACCAGAAGAGAACAGAATCTGTCTCTCCTTATCAAAAATCATCAGCAGAAGTTGGAATCGAATCCAGACCAAAAGTGTATGAACTTAGCACCAATCCAAGAGACCACCAAATTGTCTTCTCTAACACTCCTTTCTCTATCCTAATTGTGTTGCGCCACACTGGTTGAGAATTCTGACACACAGACTCCCTGTAGTGGTTTGCAGCATGTTCAGTACATTCATTTACTTGGTTGACCGAATCGCCATGAACTGGCTGCCTCGGCTACCCAGTGCATACATTCGACTCTATTTTGTAATCACCGAAATAAAATCACGTAACTGACACCTACACAGAACTGCCAACAGTGTAGGATGCAGAAATTTAAACAGGAAGTGTTCCTTTCGACTTGAGCTACTCTATTGCGCTATCTGTCTGTTAAAAACGTCGTGCAGTGCAAAAGAAAAGCTGTAACTGTCTGTCTCTCAGAAGTCTAGATCCGGCCATATGCAATGCGCAAGTTCTGGAGGAACTGTTGTTGAGTTCTGGAGGCGTTGTAGCTATGTGTCAGCTAGTAGCGTAACGGTAATCGTCGCGCACTGATGATAAGATGTCGCGCGTTTGGGTACATTCACTGCTAATTTTTTT
Source organism: Schistocerca nitens (assembly GCF_023898315.1). NCBI lineage: Eukaryota > Metazoa > Arthropoda > Insecta > Orthoptera > Acrididae > Schistocerca > Schistocerca nitens. The sequence continues at coordinate 770,960,375 of NC_064614.1, forward strand.
AAAACGCTATACTGCTGTCTGCTGAAGTTATAGATCTAATGGAACTTTGAACATAATTCCCTTCACTTCTCAACCCAAAATAGTCGCATGCGGAAAAATGGCTAACTTCTGCGACATTTTGTTCTTTTCAGGTTTAGTAGATGGCCAGGCTGCAGATGCATCTCGAAACTTTTGTATTATGTATGGGGAGAGCGCATCGTACCAAAATACGCCAGAAAAGTATTTTCTACATTAGCTGTCGTGTGGCAGTGGCATTTTATTCTTCATAAAACCTTGTTTGACAGCTTTAACTCAGAACAGGTTTTCTACATGCATGTAATCAATAAACTGCATGTGCAGTGTCAGACTGTTATAGATAACATCAGAGAATTCGCATATATCGTTGATGATTAATTTCTCTCTCATGTTAACTAATGTTTTAACAACACTAAAAGAAACCGTACGAAAATTGTGCACTGTATTATCAACATGGCGGCGAGCGTTGATGTAGTAATAAATCGCTCGGTAAACTATGAGTATTTAGCGTCTACAAAGTGCATATCGTGTGATAAAATAGTAAAAAGCGGTATTAGAACTTGCCCAGTGATGCATATGTGGTATCATCCACACTGCTTTGCGAAAGTAAATCTCGAAAACATATCGTGTGCTTGTGGAACAAAGTGCAACGGTTATTTAGATGCGACTGGATTGTATCGTGAAAATCGCGAAACCAATGTATTAGAAACACTGCAGAAAGAACTTCAAGCCACAAGACAACATGCTCTGCTACTGGAAAGCATGATCAAAAACCTTTCTGAACCGCCACATAAGGAAAAAGTTCGAAATTTGTACAGTGATGTTGTTTTAAATACTTGTACTAACAAAAGAAATGACGCTCCATTGAAGAAGAGTGAACATGAAAAATGTGAAACAGTAAACAAAGGTAAGAGTGAACATGAAAAATGTGAAACAGTAAATAAAGGTAACCTACAAAGTGCTTCTGAACACTTCTCGTGTAATTTAAAAATGGTTAAGAAGAATGACTGCAGTAAGTTGAAAACAAACACGAACATGAGTCAGCTTTCAAATAACAAAAAACAGGTACTGTTACTTTCAGATAGTCACGGTAGGAACTGTGCAGAAGTACTGAACGAAATTTCAACAACCAGCTATAAATTTACATCTTGGATAAAGCCAAATGCTATATTCAAAGAAACAACATGCAATATACAAAACAAAACGTCTAGTCTAGGACAAAATGATTATGTTGTCGTCTTAGCTGGTGCAAACGATATTAATGGATCAAAACGTGGTTTTATGACATCACTAGATGAAACGATCGCAAAAACTAGGCACACACAACTAATTCTATGCACAATACCGTATAGATATGACATGCCAAATGAAAACTGCAAAATCTACCAAATGAACAGTTACTTGATGCAGAAGGCATCCTACAGTGAACACATCAGAGTTTTAGATGTAAATAGCTTCCTCCAACGGAAAGACTTCACCAGGCATGGGCTTCACTTACATAAAAATGGGAAAAAGAAACTGTGTGATAATCTGCTAAATGCCATCAAAAGTCCACTGGTAACAAGAAGTGCCATAAAACGTGTTACACCAGGACATCAAACATATTCGTGGTCCAATGAAGCTAATTTGGTGGACAATCCCAGAAGAATGAGCAATACTGCAGCTGAACCAACAGCAACACCAGGAGCTGAAGAGCCATCAGTAACAACAACAAAAGTGAATATGCAGTCAGGGTCATAAAGGAAAACACCAGAAACAGCTTTAGAAAAGAAGAAGGTATCCACAGTCAACACTAAGTCACCAACAACATCCTATGCAAATATCTCGTCAAGTGCCACAAATCAGCCAGCCCACGACATCCAAGTGGAAACAACAAAAAATGTGCAGCCACACTCCAAATCAGTATCACTGGAAACTGTGCCAAGATCTTCAACACGAAAACGCAGACCTCCAGCCCACAGCCAGGATTTTTTATGGGCAAGAACACCAGTAGCTCCCTGCTAGCAGCAAACCAAAGGAAAACAGGTGCAGAGCAAAATTTTCATGAACCAAAGCTACAAGAAAACCCGGTGAGTGGTGTCAAAAATCATTCCATTGGAAAACAGTCACTATTATCCTTTAAAATATTACACCATAATGTGCAGTCAATGTTTAATAAGTTACTAGAAATAGATCTCTTCCTAAAAACAAAGCCACACTTAGATGTTCTCTGTATTACTGAACACTGGTTAACAGAAGACAAAATTAAAAAAAACCCACTTGGCGAATTTACTCTAGCTGGTTATTCTTGTCGGAACAAAAGTAAGGGAGGTGGTACAGCAATCTATGTCAAAAAATATTTAAGATACAAAAGCCTCACAAAGTACAATAATATGCAAATAGAAACAGACTTTGAATTCTCCTTAATTATCTTAACAAACTCTAACCTATTGATACTGAATGTATATAGAGCCCCTGATGGGAACATCCAAACACTCCCTCGAAGCACTACTCACAAAAATTTACTCACTAAACAAAAATCTATTAATAAGTGGAGACTTTAATATTGACTTCCTCACACCTGGAAAAAACAAAGACGAATTGTTGAATATTACAAATTCATTCAACCTATCCCCAACTGTAAACACACCAACCAGGATCACAAAAAATTCAAAAACAGCTCTAGATCAGATTTTCATAAACACAGACAAACTGCACCACTCAATCGAAGTCATCAGCACAGGTTACAGTGACCATGAAGCCCAAATACTAACAGCGAATTTAAATTACATAGGACAATATCCCACAATAACTAAAATGCAAAGGCAATTTAATGACGATAATATAAGGCTTTTTAACTATCTGTTAAGGGCTGAAAACTGGGCAGAGGTCTATAAAGAAAATGATGTAAACTACGTATTTAATTCCTTCCATGAAACATTTCTCCACCACTTCAATACTGCATTTCCACTGAAATCCAGGAAAATCGGAAACAAACACAAAAACTCATGGGTAACAAAAGGGATAAGGATTTCCAGCCAAAAAAAGCGTGACTTAAAAAATCACATGAAACACCATGACGTCGATGATCAGTTTAGGTCATATTGTAAGACTTATTTTGCAATCTATAGGAAAGCTATCCAACAAGCAAAAAAATTATACAATGATAAATTTATAAAGGAATCTAACAATAAAATGAAAGGCTTGTGGACAGTTGTAAAAAATGAAACAAACAGTAAGCAGCATGTCATAAACAAAACATTAAAACTAAACCTAAATGATGAAGTCACATCAGATCCCCAAAAAATAGTAAATGGTTTTAATGACTATTTTAGCAAGATAGCAGAAAACCTGATAAAGAACAACTGCCACAGACCAAATGCTCAACACCAAACACTAATAGAAACCGCACCGGTACAGGCATCAATGTTTCTTCACAAAGTCTCCAATCCTGAAGTACTTACAGTTATAAAAGGACTAAAGAATAAGTACTCCAGTGGTAGTGACAATATTCCTGATATAATTGTAAAGAAATGTGGAGAATCCATTGTAGAACCCCTAACCCACATAATAAATGCATCCTTTACAAATGGAGTTTTCCCTGACCTACTAAAGACTTCTAAAATTACCCCATTTCACAAAAAGGGCTCTAAAAATGATGTAGCCAATTACCGGCCCATAGCACAGCTCAGCTCATTCTCAAAAATATTTGAAAAATTATTTTACACCAGATTGGAAGACTTTACTAATAAACTATCCTTATTGACAAAACACCAGCATGGTTTTAGAAAGCAAAAGACAACCACCACAGCTATTTATGAGTATCTCAACGAAACCTTAAAAGCACTGGATAATAAGGAAATCACTACTGGTATCTTTTTAGATTTATCCAAAGCGTTTGATGTAATTGACCATACCATACTCCTTAAGAAGTTAGCAAATAAAGGTATAAGAGGAATTGCAAACAAATGGTTAGAATCTTACCTGTCAAACAGATTTCAAAAAGTTGAAATTAATTTTGAAAAAAAGAATACAACCACCCATCAATCTACTGTCCACTCCTCTGACACAATGCCTATTAGATATGGTGTGCCACAAGGCTCAATCCTGGGACCCATACTGTTTCTGCTATACATTGATGATATAAGCACAAAGCTTACTACAGGACATACCACACTATTTGCCGATGACACAAGTATTCTAATAACGGGTACTGATACAGAGGACCACAACCAAAAAAATAAAACCGCTTATGTCGTCACTCAGCAAATGGTTCAACGAGAACAAACTGATTATAAACATACAGAAAACAACCTACATCAACTTCAGACTCTCATCCCAAAAACAAGAAATGCCTGATGTGATTCTAAATAACCAAGAGCTTATGTGTGTGGACTCCGTCAAGTTTCTTGGCATATGGCTTGCAGAAAATCTTAAGTGGGAGACACACACAAATTATATCTCAAAAAAGCTCTCAACTGTGTGTTACATTTTAAGGGTACTCAAAAAATCAGTCACAAAATCTGTTCTCATACATGTATATTATGCTTACTTCCATTCTACATTACAGTATGGAATCATATTTTGGGGGAACTCACCTGGAGGTAGATATATTTTCAAAATGCAAAAAATGGCAATACGCATAATATGTAATCTAAGACATAATGAATCATGCAGACAACATTTCAAAACAAATGGCATTATGACACTGCCTTCTGCTTACATTTATAATATCGTCTCATTTGTCAAGACATACCTGTTAAACAATGACTGCACACTAAAATTCAATGGAGATATTCATAACTATGCAACAAGGCAGCAATCTGACCTACATATGATTCAGTCCAGAACTACCTGCTACCAAAAAAGTGTTTTAAATGTTGGGATAAAAATGTATAATAATTTACCCAATGAAATCAAAGCAACAAAGAACCCAAGAGCCTTCACACATAAGTTAAAAAAATATCTCTTGGACCATTGCTTTTATGCAGTTGATCATTTTTTTGAAAGGGGTTAAAAATGTAAAAAATATGATAAATGTTCAATTAGGTCTGAAAATTATATACTGTGCATGTCTATGAAATACACTGGACTACTTTACTATTACATTTGTATTGGCTGTTTGTATTTTACCATACAACATTTGCATTTACTGTTTTGTTAAAGATAGCTAACTTCCTCATTGCAAAATGATGTAAAATCAATTTATTAAATATTAGCTGCAAATATGTTCCCTTGACCTATCCAATATCGTATGTAAAATCTTACATCTCTTTGATTTGTATTAACAGTTTTGTTGAAGATAGATAATTTCCTTGCTACAAAATAATGTAAACATCAATTTGTAAAAATTACTGTAAATAGCTCTCTTGACCTATCCAATATCATATGTACAGCTGTACAATACTATGATTGCGTGGATCAATAAAAATACAATACAATACAATACAAATGAAATAAAACTACCCACGACAACCTTATGACGAAAGTCTGTTTCAATAAAACTGAGTATCTGTACACAACCGTGCCTCTATCGGCACGAATTAGTAAAATACTAATCACTTAGATTTCGATTGCGTCTGTGTTAGATTGGTATGCTGTGTCATATTCAAGTGGTATGCAAATGTGGCATTTCATAAATAAAGTTATGTATTCCTAGAAACCCAAAATTTGTTTGTCAGTAGCGGAAAGAGGCGTTACCTGTTGTGCAGCATTGCAAGTTTTTCACCATTGCACTATGAGCCGAAAGTATTTTCTTGCGATTTCCTTATCGATGTTTGATCTGACTGCTTGTAGCTCTTTCACATACGGGATAAAAACGTTACAGTCAGCGAGACTGGAAGCGCAAACCACAACAGACGTTTTCTCTCAGATTAGCGCGTTTCCACAGAGCTAGGGAAGAGGCATGCGTCTAGGTCTCCTCTTACGAGACCAGTAGTGGCTAGAACTCGTAAACCGCTATTTGATGGACGAGATTAGATGCGATTTTCACGTGCAACGACTTTCCTGGGCTGAAAACCGTAAATTTGCAATCTTTTGTTACAGCTCAAGCGTTAATAATAACTCAGATTATTCAGTGGAAATGACAGGAAAAATCAAGTGAACTTTGAGGCTTAATTCCATGCGCACCAGGAAGTAACTCCTCGATCACAGAGTTGCCAAATATACCTTGCCTTGTTGCCAAATCTCAGTTACATTACAAGCAGGCAGAAGACGAACCGATGTGATCCTACAGGGGGCTGGGAAGTGACCATGGCTGACGTCTCAAAGACGCGGCTGCTATGGCCTGGAATACGTAATCCGTCTGATTCACATTTCTGTAACTGGGTTTAGGGACTGGAGCGTAGTTACTAATAATACTCAGAACTGACTGCAAACTAAGCTTCATAAATCAGTAACTCTCATAGTTGTTTTTATATATCATTCCTAAGTGTACTCAAAACTAAGAGAATCATTGACGAACGTTTTTGTGCCTCGTCGATAGTCGAGCACAACAAAAAAATAAAAATAAAAAAAGACTGTGCGTGTGTGTGTGTGTGTGTGTGTGTGTGTGTGTGTGTGTGTGTGTGTGTGAGAGAGAGAGAGAGAGAGAGAGAGAGAGAGAGAGAGAGAGAGAGTGAGGGAGAGAGATAAAAATAAAAAAGAATGGGAGAGAGAGAGAGAGAGTAAAAAATTGTTGCAAAGAAACTGAATCATGGTATGTAAAGAAATCTTTCATTAAAATGACACGTTCTACATCATTACGAAATGTCGTATTCATGATCTATGAAACAAGTATTAATCTAATCTAAACATTCCATATTGCTGACTAGTCATGAAGAGGAACGAATTACAGAAATTTGTGCCAATATCAGTAACCACATCTAAACTTGAAAATAAAAAAGACGACAGTTTTGTAATAAACCGGGACTCCTTTAAAGACCCTTTTGTCCCTGTTAACTAACCATGAAAGATGTGTGACAAACAAATTTTGGGTTTCTAGGAATACATAACTTTATTTATGAAATGCCACATTTGCATACCACTTGAGTATGACACAGCATACCAATCTAACACAGACGCAATCGATTAGTATTTTACTAATTCGTGCCGATAGAGGCACGCTTGTGTACAGATACTCACTTTTATTGAAACAGACTTTCGTCATAAGGTTATTGTGGGTAGTTTTATTTCATTTCTTATAATACAGTGCACAATTTTCGTACGGTTTCTTTTAGTGTTGTTAAAACATTAGTTAACATGAGAGAGAAATTAATCATCAACGATATATGCGAATTCTCTGATGTTATCTATAACAGTCTGACACTGCACATGCAGTTTATTGATTACATGCATGTAGAAAACCTGTTCTGAGTTAAAACTGTCAAACAAGGTTTTATGAAGAATAAAATGCCACTGCCACACGACAGCTAATGTAGAAAATACTTTTCTGACGTATTTTGGCACGATGCGCTCTCCCCATACATAATACAAAAGTTTCGAGATGCATCTGCAGCCTGGCCATCTACTAAACCTGAAAAGAACAAAATGTCGCAGAAGTTAGCCATTTTTCTACATGCGACTATTTTGGGTTGAGAAGTGAAGGGAATTATGTTCAAAGTTCCGTTAGATCTATAACTTCAGCAGACAGCAGTATAGCGTTTTAAAAAAATTAGCAGTGAATGTACCCAAACGCGCGACGTCTTATCAACAGTGCGTGACGCTTACCGTTACGCTACTAGCTGACACATACAATGCCTCCAGAACTCAACAACAGTTCCTCCAGAACTTGCGCATTGCATATGGCCGGATCTAGACTTCTGAGAGACAGACAGTTACAGCTTTTCTTTTGCACTGCACGACGTTTTTAACAGACAGATAGCGCAATAGAGTAGCTCAAGTCGAAAGGAACACTTCCTGTTTAAATTTCTGCATCCTACACTGTTGGCAGTTCTTTGTAGGTGTCAGTTACGTGATTTTATTTCGGTGATTACAAAATAGAGTCGAATGTATGCACTGGGTAGCCGAGGCAGCCAGTTCATGGCGATTCGGTCAACCAAGTAAATGAATGTACTGAACATGCTGCAAACCACTACAGGCAGTCTGTGTGTCAGAATTCTTAACCAGTGTGGCGCAACACAATTAGGATAGAGAAAGGAGTGTTAGAGAAAACAATTTGGTGGTCTCTTGGATTGATGCTAAGTTCATACACATTTGGTCTGGATTCGATTCCAACTTCTGCTGATGATTTTTGATAAAGAGAAACAGATTCTGTTCTCTTCTGGTTACGCCAATTGAAGAAGGTATAGTGGCATTGTGGTCTGACATTCATGTTAAACATGATATTCCTTCTCTACCAAGTAGACGTTAGGTTGAACCACAACAGAGTCAGGAGTCGCGACACGTAGAAACTCTATCACCAGTAACCTTTCTTATTCTAGTTATTTATTTCTAGTGACGAAACAAACGCCATGTAGGGTCAGAGGACACTTATTCCATCTTTTATTTGAGCTTCCGTATGTCGATAAAATTGGTTCTGATCTGGGAATGCAACTCACAAGGGGAAGGCCTCAGACACGGCCAACCGATTCAGCTCAAATTTGGCAGGTCGCTTGTGTACAACCTAAAACGAAGGAATCTAAGATATTTTGGGTCAACACCCCCGCAATTTTGAGAAAATCTCCCCTAAAGGTTATGACTAGGAATCGACTCAAAATTGGCGGGATCGATAGATAATTGTAAATAGAGCATTTTTCATCATCAGGTATAGGGACCGAAAATACATACTTTTCCAGAAATCGAAGTAAGAAACTTTTACAACTGTCGCTTCTGTACCCACAAGGTAAACGCTTTTCGCCGACAGCACCGATAGCGCAACGGCCAAGGTAACTGGCTGGGTCTTGGAGAACCCGGTTTCGAATCTCGATGGAACCTAGCGGATGTTGTTCTCTTCGTTTGTATTTTTCCATATCTCAATTAATAGGGATAGGAGGGTTAATAAGGTAAGTATTATTATCATTTCTTATTGATTTACTTACCTTATTAACCCTCCTATTCCTATCAATTGAGATATGGAAAAATACAAACGAAAAGAACAACCTCCGCTAGGTTTCTTCGAGATTCGAACACGAGTTTTCCGATTCCCAGCCAATTACCTTGGCCATTGCGCTGTCAATGCTGTCGGCGAAAAGCGTTTACCTTGTGGGTACAGAAGCGGCAATTGTAAAAGTTTCTTACTTCGATTTCTGGAAAAGTATGCATTTTCGAACCCTATACCTGACCATGAAAAATACTCTATTTACAATTATCTATCGATCCCGCCAATTTTGAGTCGATTCCTAGTCATAACTTTTAGGGGCGATTTTCTCAAAATTGCGGGGGTGTTGACCCAAAATATCTTAGATTCCTTCGTTTTAGGTTGTTCAAAAGCGACATGCCAAATTTGAGCTGAATCGGTTGGCCGTGTCTGAGGCCTTCCCCTTGTCAGACCGCTCTTAGTGAGGAATCTGAGCCCTTCGTGACAGTACAGCTCGACCGCAATTTGTTGTTTGTTCAGAACTGCACATTCCTCAACATCTCCACATATTGCGCGTGAACAGGTTCGAATCCTGGCCCGGCACTGCAGCTTTCATTATGTATTATAAAGCTCTAGCATGAGAACACCTATCTGCTGGTGGGTAATAATTTTGATTTTTAATGTATTTTCATTCATTGTCAACACTAACGGTATCTGACGTTTTTGAGTCCCAGTGAGACACAGAACTGTTTGCGAAATCATTGTAAATTCAAATTCCGTAGCTGACGTCCCTTTGTGTGCAGTCAACAACGATATGTGTGGGGCTCGATTCCCAGTCAGCACTGAACTCTTCGTCATATTATTTCTAGTTCAAACATGCTCGCATGTTGCTGCCGGTGTAACAGGCCCATTTTTAACGTTCGTTTTCTCTAGAATATAACAGCGATAGGTGCCAGGTTGGAGTCCTGGGAAAGAAAAAATTAATGTTTCGTCTCGTCATTTCAGTTAAAACATCTAGCTACTGCCGAGAAAATCCGATATGTCACAGTTGATTGTGCTTCGATGACAATCCAATTAGGTTCTGGGTTCGAATCCCTGTCCAACACAAAGCCTTACCTCAGGGCATTTCAAGTAAGTTACATGTGAAGAAGCAGTATTTAACATCTCTCGTAGTTCGTTAACAAGGACAATAGATGCTGGGTAGGAATTCAGGTCCGTTAACAATGTTTACGTTGTTGTTGTTGTTGTTGTTGTTGTGGTCTTCAGTCCTGACAATGGTTTGATGCAGCTCTCCGTGCTAATCTATCCTGTGCAAGCTCCTTCATCTCCCAGTACCTACTGCAACCTACATCCTTCTGAATCTGCTTAGTGTATTTATCTCTTGGTCTCCCTCTACGATTTTTACCCTCCACGCTGCCCTCCAATGCTAAATTTGTAGTCCCTTGATGCCTCAGGACATGTCCTACCAACCGATCCCTTCTTCTAGTCAAGTTGTGCCACAAACTTCTCTTCTCCCCAATCCTATTCAATATCTCCTCATTGGTAACGTTATCTACCCACCTAATCTTCAACATTCTTCTGTAGCACCACATTTCGAAAGCTTCTATTCTCTTCTTGTCCAAACTATTTATTGTCCATGTTTCACTTCCATACATGGCTACAATCTATACAAATACTTTCAGAAAGGACTTCCTGACACTTAAGTATGTACTCAGTATTAACAAATTTCTCTTCTTCAGAAATGCTTTCCTTGCCATTGCAAGCCTACATTTTATATCCTCCCTACTTCGACCATCATCAGTTATTTTGCTCCCCAAATAGCAAAACTCCTTTACTTCTTTAAGTGTCTCATTTCCTAATCTAATTCCCGCAGCATCACCCGACTTAATTCGATTACATTCTATTATCCTCGTTTTGCTTTTGTTGATGTTCATCTTCTACCCTCCTTTCAAGACACTGTCCATTCCGCTCAACTGCTCTTCCAAGTCCTTTGCTGTCTCTGACAGAATTACAATGTCATCGGTGAACCTCAAAGTTTTTATTTCTTCTCCCTGGATTTTAATACCTACTCCAAATTTTTTTTTTGTTTCCTTTACTGCTTGCTCAATATACAGATTGAATAACACCGGGGAGAGGCTACAACGCTGTCTCACTCCCTTCCCAACCACTGCTTCCCTTTCATGCCCCTCGACTCTTATAACTGCCACCTGGTTTCTGTACAAATTGTAAATATCCTTTCGCTCCCTGTATTTTACCCCTGCCACCTTTAGAATTTGAAAGAGAGTATTCCAGTCAACATTGTCAAAAGCTTTCTCTAAGTCTACAAATGCTAGAAAAGTAGGTTTGCCTTTCCTTAATCTTTCTTCTAAGATAAGTCGTAAGGTCAGTATTGCCTCACATGTTCCAACATTTCTATGGAATCCAAACTGATCTTCCCCGAGGTCGGCTTCTACCAGTTTTTCCATTCGTCTGTAAAAAATTCGCGTTAGTATTTTGCAGCTGTGACTTATTAAACTGATATTTCAGTAATTTTCACATCTGTCAACACCTGCTTTCTTTGGGATTGGAATTATCATATTCTTCTTGAAGTCTGAGGGTATTTCGTGTGTCTCGTACATCTTGCTCACCAGATGGTAGAGTTTTGTCAGGACTGTCTCTCCCAAGGCCGTCAGTAGTTCTAATGGAATGTTGTCTACTCCCGGGGCCTTGTTTCGACTAAGGTCTTTCAGTGCTCTGTCAAACTCTTCACGGAGTATCATATCTCCCATTTCATCTTCATCTACATCCTCTTCCATTTCCATAATATTGTCCTCAAGTACATCGCCCTTGTATAGACCCTCTATATACTCCTTCCACCTTTTTCTGCTTTCCCCTCTTTGCTAAGAACTGGGTTTCCATCTGAGCTCTTGATATTCATACAAGTGGCTCTCTTTTCTCTAAAGGTATCTTTAATTTTCCTGTAGACTGTATCTATCTTACCCCCAGTGAGATAAGCCTCTACATCCTTACATTTGTCCTCTAGCCATGCCTGCTTAGCATTTTGCACTTCCTGTTGATCTCATTTTTGAGACGTTTGTATTCCTTTTTGCCTGCTTCGCTTACTGCATTTTTATATTTTCTCCTTTCATCAATTAAATTCAGTATTTCTTCTGTTACCCAAGGATTTCTACTAGCCCTCGTCATTTTTCCTACTTGATCCTCTGCTGCTTTCACTACTTCATCCCCCAAAGCTACCCATTCTTCTTCTACTGTATTTCTTTCCCCCATTCTTGTCAATTGTTCCCTTATGCTCTCCCTGAAACTCTGTACAACCTCTGGTTTAGTCAGTTTATCCAGGTCCCATCTCCTTAAATTCCCACCTTTTTGCAATTTCTTCAGTTTTAATCTACAGTTCATAACCAATAGATTGTGGTCAGAGTCCACATCTGCCCCTTGAAATGTCCTACAATTTAAAACCTGGTTCCTAAATCTCTGTCTTACCATTATATAATCTATCTGATACCTTTTAGTATCTCCTGGATTCTTCCATGTACACAACCTTCTTTTATGAATCTTGAACCAAGTGTTAGCTATGATTAAGTTATGCTCTGTGGAAAATTCTACCAGACAGCTTCCTCTTTCATTTCTTAGCCCCAATCCATATTCATCTACTATGTTTCCTGCTCTCCCTTTTCCTACTGTCGAATTCCAGTCACCCATGACTATTAAATTTTCGCCTCCCTTCACTACCTGAATAATTTATTTTATCTCATCATACATTTCTTCAATTTCTTCGTCATCTGCAGTGCTAATTGGCATATGAACTTGTACTACTGTAGTAGGCATGGGCTTCGTGTCTATCTTGGCTACTATAATACGTTCACTATGCTGTTTATAGTAGCTTACCCGCACTCCTATTTTTTTATTCATTATTAAACCTACTCCTGCATTACCCCTATTTGATTTTGTATTTATAACCCTGTGTTCACCTGACCAGAAGTCTTGTTCCTCCTGCCAACGAACTTCACTAATTCCCACTATATCTAACTTTAACCTATCCATTTCCCGTTTTAAATTTTCTAACCTACCTGCCCGATTAAGGGATCTGATATTCCACACTCCAATCCGTAGAACGCGTTTTCTTTCTCCTGATAACGACGTCCTCTTGAGTAGTCCCCGCCCTAGATCCGAATGGGTGACTATTTTACCTCTGGAATATTTTACCCAAGAGGACGCCGTCATCATTTAACCATACAATAAAGCTCCATGCCCTCGGGAAAAATTACGGCTGTAGTTTCCCCTTGCTTTCAGCCGTTCGCAGTACCACAACAGCAAGGCCGTTTTGGTTAGTGTTACAAGGCCAGATCAGCCAATCATCCAGACTGTTGCCCCTGCAACTACTGAAAAGGCTGCTGCCCCTCTTCAGGAACCACACGTTTGTCTGGCCTCTCAACAGATACCCCTCCATTGTGGTTGCACCTACGGTACGGCTGTCTGTATCGTTGAGGCACGCAAGCCTCCCCACCAACGGCAAGGTCCATGGTTCATGGGGGGAGGTTTACGTTATGTAATTTAAAGTTGATATTTGCTAACTGATACTGTCTAAAATCGAGGTATATCACTCTCTGTATGTCTAGTCAGGAATGACTGTTAGTTTCCGTCAGTCACAAAGTCTTTGCTTAGTCTACATGACCTGGGTTTGAATCCATTTGCAGAACGAGACGGTTCGTCGTGTCGTTTGAAGTTCATACATATTCTCAACTAGCTGCTCGTGAATAACTACTTAAATTTTTAATGTCATTTTGTGTTAAATAATAAGTATGGTATGTTATTTTGAAGAGGAAATCATGAATACGACGAACTTCCTACGTGAATTACCTATCTGACGTAATAATGAGAGTGGTAACATTTCATGTATGTCATTTATTGTAATAAATGTGAACTTACATGCCTGAAGAACCGTCTTATCTGTGATAAGATGTTCCCTGATATTTGTAGTACCTTCGTATTACTTTATATCTTGAGTTATTGCGATACAGAGCAGTGTTTTCTAGTGGTGACTTGTTGGAACCATTTTCAATAGTCAAACGACTGTACCGAGGGGCGATTAGAGGACCCGCTAGACAGCTGCGCTATGTGGGTTGCATTCGAATCAGGCGAAATGCAATTCAGGTCGTTCGGATACTTTTGAGCACGACTGTACACTTGACAGAACTGGAAAACATGTTAAAACATTTCAAGGTAACTGAAATGCAGAGAATGATATGTTTCCATGAAGTATAAAATCCCGACTAAAATTTAAAGCAATTCATACAGTTCTTGCTAAAGAAGTTTGTATGAGATACAGGCGTATGGAGTTCCCTCAAGTACTCACAGCAAGCTGATATATTATCATTATATTGTAAACTGCCCCAGGAAATCAGAGATGAAGTTAACTTGCTGTTGAAATTCAATTTCTATCATTGTACCTGAACGCCAAAAACAAAAGTATCAAAGTACCATTATTGCTTTGCCTGAGAATTATTTATGATACAGTAGTATTAATATGCCTATAGTGTAAAAACCAAACACATCACATTACAAAAATAAACACACAAACATATGCATACATAAATCAGATAATTATTCTCAAAGACATAAATAACATACTCAAAAAAATTAAACTCACTGAATGGTGAGCAAAAATATAAGTAACGTCTATGTGCAACAAATTTTAGAAAAATGCTCTTGTAAGGTAGCTACATGCAAGATTTAGCCGACTACACAAAATACAGCCAAGTACAAAGTTAGTGCACATTGTCCAGACAAGAACAAAATCAGTTGAAATTTTACTGTTTAATTTCTGAGTAGATCTTGTAATGGTCCACCTGGTCGTCGTTGATATCTCTAATTGCTGTAAACACACTATTTCACTCCAATTTACGGAGCTTGTTAGCACTTGATGTTAGGTTGGCGCCATTACAATGTATTGTATTGTAGTAATCGCTGCTGCTTGCTGGATCGCTGCTGTGTCTCGATGCTGATGCTGGCTCTAAATCTGGTTGTCTAGGGTTAAAAAACATGAGGTCCCGTGTTTTTCATGTGCTTTTGATGATAAAGAACGAGCGAAACCAACACGTATGTAAACATCAAATATTTATTACTTTAGTGGCCATATTAATTCCACTGTCCACCAAAGCCCATAACACAACTCAAAGTAGTACTTCCTTTACATGTTCTTTGCCTTGTTTTGCCAAACAATAACACAGAAACACACTTCACCAAAGTGACATTCCGACTGACCTACTGCCTCCGACTGCCTTTTCGACCCTTCTCGCTGCTTGTATTTATAACATTGTCAAAGAACTACTAAAAAGAGATATAGTTTATAAGTCACATGTACATCTGTTGTTATAATTTGTGCAGAAAAGTTATTAATTTGCATCGAGTGACATAATTTAACATGTTATTAAAATGACAGACAGATTTGTTGACTTGACAGAATAATTCTTTGTTACAAAAAGGCTGTTTTTTAGAAGTTTGTCAATTGACTTCTCTAATTTGCATAAATAAGTAAGTAACGTGAATTATTAAGAATTACTTTGGTTTTCGTCTAAAATAGGATTGATTACGTGAATACTGAGTGAAAACGCTCCTAGTGAACAAATAGGTTTCACTGGGTGATTTTTATTTAAGGAGATCCAAAATACCTATGTTGGCCACTATTTTTCGTACTTCATATTAATTATTTAAGATGAACTTAGTGTTTTTACATGATGACATTTGCTGTATCAGTGATCAAGTGATATTAACTTTTGTGTGGGTCAGTTATTCAGTATAATTTAATGGGTTGACTGTTTATGGAGACATGTTGTGCAATCATTGTTAACATACACAATAACTTTTCTATAATCATAAATACTCATTAAACTGGTTGAATTTGGAGGGTATCGCATACTTCGGGAAAGTAAAGCCTTTAATATGTTCCGTTACAATACCCCCCTCGGGTAATATCATTTACAGAATGTTAATGATATTAGCCGACTAGGACAAATATGTCAATTACTATGCATAATGTGTATGTATACAACGATCGTTACACCGTTTCAAAATGACTTTTTCCTGCGAATATTTTAGTTGTGTTGTTTCAAATGCACTTTGTGTTATGGCTCTCAGTATGACAGCATAATAAAAATATTTAGTAATATATGAAAGTAAAAAAAAATGTTAATCTTTGCTCCCAGTGAGCCACATGGAAAATGATCAAAAACAGACACAAATATCTCACATGTGATTTTAAGATATATAAAAAAAATATATGTAAATTATTTCAAATTCAGCTCTCATTGAGTCACAGAATAATCAAGATAATAGAAGGAACATAAATATATTACATAGATGGACAGGTCAGATGTACATAGGAAAATTTTGCAACTGTCTGCTCGTTTTGAGCCACATAAAGGAAATGAAAACAAAGAACATAATTATAAGTTCGGATATGATATATAAACACAAACACTAGAGAAGTCACATGTATGAATATAATATGCAATTTAAAAAAAAAAAGAAAATATTTAAAAAAACTTGTCTCCCATTGAGACACATAGTCAAGATAGTACAAGAACATATTAATACCAAAATTGCACACTTAATTTGGTCACAACATAACACAAACATCAAACTTGGTAAACATCTGATTGGCTGTAGAAAATTGTACACAAATCTTATGCCTAAGAAAAGAATAGTAACAAAATGATGGGTCTTGCACAACAATTTTTACATTGTCTTTTATATTTGGTGCAAGTATGTCCCATATTCAACAATACAACAAGAAAGTAATAAATGTTTGTCACCTTCTTGCCCATTGCAAGTAAAGAGGATATCACAATATTTAATATTCAATAGTGACAATAAAAATATAAAAACATTGTCTCAGATATCTGGAACTTTTCCAGGGTCTGTAGTGGTAGTTGCTATTTGACACACCCAGTAAAAATCTTTGCTGGTAAAACACTTTACAGAAAATGGGTAAGTAACTGTATTCAAACAGGGAAATGTGCTTAATCATGTTTATATGGTTTCAATTCAGTGATGTTTCTTAATCCAAATAACCTTCTTGATCTGGGGAAGATAAGTCTATATGCATTAGGATGTGGGCTTTCTTTTATTTCAAATGGACTAATGTCAATGTTTACTTTAACATATAGCCAACCTAGATCAACATCTTTGTCTATTTCAGTATTTTCAAGCAATAGATCATTTTCAATTTCTTTAGTTCGTAAGTCTAATGTCTCTTTCCTACATTTAGCCACATCCCTCTCTGTTTGCATAGCATTGACATTTAAACATAAACCTTTGTTTTCATCTGTTCCTCTTAACACTGTGTTGCCACTCAACAAATTATTGTTTTCACCCCATTTTTTATAAAGTCCACTACGGATTATTATCCACCATATAGGATACAAGGTTGCACTTACCTTTGCTAATTCTTTCCAAAAGGCATCTTTGTTTATACAGTTTCCATAGTTGTTCCACAAAACTTCTAAAAACTTTTCCCCTTTTTCTTGAAAACACACATTTACATTCCATCCCTTAATATTTTCTTTAATATTATTATTATTATCATTCTCATAGATTAGCGTTTCATAGTTCCTAATAGGCAATAGCTTGTCCTCAGATACACTTTCCCTAGTCTGCATTTCACTTAAATTAACCTCATTATTACCCATGTTTGTCACATCACTTACCTTTACCACATCATCACTTTTCAATTCTACAAATACTTTTATTTCTTCCTCCACACTCTCATCAATAACATCACTTGATTTAGGATCATTATTTAAATGTCCCTCTATTACTTCTTCCTCCTCCTCAACAACAACCCCATCTGCAGTTTCCCCCCTATGTATCTGAATCTCAGCAATTGAGTCTTTGGCTCCATTAAACACTTCGTCATCCCCCTTCTTATGAAATAAACCCCCCAAAATAGATTCTACTTGTGGTGTGTCTGACGTGTTATTCACACCAGTATCCTTTTCAGCCCAACTATGGAACTCTGCAATACCTTCAACTTCTGCACTTTCACTAACTACCTGTGCTTGAACACAGTTTTTATTAACTTATCACTTTTACTCATAGTATCCCAAAACCTTTTATTAAATTCTAATTTATTCATTCTAACAACTTCCGTATTTTCATGGTAATTACTCTTTACATTGTATCCTCTCCTTTTCCAGTTTCGGTTATGTGTTGTCCTGTCATAATATTGTCTAGCCCCAAAACTACGGACATCTAGTGGGACTGTCCACCGTTTCCCGGCTGGTTTCCTCGGTCTGTCCGTTTGTAGCTGTCGTTTTGTTCACTAGTTTCAACAAACCCCCTTCTATCTTGTTCTCTTCCCCAATACCCATTTCTATCATTCCTGTTATCTCTCCTCAATCCTCCCTCCTGTGTATAGTTTTTGAAATCATTTTCATATCTCCTATCTCCCCTATTTGGAGCATTATTTCCAGAATTTTCAAAGTCTCTCCTCCCATAATAATAATCTCTATTTACATTCCTGTTCCACCCCCCACACTGGTTGTTGCCAGAGCCAAAACTTTGGTTACTTTCTCTTTCCAAGGCCCTATCTAATCTATCTACAAATTTCAGGAACTCTTCCATTGAATCGTCTGGTCCATGGACCAATTCCCACTGCAGTCTCTCTGGTAACCTTCTTTTTAAAACATCAATTTGTGTCATAATATCAAAAGAGTTATTTAAATGAGCAAGTTTTTTCAATTGATCTCTGCAAAATTTTTGCATTCCCCCTACTTTCCCTCTATACACTGGTCCATTTTGAAATTCTGACTTTAATCTGGCTTGTATGGATTGTGACCAAAATTTGCAAATAAATTTAGCTTCAAACTCTTCAAAAGTATTCCAAGAATCATTATTCTCATTTGCCCAGGATAGGGCCTCCCCTTCTAGAAACCGTTTTACTAACTTAATTTTTATGTTATCTGACATTCCTACAACAAACATATCTTTACATTGGTGAATAAAGTCAATAGGGTGCAGATTTTCATCAGGAAAGCATTTCACTTGGATGTGTCCATACATTGTATTTTGATTGTAAAACATTTGTTTTGACATCAATGCATCTTCCAATTGTGTATATTTAGTGTGTATATTTTCTACTTTTGTATCTACATTAGTGGTGTACAGGTTGTATTCCTGTTTAAGGTTTTCTGATGTTTTGTCTATTCTCTGATCTAATCTTTCAACTTCAGTATCTACTCTGTTGTAGATGACAGCAATGCTGTCTGTGTTCGCTTCTATATTTTCATTTAAATTTTCAACTTTAACTTGAAATTCTTTTCTGAAGTGTATCAACTGTTCACTAGTGTTCTTACTGAGGGTAGTTTTAATTTCTTCACACTTCTCATTGAGATGAGTACTTAATAGATCAAAATCCAAACTTAACTTATCCAGTCTATCTGTGTTTTCTTCAAGTTTCAAACTTACTTGTTCATTTGATTGTATAAAATCCAAACGTAACTTATCCAGTCTATCTGTGCTTTCTTCACTTGATTGTTTGAGTTGCGAGCTTATTTGAGTTGCAAACTCTGCTAGCCACTCTGTTAAGTTTAATTGTTCACCACCCCCTGGTTCAATTTTTACATTTCCTACGATCTCATCACTCTTAGGTAGAGACATGTTCACTATTAATTTTGTAAATGACAACAACAACAAAATACCTTGCTTTATGTATATGCTATGATGTCGTGGTCGATGTTCTTGTTGGCTTTCTTCACTTATATTCGGTTTTATTGAAGCTGAAGTCTTGATTGATGAAATCCATTGACATAATCCAGGTGTTAATCTTCCGAGCGGTGTGATGATACTTTTTCGTAGTCGCACAAACACACTTTATTTATTTATTTTTGACATATTTTCACTGTTGCCACAATACACAAATAAACATTTTTTGGAATGCTAAGCACTTACGAAATTTATCGCTGCACTATTATCATCGATGCACTTAAAGATCCCGGACGAGCCCCCACTTTTGTAATGGTCCACCTGGTCGTCGTTGATATCGCTAATTGCTGTAAACGCACTATTTCACTCCAATTTACGGAGCTTGTTAGCACTTGATGTTAGGTTGGCGCCATTACAATGTATTGTATTGTAGTAATCGTTGCTGCTTGCTGGATCGCAGCTGTGTCTCGATGCTGATGCTGGCTCTAAATCTGGTTGTCTAGGGTTAAAAAAACATGAGGTCCCGTGTTTTTCATGTGCTTTTGATGATAAAGAACGAGCGAAACCAACACGTAATGAAACATCAAATATTTATTACTTTAGTGGCCATATTAATTCCACTGTCCACCAAAGACCATAACACAACTCAAAGTAGTACTTCCTTTACATGTTCTTTGCCTTGTTTTGCCAAACAATAACACAGAAACACACTTCACCAAAGTGACATTCCGACTGACCTACTGCCTCCGACACTTGCGTCTAGGGGACGCCAAAGAATTGGCTTTGCTGATTGGCCACGTCGTGCCATGACGTCGTCTCCCACACCAGCCAATCCAGATCGTTGCTACTTTCTGAAACGCCCTGTTCTTTAAACGAGGCCATTCGTCTGTCGATACATTGTGTGGCTACTCGTTATAGTACTTCACTGTTGTGTGTTCTAGGCCTATGTTTATAATGGCAGATTCCAACACGTGTTTTGTGTGCAATAAAGCATTTCAGCTTCGAAAAACTTTATACCCGCACATCAGGAAAATGCACGATGTAGAACCAAATACAGAAGGTAAGATTAAGTGCCAACAAAACGACTGCAGTCATTCCTTCAATACATTGGATAGTTTGAGAGCACATGTGGAGGAAATACCATATGGTTCGAACTGCGGATGAAAAGATTGCATTCCAGTCAATGGACGGTAAGAAACATTGCAAAATAATAAGTTTTTACTATTCAGTAGTAGGATCGTTTCTGGTAAAACTGTAGAATTTCGTTCTTTGTACATTCAGTAATGTGGTGCAATGTTGTACTGCAAAGTTTCTTTCAGTTCGCATGAAAGGATTATTTGTATTAACGGCCTAGTCTTAGAAGACATTTAAGTCACAATCATTGTAATCCACAATGGGTAATTAACAGACCTTATTTTTACTGCCCATAAATTGTGAAGAAACTGTTCTTTTTTTTTCGTATCGCTCAACGCATGGAACCCAGATTGGAATCCAGTTTCATGTGTAACAGATTTCTCTTAGCAAAAGGAACAATTTAGACATACTGGGAGATAGTGAGCAAATTCTGAAGCTGTGGGAAGAAATCGCTGTCACTTGTTAACTCTCGCTCCAAGAAAGGAGGTCAACACTGTGCCAGCAATGAGAAGATGCCAGTTCAACGAACATCTAACAAGCAGAACTTCAGTCCAAAAAGTGTCTTTGGTAAACCAACCCTGGCTGAAAAGTCAAATGTTGCTAGTTCTTTGGTGCAACCTGACAGTGAAGTGTTGAGTGTACATGTTGGCTTTGATCACACATAGTCTAAGATTTAAATTTATCTGTCCTACAGTTGTGTGTGCATGTTTGGGTATCATGGTTTATAGGCCTACTGGGGAAACTCGCCATGTAAAAAAATGAGTAACGCATCATACTCGGTACCTCAGGGTGATGTGGAAATCCGAGTGTACTAAATAAAGAAAAGGTCACTGTTTGTGTGTTTCTTTTGACTCGTTTATCCTATTGCATATAGTTAACAAAATGTAACTGAAATATCTATAAAACTGTAACATTAATTGAACTATGTACTTAGTCATTTCAAATGATTTTGCTTTGACAACTGAATGAAGTCAAAAAGCAAAATTAGCTTGGACAAGCTGAAAATTGTTTATTCAGTTCCAGTTATTTTTTATATTGAAAGAGTTCCCGAGAATCTATTTTGCTGACTTTCTTTGTCTAATTTTCTATTTGTCATGTCGGTTATGACATGCTTCGTGATGGATGTTTTGTCACCAGGCATATGGCATCAGGTGTGTGGCTTTTAGTGACAATACTGCAGTCGATGTGTTAACAGCTTTTCGGGACCTTGAGCATGAAGTATATGCATCTAGAAGTCTTGTTTAAAAAGTGCAGCCAAAATTCTGTCTGTCTGAGGAATTTTCCTTTAATAGAATGTTTTTGCCCAATAATTCAGTTAATGTCTGGTAATTACTTAACGTGGTAAGTGCTATGAGGCCAACACCAGCCACAGCAGAGCTGTCTGCCGTGGCTGCTGGCAACTTTGTGACATTGAAGGGATAGTATACAAAAGTGGGCTGTGCAAGAAATTCAAACTAGTTTTCTTTGGTTAAAGCAATTAAAATCAAACTTGTGAAGCATGTTGAAAATCACATACTCCTCACCATAATTTAGTGCATAATATATGGAAATGTTATATTTTCTTGAAACCTTAAGCACCAAACCTGTTGGTTGAATTAACATATGAGTAAACCCATCACAATAGCACTATGTTATGCATCAATTAGCTGTAGTTATAGGATAAGTAAACAAGGACAGTAAACTTTTCATACAAATTTTATTATAAAGCTTGCAAAGGTTATAGTAAAGATGGACAACAAGATAAACTTGTGTAGGCATCATTGTAAATACATTTTTACCTCAAGAAAGCTGAATCGGATAATAATCTCAAGATGCCTTAAATTGCATGACACATCACCAATCAAGTATTTTCTGTTGGAGAAATAGTCTGGTTTTTCAGAATTTTTTCATTTGTTCTTGTGAAAAACCTTGTATCAAACAGCTGTTTTTCTACGATCAATCCATTATTACATGCATGTAGTTTTGGTGACCCAATGGCAGCCATCATAAGGCTGTATGCAAACCACCAGATAAACATGTCTACATAGTTGGTCTGCATTGTGCAGGTCCCAGCAGTTTTTATTAGATTCTGTGAATGTCTCCTTCAGCTCCATGTGGATGCCTCTGACATAAAAGTATTATGATAATTTTATTAAATGCTTTCTTGCTGTGTTGACCTATAGCAGTGGTGACAAGAAAATTTTTACTGGATCGGGATTTGAACCTGTCACTCCTGCTGTCAAAGCAGTTGCACTGACTACTTCACTACCCAGACACAGTGCCCATCACGACCTCACAGTGCCCATCATTACCTCAGCAAGTCTCCCATCTGACCCAAAATTCCATATGTCACTACTACTGCAGTAGTACCCTCACTACAGCAGTCCATCTCACTCGCCGTATCCATGAGATATTCCTGCAAATGGCTCTGAGTGTACGAGTGCATCTGAACTGAAGAAAGTTCCCCAATACCAAGCTAGGCTATGTATAGATACAATTGTATGCATGGTGACTGTTCTTTCGGCTGTCTGAAAGAATGGATACCATGCATATAATTGCAGAAATATAACTAGTTGTCTTATGACTGAGGTGTCCACGTCAGTCTGAAGAAGTCCGTGGAATCTAGTAAAAAACCTGGCGGCATCTGCATAATGCAGACCAACTATGTGATATATTTTTCTGGTGGTTTATGTATAGCCTTAAGATTAATGGGATGCCAAAACTAGTTGCATATAGTAAAGGATTTATAAAAAGTAAAACAACTGTTTGGCACAAGAATTTGAAGCCAGCTGCAGTCCTATATCCCACCTCTGATGGATTCACAAAAAGAAGAAAAAATCATTCATTGCCCTAAGAATTTCTCCAAAAATATTACCCATTACATGGAATGACCAGATGCTGCATTCAGAACAAGAATTTTGGAGATCTATGCAGGACCAATGCCTGGTAAGTGCTAGATGAAAATATGACCTCTTCATTTTCTACCTCGTTTTCATGTTCTTCTTCTTCTTCACCTAACTCTGAATTACTGTCATGGCTGCTATATAATCCAGATAAAGGCCCAACCCAGCATTGTAGCTGGTTACTTACTGTAGAAGAGGGCAAAATGAAGACAGTAGTCCTAAATTTTGCATTTAAGAACTCATTCACACAGGGTGATCATACAGACACACTTGATTTTGCCCATCACACAGACTGGCATGTGATTGTATTTGAACGTGGCATCACAGTTCACTCCCCACAATTTACAAGAATTAGGGGACTTGTGTGCACAGATGTGGTGCCAACTCCCTCCAGCGACGTATCAAGGCTTCATTGATTCCGTGCAAATACGCATCACTGTTATCTGTGCCAAAGATAGACATACTGGCTATTAGGTAGATGGTCAAAAGGTTCTGGTTAATCAGTGTGTGTAGCTGTACTTAGTCAAGGATAGACTGCAGCCATTCATCGAGTTGATCACTTATTTTCGTTTCTTTACGAGAATATAACATCGTTTCAATCTATAGGAACAGGAAACAGCTCGCTAGAGAAGTCCCACAAGCAGTATGGTGGGGTCAGTCTGGCTCCAAACTTACCTGCTCTGAACACAACCACTTGGTTTGGCAGTTCAGAGTGCAAAGTATGCACACCTAAAGCACTACAATTTTACAAGCATTCAATCTAAACACAAACAAAATTCCCTGGCATCCGTATTAACCCACCACACTGGTTATCGGTTAGATAGTCTACGCCAGATGACTTGGCAGACATTTGTAAAAGAAAGAAATGAAGGTAGTTAACTGAGGTGATGGAAAAAAAGAGGCAAGTGAAAGTAAAGAGTAAGTATCATTGAAGTAAAGATGCACTAGAAAATTGCATAAAGGAACTAATTGGAAAATATTTCAAAATCTTGCAGCATACAGAAACAACTAACTTTCACTTTATTTAAATATTACTATTTGCCTAAATAAACACTTGCATAATATTGTACATACATTTTCAATAAAAAAAGTTTTGGTTGCCAGCAGCTTTTCAAATTCGTTCTACCAAATACAGTAATAAATTGTAAAGTGAAAGAGTTAAAATGATTGTTTCGATAGTTTTCTGTAAAGTGATCGGAATGATGGTGTTAACCCATTCTACAGAAATTCTGGAAGTGCTTCTTAGTATTTCAGCAGGTTATATGGTTTAATGTTTTATGGACTATTAAATTATTCATAATTTAAGTGAACACACTGAAAACAGAAAAAATTCTAATAATTCAATGAAAAATAAATAAAATAAATACAAGCTGAAACACTAGCAGGACCATGGAGGAAAAAAAAAATATATGAATTTCCATGTACAATGTACCATTATATCTGTATAGGAAGTTACTTTTATTTTTAAAATAAATGCAAAAAGAAATAGTGTGTAAGGATTAAATAATTATGGGTAAATCACCAGAAAATGTTAAGCAAACAACAGTATGTTTTAGCCACTTTTAATGATTAATTAGTAATGCATTTCAGACATTGCCCATCATCAGAATATCTGTCCAGAAACATCACAAAATATGTATGGCACATTAAGCGTACTTAGATTCATAGGCAAATAAGTTAACATACCAGAGAAAAAAACTTTACTTCAGAGTATCATGCCAAGTGTTATCTATCATAACTTCAGAGCTCTCAACTCGCAGCATTCTGCCGTCACATAATTAGCTGTTATAACATACCACTAATTGACTTGGTTGTAGAAGTGCTGAGTTCATTTGTCATATTTTGACAGATAATTAACAAAAATCAGCTGAAAAACCATAAAAACAGTACATCATGCTAAATGATTTTTTATTCCTTTAGGAATAATCACAATTGAGAGTGCAAAGATCACATTGGAACAAAAGTACAGTATTAATACAGGTGGTATGGGCAAGAGACGGAGGGAAGGGAAGGGACAAGGGGGATGTGGTGAGAGGCTTCCAAATTAATCTCAGCTTATGTAAATGAGAACCAGCAATCTCTGGTATTAATAAACTTAAAATAGGGAATAGAGGCTTACTGTAAGTCTATTAGGTATTGCGTATACACATAATAAGTTGAAGGTGAAATTTCTTTAAAGCGCATGAACAGGTTATTGAATTATTCCAGCACTTAGATAAGAACACACAATATATTCAATATAATGTTATTCAAGTGGGGAGAAGCCATCTGCCTCTGTCAAACAGTAGTAAGTCACATATTTAGATTTTTTTGTTTGTTTTCATATTTTAATTCTTAAGTTAGAAATGGTAGGATGGATAGGGTGTGCGTTGGACACAATAGGAGTTGGCTGCAGTTCATGATTGGCTGAAGGTGCTTTTAACTATGGTCAGCTGTCTTCAGGCTGCTGCATTCAGGTGTAATGGTGGTGGAGAAACTGGTGCATTGCTTGGAACAGCTCAGGTATTATTTGTTTCACCATAGGCTCTGCTGTTGAGGCACCTTCTAGTGTATCTGATGTGGTGGGTCTGCCCTGACCATAGGATGAGTGGCAGTCGGTAATACATTTGCATCACTTGAGGCAAAGGGTCAACATTGAGACAGATCATTGGGACAGGGGGAGTGGACTGCACATGGTAAAGTGAGCATTCATGATCAAGGAAAGATGTAAGCAGAACACGGATTAAAGGGTCAGTGGAAGGAGGGTTGGGGCATGGAGGTGTACAAAATAAGAGCAGAAGAGAGGAATATCTTTGTTTGATTGTGGAACTACACTCCAGAAAATACCCTCTATGTTTTGATGGCTATCAATGTCAACACTAATAGGTAAATTTGGATATCATCTTATAATGATTGATATTGGCAGTCATTAGGTGTAGTATGATGGTCTTTGTGATGTTTGAATTCTTTGCAGTATTAGGCATGTAATATATGTATTGGCTATCTATGCAAATTCCCAGTTGGAAGTAAGTTTGCTATTAATTCAGATAGAACACTACTGTATAAATTGGGATCGTGCCTATGACATGTAGTCCGTAGTCTTGTCATAATGCTGTGACATAATCTCTTCTGGATTTGTATTTATTACGACTCAAAACCACCCCCCTGCCACCACCATTTAGTCACTATTTATTTTACTTATACCCTTGACCATACCTCCTCATCTTCCCACTGCTCTTTCACAATCCCCCCTCCCTTCAAACAAACATTCTGTAATGAAATTAGGTCAATTCTGTTGAAGAAATCATCAGCCAAGTCATGAGGACAAAGACACAGCATGGCTTCCAATGTGTGGTGCAATGGGTAAGTTAGAGTGTAAACAGGCAAGGAATCAGATGAGTCTTTCTGTCACCAAGGAAAATTAAAGAAAGGTTGTGACCTGACAAACATACTCTCAGGCTCAGTGTACCAGGGATTTATAATATTCCTTGAGAGTATGGTACCAGTTATGTGGGACAGCCTCTACAAACTACTGCTAATTGCTGTGTTGATAATCATCTCAAGCATGAAAAAATGAAAATCAGCAGTTTCCGAGAACTGTTTGGAGAGTAAATGCAAGAAAGCCTTTAAGCAGATGAGGATCTGTCCCATATTTCTAGCTGTTGGGTCTCTGTAATTACGGAAGTAGCTGAAATTAGACTGTATGATCACAACAATATACACACTGGCTATGTAATTATCAGTTTATTTATTTGCTATCTTCTAATACAAGAACAGACCACATGTTGCACATGAGGTAGTATATATGAATATAACACAATAGTTTCACACAATTTCAAGTTAATTAGTATAATTAAGCAATGCATGGAAGCACGCACGTCGGAAAGAAAAATTACAGAGAAAAACTTCACATAGTTCACCACCTATTACAAGTGATGGCACTGCAAGCTATGCTGGACAGCTTGCAAAAATGTGACCTATAGATGCAGAGGGTGTTGCTTTAGCATATGCTTTCTCCATGATGTAATTTAGCCAACTGCATTGTGTCCACTGGGCATAAGTGTGAACATCACTAATTTTATGACAGTCAGACTTGGCCCCTGACAATAGTGATGGAAGCAGTAGTCAAAAGCATGGGATTCTATTCAGATTTAATGTGGAATCTTATGAGAGAACTTTTTATCCACGTAAGATTATTGTGTAAAAGTGATAGTTTGACATCTTACAGAAGCCTCCTCATTGTCCTTGAGTTTTACACTCTCATGTCAATATATTAACCCCCTAATTTTATTTGTTGTTCATAAGAAGTGTGAATTTAGGATTGTTTGTGAAATTTAATGCCATAATACTTGCATAGTCTGTTTCTCTGCCTGGGATTCAGAATAGAAATGTACATTCTGGCGCAAAATCAGACTTTTATCCGTGATGGATGGTGCTGATCTCCATGACTGTTCCTTTATTTAACACCCTGTAGTCTAACAGGTTGCTGGCAGGCATCAGACAGAAAACTGGAAACCTCAGCTATTAAATAAATGTAATTACTTCTGAAACAGTGATTTACTGCCATATGGAGTTCTGCTCCACAAACAGCCACTGCCAATGGGTCTGAAGATGACCACATAAGTGGCCGAAACCAATGACCAAAAAATATTCAAATTGTGATCAAGAATGATTTAAAGTAAATTATCCAAAATAAATATAAAGTAAAAGAGTATCTCATTAGCCTCCCCTCCTATAATTAATCATAATGTTTGGACTCAAGGATGCATGTACTGGATAACAGTAATGTTCATATTAAAGAGAGAGTTAACTGTACAGTTATATGAACAGCTGATGGTGCTCTCTAAAAATTATAAAATGGTTTGTATGAACTATTAGAGGAAACAACAGTTGAGTAAAAAAACTATTTCTAACTTTCTGTACTCGTAGTTCCTTCCCCTGGGAAGATGAATACATTTGGGAAGACTGGGAATGAGGGGAGTGTGTCGCTCAGACGACAAGTTGAGAGAAACCCACCTGTATTGAACACTGATGCAATTCATTCTGGAGTACCACTTGAATTTTTGGGATCCCCACAAGGTCAGTTTAAGGAAGAAATCAAGCAGTTCAGAAGTGGGCTTCTAGATTTCTTACTGGTAGGCTCAATCAACATGCAAGTATTATGGAGATGCTTCATGAACTCAAATGAGAAAACCTTGGACAAACATGCTCTTTACATGGAAGACTATTGAGAGAATTTAGAGAAATGTCATACAAGGTACACATCACAACATTCTGTATTGTAGCTAGCAGACTAGGCCCTATGTTTGTAATACAGAATACGGAAAAGAAGTATGAGTGAATGTCTAATACATTAAAACATACGGTATTACTCTGAAATTTGTGATTTATTTCAAATGTTTTGTTACACATTTCAGTGTAAATGATAAACTGTGATTACCAGTGACCTACATCTATAACGGTCTCACAATTTGGAGATGTGAGTATTGTCTAGACCTATTAATCTATTAACTATACAAACTACTGCTAATTGCTGTGTTGATCATCATCTCAAGCATGAAAAAATGAAAATCAGCAGTTTCCGATAACTGTTTAGTGAGTAAATGCAAGAAAGCCCTTAAGCAGATGAGGATCTGTCCCATATTTCTAGCTGTTGGGTCTCTCTAATTACGGAAGTAGCTGAAATTAGACTGTATGATCACAACAATATACACACTGGCCATGTAATTATCAGTTTATTTATTTGCTATTTTCTAATACAAGAACAGACCACTTGTTGCACATGAGGCAGTATATATGAATATAACACAATATTTTCACACAATTTCAAATTAATTAGTATAATTAAGCAATGCATGGAAGCATGCATGTCAGAAAGAAAATTAAACTAATTCCTCATTCAGCATTGTTTATCACAATGCTGTATGAACATAACCCGGATACTGAAAAACTAGACAAGGTGTAGGAAGACGCAGTTCGAGCATAACACTGACATATAGTTCCTTGTTTACATAACAACGACCAAAATTGAAGCATAACACATACTTTGCCAGGAGCACAATTTTGGGACACCCACCCTGGAAATCTATTCTATGGACTTCTCTATAATGTTGTCTGATGCCTAGGTTAGTTGAAGGGTGATAATTTCGCTAGTTGTGGAACTCGTAAAGATTGAGTGCGGGATAATTGTTGTGGCGTTGCCTAATATTTACGTTTGAGTTATATTTGAAGGTACCATATTTATCCCACTTCTCTCAATAAAACCTAAAACAACAAGGTAAAATCGGAAAATATAGTTAATGAATAAGAATTCAAAGAATATTTTGATACATATTATGTACAATATCATACATAAACCGCAGAAAATGCAAGGAATATGTATGTAACTTTCACATATATTTGGTCCGCTTTTCCGCATTTGCCACAGCTGCAACCGGGTTAGTCTGTCACCGCATTATCGATTATTCGCATTCGAACCAGGTTTTTACATTTATTCCCATAGGTTAAGCTCCATTGAATAATCTGGTCTTATTTGACGTTGCAAAATGACAGCTGTGGGCAATCTATATACGTCGCTATGTCAATAGAGCTCATTATAAGTCTTGTCACCAGGCGGCACTGCTACACACGTTGTCTCCCTGATGACGTCATGAGCCTCAACCAATCAGCAGACCCAATTCCCTGGCGTCCCCTAGACGCAAGTGCCTCCGACTGCCTTTTCGACCCTTCTCGCTGCTTGTATTTATAACATTGTCAAAGAACTACTAAAAAGAGATATAGTTTATAAGTCACATGTACATCTGTTGTTATAATTTGTGCAGAAAAGTTATTAATTTGCATCGAGTGACATAATTTAACATGTTATTAAAATGACAGACAGATTTGTTGACTTGACAGAATAATTCTTTGTTACAAAAAGGCTGTTTTTTAGAAGTTTGTCAATTGACTTCTCTAATTTGCATAAATAAGTAAGTAACGTGAATTATTAAGAATTACTTTGGTTTTCGTCTAAAATAGGATTGATTACGTGAATACTGAGTGAAAACGCTCCTAGTGAACAAATAGGTTTCACTGGGTGATTTTTATTTAAGGAAATCCAAAATACCTATGTTGGCCACTATTTTTCGTACTTCATATTAATTATTTAAGATGAACTTAGTGTTTTTACATGATGACATTTGCTGTATCAGTGATCAAGTGATATTAACTTTTGTGTGGGTCAGTTATTCAGTATAATTTAATGGGTTGACTGTTTATGGAGACATGTTGTGCAATCATTGTTAACATACACAATAACTTTTCTATAATCATAAATACTCATTAAACTGGTTGAATTTGGAGGGTATCGCATACTTCGGGAAAGTAAAGCCTTTAATATGTTCCGTTACAATCTGTTGTAGTAACCATCATTTGTGATACTTTTTCGCTTGATAGACGGGATCATCTGTCTGTTATTGTTTGCCCCTGCTTTGAAAAAGATGCGCTCACGTGGAACAGAGGTGGCCGTAATACAAAGACGACGTTTCATTGTTTCAAACAGCATAGGAAACAACACACAATTTTCTTTTCACAGCAGAAACTGATCTTGATTTGTGTATTAGCGGCATCTTTATACAGGGTGGTCCATTGGTAGTGATGGGGCCAAATATGTCATGAAATAAGCATCAAACGAAAAAACTACAAAGAACGAAACTCGTCTATCTTGAAGGGGGAAACCAGATGGCGCTATGGTTGGCCGGCTAAATGGCGCTGCCATAAGTCAAACGGATATCAACTGCACTTTTTTAAATAGGGACCTCCATTTTTTATTACATATTCATGTAGTACGTAAAGAAATATGAATGTTTATTTGGACCACTTTTTTCGCTTTGTGACAGATGGCGCTGTAATAGTCACAAACATATGGCTCACAATTTTAGACGAACAGTTGGTAACAGGTAGGCTTTTTAAATTATAATACAGAACGTAGGTACGTTTAAAGATACAAGTACCTTTGTGTACTTATCATTTCTGAGAACGCATGCTGTTACAGCGTGATTACCTGTAAATACCACATTAATGCAATAAGTGCTCAAAATGATGTCCGTCAACCTCAATGCATTTGGCAATACCTGTAACGACATGTGGAACGTCAACCACGACTTGCAACAAATGATGATGCCCAAGTGGGTGTTTTAGCTGCTGTCGCTGCTATTCCGCACATCAGTAGCAGACAAATTGCGCGAGAGTCGGGAATCTCAAAAACGTCGGTGTTGAGAACGCTACATCAACATCGATTGCACCCGTACCATATTTCTATGCACCAGGAATTGCATGGCGTCGACTTTGAACGTCGTGTACAGTTCTGCCACTGGGCACAAGAGAAATTAAGGGACGATGACAGATTTTTTGCACGCGTTCTATTTAGCGACGAAGCGTCATTCACCAACAGCGGTAACGTAAATCGGCATAATATGCGCTATTGGGCAACGGAAAACCCACGAGGGCTGCGACAAGTGGAACATCAGCGACCTTGGCGGGTTTATGGTGCGGCATTATGGTAGGAAGGATAATTGACCCCCATTTTATCGATGGCAATCTAAAAGGTGCAATGTACGCTGATTTAGAACGCAGTGTTCTACCGATGTTACTACAAGATGTTTCACTGCATGACAGAATAGCGATGTACTTCCAACGTGATGGATGTCCGGCACATAGCTCGCGGTTGAAGCGGTATTGAATAGTATATTTCATGACAGGTGGATTGGTCGTCGAAGCACCATACCATGGCCCGCACGTCCTCCGGATCTGACGTCCCAGGATTTCATTCTGAGGGGAAATTTGAAGGATATTTGCTATCGTGATCCACCGACAACGCCTGACAACATGCGTCAGCGCATTGTCAGTGCATGTGCGAACATTACGGAAGGCGAACTACTCACTGTTGAGAGGAATGTCGTTACACGTATTGCCAAATGCATTGAGGTTGACGGACATCATTTTGAGCATTTATAGCATTAATGTGGTATTTACAGGTAATCACGCTGTAACAACATGCGTTCTCAGAAATGATAAGTTCACAAAGTCACATGTATCACATTGGAGCAACCAAAATAAACTGTTCAAACACACCTACATTCTGTATTTTAATTTAAAAAAGTTGCCTGTTACCAATTGATCGTCTAAAATTGTGAGCCATATGTTTGTGACTATTACAGCGCTATCTATCACAAAGCGAAAAAAGTGGTCCAACTAAAACATTCATATTTCTTTACGTACTACACGAATATGTAATAAAAATGGGGGTTCCTATTTAAAAAAGCGCAATTGATATCCGTTTGACCTATGGCAGCGCAATCTAGCTGGCCAACCATAGCGCCATCTGGTTTCCCCCTTCAAGCTAGACAAGTTTCGTTCTTTGTAGTTTTTTCGTTTGCGCTTATTTCGTGAGATATTTGGCCCGGTCGCAATCAACGGACCACCCTGTATATATATCGAGCTCGACTATACTTGCAGCACGTGG
The DNA here is from genome assembly GCF_023898315.1 of Schistocerca nitens. Lineage (NCBI taxonomy): Eukaryota > Metazoa > Arthropoda > Insecta > Orthoptera > Acrididae > Schistocerca > Schistocerca nitens. The sequence goes on from NC_064614.1 coordinate 770,993,562, forward strand.
ATTGTCCTCCTACAGCTTGGTCAAAATCTTGCCAAATGTTGCCACTGCTAGAGTTGAAGGTGCTCACTACAACTGGTTTGACTGGTGCTGGATTGTCTGTATAATATAGAGTAGCATTCTATCGTATTGCACAGCACTTGTTAATTATGGTATCTTTTGTTTCGTTTAAACGATGCCCAGTTTTTGGAAATCCATGCTCCCGGAAGCGAGGATCCAATAATGCTGCTTCACAAGCAATTGCTTTATCTGCAGATCTTTGAACGAGGCGGGTACAGATTCCATCCTCAAGTATTAGTGGCTTCATTGCTGTAACATGAGTTTTTCAGTCTCAGACAATGACTTTCTAAACATTTGCTTAATAAGACAACTTTTGACAAGGAAACAATTAGTCCATTCCAAGCACAAATGGACGGTAACAGCGTTATTTTGAAACAACGATACAGTTTCTGTGTCTGGCTCGAGATCGAATCTGCTCCCGTTATCCGAGACAGAGCGGAATGAAACCCCACTGTTTTGAAACAGTGAAACATAGCCGTTTCGAAACACTGAAACAGTTCCACGTGTCGATACTCTATATCGAAACATAGAAACAGTGGCCAAGTCTATTGGTAACTGTTTGTGCACATGATCGAAAGTGGACGTAACGATCAGTCGCATGATCGGGCAGGGTGGCGGAACTAATGAGGAAAGCGTTCGAAAACGTTATCATGAAGCGGAGTGTATGGCGACGTAATGGAATGTATTGAGAAAAATGCTGTCGTATAAAACAGAAGATTCCGTAAAATTTAAACAGTACTCTTAGGTTTCCGCGTAACCACCAAATCTGGACTTTCGAAAATACCACACAAAATTTTTTGAAACGATCACTGGGCTGTGGTAGAGATCGGGTCGTCACTACAACGTTATCCTCCAGTCACATCAGTTGGCCTTAAATCAAATTATAACATTAGAGTACGAATCAATATCCCAAGAACTCCTGTCGTATTCCGAGAAACATGCAGTACAAGAAATACATACGACAACCAGTAGGCCCTAACCAACTTTGGTAACAAATATTAATGTATTTTCTTATTTATACATAATGTAGGCTCTTTCTCTGTGCAGTTATTGTTAAATGTAAATCATCTTTCACGGTCAGATATCTTGTCTCTCTTCTAGAAGAACACAGAACGGAAAAAATATGAAAGTGGTCATGGAACATTAAATCAAATTAAATCTTTTTATTTGTCTGAAGACAACATTGACGTTGCGTGAGACATCGCCTGGTGCAAAATATTTCTTCACAGAATGTAATGTTACAGCAGAATACAGTAGTAAATATTTAATTTACGTGTCAATTTACATTTGTATATTATTCAGCTTATAATATACAGCATTTAGTTCACATTACAATGAAATTATTAAATCGTTTAAATTATTAGTTTACTACATATGAATTCTTCAACATTATGGAGGACCTTTCTTTTTAGCCGTGATTCCATACATTTTGAGTCTATTGCCTGGCAGTTCCTTCACACTATGTTCTCAATGTCTCACGAAGACAAAGCATAATAATGAGCTTAAGCCTAATAAACGGTAAAATAACTTTAGTATTCTGCTACGCTAAATGTTCCGTATTAAACCGTTGTCCATTTTTCAGGGGGCACTGCAATGGGACAGGTAGATCGAGTAAACAGGTTTTGCATGCAAGTACCTTTAGCGAACAGTTCTTTAACAAGTACGGCAAGAGGAATTGTGCGTATAAATAAAACTTTTGTGTTGTGTGGAGGCCTTAAAATATTCTCGATGCAATCAATCGATGATAACGGACTTTAAACATTTACTTTCCTTCCTTTTGGGCGAATCAAAAGTTGTACCATGGAGTAATTCAAGGGGCTAGTTGTTTAGTAAAATGAAATTTATCTTCAAAGGTACAGCACATATAAAACCTTAAGAATGCCATGACGTTCTTTTTCGATAGTTTGTCTAAAATCATTCTAACATCTGACTGAAGTAACTCTTTGCTAGGGAGAATATCTGTGATGCGAAAGTTAAAAAGTTTTTCAATTGTTCTGGTTTTCTTCATTTAGGTACCAGCAATGTGAAATTTAGGGTCGACATTAAGAAGAACAAACATTTTTCTAAATTTTCCAGTAACAATCTGTTGTTTCTCTTCTTGAACTAGAGATCAACAATGTGGTTTCGGAAGGCAGTAACGCTACTTTTGTGCATTGTGTCCGCGGCGCGCATCGTGTCCTCCTATCTTTGTACGCATAAGATATATTGTGAAGGCAGACTGCTGCATGAAGTGCAAATGAATTCTCTCTTTCCGGACTCGAAGACTTTTGTTGACATGAAATTAAGGATGTCGGACGCAGAGACGACAAAAGACTTCGAACTGCTTTTAAATAAAACGGGTGGAGCAAGTCCTAGTAGACCAGAACTCGAGCAATTCGTCAAGGACCATTTTGAGCCGGTTGCTAGCGAGTTCGAAAAGTGGAATCCACCTGACTGGAAGCCTTCGCCGGTTTTTCTGAAGAAGATAAAGGATCCGCGACTGTGGGAATTCGCCAAGAAACTGAATGGAATCTGGAAATTTCTTGGACGACGCATAACTGATTTGGTGCGCGAGAATCAGGAGCTGTACTCCATCATTTATATGCCTTACGGTGTGATAATTCCCGGAGGCCGCTTCCGAGAAATATATTATTGGGACTCATACTGGATTATCCGTGGACTGCTCAAGTGTGAAATGTATTATACAGCTAGGGGCATCCTGGCCAACTTCCTGCTGATGGTACGTCAGTTTGGACTTGTACCTAATGGCGGTCGGATCTATTATACCGGGCGCTCGCAGCCACCATTATTGCTGCCAATGGTGAAAAGCTATATGGATGCCACCAACGACATTGACTTTCTCCGTGAACACCTAGATACACTTGAGAAGGAATATTCATTTTGGATTGGGAACCGCACTGTAACTGTCACCAAAGGAGGCAAGAAATACCGTTTGGCGAGGTTTGAAGCAAATTATAATGTACACGCTCTAAAGTTATAATACTCGCTCTCTTGACCCACGCGATTCGATGATTTTACCAGCTGGCATCATTTAATTTCCTGTTCTTTTCATTTCGTTTTTCACCTCCAAGCAGATCCTAAGCAAAATTGACATGGTATGTTTCTGAAATTCTCAAAGTCGTCTTCATTTGCTCTTTACATTCGGATCTGAACTGTTAATGAAAGGTTAAATGTATTTCCATAGTTTTTATTACATATACCTGTCCTACACATGCCGATAAATGACTTTCTATTTCCTCAGTCTCTTGTCGCTACTTTCTCCATTTTTTTTTTCGAGCAAGCTACTTTTTTGAGGATCTGATTGTGTATACGCAAATAATAATAGTTACAACTTCTAGAAGTGTTTGAAAAATACCCATTTTAAGGGGTATGCAGTATGCACCATATCTCTCTCTTGGCCACCTTATATAGGCTACCCTTGTGCTCAGCCAGATATGACTTTCTCATGAATCTCATTTTAATGTCGCTTTCTATCTAAACATAGCTACAATTGATGTGGCAGATTTTAGATAAAACTGCCACAAGACAAGCTAACCACAAAACAGAGGAAACCTGGGGCAGTGACCAGGCACATAAAGTTGTGATATTATTGTTTCTGTCTCTCTCCCTCCCTCCCTATCCCCTCCCATTCCTCTCTCTTCCCCCCCCCCCTCCCCACGCTGCCATCCCCGTCTCCTTTAATGCTGCAAACTGAAACATGACTTCTTTGTAAATTCATAGCTGCAGTAGGTGTACATGAGGAGAACGAGAAAGTTAACAGCTAATGACGGGCTTATGAGTAAAAAGACAAGATCCAGCCACCAAAGTGAAACAAAGTTCTCAGCCATCTCAGTATTGGACACAGTCGTCTGATGCATGACATCCACCATTAGCAGGAAGACGTACCTTTCATAGTGCTTGTAGAGCTTGGGTAACAGGGCACAGTCTAGACTGTGATAATGGTATGTCATGTGTTGACAGGCTGTATGATTTTTATTAAAGCGAGTGCAACCCATGATTTTGATATGGACTTGTCATGAATTTTAATCGGTGACAATAGGCACCAGTAATTTATGTAAGACTTGTAATCTTTTTTACACAATTTTAGTTATTGGCATAATCCGTATCACTTCAGGTACGGGGGTTACCTTCATAGTGTCAGATGTTATTGAATTTAGCACATATTAAAATTCAGGAGTAAGTAAGAGACACATATTTTTTTTTGTTTTCTCCAATGAAATTCCTGTCCTGAGATAGAGGCCTCCAAAGATGACACTGCGAACACCATTTTGAAGATGCGAATTTCGGGATTTTTTTAAAATGCTGTATCACTGTAACAGTTCTACATATTTTGTTAGTTTTTTTTATTTGAAAGATAATTGACTTATGATTACAACCGTATCCTCCATTTGGACATATCTGTCAAAGGTCTTTTACTGTCGTCTTTTGAATTTTTTTATAATTTGCAGAAAAAATTTGTTTTTTCAAAAATGCCAATCCAGAAAAGTTAGATATTTTTTCTGTTGATTGGTACCATGTAGTACTATATTCTCTGTAAAGGAGAGCTTCCACTTTTAAGGTGGACAGGTTTTATTTAAAAAAAATAATTGTTTTAACTTTCAAGGGTAACTATGTCTTCACAGAAGTTGTTTCTTACTAATTTCTTTGTTACAATATTTATTTTTATTGTCTTTGTTGCAGTTATTTCTTCATTTTCATTGTTGCAGATATTTCTTACACTGTGTTGTAGTTTGTCAATTTCTTTGACGTGGTTGTTCATTGCATGTTACTTTATTGTAGTTGTTGAGTGCTAATTTGTTTACTGAAGAGGCTTCTTAGAAATCTGAGACTTTATTCAGGTTGGGAATAAGTGTTCTCATTTGAAGAATCTCTTTCGAAGTGAAGATGTTTCCTGTGACGACTTTTTGTGCTCTAAATGTTTTGACAGAATAACTACAATGATAGTATCTGAACAAGGTGAAGCCTCCAATGGTGCAGATTTTGCATCAATAGAGGAAGAATTAAATACCCTGAGTCAGTCAGCTACAGAGGTAGGTGTTAGTCCTCTTAATAAATCGTGGTCAGTGAAGTCAAGCCATAAGCCCTATGCTTCAAGAAACACAGAGAAATTACTAAAGCTATGAATGAATACACTACAGCAAAACTGACCACACTCTTGAAAGTAGAAATTCAATCTTCAGAGGAAAATGAACCAAAGCACTCTTGCACCTCTTGCCAGGAATTTTTCACAAATATCAATTCAGCTGTTGAATATTGTGCATCCTACAGTGAAAAGGTGCAAGTTATAACTGTTAATCCAGAGACATTTTCAAAGAAAAAAATTTTGAACCATGTTCTATCAGTATCAAAGTACATGGCAGACAAACCAAGAAATGTGAGGTCTGTAAAAGGAGTCTTTGGAGGACCAGATCCCTGTTATGGTCATCCTGTAGAAGCAGCTCAAGTTCAAATATTGCAGTCATTTTATCTGGAAGATAAATGGGACTGTTCTCACAGAGTGCCAACTGAAAAGACACTGTAACTGTAACAGTTGAAGGTAAAAAATTGTGAAAGTGAAGAGGTACATGACTCGCAGTATTAAAGAAACTTTTGCAATTTATAAAGCAACTATACAACTTCACATATTGGAAGATCAAAATTTTATGTACTACGATCTAAGTGGGTAGTTCCACACCCACCTAGAGATGTCTGTTTATGTGTGTACTGTGCGAATTTTGAACGTGGTAAGTGTGAAGAACTTACTGGAGCATGTGACATATGACACCTTGGTTTGGCTGTGTGAAGTCGTTAGTAGTCTGTGATGTAAAATGAGAGACTTCTTGTTCCATGATTGGGGTGAGTGGCCTGGAAAGAGAGGACTGTCTTAGAAACTTGGCCTGGAAGATGTAGAAGATAGCTTTTCAGAAGTTACATATGCGATATGGGAGAAAAATAAACTAATTAAGAAAACTGTTGCCTTTGACAGTTTCATTGATGAACTTGATAAATGGTCAGTGAAAGAAGTAGCACACCAGCACATGAAGAAATTGCAATGACAACACATTGCAGAAGTGAAAGGGTGTGTACAGGCTGAAGAACTATGTTTAGTGCTTCACTGTGATTTTGCTGATAACTGGTCTGTAATTCTCCCACAAGAAGTACAAGGGTATCATTGGATTAATGACCAGATTTCAATTTTTCCAGGAGTGACATATTTTCAAAACAAGACTACAAGTGTTGCAGTTATAAGTGTTGGCACAGGAAATGACTCAGCACATGCTTTGCTAGCAATGCACAAAATTCTTCAACTACAAACAGAGATAGAGAAGATCATAATTATTTCTGACAGTGCTCCTAGTCATTTTAAAAATCGCTACCAGCTGTTTGAATTGAGAATCGCTTGTACCAACTAACTGGGTATTCAGTGCTACTGGTCATAAGTAGGGGCCTTGTGATGGTGTAGGAGGCCTGCTGAAGCACCATGCTACAAAACATAATCTTTCCAGACCAAATACATCTGTGATTCAGACTGCTAAGGATTTTACGAGAGTCATGAAATCTTACACACCCACAGCCCTCATTCTTTTGTCCAAAGAGGAAGTCGAATTATTCTGTGATCAGAAAAAAGAAGAATGGTCCAAACAAACTACTCCTGTGAAAAGAATTCAGAAGACATATTTTTGGACTCAAAGTGATGGGCGAACTCATATTGCATGCACTTTAAAGAGTGAGAAAGAAGAAATTTCATTCGTTCCGCCAACATCTCAGAAATGGCAGGATAATATTCAGATTCACAACCCGAGAAGGGGGATGAATGTGGCGTGTGTGTATGAATGAGACTGGTGGACTGCAGAGATTATAAACACCAGCTATGAGTTATATGAAACTGTAGTGAACTTTATGCTACCACATGGACCAGCTGCTGGATATAGGTTTCAGCTGAAGGACAGCAACAATGCCATCAGTGCTCACTTCCTGTTCACAAAGTTTTGAGGATTGTAAGTGATTCAGTTCCTATTGGTTCAACAGGAAGGTATCACTCTACATCAAAGGAAGATACTGAAGCAGTGGAACATACTTTTAGTTAATTGACTGGCTAATTTCAGTACAAAACAGAGTGCATAGAAGTTGTATAAATTGAAAACTTTAAGTTTTTGGACCTTTCACATACATTTCGGAACCATTTAAAATGCTTGAAAAATTAGTCTCTTACTCATCTTTCAAAACTAAAATTATGTTAAATAAGGCTAAGTTTCGATTTTTATAAGCCTGTTATGTGATAATCACCATCCCGCCGCCACGTGCTGTTGCCATTTTTCGGGGTGCACTCAGCCTCGTGATGCCAATTGAGGAGCTACTCGACCGAATAGTAGCGGCTCCGGTCAACGAAAACCGTCATAACGACCGGGAGAGCGGTGTGCTGACCCCATGCCCCTCCTATCCGCATCCTCACCTGAGGATGATACGGCGGTCGGATGGTCCCGATGGGTCGCTTGCGGCCTGTAGACGGAGTTAGTTTTTAGTTTTAGTTATGTGATAATGTGGTAATAAAACAGGTTTTATGTATGGCAAAAATTTCAGTTGTTTATAAAACCTTAAAGTTGAATCTCTCCTTTTCAGGGAATGTAGAACTACATGGTACTAATCAAAAGGAAAAAAAAGTCAAACTTTTATGGATTGGCATGTTTGAAAAATTTTTTTTCCATAAATTATAAAAAGTTCAGAATGCTATAGTAAAATAACTTTGACAGTCAAGTCCAAATGGAGGATTTCTTTGTAATAACAAAGCAATTATCTTTCAAATAAAAGAAAACAACAAAATATCTAGAACTGTTCCAGAGATACAGCATTTTAAAATTTATTCCAATATTTGCATCTTAAAAATGGTATGCGCAGTGTCATCTTCGGAGGGCTGTATCTTGGAGCAGAAACGTTTTTTGGAGAAAACAAAAAATAACGTGTTCCTTACTTAGACCTTCATTTTAACATATGCTAAATTCAATAACATCTGAGACTATGAACGTAAGATTTTTTTCTAGCCTGCCTGAATTGATATGGACTATGCCTTTATGAGTATTAATTTTTTGATTAAAATGCACTTACAATGTAGGCAGTGCTTCTGCCGTGTTCTTATCTTGGCAGTTTGTTTCCATTGTTCGTAGCCTATTGAGTGATAGTATATTGTAGCCAGTGAGAACTGCTGAATCTAATGACTTATTTCGGCAGAAGATATGAATCGATTACTGGTTTTTGTATGTATTTGGTTGTATGTTACTAGGAATATGACAGGATTTCTTGTGATATTGTTTTGTATCTTAACGTTATAGTTTGGTTGTGAGTTGGTGAAGCCAAGGAATGTGAGTGGAGGGAAGCTGGCTGTAGTAATGGCTTGCCCAAGGTCTAGGTTAGATTGAAATTTTACCACTGGTAATGAGTTAGTGAAGCCAATGAATGTGAGTGTAAGAAAACTGGTTGTCATGATGGTCTGGTCTGTGGTATAGCCCAACAACCATGGGAAAGTTTCTGGGGTATTTCTGAAATGTCCTGAATTCTGAGGTTGTGGTTATGCAGGAACGTAAGACTTCTAGTTTAAATTTTATGAAATATTTTGTTTCCTGTGGCAATATCATACACAATATATTACATTATGGTGCCATTTAATTCCATATGCTCCACATCATGATGATGTTTATTGAACACTATTTCTTCATTGACTCCTCCATCTGGTCTAGTCATCTGTCAAGTTCATTTCTCATCATTCATCATGCACAGGTACCAACTGCAGCATGGAATGCAAATACCATTGATGTGCAGTGCACTTTCACCAATTTTTCTCCTTTTTAGTTTTCTTCTTTCAATTCATCCTTCTGGTTGTAATGTACTGAATATGTAAATTCTTTCCATTCAGGTACTCATGTAATTTTTGTTATTTACAATACTGTTTTTTAAATTTATTACATCCCAGTCTTATTCCACTGTCACTGGAAATAATTTCTGCTTAATTTACATGCAATTACATAAAATTTAATGACATAGAGGAGGTAATTACTCCACTGCCATGTGCCCAATAACATGTGAGAAGAGTAGCATGCATATGTATAGTAATGCAGACGGAGAAGGAAATTTCTGTGAAAGAAGGATGGAGAACTCACAGAGGGAGAAAGGCCTAAGACATATAAGGTGAGGAGAGGAAAATAAAATGAGCAGGAGAAGTATGCAGTTAATAAAATTAGGTGGCAGGGAAGTGGGGGTAGGAAAGACACAGAGGAGTTAAAGGCCCATTTCAGTCTTTGCAGAGTAGAAGACTAACTGTAATCAAGGCTTGCAACACCAGTACAAACTGTATTGCAAAATTCATCAATGTGTCATTAAAATAGCAAAAACTATGTACTGTACACAAAAAAATTCCAAAAACAAAGCAAAGACTATTGGAAGCATTATTGGTCATGAAATGAAAAAACTTGATAAGGCAAATGATATTGAACTTGATGAGAGTAGCACTGATAGAGATGATGCTAAATTCAAATCATTGGCTATTAAATTAAATAACTTCTTCCTAACAGCTGAAATACAGGGGCAAAGAGTGGACCATTGAAAGCAGGTTGATTAGACTCAATGAAACAGCCTCTTACAGTCCGGCACCTGACACCAATTCTGTCAAATCATTTGAGGATAAGCAAAATACATCTAATGACAGACCTTTTGCTCATATTCAGTATTTTCAAAAGTACAAAATTTTTAAGTCTTCCACAGCCACTTGTACAAACTGTGTGTTGGCTTCTGTCTCAGGTTCTTCGGTAAACGTTTGTTGGATTGGCTGATTTCTCCACTTGCAGGTTGGAGCAGGTGGAGAAATTGGCCGTGGCAGAGCACACTGTGCAAGACCAACCATGGAGTAAAATTCATATACATGGAAGTTCTGGCTGTAGAGAAGAGCTATCACATCTGCTTGTTCAGAAAAGCTATAGAAATACACAAACAAGAGAACAGTTTCAACAAAAAAGGAAAAAGCCTCAAGATAAACGGATCCTGGCTTTCCCTGCTGCAGCAAGTGACCATTGCAGGTAGCGACAAGAGAACCACACCGGAAATGATGGCAGAGAAGCCCTTGGACATTGGTGCACCTGGTACATAGTCTGCAGCTGTGAACTTGGCTCCAGTCCACCACCAGCAAAGGAGGGTGAAACTTTGATAATGCCAGCCGCTCATGCAGGCGAAACATAAGAAAAATCATCAGATGACTGTTGGCCGAAGAACCTGAGATAGAAGTCAACAGGCAGTTTGTCATTTTCAAAAGTGTTTGTGAAAGCAGTATATGGCAGAATTCTGGCTCAATTAACATAGCAGAACTTGTCAACTGCCTCTCAGTTTGGCTTTCATAAAAAAATCTCCACAGAGAAATAATGGCAATACTATGAAAAGGATAGTTGCTAATCACCATATAGCAGAAATACTGAGTCGCTGATAGGGACAACAAAAAGACTGTTGGATGAAGCTTTTGGTCAAACAGGCCTTCATCAGAACAGACAACATAAACACACACTCACACAAATGCAACTGACACACACACTTGTGTGTGTGTGTGTGTGTGTGTGTGTGTGTGTGTGTGTGTGGGTGGGTGTTGTCTATTGTCTATTCTGATGAAGGCCTGTTTGGCTGAAAGATTTGGTTGATAGTCTTTGTTGTCCCTATCTGTGACTCAGTAGCTCTGCTATATGACACCTAGCAACTATCCTTTTCATAATATTGTTTTTATTCCATCATAGATTCTCCACAGAGAAAGCAATATAAGACATCCTAAATGAAGTTCTGTTAGAGCTTGGCAAGAAAAGGTATCCATTCTGACTATGTCAGATGATTATAAAAATCATTCTGTTGGCATATTTATTGATCTTCCCAAAGCCAAATTATACTTGAAAAACTAAAGTGTCATTACATTAATGGAATCACTGTTGTATGGATGGAGTCCTACCTTCAAAACAGAAAACTGAGTGTTACATTGACACATTGTGTCACAGGCATGAAATTAATCTCAGAAAGGGACCAACATAATGTTGGCTCTCACAAGGGTCGGTACAGGGCCCACTTGTGTGCTTAACCTACATAAATGGCCCTGTAATGGTTACTGATGAAACAAGCATACTAACCAAGAGCTCAAACTTAACCCTAGCAGACACAGCTCAGATGATAGATGGATGTGTTTACAAATCATTAACAAATAACTGTTTATATTTTAACCTCACAAAGACATATTATGCAATTTCAAACCAGCAGAATTAGACATTTGTTGCATAGCAAAGTAGTAATTAAGTGAGGAATAAAATTTTTTTGAAACCGAGTGGGACAATGCTGAGTGAAGGATGCCCGTTGTGTATGTAACAATGGAGTAACCAATGCCGACACTCAGAAGAGCCAAAGTACAAACAAACAGGGAGCTCATTGCCTCTGACTGTGGGAGAGAGAGCATCAGGAACAGCTGATCAGCACCTTGATAAGAGTGCAGAGCAGACACAATGCAACTCTAACAACGGGGCTATGTGTAGCGATGATGCAGGAACGCCTTTCAGGCCCTAACTTTTGCATAAAAGAATGCTCTGAAACTAAACAATAGACCAACCAGAAACACTGACAGGCTTAGGAAACAGGAGCACATTTAGTCACCAGAACAGGGGCATCATGTCATCAACTGCAATAAAACTCTCACCTTCTTCCACTCATTCTCAGAGTCTGGCCACTCCATCTGCATCACTGATACTGATGGAATACGAGCTCTACTAGTTGCAGAATGACCCAATGAATATGACAAAATGTTACTAGCTGCTGCCAGCTTGGAGTCCACACCTGTCCGGCTGTGAGAGTTACTTCAGCTCTGCAAGCTGCATTCCTGCTGGTCACACCTCTGATTAACGGAACATCCATCTGTGAATGAAGAATTGATCCCACCATGTGCAAGCTGATATACTGAAACATTGGGTTAAAAAAGGCAAAGAAAGAAGCTGTAGGGTATGACTGGGAATTAGTGCAATAGTTTAAGTGGGTTATGACTTGCAAAATTAGCTACAATTTAAAAACAGAAATAACTCATGAAGGGTGAATTGATAGAAAATGTGTATTAGACAATAAAGTGCAAAAATTCAAACAGAATTTTATAAAGGTTGGGGGAATATTGCTCAGCTGAATACTGACTAAGCAAGGAACAAAATTGTGCTGAAATAGACTGGAACAATGCTATGTGGAGCATGTTCATTGAGTATGCAGTGATGGCTTGACAAATGTCAACACTTGGAAGAACTGAAGTACACACAAGCAGGGAGCTCATTGCATCAGACTGTAGTGGAGAGAGAGTCGGGAACACCTGATTCAGCGCCTTGATGACAGTGCAGAGCAGACTCAGTGCTGTTCTGTCAATGGGGCTGTGTGTAGTAACTACACCTAGGGATGAAGCAAGAATGCCTTTCAGGCTGCAAACTTTGCATAAAAGGACACACTGAAACCTAACATTAGGTCAGCCAGGAATGCTCAGAAAATGGGAGCACATTCAGTTGCCTGTAGGGGCATCACATGATTGATTGCTATAAAACTCTCACTTTTCTTCCATTCAGTCTCAGAGTATGTCCACTCCATCTGCATCACTGGTACTGCTGGAAGACCAGCTCTATAAGTAGCAGAATGACCCAGTCAATATTACAAAATGTTACTAGTTGCTGCCAACTTGGAGTTTAGTGCTACGAGTGCACAGCTGTCCAGCTGTGACGGGAACTTCAACTCTGTGAGCTGCACCACTCCTGGGCAGTACACTTACAAGTGGTATGCTGGGGTTGCCTCTAGGGTTGTTCTACGTGTTGCCCTGTGTCTTCCACCTACACACGAACACAACAACCGGAAACAGGGACATGCAGATTTTTGAGGCTGGGCGTAAGCACAGCTTCACTCAGTGAGAGTGCTGAGCCTCCAACAGTCGTCCACAGCCAAGCCAGGCTTCAGACACATGTCAACCACCACACTGTCCTGTGATGGGGCCATGGGACTGACCTCAGACTACATCAGGAGAGCTGCACTGGGAAGAAGACAGAGTTATTGTAAAACTCTCAGAAATAAATGACTGTTAATTGAATGATGTCTTATTAGTGCCTGGTGCACCTCCGCTTGACTATCATACATCCACATAGGAGGCTCCATCTGGCGGGCTACTACCAGGCATGAATATGAACACAAAGTAGCCTTTAATTAAGCCATCCAGTTTGTGCAGTCGTTCAACTGTGTTTCCTTCTTAACATAATAGTATAACAGTCTTGCATTGTAGTGGCAGATGTAGCAACAAATGGTTCAAATGGCACTGAGGTCATCAGTCCCCTAGAACTTAGAACTACTTAAACCTAACTAACCTAAGGACATCACACACATCCATGCCTGAGGCAGGATTCAAACCTGCGACCGGAGCGGTCGCGCGGTTCCAGACTGTAGCGCCTAGAACCGCTCGGCCAATGTAGCAGCAACCAGAGGTTCAGGGATGCAAGCTGCTTACACAATGCAATGCTGACTTGGTGCACTGACTGGACAGTGATGGTCTGGATAGCTGTGGTGCAACAGGGGCAAAAGCACCAATGCCTTGTACTTTGTGATAGGTTGTGGCACCCCAGCAGCACAGTAATTGCATGCCCAGAGTTGGAGTCTGGCTTGAAGGCTGAAGAGCAGGGCCAGATGGCTGACAGAGTGTTGGCTGCCAGGGCTGAGCAGACAGGCAGATGTCCCTCATTTGTGGCATGTTGACAGCATGATGATGAGGAGGACACTGGTTGACACAGACTGGGCATTACATACTGCCCATCTTTGTGAATGCTGATGGGCTGGTTTGGGTGGGTTTAAATGCTGCTGGTCTCCATTGATTTTGCTGCACTCACAATGTTTGTGTGTCATGCTGAACCATCTAGAAAAGAGGAATGACTGGCAGTTGTGACCAGTAAGGGTCCACCATATTTTTCCTGGTGACTGGCGTTGTTTTGTCAGGTGGAAAGCTGTGATGCAGAAGAGGTGTTGGCCCACTCAGCATGAGGGTTGTTGACTCCAGAATGACCTTACTATCATCCTGCCACTCTATTGCTGGCCCCAAGTCCCATTATCAGAATATATAATCAAGAATAACGTTTTAACTACAGTTCAGGTTGGCTTATGTAAATTTGCCTTACATAAACACTTCTTTTGTGGCAAAGCAAAGTATGATATCCAAAAGTCAGTTACTGTAGAATGATAGAAGAAAAATCATCCTGTTGGTATTTTCTGTTGCCAAGGCCTTCAGTTATGTAGGTATTGAAATTTAGAAAACAAATTGTCTCTTTTACAGATGATATGACAAAAAAAAAAAAAAAAAAAGATTAAATTTGGAGTGGTGAAATGTTAAATGTAGTGTCCTACTGGGTTCAACCCTTGGCCTATCTCTGTTTTGCAGATGGGGTTTTTGGCTTACTGTCACTCAGTACTGTCCAATGGCCTAATATTATGGGATAATGCTGGCGAGGAAAAAATGATTTATTCTGCAGAAAAGGGGTTGTAGGGATTTTTGCACTTATATGCCAGTATATGCAGTCCCTAATGGTATTTGTGGTTAATAACAAAAGTGGGTTTAGGATGAATTGTCCAGTTCACAACCACAACAGTAGAAATAAAGCTAATTTCCATATACACCATGAGTTTAAGATTCTGGTTCAAAAGTCTGCAACAGGTTGCTGTGGCAAGTCAGTCAGAAGATCAAAAGTCTCCAGATATGCAAAAACAAAGTAAAGGAGTACCGCATTAGCCACTCATACAGTGTATCAGAATAGTTCCACTCATGCATGCAAATTATTCATAGCTCTAATGTGTGTATTAAACAGACCTTAATTTTGAAAATTTATAGACAGCTTACCGTGGTCTGTATAAAATTGCAGAAATGCTTCATACTTGCTTTGTGTGAAGTATTAGAAAAAACAGCAGCTTATTAGCATAAGAGGAAAGTACCTCATTTTTGAAAGCAAATTTTCTTTCCCTGATGGACATATACTTTATAAAGCACTAATAACCTGTAAGTAATTTCAGTAATTGTTAATGTGAGAGGATTAACACTAGTGATAATTGAAGGAGTCAGTGGAAGAAAGTGCACACCCTCAATATCATAAGGATTCATCTGATCATGTTATATCTGAATGTACCTCTAACTGATAACATGTACGATATAAAAGAAACACAGACATCACCTGCCACCAGGCACTGAAACATATTAAGTTGTGGCAAGTGAAAATTTTTGATGGACCAGGACTTGAACTAATATTTCTGCATTACACAATTGGTTACCGTAACTGCTTCTCAACTTGTTGAACACTACACCTGTAGTGTACATTGTTTGTTATCCTCACTGCTTCATCTGAATCCCACAAGAGTTCACATGTAGCGTGCATCTGCATTAAGTTGTCATTATTTGCTGTCAGGTGCATATATTATTATATAGTTTGTGTTTGTCCTTTCGGACATTTTCTACTGCAAGCTCTTTGCTTTCCATATTTTAGGAGGAGGTAGTATGGACCAAAACAAGAAAAAAATTGTCTAGCAAATTTCGATTCTAAAAGAATACCTTAAGAAGTATGAGCACTGTTCCATAGAAGAAATGTGTTTCACAGCAGCAAAGTTGAAAAAGTGCTCATTGCTCTTAAGGTATACATTTAGAGCCCATTTTTACCACATTGTTTTGCTTCAAATGGTAATTCCTGCTATCTTCCTGAATAATGGCCATTCGTCCTGGGCCACAGTGTATAAACTGGTTTGTATTATTGTATTTATGTTCTTGCCTTCGAACTTAACACTGCATATAACAGGTAGTAGCTCAATATGTGCTCTTGTGGGCTAGTAATTTCTTCCACTGATTACATCAAATTAGTTGTTAGTATAATTTAAAGAAATAACCTGCAGTGGCTGCTGCTGTCTGTTAACATATAGCTTGACTTATTCCATATCCCTAATGGCTTCCTTTATGATATGAGTTATTAAACATAAAGCATCAATGAATGTATCAAAGTTTCTGAGAAATGCATTTAACAGGATACTGACCCCTTCTGTGAGAATAGCTAGTTAACTGCAAACCTCTCAGATTGTCTTCATTCTCAGAAGAGAAAGTCATATGCATGTTCCTTTGCGTGGCCCCATAGTGTGATCGTTTTTTAGTGATATGAAAAACCCTGGGTGTAGCATTCTGGGGAATGTGTTAATGCAGAGATTGGAAAATGACCCAGGAGAGAGAAAAGATGGCACGTTTTCACTTGGTCACATCGAACATACCACGGTTTGCATCTGGTTTTGGTCAAGAGGCTACTTGCATAGCTAATTACCAGAAAAATCAAGTATCCAGTCCAACCAAAGCAGTTGTTGTTTGTTGTTGTGGTCTTCAGTCCTGAGACTGGTTTGACGCAGCTCTCCATGCTACTCTATCCTGTGCAAGCTTCTTCATCTCCCAATACCTACTGCAACCTACATCCTTCTGAATCTGCTTAGTGTATTCATCTCTTGGTCTCCCTCTACGATTTTTACCCTCCACACTGCCCTCCAATACTAAACTGGTGATCCCTTGATGCCTCAGAACATGTCCTACCAACTGATCCCTTCTTCTAGTCAAGCTGTGCCACAAACTTCTCTTCTCCCCAATCCTATTCAACACTTCCTCATTAGTTATGTGATCTACCAATCTAATCTTCAGCATTCTTCTGTAGCACCACATTTCGAAAGATTCTATTCTCTTCTTGTCCAAACTATTTATCGCCCATGTTTCACTTCCATACGTGGCTACACTCCATACAAATACTTTCAGAAATGACTTCCTGACACTTAAATCTATACTCGATGTTAACAAATATCTCTTCTTCAGAAATGCTTTCCTTGCCATTGCCAGTCTACATTTTGTATCCTCTCTACTTTGACCATCATCAGTTATTTTGCTCCCCAAATAGCAAAACTCCTTTACTACTTTAAGTGTCTCATTTCCTAATCTAATCCCCTCAGCATCACATGACTTAATTCGACTACATTCCATTATCCTCATTTTGCTTTTGTTGATGTTCATCTTATATCCTCCTTTCAAGACACTATCCATTCTGTTCAACTGCTCTGCCAAGTCCTTTGCTGTCTCTGACAGAATTACAATGTCATCGGTGAACCTCAAAGTTTTTATTTCTTCTCCATGGAATTTAATACCTACTCCGAATTTTTCTTTTGTTTCCTTCACTGCTTGCTCAATATAGAGATTGAGTAACATCGGGGAGAGGCTACAACCCTGTCTCACTCCCTTCCCAACCACTGCTTTCCTTTGATGTCCCTTGACACTTATAACTGCCATTTGGTTTCTGTACAAATTGTAAATAGCTTTTTGCTCCCTGTATTTTACCCCTGCCACATTCAGAATTTGAAAGAGAGTATTCCAGTCAACATTGTGAAAAGCTTTCTCTAAGTCTACAAATGCTAGAAAAGTAGGTTTGCTTTTCCTTAATCTAGCTTCTAAGATAAGTCGTAGGGTCAGTATTGCCTCACATGTTCCGATAATTCTACGGAATCCAAACTGATCTTCCCCAAGGTCGGCTTCTACGAGTTTTTCCATTCGTCTGTAAAGAATTCGCGTTAGTATTTTGCAGCTGTGACTTATTAAACTGATAGTTCAGTAATTTTCACATCTGTCAACACCTGCTTTCTTTGGGATTGGAATTATTATATTCTTCTTGAAGTCTGTGGGTATTTCACCTGTCTCATACATCTTGCTCACCAGATGGTAGAGTTTTGTTAGGACTGGCTCTCCCAAGGCTGTCAGTAGTTCTAATGGAATGTTGTCTACTCCCGGGGCTTTGTTTCGACTCAGGTCTTTCAGTGCTCTGTCAAACTCTTCACGCGGTATCGTATCTCCCATTTCATCTTCATCTACGTCATCTTCCATTTCCAAAATATTGTCCTCAAGTACATCGCCCTTGTATAGACCCTCTATATACTCTTTCCAATTTTCTGCTTTCTCTTCTTTGCTTAGAACCGGGTTTCCATCTGAGCTCTTGATATTCATACAAGTGGTTCTCTTTTCTCCAAAGGTCTCTTTAATTTTCCTGTAGGCAGTATCTATCTGACCCCTAGTAAGATAGCCGGCCGAAGTGGCCGTGCGGTTAAAGGCGCTGCAGTCTGGAACCGCAAGACCGCTACGGTCGCAGGTTCGAATCCTGCCTCGGGCATGGTTGTTTGTGATGTCCTTAGGTTAGTTAGGTTTAATTAGTTCTAAGTTCTAGGGGACTAATGACCTCAGCAGTTGAGTCCCATAGTGCTCAGAGCCATTTGAACCTAGTAAGATAAGCCTCTACATCCTTACATTTGTCCTCTAGCCGTCCCTGTTTAGCCATTTTGCGCTTCCTGTCGATCTCATTTTTGAGACGTTTGTATTCCTTTTTGCCTGCTTCATTCACTGCTTTTTTACATTTTCTCCTTTCATCAATTAAATTCAGTATTTCTTCTGTTACCCAAGGATTTCTACTAGCCCTCGACTTTTTTCCTACTCGATCCTCTGCTGCCTTCACTACTTCATCCCTCAAAGCTACCCATTCTTCTTCTACTGTATTTCTTTCCCCCATTCTTGTCAATTGTTCCTTTTTGCTCTCCCTGAAACTCTCTACAACCTCTGGTTCTTTCAGTTTATCCAGGTCCCATCTCCTTAAATTCCCACCTTTTTGCAGTTTCTTCAGTTTTAATCTACAGTTCATAACCAATAGATTGTGGTCAGAGTCCACATCTGCCCCTGGAAATGTCTTACAATTTAAAACCTGGTTCCTAAATCTCTGTCTTACCATTATATAATCTATCTGATACCTTTTAGTATCTCCAGCGTTCTTCCATGTATACAACTTTCTTTCATGATTCTTAAACCAAGTGTTAGCTATGATTAAGTTGTGCTCTGTGCAAAATTCTACCAGGCGGCTTCCTCTTTCATTTCTTAGCCCCAATCCATATTCACCCACTACGTTTCCTTCTCTCCCTTTTCCTACTACCGAATTCCAGTCACCCATGACTATTAAATTTTCATCTCCCTTCACTATCTGAATAATTTCTTTTATTTCATCATACATTTCTTCAATTTCTTCATCATCTGCAGAGCTAATTGGCATATAAACTTGTACTACTGTGGTAGGTGTGGGCTTCGTATCTATCTTGGCCACAATAATGTGTTCACTATGTTGTCTGTAGTAGCTTACCCGCATTCCTATTTTCCTATTCATTATTGCAGCAAAGCAGTATTGCCCAAAAAACAGAGCTGTGGAATAAATGTAAGGATAGCTGCAGTTGAAACACCTGTTCTCTCTCTCTCTCTCTCTCTCTCTCTCTCTCTCTCTCTGTATTGGTTCTGACTGGTTGATGCAGTCCACCACAAATTCCTCCCTGTTCCAGTCTTTTCATCTCAGGGTAGCAGTTGCAACCTATGTTCTCAATTAATTGCTATATGTATTCCAATCTCTGTCTTCCCGTATAGTTCTTACTGTACAGCTCCTAGCATAACAAAATACAGAATCTTGGACAAAGGCAAAAGCAGTAGAAAGAAAATGTATTTAGTACCTTCCATCAAAATACCAGCAAACCTTATAAATAAAAAGAATAAACTTCTTATACCCAACCAGGTAAAAGGAAAAGGTAGGTAGGATTTCAGCAGACTTGTTAGTCCTATCAGTACTTCACATGGAAATCACTGAAATTGAACAGATTAAGCTTGATGGATACAGGCTTTAGTATGTACTGTATGGACTGATGGTGGCCTGACTAAAAACTGGGCAAGAGAACCCTGCAAGAGCAAATGGATACTCATTATGTGAGTTAATTGATGGGGAAGTAGTAAGTCCAAATTTTTTTAGGTAAGTGCATGGGAATAAACACAACATGCAGCAGGTGTGGATAGTTGATGACTGAGCCCAAGGGAATGGCAAGCAGCACAAGGCTCATGGTGATGTCTGCAGTGGTTGAACTATTGTCTGCACTATTTTGCTGTGATAACCATGCCAGCTCATCTGCCTTCTCCATGATGTATGCTGGCGGGGGGTGGGGGGGACTAAATCTCTTCCCCCTGAAAAGGCCACACAGGGTCAGAAATGGCCAGGCTTTGGCTATGACCTCCAGCACAGTACCAAAGAGAGCACTGGAGACCCAGGCAGAGGACCAGTCACCAAAATGCAAAATGCAGTTGTTGCTGGCTCAGCAGAATGGGCAGAAGTGTGTGGAGGTGTAGGCAACAGCTGGTGCACTGAAAGTGGGAGAGTAAGAGGAGGAGGATGGAGGATGGCTGGTCACAGTCAGTGGTTTCTACATCGGGAAGCACAGGAGTGATGTTCACTGGGACCTGAGGCTGCAGGTGGAGGAGGACACCACAGTGCATGAAGGGGATGGCATAGGGAAGCACACTGCTGCAAGTGGGAGCTCACACCTGGAACAATGTCACAACCAATCCCAATCCTCCTCTCCGCCTGACTAGAAGACCACAGCAGTGATGCCCCAGCAGGGTGTGGAGGCAACTTCTATGCATGACAAGTCAGCTGTATTCAACCGACATGAAAGACTGGGCCCAAACAGCAGTCCAGTGGGGAATATGTGTTGGGCCATGATGGTCTGGTGCATGTGACTCAGGATGCAGGAGACCCCACAGCTGACACTGATGCAAACTTTCTGTTGGACTGCACTCACTGACTGGCATCAACTGGTATGTAGCCAAAAATCTCGACAGCGCATCATTAAGGGAAGAGGCAGACATGGGTTTCTTCTTTTGGGTCTTGATTTTATGCCTCAGAGTTAGAAACCAAATGGAATTGGGTGGTAGTCAGATGCTGGATACAGCTGTGAAGCCAGCAGTAATGGCTGAGCGGTTCTAGGCACTACAGTTTGGAACCGTGTGACCGCTACGGTTGCAGGTTCAAATCCTGCCTCGGGCATGGATGTGTGTGATGTCCTTAGGTTTGTTAGGTTTAAGTAGTTCTAAGTTCTAGGGGACTGATGACCTGAGAAGTTAAGTCCCATAGTGCTCAGAGCCATTTTTGAGCAACTGTGAATGCAAAAGTCTTCAAACTCTCACAACACTAGATGCTGACTGTTATTGGATATTAGGGTCCTGGGGGCCCCTCAGTGGCAAAAATGCCTGGTAACTCATTAAAAATTGACAACGTGGAGGATAGCTTACCTACATGTGGGAAATTTGAAAATGCATTGACTAGCAACAACCACACATTTCCCAAATGTGGACCTGTGAAACCAATGTGCAGCCTGTCTTAATGGTGCTCTAGGGCCGGCCAAGGGAGGAACTGGTGTGGTGGTGGAGATTGGTTGTGTGAGCAGGCCCCACAAGCCTGCACCAGATGTTTGATGTTGTGTTAGATCACCAGACAATATATGTGATGTGTGCCAATTCCTGCATATGAGGCATATCCCAGAGCGATGCAAGAAGCAGATGGTATATGTGTGGATGCAATCCTGGGGGATGACAACTCTATAGCATTGCTCCTCTGTAACAAGCATGGGGGTGCCCTGTACAATTTTGAGTTGATCACATAGAAAAATTAAATGTATGCCATGCTGGATCCACACTTGAAGAGACATGTTCTGGTCAGTACATGTGGACAGCTAAAATGATTCTCTCAAAAAATGTTTCAACAGCTGTGGCGGTCAAAACCTCTCGCATTGCCAATAGAAAATTGACATGGTTTGCTGCAAGGTATTGTCCAATGCTAACATGAGAGCCTCATGCCAGACCAGATCAGGCCCTACTGGCAGCTCTGATAGCCCATTAGCTTTTCCATGCTGGGCAGTGGAGCAGTAGAAAACCAGTAGCTTGCGGCCAGTGATGAGGAGGAACCTTACCCCATACAAACAAATGTGAAACTTTGTAATTCAGAAAAAAGTAGCGAGTACCTCCTAGTTCCACTGTGCATAATTATGCTGCACCATGGAAAGTGTCTTTGATGCATAAACGATGGGCTATTCAGTGCCATCTTGGTTCCAGTGGGACAGAACTGCAATAATTCCACTCGGAACACACCACAGGCCGAGTTTAAGGGTTTACCTGGCATAAAAGAAGCCAAACAGCGAGCAGAGCATAAACACTGCTTGATGGACTGAAAAGCCCATTGACAGTCCACAGACCAGTTAGGCATTATGCCCTTCTGGTGAAGCTAGTTAGGAGAACGGTAGATGTGCATGGCCAGGTGAATGAGTTTAGTGTAATATGAAATCTTGCCTCAAAAAGACTGGTCCTCTTTCAGATTCTTGGGTGCCGAGAGGTTGACAGTGCCTTTAACATGTTCATCTATAGGGACAATGCCATCTTGTCTTAAAAAGAGCACATTTGTGGAGAAACAGCCGCACTTTTCCATATTGTAATGAAGGCCGTTCTCCAGAAGGCAATGAAAAACCGTAGGTATGTTTTGTAAATGCTCCTTCTGTGTCTAGTCTGTAACCCAGAGGTAGTCAAGGTAGTTCATGCAATAGGGAAGTTCCTGAATCAACTGCTCAAAATATCATTGATAAATTCCTAGCACGGATGAGATTCCAAAAGGGAAGTGATTAAACAGGTAAAGCACAAAGGGGGTGTTGATTATCAAGAAAGTCTGAGAAATGGTATTAAGTGGTAACTGCAGGTATACAGTGTCCAAGGTAATGCAGCTTCCCAACCCCCCCCCCCCCCCTCCCCAATCCCCCCCACAGCCCTGACAACTTTTCCATCATCTCCTCCAGCCACAGAATTGGATACAAATCCACAACACATTGCACATTGACTGTCTATTTAAAACCAGCACAAAAGCGAACAATGTCATCGGGCATCTGAAATGATGCCCTCATCCTATCAACATTGCACTTGGCCTTTACCTTGTCACATGTGGAAGGAGAAATGGGGTTGGGGATGACAAAATTTAGGCACTAGTGACAGCTTAGGAGAAACGTGTGCCTCAAAAGTTTGTGCCTGACCCAAACAGCTGATTGTATGACTGTTGTAAATGGACTTTGTCAGCTATCTGGAAGCCAAAAATGGAGAAAAGAACCTAACCCAGAAAAATTTTGCATGAATGGGGGATTGACCACAAACAATGTAATTTGCCATTTTACATTCTTATAACATAGAGAGAGGGAGAATTCTCTCCTCAAAGGAATTAATTGTTTACTATAAGACACAACTTGAAAATGGTTCAAATGGCTCTGAGCACTATGGGACTTAACTGCTGTGGTCATCAGTCCCCTAGAACTTAGAACTACTTAAACCTAGCTAACCTAAGGAAGGCACACACATCCATGCCCGAGGCAGGATTCGAACCTGCGACCGTAGCGGTCGCGTGGTTCCAGACTGAAGCGCCTATAACTGCTCGGCCACTCCAGCCAGTACAACTTGATGTAGTGACTGTTGCAATGCTGAGCAACCCAAGAGATTTTACATATCTAAGTTAATGATGTGACTGTTGCTCCTGTGTCTGTGTGAGATTCAGCTGTGCACCTATCCACTGCCAGTGCCTCAGAATACATGGGGCAGCACATACGGGGTGTATGAGGCAGACCAAGGGTCCAGAGAAAAAAACAGGCATCTGATGTCCAATGCTTGGCTTGCCAATTGTCACAGACAATTGTTAAATGGTGCATGTACCAAAAGATAATCAGGACAGGACCACTGGTTCATCCAATGAGTGGAAGGAGAGCAATACCAAGGACCCAAAAGATGCCACAGGCAGGGATTACGGTGCTGCAATCAATGCAAACCCACTGAGCTCAACATGGGCAACAAGCAGCACTACGATGCCAACTGTGCCATCTGGTGAACCCTGCAGTGCACAAGGGCTGTTTACCATGCACATCTAATTTTGCTACCTTCTAATTGTCGGAAAGGACATCCTTTGCTGCTGCTGTAAGCTCTTGAAACTCAGCTATTAGTGCGATATCAGCTAAAGAAAGGTTGAACAAGGACAATTCCCTAGTTTGGACCTCGGGATCAGGTGATAACTGGACAATCACACCCAAAATTAGTGAGTCTGCAGATGAGGTAACACATTTGGGACACTCAAAATGACACTTGTGTGAGAGACACTTCAAATCGGCAACCGTCCCAACCAGTTTACTGCCAACTGCAGGTTCCCCAATGGCAACAGTCTGCACTATTCTGCTGTGATAAACATGCCAGCTTTACTGCCTTCATCGCAATGTCAGCTGGTGTGGATACTAAACAGGCTAATATCATAATACTGCCAAACCAATGAAAAGAAAGGGGGAGTGGTTAAATATGTGTAAAAAATGAAGTTCCATTCCTTTCAGATAGTGTTGATTTCAAATTTTACTCTTTCTTAAACATATTCCTCTCTTAAATACAAGGGGCTTGGCATTCGTTTGCTGGGACAGGCTTGGTGATCCCGGGGGTTCCTGAGCTGAGGATTGGTAAGCGCCGGCAGTCCCCTGTCACCTTAAGCGTTGGGCATGCTTCAGCGACCACCATGCGGCATGCCATTGGAACATTGTGTGTCAAAGAGAATGGGGATCTTGGCTTGACCACGCAGACCTTGTGGATGGAATAAACCTCTATAAAAAAACCCGCAGTCTCAAGGTGTACTGCACGCTGATGAGATTCATGGCTGTTGAGGTGAAGCAGTCGTTAGCAGGCAACCTCTGGGGAACCTGCCGCATCTCAGTTGTATGAGGCTTACTCAGGCATGCAGGGCTCTGTCTGAGTGGACCCTTATTTCCCTATCTGCTCATGGGACCAAGATGGAACCCTCTAAATCTTCTTCATCTCATCCCAGCAGGAATGATGTACTGCCTGAGAGTTCTCACATCCATTCATCAAAAAGAATGAGGGAGGCTAGTCCTCCTGATAATCAACTTGTTGTCAGTAGTGGGGCTCAAGGAGTCATGAATCATAATGCTTTTGTAGTGATCAAGAGGAAGGAGGGGACGTTTGAGAAAGTGACCCCCTTATGTATCCATAAGGGCTTAGATGGGCTGGCTGGTACCCTAAAGTCTGTTAAGCGGTTGCACAATGGTTCCTTGCTTGTTGACACTAACCGGGCAAAGCAGGTGGAACTCCTTAAGAAATTGGGTGAGTATGACATCATTGTTGAGTTGCATAACTCTCTTAGCTCCATCAAAGGTGTGGTAACCTGCCATGATATTATGGATACAGACGTTGCTGAACTCAAACAAGAATGGGCACCATAGATGTGGAACAAAAGACATGCAAGAACAATGGAGAGACTGAGGAGACTGCCACTTTTATTGTGACCTTCAATTCTCCAACACTACCTGAACACATCATGCAGGTTTCTTCCGACTTAGGGTTCAGCCCTATGTACATAACCCTATGCGATGCTTCAAATGCCAGCGTTGTGACCATACAATGCTAAGTTGCAGAGGCGAAGCAAATTGTGGGAAGTGTGGAAAGGCAGCCCATGAAGCTGGGATGGACTGTCCATCCCCAGCAGTCTGTATTAACTGCTCTGGAAGCCACCCAGTCTGGAGCCAAGCCTGCCCTGTTTTTGCAGAGGAACTCAGAATTCAGGAAATCAAAGTGACTAAACAGATTCTGTATGCAGAAGCCAAAAATGATTATCAGGCTATGAAACCCCCTGTCTTTGCCACTTTTTACACTTTGTCGGTGCAGAAACCTGTTACTAAGATCGACGCTTCGACTCAGACGATGTCCAGTGTTCCGTTATCCACCCCTAGCACCTGTACTTGCACCTGTATGTGCCAAAGTAAAGTAAAGGCATAGCAATTCAAACAGCTACAATGGAAGAGACCAGTAATGTTTCCACAGTGCACAGCCTGAAGGCATCCCAAAAGCAATGTGACCCTCAATGCCAAGTTTCCTTGAAGAAAAGTGGCTCTCATCGCCCCCTTTCCCCCTCATCCTTGCTGGGGAAGGGAGCAGGGAAAGGATCCCAACATATGGGTTGAAAGCTGACCCAGGCATTATCAGATGTCATTCCGGCATGTCTGACTGATGATGAGGACATCATGGATTTTGATGCCTCATCACCAGACCCAGTCAGCCCCCAAACCCCGACTCACTCTACAAGTGCCTCACCACCTTGGCACAAAGGGTAAATCAAGACCACATTGACAAAATGGCTCTCATACTCAAATGGAAGATAAATGAGTGCAGGACTCATCTGGCAGAACTGAGACTCCTTGTACAGGACAGAAATGAGTCTGTTGCAGGCAGAGCAAAACTCTGCCTTCAAGAGAGTCAATTCAAAGAAACTGACACATCTGTACTTGGAGGTTATCACATTTATAGAAACGACGAACTTACTGGTGACAGGGCAAAAGGTGGGGTTGCAGTGTTTGTAAGGGACATTTTTCATTCCTCACCTATTCCCTTAACAACAACACTACAAGCGGCTGCTGTTTGGATAGTGGCTCGTGTTGACATTACAGTGTGCTCTGTGTACTTAGCACCCCATGAGCCTCTTGATAGTGGGGTTCTCACTCATCTTCTTGATGAACTACCCCGACCCTGAAACTTCCTGGCAGATTAAAACTGTGTGCCCGACCGAGACTCGAACTTGGGACCTTTGCCTTTCGCGGGCAAGTGCTCTACCAACTGAGCTACCGAAGCACGACTCACGCCCGGTCTCACAGCTTTACTTCTGCCAGTATCTCGTCTCCTACCTTCCAAACTTTACAGAAGCTCTCCTGCGAACCTGCAGAACTAGCACTCCTGAAAGAAAGGATATTGCGGAGACATGGCTTAGCCACAGCCTAGGGGATGTTTCCAGAATGAGATTTTCACTCTGCAGCGGAGTGTGCACTGATATGAAACTTCCTGGCAGATTAAAACTGTGTGCCCGACCGAGACTCGAACTCGGGACCTTTGCCTTTCGCGGGCAAGTGCTCTACCAACTGAGCTACCGAAGCACGACTCACGCCCGGTCTCACAGCTTTACTTCTGCCAGTATCTCGTCTCCTACCTTCCAAACTTTACAGAAGCTCTCCTGCGAACCTGCAGAACTAGCACTCCTGAAAGGAAGGATATTGCGGAGACATGGCTTAGCCACAGCCTGGGGGATGTTTCCAGAATGAGATTTTCACTCTGCAGCGGAGTGTGCGCTGATATGAAACTTCCTGGCAGATTAAAACTGTGTGCCCGACCGAGACTCGAACTCGGGACCTTTGCCTTTCGCGGGCAAGTGCTCTACCAACTGAGCTACCGAAGCATGACTCACGCCCGGTCTCACAGCTTTACTTCTGCCAGTATCTCGTCTCCTACCTTCCAAACTTTACAGAAGCTCTCCTGCGAACCTGCAGAACTAGCACTCCTGAAAGAAAGGATATTGCGGAGACATGGCTTAGCCACAGCCTGGGGGATGTTTCCAGAATGAGATTTTCACTCTGCAGCGGAGGGTGCACTGATATGAAACTTCCTGGCAGATTAAAACTGTGTGCCCGACCGAGACTCGAACTCGGGACCTTTGCCTTTCGCGGGCAAGTGCTCTACCAACTGAGCTACCGAAGCACGACTCACGCCCGGTCTCACAGCTTTACTTCTGCCAGTATCTCGTCTCCTACCTTCCAAACTTTACAGAAGCTCTCCTGCGAACCTGCAGAACTAGCACTCCTGAAAGAAAGGATATTGCGGAGACATGGCTTAGCCACAGCCTGGGGGATGTTTCCAGAATGAGATTTTCACTCTGCAGCGGAGTGTGCGCTGATATGAAACTTCCTGGCAGATTAAAACTGTGTGCCCGACCGAGACTCGAACTCGGGACCTTTGCCTTTTGCGGGCAAGTGCTCTACCAACTGAGCTACCGAAGCACGACTCACGCCCGGTCTCACAGCTTTACTTCTGCCAGTATCTCGTCTCCTACCTTCCAAACTTTACAGAAGCTCTCCTGTGAACCTGCAGAACTAGCACTCCTGAAAGAAAGGATATTGCGGAGACATGGCTTAGCCACAGCCTGGGGCTTGCCCGCGAAAGGCAAAGGTCCCGAGTTCGAGTCTCGGTCGGGCACACAGTTTTAATCTGCCAGGAAGTTTCATATCAGCGCACACTCCGCTGCAGAGTGAAAAACTCATTCTGGAAACAATCCCCAGGCTGTGGCTAAGCCATGTCTCTGCAATATCCTTTCTTTCAGTAGTGCTAGTTCTGCAGGTTCGCAGGAGAGCTTCTGTAAAGTTTGGAAGGTAGGAGACGAGATACTGGCAGAAGTAAAGCTGTGAGACTGGGCGTGAGTCGTGCTTCGGTAGCTCAGTTGGTAGAGCACTTGCCCGCGAATGGCAAAGGTCCCGAGTTCGAGTCTCGGTCGGGCACACAGTTTTAATCTGCCAGGAAGTTTCATATCAGCGCACACTCCGCTGCAGAGTGAAAATCTCATTCTGGAAACATCCCCCAGGCTGTGGCTAAGCCATGTCTCTGCAATATCCTTTCTTTCAGGAGTGCTAGTTCTGCAGGTTCGCAGGAGAGCTTCTGTAAAGTTTGGAAGGTAGGAGACGAGATACTGGCAGAAGTAAAGCTGTGAGACCGGGCGTGAGTCGTGCTTCGGTAGCTCAGTTGGTAGAGCACTTGCCCGCGAAAGGCAAAGGTCCCGAGTTCGAGTCTCGGTCGGGCACACAGTTTTAATCTGCCAGGAAGTTTCATATCAGCGCACACTCCGCTGCAGAGTGAAAATCTCATTCTACCCCGACCCTTTCTCCTTTTTGGGGGACTTCAATGCACACAGTGCACTATGGGATTCTAACACCACATGCCCCAAGGGTTGGGCACTTGAGCATATGCTACACAATGCTACACACAACAGATCTTATACTGCTGAACATGGGTCAAGCCACACATTTTAGCACCACTACAGGCTCGCCTGCAGCCATAGACCTCTCCTTCTGCTCGCCTGCTCTTGGGGACACTGCTCAGTGGGCAGTGGACAATGACCTTCATGGTAGTGACCATTTCCCAATCTGGATCCATCTGCCTGATGGAGCAGATCCTGAAAGAAAGCCACTGAGATGGTTATTCAAGAAGGCTAACTGGATGCTTTACAGGCAATTAGCTGTTTTCGAGCAATGTGGCGGCATACAGGACTGGGTGGATCACATTGCAGCTGTGATCCACTGTGCTGCTGATGCATCCATCCCAAAGTCTGTGGAAGTGCCTAGGAGGCAACCTGTCCCTTGGTTGAATGATGAGTGTCGCTTTGCAATTACGAACAGGAGGGCAGCAATGTGCAGATTCAATCGATGCCCTACAGATGAGAATATTGAAAACTTTCGAATGGTGCATGCGAAGGTGAGGAGAAGAATTCAGGAGAGTAAGCAGAGGTCTTGTCAAGAGTTCCTGAACTCCATCAATAGGTCCACACCCGCATGCAAGGTATGGGAAGCCATTCGGAGGATCTCAAGGCACAACTCTCAACCACTAATAGCAGCTGTACAAATACAGGGGTCTCTTGTAACATCAACAACAGGTATAGCTCAGACAATGGCTGAATCATATAAATCAATTATGGCTGATTCCAGCCAGGATCCCGTCTTCCGTCAATATCGTGAGGCACAGGAGAAGGCTGATCTTGATTTCTGTTCCACCAACATAGAAGAATACAACCAGCCTTTCTCTCTGTGGGAGCTGAATTCTGCATTGTCAGTTGCTTGTGGTATGACCCCTGGAAACGACCAGATAACCTACAGCATGTTACAACAGTTGGACCGACAATTGAGGGAAGTCTTTCTTCAGCTTTTCAATAAAATTTGGATAATTGGTGACTTTCCCAAATCGTGGAAGGAATCTATTTTAATCCCAATTTTAAAACCAGGAAAGGATTGGAAAGACCCTGGTAGTTATCGTAGTTAGCCTGATAAGCTGCATAGCAAAGACACTGGAGCATATGGTCAATTGGCGTTCTGGAAACCAGGTCCCTACTCAGTCCCTCCCAGTGTGGGTTCAGGAGGTATCGCTCCACCTTCAATAACCTGACCCTGCTTGAAGCTGCAATTCAACAAGCTTTCCTTCATAAGCTACACCTTATTGGTGTTTTCTTTGATTTGGAAATGGCCTACGATATTATCTGGAGGCATAATATTTTGTCGCAGCTCCATCAGTGGGGATTCTGTGGACATCTACCGACCTTCTTATGGTCCTTTCTCTCAGACAGATATTTTAAATACAGGGTTGGGAATGTCTTGTCTGACCATTTTAAGCAGGAGAATGGTGGCCATCAAGAGAATGTTTTAAGTGTCACGGCTTTTGCCATTGCAATCAATAGTATTACAACTTCAGTGCGACGCCCAGTACTATGTTCCATACTTGTGGACGACTTCTCCATCTTCTGTGCATCTTCCAGCCTCACCATGGCTACTTGGCAATTGCAACTGATGATCAGACAGTTGGAGGAATGGTCTCACACCACAGTTTTTAAATTGTCATTGGAAAAAAACAGTTTGTGTTGCTTTTAATCATTCCCACTCTCTGTTTAATTTGCCCATTTTAAAACTGGGGGACACCTATCTCACTTTTAAGGAAAAGGTGAAGTATCTGGGTCTTTTCTTTGATGATAAGTTAACATGGTTGTCACACCTTAAAAAACTGAAACTGAGATGTCTCAAGGCCTTAAACATCCTTAAATGTGTCACATCATAGGTCTTAGGGAGCCGACAGAGCACGTCTGCTCCAACTTTATAAGGCCTTCGTGCAACGCCAGCTTGAATACGGATGCCAGATTTATGGGTCAGCAAGGCCTTCATACCTTAAAATGCTGGTTGCAGTTCATCACGAGAGTATTAGTCTGTCAACAGGGGCCTATTGCACGAGCCCAGTTGTAAGTTTGTGTGTAGAGGCTGGTGAGCCTCCCATGTCTACTCGACGTCTTCTTCTCATGGTACGTCAAGCATATAGGGCTTTGTCCATTCCTAAATTGCCAGCATCCAGTTACGTTGTTCAGCTGCCACTGGAATGGCTGTTTGATCATCGACCACAAGCAACACGGCCATTTGGGATCCGTGCAAGGGAGAGCCTTGAATTATTATAGGTGGGGGGCATTAAGGTCCATAACCAGGGATGGAGTAGGGCATCCACCTAGCTACTACCAGATGCCTAGATTGCTTTTAGAACTGACTGCTTACAAGAAGCATTGTACACCAGACCACGTTTTTAAAATTAAATTTAATGAAATTTTGCGTAGCCACGTCTACACAGATGGTTCTAAGCAGGGAGATGTTTTCTGTTGTTCTGCCATGTTCCCCAACACTGTCCTCAGGATAGAGCTCCCAGAGCAGTTATCAGTTTATTGCACAGAATGTTTGCTATCCTGAGGGCAATGGAGCAAATGAGACAGATCCGTGAGAAAAAATTTATCATCTGCTCCGATTCTCAAAGTGCCCTTCTCGCTGTTGGACAGATGTACCCAGCAGATCAGATGGTGCGACAAGTGCAGGACACTCTCCTTCTCTTGCACAGGCAAAATAAGGAAATCATTTTTTGCTGGGTTCCAGGTCGCATAGGCATCCAGGGAAACGAACTTGCTGATGCTGCTGCTAGGGATGCTTCTTCCCTTCCTCCTCCTGCCAGCTGTTCAGTCCCTCTGCAGGCTGTCACTTCATTTGTGACCAGGAAGGACATTTGCTGGTGGGAGTCCCAGTGGCTGGAAGTGAGAAACAATAAATTACGTTCCATCAAAACTTCAGTGTGACCATGGATCACCTTCTTCTGCCCGCGATGGTGTGAAGAAGTAGCCCTTACTTGGCTTAGAGTGGGCATTACCCACTGACACACGGCTTCCTCTTACATTGGGAGGAGCCCCCAGTATGTTACAGATGCGGGACACAGCTGTCAGGATGACATCTTTTAACCGAGTGTGTTCTGTATGATGACCTGAGGGTTGAACTGGGTCTCCCACAGGATCTTCCCTGTATTTTAACTGGTAATGAGGCGAGTGTTGTTCATGTCTTAAAATTTTCTGTGGTGTCCAGAATTCTTCCCAAAATACTTGGTGTGCAATCTTAATGTGTCACAGAGTGGCCGGGTCACATATTATTTCTAATTCGTCATCCAGCCACGCTTATTTGTCCCTTTCTTATCAGCATCTTTACTTGTATTTTCTCCATTGATTTCATTTAGTTATCCCGTTGTGTCTCGCTGGTGTTTTATTATGAGCTATCCTGAACCTCACCTTCCTGGCATTGCTTTACATTTCCTGTGGTGGGATCAAATGTAGTTTTCCAGTTTATTCATCTCCTTCCATAGGTTATGAAAATCTTCTTTGGTATAACATTAATGCAAGGGCGCTGATGACCTAGCTGTTTAGCACCCTCCACCATAAATCATCATAATAATCATCATCATCTTAAATACATTCTCTAAAACAAAAGTCAAAACTGAACGGAAGCAAGGATCAGAGTTTGGTAACTCTTGGGGTTAAAGTATCTTGTGCTAGGAAGGGAGAGATGTATGTAATTCAGAGAACAAGGAGTAGTCAAAAGCAAAAACTGTTTGGAATATTAAACAAGAAATAAGTGAAACTAGACATCCACATGAAACTGAGCCTCCAAAAAATCGTTCTGGCAGAAATGGTTAAATTGTCATCCCCCAAATTCAGTGATTACTTCCTCACAGTAGCTGCAAATACTGCACCCAGTAGTAAACAATCAAATACAGACAAGTTAGCTTTACTTGTGTAGATACTTCATGCACCACCAATGAACATTAATTTAAAAATACCACTCCTAAGGAAATTACAGAAATCGTCATGCCACTAAAAAGTGGCAGTTCTGTTGGCTATGGTGGTGTTTCTAGCAAATACTGAAGTTGTGTGCTGCCTTGTTAGGATCACACTTAAGCTATCTTTATAATAAAGTGGCAGTGTATTTCCTCACTGACTCAAATGTAATCTAGTAAGCACCATGTATAAAACTGGAGATAATCTAACTGCCTCTAATTACAAACCTGTATCACTCTTTGTAATCTTTTGAATAGAGCTCGAGAAAGTGGTCACTGATAGAACACTCAGTCATGTAACTGAGCAGAACTTGTTAACCATGTCTCAGTTTGGCTTTTACTAAGGATTATTCACATAAAATGCAATACTAGACCTCACAAATGAAGTGTCAGTAGAGCTAAACAAGAAAAAATAAACTGTTGGTGTATTCAGACCTTGCCAAAGCCTTTGATTGTGTGGATCAGAAAATTCTACTTAGCAAACTAGTGTTATGGCAGTCATGGTATCCCTCCTGCATGGATGTAATTTTACCTCCGTAAGAAAAAGCAGAGGCTCTCTCAACAGACTGTACCCCACGCATGAAAGTAACATCGTAATGGGGGAACATGTGCAATACTAGTGGGATTGGCACTGGACCCACTGTTGTTTATAGCCTACATAAGTGGCCTTCCAATAACTTTAAAGGGCAGTTCAAAAACTAATTTTTGTTGATGACACAAGTTTTTTGATTGAAAGGTGTAAACCCAACTCTTAACAGACATAGCTCAGATGATAGCCTACAAATGGTTAACAACTAACAGTTTAAATCTCAGTCTCACAGAGACTCATGTAATGGAATTTTGGACAAGCAATAATGACCTTTTAGCACCAGAAGTAGACATTAATGGCTCTACATTGAAGGAATCATAGTGTATAAAATTCTGTGGCATGCAGCTGGATAGCAAGTTAAAATAGAGTCAACACACAGATAAACTAATGAAGAAGCTCAGTTCATTGGTGTTGCACTGTTAGAATCATCTCCCATTTATTTATTTAGCGGATGGCTAATACAGACATATCATGAAATTAATTTACCTATACATATGTACATATTGACACACAAGAAACTTAAGTTTGTCTTTACAACTGAATATCCACCGCTTCAATCCAGCGCACTGCATCTGGAGTTGCTAGCAGGAAGTCCTCTTTGGGGCCGTGATAGGCTCGAATCCTGCATTCACTGACAATGTGGTGAACAGTCTGGTATGGAGCCCCGCAGTCACAAGCTGGCTCAGGCAGCTTCTTCCACTTAAAGAGAGCATCCCTGCATTGCCCATGGCCGGTACGGATTCTGTTGAGAGTAGACCAGGTCTTGCGTGGTAAGTCGAATCCACTTGGAAGTTTAGCACCTGAGAAGATATTATGCAGGTGCACATCTGTCACTGCTTCCCACCGACCTTTCCATTCTTCAAGAGGTTTGAAATTCTTAGCAACCATGTCACCAGCATCGCACAGAGTTGGATGGCGTGATTTCAGTATCTTGCGATTTAAAAGTGGCAGGTCGCTATGCATGGGTAGGTTAGAATTCCTGGAGATCTTGTGGAATTCTCTCATAAGGGCAGTACATCTGCGTAGATCAGGAGGCATTATACCGGTTAACAGTGGAAGCCAATAAACTGGAGTAGATCTGCTTGTGCCAGATATTATGCGCATTGTCGTATTCAGCTGGGTATCAACAAGCCTTGTATGATGACTGTTCATCCAAACAGGTGCACAATACTCAGCACTTGAGTACACCAAGCCCAGAGCTGAAGATCGCAGGGTGGTTGCTGAAGATCCCCAGGTAGTTCCGCATAGCTTATGGAGGATGTTGTTTCGAGTCCTCAGCTTTTGAGCTAAGTTAAGAAGGTGTTGTTTGAAGCATAGTGTATGATCCAGGATGACACCAAGATATTTTGGGTTCCAATTGTGATGAAGAATTCTGCCTCTGAAACTTACTTTCAGTTTTACGTTCGCCAACTGGTTACTTAGATGGAAGCAACACACTTCTGTTTTACTCACACTGGGTTGGAATCTCCAGATTTGGAAGTAATTATCTAATGCAGACAGGTCTTTGGCTAGAATCTCTTCTGTTGTCTTCATTTCCTGGTGTTTTACGGCTAGAGCCAGGTCATCAGCATAACAGTATTTTCTGGATGAAGTGTCAGGTAGATCAGATAGATGTAGGTTGAACAGTAAGGGTGAGAGAACTGATCCTTGAGGCAATCCGTTGTTCAGCTTCCTCTCCTTACTTATGTTGCTTCCAGTGATTACCTGGAACTTCCGATCACTTAGCATGCTGTTAATCAGTCGAGCCATTGTTCTGCAGGGTATGATGCGGAGAAATTTGTAGATAAGGCCTTCCCTCCACACAGTGTTGAAGGCGGCAGTTAGATCAACAAATGCCACAGATGTTTTCTGCTTCATTTGGTATCCTGACTCTATGAAGGATGTGAGAGACAATACTTGGTCACAGCAGCTACGCCCTGGTCTGAAGCCTACATGATCAACTGGAATGTTCTCTAAGATAGCGCTACTTATTCTGTTATATATTAGCCTTTCAAAAAGCTTGTAGCAGCAGCTGAGTAGGAAAATGGGACGATAGTTTTCTACCTTGTTGCTGGGTTTGCCAGGTTTCAGAACTGATATTATCTTTGCCTTTTTAAACTCTGATGGAAGTTGACCAGTCAGCAGGATGTCAGTGAAGAATTCTTCCAGCCATTTCTTAGCTTTTCCTCCCATATGGATCAGGAATTCTGGATGGATACCATCGAATCCAGGTGCCTTAAGAGGTTTGAGGTCCTTCAGTCCAGAGTCAATGTCTGAAACTGTGAAGAGATGGGTATACTCAGATGAGGGAGATGCCTTCTTTTTCAGGTCACAAAGCTGTCGTCTGATATGTCTTGTATGTTTCTTGGCAGGAGGTACTCTTGAGGTAGTAATGATGTGGGAAGCAATTTGGTCTGGTGTTACTTAGGAATTTTTTCTGCATGCTGGTGCACTTCCTCCCAGTTTTCTCAGAAGACTCCAAGCTTTCCTGCTCGAGTGGGTAAAGTCCATAGTTTCGACTGTTTCTGCCCATTTCTGCCTCCGAGACATGTCCAAGCTGGACAATAGGTCCGTAGCTATCTCTGGGTCACCACTTTGCTGGAAGTGTTTGTACAGTGTTTCACTTTTCTCATTTCATCCTGGAACATATTCTTTTCGGTATCCTCTTGGCATACACTTTTTAGCTGTTGCTGTTACTGCACCAATGAAGCATTGATAGTTATTATGTGATGGAGGTATCCATCGAATGGTCTTATCCAGTTCCGTTGAAAACTTCATCCAGTCAGCTTTCTGGAAATTCCACCGAGCATGCGGAGTTGATTGTATGACAGGAACAGTGCAACCAATTTGTATAATTACAGGTCTGTGTTGGCTGTGAGGAAAGGCGTCTATCGTTTTCCTTGTGGTGTTGATGGGAAAGCCAGTTTCGTTGCAGCTACCAAAGCATAAGTCAGGATTTGAATCCTTGTCCCAAGCCGCTGACCTGAAAGTGCCTTGATCTTTGGCATCAAACACTAGATGAAGATTATTCTCTTCGATCCATTCTGCAAGCATGCTCCCATTTTCATCATTTTGAGAGTACTTCCAAAGTTTGTGGTGACTATTGAAGTCTCCTATGTAAATTGCAGGGTGTTCTGCTGTGTGTAGGACAAAAATCGGGCCATGTTGTTTTGGGTGGTTTGTAAACATTTGTAATAGTAATGCTGTGCAATTGTATGACAACTGTATGTATATCTGCCTCCACACTTACAGAAATCAGTGAAGCTTCGTTTATGTTGTTACGGACATACGTAGCAATTCCATACACCTCGTGGTAAGTTACACCAAGTGCAGAATATCCAGGAATTCGACCTCGGCTTTGGAGTATTTCTTCGCTGTAAACACGAGTTTCTTGAATGGCGATGACATTGATATTGTTGTCCAGCAAAAATTTTGACAGGTAGTCACACTTTGCCCTGCTAATGCTTTCAATATTCAGTTGAAGGAGTCTGATAGTCGGTCCAATGTTTCTTGTTAATGAGCTCTGAAAAGAACTGTTTCTGCCAGGAGATCCTATGGATAGTCTGTCTGCCTGTAATCACTGTTGCTCAATTAGCACCACCCAGGAGGCACGTGTAGGGTATTTTAAGGTTAAACCTACGGACGTGAGCAACACTACCTCCCATTGTGTTGACCTGAAGACTAGAGTGTTGGTTCATTTGACATTTTCTTTCCCCATGCTGACTGCTACTGCCATGCAGCTGGAGTTCTGGTTATTCTCTGTGTTTTACTGTTAGTGGTAATAAATATTGATAAAACAATGGAAAACTGTTGACACTGGGCATTGCACAAAATATGTGATGCACAGTATTTGTCTGAGCTGACTCCAGCTACACATTGCAATACCAAAATTGCAAATATCTACCAAAACACCAGAAAAACTGCAGCTGACAACTATTTAAGAGAGACAACTGGTATATGAGTGATTTTGCTAAATTGAGACAAACTGCAGGAAACAATCCCTTAGAAAATAAGGAGCCAGAAATGCTTTCTGAGGGAGGTACACCCACTTTAGGTGGAGACAAAGGGTCATTTACAGTGACTCCAGTATTAGCTCAAGACAGGTGGCCCCCCAGCATAGGGTCAGCCAGATGACCATCTAGAATGTTCTCTACTATGATTGCCACTATCTATAACACTTACAATGCATGCAAGTCTTGTTATCTATGGACTAGCCTCCATGGCAATGGTTTGTCGCACAGGTTTGTCACACAGGTTGCCACATCCTGGGATTTCTGTCATCCATCCAATTGGCAGATGAGGCTACTTTTATGAGGGGTGGTATTGTCAATCTTCATAATAGCCACCTGTGCGCTACGGAGAATCCTCATAGTGTGGCAGCAGTGAATCATCAGCACCACTCCAGCCTCAGTGTGTGAATGGGGATTATTTGGTGACTACCACATGGGAGCTGTCATATCTATTCATTACTTCACAGGCAAGGCATATCTGCACTTCCTATGGATTACCCTGCCTCCCCCACTAGAAGACATGCTTTTGGTGGTATGAAGGGTAAAGTGGCTACTACATGATGATGCTCCAGCTCATTGTTCTTTTGAGTGTAGAGCTAAAACACTAATATAGTTGGAATATTCTCATTGGTGAGTTCTCATGTGTGCTTTCAGTTACTGAAACCTACTCTGTCAAAGTTCTTTTATCTGTACCTTGGAATGCTTTTCCAGCCATGACTATTTTTTCTGCATATCCTGTCAGGGATTGTTTCCCACAGTTTTTCCCCATTTAGCAATCACAATTTTGAACACTGTGCAGCTAACTTAATAATTACACAGTTACCTTGTTTATTGCTATTGTTCAAACACGAACAGTGCCACTTATATGTTTTATTTGCTTTAACTAAAGAAGTCATCTACAGAACAGAGGGGACACATCCAGAAGGTAATTGCTTAACTTCTCTTAATCTTCAATGAAGATTTATTTTCTTTTGGGCAACTTATAGTACTTGCTAAAGAATTGAAGATTTTAATACTATCATACTACCATGTTTCATGCTAGCTACAGATGTGTTAGCTCACAGTGGGGGTTATCCTTTTGTCTACTGTTATGATTGCAGTATACAGTATTTATTTGATTGTGGATGTTTTGTGCAATAAAAATCTAAGAGAGTGCATATATGCACAGATATGAAGTCCAGATAGAACTACATAAGAAAAAGTGATTTGTTGCCATTTTATGTGGCCTTACCAGAGTCTTTTACTGTGTGGATTATACAATTCTACTAGAGAAATTAGAATATTACAATATAAATGCTGCCCCCTCATCTATGCATCACATAAATTGGGACTTAACTGTCATACTGTAAGCCCAGCATCACTTGAATAGTGTCCTCAGCATACAAGACAAATTACACATTAATGAAGGGCAACAGCTGTTAGAAACTCGATAATCCAACTACTGGTAAATATCTACATCTACAAGAGTACTCTGCAATTCACAATTAACTGCCTGGCAGAGGGTTCTTCGAACCACCTTTAAGCTATTTGGCTATCGCTCCAGTAATGAACAGTGCACCAGAAAAATGAACTCTTAGATCTTTCTGTGCGAGCTCTGATTTCTCTTATTTTATTATGATCGTCATTCCTCCCTATGTAGGTGGGCACCAAAAAATATTTTCACACTCTGAATGGAAGTTGGTGATTGAAATTGATGAGAAGATCCTGCCGCAATGAAAAATTCCTTTCTTTTAATGATTGCCACCCCAATTCACGTACAATATCCATCCCCTCTCTCCACTAATTTGTGATAATACAAAACGAGTTGCCTGTCTTCGAACCTTTTCGATGTCCTCCATCAGTCCTATCTGATGCAGATCCCACACCACACAGGAGTACTCCAGAAGAGGGTGGACAAGCATGGTGTAAGCAGTCTCTTTGTAGACCTGATGCATTTTCCAAGTGTTCTGCCAATAAATTGCAGTCTTTGGTTGGCTTTCACCACAAAATTATCTTTATAATTGTTCCAATTTAAACTGTTCCTAATTTTAGGTATTTAGTTGAATTTACAGTCTTTAGATTTGTGTGTTTTATCCTGTAACCGAAATTTATTGGGTTCCTTTTAGTGCTCATGTGGATGACTTCACATTTTTCATTATTTAAAGTCAATTGCAATTTTTTGCACCATATGAATATCTTTTCTAAACCATATTGCAATTTGCTTTGGTCACCTGATGATTTTATGAGGCAGTAAATGAGAACATTATCTCCAAACAATCTAAGAGGGCTGCTAAAATTTTTCTTCAATTGTTTATGTGGATCAGGAGCAACAGAAGGCCTAAACACTTCCTTGGAGAATGCCAGATATTACTCCTGTTTCACTCAGTGACTTTCTGCCAGTTACTATGAACTGTGATCTTTCTGACAGAAAATCACAAATCTAGTCAAGCAACAGAGACAATACTCCATAGGCAGGCAATTTGATTAGAAATCACTTGTGAGGAATGATGTTAAAAGCCTTCTGGAAATATAAAAATTTGCAATTAATGATATGAATATAATAGAGGGAAACATTCCACGTGGGAAAAATATATCTAAAAACAAAGATGATGTGACTTACCGAACGAAAGTGCTGGCAGGTCGATAGACACACAAACAAACACAAACATACACACAGAATTCAAGTTTTCGCAACAAATGGTTGCTTCATCAGGAAAGAGGGAAGAAGAGGGAAAGACGAAAGGATGTGGGTTTTAAGGGAGAGGGTAAGGAGTCATTACAATCCCGGGAGCAGAAAGACTTACCTTAGGGGGAAAAAAGGACAGGTATACACTCGCACACACACACACACACACACACACACACACACACACACACACACACACACACACACACACACACACACACACACACACACACACACACACACATCCATCCGCACATACACAGACACGAGCAGACAATGTCTGCACTACACCACCAACTGTATTTAATCTGTCTTTTCTGAACATTGTTAGGTCCTTCATGAAAATTTCAGCTTAACTTATTTCTGGCATCAGCCAGATTTCCATACTTATTAGTGATTTGAGCTTCAGTATTTTCTGTAAGCACATGGAGCACTGGTTCTTTTCCAACAGAGCTACAGCAGTTTCGAACTACAATACTGATTTTTGCTAGGTGTACCTTCCTGTGTTTGTCCTGCACCATTTTAGACTGACACCCTTTCTGTAGTTTCTCAAAATCCTCTAACCTAGAAACCCATACAATCCCCGCTACCCACGTAACTGCTTCTCGTGTGTATGGAGACTTGATGTGTTAAGCAGAACTCAGAAAGTCACCACCCTATGGTGCAAGTCAAGGAAGGTGCCACCTACACAGTCACAGAACCATCTGAGTCT
Organism: Schistocerca nitens; assembly: GCF_023898315.1. NCBI lineage: Eukaryota > Metazoa > Arthropoda > Insecta > Orthoptera > Acrididae > Schistocerca > Schistocerca nitens. The sequence goes on from NC_064614.1 coordinate 771,034,245, forward strand.
ATGATTCACGCCCTCCTCTTGGTTTTGCACCAAAGCCCCACAGTTGGTTCTGTTGATGATGCTGCAGATGCTAAGCTCCAAGAATAGCATTCTTTACTACTCCAGCTAGCTCCCCGAAACTAGAGAGAATCTTTTCCAACCCAAAGTGACACACATCATTAGTTCTGATGTGAGCCACCACCTGCAGTTGCTGTGGTCTTCTTGGCATCTAGAAGCAGCCTTTACACATCTGGAATGACTCCTCCTGGTATGTACACAGATTGTACATTGGATTCCTTCCCCTCTTTGGCAGGCATATCCCTAAGGAGACCCTTTATGCCCATAATGTTGGAGCTCCCAACTACTAGTTATCCCACCCTCTGTGAATACTCAGACCTTACAGGCTGAGACGCTTCCTCCTAAAAAGGGCAAGTGATTCCATCTAGCTCAGGGACTTCGTCAGCATGTCCAAAACCTGCTAATCAGATGAACCAGAAGGCCCTCTGATCGGCCTCTGGGAAAGTCTTCTGCTTCCTGCCACACCTTTGAACAATCTGCCACTTGACCATGGCTGAGGGGTCAGCTTCAATGTGGGGAATATCCAGAGCAGTCGCAGTAGTGGACCGACCAGGGGACACGGGGGACATGCTGGATGTTCCACGGGTCTCTTTGCCTGGCCTCCCACAGTGATGCCCCCAACTGGCAACAACAGCCCAAGCTGCATAGCCAAAGTCAACACCACATGGAGCTGTGTGCAAAGGGTCACCAACTCAGCAGGCATATTAAAATAGCAATCACAGTCCCTATCCGTACTAAATATGGCAGAACTATACACTACACAGTTATTAGGACACTGGACTGTGCCTAGCAAGCACACAAACACATAAGAAATAAAAAACTTAGACAACTATTCTTGAGTTTTGTAACTGCAGAGATCTGGCTGTAGTAAACATTGCTACCTCTCATGCAGCTAATGAGAATTTTCAGTTCTTCACTCTAGATAATCAGATAATTTGTAGAATATGTGGTTGATTAGATGTGTTTTTAATTTTCTTTTGAATTTGTTGGGGTCCCTAATTCATTGGAATTTGGTTGTAGACCTTTGTATCAGATGGTAGAATCCTACTCTGATTCTTAGAAGAGGTAGCAAAGACTATATAAAACGTTTTAAGGCTCAATGTTAGGTGTGAATTTTGTGGTTCAACCTGAACTTACTAAAATTATTAGCAACAGATTCCATTAAGGAGTCTTCACATTAAATACACTGGTGTCCAAAATTAAAGTGACAAATGGAAACTTTGCAAGGTTGTGTTTATTTAGTGACAAAACTGTATAAACAGGTGATAGCAAAATAGAAACAGTGTACAGAAAACAAAAAGTAAACATCTCCAACATACAGAACAGTAGACGAAAATGTTCTTTGTTTTTTCCAACTTGACAGATTTGCATTCATATTCTGACAACTGGTTAATATGCTTTCCATGATGTGTGACCACCTCTGGCAACAATAAAGGCCTGACAATGATGGAGCATGCTTGAATATCATGAATGTCATGTTGAGGCAATAACACCCATTCTTCCTGTGGAGCTACTCACAAGTCTTGAAGTCTTGGAGAGTGGTTGGTGGATGTTAACATGATGCAACTCGCTTTCCTAGTGCATCCCAGACAAGTTCCATGAGATTCAAATTGGGAGAGTGGGCATGCCATATCATGCATGCAATATCTTCTGTTTCCAAAAAAACATCAACCACCTGTGCTCTATGAGGCTGAGCATTATCATCCATCAATATGAAGTCTGGGCACACAGTACCATGCAAAAACTATACATTGCATCCCAAGACCTCATCATGGTTGCTGACAGCAAGTAAATCAACATAATCCCAGCCCACACCATTAGCGATCCTCCTTGATATTGGTCTCTTTACACAATGTTCAGGTCTCGAAATCATATTCTACTTTTCCTCCAGATGCTAATCCATTGAGAATCACTCTCCAGACCAAATAGGGACTCATCTGCAAAAAGAACATTGGCCCACTTTTCGACTGTCCCAGGTGGTATTCTGATTCCACTCTAGACATTCCCTCTGTGGAGATGCGTCAGAGGCACACATACAGCAGTTGTCCGACAATAAAGGCCACTCTGTCAAAGATGTCTCTTCACCATTTTCATGGATAGAACATGTGCAGTGGATGCTGCAAGGTCCAATGCCTGGTGCTATGCAGTAATAAGGCAGTACTGTCATGCCTTTACAGCCAAATAATGGTCCTCTCTTTCTGGTATCACATATGGTCGGTCCTGCCCTGGTCTCTATGATACAGTTTCTGTCTCTATAAACTGTCCTCACATCCAAGCAACAACAGAACAATTCACATTAAGCCATTGGGTCACATGAGTTTGCGACTGTCCTGCTTCCTTTCTTCCTATGGGCCTCCACTGCGGAGAGTCTTGTAGGTGTCTTCTCCATGCCATTCTGCAATGTCTGTGACTGTGTACACAGCAATTGTGGATGGGACTACCCAACAAACACTACTCTGTTTAATAGATCCCTTGACTTCATCATTGGTGTGGTCTTCCATCGACCAAAATGCCATCTTCCATGCAGAACACAATCATATGAACATCTGTTGACAGTTTGTATGATTATATCAAGAATTAAACACAGGATGGGGAGCAGTGGTTTGTTGCTTTAATTTTGGACACCACTGTACATTTATCCTCAAGATAACAATATTGTGAAAGGGGCAGAGACTACTCTGTGGGATAGGTCTTGCATCTGGGTCTATGGCAGGGATATCAGCCATGGGACAAGAGATTGGAAGCAGGGGTGGAGTTAGGGTGGACAAGGATGTTGTGTAGGTTGGTTGAATGGTGTAATACCACTGTTGGGTGGCTGGGGATTATAGTGGGATATTTATGATTTAAGGGAACAATGAGAGATTCTCAAAACATTGATGGGAAACTTGATTCAATTGCTCTGGCTATAGGCGGTACTGAGTCACAAGGGATAGGTTACTAGTAGTGGTACAGGATATTCACCAATGGTGGCTTGTGGAGTATGTACGTAGATGTAGATGTAGAAGTAGAGGAAGAAAAGGCACAGAAGATCTGTTTCTGGACAAGGTGGGGGAGGGTAATTTCAGTCTGTGAAGGCTTCAGTGAGACCCATGGCATATTCGGACTGTCACTATGGTGCGGCAATGATGAGTGGCGAGGCTGCATGGAAGGGATGTTTTGGTGTGGAATGGATGACGTCTGCCAAAGTGGAGTTATTATTGGTGGTTAGTATTTGAGTGGGTGGAGGCACTGATATAGCTATCCTTGAGGTGGAGGTGAACATCAAGGAAGGTGGCTAAGGAGGACCATGTGAAGTGAATGGGGTAGAAAGTGTGTAGATTCTGGGGGAATGTTGATAGTGTGGTCCTATGCTCAGTCCAGATCATGAAGATGTCATCAGTGAATCTGAACCAGGTCAGGGGTTTGGGATTCTGAATGGTTAGGAAGGGTTCCTCTAGATGGATCTTGTATAGGTTTGCAAAGGAGTTACAACATATTTATTTATAGACGATACCTTCAATGGAGATATAATTGTGGATGAGGATATAATTGGACAGGGTGACAAGGTAGGAAGTTGCTGGTTTGCAGTCAGTTGGATGTTGGCATGGGTAGTGTTCAATAGTGCCAAGGCAGTGGGTATTGAGGATGTTAGTGTAGAGTGGCATTGGCAGTGGCAAGCAGGCTCCCTGGTGGTAAAGGCACAGGAACTATGCAGAGTTGCTAGAGGAAATAGTTGATGTATTTCATATAATATCTAACTGTCTTCTTTCATTGTGCCTGTCTGCCATTCAACACTTCCTCTTTGTGGTGAGTAACAATCTGTCCTTTTAATATTGTTGTTAATCCATCACAGATTTACCATTATTTGATTTTATTCTGAAGATATATCAGTAAGAGAATAGGGAGTGGAAGTGTGCAAAATTAGTGTCTTTGTATTCAATCCTAATGAGTGTGAGATAATGGGAACAAACAGTCTGAAACTAAAGATCTTGACTGACTGACTGTGGTGTGTTATCTAGCTGTATGTCAAGAATTTTACACACAGTGTTTGATTTTGTCCGTGGCCACAAATGGTGGTTTCTGATAGCAGCAAAATTATTTTGCTTGTTTGAAATTGCATAATATGAGTTTTAAAATTACAATAGATAGAATGACTAGCCACTTTCAGGAGGCAAAATTCTAAATACTGCCAATAGAAAAAAAAACTGTTCTAGCTTTTGGAACTGTTAACTTCTTCCTCAGGGAGATAAGAAGGATATGTTGGAGATGGACAGAAAGAAGACACAGGTCATCCAAACCCCTGGCTGGGAGGGCCTGTGATGTTAGGATGAGGGATGAAAAAGATCTTTCTGAAATATTGTTTTCAGTTTTGTTCCTCAAAATAAAACCTACATCTGAATTTTCTTCCTGCTCTGTTATTCTGATTTTAATTCTCTTTGGTCTTCATTTTTTGATCACACTACTGATAACATCACTACATCTCATTTGATATTATGCAAGTCTCTTCCATCTTCAATAAAGCAATTGATCTTTGATCCTAAAATTCTGCAATTTATTGTCCATAAATAAAAAGCAATAGAAACATTGAGTTTCTAAGGTTCATATTAATGACTGTTACAGCCAAACTTTGTGTTATAAGGTATACGTGCAGAAGTACCTGATCATACCCCACAGCCTAAAACTATTGTTGAATTAGCCAGTCCACTGTTTCTATGTATATGAAGCAATAGCTTTTGTGAGAAAATATCTAGGAACCTCTGATACCCATCAAATGAGCAGTTCTGTGTATGTTGATGGAACCAGAACTTGCCACAACATTCCTGTCTTCTAAAACCAGAATGTCTGCCTGCTAAATAAGTGCCTTCCATAGTGAGTATAATCATACAACAATCTGTTAAACTATCACACTGGAAAATAATGGTAAAATTGTTTAAAAATTAGCTGAATCTATTTCTGGTGGACCAATTTTCCTGTTTTGCAAAAGTATGCTACAGTAAAGGAAGTGGAAACTCACGTAAAATTTTTGTATTTTATATTATGTGGTAATTAATTATCTGTATGCAAATTAGATTGTAATAATGCATAAATGTAAGATAAAACACATATACTATTGATGGATAATTTTACACTGTTGGTCATTAAAACTGCAACACAAGGAATGATAGCAAATGGCAAAATTTTAATTATTGTTGTTGTAAAGTGTATTAGGAGTATATGATTAAATTTGTCAGTGATTTGGGGATATAATGATGAAAAAGTTAGTACACAGAGCTACCATCACTGTCAGCAACAACAGCCACTCACTTGAATGGAGCTTGGATGACAGATCTGGGTATGTCATTGTTCCTTCACATATGTGCTAGAGTTCAGCAGTCACTGTGGCTGGCGAGTGGTACCATGCCAGTCTCTTGGTAATCAGTGATCAGATATTTTCTGTGCATGAGAGAGTCCTTAGCTAAGTGTAACAGAGGTGGTCATGTCATTTACCCACGAGCATCCAATATCATTCCACCTGGTGCTGAGCCGGGTAAGTTCATTGTGACAGTATATGCAGAACTGGAACTCATCTTAAAAGACAATTTGATATCTTTTCTGTGTCCAGTTTGTCATTGAACAAAGTGCTCTCAGTGCATCTCTTTCTGTGCTGCTGTCTCAAGAAAAGGTGCAACAATGGTCACCAGGCTGACAGTCCTTGGTGGTCCAAACGTCATCCTTGGAGCTTGGATTTTTGCATATTTGCATGACAATACATATAAATGCATATACTGGGCGTAAGTGCAGATATTTTTGTATGTGGTACCTTAATATGTACACACATCAATGTGTTGGTTGATTTTTTTTCTCTGCATTAATCAGTCTTACCACAAACACATCACAGACTTTACAACCTGATGTTTTCTGTACAGTTGAACTGCACCACTAAATGGATTACACTTGTCAGTATAGACTGTTTTGTGTCCAAGCATGCACACTTCAACACATGACCTGCTGTCCAGGGAGAAATAAGCATTAATGGCTTGCCCCTGCCATACTTACTTGGAGGCACTACCTAATCTAAAAATGTACAACTTGTAGTAACTATAATTATTAGTCTGCAAATGGCGTAAATACTGATGTAATGTTGTTCAATACATTGTCCTCAGTCACCAGCAGAAGTACCTGCACTTATACCCTCCACACCATGTGTAAAAAGTTAGTGCCTATTTAACTAATTTCTACATATTTATACACTTATTTCACTTTTTCAACAATGATTCTTGAAATGCAAACTTTTCATTGTGATGCTTTAAGAAGAAAAGAAAGACCCTAGTATTTTCTGTTATATTGTTCTGTCTGTGTAGAAGGACTGTTATCTATGATGTTTTTAAATTCATAAAAAGGTGCTGAAATCAGGCGACGTATCTTTTAAAGTTCAGTGTAGTTGTTGCATCATAAAACTCTAGATGGTTTGTATTTTACAAACTAAGTTGTCTGCCAGAATGATATCATTTCCAAGAATTAAAAAGTGACATTTTCATTTAACTTCTAAATTTATGCATAGTATGCTGTTACTCATGATTTCTGAAGTGCAAGCAGGAGGAAACAGAATATTACAGTGCCGAAGGAGAAGAGGACTAAAACTTATTTGCTTTGATAGTGGAATGATGAAAATCCAACTCTACCTACAGATGGAAATTTAGTACTGTGACAAATATGTGAAAAACACATAAGTTTTATTTTTGTGTTTTCAGAAAATTTTAAAAATCAATGCAATTTTGGTGTTAGTGGTTGTTGTTTTTATTTAACTAAAATAAACTCACATTATTTTTATACTATTGTTGTAGGTGCCCTGTGACAAAAAAAATTCCAGTACACAACATTTATGTATAGTTGCTCAAAGAACTGTTGTTAGTAAAAGTACCTCAAAAATCCAAATAACTTTACCAGCAGCATTTTCTGCAAACAGAAATGGAAGTGATGACAATGATAAGTTTTATCTGCAAAGCATTAGTTTCAGCCAACTTCCCTTTGAATAAGTCAAGTAATGTAGAATTTTGAACATTCTTGGAAAAACAATCCTATAACACAAAAAGTTTCTCATGAATCAACAATAAGGATAACTACCTTGGCAAAGTTTACAAAGAGGTAAGTTTAAAAATTTATTTAATGAAATTAGTTTGTGTGTTAACTACCCCACACCTTCAATATTTTGAGCTTTTTAAAAACATATCAGTTATATTCAACAATATTAGATAAGGCAAGCTGCTACTCACCATATAGCGGAGATGCTGAGTTGCGATAGGCACAACAAAAAGATTCACACAATTATAGCTTTTGGCCACACTGCAGTGTGGTTTCAGTTGTCTGAGACTTTAGACATGTGTACGAGTTGTGTTTGTGTGAGCGTGTGTGTGCACATGTGTGTCTATTGTTACAAAGGCCTTGATGGCTGAAAGCTATAATTGTGTGAATCTTTTTGTTGTGCCTATCGCAACTCAGCATCTCCGCTATATGGTGAGTAGCAACTTTCCTTCTGTAATAGTATTACATTCCATCCTGGATTTTCCCTTGTTTCATGTCAGTTATATACATTATACAAAAACATTTTAAAATGGAAACATAAAACTATATTTATTAGAATTTTTTTGAAGCCCCCACCCCCCAAAAAAGAGGCCCATTTACTCACCTGATGTTTGCTAATTTTCAATAAAATATTTTTTTCAGGTAATATAAGAAATAACAGAAGATATCGGTGACTCAAACTTGTGATGATCTGTAGATAAACCAACCAACCAACCCATGTGGGAGATTTATTGCCAACGTTGTTTTGGAGAAAAAGATGGAATCTGAACCAGGAACACCACATCTCATTGTTTCCATTGTTCTGGAAGAAACAAATTGTTCAACAGTTGTTAGGATTGCTCATGATGCATTACATATTTCATCTCCTGTGTGTTATAAAAAAATTATAATAATACATATGAATGAAAAAAAAAATTTTGAAGTATATTATAATTGCATTATTAGAACTGTTGTGCTTGTATGATTTTTGGCTAATCGGGCTTCCTCTCTTACATTTTAAGTGTAGATGCAGTCCGCAGCTCATGGTCTGGTGGTAGCATTCTCGCTTCCAGTGCACAGAGACCTGGGTTCGATTTCGGAGGGGGGGGGGGGGATATTTTCTCTGCCTCGAGATGACTGGGTGTTGTGTGTCCATCATCATTGACTCGCAAGTCGCTGAAGTGGCGTCAACTAAAAAGGACTTGCAATACGGTGGCCGAACGCCCCCACATGGGGCCTCCTGGCCAACAATGCCATACGATCATTTCATTTCATTTCGGTGTAGATGCAGGCAGCAGACTTCAAGAACACCAGTGCATGTAAAAAAAAGAAAATCCTTCTTACTTGGTTCTACTCCACTTCAATAAAAAGTACTTAATACTGATATCAAATCTTCTCTTATTTCGAAACAAGTATGATACAGAAAACTCGTAGCCTGTCATACTCCGAGCCACACTTCTTAACAGAAACTTCTACATTCATAAGAGTGAGAAACAAAATCATGTACAAAAAAAAAATGGATGATGTTTTTTTCATTTGTCTGTGCTTTACCGTGCATTCATAATTAACAACCTTGCAATGCTTATGGTCAATTGGTGTTTCATTTTTTTTTTTTTTAATAAATTTGAACTTTATGATATCCTGGTGATCTTTCACCATGTATCTACACAATTGCTCCTACACTGTATGTTGACATGGTACGGAGACGTACAGTGTTTTTTTTATATATATACCTATTTACATTTGCCGATAGGGGTTGATGCCCTTTATTTGTTGGCTTCTCATTTATTTAATGGAATGGATATGCCAGCTTATCCTATGAATGTTAAAGTTCTACAAGAAATTGAAGGATTATATACATAATATGATAGTCCATTACATATTTGAATTTAATGCATTGACAATAATGTTCATTTTGCTTCAGACTCACTGCCAGGTTTTGTGCTTGCGCACTGGCAGATTTGGCAGCTAAGAACTAGTCACTAGTGCTCAACATGTCAGCTACTACTGTTGCATGTGTGTGCACTCATTTTCTTAGTATTGATTTGAATGTCACACTTTGACCTGAGTCTCACATATTGAAGAATTGCTGTGGCGTTTTTCTTCATTCGGTGAGAAATTGGTGTGTGTTTATTGTTAAAAAAACCAATGCTGTGGCAGAAGATCCCCATTTTTATGGCCCGGGTGTCATTATTACCCATTGTACTGGCATTTCCAGCAGGAAGAACCCTTACCAACAACATCTGTTGACGAGGTAGGTACTGGCTCGAACAACTATAGTTCACTTATTAATGTATCAATCATTGTGAGCCATGATACTCAGAAATTATTTCGTTGCACAAACATGTTAATGTCACCACACTTGACCATCCACTTGTTGAAAGACACATATAGCTGTCCAAACCATTGTATAAATTGCTTGTCTTGAAAGTTCGTTTCTTCACTGGAGTTTTACTTCCAATGCAAATTCATACAAGAATAGAGCTACAACAATATACAGGGTGAGCACAAAGTCTTGCCTTGATTATATATAAAAATTTATAACAGAATAACTGTTTGACATAATAAGTTACATTTGATACCGTTACATAGGTTAGTGTTACTAGCTGTTGTGACCAATAGATGGCACTAGTGCTCCACAAGACTGACGTGGTCTGTTAGATCATGTTAATTGCTGGCAAAATGACATCAAAGCAGGAGAAAGTGCAATGTGTGCTTTGATTTCACAAAATGAAATCACCCATCAGTGTTCAGCATACATTTCTGGCTGCTTATAGACACAGCTCTCCAGATGTTAAATCAATAAAGTGATGGTATGCAAAGTTTAACGAAACAGGCAGCATTGAAGATCATCCTTGAAGTGGCAGAGTGAGTGATGCAACTGTTGATCATATTCAGCAGTCATTTCAACGGAGTCCATCTAAATCAACTCGTCAAGCATCACATGATCTTCAAATACCGCAAGCAAGTGTGGTGAAGATTCTTCATGAAAGGCTTAAGTTGCATAGTTACAAAGTGCAAATCACGCAGGCCTTGCAACCAAATGATTTGCTGACTCGTGCTGAATTTGCAACTGGGATTGTCAGCAGGATTGATGTGCTAACGATTACTTAAATCACATATGCTTTACTGATGAAATTAAATGAAATGAAATGATCGTATGGCATTGTTGGCCGGGAGGCTCCATGTGGGGAAGTTCGGCCGCCGTATTGCAAGTCCTTTTTAGTTGACGCCTCTTCGGCGACTTGCGAGTCAATGATGATGAAATGATGATGATGAACACACAACACCCAGTCATCACAAGGCAGAGAAAATGCCCAACCCCACTGGGAATCGAACCCAGGACCCCCTGCGCGGGAAGCGAGAATGCTACCGCAAGACCATGAGCAGCGGACTTTACCGATGAATCCACCTTTCATGTCAGTGGAGTGGTAAATAGGCACAATGATCATATATGGGGTTCAGGCTCTCCACATGCTACAGTGCAGTTACAGCGAGACAGTGAAAAAGTGAATGTTTCATGCGGCCTCATGCATAACAAGGTTTCTGGACTGTTTTTCCTTGCGGAAAAATCCATTAGCACTAACATTTACTTAGACATTTTGCAACAGTTCATTGCCCCACAGTTAGAAGAATATCAACCATGGATACTTTTCCAGCAAGATGGATCACCCCCCCCTCCTGCCCCCCTGCCCCTCTCTGCTTGGCTTTGATAATGTGTGATTTCTTGAATGAAACATTTCCGGATCAGTGGATTGGAAGGAACGGTCCAACACACTGGCCACCCTGCTCTCCACGTTACGCCCCTTGACTTTTTTTTCTGGGGCTATATCAAGGACAGAGTCTTCGTCACACCAGTTGCTGATGCCAACTGAAGGCTGGGATAGAAGCTGCTGTGGGTACTGTGACAGAACATATGTTACAAAACACAAAACACCTGGCGTGAACTGGAATACTGCCTCAACATTCTCCGAACTACCAAGGGAGCACACATTGAGGTTTACTAACGTAAGTGGTCTTAAGAAAAACTAGTAACACTAACCTATGTAATGGCATCAAATGTAAATTATTATGAATACTACGAACACAAATTTCTTAATTTTAAAATGTTATAAAATTTTCATTACTAAAGTTTGTTTGTTAGTTTTAACTTATCCTCATTCACATCACATATACAAATTTATCACATACACATTATTATGATACAGTACAAGCGTATGATACATTTATGCTTCATTCTATAGATATGCTTATACCACTTACAAGATCTCATTTCTTCCTTAGATAGAGGGGGGAGAAAAACCTTGGAAATAGATTTAAAATATTATGCATTGCTGGCCTAACTGTGCTTGGCACTACCTCCTTTGTTTGGAAGGGAAGGAAGGAAATACTCATCTACTGGTTCAAGGATTTATGAGGAAATGTTACTCGTACAGTCATGGACTAGTTGCCAAGGAACTTTTGTTTCATGGAAATAATGTTTACTGACTAATCATTCACACAGTATCATGTTGTCTCTTCATGTGCTAGTGCTGTTTATTTCAGTTCACATGTAGCTTAATGTGAAACATGAAGAAGTTTTGACCATCGTAGACTTATCTTTCTCAAATACAGGGAAATGTCATTATTCAAGCTTTCATGTGACATGGTAAAAATTAATTGGTTTTTGTAAAATCACATGCGTAAATGTTTATGCGTACTCTGCAGTGAATAAGTACTGATAAATGTCATGGAGATATACTGTAACGATGTATATTTTTATTTTTCATTGCCTTATGAACTTTGTATAATTATCCTTATAACTAAATTGTTTACTCGAGGTACAGCCCGTTTCTTTATTTGGTACCTGCTGCTCCCAGTGTAATTCTCTTCTTCTGTGTCATGATGGTGCACTGGTCACTGAAAGAAAAAAACTTAAAACTAATTGCTCGGTGGTTGCTGATACATTTGGTCATTACATCCGTCCGGAGATATTTCCATACTTTGTTTAAATTCATAGACATTCATTTATTCTGTTACCCTTTATGATTATTTACCCTCGGAAGAAAATTAATTAAATCTCTGCATACATATATCAATAGATTCCTTAGTTCTTAGTCAGTAGATGAAATTGCTTAGTATTTCCATTTACTTTGTACTTAAGTTAAGTACTTGTACATTGCATTCCTATTTGGTTGCGCCTTCTGCCAGACTGTCGTGCATGGACACAGGTCAATACCTCCTCACGTACTACTGACAATGGCACATATTGTTGAGCACGGACAGATGAGCCATAAGCTAATTTTGTTTATACTTTCACTTCGCATGAAGCAGTATATTACTTCTTATTGCTGTTAATTTTATGCCTACGTGTGCAAATCAAAAGAACTACTTATGTCTATACACATTACTTTATCTTAGAATACACTCCAGAAGAAAAATTATACTTTGAGGTATGTACACTATGTACAATTATCTTGTGATGGAAAGAAAAATTGCTACCTAGCTTCATCATTCTATGAAAACTTTTATATCTTTGTGAGGGTGGAGACCCTTGCCTGTCCCTGTTTTCTCATAGACTAATCTGTATGTTCTAGGATATGGTATTCTGGAAATTACATATGGTCCTGAATAGAGTAATTGCCACTTCTTATCCAGTTTGCCAAATTTTGTCAATTTAGGGTGCGTCCTTAAGAGGATTTGTTGCCTTTCAAATAATTATATAACATGTTTCAGTTTCTTATTGTAAATCTTCTTTCTATACTCAGCCCTGTTTTCTAGTGTAACCATTGCTTGTTTGATTTTGTCTTGTAGTGTCATTTCTGTAGTGGGTACCTTTGGTATGGGCGACTCCCACTCATTAATTTTCTTTGTACGGAACATCAGTTTGTTAGGTGTGAAACCTGTTGAAGAATGTGCAAGGTTATTGACAAGTTGCATGAAAGGAGTTATGTATTGGGTGTGTTTGTGAGGGGTGTATGTCATAATAAACCAGTTACATTCTCTAAAGACTTGTTATACTGGGCTTGCTTCTGGGTGAATAAAGCTTACTGATATGTGCTTTATGTCCTGTGAGGTGATAAATTATTTCCACTTTTGCCCAATGAAATATGAAGCATTACATTATCAGTTAGTAGTACCTTTGGTTTACCTACTCTTCTCAAATAGTCTTCCTGAATTTTTTTTCTGATATTTGTGGCTGTTGCATTTTTAATGGCATACATTTTGATATGTTTCAAGGAACTATCGTATAGTGCCACAATGTATCTTACTCCTCCTTTACTTCTTGGATATGGACCAACTATGTCCAGAGATATTATATCTAGAGGGTTTTTTGTGGGTATTGGGTGTAGCTCAGTATATTTTGACACATTGGACTGTTTTGATTTTTGACATATTGCACATTTTCTTAATACCTGTAGGACTCACCTTCTCAAATTTGAAAAAATAACAAAGTGTTGCAATTTTTCAGTGCATTTGCCTACTCCATAATGTCCCCATACTTCATGTGTGTGCCTTATAAATTCGTCGATATTATCTTCAGGAATACACACACACATACACACACCATTGATCAGATTCTTCATGTTTCCTATGAAACAAAATGCCCTTGTACTCCTGATACCATTTACTTACCTTTCCACCTTCATCCTGCTTAAAGTTTTGCATGACTTTACTCCAGTGGTGATCTTTCTGTTGTATAATTTTCATTTGCTTACAAAACGTATGGTAATCACACTATTGCATTGTATCTTGCATTAATAACGTTTTGATTACTGCTTCCTGCTCGTGTTAATTCACCAAATTCCTCTAAACTTTGTGGTAACCTGGACAAGGCATCTGCAATAACATTCTGACTTCCTTTAATATAAATGATCTCGAAAGTGCATTCTTGTAAATATAGAAACCACCTAGCTAATCTACGGTGCAATAGTTTACATGTTGAAATAAATGACAGTGACTGATGGTCACAGTAAACTTTGATATTCTTACTCCACAAAAAATATTCAAACTTTTTAAATGCCCATGTTACAGCTAAACTTTCCAATTCTGACACAGAGTAGTATCTTTCTGCTTCTGATAATGTATGACTAGCAAAACTGATGTCCTTGGGTACTTCTTTACCTTCTTATTCATCTCGCATCTGGAACGAGCATGCCTCCAGCCCTTAAGATGAGGCATCTGTGCATAGACAAAGATCTTGAGAATATCAGGGTGGCGAAGAATGTTTGCATTAACTAATGCCTGCTTAATGTTATTAAAGGCCTCCTGCTCCTGACACTTATTCCATAACCAAGGTCTATTTTCTTTGTAACAAGTTGAGCAATGCATCATTGTTCATTAATTGTTGTGGTAGGAATGTACAAAAAAAGATGCTAATCCTAAAAAGTCTTTTAGTTGTTTTTTATGCCTTGGAGCTGGACAATTGCATATGGCATCAAGTTTTTTTGGTTCAGGTAATATACCTTGTTCTGACACAACATGTCCTAAAAATTTGAATGGCTCCGAACCAAGACTAGACTTTTTTAAATTGGCTGTTAATCCATGATTTGCATATCATTGAAGCACCTGTTCAATCAGTCTGATATGTTCTAACCAAGTGGGTGTGGCTATTAGCTTGTCATCTACATTAACAGTGACTTTGCTAAGGATTTCTGGTCCTAAGACCTTGTCCAACACTGATATATTAACCTGCACTAATGTTCAGTCTGAAAGGTAGAACATGGAATCGATAACTTCTGACACCACAAACAAATGCTGTATATTTTTGACTTTCTTTGTGCAGTATTATTTGCCAGTAGGAGACCATGAGATCAAGTATACTTAAATTTTTGTATTGTAAAACTTTTGAAGCTGTTCATCCAAGTTGTCTTGTCTTATGCAAACTGGTACTAAAATCTTATTGATACCTTTAGCATCGAGAACTAATCTTACAGACCCGTCTTGTTTACTTATTGGTAATACAGGACTACAATAGGGTGAAAATGAAGGTTGTATAATTCCCCATCGAATCATATGATTGATCTCTTCCCTTACTGCCTCTCATTTTGCCCATGGAATAGGTTATGACATTACACAAAATGTTTCATGTGGATAGACTTCAAATTTATATCCGTAGTCTTTGATTACTCCTGGCTCCTTACAGAAAACATTTGCATGCTTAAAGAACAAGTTAGAAAGTTCTTGTCTTTGTATATCATTTAGTATCTGTGATTCACTTAGTTTCTGCTCTACCATTTCATAATTAACCTCATTGTTTGCGTTTTGTTCAGTATCAAATTTGTTTGTGAAATATACAGCTGGAAAGGAATATTATACTATTACATTTGACTCTGGTTTGTTTTTGTTACTTTCATCAGGTGTTTTGACTAAATAATAGAAAAAATCTGATCCTTTAATGAAAAGTGGGATTTACTATTTACCTATGTCAATCTGTGTTTTTTACGTTCTAAACGTTTCCATGCCAATAAGACTGACTATAAGTTTGTCAAATAAGGAGATTGCACTTCACTGTAAAATGTTCAATTTGTAATGGAATAAATGCCTGATGTTTAACCAGTTTGGTCTTACTGCCTGTAGCAGTCTGCACCTTGCAATTTTGGACAGGAAATGCTGGTAATTTGCCTCTCTTCGTCAGTTCACAGAAAAAATGCATTTGACATTAGGTTGGTATTGAACCTGTATCTAAAATTAACTGTGTGTCAATATTAAATATTGATTGCTTGTATTTGTTCCTCCCAAATATTATTTGTTGTATCTTACTCACGCTGATACAGATCATCCTTGATGTCACTTTGTTTGTCAAATCTTATGAAACATGTTTGTAGTTTTTCTTTGCCCCCACTCCAAGAGGGGTCAATAGCCTGGGGCCTAACTGCAAATGGTTGGTTTTTTCCAATGGCGTAGTGTGACTTAATTCATTACCTGGAGCAGTTTCAGTTAGATGCACTGTGTGGGTCCTTCACCAATTTGTGTTGTTAGGTGCTGTGCCGTTATTTTGCTGCCCAAAGGTTGGCTGTGGTACAGCGTAAGGCATGGCGTTATTTCCACGCGACGGCCACTGATGCGGTTGACTGTTTCTGTTTCTGTTTATGTTCGGCATAGGGCCTAGTGATGGTGGACTGTAATTCACTCGTGTGTTGAAAATACTCCTGTTGTTTTGAAAAATTCTTTTAAACAGTTTGTTTTTTCCATTCCTGTTACCATACTCGTTACCTCTGGGTAAGTGACTTTGCTGGGTGTGTACCATCCTTGCTGTGTGCTTAGATCATGTTTTACTGACTGATTTACATAACTATGTGGGGTGTTGTGCCTGATTTTCTGATGCTCTATTGGGTACAGGCCTTCCCTCATGAATCAAGCACTGACACAAAATATTCAGTGCCATGCTCTCGTGTTGTGACTAATTTTTCTCTAATGTGTGATGGTAAATGACTTTTCAAAATTTTTAACACGTCGACCTGTGATATTGGGTGCATTCAGCAGTGTGTCATGTTCAGGTATTTTTCAAAGTATCCATGTAGACTACCGTATTTGCCACTGAATTGTGTGAGGTCAAAAACCTCACGTCTGAGTCATTCTTGCACTGCCTCAGACCATTATTTGTTGAGGAAACCTTGTTCAAATTGGATATAAGTGGTGAAACATTCGGTCACTTCAGTGCCCATAAAAGAATGTCACCTTGCATATATCCCATGACAAATCTGATTTTCTGTGCTTCCATCCAGTTGTGTGGAAATACATGATGAAAAGCACTGATAAATACTACCAGATTCATTCTTTTACCTTGGTAGTGACTGTAGGAAACTGTTGGTGTCTCAGTAAACCTTCGTCTGCAAAAATAGTTGATAGACATGTGGCATTTTTGGTCATATTTATGTTGTATTGTAGTTACCTGTAATTCCGGTTGGTAATTGTTCAGGTATCGGAGTTATGTGTATGTTTACATTTTGCACTCTACAACTGTCACTGGTGCCTGCTGTGGGACTCATGACAATTTGTGTATAAATACTGACAGGTTATGGTTTGTTCACTGTAGCCTGTGTAGTATTTACTTGCATACTTCGAGATCCAGTAATATTTTCTTTTAAAATATTGCGGATCCTATTTTCCGCAGCTTGTAGGTTAATGTTTACCTTGTTCACTATTTCATTTTCTTTTTTCTGAATAGCCTCTTCTACTACATCTGTGTAGACCTTACAACCTGTTAGTAACTTCTCTGCAATGGTACTACCCTTATCTGACATACCCGTTTCAGCTTGACTATTGATATCATTCAGATTTTCATTGGTCTTTTCTCTCTCCTTCTTAGCACACGCTGAGTCAACTTCTAATGTTGCTACCCTTAAAGTAAGCTCTTTTACAGCTAGAGGTACACCTTCATAGTCTTTATTTAGTTTCTTAATGACAGTGGTTACCTTTTACTGTCAAAACCATCTGGTTTTGTGTGGCTTCAATATTTGTGTTTGCGTCTGCGATTTTCTTTATCTGTTGCTCTACTAGATCGTTATGGTTTTTAAAAGAATCTATCTTCTGTTTCAGCTCTGTTATGTTATTGTTAACTTCAGAAAGTACTTCATGCTGTTCTTGTTTTTTCATATCATTCAATTTTTTGTCAATTTCAGTCCAAAAATTTTTGGCTAAGTCCTCAAACTTCTGTGAGACCGTGTGTTGCAAATCCTTGAATACCTGTTTTTGTTTCATGGTATTTAGATCTTGTGTGACAATTTTCAGATTGTGTGTCAAATTATCAATTTTGGTATTCTTATCTTGTTTTATATCACTGAAATTGGTGTTCATATTGTGTTTCATATCATCAAATTTCATGTTTATGTTAGATAATAACTGCCATAGCAGTGCTTCAGTTGTACTATTGGGGTTGCTGCCAGCTGTACTTTCCAAGTTAATGTTTGTGCTGTGACCAACTGGTGTTTGTAATGTGTTGTCAAGATTCATATTGGAATTGCTCTCCAATGTTTAATTCATGAATGGTATGTTGCTTTGGGAGATGCATGACATTGTCTCATCAAACATTGGGTCATCAAAGTTATTCTGCCGTGGAACATTGCTATCATTTGTCATACCTGCGACACTCATCTCTGACCCACTTAAACCTTCTGCAGTGGGCATGCACGTTACCTGAACTTCAATTGTCTGATCGCACAATTCTACATCATCTTGGCTGAATGTGTTTTCACTATTGTTACCAACATTTAACAAAAATATTAAAATTTCATATGCTAATAATTACACTTGATAATTTTAATTAATGTGATGTCAAAGCCATTTTTACATCTGTTATGATATGCAATCTATTGTATTGCAGTTCTTTATGTTTTACTGACAATGTGTATGACACTGAAATATTCCTGTAAATTTTTCACAATAAAATTCAAGGAAGGGAATAATGAGCAAAAGGCTTCTATCTACATCAAAAGAGGCATTAACAAGTGTAACCATGCAAGCAACTTGCGTAGCTGTCCTACCTTTGCTGCGCTGAACAAAATAGCTTACTATGGAAAATTTTACGTAACCTGTTTCCAATTCTTATTCCTTTCCACTCGGGTCACCAGTTGTGTTATAATAATAATAATACATATGAATGGAAAAAATTAATTTTGAAGTATACTACAGTTGCATTATTAGAAGTGTTGTGCTTATACGATTATGGGCTAATTGGACTTCCTCTCTTACATTTTAATTGTAGATGCAGGCAGCAGACTTCAAGGACACCAGTGCATGTCCATAATAAGAAAATCCTCCTTACTAGGTTCCACTTCACTTCAATAAAAAGTACTTAATACCAATACCAAATCTTCTCTATTTGGAAACAAATATGATACAGAACACTCATAGCCCGTCATACTCCTAGCCACACTTCTTAACAGAAACTTCTACACACATGAGAGTGAGAAACAAAATCATGTACAAAGAAAAAATGAATGATGTTTTTTTTCATTTGTCAGCGCATTCATAACTAACTTCTTTGCCAATACTTATGGTCAATTGGTGTTTCCTCTTTTGTTTTTAATACATTTTAACTTTACGATATCATGGAGGTCTTTCACCATATACCTATACACCTGCTAAAGAAAACAGGGAAAAACTCTTGATGAAAATTATTGATGCAGCAGCATATGTGATTAAGGTTGCTGAGGTTTACAGGTATTTTATCCCAAAGCAGTTCATATGATTTGTGTAACATGTGCTCTTTACTGGTTGTCTGAGGGAATTAAGAGTGAATTTGCTATTTTGTCTAAAACTGACATGGTGAGACCGTGGCTGTGTACAATTAATGCAGGTTGATTCGTACAAAGAAGAAGGGCACCAACACACCAAGAATATTTCGCTACAGTGGAAGAATAAAATCGAAAATTATGTAAGAACAGCCGTCTGATGATGAACTTATCAGTTTGAAACCGGTTATGATGCTTTTTACTTAAATAAATAGCAATATAATAGTGGCTGGTTGCTGTCTTCTTCTTTGTAAGAATCAACCTACATTAATTTAGAGTTAATTTTCCAGAAGTTAACGGCTTAGTTGCCTCTGTGAAGAAAGTCTTCATGAAGGTGCTGTCAGGAGTGGAATTATTTATGGACTTGATGCAAGATAATGATTTACTCCCAGAGCCAATCCTCGAGAGATGTAGAACATGGATTGGAGCAGCTCTACATTACAGCAGTGATTTAGATGATACAAAAAAGGTGCTAGACATGATGAACAAAAATGAAACAGCAAGTAAACCTGCTGCAGTTAGTGCTAGCAATTAGAAGAGTCCCCAGAGTAAATGAGTGTTTATAAAGACCTATTTTAGTAACTCTCAGCTCAGCTGCAATTGTATGTTTGGAAGAGAAAGGAATGCCTCTGCCTCCTGCCCTACAGGAATATGGAACAGTTGTTGCCAGAGACATCCCAGGAGAAATAGGAAAGTGACTTCATAACAAACTCAAGAAAACTGTAGCAAGGAATCAAAGTTTAATGTTATTTTGTGATGTGATTAAGGTGCTGCTGAGAGATTGAAAAACAACTTAATGGTTATTCTGAAACTGACATAGCCTCTTTGTGGCACTGATCTGTGGCTTCATGTGAAGTAAAGAGTTCTTTCTCTTCATATAGGAACATTTTAAGTGATAGAAGGAGATCCAGTCATGTTTTCTGATTCAAAGTGCATGATGTGGCTGCACAATCACGCATGGCTGAGTGAACAATATGTATGTCCTCTCAGCCATTTCAGGCTGTTGAGATCCTGCATGGCATTGGAGTATGGCCCACCTTAACCTGTTGACTCCATATTTTCAAGATAATCCTGGGATAATGGAATGATAAACTGCCATTCTAATAGGCAAGGGATAACACAACTTTTTACAAAAAACCCATATTCGAATGTGATTTCTGAATGAGTAACCTTTCATTACACACAGAATGTAGATTGCGATACTTTTACTTACTTAGTGCAATTGTACTGAAAGGCTAATCATTTGCATGTACTGACATGTAGTACACTTCGTGGTAATTCGATGCTTGTTGCACACTTCTTTTACAGTGTTCAGTTTTAATGCCCAGCAGTGTATCGCGTTTGAATTACTGTATGTATGCATACATGTATATGTTACAGGATCAATTATAAATAAAAACTAAAGCAAACAATATACCATCAAAGAGAGTAAATGGAATTTCTGATGACTTTAATGTAAACCTTGTTGCGTGCAGTCATCTCTAATGGTGGGATGTTAAACTCTAAATTTTGTTCCATTTCCTTTTTTCTCTTCTCTTCTCTTCTCTTCTCTTCTCTTCTCTTCTCTTCTCTTCTCTTCTCTTCTCTTCTCTTCTCTTCTCTTCTCTTCTCTTCTCTTCTCTTCTCTTCTCTTCTCTTCTCTTCTCTTCTCTTCTCTTCTCTTCTCTTCTCTTCTCTTCTCTTCTCTTCTCTTCTCTTCTCTTCTCTTCTCTTCTCTTCTCTTCTCTTCTCTTCTCTTCTCTTCTCTTCTCTTCTCTTCTCTTCTCTTCTCTTCTCTTCTCTCTCTTCTCTTCTCTTCTCTTCTCTTCTCTTCTCTTCTCTTCTCTTCTCTTCTCTTCTCTTCTCTTCTCTTCTCTTCTCTTCTCTTCTCTTCTCTTCTCTTCTCTTCTCTTCTCTTCTCTTCTCTTCTCTTCTCTTCTCTTCTCTTCTCTTCTCTTCTCTTCTTTCTTCTCTTCTCTTCTCTTCTCTTCTCTTCTCTTCTCTTCTCTTCTCTTCTCTTCTCTTCTCTTCTCTTCTCTTCTCTTCTCAAAAAATTGTTTACATTGGTTTTAGTTTCACCATATTTCTGTTTATAATATAAAACAACATCAACAGGTACTTTGATGATACCCCTGGCCCACGCCCTGAATCTTACCGTGAAGATATCCACTCGGGACAGTCCTTTCATACTGAACAAGAAAAAATGTCATTTTATTCAGAGATCAAGGCAGCAGCTGAATCTGGTCTTGATTTTACTAGCCGTTGGTTTATCAAGCAAGGTGCCAACAAAGGTGTGCTGACGGATACAAAGACACGCTATATAATTCCTGTTGACTTGAATGCCATAATGTATTGGAATGCATTCATACTTTCACGATTCAGCAAGGAAATGGGATTGATTAAGAAAGCAAGTTACTACTCTAACATGGCACGTGACTGGCTTGAAGCAGTGGACAAGGTAACCACATTTCTTCCAATAGAGATTAAATGAAAATTAGTTTACAGAATGTCATACAAATGGCTTCCAGTAATAAGTCTGTAAAGTAGTTTAATTACTACATCAGATCTGCAGTTTGGAAAAGTGTGAGAGAAATAATGTCAGATCAGTGCTTCTTGTTGGGGTGTAATACACGCGTCGATAGCTCAGTTGGTATGATCATTGCCCGTAAAATACAAATTCCTGGCTTTGAGTCCTGCTGTGGCACATAATTTTAATCAGTCAACAGTGTCATAACTGCCACAGTTGTATTTTTCAGTTACTTTGAGCAACGACTTAACAAGTGCTTCGTGTCTGAAGTCTCAGCAACCTGTGAAGTCTTGTCACCTATCGCTATTATTTACATTTACTGGTGTTTGCTGAGCCCTGTCTTTTACAGGAGCATTACCAGCACTGATGATGTGCCACATCACTTAGTAAATCACAAATCAAGTAGTTAAGATGGCTTGTGAGACCTTAATGAATTATGTACCTGTTATTCAATCCTTTTTTATTATGTTTACATTCCAGTTTTGATGTCCCAGAAACTAGGACCCAGACTTCAGCATTGGTCTTGTCAAATTTTATTTCACAATTATATATATCAGCCACAGCTGATTTACTAGAGTTTCTCAGTAGACTAAGCTGTTGGAGCTCATTAGCACTTCCCTTGTCTGTAATAATAGCCTACACATGTAACATCTCATACTATCATGGAATGTGATAAATACAGAGTTTTGTGAAACCTAAATATCTATGTCATTCTAGATTTGACTCAAAAACACTTAAAAAAATTAGATACATCTATTTTTCTTCTTTCTATTAGTTCAGAAAAGAATTATACCTAAAGTAATCACTATTACTTGCAGAAAATGTCAACTGGAGCTTGTCTGCTTTTGGATTTTGCTCACTGTGAAACAAGAAAAACTTTATTGAATAGTAACAGCACGTAATTTTTCTTTTTCAGTGAGATGGTTTAAGCAGGTATTGTGGTAAAAAATAACAACAATTGGTGAAGGTCACGAAAAAAGATCCGAAGGTTGGACACTTGCCCTATGCCAGCACAACTGCTAAAATAATCAGTACTACCAGAGAAAATTTGTATCATGCTTAGGAATAGAAACAGCATATCTGCTTCATCATATTGAAGTCAATCTAGTTTTTACAAAACCTGTCTTGTGGTTGTTTACATGTTGTGTATGAATCAGATTATTGACATCAATGAAAATCAACTACACACTCACTTGAATCAGATAAAAAAATATGAAATGAAGTATGAAAAGACCAATATTGCTATAACTGTCTGCATACCAATAACTACAAAGGTTATTAAAATCAGTACTTTAAGAAACATTTTAAATAGGAATTGGATCTTCAGTTTAGATATGAGATGTGGTCTGCCACTTTTTTCATTGACATGTTCTTCAATTCTTGCATCCACCAGAGTTAAAAAATTGTGGGACAGCAATTGTATTATGCCTTGCTTCTTTGCATAGTAGGAAACGAAACATAGAAATAAAATAAGGGCAATTGAAAGCATCAGAATTCATTGTGTTCATTTCTATGGGCATGATTGTGCTCTTAAGACCGTGATGTAATCCAGGACAGAAAGAAGGTCAGCATCAGCCTTAATGGTATCTGTCTTTTTTTATTGCACAGCATATTTAGATTTCAACTGACAGTGCAAGTATCATCAGTGCATTATAAGTAGTCATGTAGACTGAGCGTAATTATAGTGACACACATTCAAATCTAACTCAGGTAGGTTCAAACATCAATCCAACTGAAGCCACAATGGGACTAATGCTTGTACAACCCTGAGTTAGTTTGGAATGTATGCCATTATAATTACATTCAGTCTGCATGACTACTTATAATGCACTGATGATAGGTGCGCTGTCAGTTGAAATCTAGATTTATTTATTTTATTTATTTATTTATTGTTCCGTGGGACCACATTAAGGAGAAGTCTCCATGGTCATGGAATGAGTCAATACATGAAATTATAACACGATTGTAGAAACAGATAAAATGAAATATAAGAAACATATTCAGTTGTAGATTGTAGAAACAGATAAAATGAAATATAAGAAACATATTCAGGTGACAAGTCGTTAGTTTAAATAAAGAAAATCAATAATGTAACACTGGAATTTGCTTAATTTTTTAGCTCTTCCAGGAGCTCCTCGACAGAATAGAAGGAGTGAGCCATGAGGAAACTCTTCAGTTTAGACTTAAAAGTGTTTGGGCTACTGCTAAGATTTTTGAGTTCTTGTGGTAGCTTATTGAAAATGGATGCAGCAGAATACTGCACTCGTTTCTGCACAAGAGTCAAGGAAGTGCATTCCACATGCAGATTTGATTTCTGCCTGGTATTAACTGAGTGAAAGCTGCTAACTCTTGGGAATAAACTAATATTGCTAACAACAAACGACATTAAAGAAAATATATACTGTGAGGGCAATGTCAAAATTCCCAGACTATTGAATGGGGGTTGACAAGAGGTTTTCGAACTTACACCACACATAGCTCGAACAGCCCGTTTTTGAGCCAAAAATACCCTTTTTGAATCAGAAGAATTACCCCAAAAAATAATACCATATGACATAAGCGTATGAAAATATGCAAAGTAGACTACTTTTCGTGTTGAAATGTCACTTATTTCAGATACTGTTCTAATGGTAAATAAAGCGGCATTTAGTTTCTGAACAAGATCCTGAACATGGGCTTTCCACAACAGCTTACTATCTATCCATACGCCTAGGAACTTGAACAGTTCCGTCTCGCTTATAACATGCCCATTCTGTCTAATTAAAATATCAGTTCTTGTTGAATTGTGAGTTAGAAACTGTAAAAACTGAGTCTTACTGTGATTTAGCATCAAATTATTTTCCACAAGCCACGAACTTATTTCATGAACTACATTATTTGATAATGTTTCAATATTACACACAAGATCCTTCACTACCAAGCTGGTGTCATCAGCAAACAGAAATATTTTTGAATCACCTGTAATACTAGAAGGCATATCATTTATAGATCTGCAATGTAATAAAAAAGACTGATGACATAATGATCAATGATGACCTTCTTTCTGTCCTACATCAGAATTCAAATAAATAGTGGTTTATGATCATATACATTTCACAGTCTGATTGAAGTATTGTCATCATTCACAGGACTTGACACACAACTGGAACAGAAAAAGAAAATTGATAACCTAGCTGGAAAGTTATCATTCAAGTCCCACATGCAACTCCATCAACATTCCTGATCCCATAAGTAAAGGAAGCTCACAATTCTGGGTGTTTACAACACAATTACACATGGCAATAGAGAGGGCACTAAGATAAGCAATCTGATTCTGGATACTTGTAGTTCACCAGGTCAGGGTATATTAAAAAAAAAAAAATTAGTACACATACGTGTATTTAGACACATAAATTACATCCTGTCCCTGGGAGACTTGGCCAGGAGTCCACTTTTAATAGCTGAAGCAATTTTGTTCAGAGGGCAAATCTGACCAGAATCTAACTTTTTATAACATTTTGTTTTTTTTTGTTTTGTACACATTTACTTTCAAATACAAATCACAGAGAACTTTTTAAAAGGCTGTGTAAATAAGCTTGTCAAGGTAAATTTTTATGAAATGGTTTATGGGATGTTCCTGACCTGTTGGAGCATAAGTTTTTCTCAGAGGCTAGTAAGTTGCTGTATGTATTTGAAAACAACAAGTGTGCACACCAACTATATCATCAAATTTGCAGCTATGAACAATGTAAAATATAAGAATCTGAGCCTTTGGGTTATTCCTGTCACCTCTGGTATAACGTAAATTTTAGTAACTTCAAGACATCTATTTCATTTGTGAAAGATGGACATTAATCATTTAAATCTTTTCAAGCCCATGTTGGCCAAAGTTAGCAGTGTAGTTTTGCTGTGTTGTATTGTACCGTATTGTTTTGTATTATGTTCATCTTGTCATCTAAAAATGCTGCTTATCCACAAGACACTGGGCAAGTCATTTTATATGTACACACATGAAAGTGATTTATATCCATAGCTATTTAAAATTACATATAATATAATTCATACATTTAAATATTGATATAATACACTTCATACATTTAAATATTCTTCAGAGGAGTAAAAGCAGTAATTCTGTACATAAGTCTTAAAAGATTTTCCAACAGTTATTACCTCAGTATTTGCCTTTATGTTTTTGGGAAATTTGTTGTATAGTTTAACTCTCTTGTAGAAAGTACCGTTTTGGCAAAGGAATATGTTGATTTGGGTCATGCTTTTTTTCTTGATAAAGTAATCATGAATTTCACAGGTGTCTTTTCCTCAATCTGCTGTCTTTACTGGTTGCATTTATTTTAAAGACTGTAAGTGTTTTCATAAAGTAGATACATGGTAGAGGAGGAATACTAAAGATCTTGAACAGCACTTTACTTGAGTCTCTAGATTTGCATCCAAACATGATTAGCTCCCCTTTTTTTAGCTGCTTAAGAGTTTCCCTAGAATTGGACTCTATATTTATAGTGAGAATGAGAGTGGGTGTGAGGACAGTGAGCTGCAAAGGTCAATGTGGCATCTGAAATCAGAGACTAAGGAACAATATGTTCTTTCTTTGTTTTAAACTGTTTGATCATGGTATCTAGCTTAAGCTCATGTGTACTTTCCGATGCCTGGTATTTTTGATAATAAAGTGGTTTAATTTCATTACAACAGTACGTGAGTGTGACTGTGCCTGTTTACCTGCATGTAATGTCCCATGTAGACATTATATGCACTCTTTACTCTTTTATCACTACAACAGGATTTTAGTGGGAAAAGACAGCAGGTCTTGCACAATTTTACATTGAGACATTCTATATGCTTATTCTATTTACATTGCTTTGCAGCCATGATTCTACTGTCCCCAGTTGCTAAGTTGTTTTTGTGACAGTGTTTACTGATTGCTGTAATTCTTCCTTACTTTCCCCTTTTAATAAAATTGTTTTGTCATTTGCAAATATGATCATTTTACGAGCATCCATGTTTAAGGTTAGATTATTGATGTACAAAAGGAAAGAAGTGGGCCCACTATCGAGCCTTGACATGCACTATATTTAATTGAATTATACTCTTACAAGTGCTTAGAAACAGTTTTTAGGTTGACTTTAGCATGCTATATTTATTTTTGCATTTAGTAATGTACTTGATTTGATGCAAAAAAGACTGTTGAATGAAAGTGTGTTATTTTGGTATATCTGAGGTAAATTCTGCAACTGAGCAGTGTATTAAAACTTCACTAAGGGAAGTGATTCGCATAAATGCCAAAATTGCAATTAGTGCAAACTCCTCTCACTTAAAAAAAAAATTAATCCAGGAACTAAAACCGCACTTCCAAATTATGTTTGATAATTTATCGGTTTATAGTTCAGTGCCATATTTAACATGTCATAGTTACTTAGATAATTTGTGTTTTTTAAATGTTAATACGGCCCATCAAAGTTGTCAAAAGATCTGGTCACACTGAATAGAAGACACTAGCAGAATGAAGTAATAGCATGAGTTACGTCAATGACAGTAGCAGTAAGAGAGGGAGAGAGAGAGAGAGTGAGTGAGTGAGAGAGAGAGAGAGAGAGAGAGAGAGAGAGAGAGATGTTAGCATTAAGAACAGTATAACAGAGAAGTAACTGCTACTGGGAAGAATGTAAAATAGTCATGAAAGGATCAGCTAGTGCCAAGAAAAATGTTGAGACACCTTTTATTTTAGTATTAAATCTTTTTCCATGTCCAGAGAGCTTGTGATGCCTGACAATACATTTAACAATTTTCAAAGAATATTTGAAAAGCTTCTTGATCTGTGAATTGTCATCTAAAAATTATGAACATATTATTGGCAGGTGCTTTGGCATGAAGATTTAGGTATTTGGCTTGATTATGATATCTTGAATCAGAAGCGGCGGGAATATTTCTGTACCACAAATTTGACACCACTATGGGCTGGCTGTTTCTACAAAGATCGTGCAGAAGAGCTTGCTGAGAGGATTGTAAATTATGTGGATTCACACAAAATTGTGAGTTGTATAACTTTATGGTGAATAACACCTATTTATCTATTATTTGAAAAGTCTAGAATCAAAAAAGATTTGTATTTAACGGCTTATACATTATATCTAAAACAGCAGGAGAAACATTTTATCAATTTTGAGCAGTAGATTGTTTCTTTGTAGTGTTGTGAAAAGGTGGAGTAATAATGCATTTTGTTGATCTAAGTTAAATATCTAGCTCTGTTTTATCAATAAAAGTACAAGTGATTAAAATTGTTCCTAACAGATTTTCAAAAGTTCATTACAAAGAACTGTATGAAAATAATTCTGTTAATTTACTGAGATGTTAAATTTAAGAAACTTCAAAATTAAATAACATTTTTGTAAGCCATGCACAGATTACTCCCATTTTTGTTGCTGGGCTGCAGACTTGTTGACAAACTAAAAGGACTGGCTGGTGACTGCTGTTTGAGATTGATGGGAAGGGCCTATTGAGAGAGGAGGCATGAGAGTGTTGATGACTGCAACTAAAATGAAAGATTTATAAAAACTTGAAATGTGATTTAATATATTTTTCAAAATTTGTTTTTAAGTATGGGTCATTGTTTTAATTTTTTTAAGGAGGTAAACTTCAAGTACAATTATTTTTGGTATATTAAATGTTGTCAACATAATTCCTTATATGATTAAATTTCTAACTTGCATATTCCAGTTTACTGCTGTCTGTCCGAGATAAGTTGAGAATTTGGGCATTATGACTGCTAAGGGGAGATGAGCAGTGAGAAGACAGTGCAGACTCCTTGACACAATGCTGGCACCATGTGTTGTACATATATGAAAGCAGGCATGATATATGCTGACTTGTTCCACCAGTAAAAATCGTCAACGTATCATGGTTAAACTGTACATGTCATTGTGTGTACCAGTCCAAGTGTTACTACTTTCTCATTGCTCATCATACCTGTGGTTTTTATTACTTATATTGTCCATCCCCGGTAGCTGAATGGTCAGCATGACGGATTGTCAATTCTCTGGGCCCAGGTTCGATTCCCTTCTGGGTTGGGGAATTTCCTCCGCCCAAGGACTGGGTGTTGTGCTGTCCTCATCATCATTCTATCATCCTCATCAACTGCAGGTCACCGAAGTGGCATCAAATTGAAAGACCAGCACCCGGCGAACGGTCTGCCCGACAGGGGGCCCTAGCCATACAGAAAAAAAAGCCTTATGTTTACAAATGAATTAACTGTGTTGGTGAAATATTCTCTGCACATGAGATGAGTGGCAGCATCATCTCGTAGCAACATTTTAGTGAATACCCTACTTGTCTTATTCAGGTAAAGATGATGAGTAGAAAACATGTTAAAACATTTGTACAAGACAATGAAGCCACTTGGCTAGTATACTGAGAAGATTTCATCAATGAAATTAACTGAAAAAGCCTGAATTCCAATGCAATTGACCTTGTGTTCTCCTATGCCATACTGTGGACTATATTCAGCTTCAGCAATTTGAACAGTACAACGAAATTTATCCCTCATGCCTTTTCATTGAACCTAAACCTCAAAATTTCCACTTTACACAGCAAACCTTAAACATGGTCTACAGTATAAAGTGACTGTATTAAAGTTTCTTGGTCACAAACGGCATGAATTAATGATAGTTTTATGTTAACTGTACGCGCATAAGAATCCTAAAAGAATCACTTAACCTAATTATACAAATATTGGAAATAACTTAATCTGCACTCTCAGAATGTCAAAAGCTTGTTGCCACAAAAGCTGTCATAATACTTTTTTAATCATCTACAATATTGCTAAAGTGATTCATAATAATTACCACTTAATGGTTCTAATTCTGTTACTTCAATGTGTGGCAGCTACTTTGTAACAGCAATTGACAGTTTCCATATAAAATACTTTAATTATCCAGTGCTAATGGAAATATATATTGTGTCAGCATCCAGAATTTTGATCATAATTATTACCATATCTGTTAATCTGCTTCCATCTTCTAGTCTAAGGCTAAAAAATTTCCTTTACTGCTGGGTTTATTATTCTAGGAGATCCAGGAACTGTTTAATTGTTACAGTATTTTCTATGAGTTGTGGCAGCTCAACAAATTCAGTTTCAGGTTCTATAGTAATTACTCGTGTACCCACATCATATCATTTGGACTACATCTATAAATATAAGGAGTGTTCAAAAAGAAATGAGATGGAGGCATAATTACAGAAACCAGTACCTTTATGGTAGAAGTATTGACCCTGGCTTTGAGACACTAGTTGCACTGTGGCACAAGGTGGTGAATGGCTCTCTCATAAAATTCCTGGGGCTGCGATATTAACCAGTTCCACACGTACAGCTGAATGTCGTTGTCTGAGGTGAATTGTTTGACCCTATGCTGACGTTCTTCTCTGACCAAGATAGCCCCCTTCTGATTCACTTCCTGCAGCACGGGACAACAGAGAATGCCCAGTGTTACTCGCAAACCTTGACCACCTTTCACCAAGTGATCAAATCAAAATGACCAGGCAGTCTCACCCGTGGGGTCATTCTGTTTCATAACAATGCAAAGCCTCATACGGCCAGCCCAGTTGTGGCACTCCTGCAGAAAATCAAATGGGAGGTTCTCAACACCCTCCATACAGTCCAGACCTCTCTCCCTGTGATTACGCCATTTTTGGTCCCCTTAAAAAGGCTCTGAGGGGCAAACATTTCACCTCGGATGATGACGTCAAGCTGTATGTGCAGAACTGGCTAACATTGCAGCCCCGGGAATTTTATGAGACAGTCATTCACTGCCTTGTGTCACAGTGGGACAAGTGTCTCAACAGCCAAGTTCAATACTTCTAACACAGAGGTACTGGTTTATGTAATGATGCCTCCAGCTCATTTCTTTTTGAACACCCCTTGTATTTATTGTCTGTGGACGAATAAATAAATGCCCCAGTTGATAAAAATTAGTTTATTGATTAGTATCAAATAAGAAACTTTTCCACATACAAGCTGATCATTGGTGCTCTGTTCTTTATCATCATTAAGTTCAACCCTCCACCATGTGAAACTCTGTATCATAGATTCCCACTTTCACACCATTTCTTATATTGTTCATTAATATCATAATACTTAAATTTACTCAATCTTACGCCATGCAGGAAAAAAACAAAATTGACAGATAAATTGTACCAAGAAGTACTTACAGATACCTAGATAAAAACTGATATATTAAGCATACAAAACAAGTTCAAGATTGCTAGGAGAATTATACTAAAAGACTCATTTGTGATACCTTCAATATTACACCTGACAAAAATGATTAACTTCTTTATTAATTCTGGTAATGTAGGACACTGAGCACAACGAAATGGCAAATTTTAATCAGACATTGATAAACAAGTTATTCATATTGCACAACAAACCTAAAAATATCTATGTTCAAGCAACCACAAACTGCTGTTGCTGACATTGCAGTAGCTACAGCTAAATTCAGTAACTCAAAATCAAAAGACTTCTATGGCCTTTTTTTTGTTATTAAAAAGATTGCAGACAATATACTATGACTACTGTGTATAGTAATAATTTGGATTTTTGTGAGTTGTTGTCACTGAGCTTGCTTGAATCTAACTGTGTAATTGTTCCCCTTCGTACAAATAGGAGCAAGCCACATTGATAACTACTCTCCAGTTTCTCCTCGTGCTAATACTTTCAAAAATTGTAGAAAATTGTGTGTATTGACAAATTTACAAACATTTCACTTGCAATAAAACATTTATTTATTTTGTTTATTTATTTGTGTCAAAAGCATCTAACTTCTGCATACAACATGTATACACACATATATAATAACACTTATAAATTAGTTACTAATTTAAAAGTTTAAAAAATAACATTACACTTCCAGGACACAATATGCATTGGTATACATTAAAATAATGCTAAAACAAAAGAAATGAAGACAAGTATTTGGCAGTCACAGTGGCTTCTGAGCTTGCGGACAGAGGTTAACAACCATATGTCTTGTAGGATATAGCCTTCTTGGTAAAAGTTATCAGTAATGTCTTAAACTTCACTGTCACAAAAGGTTGATGATGTGGAATAACCTCACTTCTCATTTGTGATCCCAGGTCTGAGCTGGATCAGAGTTTTCTACACAGGCCAATCTTCAGTGAACCAGCCGCTACACTTTCTGATGATATCAAATAGT
This sequence comes from Schistocerca nitens, assembly GCF_023898315.1. Classification (NCBI taxonomy): domain Eukaryota; kingdom Metazoa; phylum Arthropoda; class Insecta; order Orthoptera; family Acrididae; genus Schistocerca; species Schistocerca nitens. Next base: position 771,066,236 of record NC_064614.1, read on the forward strand.
CATGATCAGATAAATGTGAAAAAAATCTGTTGGCTGTTGGTATCTAACAGTATGTGGCTCCAGAGAAAATCCACCAGTACTGTGAGCTTTTGGAAATGTTGTTTTAACAATACTTATTGCCTCTGAAGCAAAATAATCTATTGATAATCTGCTAATTAATCTGAGCAAGTTATTCAACTATGTATGTCATTGTATTCTAACTGATCAATTGAGGTACTATGGAATTTGAGATTCAAAACTAGAATCATACTTGGCAATAGGAAGCAGCAAGTACACTTTAATTATAAGAGTGTGGAGATGTGCTACTATGTGTTTGTGTCCACCACTTGTCTGGTCTTGCAGACGATCTTGCACTGTAGCGTATGACGTGTCTCCCATACCATACTTCAGGGAAATTTTGTTCAGTATCTGCCTTGTTCATGTCCAGAGCATGGAGTATCCACTTCATGGAGCCTGTTAAATACTAGTGAGTGTGCAAGATCTGACCATGAAAAAGACTGATATACCCAACTTGTTAGGTTAACTTTACTGATGGTACCTCACGTTGATTTATCAAACAATGGAAAATCCAGGATGGAATGTAATAATATTACGAGAAGGAAAGTTGCTACTCACCATATAGCGGAGATGCTGAGTCACAGATAAGCACGACAGAAAGACTCTCACAATTATAGTTTTAGGCCGTTAAGGCCTTTGTCAACAATAGAAAGACCTAAGTGTGTGCACGTGTGCGTGCACTAACATGCACTAACACACACACACACACACACACACACATACTCTCTCTCTCTCTCTCTCCCTCTCTCTCTCTCTCTCTCTCTCTCTCTCTCTCTGTAATGTGACAACATGCTGTCTAGTGAATGCCAGGCATAGTCAAGACGCAACGGTAGAGAAAGTGGATGCTTATGCCATCTGTGGGCCAGAATCGAAGGCAAAGCGGAAGTGCTTCCACCTGGTGGCAGCTAAATTAAAGAACGCTATGCGGGAGACAGTGTCTGGCTTGTGCTGCGCTCTGACAGTGAAATAACAAAAGAATTGAACTAAATAATGTTGTTACATGTGGTACAAATATAAATGTAATATTACTTTAATATATGAAAATGACTATAATTGAATATTGTAATGCTATGGTATGTTTAATTGTAAATAGAGAACTTGGCATAATGTAAAATAATGTTTAGGTGTGGGGGGAATCCCTGAGAATGAGAACAGTGTACAGGTTGGCACGTAATATTGGTGGTAGAGGTAAGTTGGCGTAGCTCTGAGGCAGAACAAGTGTTAAGTGGCATAAAAGTGGCTGCCACTGTGTGCTACGGTAACGTTGCTAACAGACCATTTAGAAGTGAGCTGAAAACAGATATGGACTTCGTTTATCATATGGCTACAAGCTAAATGGACACTAAGGCTAGAAAGACATGGTATTTCAATGGAGATGGGCTGTGAGCAGCAAAATAGTACGGTTTCCCACTCGGAGGTACATGGCACTGCATGGTGCAGTGCTGTGTTAATTGCGACAAGTTGCTTGTGCCAACGGTGAGGTGTGAAGGGACCAGTAGCCACATCCAACAGCGTATTGTGATCTCAATAACTGATGAGGTCCATTGGTGAGCTCACTTTGGTAGCAACAAACTAGAAGTTATCTTACAAGAGTATTATTATGTACAGTGGTTGTTATACTGACACCATTACCAGTACATTTATATTTTGTGGATCAGTTTGTGTAATAGTCAAACCAAGTTCTCTACGGTGTGTAAAGTTTGGAGGCAATAATAATTTTGTGGTTTAAATTGCATTCCCTGAGTGTAATTAATTATTTAAACGAAATAGCTCATTATTACCCCATATCCAGTGATTTGTATTTTCTGCAACATCAGTGAAAAGTTATGGTGCGTGAGTATCGGCGTAGCTATATTACAAGAGAAAACAGTCAGAATTAACACCAAAATTGCCAGTAGATGCCACTTCATGCAACAGATGGAAGATGCCAGGTACTGTGCCACCTTACTTACTATCCAGCTCGATGTGGTGGCTTTTCAGTACATTGCCATAGTCAAAAATTACTCGGTTCCGTCTGAGCAATGTGATTCTCAATTAGTGTTTTCGGTAACTATATTGACAAGCAGATCTAATTGTTCTTTAATTAAGCGTTCAAGGAAATTGCTGCCACCACAGTACACATTGTGCTGAAGGCACAACGCAAGCTCATTAACATTAAATTCAGTAATCACAATTTGTGTAATTTGCATTAACCTAAAACCAGTTCAAGTGTTTATCATGTGTGTTTATGTATTGTGAAACGATTTCAGGCTGTGGTGTTGTTTTAAATGAATAATGTCCTCCTGCTAGGCAATATCAAACATACAGAATTAAGTGCTCCTTGTTCAGTCACTTCAAAGAGATTACCAGTGCTACTAATAATCAAATATAGACGTAAAAATGTTTGTTATGCACCATTATCATTATTTATTCCAAAAATTCTGTGTAGTCATTGGATCACCATAGGGTGTCTATTCAAACCTATTACATGCAAGAGCCTCTTTCTGGAAGTCCAATGCTGAATGGTCTAATAATAATACAGTAAATTCTGGTAGTGGCATCGCAACATGCAAATGCAACTCACACACACGAGTCATGTGCATGAATTGCGTTTATATGATTGTGTGTGTGTGTGTGTGTGTGTGTGTGTGTGTGTGTTGTTGATGAAGGCCTTAACAGCAGAAAGCTATAATTGTTAGTCTTTCTTTTGTGCCTATCCGCGACTCAGCATCTCCTCTATATGGTGGGTAGCAACTTTCCTTCTCAAGTTGATTTATTTGTACTTTGTATCTGCTTTAGTCACTAATGATACCTCTAGTTTGTTTATTTATATGTTGTATTCTTTTAATCACTGTGTGATATTAAATACACTTATGGCACCTCGATGTTCATTTATTTGTATTTGCATATTACCTTGATAACTGTGTTAGATTAGCCCTATTTATCATACTGCAAGAACGTTAATAAAGTTTCTGGTGTTGTCTAAAAAAAAGAAGGGTGTTGATTGATTCCACACACATGGACAGTGGGCATACCTTGTGTGTACTTGAGTGATGAGGATTACTGGATTGACTCAGTTGAGAGTTTCGGTGTTCATAGCAATTTCTTTTGGCAATTTTCCTTTGTAAATGCATTGTGCAAATAATTGTACCTCATAACATTCCAGTAAGGAACTGTTTGGTCTTTGGACATCATTTGTTAGATTGTTCCTCTGCTTTGTGCACCTGTTTTATGCTCCACACCTAACAAACCCTTGGGATCCACCAATTCCCACTCTGGTGACCCCTGCTGAAACTCCCCCCCCCCCCCCCCCCCGATCCAAACTCATCCACATCACAGCTGGCTGCACCAAGTGGCAGCACCATAATCACAACCAACCTACTAATCCCACATCTTGTTTGTTCCCTCAGCCTTGGCAAATATTTCACATGGATCTTTACCATGGCTGAAGTTACAGACCTTATCCTCGATGCTGACTTCATTGCTCACTACAGGCTGCTCCTTGACCTGGCAAATTGTCTGGCCTGCTATCCAGTGGGACTGCACCAACTGGTCTTGCACCTGTCTCCCATGCTAATGCTCCCTGGTAGGCCATCATGTGTGAGCCCCTATCGCCTCTTTTTCCCTCCAGTGGACCATCATTTTTCCCGTGCCCATATTGAAATTGTAAGCCCCCTTCCATTGTCAGATGGCCACCAGTACACCCTTAACATCATCAACAGATTCACTTGGTGGCCAGAAGCCATGCCACTGGCTGACATCAGGCAGATAGAGTGGCCAAGGCTTTCGTGGACACATGGGTCTTGCATTTGAGGTGCCTGACAAGTGATGGTGGACCACATGTGACAATTTACGTCTTGCATGTTTAAAACACACACCAAAACTCATGATATGCTTGTCCATTTTATGACTAGGTTACTACCTTGCTGCTAACAGCACGACGGAGAGAGTTCATAGACCATAAAAACTGCCCTTACAGGTCAATCTGTAATTTGGTCTGCTGCCCTGCTGCTAGGCTTGCGGTTGGCCCACAAAACCAATTTGGGTGTGCCTGCCTCTGAAGTCATGTAATGGCAGGTGTTCTCCATCCAAGTGATTTCATTAATCTGCAGCCCCTTTCAGAGACCACCAGCATATTGGCTTACATACAATAGCTGCATGACTGCTTGGCACACCTACACTCAGTGCTCTTCTACCCTTTGTTCACTGGGACCTTCATTTTTGTAAACATGTCATGCTCCAAGCGGATGCCAGCCAGCCACCACTCCACCCACAGTTCTCCGGCCTGCACCTTTTCCTCGAGGGTGGGATGAAGAGCTTTTCTGTATGTCTCTGCAGCACTGTTACCACAGTATCCATCACTCAACTGAAGATGGTATATATGCTCAACCTTCTCAGCCCATGTGCCCTGCCAGTTGTCCACACTGAGAAGGCAGAAAGTGATGAAAATGGTACCTTGGTGAATCCACAAACCCGGTGAGCAACACTTGTGACCTGAGAGCTGAGACCACCCTGCCATTCCCACCATCGCCTGCCTGAGCAGACCCACCCGTGACACCTGCCGCCTTGCCCCCATCACTGGACAGGTCTTCTGGTGCCCTACCTGAATCATGAGGTGTCATCACTATATGTTTGACACTGAGGCACCTGTCATAAATCTTCAACATCGGCACATGCCTCTGCCAAAATGCATTACATGGTCTACCAGCTTAGCCTACGGAGCAGGCATAAGAGGGTGTGCCTTATGATACGTGTGTGGGGCACACTGTGTGGCACTCACATTGTGTGAGCTACTTGGACACCAACATGTCACTGTGCTCTGCACCAGACCCTGCCTCAGCACGGCAGTGTGCCTGCCTATGCCTGCCGGCCATGGTGCACTGCCCCCCCCCCCTCCCCTCTGTGTTGGCAGTGTGGCAGGATGTTACCCCCACGCTGAGCTGGCAAGGTGATGGCCCAGAGTGTGCTGCATACCATGCTGCCAAGTTTACTGTTGCCAGTGGCCTCGGTCACCTGTGACACTACACTACTGCCTGCAGCAGTCTGGTGATCGATACCAGGAGCCACACTGCATCCTGAAAGCTGCCCTCTGCTTCTCATAGAAGGGGAACTGTGTGGTGACGCACTACTACACATTAGTGCTCACCACCAGTCTGCTGTAGCAGATGACACTGTAGCAGACAACATGTTGCCCGGCAAAAGAACCACATCATGAACTGTATGTATCCAAGGACAAGAGTTTTCTCAGCCTTGTGTCTCTTTGTTGCAGTGCATGAGGTTTTTGCTTAAAACATGCTACAAGAAGCACTTCATGTGCCGAAGCTGAGATGTCCACACAACTTGGAATGAATTAATGTTGTTTAGCATTAAATTTGTGTTCTAATTGTTTCATTATCAGAACTTAATGGCTTACTGAAGTGCTACCAGGCAGGTGTACGACCCATGAAGACATCAGTGGTGAGTTGATTTTGTGTGTCCATAATGTGAACAGCACTGCAGGCTCCTGTGATGCTTATGGAAAACTAATAGGCAAGAGTGAAACCATGTTTCAGGGAAACATTAACCAGCACCCTACTCATTGTCTCATTCCTGAGTGTGGCGTATCGACTTCACAGAGCCTGTTAGTGAGTATGGCAAGACCTGACATCTTTTTGTGAACTATACATGAACCACTGCAGTGCCTTGCATGCAGCCATTAAAAACTGAAACACCCAATTGTGTTACATTAGCTTCTTTTACAGTACCTCAGGTTCATTTATCTGTATTTTGTATTTACTTTAGTCGCTGTGCTAGATTAGGTTGACTTATGGTACCTCAAGCTTATTTATTTGTATACTGTATTTGCTTTGTTCGGTGTGTTAGATTAAATACACTTATAGTGTCTCCAAGTTCATTTATTTGCATTTGCATATTTCCTTGATCACCATTTGCCATACTCAAGGATATTAACAATGTTTCACCTGTTGTCTTAAAAAACTGTGTAAACTGAATCCTCATGCCTATGCTTTATCTGCCCATTTTAAACTCTACACCTAGCAAACCCATGGTATCCACCTATCATGTTCAGTGATGAACACAATTCCCCAGCCGAACCCATGCCCCTCCAGGCCAAGCTACACATTGTGCCAGCCACACAGAGTGACAGTACCATAATCACAACCTACTGCTCCAACACACATCCCATCAACCTTGGCATTGGGAGACCTTTACTGTGGCTGATGTTATGGCCACTAGCCTGGCACTGACCCAACTTCATCACCCACTACATCCTCCTCCTTGATCTGTCAAACTGCTGTATTGTCAATGGCATTTGGTGGCACATGTAGCTGCATTCAATTGCTCATAGATCCCACACTGTCATCAATTTTTCCATCAAGAAATTGTCACAATCTGTTTCCTTTGCTGACCTCCTTACCGAATTTCCTCTCTTCACCAGCCCTTGCAGTGCTCCATCCCCTGGTACACCGAGATAAGTTGCACTACATCACAATGATGCTGGGCATCCCCATTTTCTGCTGCCACTGCAGCCTTCCACTAGGTAAGTGACAGGCCTTGCAGACCGAAACTGAGGCAGCAATAACTGCTGGTATGCTCGGCTCTTCAAAGAGCACATGGGCCTCTGCTTTACACATTCTAACGTTTCCGACTTACAGTGTGAGTGTGAATCTTGGTTATTTTGGTTTATTCCCCCAAACCAGCTTCCATTCTTTACAAGGTGACTTACTTGAAATCTGCAGCCACTCTTCTTTACTGGATAGCCAGCTGCTGGAAACCCTCTTGACTTCTTCTTCGTGAATAATGCTAGGTACAGGAAGTTATAGATTCTTTCTACTTATGAAATAAGTAGACATACAAACTTTGCTTTTCATCAATTAATGGTGTATTTGACTTCCAAACACAATAGAAACCTCACTTTCTACATAAATATATAACTTCTGGTAAGTCCCTTGTACAGTTGAATGTCAGAAACAAATTTAAATACAATTAAAAGAAAATTTGCTTTGATACCATAACTTTTCTTAATGTGAATCAGAAAATAAGTCTTGCCTATCGGAAGGTTACGTCATGAGTTTTCAAGAGTTCTTTTTCAACTGTCTTTGTTTTAATAACAATAGTCAATGACCAAATAAGCACAGAGCTGCATATAAACTCCAAGGTTCTTCCTTACACACTCAGTAAAACATCTATGGACATCCCAACAGGTAGTTGTCGGTGCTGTTCATCCACTGTGTCTACTTTTTTCCCATGACTGATTTTAAACCTGCAAACACAAACATGTGATGTGCAGTAGGTAGGTTTCTACCGTCCCACACTTATATCCAGAATATCGTGTGTAGACGGTAGAAGGCTGAGTGGTTCTAGAATTTACACAGAAATTCTCGAATCACTACATATCCCCCCCTCAGATCAAACACGCAATATTTTATACATAATCATTATGCAAATAATATCAGTCATAATAAAATTTCATATCTTAACAGTATACATTTCTTACATATGTTTATATATATATCTTTCCTTTCAATGACAATTCTCTGTTCTCTCTTGAACAATCTACTGCTTATTGTTTCTCTACTCTTTCCTTATTTTACTTCGTTATTAAGACGATTTATTAAGATGGTTTCAGTCAGCTTTACTAATATTTAGGAACTGTGGTGACTCTTTTTCTTTTCTTTATTTCCTTTTTTTTTGTCAATCATAAATTCAGGTGTTTATGACACATGAGTAATCTATTTTATATTTCTGTCTTTTGTACTACCTTTTCCCAAGTATGTACTTTTTTCATTATTTGTAGCTTGGAGGAACTCTGGATGAAATGAAAGTGTTCTTTTGACACTAATTTATTTCCACGAAATATAATAATGCTAGTCGTTCATAGAATTCACACTTCCCAGAATAATTCCTATAAAATTTGTGACTTTTGTCACGATACTGTCCCCTTCTCCTAGGCTGCTTGTGGGTTGAGAGCACTTCCTCTTTCCATTCTGGTAGGTACACCCCTTACAAAACATCCTTACTTTTTAGGCCACAGATCGTCCTGTGTCCACGTAGGTATGCTTGTCCTTTATTCTTAGTGAATGCTGGGCACACTCCCCTTATTCTTTCTGAGTAGGCCTCACGGTTCATTACCCTAGTATACATTTCTATGTATACCATAATTAAGTATCTTCTGGTAAAGATATAAATCTATCTTAAACTTTGCATTCATTCTTTAATATATCATTTACTCCCTAGAGTCCTCCTCTATTTATCAACTTCTATATTTTCAATAGATACTATGTCTACATATACTATTTACATCCCACTATTACACTGACGTTTCTTAATTATCAACATGACTAATTCCTCTCCTACTTTTGTTTTCCTTCTTTGCTCATGCCTCTTTCTTATTTATCCATTACTCATTACTACTTTATAGTTGTTCCTTATGTTGCATTTTTGTTCCATAAACTTATATGCTTTTGTCTCTCTTTGTGCATGAGTTCATTGTGCCTATTCTAATCTCTATTTAGAACTGTCACTGTTCTTTGTTTATGTGCACCTCTTCTTGTGTACATCTGATGTAGAATGGTCATAGCTTCCTATATATGGGTGCATATTTTCATATGTACACACATTTTCTCCTCTAGCACCTGGCGGTTCTCACATCATGACAGGCTTTGTCTTATGTAATTTAATGTTTGTGGAGAAGTGTATATTTGTGTATATGTGGATGTGTGTTTGTGTAGTCTGATTTTTTGGCCTTCTTATCTAAAGATAAGATTCGGGTTTCTAGTAAACACGGAAATAAGGAAGGACTTCAGTGACAGAAGTTTGTGAATATGAAAAGAGGAAAAAAATAGACAGGTCCTCAAATGAGAAGTAAGAAAAGAAAAAATAGATGCGGATGCTAGGATCAAAGAAGAGGAAGAAGATAGCCACAAAGACAGTGCATGGGGGCTTAATTAAAATGAAATGAAAATAATTTTTTAATTTTTCGTAGCTGTTTGTCCGATTACGAAGTCTCGTAACGGTTGGCCCTGACTGTTATTATTACGCAATCTGACTGCATGAAACAACAACAAAGACTGAAATGGAAATTTTCATTAACACAATTAAATTAATTAAGTCCCCAGCAACTATAAAACCTACGAAACCAAAGCACAAGTATAACTGTTCTGTGTGTGGAAGTATGACTCAACGTACGCATCTGGCACGGTTCTTCTTCAACAACACAAGAAATTTTAAATATCGTTTATACTGAATTAATTAAAGGAAATAGAAATACCATAATTACTCAAGAGAACCAGAATTACACTCTAATCCCAGAACACAAGCCAGATGCTTTGTTGACTGAACCTGTAATGACGCATTATTTAAAACATGGAAATAATGAAAAATAAATCAAGTTTCGTTACCTTCATATATTGACCAAAATCACTCTCATCATTACAATATATCTCCACACCGACTCGCTATTACCACATCTCAACAAGAACTTTTCAGTATCACATCTCAGCAAGCACTCCCTACTAGCACATCTCAACACGAACTGACTACTACGAGTCCTCGACAAGCACTGCCCACTATGACATCTCAATAATCACTGCCAGTGGAGGCGGCGGAACAATGCTCTCTAGCGATCTCTGGCGCTGTGGCTCAGTGTAGCCACCTTTCATATGCCCTTCCTCCACGGGCTAGAATTTGATGGTATTTTTGCCAGCATTGGTGGTGAAAATACCACCAAATTCGTCAAAAAAATACAGACAAAAATAAAAGATAATATTAATACGTAAATATCACATAACTAGATAAAATTTTGGCTTTGCACTGACCTTTCAATAACCTATTATATAGAATACAGTAAGCAATACAAATTCTTTCATACATGTGACTTTACATAATAGTTTACATAAGTATTATGTGGTTAAACAATTCAATCAATAGCGTCAGCAATGACGAATATGTGCAGGTAAGAGTCTCATAACTTTTCACAACCAGTAATACACAAAAAAATCAGTTTATACAAATATTCACATAAACGCTTTCCATAGCTCAAGAATAAGCAGTTGACAGTTCCAGCAGTAGCACCCAGCAATGGTCAACAGGTGCAAAAACCAACAAGTAACATTTTTACAATAGAAACAGTCCATCAGTGGCACCCAGTAATGTTGAATAGGTGCAGACACCAACAAGTAACACCATTTCAGTATAAGCAGTTCCATTAGTGGCACCAGCAATGTTGAGCAGATGCACACAGCAACAGGTGACATCTTTTCAGTAGAAGCAGTCCATCAGTGGCACCCAGCAATGTTGAGCAGGTGCAGACACCAACAAGTAACACCATTTCAGTATAAGCAGTTCCATTAGTGGCACCAGCAATGTTGAGCAGATGCACACAGCAACAGGTGACATCTTTTCAGTAGAAGCAGTCCATCAGTGGCACCCAGCAATGTTGAGCAGGTGCAGACACCAACAAGTAACACCATTTCAGTAGAAGCAGTCCCATTAGTGGCACCAGCAATGTTGAGCAGATACACACAGCAACAGGTGACATCTTTTCAGTAGAAGCAGTCCATCAGTGCCACCCAGCAATGTTGAGCAGGTGCAGACACCAACAAGTAACACCATTTCAGTAGAAGCAGTCCATCAGTGGCACCCAGTAATGTTGACCAGGTGCAGACAGCAAGAAGCAACATCATTTCAGTAGAAGCAGTCCATCAGTGGTACCCAGCAATGTTGAGCAGGTACACACAGCAACAAGTCACATTTCTCAGCAGAAGCAGTTCCATAAAATTCAGTATCACTGATCACACTGTTCATCAGAGTTTATAAGCAGAAATTAAACATGTCCTAGTGGCACCAATCATGTAGAAAAGGTACAAGTAACAGTCCATAATTTTTACAATCACTGATCACACAGTTCATCAGCAGAAATTAAATGTGACTAAATGTCACACATCATGTTGAAAAGTGCAGCACCATCACTAATCAGACAGTTCAGGCATGAACAATAGTTTGAATACACATACAATGCTTTTACACTAAACATACAAATCATAACAAACACACAAATGATATCAGATAATTGTCCTATTAACTATTACAATACACAAATACCAGTAAACCTATAACATTTATGGGTGTCAGTGCAAGCCACTACCAACAAATAAAATAATATTTAGGAGATAGGTGGGTAGGATTAGGAAAGGAAAACACACAAAACACACTCACTCATCTTTCATCCACATTAAGTACTACTGTGTAATTGAATAGTGTTAACTGTGTAAATGTAACTCTGTCCAAGATTTGATGTTCATCATGTGTACCAAATAGTAGTGGCAGCAATGTATAACAGTCAATAATAGTTAAGTCAACGTCATAGTCATCATGTCAAGACCAATGTTTGCCAAGCCAGATCAAAATGTACGGTTGCTGAACAACTGTCAGTGTACCAAGATATGCAAATGCTTCCTCTCTCAAAAAAAAAAGTATATACTGCTTAGTGATTTGACAAAGTGTGTGTGTAGACAATCTTCCTTCTACTTGAGTGTTCTAGTCTGCCATCTTCATCCTCCTTGTTCCATATGGACCAACAAAAAAAATATGCTCCTCACTTACTTTACCTCTTATCCACCAAAACTCCAATAATCATCAGCATAATCTCAATACTTCACTAATACCTCTTCAATACGTCGATACATACAAACCTTATTATCAATATCATTTACCTTACCTCTTGTCCACGAAAACTCCAATAATCATCACTTAATCTTAATACTTCAATAATACCTCTTCACTACGTCGATATATATAAACCTCAGCACCAATATCATTTCACTTCCATAACAACTCTTTCCTCTAGTCAGTCTCCTCGAACAAGTACAGACAAAATCCTAGTGCAACTTCAATTCATCATCCCATACAATCCGAAGACACAGTGTCTACACACAACCTCTGTGTAATCCATCTGACCCAAATTTTCTACTCATTATAAATTATAAGATACATTTTGGTTCCTTGTCCATCATTAAATAAAAGAAATGCATACATGACCTCTAACAGACTTAGTTCGAATAACTCTCAGTAATTAAGTACGATTACGGAGTGTGAATGATCATAATATTTCACAGTGTGTACACCACTTCAAGACTTATGGCAAACAGAAGCAAACATGTGGAGTATTTCTTGTGTTAAGTGTCACTTCCTATTTCAATTGCTCACGAAAAACGCAGTGTAACAACTGTCAATGGTCTAAACCTAGTTTTGGTATGTCATGTCGTTAGCTTCCTTCCTATTAGCATACATTTATACAGCTTTCATAAAACCTCCAGCTCATGTGACTTCTATGAAGTTTCTTGTACTAATGTCGTTTATGTCGAATTACTGCAGTTCATTTTCTTATCTTAAAAATATAAGGCACTGAGCATAAGCAAAACATGCAATAGCGAGTAAATATACCAGTAGAGAACTGAATGTCAACAAGTGGATGCAGCACAATTCCTACAACGAGGCTCTGCTAAGCGAACAATCTATAATTAATACCACAGTGTAACCTAAACTCTATGTTCGTACACTGTACATCAGCATTGCTATATTCAAAATTGAAGAGTAGTTATGACAACAAAACAGAAATGTGTAAATATGCGATCCATACAAAAAGCAGCAAACATATATCTTACGTGATAAACAAGTCATTAGCATCATATCAGCATAAGCAAATAAATGTTCGTATGTAATCTTAATAAGTAAACATGAAGGCGCAAGCAGATAAATCACAAAGTATAACTTACATACATAACCATATCAGCACAATTAATCAGGTGACAATTATAATTTAAAAAAATAAGCACAGCAAGCACATAATAAAAAAAATATGACATCAGTGAAAAAGCAGTGCAGCCAAGCGATGCATAATATACACAAGTACCAACCCGGTTCATTAATCACTCATTGTCAAAATCAGTTAATGTGCGCAAGCACGTCGCTTCACAAGTAAATTCACAGAACATGAAATTTAGCACAAAGTATGAGTCACGTAATCGCGAGCAGCAAATTACGTCTAAAGTATGTACCTAAGTGGAAATATGTTACCTGAAAAATAAACTCAATTAATCGTTACCTTTTTGGTTTTTTTACTTCTTTTTTTTTTTTTTTAAAATTACATTCTTCCTGAAATTTTCTCCATAGCAAGTCCTCTTAACGTCGGACACACATAGAATTTACCTAAAGGTCTTAAATATTTTATACAACCGTATCCTGAAAAATACTGAACGTTAATAACATAATTTATCAAGTCACTATAGCTTTATACAGAATTTAGTCGGAAAAATTAGACTGTGTATTTGTTTACGGCTGTCAGTGCATTCACACTGTGCGCTCGATCAGCTGTAGGCGCGTGACGTATGAAGTAATTGTTTGCGGTCAACGACTGCCTTTTGCGGCGCGCAGACTTCACTGTTGCTTTGAGTATCTGCCGCCGCCGGAACACGGCGCGGTATCCTTGCATTCTCCGCATGTTTACATGTAGCTGTTAGTTTCTCTAAAGTATGTCATTCCACAAAAATTTTAACGTTAGATATGTGATGTATTCCCTTAGAGCGTCGAGATTTAAGAGTTTCTACTTCAACAGTGTTATCATGGATAATTTTGCGAATTCTGTATGGACCGTTATAAAGCAGAAAAAATTTGCGACATAAGCCTTTTCCTTTATGAGACAAACGATGAGACTTAATTAACACCTTTTGACCAACTGACAAAATTTTTAAACGACCAGGACGTTTAGCTGATTTCTCTCTTCTTGCAGCCGCCGACGCAATATTTCGTAGAGCCAGGTTGACAACTTCAGAATGCCGCAGTTTCCGTGAAGGCGGAAAAGGGACGATTTCAGAAATGCGATTTGTTGGTACTTTATTTTTTAATATCAGTATAGGCGGTAAAGAAGTTGAGTCATTAGGAAGTTCATTCAGAATGTTTTGAAAAATATGAAGATACTGATCCCACGTTCTGTGATTCTGATGACAATAAAGACGACACATTATTACATTGTTTTCTACTTCATTATCCATCATACTGTTTTCCTCTGTTGGCGAGTTCGCCATGTTAACAATTTCGTCATTCTCACTATCCATCATTTTTGCCTTTTTCATTGATCGCGTGATCATTTACAAAATATACAAAACTCGTAACTATAAAAAAATGACACACAATGACACGATATCTCCAACAATATCATTCACACGAAATGCTTCCCTCAATCACGATCATCGAACAATTGAAATAATTGCACTAAATAGTCAAACCCATAGACAAGACAACAAAAATTAAATTTTAAAAAATACCATTAGAAAAATGCCAATTACCAAATCTACACATGCAAAATAGACTACAATTACTAAACTACAAATTACTACAACAATACTACTGTCTACTATTTTTTTACAATCAGAAAAATTCCAAGGGACGATCCGAAGCAGCGGTCGCCACGTGCATGGGGGCTTAATTAAAATGAAATGAAAATAATTTTTTAATTTTTCGTAGCTGTTTGTCCGATTACGAAGTCTCGTAACGGTTGGCCCTGACTGTTATTATTACGCAATCTGACTGCATGAAACAACAACAAAGACTGAAATGGAAATTTTCATTAACACAATTAAATTAATTAAGTCCCCAGCAACTATAAAACCTACGAAACCAAAGCACAAGTATAACTGTTCTGTGTGTGGAAGTATGACTCAACGTACGCATCTGGCACGGTTCTTCTTCAACAACACAAGAAATTTTAAATATCGTTTATACTGAATTAATTAAAGGAAATAGAAATACCATAATTACTCAAGAGAACCAGAATTACACTCTAATCCCAGAACACAAGCCAGATGCTTTGTTGACTGAACCTGTAATGACGCATTATTTAAAACATGGAAATAATGAAAAATAAATCAAGTTTCGTTACCTTCATATATTGACCAAAATCACTCTCATCATTACAATATATCTCCACACCGACTCGCTATTACCACATCTCAACAAGAACTTTTCAGTATCACATCTCAGCAAGCACTCCCTACTAGCACATCTCAACACAAACTGACTACTACGAGTCCTCGACAAGCACTGCCCACTACGACATCTCAATAATCACTGCCAGTGGAGGCGGCGGTACAATGCTCTCTAGCGATCTCTGGCGCTGTGGCTCAGTGTAGCCACCTTTCAACAGAAAACCCTTCCAACCCCCCTTTCCTAGGATCTATACCCCTCAGGTACTTGCTTGAGATGCCGGAGGAGATCTTGTGTTAAATCGTCCCCTACAGAACAGACTTGTCTCACTTTCACCCTTTGAGGTCCCTGAAGGAAATCCTAGCAACCCTATGGAAATGATGAAAAATCAAGCACACTTGTTTGTGAGGGTTGTTTGAAAGGTGTGATATGTGTTTTGTGTTAGTCATGATTTATCTGTCCTTGTAAATCATGCTTTTAGCTACAATACCCACCCCTTTCAAAATTTATACAAACCCTCCCATCTATATCACATCCCATAAAAGGTATAAAATACTCTACACAAAAGATACACTGTTGTTGTTGTTGATGTTGTTGCGGCCTTCAGTCCTGAGACTGGTTTGATGCAGCTCTCCATGCTACTCTATCCTGTGCAAGATTCTTCATCTCCCAGTACCTACTGCAACCTACATCCTTCTGTATCTGTTTAGTGTATTCATCTCTTGGTATACCTCTACAATTTTTACCCTCCACGCTGCCCTCCAATACTAAATTGGTGATCCCTTGATACCTCAGAACATGTCCTACCAACCGATCCCTTCTTCTAGTGAAGTTGTGCCACAAACTTCTCTTTTCCCCAATCCTATTCAATACCTCCTCATTAGTTATATGACCTACCCATCTAATCTTCAGCATTCTTCTGTAGCTCCACATTTCGAAATATTCTATTCTCTTCTTGTCCAAACTATTTATCGTCCATGTTTCACTTCCATCCATGGCTACACTCCATACAAATACTTTCAGAAATGACTTCCTGACACTTAAATCTATACTCGATGTTAACAAATTTCTCTTCTTCAGAAACGCTTTCCTTGCCATTGCCAGTCTACATTTTATATCCTCTCTACTTCGACCATCATCAGTTATTTTGCTCCCCAAATAGCAGAACTCCTTTACTACTTTAAGTGTCTGATTTCCTAATCTAATTCCTTCAGCATCACCCGACTTAACTCGACTACATTCCATTATCCTCGTTTTGCTTTTGTTGATGTTCATCTTATATCCTCCTTTCAAGACACTATCCATTCCGTTCAACTGCTCTTCTAAGTCCTTTGCTGTCTCTGACAGAATTACAATGTCATTGGCGAACCTCAAAGTTTTTATTTCTTCTCCCTGGATTTTAATACCTACTCAGAATTTTTCTTTTGTTTCCTTTACTGCTTGCTCAATATACAGATTGAATAACATCAAGATAGGCTACAACCCTGTCTCACTCCCTTCCCAAAGACTGCTTCCCTTTCATGTCCCTCGACTCTTGTAACTGCCATCTGGTTTCTGTACAAATTGTAAATAGCCTTTCGCTCCCTGTATTTTACCCATGCCACCTTCAGAATTTGAAAGAGAGTATCCCAGTCAACATTGTCAAAAGCTTTCTCGTAGTCTACAAATGCTAGAAACGTAGATTTGCATTTCCTTAATCTAGCTACTAAGATAAGTCGTAGTGTCAGTATTGCCTCACATGTTCCAATATTTCTATGGAATCCAAACTGATCTTCCCCGAGTTTGGCTTCTACCAGTTTTCCCATTTGTCTGTAAGGAATTCACGTTAGTATTTTGCATCCGTGACTTATTAAACTGATTGTTCGGTAATTTTCACATCTTTCAGCACCTGCTTTCTTTGGGATTGGAATTATTATATTCTTCTTGAAGTCTGAGGGTATTTCACCTGTCTCATACATCTTGCTCACCAGATGGTAGAGTTTTGTCAGGACTGGCTCTCCCAAGGCCGTCAGTAGTTCTAATGGAATGTTGTCTACTCCTGGGGCTTTCTTTTGACTCATGTCTTTCAGTACTCTGTCAAACTCTTCACACAGTATCATATCTTCCATTTCATCTTCATCTACATCCTCTTCCATTTCTATCATATGTTATCTATACACTATGGTATAACAATTGTTCCATTAGTATCATATTATATTTTCCACAAATATAATACTCTATTCAGTTTATTTTTTCTAGATATCACTTTTTTCTGTGATTCTCTTAAGTTGTTCCCTGTTTTGTAGTCATATCTGGTTTTCTAAACAATAAGATTACAGGATGTTCTAGATTTTAAATATTGAGAATTTTTCCTCTTGGGGAGACTTTCAAAAGAAATTTAACAAGAAGTACTGGTCTGCTAGTGTTCAAGAAAAGTTAATATCAGATCTATGGGACCCAAAATATTATAATAATACTTGGGGTACTATAAGGAAATATTTTGATTGGCATTTAACACCAGAAAAGTATTTAGATAAGCCAATGGAAGAAGAAGGATTAGTACGTTTTAATTAGACAGTTACCAATCTATGTGAGAAAAGACATCTTGTGTAGTGGTTGGAAAACAATAGAAGAGTTGTAGTCTTTTTTTGATACACTTGATGCAATAAATAAGGACTGCAATGAAACTTTACACCAAAGTGAAAGTTCAAACTATAAAAGAAATAGTGGAAATAATTTTAAAAAGCATGAGGCAAACTTAGTAAAAGTACACCAGTACAGTAAGAAAAGTTGTAATGACAATTATCAAAAGAAGCATCCACCTTCAAATTTAGATCCAGTAGCTTCTCCAGAATTTGTACCGAGTAACCATAAAACACAGAATGGGAATGTAATATCTTGTTTCGGTAACCAACCCATAATTAGTAGTAATGAGGAAAACATTGTTCGATCTGGATCCAGGACCGGGGCCCAGGTCGTGGAGGTACATCAGAAGGTCTTATTCCATCTCAGTATGTTAACTTTACACACAAAATACCCACAAATGAATGGTTGCTGCTTGAAGAACCAAGCTTAGCTACTAATAACCCATAACCTATAATAGCAGTGATAGTGGAAACTTCCGAGGTTAATATATTTATAGATTCTGGAAGTGAGGTATCACTCATCACAAACGCATTTTTTAACTCGATACAGGATAAACAGAAACTTGCCATTATTGCCAGTGGCTGGAGTATACATAACTGGGATAAAGGTAACAAAAAATAAACTTGTAAAATATGAAACTCAAGTGAACTGTAGTATTGGACATATGTTATTTCATCAAACGCTATCAATAGTAGAGAATATCAATGTGCTGTTTGGTCTAGATTGGTTGTTAGAGTTTAAAGTCATCTTAAACTTTGACAAAAATCTTCTTTGTTATGGTAGAGGGGACAGTAGATGCTGGACACCATTTGTAACAAATAGCCACATTGAGGAACAAACAACTGAATGTCAGTGTCTACGATTAACAGCTACAGCACAGTTATCGCCAAAAATCGATAATGTGGATCAAGTAACAAATCAAACTGATACACAAGACAAAGTTAATGAATCCCTAATATTAACCAGTCAACAAAGATGAGATTTGTATAAAATTTTAGTGGAGTATGAAGTGGTGTTTTCTGATTGTCCAGGTAACATCAGTGACTACATCTCTACATTCAAAATCAAAGATGACACTCCATTTCTTTTGCAAACCCTATCCAATACCAGTGAGTTTGAAGGAAGCAGTTCGGGATGAGATTAACAAAATGATTGATAATAATATTATAGAATGAAGATCCATTGTAATGAATAATCCTCTGGTTGTGGTGAAGAAAGCTACAGGCGGGGCAGAGTACGATTAATCTTAGATGCTTGTACATTAAATCGACATATAGAAATGAAAAGAGATCGAGCAATTAATATCAATGAATTGTTATCCAAGTTTGAAAAGGCGAGATCCTTTAGTACAACAGACTTGACCATGGGATATTGGCAGATAAAATTACCTCCAGAATCCAAAAAATATACAGCCTTTCTGTTTGATGGGAAATCTTATCATTTCAATGTATTGCCATTCGGACTTAATATCTCTGTGTCTGTATTTATATGTGCGTTAGATGAAGCAATAGGGAGAGACTTATTGAAGGATTTGATAATATGTGTAGATGATATCTTAATAATATCAGCTACTTGGGAGGACCATTGTCTAACTTTGTGCAGTACTCTGAAAATATTTAAAGAAAAAGGTATTATGGTGAAGCTGTCTGAATCCTTTTTTGTGTGCCAAGAACTTAAGTTCTTAGGTCATATTATAGGATTTATAGATATGGCCAGATACTATCGATGGTACGTACAAGGGCAAGAGTAAAATGACCCAAGAATTTTAAGTTTTTTAAGAAAGGAAGTACCATGGACTTGGGATCAAGGTGCAAATGATGCATTTGAAAATGTTAAAAGAGCGCTTGTTGAGTCACCCATATTACATCATCCAGTTATGGGCAAACCGTTTAAATCTTCAACAGATTCATCTGATTACAGTGTTGCTGCCGAACTTTTCCAAGGAGAATGGGATCCCAAGTAACGTAGAACACAGAACCATACCTTTTGTTAGCTGTAGCCTAAATAAGCATGAACTAAATTACACAGCTACTGAAAAGGAACTATTGGCAATTGTGTGGAGTATTCTGAAGTTTCAAACACTAGTATGGGGATCAGAAATCAACATTTATACAGATCATCAAGCTTTATTCTTTCTGATGAGTAGTCAATTACTACACAGTAGGTTGATGTGATGGATGCTGTTCCTACAGGAATACAATATTAAGATACGATATGTAAAAGGTTCCAAAAATATTGTACCTGATGCTTTATCGAGGCTACCCATAGGAATAGAAGAATTGAAATGTACGGAATGGCCCAGCAGTATTTTTGCCAGTAATTTTATGTCAGCAGAATATCCAAACATCACTGTAAAGGAAATGGCTCAAAGAATAACAGGGATAATCCATCATGATCCTTATTTCACAGAAATTTTTTCTATGTGTATCTAGAACTCGTTACCTTATAATCAATTAAGAAAATGGAAAATTATAGATCATGTTTTGGAGAGACAGCATAACATCACAGCATTGGCATGTATGTATTCCGAAGGTAATGGAAGATGAACTTGTGTCGTATGTTCACACAGGATATGGACACTTCAGAATCAAAAAATGTATATCCCATATGAATAAGTTCTATTGTTTCAAGGAACTAGGTCATAAAATAACATCTGTGATTAGAACCTGTGAAACTTGCCAGAAAGTAAAAGAAAATAATACTCACATGAAATACAAAATGTATCCTATTACTCCTAAGTCATTACACAAGCTCACAGCGGCGGATTTTTTTGGACCAATTCCACAAGGAACAAGAGGATGATACATTTTTGTTATCATAGAATGCTAGCCAAATATGTTAAACTATGTCCCATTAAAAGAGCAAATACACAGACGGTTATACACTGTTTACAACAATACTTTCCAGAAGTAGGTAAACCAAAATGATTTCTTACAAATAACGGACCACAATTTGTGAGTAATGAATTTAAAGAATTCCTAAAATGGGAAAGTATTCGACAAGTGTTAATATGTTTTAATTGGCCTGAACAACTTAGTGTCAATTACGAAGTAAATCAGGAAATAGTTTCTAAGAATTTTATTGACAAGGCACTACAAAGAGTAAGTAAGCATAACAAAAATGCTGTGGAACTTCAGTACCAAGTTGATGACCTGGTTCTTATAAAACATCTTCACAGCTTGACTCTGAAGAAAGAGACTCATAAGTTTTTCCAAAAATATGAGGGACCGTACCGGGTACAAACAGTGATGCATCCTAAGATGCTATTTTTAGTAGATCCCACAACTGGATTAGAGAAGGCGAAATACAATATAAAGGATGTAAAATTGTATATCCCCCAGGGATGTTAACATTCTGAGTTGATTGATGGAGTAACGATCATCAGATCCCGAGTTTTCTTTGGTGTTTCTTCCAAAATAGTTTTCAGGCACCAAATTCCTTTCTGAGGCTTCCCCTAGAAGGTACCCCAAAGCAAATTCGATCTTCTTGGAATCTTCCCAATTTTTTGGTAAAACTAACTAACTAACTCCGTCTGCAGGCCGCAAGCGACCCATCGGGACCATCCGACCGCCGTATCATCCTCAGGTGAGGATGCGGATAGGAGGGGCATGGGGTCAGCACACCGCTCTCCCGGTCGTTATGACGGTTTTCTTTGACCGGAGCCGCTACTATTCGGTCGAGTAGCTCCTCAATTGGCATCACGAGGCTGAGTGCACCCCGAAAAATGGCAACAGCACGTGGCGGCGGGATGGTGACCCATCCAAGCGCCGGCCACGCCCGACAGCGCTTAACTTCGGTGATCTCACGGGAACCGGTGTATCCACTGTGGCAAGGCCGTTGCCTAATTTTTTGGTAAAGCGTGGTTAAATCTTTTTAAGAAATGGGTCAGATGTACACTCCGTCCAGCTTAAATTTAGGGAATTGTCTAGATAACCCTGAATTAGCTCCCCATCACAAATCAGTCACTGCTCCACCACTCTGCTCCAGCATTAGTTGAAGTTACCCTTTTTTCTACTTTATCTTGGATAAGCTTAAATTCTCTCCACAGGTCATGCATAACCTTCCTGATATCACTAAGTTCGAAAGAAGGAATAGGTGATATGTTTCTGGATGTTATTCTCTCGGTAACCTTTCGATCTATAATTTCTCCAAATTGTTCCTCCAAACTAATTAAATGTATAATATGAGAGTAAGCTATTTTCTCTTTGAAATTTCTTTCTACATTATCTACCCGTGTATTCACATCTGTAATTTGCAATTGAATGACTGGCATTAATTCATTGAGCTTATCTACAATCTCTTTCAAATGATTCAACCCCTGCCTTACATCATTATACTTAATATTGTACACATTTTCAAGAGATCCTAACTTTTCAGTAAGTTCAGATTCTACATTATTACATTTGATCTCAATGTGAACCTTTTTGATAAATCTTGAAAAGTGTTACTCTGTTTCTGACTAAGGTCAGTAAACATATGATTTATATGAGTGGTCAAAGAATTTGTCAACTCGTTCTTTAAATCTACTTTTAAATTCTCTATTTTATTACTTATTGCCATGAATATAATAAAGGGAAACATTCCACGTGGGAAAATATATATAAAAAACAAATATGCTGTCAACTTACCAAACGAGAAAGTGATGGTATGTTGATAGAAACAATAAAAAACACACAAACACACACAAATTTCAAGCTTTCACAACCCAAGGTTGCTTCATCAGGAAAGAGGGAAAGATGAAAAGATGTGGGTTTTAAGAGAGAGGGTAAGGAATCATTCCAATCCCAGGAGTGGAAAGAGTTACCTTAGGGGGAAAAAAGAACAGGTATACACTCACACACACACACACACACACACACACACACACACACACACACACACACACATATCCATCCGCACATATACAAACACAGGCAGACAAATCTAAATGCAAATTGCGTCGAACTCAGTCTTCAAAGCACCCATGCCTTCGCATAGATTATAAATTCTTTGCTTTGAGAGTCAACTTTGGCATTTAACAAACCTGAATTTGTCATTTGGGTATTTGGAGTTTCACTCTGAGCATTTGAAGTTTCACTCCGTGTATTTAATTGAGAATTTAGTAAGCCTAGTTCTTTACTTAGAGTCGTACTCTGAGCATTTAATTGAGAATTTAATGAGTTAAACTTAAGACTCTGAGCTTTGATTAAATTTATCAACTTAGCCCAGTCAGGTACTTCTTTGCTAATTTTCATTGCCAATGCTGGGTCTTGAATTTCCCCAACCTGTTGTATATTTTCCATAATTTTATATGCCTTAGCTCTTGTAAGCATTTAAAAATAACTTTAATTGTGATAATTACACAATAAAAGTTCACTCAACAGCATCTTCTACAACTTTGTAGTAAAGTAATCAAGTTTTGTATCACGCTCACCTGGCGTAGAATTCGTGTTGCCTAGGTGAGCAGATGTGGAGGCAGGTTGGCACCGGCGAACAGCTGGTGCCAGTGGCATCAGATGTATGTTGGTTTCCGCATCTGCGTGCTCTTGATGAGTGTGAGAGCTGAATAATTCCCACACTGGATCTTCTTGGTCGGAGCATTCTGTGTGTACTTCTTCTTAGGCAAATATGTTGAAATCTTCTTTGCTGTTTTTATCATTGTGAATTTTTAATTTATTCACCGTTTTTCCATTTACATTTTGCTCCATTGGA
Organism: Schistocerca nitens; assembly: GCF_023898315.1. Lineage (NCBI taxonomy): Eukaryota > Metazoa > Arthropoda > Insecta > Orthoptera > Acrididae > Schistocerca > Schistocerca nitens. The sequence continues at coordinate 771,089,567 of NC_064614.1, forward strand.
TACTTGAATATATTCCAATTTCTCAGAGTATTTCCATTGTCTTATTATGTTTCGTTGCTATGGCAACACATAGCAGCTTCTTTTCTCATTTTTGACTTAAAATTTCTGTTTTCTTGGTCCTTTCACACCAGTCGCCATGTTCTAACATTTATGACTTAAAGTGTGAGTGTGAATTTGGGTTATTTCGGTTTATTCCCCCAAACTACCTTCCACTTCTTTACGAGGTGACTTACTTGAAATTTGCAGCTACTCTTCTTTAATGGATAGCTGGCTGCTGGAAACCCTTGTGACTTCTTCTCCATGAATAATGCTAGGTACAGGAATTTATAGACCCTTTTATTTATGGAATAAGTAGACATACAAACTTTGCTTTTCGTCAACTAACGATATATTTGACTTTCATATACAATAAAACCTCACTTTCTACATAAATATATAACTTCCAGTAAGTCCTTCATACAGTCGAATGTCAGAAACGAATTGAATTGCAGTTAAAAGAAAATTGGCTTTGATACCATAACTTTTCTTAACGTGAATCAGAAAATAAGTCTTGCCTATCGCAAGGTTATGTCAAGAGTTTTCAAGAGTTCTTTTTCAACTGTCTTTATTTTAATAACAATAGTCAATGACCCAATAAGCACAGAGCTGCATGTAAACTCCATGGTTCTTCCTTACACACTCACTAAAACATCTGTGGATTGCCCGACAGGTAGTTGTCAGTGCTGTTCATCCACCACATCTACTTTTTTCCCATGATTGATTTTAAACCTGCAAACACAAACATGTGATGTGCAGTAGGTAGGATTCTACCGTCCCACACTCATATCCAGAATAATGTGTGTTCAAGATGGTAGAAGGCTGAGTAGTTCCAGAATTTACACAGCTTCTTTACACAGCTTCATGTTCTTAGGGTGGAGTATCTGTTACACAGAGCCCTTTAAATTACAGCGAGTGCCGCAAGATCAGACCTCTTTTTGTGAACTAAATGCAAACCACTGTGGTGCCATGCATGTGACCATTAAAGACTGAAATAAGCAACATGTTATATTAGCCTCACGTAGAGTTCCTCAGGTTCATTTTTGTATTTGTATTTGCATTAGTCACTGCGCAAGATTAGTTTTACCCTTGGTACCTCATGTTTGTTTATTTGTATGTTGTATTTGCTTTGATCACTGGTTAGGTTGGATACACTTACGGTACCTCCAAGTTCCTTGATTCATAGTTGCATATTTCCTTGATCACTGTGTTAGATTAGCCTCATTTACAATACTTCAATAATGTTAATGACATTTGTCATGTTGTCTTAAAAAACTGTGTAAACTGATTCCCCACAAACTAACGATGGGCACACCTCATGTGTTCTCATAATGCCTTCATGAGTGATGATGATTATCGGAGCTTTTGTTCATAGACATTTTTGTGGCAACTTTCCTTTATAAATGCATTCCGCAGTTAATTGTGCCTCTAAACATTCTAATTAAATGAGTTGGTTAGTCTTTTGATGTCTTTTCTTAGATTGTGCCATGCTTTACCCATCTGTTTTATCCTGCTTGCCTAGCAAACCTGAGGATTACCACATAATACACTGTGTACAGCTTTGGGGCAGCTCCGTTGGGGCCAAAATAATTTTTATGTGGCAGAAAAAGGCAATCAGATGTGTAATAGTTGCTTTCAAAACAATGTTTCCCGTAGGCCACTTTCCAAGAAGTTGGGTCTCTTTGACAGATTCTTATTGTTTGTACATAGTTCCCTAGTCTGCACACTAGTCTACACAAAAGAAAACCAGGAGAGCTGCAAATTAAGACAATCATTTGATTATCATAATACATGCCACAATGAAATTACTGACCAGCTTTTTACTAGAGTAAACAAGATGCATAATAGTTATATATACCTCGGAGTCAGACCGTTTGATATGCAATGCCACACTATCTCATCAGAAACCTTGAAAAATTTTAAAGAAGGCTTTTAAGCCATAGAGGAATACTTTGATTGTGTAACAGAAGATCTTAATTTTTAACTTATACTCATTGTACATTTGTATGTAAATCTGCATGATGTAACTGTTGTCATTGTTACTGTCTTATATTATTATATGTAATATTTAATTTGTATAAACTATTAACATCAACAGTATGCAAAATGCTTCAAGAAGAAATAAATAAGCAGAAAAATAGAAAAAGTGCAGTAGTATCACTCAATGAAAATTGTAAACCGTTCACTTAGCACATTCTTACACCCACAGATGCTGTAAATTCAAGCCATTTAATATGTAATTTATGGCCTTGCAAATAAACAATAACTATTCCATAAAAAATAAATCATTATGATCTTCATGAAGTTGCCAGTTGTTGTGTCCCTCCAAAATTAAATCAGAAAAAATCGACCTTGACAACATAATCTGTTGTAGACAGCGTCTTGCAGCTGAATTAAACATCAAAAAGGAAACATTTCCTCTCATCAAACATGGAAGCACTGTTCCCACTGCAGTATTACATCCAATAATATCCCTGTCTAATGACCACTGGCAGGGTCATACTGCCCTTCACTGACCCATATATGAATTGCTTCTCAAGTCAATAGATTATTCATCATGTCATGTATTGAGATAGCAAATGCAACATTTTGCAAATTCAGTTTGCTATTTGATCCCAAAGAGAATTTTTGCCTCTTGAGATTAGTAGTAATGTGGGAGACCCCCTACTTACCATTTTACAGGTAGTCACAGAACTGAAATTATGTTTGCGAGTGAGAGAACTTGTCCTTTACACTATTTATGAAACTGCTTCACCAATGCAGTGAGTGCTACCATTGTCTGTAGTCCACTCAGGAGTTCCCTTTACTATGTTATTACCACTATATACAGTCCCATGGTACCACAATTTTAGACCATACTTTTACCTATTATTTAATTCATTTTCTCTGAACTGCTATTTTCTCATGACAGAAGTGTATACTCTCTGTGCATGTGTGTAATGTCAGTAGCTGTTTATGTTTATACAAATTTTTGTATTGTTCAGCACATTGGTAAAATGTGTATGGTATTATTTAGAAAGCATAAAGTGAAATTATACATTATTCTTAGAAAGATTTCTTAATTTAAATCAAAATTAGTTTTTTTAGTTACTGTTAACTGCAAGTCTACATTTAAAAAGATAATTTCTGTATGTACTTACTCTGCAGGTTAAATATCCTGGAGGAATCCCAACAACCTTAGAGCAAACGGGACAGCAATGGGATTTTCCTAATGCATGGCCCCCACATCAAGACCTTGTCATCTCTGCCCTTGAAGCTACAAATGACCCAAGAGCACTGAGAATGGCTCGGGAATGGGCTCTCCGCTGGGTTTATAATAACTACCGTGCCTGGGTTGACACAAAAGTAAGTATCTAGATAATAATTTTCCAGAAGTGGGTTACTTTATTGGTGTTTGCACAGGGAAAATGCTGTCTAAAGACTGATTTGTTATAGCTGTCCTTGCTAGTCTATTATGTGCAAGCCTATTATTCATTTCTGCATAACTTGTTTCAACCAAGACACATTTTAATCTGCTTACTTCCGCCAAGCCTTGGCACCCCTTTACAACTTTTACCACATGCACTTCTCTCCATTATCAAACTGACTGTTCCTTGATGCTCCAGTATGTGCCTTATTGATTAGTTGCATCTTTTAGTCAACTTGTGCTATAAATTTTCTTTTTGTCTTGGTTTATTTCACACTTCCTCATTAGTTATCTGATCTACTCTTACGATGTTCAGCATTCTCTTGCAACACCACATTTCAAAATTTTCTATTTTCTTCTTATCTGAACTGTTTATCATCCACATTTCACTTCCATATAAGGATACATTCCAAACAAATACTTTTTGAAAAGACTTGTGAACATTTAACTTTATAATCAGTGTTAGCAAAATTTCTCTTTCTCAGAAATATTTTTCTTGCTACTGTCAGTCTACATTTTATATCTTCAGTACATTGGCTATTGTCATTTATTTTGCTGCCTAAATAACAAAACTCATCTACTATATTTAGCATGTCTTTTCCTAATCTAATTCTCTCAGCATCACACGATTTAATTCAACTACATTCCATTACTGTTGCTCTACTTTTGTTGATGTACATCTAATAATCTCTTTTGAAGACACTATCCATTCTGTACAGACCATTCTTCCATGTCCTTTGCCATCTCTGAGAGAAATACAACCTCAAAGTTTTTGTTTGTTCTTCCTGAACTTTAATTTACTTTGCTCCATGTTCAATGTATAGGTTAAACTTTGGCTCTTGTAACTGATTCTGGTCTCTGTACAAGTTGTAGATAACCATTTGCTTGTTATATTTTATCCCTGCCAGCTATAGAATTTCAAAGAGTATATTCCAATCAAAACTGTCAAAAGCCTTCTCTGAATCTACAAATACTATAAGCATAGGTTTGTCTTTCTTTACTCGGTCTTAGTTGTATGAAGATGAGACATTTGGTCAATATTGTCTTGTGGGTACCTACATTTGTGCAGAACCCAAACTGGTCTTCTCAAGACCAGCCTCTATGTTTTTTCCATTCTTCTGTAAATAATTCATGTCAGTGTCTTGCTACCATGACTTATTAAACAGATTGTTTAGTAATGTTCGCAACAGTCAGTACCTGACTTCTTTGGAACTGGAATTATCACATTCTTCTTGAAGTTGGAGAGTATATCATCTGCTTCATGTATTTTGTATACCAGATGGAATAGTTTTGTCATGGTATGTCCTCCCAGTGATCTCAATAATTATCAGGGAATGTCATCTACTCCAGTAGCCTTGTTTCAACTTGGATCTTTTAGCGCTCTGTCAGATTCTTCTTGCTATATTGTATCTTCTTCTACTTCCTATTCCCTATATGTAATACTGTCTTCTAGTTCATTTCCCTCGTACAGCCATTCTAATAATTCCTTCCACCTTTCAGCATTGTCTTCTTTGCTTAATATTGGCTTGCCATCTGAGCTCTTAATAATGATACAGGTGTTTCTCTTTTTTCTAAAGATCTATCTAATTTTCCTACAGGTGGCATCTATCTTTCTAGTAGTCAAATGATTCAAATGGCTCTGAGCACTATGGGACTTAACTTCTGAGGTCATCAGTCCCCTAGAACTTAGAACTACTTAAACCTAACTAACCTAAGGACATCACACACATCCAAGCCCGAGGCAGGATTCGAACCTGCGACCGTAGCGGTCACGCGGTTCCAGACTGTAGTGCCTAGAACTGCTCGGCCACCCAGGCCAGCTCTTTCCAGTAGTCATGCATGCTTCTACGCCTTTGTATTTACTCTCTATATGTTCCTGTTTTTGCCAATTTACACTTTCTGTCAGCCTCAGTTATTAGGTGTCTGTGTTTCCTTTTTGTGGAATCCTGCCCACTTGTCTCTTATAGGGTGCCTAGGAAGCTGTTTTCTCGGATAGTTGGACAACATACAAGCAAATCATATTAATGGAGTTTATTTCAGCTATTGAACTGACAATACCTAACTTTATATTTACAATGAGTTGTCGCAAGCAAGTGGCAACATTCAAATAATCAATGTCCTTCAAGATACGCAATGTCCATTCAAGTAACTGATATGAATCACATGTCACAGCACTTCTAGGCTGTCACTGACATCAGTGCACAATTATCCAAAAATCAATTTCTTTGTGGTGACTTTAATGAACATTAAATGTTATGGAGACCAGTACCTCAGTACAGCTGTTGAATTGTCCTCCACTGCCTATCTCTTGATTTGCTCTTCTGTCATCACATAGACTACTTAGTGGGATGTAGTCAGTGATTTGCACAGCAGTGACTACTTACTGGACAGGATACATCTAACAGATAATGCCATGTCTGACAGGAAGCTGCTGAAGTGGATGCTTAGTAAGGCTAACTAGATGCTCTACAGCCACCTGGATGTTCGGACATCACTATAGTGTTCAAGAATGAGTAGGTCCTATTATGAACATGGTCTATCATGCTGTTGATTCATGCATTTTGAAGTATTTAGGACATCTATGAAGACCACCTTCTCCCTGTTAGACTGAGGAATGTTTCTCTAAAATCTGAGGCATGCAACTCCATACAAATTCAAATGTTGATCGTCTACACAGAACCTCTTTTAGAACCTCACAGTTTCACTTGGGAAGGCTGAAATGCCTCTCATGTACAGTGGTAGTCTCCTGATCAATAAGAGAGAAATTTCTCTTCAGGGCTAAATACATCACAGATGTAAATACCATTGCTAACAGGATTTAATCTTTTACCATTTCAGAGACATCACCCAAAAGCTACACTGCTAACAACAATGAACTTTACAACTGCCCCTTCTACATGTCATGACAACTGGACGCATTAAAATGAGATGCACCCACTGAATAAGTTCAAGGCTATAGAAAGGATAAATTGCCTCACCATACAGAAGAGATGTTTAGTCACAGACAGACAAAACAAAAAAAGACTGCTGAAATATTTACTCATAAGCATTTAGTTGAGAGAAGATCCTGTGTTGCCTGAGGAAGCATGCAGGGAAGTGATAGGGACAGCATACTACATACATTATCGGAAGGCTGTGCTAGGGGAGAGGAGGGAGGGGGAGAAGAAATAGAGAAAGGGATAGAGTAGTAGATGTGTTGGTGGGATACTGGATAGAAGGTATGTACAATGCTGGAGTGGGAGGAGAGAAAGGGGTAGATAGGTGAAGAACAGGGACTACTGGAGATTGAGGCCAGTGGGGTTATAGGAATATAGGATATATTGCAGGGAGAGATCCCACCTGCACAATTCAGAACTCATAGGAAGGATCCAGTTGGTACATGTTGAGAAGTACTCATTGAAGTGAAGCATGTTGTGATAGGCAGTATGTTCATTAACTGGGTGGCCCAGCTGTCTCTTGTCCACAATTTTGTAGTGGACAGGCAGCTTTTAGTTCAGTTAGTAAAAACAGTCAGTATTGCAGAATATCTCATTTCTTAAAACGATCATTTTTGCATATTTAATCAGCGATCTTCAGATTATGAGCACCATTTGACTGAAGCTGGCAACATGGTAAACAGCTGTGTGTGATCACAATGGTAACTGCAGCAGTCACTGTTGCATCCACAAACAGGTTTCACTATTCACTAGCTCCAGCAAAATAATGCTCATATTATGAAGATGGCCGATTAAACATACAAAAGCTGGTCATTTTACTAAATGAGATTTTCTGTGATCTTGACTGTTTTTACTAATTGATCATCAAGAACAGATGCTTGTTAGTTTGTCATGCCCATGTACAAAGCAGCACAGTGGTTGCAGCTTAGCTGGTAATCACAGGGCTGTTTTCACAGGTAGTTCTGCCTTTGATGGGATAGGCAATGTCTGTGACTGGAAGGTGGTAGTAGGAGGATGTGCATCTAGGCCTATTGCAGGGATATAAGTTTTGAGGCAAGAGGTGGGGAGCAGGGGTGAAGTATGGATGGACGAGAATATTGCATAGTTTGGTTGGATCGCAGAATATCACACAGTTGGAGGGGTGAGGTGAATAGTAGGGAGGATATTCCTCATTTCAGGACATAGCAAGAGGTAGTTGAAAACCTTGTGAAGAATATGATTTAGTTTCATGGGTGTTATTGAGTCAAGAGAGGTGTGCTCCTTTGTGGGCATGTGGTGGGTATGTGTGAGGTGGTAGGTGATTTGAGAGACAAGGCATGAGAGACCTGTTTCCAAACAAGGTCTCAGCATTATCCCCCAGGCAGCACAGAATCTTCCCCCAACCCCTACATTTCTATCCTTCCCCCTTCCTACTCCTTGCCTCCTCCTTGCCCACATCACCCACCCCAGCAGATTACTGGTCACCTCAGAATCAGGCAAAATCAGGCCCCCATGCCTGGAGACAGTGGCCATATGAGTATGAGTTGTGCTTACATGAATGTGCTTGTATTCTGCTTCAGAAGAAAAATTTTGTTTGAAAGCTTATGAGTAAGTATTTCAGCAGTCTTCTTCATTCTACCTGTCGGCAACTGGGTACCTCCTTTTTGTGTAGAGTAACAATCTATACTTTCCATAATATTGTTGTCATTCCATCTTGGACTTTCATTACTGAGTAAGTTCAGTGTTTATGATGTGGGAGTACATGCTATCTTGAGGGTTATGGGACAGATGAGGTTACTAAATTCCTCATCTCAAGCACTCAGGAAAGAGGGGTATTCAGTTGGTTACCAGTGCATATATAAATTTGGAACAATGAAATTATGAATGTGGCAGCCAAGGGGGGCTTGCATACTGCTTCTTGTTGTACAATGCAAAGTCCTACTACATGTAGTAACCTTGCTGCTGAGAGACAAGACTAAGTGTCACTGGAAGGATCACTGGCAGAATGTGAATGTCAACAACCTGTGGTTCGTAAAATCTACTACTCAGCCAAAGTGTACTTTTTTCCAGCAAGTAAGGTGAAATGAAGATGTTGTCTCTTACCTCTGAATAAAATGCTGCTCTTTAACATACGGATTTATGCTTCAGTGAGAGCATCCCCTAGTGTGTGATACTTGGGGGTTTTTGAATGTCGTAGCATCACTTTCTTGGAGCAGTGATCCCAATGATCAAATGAGAGCAGAACACAGTTTGGATGTGACTTGCTCTCTATTTTAGGTGATGATGACCTTCAGAGTGTATGTAATATGGATAGTAAACTTTTGCTTGTCAACTGAGTTACAACAAAGAGTTGTAAAGATACATAGCTCTACCATGAAGGTGCTTTCAACCAGCCACCCACACATATTTGAGAGATCTTTAGAATTTACTACAATGTTTTGTGTATGTATCTATTTAGAATGTTATCTAAAATTGTTTACTTTATTAGATTATTTTGCAATGATGTACTCTGTGTTGCATATATATTTCTGTAACAGTTCATTGACAATTAAGCATTAACAACTATGACATCATGCACCCAACTCGAATAACAGCAACAATCTTATAAGAAATACAACACATATATTTAGGCCAAATTATAGAACACAAAATTAATATTTTATGAACAACACATCTAGATCATGATTTATTTACTGTTATTACCAGTTTCAGCTGAGTTAGATCAAATTCAGATATAACTTAACCAGGCATCAGCTTGCATGTAACTTTATGAAACACATTAGCTGATGCTGGAAATAGTAACATCCTGATTTTAGTGTTCTATCTGAAGAAGGCCAATTCAGCTGAAGCTTGGATCAACAGTTAATAAATTATGATATAAATTGTGTTTTTCTTGAAATAATTAAACAAAATCACTGACTGCTCCTGTGACAAATATTGGCCTTTCTGCGAAATTGATAACTTCTGTCTTTAGAGAGAAAAGTTAGATGTTGCTTGGACTGAACAGCCAGCAGGAAGGTCTATAGTACTCATGGATGAGGACATAAAAACTTCAATAGTAATTCCTCAATATTTAATAATAGATCTATTTCAGTCCCAATAATTATTTTTTATGTTTGAATACTTATGTGAAATAATTTATGCTGTTTGATGCAGTTTTCTCATTATTTACAAGTGATTGTCATAAAAACTTTAGGGTCACTCAATCACTTTTTAGTCAACATGCTTTTTATTTTCATCCTGATTAGATTTCAGATAAAGACATTACAGTTGCAAATAAATGTTTCACTGAAATTTAGAGTCACTTCACAAATGCTCCTATTATGGGCATTGCATGTATTGGCCACAGGGTTCAGGTAAACAGATTAAAAGACATAGCTAAAAGTATAGCCTACATTATAACAAAAAAAGATGCATCAGTAAGCGACTCACTAGCTGAAAACCAGTTATTAAGTGTGAGAAAAATAAATTAACACCATCCAAAAATAGTAGAAGAGTAACAGATGGCTCCTTCAGATTATGGGCTCACTGTAGACAGTTGATGATTGTGGAAAGATAAAAAAATAAACAGGAAATTAGGTACTTGTTGTTCTCTCAAATGGATTAGCCACAGATGTGATACAAATAGTGTGTGTTTCACACTTTAATGTCATAATGAGCAAAGATATAGAAATTTGAAGACAGATGATGCAAATAAAATCTTCGATCTGCAAATATCAGCCATCAGAATAATAATTTATTGATAATGTAAGAAGGACTGACGGTTGTAAGTCACTGATAGAAAATTAAAATATCAGCTTTCTATAGTTTGTACACATATGAAATACCACTTTTTGCTTGGTAATAAAAAAACAAGTTCAGCACATGCATATGAAGAAAAATATCTCCATGCTACTCAAAAATGTATAAAGTTATGAGTAACTGATAATAACACAGTACAACTTGAAAGAAGTGTGTGCATATGGAAATAAAATTGTACAACAGTTTCCCAACTCCCATTGCTGATTACATTGTGAAAGATATTTAAATAAAAACTGTTTCTTGTGAAGCTTTGTGTCCCATCAATGAAAATGTTTCACTTGCAAACAACTAGAAGTAAACAACAACATGTAATAGATTTTAAATATGTACATGCAGTCTATGTATCAGATTGTACTTGTGTATGATGTATCAGATGTGTACTTGTGTACAGTAACGTGTCACAGAAATGTTGGTTTTTGCAAATATGTGTATGACATTGTGCTTACAAAACTGAAATAGTAAATATGTAGTGATCCATAAATGTATGTCTCCAGCTGCTAAATAAATAAAATATGTAAATTTCTAAAAGCCAGTACCATGGGTAAGGGACCTTGACAAAGATGTAAACATTTCTTTGTCTTCACTGAACATTCACAACCCTGTGCTGTTTCTGGTTTTAATTACGATGCTGTAGCATATTCCTTTAACTCTTTGATTGCTGCTTATGTTTTAAGGCACAGTACCAAGGTACTGTGGGCATCATACTGCACAATGACATGCCTTCCTCACAGTGTTGTGGACATTATATTGTGCACTAGCCTGCCTGCCTTTCCCATAGTGCTGTAGATGTGTCTGTTAGTGCTACCTAACTGGTCTGAATGTTGTGGACATACAGTAGCTGTTCAAGTTTCAGGTTGATTTGTTGGAATATTCGTTGAATGTTTTCTTTTGGATTCTCCTATAGATGTTACTGACCTCTCCTTATTTTTCTACCTATTCTTCAGTATTCACAATAATGTATTGCTTTCTGTGTCATCCTGTTATACACAGCCAAGTACATTTCAGTTTTGCTGAAAAAACAGCGTTTCACCTGGCTTACATAGAGAAAAAAAAATCTTAGAGATAGTAAAGTAAAGGGGAGAAAGAAGTTTGCTGATGTGTGGGTGCAATTCTTTGCCAAAGATAGGATGGAAAAGCACAGCACCAGGAGAAAGTCCTGGTGAAGATACAATAACTTCTTTATTACTCCACTATGTAACTGGTCCAAATGACTTGTGAACAGGCACGAGGATGAACACAACAAGTATTTAATTAATTTCATTAAAGTGAACTCTAATCTGCACATAACATTCTGGTGTTGTAGAGGCACCTGAGATAGAACAGTGTACACTGGATATGCACTGTCCGGGAGACAATGTCCTGAGCTGTCATCTCCATTATGCTGGCATTGTGCTATTAATGATGGACAATCACTGTTCATGGCTTTCTGAGGTGGACAAGGGTGATGAGGCCAACCAGCATAGCAGAAGGATGTGGTGTCCCAGCTACATGGCGATGGCGTTCCCCGGAGTTGAAACTTGGACTGACACTGTAGAGCAGGGGCAGGCAGCAGGCACTGGCTGTTTGTGGCCCAGCAGTGGCAAAGTTATGGCAAGTGCTCTGACTACTACAGACTGGACATCATATAATTGCCCAGCTGACCAATGATGATGGAATGATCCTGGGGGTTTAAATCCTGCTGGACAGCACTGACTACTGCAGAGGAGCCATGTTTTGCAGTTGTGTCAAAGCATCTGGAGTGGGGCAATGACCAAGGCACGACGTAATTGGCAGTAGAATTTTTGAAAAGGATAGTTATTATTCACTATATAACGGAGGTGCTAAGTCTCAGATAGGCAGAACAAAAAGACTGTCACACAATAAGCTTTCTGCCAACTGCAGTGCATGATGGGAGAGGCAACTGGGTGGGAGCAAGGAAGAGGTTGAGGTGGGGAGGTGGAGGATAGTGGTGTACGGGTGGGGCATGGTAAAGTGCTGCTGTGGGAGCAAGCAGGAACGAGGTGGAGAGAGGGTAGGGCAGCTAGGTACAATTGGGAGAGCAGAACAGGGAGAGAGAAAGGGGGGAGGGTGGGCGGATAGCGGATGCGTTGGTGAAATAGAGGGCTGTGTAGTGCTCGAATGGGAACAGGGAAGCAGCTAGCTGGGTGAGGACAATGACTAATAAAGGTTGAGGCCAAGAGGTTTATTGAAACGTAGGGGGTACATCTGGAGGTATGGTCTGTGGTGCAATTTCATATGACAGCAAGCGCACTGTCATGGTTATCCCATGCAGCCTGACTGCAAATTTGTATGTCAATCTGGTGATTCGACCTGTTGTGCCTGCCATTCATGAACAACATTCCAGGGGGTGTTTTCCAACACAATAATGCTCACCCATATACTGCTGTTGTAACCAAACATTCTCTGCAGAGTGTCAAAATGTTTATGTATGTCTGCAGGTGGGTTTATTCAGCCACCAAATAATTGTTAAAAATCGAAATGTTGCCTTGGCCTTGTTGATCATTAGACCTGTCTCCAATCAAGCACATATGGGACATCATCCAATGACAACTCCAGTGTCATCCACAAACAGCATTTACCATACTTTTATTGACCAACAAAGTGCAACAGGCATGGAACTCAGTCCAAAAATAGACATCCAGCATCTGTACAACACAATAGATGCACATAGGCATGCTTGCATTCAACAGTCTGGTGGTTACACTGGTTATTAATGCATCAGCATTTCCCATTTCCTATGGCTTATCTCATGCTTGCATTAACCTGTGACCTTGCAGTGTTAATCATTAAATATGTTACCTACACAAATGTATTCCCAAAATTTTGTTACTCTACATTAATTATTTTTTGGTGTTGTGACTTTTTCTGTCAGTGTATATCCTAACACACAACTATTTCCCCTTTGAAGAGAGGATATACAAACAAATCTACAGCACAGCCACGGGTGCCCTTCTCTCCCATCCACTTCACTTGATCCTCCTCAAACCAGCATGACACCTTTCTGGACATCGAGCTCCTCCCATCTAATAAGTCCATCCCAACATCTCTCTATATTATACCCACCAACCACCAGTAGTGCCTGAATTTTGACACCAGTCATCCCTTTCCACACCAAAAAATCCTTTCCGTACAGCCTGGCCACTCATTGACTGTGTATCTACAGTGATGGGAGCTCTTTTGCTCAGTATGTTGAAGGTACTATTTCTCAGACCTAGTGCACAAACACATACTGCATCTGTCAGTCCAGTCTCCTGACACCTTGTCCCAACATGCTCCACCAGGTAGCACAGATTCCTCTTCCCCCACCATACACTGCTATTCTCGTCCTTCCCTGACCCACTGTTGATACTGTTCAAAGTGTTTCTTTAACTTCTCATGGTTGGGATTCACAGTCATATAATATTTCTTAAAAGACATCATAGTCGCCGTTGAGTATATAAAATATTTATTGTTACTATTGCAATTTCGGTCTTATGGCCATTTTCAAGTAACATTGCAAAGTTACATTCTGTCACAATATAAAACTATCTGACATGAGTACATGTCGTCGTCAAAATGCAGCCTTTGCAATAGTAACAATAAATATTTTATACAGTCAATGGCAGCTATGATGTCTTTTAAGAAACACTTTGTTTCTGTTCTGTTCTGATTGGAGTGGCCAGGGATAGCAATTTGTTTGCACACTCGCATGTGTGTGTGTGTGTGTGTGTGTGTGTGTGTGTGTGTGTGTGTGTGTGTGTGTGCGTGTGGACGTGCACACGTACTTGCTTGTGTGAACATGCATGTTTTTCTTTTCTGAAGAAGGCTTTGGGCAAAAGGTTACATTAACTGTCTTTTTTTCATGCTGTAACTCGACCTGTCTTCCTTGGTCATCACATTTTCCAGATCACATCTCATAATTTTCATCACTTAGCCATGAGTTTTAACTCCTACACTATGCCTGTGTTTAATTACTGATACATGTTTTATTCCTATTGTCCTTTCTCACCCTAAAAAATTTAATCTGTACATTTCCTATTTCCTATTTACAATAAAAACCTTATGCCTATTCTGGTTCATCCAAAGCGGTTGTGCACAAACATGAGAACAAACACAAGCCATTAATTAGTCGAGCCAAATCATACAGTCATTCAAGAGTGTTTCCATTTTCACATAACATTCTGGCATTGCAGCAGCAGGCAACGTAGCACAGCTTACATTGGAAAAGTGCTCTCTGTAGACAGTGTGCTGAACTCTAATCTCTGGTCTGCCAGAGTTGTGCTGGCGGTGGTGGGCAAGCACCGCTCATGGCCTCCTGCAGGGGATGAGACTGACTAGTTCCACTGTTGTTGTAGTGGCTAGCACAGTTTTGGCTGCTAGGGCTGGGCAGACAGGTAGAGGTACCTCATTTGCAGTGTGGCAGCTAAGTTACAGTGTCAACTGTGGCTGACACAGATTGTGTGTCAAATATGTAACTGCCCTGCTGGTTGAATGATGAACTGGTATGGGCTGGGGGGGGAGTCAGGGGGGTTTAATCGTGCTGATTGGTGCTGACTACTGTAAAAGAGTCATGTTTCCGAGTCGAAGCTACTGTGGCTACTTGTCCTTGCCTGTCAACTCATGGAAGTGTCAGTTGCAGAAGTGGTGCCTCTGCTGACTTTGCTGTGTTAGGCAGGGGTGTTGGCCAGACACCTGTGCCTTGATTTTGTTAGGATGGTGCACTGTTCGTTCTAAGTCATGTTTATAACTTTACCCTTTACCAAGTCTGCCGAATTTTTAATTTTTCCTCATGGAATTTCTTACATCCTTTGCTGTGACCTTTACAAACTTTTCTCATAATGTTGGGATTAGGTACCACTGTAGCATCATTAAGAGACCAAGGGCTGAACCATTTACTCCAGTAATCTACAATCGGTGCAATTTACCTGGGCATTTCTGCCCAATACGCTGAGTCACATCCCATAGGATGTTGGGTTTGCCATAAAAGAGGGCATTACAGTAGCCACCACAGGGAGTGTGTCTGGCTGAGGTGTAGAAAATCTTGGGTACTCTGAAAACTTTAATAATTTTGTGAGGATAAGCCAGAAGAGACATGAGATTTTTTGGTGTAAACAGGAATTATGTAATGTAAACGTTTTATGATAACTAAGAAGGATATGAGTAACATAATATTAGTAATTTCAGGTAGGTGTAATTTAGAATTTAAGGTCATAGCTAAGCCAGGAATACTAGTGATATTGTTTGGTAAGGTTTTACTGGCTTCACATAATGTGACATTGTCTCATAGTGGTATTGTTTGGTTAGGTTTTACTGTCTTCACATCATGTGGCATTGTCTCAAAACAGCCAAAGTGCTGAGATCCCACAAGGATGAGAGATGTGTCATTGGCCGTGATGTTTTCACTTAAACTTACCCAGTTTGCTTGAGAAGCAGTGTTCATGATAGCAGTAAATCCACCAGCAATAGTTGACCATACAGAAGAATTGACATTGTGGGAAAGTCTATCAGGTATGTGGAGGTAAAGGAATTAGAGGGATGTTTTTTAATTATATGACATTGGTGGGGCTGATATTGTGCCTGCAGTCAGGGGAAAATTAAGGGGAAGAAACAGATACTTTACATGACAGCTGGGACTGATATAGCATCTGTAGTTAGGAAATTATAGGATTAATGTACAGCACAGGTGAGGCCTGTAGCTGGGAGAATGTTAGGATTATTGTATAGCATAGGCGGGGCTGATACAGCACCTGTAGCTAAGGAATTATAGGATTATTGTACAGCACAGATAGGGCTGATATAGAACCTATCTCAATGGTATTGGAGAGCTCTTGAAGCAGGGCCACTGAATAAATCTTTCAGAGCGAGAGGAATTATTCAGGAATGAATAAAGAGTGAGGAGAGTAATAGTTAATGTGAGTTAGATTCACCAGGCACTATATCTTGAAGCCGCAATCAAACAAAGTTAACATGGATCTTCTACTGTTGTAAATAAACTTTTCTGTATTGCTAAGGCATGAGAACATGGAGCAATAAGGCATGAGAATATGGAGAAAAAAGACAGTGTGCAAACCACAGAGTTCATGGAGACCAGTATTGTCAAATGATAGGGTAACAAACGTTAGGGTAATGCACAAACAGCTCTGTTTGCAGATGTCCATTCTGTTCCACCTAGGTTAAGGTAGTATGTAATAACAGTGTGTGTTCCCTCACTGACAGTTAATAACAGTAAGCTGTAAGATATTAATGTAAACTTGCAGATAGTTATCACTGCTTGGTAGGTCATGCAAATACATATATGGTGCAATTAAGCAAAGTTACTGAGGTACCCATGTCTAACTGAAAGTTCATACAACAGCCAACAATTTGTATTGAGACAAATAGTTTGTTAGAACACTGTTGCACAGCACTAGGGTGAGAAAGAGGCAAAACTTTAATCTTATTTTTGTCAGAACCTGTTGTAAATTTAGAAAACACAGCATTCACTGAATATGCACAAATCTGTATTTATCTGGGAGGGGACAAAATTGGCATTTTTGTGCCATTGCAAACAAACTGCTTGTATATGACCTTTTCTTAAATGTGTAACATGTTTTGTTACATGTGGCCAATCCTGTCTTTTATGGCAAGGAACACATCAAGAGCAAGACTTCACTAAGTTCACAACTTATGTTCCTGCAATTTAATGACACCAAAGAGGAATGGCTCGAATACTTGACACAGTTCCAAGTAAGTAAGTTGTTTACATGTCTATGTCGCTGTCCACATGGCTGTGTACACGCTTGTTGTTGTGGCTGCTTGGGAACTTGGCTGCAAGGGGACTTGCCCCAACAAATTGGTGTCTGATCAAACTTAACGGTCGCTGTGGCATCAAAATCATATTGCTCTAAGATCTGCAATACTTGAGGAAGTGATGGATCTTAGTATTTCAAGATCTGTTCCCATATTCTACTACCTGGGATATTGAATATTATAGCATCCTTAATCATTAAATCACTGTGAAAGTTGCCATAACTACACTTAAATTTACACTTCCTAGTCATACCTGTTAATTCTGTGTACCACTGACGTTACATCTGTTCCAGCTTTTTCTGCAAGCAAATGAACTGATATCTGGCTACAGCTACTTGGACTTGCAGTTCATAATATTGAGTTAATGCAGCGATTATGTCATCATAGTTGTTCATTGGGAGCAACTGTTCGAAATAGTTTTTATATTAACCTGAACACTGGGGACCGGACAGTTGAAAGAAAATATTGCAGCTGCACAGTACCTTGTACTCGAAGAACTTCACAAAGTGCTTGGAACTGTGTCAGGTATTCGAGCCATTCCTCTTTGGTGTCATTAAATTGCAGGAACATAAGTATGCTGGTCAGCGGCACTTGTTGGGCTAGTCGGTCAGTTAGTTGTTGTTGTGTGGCCGATGAGGCTTGTGCAACCAGAAGTTGTTGTACTGTCATCAGCAAAGCAGAAATTTGTTGGTTCTGAAACTATAAAGGTTGTGTTAGATCTGTCATGTTGGCCATCTACAGCTGTGGCATATGGACAGGGGGTGGAGTGTGTGGGGTAGCCATGGTTTACACAAATATGTTATAGCAAAAAGCAAGCAAAGCCTCTGAAAAGAGAAATTTGATTAGTTCTGCGGCACCCCTCCTGGAATACATGCAAGAACACAACAAAAAATTAGCAAACACTCAAATATGATCATCCCTTCAATCTGAAACACAAGAGATGCAAGCAAAATCTGCACCAAATTATTTTTACTCATTGCCAGTTTTTTTGTCATCTCATTGTCACTGTAGGCTAGTACCATTGGAAGCAAGGAGAGGATGTTGCTTGGTGGCCAGTATCCTCTTTCTATAACAACTGCACACATGTATTAATAGGGTTCTTTAGTAACATAAACAGAGATCTACTTAACTTAAGCACCCATGTGTTGTGGTACAAGCTCTTCCATAATACTCCACGTTAGCCTCATTGCTGGTGAAGTGCAAGTGCACTATGTACACTACTCTGGCCACTATGAGATACCTGAGACTAAGATTCTTTTGTGACTGCAAGTGACTGGGCTGTGACCTGGTGACTCACTGGATGATGGACTGGGCAGTGATAGACTGGGGCCTCTGATCCGTGATGGTGATCTAAATACTGGCAGTAGGGAGTACGGTGGTGGCGCATTGCCTCCAAGTCTGTTTTTTGCCTCTATCCTGATAGGCGTGTTGCTTGTGCCTACTATCAATCTTCTCACAGTCTCTTTGCCTCCTGATGTGCTGATGACAGCTTATGTCAGCACAGAAATCTCTTTCTTCAAGTAGCAGTAGGTATGACAAAGTATGTAGGTATGTCTACAAGATGATCATGGATGAGCACCACGTGTTTGTTTTGTAGACACCTGTTTATTACGAGTTGAGTATTCTGGCTATTGCTTCACATATATTTATTTCCTCATGAAGTTTGCTGTAAATAATCCACTTAAAGAAATATTGATTTATATAATTATAATACCTGAAGAAAAAATAACATTCATTATTTCAAATTACTGTTATCAGTAGCACAAAAAGGGGTGTACAAATGCCGCAACAAAAACTTTTGATCCCTTACCCAGTGATGTAATATGTCTGATGGACAGCAAAGTAAAATTTAAAAGGGAACACAGAAAATTTCTCCTTCTCTTCTACAGAAGAACTTTTATTAGGGTAATGTGTAAAAAATGGTGGTTAGGAATTAACAACACAGATCTGTATGTCTTTTTTCTTGGTGTAACAAGCCACTCTGTTCATTCTGCAACAGGTGTAGTTGATAGTTCTTGAGAATCAGAAAACTTGAAAGAGATGTGGAACTCTTGGGAAAGAGGATGTTTTATTGAGAAAAAGTTGTTTTCATCAATTTATGAATGCATTATATGATTGATTTCTACATACAAGTACTGCACAGGAATGGTTATTTTTTGTGGTCCATCTAATACAAATTCTGATGATATTTATAGTCAACAAAATCAGTTAATTTTATTCATGCACTATGATTAATATAGAAGAATCAATGAATTCTCATTTTCCAGAGCAGTAAGACATGGGATTGCACAAACTTTATTGTCTTGTCGATATTTGCTTTCATCTAACACAGGTGAAGACAATTATTGGTCCAGGTATATATCTGTTTTCTAAAGGTATTTCTGCAGATGTCCTAGGCATAAGAGAAAACCAGTTTTGAATTCACAGGAATTCAACAAATGCACCTAGATGCACACAAATTAGTATCACACTACTGCATGCCCCTGTATTTATGCTCTAGAAACAGTGTTTTGTAAAGAGAAAAGAGTAACTTTGATCTGTTTGAAACATATAGAGAACTCCACAACTATCCCACATGAACATAGGCAAACATTTATCTAGTGAGCCAAAGACTGAGCAGAAGTCAAGCAGGGATGAGAAATATGGGCAGTCTTCACTTTAACAAACTGCCGCTATTGTTTACAAGCAAAAGCAATACCTTCAGGACAGAAGTAAAGGAAATACTAATGCAGCATACTTTTCAGTATGTTGACAAGTATCTGAAGGTAAACTTGTATTAATAATATGATCTCTTTCTGTCACATACTTAGTTTCAGTCTTAAGGAAACTTTGTCCCAAATATTCTATGTATACAGTGATCTTCAGTACATTACACTGAATGCCCAGAACATTGTGACCACCAGCCTACTATCAATATAAACCCTTCCAAGTGATAGCAACATCACATGGCAAGGAATGACTGCTAGTCAGACACGTGCATGTAGTATCAATGAGTGTGCTGTCCATGTGTAAAATGAGGAAGGCGTGCGATCTTAGTTTGACCGAGGGCAGATTGTGATGCTCTGGAGGCTCGGCATGAGCATTTTAAAAACAGTGCCACTTGTCGGGTGTTCAGGGGAGTTGGAATGCCCTATCTCGCCAATGTTAAATTTGCTAACTTTGTGTACCTTTTTCTTTGGAACTATTATCTTCAGAACTTTGAAATTCTGGCAGAGGTTTTCAGCATATATTGTGAGCCCACTGAACTAGAACCAATGTTTTCTTTTTGTTGGTATAGTATTTATGAATTTTTTACCATTAAGCCATTTTTTATTGGAAAAAGTATAACATAAACTTCCCTAGTTCAGAGAATAAGCCAGTTCTTGTCATGATTCTAGTTCAGTGGCCTCTTTGAACTGTTTTGCAGCATTTCTGAAAATTTGAATGTTGTTGGTTGAGTGGTTTATGAGATAAAGGTACATGTAACACTAAAAATGTCAAATGCCAGAAAATGCGATTAAAGTAATTTATTATGAAAATTCACAAATACCTTTTATTCTATTATCAAAAGTGTCCAGCAGAGTAATCAGGGTCATCTTCTAGTTCTTCTTCTTCACCTAGAAGCTTTCTTCTCCTTGCTGCCCTTGCTTTTTTTGTATTAAATTCAGCTGCATACTGAGCCTTCCTTACTCGCACGCTGTCCAGAAGCTGAAGACCTCTGATGGTGTTGATACCAGGAGCAATGCCGAGCCTTGCCATGACCTTTAGCCTACCCATATGACCATCATTGAATGAAATAACAGCATCACTGACTCCCCATTTCAATGTTTTTATCCCAACAAATACATTCTTAGGTACACGAGTCCAAATGAGGTTGTTGAACGACTCGTTTTGATTCTGGGTACAACCATGAAGACATTTTCGCAGAAGATCAGGATGCCCCAAGTCTCTATATATTGGTTTAATTACTTCCATAACAGCCAATGGAATATAATTTTTATGGTGATAAGGATCCCCAGTAGCTTGAGATTTTCTATAATTGCACCATGACTGAGGACCATCTGGACAAGCAAAATGTTGAGGATTATCATCAGTTGATGATCGATGTAAATATGTGGCCCATACAGCTTGTCTCATTTCCTGCAAATTATTTGCATTATTTCTTATTGCCATACCATAGTATTGTTGTAATTCATTTATAATTTTATCTGACAGGCGACCTCTAATGGTTTTACCATCTGACAAAATTTTGTCCTTCAGATTCTGTTTCAGTTTCCTTAGACGAGTGCCCATTCGTTTCTGAACATGACCGACACATTCTAGTTTAGTTATTGTCTTATTGACATATGGCATGGATTCTGTAACACTTTTGTATGCCTTGGAGTCCCCATCTCCAAGGAATTTTGTGTAAAATACTCCCCGTTCTTTTTCTGATCTGCTAAACATTTTCACAGCAGCGGCAGCCTCCATGCCTCCACTCGTACCTTCATAATTCTTGCTACATATGTGAGCTGCTTCTTTCTTACCAGATGCACAATGGTAACAATGTTTAGTGAGCACTTCATAGTCCAAAACTTTACCGCTGTCCACACTAGTAACAGTAGCAACAGCATTTTTGGATGTGTGACCCCTTTTCTGCCAGGTTCCATCAAAAGCAACAGGGATATCTGGGTTTCCTTCATTTATATATTTTGCTTCACTGGCAGCAGCTTTCATTGATAAATCTGCTACAGACTGAACAGCATCTCCTATCACTTCAGTGTAATTGTCAATTTTAGCAGGTGGAGGTGGAAGATTCATTATGGCACAAAATGTTTGAGCAGCAGTATGTCCTTTACCAATTGCTCTCATTGCATACATTAGCCTGATATTACTCTCAAACAAATTGCTACTGCATGTTTTAGAGCTCCAAAAACAGGTCTCATTTTCACAACTGGCACAAACTATAGCAATTTTGCAGGAAAGTCCTATAGAGTTTGTTATGTTCATATCAAAAGAACCTCCACAAAGATTACAACACAAACATTTCTTCATAAACTCAGTAAAAACAGGAAAGTCGACTAAAACATATTGTTCATTAGAAGCTTCATCTGTAATTTCACTTGCACAGTTTGATAACTTCTTTTTTGATGCACTGGTGGGCGTGTCTCCTTCACACATCTCAGCTGTACAAACGTCAGAACTTTCACCAGCATCAACAGGTGCTGAAGCAGAATCACTTGAACAAACGTTATTTGTAAATCTATTACCGCGAAACTTTCGCTTTTTAAATAATGATGCACTCCTAGGCATCGTAGAAACTACGCACTCACCACTGAAAGTCAAAACAAGACAGATAACAAACTCCAAATGAGCGACAAACTAAACTCGAGGCTCAAAACAAACACTCACAGATCAAAAACTGAACAATAAACACAGCTAGTCGTAAAAACAATGGTACCTATGGAAGGATCAAAGATTCTACAACTGAAGAGTGAAATCCACAGCCTTCTATATGTAATGTTTTCGGAAATGCGAAGATTTAAATGTGTACAAATCACAAGATGGGTAACTTTGCTGGGCGCACATGTAATTTTGAAAAATTAAATAAAAATACTTCCAATTGGAATTTCTTAACAAATTTTGCACCATTTTAAGCAGAAAATTTCAAATTAAGTTATAAGGTTAAAAACTGAAAATGTGAATTTTTTCCATTTTCCGGCATTCCAACTCCCCTTCAAGGAATGCTACAATGAGTGTCACATGGCAAAACCAATGTGAAACCATGTCCAGACATTGTGGGGTGCGTGGCCACTCCTCATTACAGAGTTTAGACAATGTAGGCTGGGCAGACTGGTAAAATAGGGCAGGTGGTGAACTGTGATGAACTAACATCAGACTTTAGTGTTGGGCAGAATACAAGTTTGTTGAACACACAGTGCACTGAACACTCCTAACAATGGGCAACCACAGTTGACAACATATGCATGTGCTATTGTTAACACCATGATATCGGGAACTGCGACTGAAATGAGGACATAACCATTGGCACTGGACATTGACACAGTGGAAGAATGTTGGATTGTCTGAAGGATCCCGATACCTTCTTCATCATGCCAGTGGGAGGGCGCAAATCCGTCATCTTCCAGGGGAACAGTTCCTTGACACCTGCACTGCGGGACAGAGACAAGCTGGCGGCAGCTTCATTATGCTTTGAGGAACATCCAGGTGGGCATCCATGGGTCCAGCAGAGCTCATGCAAGGCACCATGGTGGCTAAGGAGTATCATACACAGGTTGCAGACAACTTACAACCTTCATGACGATCATGTATCCTGATGACAGTGGCATTTTTCAACAAGATAATGCACCACTTTGCAAGGCCAGAAGTGTGATGGAGTGGTTCACAGAACATAGTGTTGAGTTGCAGTTGGTGTGCTGGCCCCCCATCTTGCGAGATCTGAACACATGTGGGATGTGATTGAACTTAGCATCAGAACTCATCCCCCCCCCCCCCCCCATCCCTGGAATTTACGTGAATTAGGTGATGTGTGCTTGCAGACATGGTGCTAACTCTCTCCAGTCACCTACCATGGCCTCATTGCTTTCATGACATGACACATCACCACTGTTATCCATGCCAGAGATGGACATATCAGCTGTTGGGTAGGTGGTCATTATGTTCTGGCTGATCAGTGTAATTGCTTTTTATATTTTAAGCTTGTTCCAAGCATAATATTGTAATTGTCCTCTACTTTACACTGCTCTTTCACTATGAGTGGCATTTCACTATAAGTGGTATAGAGCAAATAAGGAAATTTTATGTATGTATTCACGTGTATGATAACATGTGAATATTAGCATGTATTGTTTATATTTTTGTATATTAACAGAGCCATCATGTTTTTTGTCATTTCTGTACCTCATAGCTGCTATCATTTTTGGCACAACGTATGTGCAGAATTTTGATGTTTATTTTTTTATTAGCTTTTCAAGGTAAATGGTACTTTATTGTTGCAAATATTACACATTTTTATTGTACTGCTTTATCTTCATGAAAAAAATTACTATGTATTTAACATTTTACCATCACCAGTGCCATATCTTTGCACAGACACTATATAAGATTTATGACATTCAGTAAATAATAATAATGTAAGGAAAGTGGGAGTGAGTGCACAGCAAACTGACTGTTGAGATGTAGAGTATGTGACAGATGTCAATTTTAATTTAATATATTTGTAGATTAATTTCTGTAAATATTTAGCACCTGTTTCCTCAAAAAAAAAAAAAAAAAAAAAAAAAAAAAAAAAAAAAAAAAAAACAATATGACATAAGAAGCTTTGGGTTATAAAAGATTTCAGAATATCGTGCAAAGAAAAGGAAATCATACTTCATGGTTAGAACGAACAGAGAAGTGGAGAAGATTTTATATTACAAAAAATGCTGTGGTTTATTGAGGAGGGAGATTAAAATTTTAAAAAATCTCTATGTTGTCTGAACTTGATAATTAAGATAGTACAATGAAATTTATATGTACAATGTTTAGGAGATAAACTGGGAAACCAGTTAAGTAATGTGATGACTTTGTTGCTATAGAAAACTGCCAGATAACCGACATATTTAATAATCACTTTGTGGAAGCAGCTTAGAAGATAGCTTGAATGTTCAAGGAGTAAAGCAGTTGAATACACACAAGAAGCAGTATCAATTCCACATACATTTACTCCTTATGTGCTGCCTGAGAAACTGAGAACGTGATTAACTAGGTAAGAACTAAAACTCTCACATAGTTGATAGAAATTCAGATACATTACCAAAGTCCTGTACATCACATATAAGCAAAGTACTGAAATACACATTCAGTACATCACTGTCATAAGCCATATTTCCAGAAAACCTGGAATAAAAGGTCTGTTTAAAAAATCCTGGAAATTTGTCCTCAAAATTTTACTTGGCTTACCTTTTACTTACTGTACATTGTCTCCTTTGAAATATTCTCCTCCACAATTTATACAATGCTCCCAATGCCATTTCCAGTTCTGGACGCAGTCTTGAATTGCATCTTGTTTGATCACATGAATTTTCTTTTATCTCGTCTATTGTTGCAAATCGTCATCCTTCCAGTGGGGGTTTCAACTTCAGAAATAATAAAAAAAATCTTCAGGGGCCAGGTATGGAGAGTATGGAATATGACGCAGAACAGTGATATTGTTTTCTGTGCAATAGTCGCACACTCACAATGATAAATGGGTGGGTGTGAAATTGTCATGCAAGAGTCATGAATTGCCTCACCACATTTCAAGCCGTTTTCTTCTCACATTCTCTGGCAGGTATCGTAACACATCCTGATAGTACCATTGATTAATAGTTTTTCTCTGTGACATGACTTCATTATGAACTAATCCTTCAAAGTCAAAGGAAACCTGTCGGCATGGCTTTGACATTTGACCTGACCTGACGAGCTTTTTCTGGTCTCGGAGAACCTTCCCCCACCCCTGTGAAGGCTGAACCTTGGTCTCAACATCATAGCCATAGACCCATGTATCGTCATGATTCTCTTAAGGGATATCTCATTCTCATTTGCACCATCCAAAAGCTCTTCATTGACTGAGTGGTGAAAGTATTTCTGGTCTTGACTCATCAGCTGTGGGATGAACTTGATGGCAGCTCAATGCATTCCAAGATGCTGTGTCAGGATTTCATGACAAGATCCAAATGAAATGTTACATTCTTCTGCAATCTTTTGGACAGTCTTATTGGCATGCACAATTTCACTGATGTTCCTGTCATGAGCGTAGTTAGTAAATGTTGAAGGACGTCCTGGTCGAGGGTTTTCTTTGACTTCCATCCAGCCATTTTTAAACCATAAGAACCATTCATAACACCGAGTATGGCTTAAGCACCCATCACTGTAGGCTTCCTGCATCATTTGCTGTGTCTCTGTAAATATTTTCTTGAGTTTCATGCAAAATTTAATGCAGACACATTGCTCTTCTAACTCTGCCATCTCAGAATTTGCAAACTATGGACACAACATTCTCCTCATTACAGCACTGAACATGAACAATAACTAACAGGTGTAGAACAATTAATCTTCCAGCAGATAGACATTACACACAGACATGTGCAGGGATGCGAACCACATTTTGCTCCAACATACCATTGGTGCAAAATTACGAATGTTCTCGAATTTTTTGAGCAGACCTCGTATGCTATTGGCAGAGGCCTTCACAAGATAGGTACTGAGACAGATTACTAAGTACTGACCAATCCTACTGTCCACTTCCTTCTGAAATGTAATGAAAAGATTATGTGCACTACAATAGTACAGTAGCTATCCCAAAAATACTTAGTCTCCATTTGGATCCTCAGAATGCTCCATGTTTCAAATCATGACAAATTTCATATAAAATTTATATGATACAATTAAGCCAATTGGTATTTTCTGTGATTCATCAAAAACATTTGCTTGTATACTTCTCAGTATTCTCCTAGGAAAGACAATATACTTTGGTATTAGGGATCTTGCTGGTAATTGGTTTTCATCCTTCCTAACCAAAAAGATGTAGCGTATCACATTAAGAAGCTAAGGGAATGGACACAACAAAACAGAGTCTTCAGAACAAGAAATAATCATAGCAGGGGTACCATTGGGATCAATATTTTGTCAACCTTGTTTTTGTTGTAAATAAATGATATGCACAATATATCCAAGAAGAAGAAATAATATTCTTTGCTGACAATGTAAGTATTATAATAAAACTAAATGGGTAAACTGTAACACTTGAAAATGTAAATAAAATTTTCTTGAAAATTAATAAGTGGTGCTCTTGAAATGGACTAACACCCAACTTAGATAGAACACAGTACTTACAATTCTGTAGTGTAAAAGACCTGACCCTTCCAACAATAGAAATAAGGCATGAGAATAAATCAGTAAATGAAACAAGATATTCCAAATTCTTAAGTGTTAATACTGGTAAGAACTTGAAAGTCACAAGTTACAGATCTTCTTCAACATATGAGCTCTGCAACTTTTGTGTTATGGATAATATTAGAGTTTGGAGATGAAATTATCAAAACGTTGGCTAAGTTTTTGTATTTTCATTCACTAATGTCTTCATCGGTGAGGAAGAAAGTGCCTGTTGCATAGTAGTACCTAATAAAGATGATACATGGTGTGTCGTCTATAACCTGTAGAAGAAAATTCTATAAAACTGGGCATACTGACAACAGCCTTGCAGTACAATTACTTCCTTATTAAGACTGTTGTCAGCAATTAATCACAAGTCAAAAACAACAGGAACATTCATAGAAGGAGAAATACCTTACATTATCCCTCACTCCATCCTTCATGTGGCACAGAAAGGGAGGTATTCTTCCATTAAAACCTTTGACCACATACTCATTGCTGCAAAGAATTTAACAGACAGTAAAGTTCAAACACAAGCTGAAACAATATCTGCTTGACAACACCTTGTACTCCACAGAAAATTGAATGTGTAATAATATTTTGTGTGAGGTAATGTAAGAAAGAGATTGAAAATACCTAAGGTATAAATCACTATGTGTGAGATGGAAAGCAAAAATAGATCTCTTGTCAGAAATTTTGGATTTGTGCTAGTGTAATCTTTATGTTCAGCATTAATTTATGAATACTTTGTAAAATAAACTATAGATATCTATGTCTACATTTTAATGACAAATTTGAATATTGGTGATGGAAAGTAGGTGTTTAGAGATAATGTGTTTTAGAGTTTCACTTTATTACCTGTGTTTAATTTGACATGTTTAATAAACACACTCTGCATATATATTACCTTTAAACTGTCCTTTGTCAAATGGTACAGGCTTTTTTTAACTCGACTTTACACAATAAGTGGCTAACACCTTCAGACCAATAGGACATTAAAATGTACAAAAATTTAAAACCAAATAAATTGGCCCAAAATTGAGAAAAATTAGCTTACCATCTGTAAAATCTTTTTTTTTTTTTTTGGCAAAGACTGGTATTTTTACTCTTTGTTGTCACATCTTTTAGACCAAACTTTGATTCTGAAGCCATTAATAGGCCAAAACCATCTAAAATTTTGAATTCGTAAACTTCACAAAAATATATTACTGAGATCCCATATTTTATAGTGACCAAAGAATTTGGTGTTCTGCTTCAGAAATACTTTTGTCTGGAGTAGTTTGAGATTGTTCACAAACAGCATTTTTGCCTATTCTTCTTTGGTTCTAGAATATCTCGCTTCTCAGGTTCCATCTCAGGATCCTCATTGTCACTGATTTGAGGATCTGGTTCACATTCTGGTTCTACTTCACGATGCAGAATGCCTTTTTATTGCTCTTGGCAGCATGTCCTGATGTTTTTAAAAAGATAATCTTTTTGTTGAACAATGGAAGCCTCAGGTTGGAATATCAACAATGTAGGCAAAGACAGATTGCCATCTGCTGACGAGAAGACAAATCAAGTTGCAGACAGGTACAACTGAAAGACACATAAAGCTTTTGGCCACAGCCTTCATCAGTAAAAAAGAGAGACACACACACCATTCATACAAACAAGCTCTAACATTTTTCAGACGACACGAGACAGTGTGGTACTGAGGTGCAAGACTCACATGTCTCTTGCAGTTGACTTACGTATTGTGTGCAGCTGATTCTCTTCTCTGGGTAGTCAGCTATGTTGATCTCCCAAAAGCTTCTTCTCCAAAGACTACAGCAGATTACAGAAATTCATTAAGCTAATTCTCTATTTTTGAAATAATTTGTGTACTCGTGGAACACTTGCAGTTCATTCTTGGTATCTTTTCATCTCTCAACACAAAGCAACATTTACTCTTTTTCAGATAAGTAATTAAACTCTGGCAAGCCAACTGGTGTCTTTAAACATCAGACTCGATAAAACACAAGTTCAATATCATAGTAACACTCCAATAATTTATGGACATCACATGCGTCCTGCCTAATGCAGAGTTAAGACGTGAAGTAAGATAAAAGTCTCTAGCCTCAAGCGAGTCCAATACATGAATGTGCATAGAAATCTATATTCAATTGCTCATTAGTCTTTTTTACATTCAACACAGACACTGACACACCAAAGAATACTACATAATTATTCCTTGGATTTTCATCACGTCATCTGTGGCATTGGCGGAAAAGCATTTGTCGTTGTCAGTGACTCAGCCCTCTTACAGTCTTCTAATAACAAACTTCTGACCTGCACATAGAAACAGGTGGATCGGTAGATACATTCTCACTCTCCTGCACTCGTACCTAAAATATTGGGTGTTCAAGATGGTAGAAGGCCAAGTGTTTCTGGAATTTACTCCAAAATTCTTGAGGCACTACATATCCCTCCCCTTAGCTTGAACACATGATATTTTATACATATTCATTATGTACAATAACCTCACACAAGATAATTCTTTAGCTTTTAACAGTACATCTTTTTCTACTAATAACCATGCATATTTTACCGCAATTATAAAGCGTGAACCTTTCAGTCCATGTTGGAGTTAACTCTTTTCAATCTCCAAAAATTCTTGAGTACCAAATTTTTGTTTTCTATTCCTCTTCCAATCATACATTCCAGGTGTACATAACTCATGGATATTCTATTGCTCTATTCTTACTTCCTGTACTACTTTTCCTAAGTATGTACTTATTCATTATGTATTGAAATCTGGAGGAACTCTGGGTAGAATAAAAGTGTTCCCTTCTTCTGACACTTGTAAATCTAAAATGTAATAAGGCTATTGATGCATAGAATTCAAACTTACCAGACTATTTCCTTTAAACATGTGACTTCTGTCATGATACTGCCCTTTTTCCGACTAGGAACAGTACCTATATCTTACATGGGTTGCTCCTAGGAGTACCCTTTCTTCTTCTGTTTTGGTAGGTATGCCCCTTTCTTCTTCCTATCCTCCTATGGTACAGGTCAATCCCCTTCTTGGTGCCCCTGTCCGTGCAGTATAGGCCAGCCTGTCATAGGTCTGCCTATCCACCCTTTTTCTCATCCAATAAATATCGAGTGTGCCCTCCGTATCCTTCTTGAGTAGGTCTCCTGGTTCAGTGCCCTAGCATACATTCTTATGTATACTATTCTTAAATATTCTCTGGTAAAATTACAAATCTCCGTTACACCTTAATTCCACTTTCCAATACTCCCTCTAATACCCTGGAGTCCTCTTTCACTCCTCTCTCCTACTATATAGACAGATATCATACCCGCACATAGTAGATGCTATGTCTACCTGTATTTACCAACTTCCAGTAGATACTATGCCTTTTCTCAAATGACTAGCATGGCACATGCGTTGATTGTTACTCTCTTGTCTTTATATACATGTAAATATATGTGTGAGAGTGACAAAAAAAAAAAATAATAATAATGCAAAACTGTCACATATCAACAATGTAATATGTGCATCTACTCAGATGTACATATATCTTTATTCCCCTACATCCCTTGATGGTTCTGACATCACTTCAGGTGTCTAATTCGTAATTCTCCTGTTTGTGTTTCAGTGTATCTTCGTGTGTATGTAGGTGTGTGTTTGTGTATCCTGATTCTTCAGCCTACTTATATGAAATAAGTTGAAGGTTATTGGAAACCATGGAAAATAAGAAGGACTTCAGTGATAGAAGTATGTGCATATGAAAAGAGGGAAAGATAGACTGGTACTCAAATGAGAAGTAAGAAAGGAAAAAGTAGAAATGGATGCTAAGATCGAAGAAGAGAAAGAAGATAGCCCCAAAGACAGGAAAACCCTTCCCACCCCCATTCCCCAGGATCCATACTTGACCGGTACTTGAGTGAGAAGCCGGAGGAGGTATGATGTTAAACGTCCCTTCCTGAACGGACATTCTCACCTTCACCTTTGAAGCCCCCGAAGAAAAATCCTAGCAACACCTTTGGAATGGCAAATGGTGAAGAATCAGTTACACTTGTCTGCGAGGGTTGTCTGAAAGGTGGGGTGTGTGAATAATTTATTTATTTATTCTCCACAGACAAATACAAGGCTTTGATTTGGATAGTTTACATATTGATCATTTCCCCTTATAACATTGTGGGAAACAATTATATACAATATGTCTAACAGATAAAAAATTATGTTGCTTTTTTTTGTACATGTAAATACTATTTATACAAGTGAAAGTATTCTACTCTTCTGAGAGGAATTCCTTAGTACTACAAAAACACTTATTGCTGAGGAACTCCAAGGCAATTTCAAGGCAGCTTCCACTTAAGCTTTTTAATTTTTTTGGAAGTTTGTTATAAAATTTGATCCCCATGTAATAGGGGCTCTTGTCCACACTTTTGGTATTATTTCCATCCAGGTGATAATCATCATCCCCCCTAGTATTGTACATGTGCACTTCTCTGTTTAGATGATTGTACAGCTTGTATTTTAGCATCAGCTGAACAGTTTTATAAATATATAGTGATGGAAGTGTTAGTAGTTTCTTAATTTTAAAATTTGCTTTGCAAGACTCATTATATCTAAGCTTACACATGATCCTAACTGCCTTTGGTTTTCTGCTGATTCTCTCATTTACACAGTTCCATACTGATTTGCTTATGTTAGTTGAGGTAGCAATTTTTTGCTGTGTAGTTTCCTTTGTGTATACATTCAGTGCTTGTTTATAGGCTTTTCGACATGTTTGGTAGTCATCTCTAGTTGATGTGTCCTGGAACTCTTTATATATTTTCCAAGTAATGAACATTTTCTTCTTCAGCTGTTTTACTTCTGAAGGAAGTCTTATACGATTTTGAGTATATTTCTTTTTGAAAGAAATACTGAAATACTGAAATGGGCAAAGAAAGTGTTATAAAAGTTATTCCATTTGTCTGAAACATTTTCTGCACAATGTATGTCATTCCATGTCTCAGACTGCAGTGCAGACCTCAACTTCTCTAAACATTTTTCATTTGTACATCTTATTTCAATCGTCTCATATGTACTCTGTGAATTGTACATATTCAGTGTTTCCATTGTCTGGCAAAGATGATCAGAGAGGTGAAGGTTTATTATGTCAACTCTGCAGTTATCTAAGTTGGTGTAAAAGTGATCTATACAGCTAGAGGAGTCTTTATTTAGTGTGGTTGGCCCATTAACCCTGTCTGACAAATTATAGCTACACAGAACATCATTTACTTTTTCATAATCTTTAGTATACTTTAAGGAATCTGTATTAAAATCACCAGCTATAACAATACCTATGTACTTATACTTATTACATATGATTTCTAACATTTTTTCCATGTTTTGTAAGAAATTGTCCACAATACTACTAGGAGATCTGAACAGACCTATAACAATGAGGGGCATTTTGTTTATCAACAGCTTTATTGCTGAAATTTCAAATGTCATTTCCACACTAATTTCTGTGATAAAATCCAGTTTTGTGACATGTAGATGGTCTTTATGACATATGGCAACTCCCCAACTTTTATGTTCTGTTCAACAGAAATTACTTGTCGGAGTAGCGGTATAGTTGTCGAATTTAGTCATTGTAATTAAAGTATTAGACAATCCATGTTCTGTAAGAAAAACTACAACTGCATTTTCATCACTTTGTGCTTGCTGTAACTGTGTGCACTTTTTGCTTAGCTACTGAATGTTTTGATGTAACACTTTGACACCTATTTTGTTTTTTGTTTCTTCAGGACGTTCCTCCCAAAAAACTGCCTTTTCGCAACTTTGTGATGTCTTAGGTGCAGAAATGTGGACATTTTTCTGTTTAAATAGTTTACTACCCCCATCAGGATATATTAGTTTCCCTTGTTTATGATTTTGCAAACATCCATATACATTTTACTTAAAGCTGCAGAGCCTAGTGTGTTCAAATGAAAACCATCCCTCCCTAGACATTTATCATTTAAAAATTTATTAGGATCGATGAATATTGCTCCAAGTCTGTTGCACTGCTCTCTCACACCACTGTTTATTTTGACCTCCTATTTACAATACCACTAATTATTATTTTTGAGGATAGATAAGCACTTTTCACCAAACGAATCAGGTTTCTGGCTTCGTTGATAATTTCTTCTTCACTGCTATTTCGAATAGAATTCGTCCCAACATGGATGAAAACACTTTGTGATGCCTGGCTTCTGCTGCATTGGTTCCCACATTCTGTTTCGCTGTTGAAATGTTTGTAATATGTTTACTGAGTTGGTAAGTTCTAATTCCAGGGCGAACATCAATTTTGCACTCTGGTACTACTATATTTTTTAACAGCAAGTCGCCTATTATCAGATATTTTTTTAGGTTGTATGTTTTCATCACATGTTTTCATCGCTTCGTATCAACCTTGTTTTACTATAATTTACTGTCTTCTATTTGTATTTTGAGACTGATTTCCCAACTAGTGCTTCATTTCTCGTCTTCTCGTCGGATACACAGCCTACTATTTGTTTATTGTCACAGTCACAAGGGTTTGGTTCTTGTTTTTTGCAGACACACGACTTTGATTCAGTTACTAGATTGGCATTTAATTTCCTTTAGAGCTGACACTTCTTTATTATATGTTTCTATGTCACTCTCCAATAGTTTTATAATTTCATCTTTTGAATTCACAGCACTTCGTAATTCTGCCATTTCTCTGTGTAAACAGTCATGGCATGCCCAAGGACAGTCGTCCTTTATGAATTTTAGAGTCACTTCCGCACATTTTTCATGTAACCAGAAATTGCAGTTTACTCACAAGACACGTTTTTTGCACTTCTTACACAATGAACTGTTAAACTTTTGACTTTCTGAAACAAGCACTGTGTCACTACACTGTTTCCTTGATGCCATCTTGTGTATGTCATGCTTGTACTTACACTACCCACCCCTTCCAAAAGTGATACAAACCCTCACATTTACATTATATTTCATAAAAGGTATAAAGTAGCCTGTATTAAGTATAAAATTCTTCTATACTATAGCATAATAGCTGTTTAATTAACCACATTACTGTCTTTTGCACACATACATTACTCCACTCAGTTTATGTCATCTCATTATCACTCTGCTTAATTAGTACCCTCATATTATACTTTCCACTAATATAATATTCTATTTGTTTCATTTCATTTCTAGAGATCACTGTTTATCTGTGATCTTCTTTAATCAGTCTTTATCTTGTAGTCATATTCCAGTTCCATATACACCAAACTTATAGGATAGGTTAAGAGCCGGCCGGAGTGGCCGTGCGGTTCTAGGCGCTACAGTCTGGAACCGAGCGACCGCCATGGTCGCAGGTTCGAATCCTGCCTCGGGCATGGATGTGTGTGATGTCCTTAGGTTAGTTAGGTTTAATTAGTTCCAAGTTCTAGGCGACTGATGACCTCAGAAGTTAAGTCCCATAGTGCTCAGAGCTATTTGAACCATAGTTTAAGAATTTAAGAATAGATTACAGAATAGTTTAAGATGTGAAGGGAATTCAGTGCAGGAAAAATAGTACAGAAGAAACACTGAAAACAACTAGGGATCCAACAGTCATCACTCTGTGTGTTAACACAGAATGTTAACGTCCCTGAGAGACAGATGTGACTCCACCCAGAGCCCATGGATCTGACATTAACCTCACTCGATCACTTACAGACCAATACTTCTCGTTAAATTTTGTGTGAAAACCTCCCCACAACAAAACAATAACCACTTTACTAGGTAACACAACATTAGATAAAATTATTTTATGTTCTAATCTGTCCTGGACAAGTTTGAATTCTTTCCACGAGTCATCTATAACCCTGTTAGTATCATTAGGTTTGATCCTAATAAATTTTTAAATGATAAATGTCTAGGGAGGGATGGTTTTCATTTGAACACACTAGGCTCTGCAGCTTTAAGTAAAATGTATATGGATGTTTGCAAAATCATAAACAAGGGAATAGTTTAAGATGTGAAGGGAATTCAGTGCAGGAAAAATAGTACAGAAGAAACACTGAAAACAACTAGGGATCTGACAGTCATCACTCTGTGTGTTAACACAGAATGTTAACGTCCCTGAGAGACAGATGTGACTCCACCCAGAGCCCATGGATCTGACATTAACCTCACTCGATCACTTACAGGGGCAGGGGTAAAATACAGGGAGCGAAAGGCTATTTACAATTTGTACAGAAACCAGATGGCAGTTATAAGAGTCGAGGGACATGAAAGGGAAGCAGCAATTGGGAAGGGAATAAGACAGGGTTGTAGCCTCTCCCCGATGTTATTCAATCTGTATATCGAGCAAGCAGTAAAAGAAACAAAAGAAAAATTCGGAGTAGGTATTAAAATCCATGGAGAAGAAATAAAAACTTTGAGGTTCGCCGATGACATTGTAATTCTGTCAGAGACAGCAAAGGACTTGGAAGAGCAGTTGAACGGAATGGATGGTGTCTTGAAGGGAGGATATAAGATGAACATCAACAAAAGCAAAACGAGGATAATGGAATGTAGTCGAATTAAGTCGGGTGATGTTGAGGGTATTAGATTAGGAAATGAGACACTTAAAGTAGTAAAGGAGTTTTGCTATTTGGGGAGCAAAATAACCGATGATGGTCGAAGTAGAGAGGATATAAAATGTAGACTGGCAATGGCAAGGAAAGCGTTTCTGAAGAAGAGAAATTTGTTAACATCGAGTATAGATTTAAGTGTCAGGAAGTCATTTTTGAAAGTATTTGTATGGAGTGTAGCCATGTATGGAAGTGAAACATGGATGGTAAATAGTTTGGACAAGAAGAGAATAGAAGCTTTCGAAATGTGGTGCTACAGAAGAATGCTGAAGATTAGATGGGTAGATCACATAACTAATGAGGAGGTACTGAATAGGATTGGGGAGAAGAGGAGTTTGTGGCACAACTTGACCAGAAGAAGGGATCGGTTGGTAGGACATGTTCTGAGGTATCAAGGGATCACCAATTTAGTATTGGAAGGCATCATGGAGGGTAAAAATCGTAGGGGGAGACCAAGAGATGAATACACTAAGCAGATTCAGAAGGATGTAGGTTGCAGTAGGTACTGGGAGATGAAGAAGCTTGCACAGGATAGAGTAGCATGGAGAGCTGCATCAAACCAGTCTCAGGACTGAAGACCACAACAACAACAACATACTCTCGGTCATTTCTCGATCTATAATTAGTACAAATGGTTCTGCCAGACTACTTACATTTATAATGTCAAAGTTGACTATTTTTTCTTTGAAATTTTGTTCTGTATTATTTACTCACGAACTGACAACTTGTGTAGTAACAGCTTGTTTATTAACACCTGTAATTTTAATTGAATAATCGATATTAATTCCTTAGGCTGGCCTGTGCTCTCTTCCAAAGTATTCATTTCCTGAAACTTCCTGGCAGATTAAAACTGTGTGCCCGACCGAGACTCGAACTCGGGACCTTTGCCTTTCGCAGGCAAGGCAAAGGTCCCGAGTTCGAGTCTCGGTCAGGCACACAGTTTTAATCTGCCAGGATGTTTCATATCAGCGCACACTCCGCTGCAGAGTGAATATCTCATTCTATTCATTTCCTGTCTTACAGAATTAAATTTAATATTACATACACTTTCACAAGATCCTAATTTTCCATTAAATTCAGATTCTGCATTATTATAGTCATAATCTTCAATATCGAATTCTAGTTTTTTAGCTAAATTCTGAAATTGCTCATCCTGCTTTTGGTTAAGGTCAGTAAATAGTTGATTAACATGAGTATTCAAAGGACTAGTGAGTTCACTTTTTAAATGTTATTTCAAATTTTCTACCTGATTATTTAAAGAGTCAAATTCAGTCTTTAATAAATCTATATTTGCTGCTTGACTGATCAAGGTTTCACTTTGAGCATCTAATTTTTCACTTATTGTGGCTGAATCAGCCTTCTGGTCATCCAGCTTAGCACTTTGGTCATCTAATCTAGCATTTAACTGAGTATTTACTGAGTCTAACTTTAGACTTAGTCCTTTGATTAAATTTGCCACGTCAAGTCAAGTCTGGTGTGTCCCTATTCACTGTAATGGCCATGGCTGGTCCTGAAGTTTGTTGCTGTTCTTGATCCATAATTTGATTGGTCTTAGACCTAGTAACCATCTAAAATAAAATTCACCACTGAGTAAAATAGCTATAATAACAGTTTATCATTCAACCGTCTCCTCAACTTTTACCAAATAATTATTGGTTTTCACTAAACCAGCATAGAGTTCTACCTGCATTGGTGAGCGAATGTGTAATCAATGCTGGTGGACAGCACTGGCGCAGCATCAAATGTTGGTTTCAGCATCGTCGGCAGCGAGCAGACGTGGGTCAGCACCAGTGAGCAGCAGCTGGTGCAGTCGGCACCGGTCACTGGTTACTCCATCGGCGTCTGCGCGATGTACGTGTGTGAAGACTGCTTCCTCTCCACACCCAATCTTCTTAGTCAAAAAGTTGATGTCTCTGATATTACTTTCTCATGTCTTTTACTGCGTTGCACTCGCAACTTTCTTCCATTGGTTCACTGGACTCAAAACGATTACTGGAAACAGTTCTTGTATCTTGTTAGGCCTGGTTGATATCATAACACATAATATCTTCTTTCTGCTTCTGTCTTTAAATTCCCATTTTCTTCGGGTCCTGTCATTTAGGTTGTCATGTTCTAACATTTTTTGCAACAGAAAATAATATCTTCTTATTTCTGTAATCTATTGATCACATATATATGAACTTTAGTGTCAATGTACTTGTTGATTAATGATGTACTAGAACTGATATGCAGAAAAAAACTATCTTCTTAGACATATAAATATCTTTGCCGTCTCGCTCATATCTCGAGCTTTAGAAATAATTAAGTACATTGAGACATAATTGTTGGTTTAAAAACCATATGAAAATACACTCCTGGAAATTGAAATAAGAACACCGTGAATTCATTGTCCCAGGAAGGGGAAACTTTATTGACACATTCCTGGGGTCAGATACATCACATGATCACACCGACAGAACCACAGTCACATAGACACAGGCAACAGAGCATGCACAATGTCGGCACTAGTACAGTGTATATCCACCTTTCGCAGCAATGCAGGCTGCTATTCTCCCATGGAGACGATCATAGAGATGCTGAATGTAGTCCTGTGGAACGGCTTGCCATGCCATTTCCACCTGGTGCCTCAGTTGGACCAGCGTTCGTGCTGGACGTGCAGACCGCGTGAGACGACGCTTCATCCAGTCCCAAACATGCTCAATGGGGGACAGATCCGGAGATCTTGCTGGCCAGGGTAGTTGACTTACACCTTCTAGAGCACGTTGGGTGGCACGGGATACATGCGGACGTGCATTGTCCTGTTGGAACAGCAAGTTCCCTTGCCGGTCTAGGAATGGTAGAACGATGGGTTCGATGACGGTTTGGATGTCC
Source organism: Schistocerca nitens (assembly GCF_023898315.1). Taxonomy (NCBI): domain Eukaryota; kingdom Metazoa; phylum Arthropoda; class Insecta; order Orthoptera; family Acrididae; genus Schistocerca; species Schistocerca nitens. The sequence goes on from NC_064614.1 coordinate 771,127,826, forward strand.
CGTGCACTATTCAGTGTCCCCTCGACGATCACCAGTGGTGTACGGCCAGTGTAGGAGATCGCTCCCCACACCATGATGCCGGGTGTTGGCCCTGTGTGCCTCGGTCGTATGCAGTCCTGATTGTGGCGCTCACCTGCACGGCGCCAAACACGCATACGACCATCATTGGCACCAAGGCAGAAGCGACTCTCATCGCTGAAGACGACACGTCTCCATTCGTCCCTCCATTCACGCCTGTCGCGACACCACTGGAGGCGGGCTGCACGATGTTGGGGCGTGAGCGGAAGACGGCCTAACGGTGTGCGGGACCGTAGCCCAGCTTCATGGAGACGGTTGCGAATGGTCCTCGCCGATACCCCAGGAGCAACAGTGTCCCTAATTTGCTGGGAAGTGGCGGTGCGGTCCCCTACGGCACTGCGTAGGATCCTACGGTCTTGGCGTGCATCCCGTGCGTCGCTGTGGTCCGGTCCCAGGTCGACGGGCACGTGCACCTTCCGCCGACCACTGGCGACAACATCGATGTACTGTGGAGATCTCACGCCCCACGTGTTGAGCAATTCGGCGGTACGTCCACCCGGCCTCCCGCATGCCCACTATACGCCCTCGCTCAAAGTCCATCAACTGCACATACGGTTCACGTCCAAGCTGTCGCGGCATGCTACCAGTGTTAAAGACTGCGATGGAGCTCCGTATGCCACGGCAAACTGGCTGACACTGACGGCGGCGGTGCACAAATGCTGCGCAGCTAGCGCCATTCGACGGCCAACACCACGGTTCCTGGTGTGTCCGCTGTGCCGTGCGTGTGATCATTGCTTGTACAGCCCTCTCGCAGTGTCCGGAGCAAGTATGGTGGGTCTGACACACCAGTGTCAATGTGTTCTTTTTTCCATTTCCAGGAGTGTATGAACATGCATCTTGACTTCTCTAAGTCCAAGACATGAAGTGCATAGAAATCTATATTCAATTGTTCATTAGTATTTTTTGCAATCAACACAGACACTAACACACCAAAGAATAGTACATAATTATTCCTTTGATTTTCATCATGTCTTCTGTGGTGCTGGCGGCAAACACTTGTCGTCGTCAGTGACTCGCCCCTCTTACAGTCATCTAATAACAACCTTCCGACCTGCACATAGAACCAGGTGGATCGGTAGAAACATTCTCACTCTCCCGCACTCATACCTAAAGTATAGGGTGTTCGAGACGGTGGAAGGCCGAGTGTTTCTAGAATTTACACCAAAATTGTTGAGGCACTACAAAGCAAGCACACCTCACCCACACATGACTGCCATCTCCACCATCTTCACTGTAGTGTCTTGACTGTTGTGCCAGTTTGCTATCACAATATCTGAATTTCAGAGAAATGCAGGCTTTTTACAGCTTCTTACATGTGTGTTTTTTTACATGCTATGTACAAAAAGACCTAAGGAAGGGGTAAATCCACAGTCTTTTGTGGGAATCAAGAAAATATTGACCAAAGTCTCATATAATTCTCAATCTGAACACCAGCCTTATGTATTATAGAATATGAACATGAAGCAGAGCAGCTAGATTTTCATGAATATTGAAGTTCATTTATGATGTGAGCCCCATTTTTTCTATGAGAGCACAAATCAATTATGGCTCTGATTTCATTTACAACATCTGTGACAGTTAAATGGACTTAAAAGTCAAGCTTCAGTTTGTGATAATTAAGTGCAGATATACATCAATAATTTGACCACAATTGTCATTGTAAAACGGTAATTTATAATTTAAACTCTTAAAAGAATAAAGCGCTGTAAACTGGCAGCAGTGTCAGAGTCTACTGTTTCTGTATGCAGGCTCTGTAAGTATGAATAAACGCTTTTATATTACATTGTTTTCTCAGTAAAAGAGAAACCCTACACAATTCTCAAAGGAGAGTGAAAAGAGAGAAGATGGGAATGTGAAAGTCATTTTGGTTTATATTTTATTGATTATTTCTAACCATATAATGTCAAGGTAAATTATGCCACATAATGAAAAATGTCATTTACAAATTGTTTTATTTATTCACTGTTTTCTTGTTTGAAGCTATTTTTTTAAATTTCTGGATGTACCAGAAAGATTACTAAAGTAAAAACTGTACTTTTACATAGTCCACAAAAAGATATCTATCAATATTTAACTTACTTGCCAAAAACCAGGAATAAAAAGTGTGATAAGAGTTTTGTGTTTTGCTTGTGTGTGTGTGTGTGTGTTTGGGGGGGGGGGGGGTTATTTTGAGGGACTTTTGCCATATTTATAACTTGCTCAAAAGTAGTACAGTTTTATTTATTTCCATTTTTCATACATCTTTCCTGTTGTATTTCTATGTAAAGCTCTATAAATGTGAGCAGAGTTCAACCACATACACACATGTAAACAAATCTGTTAATTACACAAAAGTATACAAATTAGATCTTTGCATATGGAACATCAGAAATGACTAACATTATGATATGAAGCATGAGTTTTATTTATTCAGGTAGAGAAACACTGCCCTTATTTCTGTTCCCAATGGGTACACTAACTGGTATTCTGATGCACAGGTAATGCACGAGAAATATGATGTGACTGTATTTGGAGCTCCTGGTTCAGGTGGAGAATATGAAAGCCAAATGGGATTTGGGTGGACTAATGGCCTTGTAATTGATCTTATGGACCGTTATTCGGATCAGCTCGTTGGTGATGAAGAACCTGATGACAAAATGGCAACCCGCGTAGAACTGTGTAACACATGCAAGGTTTTGGTTGCTATATTTTCTTTATGGTGTTTCTACAAAACTCTCTAATTTTAAATAAAGCTGAATATGAAAAGAAACTGAAAAGTAATAAAAATGACACTTAGTTGCCGTTTATTAAAAAAGAATAGTATCATTCATCTAACAATTGGGAAGGGTTCGTGTTTCATTTTTGTACTTTCATAGATCTTATAGTGTAGTAGAACCTTCAATGATGTTGAATGAGTCAAGGCATGAAGTAATAGAAAGGAAGGACTATTAAATGATACTTCTGTAGGTGATATTAACATTAAGTTACACGCGCTTAACTTTATTTGTGCATAGAAAAGTTATACAGAAAAAAAACAGAATTTTGAAAAAAGTATCTGCTCTCCAAAATGAAACTGAGTATCTGTTGCATATTTACTGTTACTTTCTTAATATTATATGACATCAATGATAATCATTAATACATGGTGTATGAATGAGGCCTAAACAAATTTTTAAAAAATGAGGACATACAGCCTAATTTGCCTTTGGCTGATTGATGGGTCTGTGGCCACACTGAGACCTGTCTGACAGCTATGGGGAGGGGAGGGGGAATGGAAGAGTATTGTGGCAACTGGGAGAGAGGGGGAGCCATGGCAAAAGATGTATTTGGAGGAAGAGTCAGATGACTCTCAATAGCAGTTTGAAAATGAGGAATGACTATGACAAAAATCTGTTTCTACATTCATACTCCGCAAACATCTGTGAACTGCGTGACAGAGGGTGCATCCCACTGCACCTGCTATTAAGGTTTCTTCCCATTCCATTGACACATGGAGTGTGGGAAGAATGACTGCTTAAAATGCCTCTGTGTGCACTGTAATTAACCTAATTTGTCCTCACGATCACTATGGGTGTAGTACGTAAGACATTCCTAGATTCATCATTCAGAGCCAGTTCTTGAAACTTTGATATTGACTGATAGTTTACATCTACCTCCAAGAGTCTGTCAGTTGAGTTCTTCCAACATCTGTGACAAAATTGTGACTATTCTTGCTGCCTTTCTCTGTATATGTTCAAAATCTACTGTTAGTCCTATTTGGTATAGGTACCGCACACTCGAGCAATTTAGCAACGGTTGTCCATAGAACAGTAGCGACTGACAATATATTAAAAAAATTGCTGTATTTGTCCACATAATGAGAGAGTTTTAATTGCACAATTTGCATGAGATAGCATCTGTCAGCTTTTCATCCATTTGCTAATAGCATTAATACCTTCTTATGGTTTTTCTGAGGTATATTTATTTATCTGAAATACCAGTTTGATCTGATTTGATTTTGGCAGGGAAGCTAAAACAGCTTTGATCTAAACCACCACTGTCTGCACCGAAACCGATTTCATTGTGCGGTATCACTCCCTGAATGTCTAGTAAAGCCAACCAATGCCCTTAAATAGTGCAAGGAGACCCTGTACCAGTTCTTTGTTAGACACAATTTCTTCAGGTCTAGTTGTCCCGAAAATTCTGTGTCTCTTGCTCTCCAATGCTGTGCATTCAAAGATTAGGTATGATGCAGTTTCTTCACTCTCATCACAGATCCCACATTTAGGGTCTTCTTCCATTATACCCATTGTATGTGGGTGTTTTTTGAAATTCCCATGGCCAGTCATTAGTCCAGCCAAGAGTTTAATAACTTTCCTGTTCAAGCCCAGGATTACAGAGCTTCTTTTAAAACATGGCTTTGGCATCATTACCTTTCCATTTTTGCGTTTATAGACCTTGGTCCAGTGTTCTAGGTGCTGTCTTCTAAGCCAGTTCTGTAGTTCTAGTTTGATCACAGCCTTGGTGATTGTCAGGACAGGTTCCAGTCCAATGAATGGAGTCTTTGCACTCATCCTGGCCAATTTGTCGGCTTGTTCATTGCCACTGATCCCTGAGTGGCCAGGGACCCACACTAGGTTTACCCTATTGCTTCCCCCTAGCTTCACCAGAGCCCTGTGACATGAGGAGCTGTTGCAGAAGCTGCCAATTAATCCAGGGCTGCCTGGCTGTCTGAACAGATGTAGATGCTATGGTCCTTGTAGCACCTACACATATTTTCCTCCACACACACACCCTGATTGCAGTAATTTCAGCTTGGAATATCGAGGCCAGTTTTCCTAGAGAGATGATACCCTCCAGTATTGGCTGAATCCCGTACACCCAGGCCCCAGTGCCTTGGTCTGATTTCGACCCATCAGTGAACCAGACAATGTGTCCCCCGTATGGTGTTGAACTGTTTTTCCCACTGCTCCCTGCTTCCAATTATTATATTGTAAGGCTTGTTGAAGCAGTTGGGAGTTGTTATATAGTCAGCCAGCATTTTCCCAGCCATTCCTATATTTACCTCACTCGCTATTTTAGTGTGTGATTCTGGATATCCCAATGAGATCCAGTTTTTACCAGTTTTGAGTCTGTATGCACCAGCTGCTGCCTTCATCTTGACCCAAAAGTGTAGCGGAGGCATGTCCAGCATGGCTTCCATCTGAGAGGTTGGTATGCTGCTAATTCCACTTGTTATGGCTAAGCAGGCCAGTCTCCACACCTCAGCAAGCTTCTTAGCTGCAACCTGCTGTTCTACCTTCTTCCACCACACTGCGGCCCTGTAGGAGATCCTAGGTCTAACCATGGTGTTTTATATCCAGTGCATACCTCTGGGGCTTAGGTCCCAGTTTTTGCCACAAGTGCTTCAGGTACTCACTAGAGTACCTTTCGTCTTGGAGCAGATGCTCATAATGTGAGGGGTCCATGTTAGTTTCTCATCTAAGGTTACCCCTAGATATGATACTATCCCCTCACAGGTAGAGTTTCATCAAAAAGCTTTAGATTCCAACTTGAGTGTTGGATATGCTTCTTTGTGAATGGTACCACAACAGTCTTCTTAGGATTAACTCTTAGATCCTGTTTAATGCACCAGTTTTGTACAATGTCCAGTGCACCTTGTGCTATATTCCTATCTGTCAGTAAATTTGCCAAGTATTACTATGACAAGGTCATCTGCGTATCCTTGGCAAAAACATTGTCTGGAATTTAGTTCTTCTTAGGATTAACTCTTAGATCCTGTTTAATGCACCAGTTTTGCACAATGTCCAGTGCACCTTGTGCTATATTCCTATCTGTCAGTAAATTTGCCAAGTATTACTATGACAAGGTCATCTGCGTATCCTTGGCAAAAACATTGTCTGGAATTTAGTTCCTCAATGAGTTTGTTCACCACTACATTCCACATTAAAGGGGACTAAACTCCTCCTTGTGGACAACCTCTAGTGGTGTTAATTACCATCTTTTCATTCATCATGGTAGCCTCTACCTTCCTTCCACTAAGCATGGCCCTAGTCCACCTACATATAGTGGTCCCTAGGTCATGCACCTCTGCTGCCCTAACCATGAAATCAAAGGTTGTGTTACAAAAAGCCCCCTTGATGTCCAGGAAGATGCAGAGGGCTATTTCGTGAAAGTGAAGTGCTTTCTCCATCCTCCCAGTGAGTTGATAGAGAGCTGTCTCACATGATTTACCTGGTTGATATGCATGTTGGTTTGAATGTAGAGGAGCCCTAGTTAGCCTTCTCTTCCCAACATGTACATTAACCAGTTTTTCCAATGTTTTTAGAATGAAGGAAGACAGACTGGTTGGTTCATCCTTGGCCTTGGTATGATCAATTCTCCCTGGCTTTGAACTAAAGACAACCTTCACTGTCCTCTAGGCATTGAGAATGAGTCCTACTGCTAGGTTAACCCAGAATAATCTGCATAGGACTCTTTTAAGATTCTCTCCTGCTTTTTGCAAGAGATCTGGAAAGATTCCATCTGGGCCAGGTGACTTGAATGGTTGGAATGTTCCCATTGCTCATTGGATTTTACTGAAGTTGATACACACCTTGGCTGATTCCCAGTCCTCTCATCAATTGTCTGAGACCCATTGTCTCTCAGGGATCACATTCTGGTCTCTGTTATCTGCCAGAGCATATTGAGGAAAGTGAGTTTTGAGGAGCAGTTCCAGTGTCTCATGTGCTGTTTTTGTATATTCCCCATCCTCCTTCCTTGATGTACATTCTGTATTAGTTGGTAGGAGTTTGTGAAGTCTCACTTGAGCAACCATGCCCTTCACTTCCTCACAGAATGCCTCCTTTGCTTATCTAATTGCAAGGTTGTAGTTGACAAGGGCCTCACGATATTTTGCCCATTGTCCTTTACATCTCGCAAGGTTAAACAGTCTTTGTACGTGTTTTCTTTGCCTTTCCAAGTTATTGTACCACCAAGGCACACTCCTATTTGTGGACTTCTTGGTGATTGAGTAGTTGTCCTCGTATGTGGTCAATATGGCAGATGTTACAGCCTCTGCTACTTCCTCAAACTCTACTGGATTCCTTATCTAGGTTTTAATTTCCGATAAGCTTAAGTCGAGGTCCCTCCTATATGTCTCCCAGTCTGTTTTCCTGGGATTCCTTTAGGCCGCGGTCTGTCTGATTCCCACCTGAACCTTGAATTTAATACACCTGTGGTACAATGAGGATGGCTTTAATGTCACATGCCATTGTTCAACATAGCTGCCCATCATCGTGGAACCAAAGGTTATGTCTATTACTTCTTCCCTTCTGCTATTGCTGATTGTAGCCTTGTCACCCTTATTCAGGGCCTCCAAGTTGTTAGACAAGAGAAATTCGAGAAGGTACTCACCTCTACTGTTGGTGTCCTTGCTGCCCCACACTAGGTTGTAGGCATTGGCATCACATCCAACCAACAGTTGGCCGCATTGCCGATGGCAAGTTTCTGTCAGTCTCCTCACCTCCAGAGGAGGAGGAGAGCTGTCTTCGGAGGGTAGGTATGCTGAGGCCAAACCAATTTCCCTCATGATACCTTCCTCACACAGCTGCTTCCTGATGGTCACCGGGTCCCTGGAACAGAAATCCATCATTGACATGAAAGAAAGACCGGTAATATAGTTTTAATTTATGTAAAAATCAGTAATTCCACTTTTTATTGTGAACTAATTTTGATCAGTTTAGCTAGCATCTGGGTTGGGTCTGATATGCTTGATTTTTTGTCCATGATTAATGTTATTGTGTTACTGGAAAATATAACTGCTATGAAAGTTATTTAAAGTCACTGAGGAATCACTTAGAGAATTATTTAGAGTCGTGCAGTGGCATAACTAGAGTATGGCAGTTGGGGCATGTGCCCTGTACACTGTTATTGTGGGAGCAGATTTTTGTAACAAGTGAAAAAATATGTGGAAGGGCAAATGAAAAGGGGAAGTGGGGGGGGGGGGAGCACATTAGGTTGGGGAGACAGAAAAAAAGAAGGGCAGGGTTTGGGGGGCACTAAAATGGGAAATAATGATCTCATGAGGAGATTTGTATTTTACTGCGTAGTTCTACTGTGTTGAGCAATGGTTCCATAAAACATACCTCTCCCTGGTACAGAGACACTTGTGTCTTATTTTCAGCTACTTGATAGAGCCACTTTCATGATACCAAGTGAGCCAGTGCAATGGAAGTATAAAATTTATATTTCGTGTTTTTTTTTTGTTTGTTGCAGCTTAGCATTAAGCAGCAATGAAACACTGAAGAGGGAATTATGGTACTGTTGCAAGCAATGCAACTTGGACTGTAGATTTTTTACATTTTGAATTTGTATCACCATCACCACTGAACAGTTTCCCTTGTACAGTTGATCCAGTGTCTCTTGTATGGTCGATGAGTCTCTGACCTGTCATGGAGACCGTCACCCATAGTCCTTCCTCTGACAGTGAGGATATCCTTGATCCTATCCATTCAATGAGATCTGGGATTCTTTCAGGACACTTAATTTCCACTTCTCTTTCCATATTTATTCAACCTGTTCTTGTAGGCTCCAACCTCATTACATGTCTATACCACTATATTCTGGAAGTGCTGATTCAGTCTGAACGAGCTGTCTTGATCCTGCCTTTCACCTTCAACTCCTCATTCCTTAACTTATCCATCTTGGTTTTCTGGATAATGGATCTAATAAATTTTATTTACAATGTCTGGAGTCCTGATGACTCACTCTTTGTGAGGGTGCATGATTCGATACCCTTGGCCAATGTTGGCATAAAGTAATGGTTGAACATCACTGATTTTGTTTTTTTTTGTGAATCACACTGTTCCCATAGAAGAGTCCTCACTTGTTGGTGAGATTCAGAACCATTTTGTCCACTGTTGGTAATCTCCTGTGTAATTAAATCAGCTTCAAAGGTTCTACACAAAGTATGGAAAACTGTTCACGTGTTCTAGCTGGTTGTCTCCTATTTCCACTCTTGCATGATGTCCATCTCTGTTGACGCCAACATCTGACTTATATTAACAACATTGCACAACCCATTAACTCCCATATCGTAAGCTATGCAGATAACACGTCAATCTTATTCTATGGGAGTGAATGGCACTTTGATAAAAGTATTTCATGCACAGCAAATTTTGAAGTATTTCTAAGGGATTTTCTAAGTGTTTTCAATGAAATGTTTCCACAAAAAATTTATTTTAATAAAATGACAAAATTAAAATGGATCACTAAAGGTATAAAAATCTCCAGAGCTGAGAAAAGGCAGCTACATAAGGAACTAAGACATAATAAAAAATTGAATTTATTGAATATGTTAATGATACAAAAGTACATTTAAGAAAGTTGTCAAAGCAGCATAGCTAATGACAAATAATAAATTAATCTTAAAACATGAGAATAAATCAAAGGCAGTGTGGTTAGTTGTAAAACACGAATTAGGTATCAAAGCCTGTAGACATGGAATTAGTACAATTAAGCTTGAAGATGAGATCATTGTAAATCCGGCTCAAATATCAGAATGCTTCAATGAGTTCTTCATTAATGTAGTGAAATCAGAGGTTAATTTTGCAGATTGTGAGAACAATATATGTCCCTTTGGACTAAATCATAATTCTGAATGCCTCACAAAATTCAAAACAATTTCAACAATAGATGTAGAAAATATTATATTAAACCTAAAAAACAAAAATTCTGCAGGTTGAGATGGAATACCAGCAAAAGTCCTTAAATTTGTGTGCAAAATAATAGGCTACCCACTATGTAAAATAATAAACCAATCCTTTGAACAAGGAAGCTTCCCAGAGGTGCTGAAGTATGCAGAAGTAAAATCGTTGCTCGAAAAAGGGTCAAGAGAGGATATGGGGAATTATCGTCCCATCTCCCTCCTTCCAGTCCTATCAAAAATTTTTGAAAATGCTGCTGCTATTCAGATTCGAAATTTTATGGAGAAATATGATATTATTATGGAAAACCAATTTGATTTCCAGTGTGGCAAAAGCACTACTGATGCCATTAACAAGTTTATCGACAAGATCAGCACATCATTAGACAACCATAATAAAGTTGCAGGAATCTTTTGTGATCTCACAAAAGCCTTTGACTCTGTAAATCATGCACTGCTCATCTATAAGCTTGACAAGTATGGGATCAAGGGTAATGTTCTAAATTGGCTTACTTCACACTTATCAAATAGAAAACAAAGAGTGATTGTCTCATCAAATGCAGCAAATTACTATTCAAAATGGAAAACAGTAGCCCAAGGTGTCCCTCAAGGCTCGATTAAAGGACCTATTTTGTTTTTGTTCTATGTTAATGATTTACCGAACAATATAAATGCTCCATTGATTTTATTTGCAGATGACACATCTGTATTAATTGAAAACCAGGAGCCAGAAAACATCCCTCTCTACATAATAGACACAATGAACAAACTAGAAACATGGTTCCAACTGAATGGATTAAGATTGGACATCCCCAAAACCCACATGGTCCAGTTCAGAACAAAACAGTCAAAGCCCCAAGAAATTAAAATAACTCATAAAAATCAGGATATAGAAGAAGTGGATTCTGTGAAGTTTTTATGGTTAAACCTAGATAAAAATTTAAATTGGAATAAACATGTTGACTATCTGTTAAACAAATTATGTAGCTTTGCATTTGCTATGCAAATATTAGCTGGTGCAACAGACATAAATACAAGGAAAATTGCATACCACAACTACTTTCAATCAGTTGTAAGGTATGGTATTATTTTTTGGGGAAATTCAAGCAATATATTGCACATATTTAAGTTACAGAAAAGAATAATAAGGAACATGTGTACTGCCCATCCAAGGACATCATGTCACCCACTATTTGCAAAACAACAGTTATTAACAGTTCCCTCCTTATACATCTATGATATAATCATCTTTCTACATAGCAATTTAGAGTTATTTGAAAAAAACTGTTTCAATCACGCATATAACATGAGAAATAAAGACAATTTTATGCTTCCCACTCATTGCTTAAACCTATATGTGCAGTCTCCTCAGTATATGGCAATGAAAATTCATAACAAGCTAAAAGGAAAGAATGTTCTGAGTATGAACCTAGAGTCACTGAAAACAAAGCTATATGATATACTTGTAAAATGCTGCTACTACACTGTTGAGGAGTTCATGAAGGATGAACTGAACATTTGAGCAGGATAAATTTACATATAGTCTTGAGTGTAAATGTAGCTGTCCTTCACAAAAGGGAGGAAAGAAAAATAAAAGTTTTTATTAATGTTAAAATTCTTTGTACCAATTAGGCCTAAGTTGTGTTATCCATTTTTTTGACATGTCTCCTGTACACTAATCATATGATTAGAAATTGTGTTATGAGACGAATAATACACTATTCACTACTATTCACTATTCACCAATGACATGTTCAAGAATGAGTTACTGAATGCTATACAAAAGTTAAAGAAATTTCTGGACGGTACTATGAAGCAGAACGTGATTGTTAATAGCATTCCATATAGACATGATTCATCTCCACTTCATGTGTAAACACAGAAATTAGGAAAGCCAGCTCAAAATTTCAGAAAATATGCAAAATGTATCCAAATACAAACTTTCTTTGTATAGATTTTCTTAAGACTGCTTCACCAAACATGGGATGCACCTGAACAAAAAGGGCAAGAAACTTTTGCCTGAGGAAATCAGTGAAATGTTGGAGAGACTCATCAAAGATAATGACCACATGTCATTACCAACAACCCCAACAGCCCATTCTTCCAGGCATAAACACTCAGCAAATACACCTTACATTAAAGAAATAAAAGAAGCAGAGCCAGAAATCCTACGTGAAGAAGAGCAAACTGTGATGAGCATCCTACCTCCACTAGTTTTAAAGTAAACACCTGTAGAAATATTCCCACAAAAAATAGTATAAGCACCAGAAACAATTGCAGCAACAACAATAACAAGAACAGCAGCAGTTCCATCAACAGCAGAGTCAGCACTGATACCAGCAGTGGCAGCAGAATCAACAGTAGCAGAACCAATTCCTGCCTTAGTATCTCCGCCAAAAGTAGTAAAAACATCACAGTTACAGTAACAACAAATGCAGTAACAGCCCATCAACTGCAAAGCCAGCTCTAATACCAGCAGCAAAATCAACATAAAGAGGAACAGAACCATCATTAACAATAGCAGAAGTATCCATAACAGTAGCAGAACCAACTCCAACATTAGCAGACCCATCACTGTCAACTAAAAAAACTGCAGACAGCAAATGGAAGCCAGTGTATCCATCCCATCTAAATGATTTTTTGGTGGCAACCAGAAAGAAGGACAAACCCAAAAGATAAACAGAGATATGACCGAGCCTGATCAATAAATTTAAACAATTAGATGTGTTTGAAAATGAAACTATGCCTGATGTGCTTGCTTTTAGTGAACACTGGTTATCTGATGCCAAATTAGAACTTTATAGACCCCTTAACATGGTACTAGCAAATAAGTTTTGCAGATCGTCAGAGGTGTCGGAGTATCAATGTATGTAAAAAGTAAATTTGATTTGAATTCTGTAAATGTAAGTAAATATTCATTAGAATTGACAACAAACAATGTTTAGTACATATAAAGATACCAAGTGATTAAATTTATGTTAAATGTTTATATAGACCTCCAAGTGAAAACTTTGAAGTTTTTTTAAGATAGTTTTGTGATATCACAGAGAATGTTTTTATGTCACACCTGAATAAGTTAGCAATGATATGAGATTTCGACATAAATGTATTAGCAGATAAGTTGCACACTGGAATGTTCAAGTATACTCTGCTTGAATATAGTGTGAGATACCCGATAAACACTGCAATCTGGGGGACTGAAACATGCCAGTCTGTGATAGATAACATAATCACTGGTATTCACCTTTATGATCTCTCATATTTTGTTGTTATAAGTGCTTTGTCAGACCATCATGCAGTAGAACTAAGTGTGAGCATAAATAAGGTTCCTACACACAATTGCTATAGATACCTTAGGGCGAATACAGACCAAAATATAACTCATTTGAATAACATGCTAAGCAATATAGACTGGAACAATATTCTAACAACACATTACAGTTATGGAAAATTCTCAAGTGAAATATCCTACATTCTCAACCAAGCCTGCCCATTAATAAAAAACATAATTCAGTCACATGTTGTGATCCAAAACTGGGTATCAGGTTCACTCACTGAGGCTAGATAAAAACTAAGATGGTATGAGTACGCTATGTTAAATGACTTGAGCAATAAAATATTAAAAGATTTCAAAAAGTATCAGAAATACTATATGGGCCTCCTACATTTTGAAAAACAGAAATATTTTGGAAGTGTCATTCAAAACTCAAATAATATTTGCAGAACATCATGGTCACAAGTAAACTGAGAAACAGGTAAACCTGGGAAACATAAAACAGAAAATAATTTGCTGATAAATGGTACATTAGCAACTGATAGGATGCAGTAGCAGATCTATTTAACAATTATTTTTGCCTCTGCTGACTCCAGCATAAACAATCAGCTTAAAAATCAGAAATACAAATTCAGAGGAACACTAGTGTCAGGAAGCATATTTTTGACACCAACAGGTGAGGAAGACATAATTAAAATAGTGAACAGCTTGAAGAATTCTCATGCAGCAGGATATGTTGGTCTTAGTCTGGACACTCTAAAGCAAATATTCATCAAATTGCATCACATTTATCAGTAATTATCAACTTTCATGTGGAAATGGTCTAGTTCCAGATGAGTTGAAAACTGCTCGAGTTATGCCCATTTTTAAAAAAGGAAACAAATCTAGTAGAAAACTTTCGATCCATATCTGTTCTTCCAATAATATCCAAAAACCTCGGGAAATTAATATTCATAAGAATCTGGAACTTCCTGGTAAGCAAAAGAGTGATTTCTTGGAGGCTGTAAAGGTTTGTCAAGGGATGATCCACCATTACAGAAGCATCCAACTTAATCGAAAACATTACATGTACATGGTATCTTTCTAGATTTACAAAAAACACTTGACTGTGTTGATGTGACCATATGCTGGACAAACAGTGGAACTATGGCGTTCAAGGCACAGCCCATAATCTGATGTTTCTATTAGCACTACAGAGGAAGCATCAAATGAAACAGCACTGACGTTAATTATGGTATTCCACAGGGGTCAATATTACAACCACTTCTTTTTATTATTTATGTTAATAATATTCAGTGTATAACAAACCCTACTACAGCTATCTTATATGCAGATGATACCACATAATATGCTGTAATCCTAGCTATTCGCAACGTGAAACGGAATCCAGCATTGCAGCAGGATTAATTCTGCAATATTTTAATGAAAACAAACTAAAATTAAATACATCAGTCTGTATTGAATTTGATATTGGGAGGCAAAAAACCTATGAAAACCAAATTTTGATGGGTGATGAATAAGTTAAAAAAAGATACTCGACAAAGTTTCTTGGCATGGCACTTGATGCAGAGTTAAATTGGTCTGACCATGTAAAAGATATTTGCAAAAAGCTATCTACTACCACATATGCCCTAAGAAAACTGACATTTTTGTAACATTACCACTGTGAGGCAAATCTATTTTGCTCTGTTTGAAACCCATCTAAGCTATGGGATCCATCAATAAAGATAATATGAAAAGGCTACTTATCTTACAAAAGAAGGCACTTAGAATTATTGAAAAGAAATGTGGCAGGGAATCCTGCAGAAATTTGTTTAAAGAATTTAGAATACTAACTGAAGGTAGCCTGTATGTATTTCAGATAATCGTTATGGCAGTAAACAGTAACGAAATACTTAATAAAGAAATACATGAGCACATCGCTAGAGGTAGAGAGAGAGACCCCTTACTGTCTCTCATGGAACCACACTTTGTGAGAAAAGCTCTCACTATGCGGGGTCTCGACTAAATTTAGAAAAAAATTGTGTAGATAATACCAGGCAATAATATGTAACTCTAGGAAGTAAGGCTCTGACTTCTCCAGAAGACTAGAACAATCCTTTTTTTTTTTTTGTAATCAGCTGGTGCTGGATCGAAACAAAAAAGAAATTGATATAAACTTTTCAGACAGAAGATATGATCTGTTTCCGCTCCGTTTTGTTCCATAAAGTTATATGTTTAGCTCGAAAAGGATCGAATCTTGCTACTAGCTTTAGTGCCATCTCGAAATTTCAGCAAGGTGAAAGACAGGTCTTTTATGAAAAAGTTCTTGACCATAGCAACAAGTCATTTTAAAACGCCCCTCCATTATTTTACTTCTGTGTCAATCTGAGATGTTACTTTCTTATCTGTTCACCCCACGATTTGTCCTCTAGCTTTTAAAGTTCATCTACATCTGCAGCTGTAAGGATACTCTGAAAGTCACATTTAAGTGCCTAGCAGAGGGTTGAGCGATCCACCTTCACAACAATTCTCTATTTTTCCAATCTCGAACAGCGTACGGGAAAAACGAACAACTATATCTTTCTGTGTGACATCTCTGATTTCCCTTATTTTATTATGATGATCGTTTCTCCCTACGTAGGTCGGCATCGCAGTTTGGAGGAGACAATTGGTGATTGAAATTTCGTGAGAAGATTCGAACGCATCGAAAAACTCCTTTGTTTTAATTATGTCCACCCCAAATCCTGTACCATTTCACAAACACTCTCTCCGCTAATCTGTGATAGTACAAAACGTGCTGCCCTTCTTTGAACCTTCTCGATGTACTCCGCCAATCCTATCTAGTAAGGATCTCAAAAGGGGATGGACGATGTAGTGTAGGCAGTCTCTTTAGCAGATTTGTTACAGTTTCTACGTGACCAGTCAGCAAAACGCAGCCTTTGGTTTGCCTTCCCCCCAACATTTTCTGTGTGGTCTTTCCAATTTAAGTTGTTCGTAACTGAAATTCCTAGGTGTTTGGTTGAATGTACGATCTTTACATTTGACTGATTTATTGTGTATGGAAGTTTAACGGATTCCTTTTAAGACTCATGTGGATTACTTCACAGTTTTCGTTATTTAGGGTCAACTGCCAATTTTTGCACCATACAGATATCTTTTCTGTCTTCCCGCAATTTGTTTTGATCTCTGATGACTACTAGACGACAAACGACAGCATCATCTGCAAACAATCTAAGATGGCTGCTCAGATTGTCCCCTAAATTGTTTATATAGATAAAGAACAGCGAAGGGCCTATAACACTACCTTTGGGAACGCCAGAAGTCACTTGTTTTACTCGTTGACTTTCCGTCAGTTACTATCAACGACCTGGTTACTATGAACTGTAACCTCTCTGACATGAAATCACGAATCTAGCCACATAACTGGCACAATGTCAAAAACCTTCTGGAAATACAGAATCAATTTGCAATCCTTTGTCAATAGCACCCAACACTTCATGCGTTTAAAGAGCTAATTGTGTTCCAGAAAAGCGATGTTTTCTTAATCTGTGTTTACTTTGTGTCAATATGCCATTCCATCTGAAGTAATTCATAATGTTCGAACACGATATGTGTTTCAGAACCCCGCTGCATATCGACGTCAGTGATATGGATCCGCAGTTAACACACATTTCCTATGTTGAGCTCAATTTTACATGGGCAGTTACATCCTTATTAAGTTTTGAAAGCTATGGAGTTCCATTTAACAATAAACATGGGACACAAAATAATCTAGCTTTGCTTTGCGAGTACCCTAAATATCGTCTTTGTTGTTTCTTGCCATTCCTCATGGTTCTGAAAAACAAAGCTTTATTTAAGTCCTTCGTAAAGTCAGTATATTACCTGCATACCGTGTCCCATGACCATCGCGAAGGAATGCATTTGTTATGTAGTTCACAGGATCGTTGGCAACTGAATCGCTTCTTCATTTGCTTTATATGTGTCATCTGGATCCACTGACATGATGGTTTCCACACCATTATTATTGTTTTCAGATAAACCACACGCTGCACTGCTTTCCATACTTTTCACCACATTATTACATTCTGATCTTTCTACACTGGAGCTCGAGCTGGAACTAGCTGGCTGTGTTTGATTTTTAAATAGCACATCAATTTTTACACTTTTTCTCACAGTTTCCTCTTTCTTTATTGCCTTATCTTTCACGAGTTTCCGGTCTTTAGAACCGTTTCTCTTTTTAATTAATAATGAATTATAAATCACACTCTACACATTAAACAACTGTACTCTTTCCAGTTTCCAATTAAACTTGACTGCCAGCCAAGTGGCTGCCTGCTATAATGACTGCCAATACTTCTTTTGAATTTGAAGTGGCATTGTTGAATGTCAACACTGGCTACTCGTACGGCAGTGTTGGCAGCTTCCCTTACCACAAAACTCAACTGTGAGCAGAGACATTTGTCTTCCTAATGTACGCCACAGGAGAAGGCACGATACTGAATAAAATGGACAATGGTCACACTGTCATGACATAACGTCATTGCTAAAACAAAACATGTCCTTTTCTTGTTACCTGACTTACCTGACCATACTGTTCATGAGGTGATTTTTGTCAGTGTTATTCATATACATTTCATCGTGATTTCGCATTCTCTTCTCAAGCGTTGTGAATAAAATGTTTTAAAAACCAAACAGATTAAGACACATCCACACTGGATGTGCCACTCTGTGCTGCACACAGCAGCGCAAAGTGGTGCAGAGGATTGCAGAACTGCACAGAATGGAGAATAGTGCAGATACTAACCAAAGAATAGATGACAGATCCTTTTGAATGGTCAACAGCAAGTGTGGGTGTCAAGGTGTCCCACTTCATATTTACAAAAAATGTGAATGTAGGCTTCAGTTTAGAACGGCACTTCCCCTCCAGCGCTCAGTATTTCCCCTACAGCCCCCACCGC
Source organism: Schistocerca nitens (assembly GCF_023898315.1). Classification (NCBI taxonomy): domain Eukaryota; kingdom Metazoa; phylum Arthropoda; class Insecta; order Orthoptera; family Acrididae; genus Schistocerca; species Schistocerca nitens. Next base: position 771,145,761 of record NC_064614.1, read on the forward strand.
TATCGCTCTCCCCACACGTGCCCTGCCATCTGCTCATCTACTGGCCACGGTATTCTGCGTGCACTATATGCATCAACGTTGCAGTATGCACGCGCGCCCGTTAATGAAAAATGGAAGCGAGAAATGCCCTCCAAACAGCTCTGCCATTCTGCCACGAACGAACGGTTTCCTTTGATGTATCGACACTGCATGGAACTTGTTCATTGCTGCGCAGAGCAGGACAGTTCGAAGACCTCACTGGCCACGCCGCACTGCGCCAAACCTAATTTTTTGGTTCTGCAAGGCTGGGTGAGGCCAGTGTGGGCTTGGCTTTATAAGTCGACCCTTAAAATCCGCCGCCCTAGGCAGCTGCCTATTCTGCCTGGGCCAAATAAGCTCCTGCATCGCCCCAAGCAACACGAAGCAGCTAAAACGATCAGACCATGCCTGACCACCAACAAACGTGACGTCGACCCCACCCCCTGAGGTAGTGACCTGCAGGCAATCAAAACAAACACTCACGCAGTCGGCAACAGAGTCCTGTGCACAGACACACTGTCGACTGACTGACTCACTGACCCATCATCGCCCAGCCCAATACACTAAGGATAGGATTGAAATTTGGAGAGGGTGTTGATATTATACTGTAGGCATCGTTTAAAAGGGGATTTTCCGAAATCCCACCCCTAAGAGGGTGATATAGGGGATGAAAGGTATTTCAAGAATATGTCGCTATTGGAGGCTGGAACTATAAGAAGAAATGTGGTATTTGGTTTCTGTGTCAGAAATAAAAAAAAATATGGATTTCAGCAATTTTGTAAATTTAACTGCTAAGGGGGTGAAATAAAGGGTGAAAGATTTTTGAAAACAAATCGTTATTAAGGGGCTACTACGGCTACTGCATATATGAAAATCAGTATTTGACTTCTCGGTTAGAAATAAAAAAAATTTTGATTCATTGTTTTTGGAAATTCAATCCCTATGGGGGGTGAAATAGGCGATGAAAAGTTTTACAGAAACGTTTAATTATTCGTCAGAAGCACTTTCTGAAAAAACCATGCTTTTATGGGCTTAATCAGTGTGAAAATTTTATAAGGTGCTACAATTTGTGAACGAAATAAAAGAAAGCAATTTAATAGTCTCACGACAAATCGGCTTTGTCAGAATTGCATAGAGGAAAACAGATCTTTAATATATTAATTTTTCAATGGGCTTACAAAATAGATACCACGTTTAAAGGCGATTCCATGTAAAGGAATATCCGTTTGAGGCGAGAGAATTCAGTACCAGGTGTAGTACTGGCGGTAATAACTAGAACCACTTATCCGATTTCTCCCATTCCTTTTTAACTCTCTGCAAAGATTGGCATCCATGTGAAGGGTCACTAACTTTCTTAGAGTATGTAGATTTACACGTGAGAAATAGGGGTAATAACATATTGGGTTGGTGCATAAATTCGTAGAGTTTGTCCATAAATTTAATGAAGATAACAGATACGCATAATAGAGACATTAGTCATCAATAATATATTCTACTTAACGATTTACAACAGTCTGCCAGCGCTGGGGTAACTTTCCGATTCCTCGATTGTAGATATCACGCGGTTTTGGAGCGAAGGACTCGTCGAACCCTGTGCGGAGCACATTTGCATCCGGAAAGGAAATTCCGTGAAGGTTTTCCGATAGAGATCGGAAAAGGTGGAAATCTGAGGGCTCAAGATTAGGTGAATATGGAGGTTCCGGAATTACTTCCCAACCCAAGTCCTGTATAATATGTTTTGTTAGTCTAGCAGATTGCGGGCGGGCGTTATCGTGGAGTGGCACCACTTCACGCTGTTTTCCTGGTCGTTGTTCTTGGATTTAGTCTGCAAGCCGTCTCAGTTGTTGACAATAAATGTTAACAGTGATGGTTACACCTCGGGGAAGCAGTTCATAGTACAACACACTGCCGCTGTTCCACCAGATGCACATTATCTTTTGTGGATGCGCGTAGGTTTTTGTATGGGAGTTACTGATTTGTTTGGGTTCAGCCATTCATTTCTTTTCTTTACGTTACTACAAAGACACCGTTTCTCGTCACCAGGAACGATACGGGATAGGAATGGTCTGTGTTATTCACGAGCTAAATGATGACGAGCAAGCAGAGACCCACTGATTTTGTAATTTTTGCTTATAACATGCGGTAGCCATACCACCGATTTTTGAACGTTCCACATTGCAGGTAAATGTCGCACGGTGGTGATATGATCACAATTCATCACATCTGCCAGTACTCGAGTACGCTGACGTGGATCATTGTGGATTATTGCGCTTAAAAGATTTTAATCAAACCCCGACGGTCTTTTTATTTATTTATTTATTCTTTGCCCATGGACTCCAGCTGAAAATCCAGAGAGAGTATTGGGTGTGTCATACAATAGGCTATTAACATCAAACTTGATTTCATTATACAGGGTGATTCAAAAAGAATACCACAACTTTAGGAATTTAAAACTCTGAAACGACAAAAGGCAGAGCTAAGCACTATCTGTCGGCGAATTAAGGGAGCTATAAAGTTTCATTTAGTTGTACATTTGTTCGCTTGAGGCGCTGTTGACTAGGCGTCAGCGTCAGTTGATGCTAAGATGGCGACCGCTCAACAGAAAGCTTTTTGTGTTATTGAGTACGGCAGAAGTGAATCGACGACAGTTGTTCAGCGTGCATTTCGAACGAAGTATGGTGTTAAACCTCCTGATAGGTGGTGTATTAAACGTTGGTATAAACCAGTTTACAGAGAATGGGTGTTTGTGCAAAGGGAAAAGTTCTGGACGACCGAGAACGGTGCTACTGTAACTGGACTACAGTATCTGGAGATGTTAGAGAATTGGCTGTTCCCTCAGCTCGAACAAGAAGCACAACAATTCATATTTCAGCAGGATGGAGCGCCACCACATTGGCACTTATCTGTCCGTAACTACCTGAACGTCAACTACCCGAGGAGATGGATCGGCCGCCAGGCAGCCCGTGACAGAGCACTTCATCACTGGCCTCCAAGAAGCCCTGATCTTACCCCCTGCGATTTTTTCTTATGGGGGTATGTTAAGGATATGGTGTTTCGGCCACCTGTCCCAGCCACCATTGATGATTTGAAACGAGAAATAATAGCAGCTATCCAAACTGTTACGCCTGATATGCTACAGAGAGTGTGGAACGAGTTGGAGTATCGGGTTGATATTGCTCGTGTGTCTGGAGGGGGCCATATTGAACATCTCTGAACTTGTTTTTGAGTGAAAAAAAACCTTTTTAAATACTCTTTGTAATGATGTATAACAGAAGGTTATATTATGTTTCTTTCATTAAATACACATTTTTAAAGTTGTGGTATTATTTTTGAATCACCCTGTATATAAATGAAACAAATAATTAAACAGAAATACTCTATAAGCATACAAAGGTATTACATGTTTCACATTATATATACGCACAAATCCAAACAACATACAGAAATGATAATTGTTAAAGGTACATTCCAGTAATGATATAACATATTTAAACACCATCTTAGTATTCACTCAAACTGCATATACATTTCTCTGTGAGATATGGTTTCAAATGATTTTTAAAACATTTAGGTCTGTTTCTTTTTTAACGATTTTGGGGAGTTTATTAAAAAACCTTTTGCCTGCTTCTTTAGGGGCAGTCATAGACAGTTTTAGATTTCTGTTTATCATGTAGTAATATTCATTTCCTCTTGTACCGTGTTTGTGTACATCTTTATTTAGGAGGTGTTTATCGCTTGACCTAACCGCCATTATGCTTTGGTATATGTACAGTGAATATACTGTCATAATATTATAGTGTACAAAAGCTTGCCTACAGGTCTGTCTTGGTGGTATTTTTGCAATGCATCTCACTGCCGTTTTCTGAATTGTGAATATTCTTTTTAAGTAGCCAGCTTTTTCTTCCCCATATATGAACTGAATAAGACAAATGTGGGAAGACAAGTCGATAATACATTGATCTGAGGACTTTATCATCCACAGATTTGCATTTTCGATATTCAGGAGTGCTTCCTTCTCAAGCTCCTCCTTTGTGTCAGCTGTGCAAATGAGTGTTATGTCATCAGCATACATTATAAGTTTCTGATTTATATAGCGAGGAAAGTCATTTACATAGAGTATAAATAGTATTGGCCCAAGCACCGACTCTTGCGGCACACCTTGTTTAACTGTTTGCAATTCTGATCTGTAGTTTGTTCAGAACATGGAGAGTCCACTAAAGTCAAAACTATCCTCCTTAAAACGAGACTACCATTTCCTTACCGTGCTCTGTACAAGGGTATTATCCCAATACAGAGCGTTAACGTTACTGGCTGCCTCAACTGTGTTGACCCCGCTACTGAACTCAAATAGAAGAATATGTCGGAAATGTTACGATTTCTTCACTTGGCACTCCATTTTGTAGCGTCTACAACTCAACTCACTATCTCCAAATGACAAAATGACAATATGTAAATTGGGACAGCAACAGTGACCTACAAATAAAAGGTGACTGTCAATAAATAAACTCATAGCAATGGAATAGCAACATACGTAACCGGAACGCAACGAACTTATGCAGCAAACTAATACAAATTCGATGAAAGAAAATCCAAAATTGAAGAAAATATGTGCAGACTATGCAGTCTACCAGAGACAAGCAGCGGACACTCAGATAGTAGAGTGTATGTACAATATTTAAAATTACGTAGTTTGCTATCCTTTCTGGTGTTGCAACTGTAATGGTCAGCAGTGAACTCATGATCGTGTCTGTCCAATCCTAATCAATGTTTACCCTGTCATTGTCAGTGGCAGAAGCAAGGAGATATGAGAAATGTAAAGAAATAAAAATCTAGTGACTTATATCATCGTGCCACTTGGGCTGCGTGCATTTCAACTGCAATCCTTATTCATAGAAACGGTTCATCACTTGGGGTTGCCTTGCATTCTGATATAGAAGAAACAAAGGTTAGCGTTTCACATTCTATCGACAACGGAGTCATTACAGACAAAGTACATGCTCAGATCAGAGCAGAAAATACGACACGTCCTGAAACTTCATGGTAGATTAAAACTATGTGCCAGACCGAGACTCGAACTCGGGACTTTTGCCTTTCGCGGGCAAGTGCTCTACCAACTTTTTTTTTTTTTTTTTTTTTTTTTTTTTAATTTCATTTTGTTCGTTTTTCTTTCGTTGTATATGATCGGGGCGGACGTCGTAAGACACCCTTTTAAGTTCGTTGTTGATCTATTAACTCAGTTTTTTTATTACAGAGGGCGGCTAACCCTGTGACCGAGCACGCTGAGCTACCGTGCCGGCACCAACTGAGCTACCCAAGCACGACTCACGTCCCGTCCTCACAGCTTTACTTCCGTCGGTACCTCGCCTCCTACCTTCCAAACGTCACGTCCTGTTTAAGCTACATGCGTTCAAAAATGGTTCAAATGGCTCTGAGCACTATGGGACTTAACATCTGAGGTCATCAGTCCCCTAGAACTTAGAACTACTTAAACCTAAATAACCTACAGACATCACACACATCCATGCCCGAGGCAGGATTCGAACCTGCGACCGTAGCAGTCGCGCGGTTCCGGTTTCAAACGCCTAGAACCACTCGGACACCACGGCCGGCGCTACATCCGTGAAATCTATCTTAAATGATTTACAGAAATCGCGTAACACCTAGTTTGGGATGGCTGTACAACAGTTTGAACTGCCGTCAACTGAATGCGAACCTGTTTCTCAACAAAGCGCGAAGTTACTCAGGTCTGCTACGGAAAGATTAGGGGTTGCCGGCAGGAGTCAAGTCTTGTAACTCTAGTGCCTCAAACTTATTTGCCGGCAATACTCAATTGTGGGCTCTGGCCAGTATGACGTAGTGTACAGAAGGTCAAATGCTGGATTGAATAGGCTTACCGGAAAATTGTGCGCAGTGCACCTGTGAGTTTCACAAGCGACAACCCTACTGCGTGTCTCCGCCGAATTTGTTCCCCGTAACTCGGTGCTGCGACTGCATTCCATTCCCATTAGCGCAGCCATCATCAGCCGCCGGCGCATTCACAACCGCTCAGACTGAGGAAGCGGAACTGGGTGCTTGTCACAGTGCGATGCTCGTGTGAAGCTGCGGCTTCCGCCGGCTGGCTCAAAACAGGCCTCCTCCCCCATAGAGGGAGTTCGTGCGCGTCATGCTGGGGACCGTGGCGGCGTTGGCTGTGTTCCCGGCACTGCTCGGGCTGCTGCCACTGCAGGCGGCAGCGACCATCGTCCATCTGCTGGAGTGGAAGTTCACCGACATCGCCAGGGAGTGCGAGCAGTTCCTTCCGCACTGGGGCTACACTGCTGTGCAGGTGCGTCGCGAGGACAGCCGTTCGTGCGCGCGTTTTCCGATGCCCCAACAACTCCAAAATAGTGTCCGAGTTCAAGCTGGCACTCGCTGCTGTGGCTGACGCGAGCGACTATAAATGATTCTGTCTATTCCACTACTCCCAGCATTGCCCTCGCGGGGTCTCAGCTTTAGCCGTTTTTATACTACAAATTATTACATCGAACCAATTGAAATAAGTTCACTGCAATGAAATATACATTAAAATTGCTACACCAAGAAGAAATGCACATGATAAACGGGTATTCATTGGACAAATATACTAAAACTGACATGTGATCACATTTTCACGCAATTTGGGTGCATAGATCCTGAGAAATCAGTACCCAGAACAACCAACTCTGGCCGTAATAACGGCCTTGATACGTCTGGGCATTCAGTCAAACAGAGCTTGGATGGCGTGTACAGGTACAGCTGCGCATGCAGCTTCAACACGATACCACAGTTCATCAAGAGTAGTGACTAGCGTATTGTGACGAGCCAGTTGCTCGGCCACCATTGACCGGACGTTTTCAATTGGTGAGAGATCTGGAGAATGTGCTGGCCAGGGCAGCAGTCGAACATCTTCTGTATCCAGAAAGGCCCGTACAGGACCTGCAACACGCGGTCATGCATTATTCTGCTGAAATGCAGGGTCTCGCAGGGATCGAATGAAGGGTAGAGCCACGGGTCGTAACACATCTGAAATGTAACGTCCACTGTTCAAAGTGCCGTCAATGCCAACAAGAGGTGACCGAGACGTGTAACCAATGGCACCCCATACCATCACTCCGGGTGATACGCCAGTATGGCGATGACGAATACACGCTTCCAATGTGCGTTCACTGCGATGTCGCCAAACACGGATGCGACCATCATGATGCTGTAAACGGAACCTGGATTCATCCGAAAAAATGACGTTTTGCCAACGTGCACCCAGGTTCTCCGTTGAGTACACCATCGCAGGCGCTCCTGTCTGTGATGCAGCGTCACGGGTAACCGTAGACATGGTCTCCGAGCTGATAGTCCGTGCTGCTGCAAGCGTCGTCGAACTGTTCGTGCAGACGGTTGTTGTCTTACAAACGTCCCCATCTGTTGACTCAGGGCTCTAAACGTGGCTGCACGATCCGTTACAGCCATGCGGATAAGATGCCTGTCATCTCGACTGCTAGTGATACGAGGCCGTTGGGATCCTAGACGGCGTGCCGTATTACCCTCCTGAACCCACCGATTCCATATTCTGCTAACAGTCATTGGATCTCGACCAACGCGAGCAGCAATGTCGCGATACGATAAACCGCGATCGCGATAGGCTACAATCCGACCTTTATCAAAGTCGGAAACGGGATGGTACGCATTTCTCCTCCTTACAGGGGCATCACAACAACGTTTCACCAGGCAACGCCGGTCAACTGTTGTTTGTGTATGAGAAACCGGTTGGAAACTTTCCTCATATCAGCACGTTGTAGGTGTCGCCACCGGCGTCAAGCTTGTGTGAATGCTCTGAAAAGCTAATCATTTGCATATCACAGCATCTTCTTCCTGTCGGTTAAATTTCGCGTCTGTAGCACGCCATCTTCGTGGTGTATCAATTTTAATGGCCAGTAGTGTATGTACTCAATTGGGATGAGATCAATGAAGAGGCAAAGGCTTGAACGGAAGTGAAAACCGTTCAGAAATGCAGAAGCTGGCATACATTGGATGAATGAAATTCTGTAATCGAGCCCTGATGTTCTGCTTATCGCGAACATTCACCTCAACCATGAGGCAACACGAGTTCTGAGGATGCCTTCGAACCTGACTCTACATCTAGATTCCGCAAGAATGCTCAAAGCGGACGGCATTTTGAATATGCCCTCAGTCCACCTCCTCCCCCCCCCCCATCCCTCCTTTCCTTTTTATGTCTCAGTAGCAAATGTTACAGGGCAAGATTAAAAAGAAATGGTTAAAATGGCTCTAAGCACTATAGGACTTAACATCTGAGGTCATTAGTCCCCTATACTTAGAACTACTTAAACCTAACTAACCTAAGGACATCACCACACACATCCAGTCACTAGGCAGGATTCGAACCTGCGACCGTAGCACCCGCGGGGTTCTGGACTGAAGCGCCTAGAACCGCTCGGTCACCGCGGCCGACCACCGGGCAAGATTGATTGTTGGTAAGATTCTTCGTGTGCTCGGAACACTCTAATTTACCTTCATTCTCATTACTCGGGATATACATTGGAAGTAATACAGGATGACTCAAAAGTCCGTTAACATTTTAAAATTCAATACTTTGTGCAGTAATGTAGGTAGTGTGTTAAAAATTGACGCACATGCTTGAAATGATATGGGTGTTTATGGAACAACAGATGGCGCTTCATATGATACAAAATCAATAATTAGCATAATAACTGATTTTTAGCAAAATGAAAATTTGTGGTAAGGTCTTATGGGACCAAACTGCTGAGATCATCGGTCCCTAAGCGTACCCACTACTTAATTTAACTTAAATTGACTTATGCTAAGGACAACACGCACAGCCATGCCCTAGGGAGGACTCGAACCTCAGACGGAGGGAGCCGCGCGGACCGTGACAAGGCACGCTAGCCCACGCGGCTACCCCGCGCTTTAGCAAAGACGATGTTCTTCATAACAAATGGTCAACATTTCGGCTGTCATCAACAGTACCTGTAGTCAAGAGACAATGTTATGTACAGTGCTGTACAACATATCAATAGGTATGGTGAGAAACTGCTATCGAATGTGGATTTTTAGCATCCATGGTGAGGTCGGACGAGAGCGGTAGACTTGTGACTTCAGGTAACACCAAAACCGATAACTCCACAGATTGAGGTATGGGGATCGGGGAGACCAATCATGACGGACGTAGCGGCTCAGCACACGACCATCACCAAACGATTTGCGCAAGAGATCTTTCACATACGTAGCAGTATGGGTTGAAGCGCAATCTTGCATGAAAGTCGTACCTTCGAGCAGGTGTTCATCAGGCAGACTAGAGATGAGCTGTCTCCCTCTCTCACTACAGCGCATTTTATACACGATTCTCATGCGGCACTACTCACGTGTTGCTGTACAGCGTCATACGTTGGTCACTTTTTGCACTCGTTTTTGGTTTCAATAAAACCCCATGTCATTTCAGGTATGCATGTCACTTTGTACCTTTCTACCTCCATTATTCCGCGAATTGGTCCATTCTCAAATGTTAATTGACTTTTGGGGCACCCTGTATATTAGTTGAATGTCCTAAGAAATAGCGCTCACCGAATTTTAACAGTAAAATATTCTGCATCCACCAAGTATCTCTTATAATGTCTGCCACTGGAATTGGTTGACCATTTCCGTGACGCTTTCGCGTTTGCGAAACGAGTATGTAACGAAACGAGTTGCTCTTCTTTGAATATTCTCTGGTTCTTCTTTCAATCATATCATCATCACAGACGATACGCAAGTAACGGTCCAACGCAGATGTTGTATGCCACCTCCTTCTTCAGTAGACTACACTGTCTGAGGATATTCTAATGACACTTAGTCTGGCGTCAGCCTTTCCTGTGATGAGTTTTATGTGGTCGTTCCATTTCAAATAGCTGTGTATGCATGCTCGCAGATATTTCACCGTGCGGGGTAGCCGCCTGGTGTAGGGCGCCTTGCCACGGTTCACGCGGCTCCCTCCGTCGGAGGGTCAAGTCCTCCCTCTGATATGTGTGTGTGTGTGTCGTCCTTAGCGTAAGTTAGTTTAAGTTAGATTAAGTTGTGTGTAAGCTTAGGGGCTGATGATCTCAGCAGTTTGGTCCCATAGGAATTTACCACTACTTTCCAAATTTCGCAGATATTTCGTGGCTGCAACTGCTTTCAGTGATTGTTCGGTAATCGAGTGATCACGCAATAACTGATCTTGTCGCTCATTTATGCATTTCGTTACAATGGTTTTTCTTGAGAGCCAAATAACAATATCTGCAGCACGGGTTGATTGTCTACAATTCTTCCCGGATTTCGTTATAATATTTTAGCTTTGCGACTTCTCTCTATACAACAGCATCATCTGCAAACAGCCTTGTCGATCTTTCGAAACAGCCTGAGAAAAAAATGAAGCATCCAGAACGGGAATGGAAACAAAACCAAACTTCGCGGCACTGGAAGGTATGTGATGTCATTTCACTGATTACAAAATCGAATCAGATTTACATAGAACTTGGCATTGTGAGCCCACTTATCGGTTTGACGTTGCACCTCCTCTGGCCTCAATGCAAGTACTGAATCGATTGATAAGGTGGCATAAAAGCGTTCTATCCTCTCCTGAGGGAACTTGGCCCACAGCTGTTGATTCTTGGGTACTGACACTGGGATGGAGTTGACGTCCGAGCTGGTCCTAACATGTTCCGCTGGGGACAGATCTCCGGATGTTGTTTATCACAGGGGTAATTCAGTATCACGCCGACAGTTCATTGAGGCACATGCCATGTGTGGATCAGCGTTGTCCAGTTGAATATGGCACTTCAGTATTGTCGCATGGGCGGTAACACGGGAGGAAGTAGGTGGACTGTGACATACTGTTGTGCCATCAGAGTTCCTTTGGTCTCTGCCAGCTGTGACTTGAAGTCTTATCCCATGGCTTCCTACAACATGACGCCAGCAGTAACACCGTTGAGACTATCCAAAACATTGGAACAATAGGACCTCTTCCCAGGTCGCCGCAACACTTGCCAACGCTGGTCACCCGGGGTGATGCAGAATCACAATTCATCACTGAACGCAGCACGATGCCATTGATCAACAGTCCATACTTCCGAGTCACGGCACGACTCCAAATGAAACCGTTAGTGTTGCCGTTGGTAACAGCAGTCTTCGCGCTGGACAGTAATTCCTTAGTCCGGCTGCTGCTAGTCTCCAACCACTGGTGCAAGATGGCAGAGAATGTTGCGGGGAGTCCATTGCTTGTTCTCGGATGGCAGGCGCATATGTGAAGGGGTTACAGTGAGCTAGGTGCACAGCATGGCGACTATACCTGCCTACACGCACCATGTAGTCCAACACTGGGCCACTATCACATCCGGTTTTCGCACAAATCTGGATTTGCACAATTCCACCAACTGGACAAATGGAGTACCACAATGAAGCGCCTTTCAAACTCTGGTAACGCTGTCTGACATGAGTACGTAGCATCTTCATGTCATTCACAGTGATCATTCAGCATCTGACGCTGTTCATGGCCCTTATATTCCCCCAACAGGGCTACTACCAGCACTAAACACGAACAGTACTAATGCACTTCAGTGGTCGTTTTACCAGCCACAAAGGATTTTAACCCTAACCGTTTACGTTCCCGCCGACGATATGTACGTGTATGAAGCTACATTGATATTGTAGTGTTTCCTTTCCTCGGAGTTCTGCCGTGAAAATACAAAATAGAAAATCTGATTGGGTTTTGAATTTTGATGGAATAATTACGGATAAGGCGGACTTCGTATTATTGATTGAGATAGTGCTGTAATTTGACCGTGCATGGCAGACCGGGTCGGCAACACTACAAAAAGCGACTGTACGGAAATAGCATCAGAAACTAGTTGAAATTTACCTTATAATCTTGTTAGAAACGCAGTACTAATTACAATATAGTATTCATGGCTGTCCTCCTAATTCTCTTGTAGGACGAACCGTCTTTCACTTTTCTCCGTCTGTTGAAAACTTCTTCAAGTTGTCACTGTCAGGATCAATTTACAAATTCGGCGATAACCATTTCGAATCACTATTGAAACAACTTCGTTTCGTAATATAATTTTAATTTCCACTCAAAAGCATATTTAACACAGCGCCGAAAAATACACGTCTTTCGTATGAAGACAAGAGAGAGAGAGAGAGAGTCACCAATTAGTTGTTAAAAACAAACACCTACGCAGAAGTAAAAAAAAAAAGATCAAAATTATTTATAAAAATCGGTCGCTGGCGCAGCGCTCTTCCGCATGCGCGATCGTACATCATAACTTTGTATTGACGGAGGCGCGGTAGTCAAAGTACCATTACAATATCCGACCATGTGTTCTGGGTGCTTCGCTTTCTTTGTTAAGCAATATAGAATGCTCTGCAAAACGCAAGGACGAGGCAGATAAAGTAATATAAGTTATTAATAACTCGGTAGAAATGAATGAAACTGAGACAGCAAGTTGCCAGATGTCTCCCAGTTGTGCACAGAACGTTGGACGTTACTTGGCGTGAGGTCAACGCGACTATAGCCCCAAAATCTCGAGTCTGTTGAAGGAACGGGAAAAGACAGTAGGTGCCAATCATCAAACAGTTGTGGCGGCGTTCTTCATTACAACATCGACGGAGACAACATTTGGATGACTTCACAGGGGGAAGAATCATCGGGAAACTGTACGAAAGACGATGTGCAACGATTGTAGCCCTGGACTTTGGGATTGCTCACAGCATTGTTCCATTTGCATGGAGGGTGGAGGGGGGGGGGGGGGGGAGCGTTCCACAGGCACTGGTGCCTGAAGGACAGGATGTAGCCGACCACAATCAACAACGGCAGCAGATGAGTGCTACACTGTACAACAGGCAAGAGATGACCCACGTCAAACAGCGGGTGCAATTGCAACCGTGATTAACGGGACCGCAAGGCAAGCAACCTCACGCTCCACACTGGCACAGCGACTAAATGGAGGTGTCTCTTTGCCCAAAGACCAGTACACTGTGTTCCCTTGACATACGCACATTTGCGGGAACGTTCGCGATTGTGTCAAGAGCACAGGTAATGGACCAACGAGAAGTGAGTTCACGTGCTGTTGTCCGATGAGTGCACTTTAGTCTGAGTAGCGATTCTGGACGTAGCTGCATATGGCGAGAGGTGGGAACAAGTTATGCACGCAGTAACATTGTGGAACTTGACCGGTTTGGTGGTCCTGGTGTTACATAGTACGGAGGCATGATGCTGCATGGGAGTACTGATCTCCAAATATTTGAACATGGTACACTCACCGATCAAATTAACTGACACTGCACTCCCTCCCCATGTGTGTGTTTCAGTAGTGCATTGGGACGTTTAGTTTTCATGGATAACAATACGTGACAACATCGAACTGTGCAGGTGTAGGACGCCTTGCAACGACAGGATACTCGGCGAATGGACTGGCCTGCCCGTTCCCCGAACTTGAATTCCATCGAGCACGTGAGGAATGCTTTGGGGAGGTGTAGAATTTTGGAACACGTATTATGTTCGAGTATAATGACTTTTCTGGAGACTAGAAATCTACTCTGCAGGAATCAGCATGGGTTTCGAAAAAGACGATCGTGTGAAACCCAGCTCGCCCTATTCGTCCACGACACTCAGAGGGCCATAGACACGGGTTCCCAGATAGATGCCGTGTTTCTTGACTTCCGCAAGGCGTTCAATACAGTTCCCCACAGTCGTTTAATGAACAAAGTAAGAGCATATGGACTATCAGACCAATTGTGTGATTGGATTGAAGAGTACCTAGATAGCAGAAAACAGCATGTCATTCTCAATGGAGAGAAGACTTCCGTAGTAAGAGTGATTTCAGGTGTGCCGCAGGTGAGTGTCGTAAGACTGTTGCTATTCACAATATACATAAATGACCTTGTGGATGACATCAGAAGTTCACTGAGGCTTTTTGCGGATGATGCTGTGGTGTATCGAGAGGTTGTAACAATGGAAAATTGTACTGAAATGCAGGAGGATCTGCAGCGAATTGACGCATGGTGCAGGGAATGGCAATTGAATCTCAATGTAGACAAATGTAATGTGCTGCGAATATATAGAAAGATAGTTCCCTTATCATTTAGCTACAAAATAGCAGGTCAGCAACTGGAAGCAGTTAATTCCATAAATTATCTGGGAGTACGCATTAGGAGTGATTTAAAATGGAATGATCATATAAAGTTGATCGTCGGTAAAGCAGATGCCAGACTGAGATTCATTGGAAGAATCCTAAGGAAATGCAGTCTGAAAACAAAGGAAGTAGGTTAGAGTACACTTGTTCGCCCACTGCTTGAATACTGCTCAGCATTGTGGGATCCGTACCAGATAGGGTTGATAGAAGAGATAGAGAAGATCCAACGGAGAGCAGCGCGCTTCGTTACAGGATCATTTAGTAATCGCGGAAGCGTTACGCAGATGATAGATTAACTCCAGTGGGAGACTCTGCAAGAGAGACGGTCAGTAGCTCTGTACGGGCTTTTGTTGAAGTTTCGAGAACATACCTTCACCGAGGAGTCATGCAGTATATTGCTCCCTACTACGTATATCTCGCGAAGAGACCATGAGGATAAAATCAGAGAGATTAGAGTCCACACAGAGGCATACCAACAAACTTTCTTTCCACGAACAATACGAGACTGGAATAGAAGGGAGAACTGATAGAGGTACTCAATGTACCCTCCGCAACACACCGTCAGGTGGCTTGCGGAGTATGGATGGAGATGTATTGCAGTACCTCCATCCAGCAATCGCCAACCGCGCTGGTGGAGGATTGGGGCTCCCTACCATAAGAAATCCGTACCAACCTTGTGGCCTGTAGGGGAGCACGTTGCAGAGCATGCATTGCCCTTCATGGTGATCTCACAGTGTTACGAACTATGTCCCGCCTGCTGTAATGTGCGGAGGACAATAATACAGGGTGATTATAATTAAAGTTAAACTTTCAAACCCCTGTAGAAATAACACCACTGGTCAGCTGAAGTCAAATTGCAACGGAATATTGTCAGAGGAGGGGGAAAACGTACGGCACAAGAAAAATAAATAGATACAAAATGTAGCAATAGACGACGCTGTAAGCATCATAATTTAATAGTGGTCGACTACAAATGGCAAATGAATCATACAACAGTGCCTAAGGTGTACGTTTGACGTTAAACAAACTGTGCTGCTCAGTGTGCATAGGTGTAGAGGTGCGATACTGTTAGTTACGTAAGCCCATCTACCACGGCAAGGTCATATCACATTGGATGAGAAAAATCGGTTTTTAATTGTCCTGAGGCCAAAAACCGCATAAAAAGCATCAATCAAAATCAAATCGGATTATTAATTTCAGTGTGACTGGTGCAAAACATGGTCAATATGCTGTCCACCGTTTTCTGCAACAAGTTGATATCGAGAAACAGCATGTTCCACAAGTGATCGAAATGTTTCCAGGGTCACGTTCAGAATGCGTTGCGCAATGTGTGCCTTCAGTGCAGCCAAGTTTGCTATCGGAACACTGATCACAACATCCTTCAGATAGCCCCACAGCCAGAAGCCACACGGATTAACCGAGCGAGGTGGTGCAGTGGTTAGCACACTGGACTTGCATTCGGGAGGACGACGGTTCAATCCCGCGTTCGGCCATCCTGATCTACTTTTTCAGTGAGTTCCCTAAATCGCTTCAGACAAATGTTGGGATGGCACCTTTGAAAGGGCACGGCCGACTTCTTTCCCCACCCTCCCGTAATCCAGTGAGACAGATGACCGCGCTGTTGGGTCTCTGCCCCAAACAACCCAACCCACACGGATTAAGATCAGGTGATCGGGACGGCCAGGCTGTAGAGAAATGGCGGCTGATAATTCTAGCATTACCGAAATGGCGCTTCAGTAGCTGCTTAACGGGATTTGCAATGAGCGGAGGTGCGCCATTTTGCATAAAATTGATCCCATCCACACATCCACGCTGTTGGAGAGCTGAAATGACGTGGTTGCGCAAAAGACACTCATAGCGCTTACCACTGACGGTACAGGTAACAGGAACGGAAGCACCTGTCTCTTGAAAAAATGGCAATATGATAAATGATGCCATAAACCTGCACCACGTAGTGACCTTTTCAGGATGAAGGGGCACTGGTTGATTTGTGTGGATTTTCCGTTGCCCATATACGACAATTATGTGTAATGACATATCCTGTCAGATGCAAGCAGGCTTCATCTTCCACGGCCAATCATTGTCCACTTCCACGCGAGCGGGAAATTATAAAGCAAATGTGTCTGTTGCTGGCAGGTCAACAGGAAACAACTCGTGCACGTAACTTTGAAGGGATAGCAAAGAGGGATGTTTCGTAGGATTTTACGGAACTTGCTCATGGGTGTGTCCAATGTTCGGGCAGTTCTCCATGCACTACACGTTTGCACACCACCACTCGTCTCCTCCTGCATCGCTGTGACCACTGCTTCCGCTGACATCGAATCAATTAGTTTCCTCTCTCTACCAGGTTGCACACCAAAAGAACCTATCTTTTCGAATTTCCGAATAATTTTCTCCAGACCCACAGCAGTCGTCGAACTAATGTTTTTTTTTTTCAAACCCTTCAGTGCCCGAAACTTCTGTAGAGCAACGTCTGCACAGTAATCATTCTTGTAATACAGCTTTACAAGCAGAGCGCGATCCTGCATTGAGACAGTCATGGCGAACGTCGCAGACGTGAAAGGAAGAAAAGCCGTGTACACGGCGTGTTTATACCAACTTCAATGGGTCGAGCGTCCTCCCCCGGTTGCTGAGTGGGGAGTTGGCCTTTGGGTGTGCTGCGGTGCGGACGCGCTGTTTGTGTTCCTGCCGCAGAGCGAGCGCACGTGTTGTTTACATCGTACCCGGCAGTTTCACGCGTGCCGTACTCAGCATATAGATCACTATGGCGCACCAATACAGAAAATCGACGCTCAAATTTACGTTCCGCAACGAATTTGCACGGCCCAAAGCACTCGAAGTCGAACAATTTCTACGAGAAGAAGTTAAAATCCCGGCGACCGACATTCTCGGCATTCACTTGTCCATTGTGAGTAGTATCGTATATGTCAAGAACATCAATGACGCAGCATGTGAACGGATCCTTCGGGAAACGAAACAGGGCCTCCGTTTCTGCCATGCTGATGGCAATGTGGGGACTGTGCACGTCGATTATTCTGGCATGGGACTTCGTACGATCAGACTTTTCGAACTTCCTTTCGAACTACCCGCGGAGGACGTCGTGACAGCGCTGCGCCCATACGGCACGGTGCAATTCCAGGCATATCCGGTGCTGAACGGAGTCCGCCAGGTCCGAACAGAACTTAAAAGACATGTACCTTCATATCTGAATATCGGTGGCTGCCGTGCTATCGTTATCTACGATGGGCAACCGAAGACCTGCTCTGGTTGTGGGAAGGAGGGACACCTCAGATCCGAAAGTATCCAACGTCGCATCACTCGACTGCCGCCGGCTGACGCGGACCCGCCATCGCAGCCGACGCTGCTTCCCGTGACTTATGCAGCAGCCCTCACGACAGCTACCACTTCACCACGACAGCCGACATCCACTGTTGGGTCGCGGCTCCATCCTACAATACAGGGCGATGACGACACACCCGTTCCACCAGCTACGGATTCAACTCCGATGCCGCCGCCTCCGTCGACGGATAACAACATACATGACGATAGCATGGCCGTAGACTCGCTTATTGTGTCTACGGCTGCCTTTGTGCCGGAACGTCGTGAATCTTTGCCGTCGTCTGACACAGAAGGACACACCAGGAAGCAACGCTCTCCGAAGCGACGAAAGCGGAGGCGTAGAGCAACTTCCGAACGGGATGCGACACAGCCTCCAGAGGACGACGACTCCACCTTCAATGACGACGCTACCACAGAGGCAGGCGCCATTTGCTGCAGTGTGGCACCACCGAACGGAACTGAGGAAAAACCACACATATCTACAGTGGCAAAATCGGAGGCCGATATGCAGGACAGATACCGCCCACCACCTTCTGGAGTACAAGCACCTATGCCGTGTCCTGAGGAAGCTAGGGAAGCCGATCTTGCTTTGAGTTCCCCGACGTTGGTGGATGACCACGACGACGACGGCACCATGCACGTTACGCCAACAGGGCCCACGCCATTGGCGTCGGGTCTCTAGACAGGACTGCAGGTTAGATTTGGGGGGGATGTGGAGGTGTCAATACAGTCAGAAGCGTCACAGGTAATTCCAGTCTTAATGGATAACTTGACACCTGCGGTTCGGCAACAAGCTTATCGTATCGCCACGCTTAGCCTCAACACGATACAAACGGCAGTGAAGCTCCAGTTGCTGTGTGAGATGCTTCGTTCTTCGGATGTTGACATTGCCCTGTTGCAAGAAGTGTATATAGCGGCCCTCCCCGCTTTCTACGGTTATGCGACATATATGTCACCGGCGGACCGAAATGGCAGCGGTACGGCAATACTAGTGCGCGACGGAATTGCCATCGAAGGCGTGACTTACCTTCCGTCAGGAAGGGGGCTGGCGATCACAGCACTGGACACGCGCATCATTAACATTTACGCTCCATCAGGAACTGACCAACGCCGCGAACGATCGCTGTTCTACTCGGAGGATATTGCCCCCCTCTTTATCAGCCGCGTTGATCAATATACACTCCTGGAAATGGAAAAAAGAACACATTGACACCGGTGTGTCAGACCCACCATACTTGCTCCGGACACTGCGAGAGGGCTGTACAAGCAATGATCACACGCACGGCACAGCGGACACACCAGGAACCGCGGTGTTGGCCGTCGAATGGCGCTAGCTGCGCAGCATTTGTGCACCGCCGCCGTCAGTGTCAGCCAGTTTGCCGTGGCATACGGAGCTCCATCGCAGTCTTTAACACTGGTAGCATGCCGCGACAGCGTGGACGTGAACCGTATGTGCAGTTGACGGACTTTGAGCGAGGGCGTATAGTGGGCATGCGGGAGGCCGGGTGGACGTACCGCCGAATTGCTCAACACGTGGGGCGTGAGGTCTCCACAGTACATCGATGTTGTCGCCAGTGGTCGGCGGAAGGTGCACGTGCCCGTCGACCTGGGACCGGACCGTAGCGACGCACGGATGCACGCCAAGACCGTAGGATCCTACGCAGTGCCGTAGGGGACCGCACCGCCACTTCCCAGCAAATTAGGGACACTGTTGCTCCTGGGGTATCGGCGAGGACCATTCGCAACCGTCTCCATGAAGCTGGGCTACGGTCTCGCACACCGTTAGGCCGTCTTCCGCTCACGCCCCAACATCGTGCAGCCCGCCTCCAGTGGTGTCGCGACAGGCGTGAATGGAGGGACGAATGGAGACGTGTCGTCTTCAGCGATGAGAGTCGCTTCTGCCTTGGTGCCAATGATGGTCGTATGCGTGTTTGGCGCCGTGCAGGTGAGCGCCACAATCAGGACTGCATACGACCGAGGCACACAGGGCCAACACCCGGCATCATGGTGTGGGGAGCGATCTCCTACACTGGCCGTACACCACTGGTGATCGTCGAGGGGACACTGAATAGTGCACGGTACATCCAAACCGTCATCGAACCCATCTTTCTACCATTCCTAGACCGGCAAGGGAACTTGCTGTTCCAACAGGACAATGCACGTCCGCATGTATCCCGTGCCACCAACGTGCTCTAGAAGGTGTAAGTCAACTACCCTGGCCAGCAAGATCTCCGGATCTGTCCCCTATTGAGCATGTTTGGGACTGGATGAAGCGTCGTCTCACGCGGTCTGCACGTCCAGCACGAACGCTGGTCCAACTGAGGCGCCAGGTGGAAATGGCATGGCAAGCCGTTCCACAGGACTACATCCAGCATCTCTACGATCGTCTCCATGGGAGAATAGCAGCCTGCATTGCTGCGAAAGGTGGATATACACTGTACTAGTGCCGACATTGTGCATGCTCTGTTGCCTGTGTCTATGTGCCTGTGGTTCTGTCAGTGTGATCATGTGATGTATCTGACCCCAGGAATGTGTCAATAAAGTTTCCCCTTCCTGGGACAATGAATTCACGGTGTTCTTATTTCAATTTCCAGGAGTGTATCTTCAGCGGCGACTTTAACTGTGTGCTCCACCCCAAAGACCAAGTCCCACATTTCTCGACTTGTCAAGAACTTCGGCTCCTGGTTCGAGATCTGCTTCTCACCGACACGTGGGAGACAGTGCACGGTGACGGTCCCGGGCCGACATACCGTACTAGTCACTCAGCAAGTCGCCTAGACCGCATTTATGTCTCACGAGCTCTAGCGACGGGAGTACTGGACGCCGAACGTTGGCAGCTTGCCTTCTCCGATCATAGCGCTTTCATATGCACACTCACTCTACAGCAGCAGCGGATATGGCACAGCCGAGGACCCTGGAAGCTGAATGTGGCACATCTTCAAGCCCCGGAATGCCGTCAGATTATCGCCAACACATGGATGGATTGCGAACGTCGTCTTCCCCGATACTCTTCGATTCTAGCATGGTGGGTGGAATGTGCAAAACCAGCGTTTCGGCGTGTGCTAACACAATTCGGAAAAGATATCGCAGCTTGGCATCGTCACACATTGGACTTTTATTACACGATGCTCCGCGAACTCGCCAGCCAACCACCATCTCCAAACCGACAAATGGAAAGCCGCCGAATTAAAGGTAAAATACTGTCTCTTACGAGGAAACGTTTGGAGGGGGTCGTTGTGCGATCGCGACGTCAAGACCGAGCGGAAGGAGAAAACCCGTCTATGCATCACATCGTGCTCGACAGCCGCCGACGCCGACAGCAGCTGATCACGGACCTCGTATTGCCAGGTGGTAGGGTCTTCATGACTCAGGCGGCGGTTACAGAAGCCTTTGCGGATCACAATCGCCAGTTTTACGACGAGGTGAATACAGAGGAAGCGGACGATCACGACATACCGCCGCATGTGTCGCACACCCTAGACAATGCAGCAGCGGCGACGCTGTTAGCTGGACTTACACGGGACGACATCGAGGACGCGCTTAACAAGGGAGCCCTCTACAAATCTCCCGGGCCAGACGGACTGCCTCTCGAGTTTTATCGGACTTTCCGCGATCTAATGATGCCCCGATGGATCATCCTGTACCAAGAACTGATGTCCCCCGGTTCCCACGTGCCACCAGCATTCGTGAAAGGGCTCCTTATACCGATACACAAGCCTTCCAGAGGTCGGACGGTCGAGGACTACAGGCCAATTACAATGCTAAACTCGGACTATAAAATCTTCGCCCGACTACTCGGCAGCCGCATAAAGAAGGTTCTGCCCCTACTCCTCTCCATGGAGCAAACGACACAGGGCGGAGTGACCAACATGCAAACCGCAACCAGCGAATGCAGGGATTTAATAGCCCTCGCCACATCCTGTCGCCTTCCAGCTGCTCTGATCCCCATTGATTTCGACCACGCCTTCTACAGAGTTCACCACAAGTTCCTTCTGTCCGTTATGGCCCGCATGGGCTTCCCGCCTGACTTTCTCGACATCTTTCAGCGCCTTTTCCGTGGAGCTGCATCCCGTGTGCTGGTGAATGGACGGATTGCTGGTCCCTTTCCGATCCGACGGTCAGTTCGCCAAGGATGCCCACTCTCCATGATCCTTTACGCGATCGCACTCGAACCACTTGTCGGAGGGTTGAAAAACAGGCTCTCGGGCATGTCATTGAGGGATCACACCTTTCACTGCAGGATATATGCCGATGACCTTCTATTACTTGTACGCTCTGGTGACGAGGTACGCTCGGTGATACAATGGATCAATCGCTATGGATTGGCAGCGGGCAGCCTCATGAATGTTGAAACGTCCCCTTTTGAAGAATTTATGCACGTGACTGTGCTTAAACTGATACACGATATTTTTTGCGCAACGCAATCTGACTTTCAAAAATCCCTACAAAAGAATGGCCCTGACTAACATTAAACTATACCTTTCACAAATCACTTACCTCACAAAAATCTTCGCTACTCAAGCTACTGCAATGCAGCGAGCGCCACTACTGCCAGCTAAATAAAAGATTCAAAGTACTGAAGGCACTAACTACTGATAGGCATAGTTAGCAAATGAAAGATTTTGATAGAGAACAACCAATGTGTTTACCTCATAATATATATAGCAGTTCATGACAAATTTCAAAACTCCGCCATCTCTCTCCCCACATCCACCACTGCTGGCGGCTCACCTCCAACTGCGCAACGCTACGCGCTGTTCACAGCCAGCTGCCTAACACTACAATGCAAAGCAGCCACAGACTGCACACAGCACAACCAGTGATTTTCATACAGAGGTGGCGTTACCAATAAAAAAAAAACCTAAACAGCCTACTTACATAGCACCCATGCTACCCACAAAAAATTTTACAAATTGTTTTGGACAGTGCCCAATAATGATTTGATAAAATTTTTCATAATTACAATAACAAAGATATCAAATGCACACACCTATTGATACAATGTTGGTCAAAAGCTAAAATTTTCTCACAGTCCATAAAGACAGTCCTGATCATTCATCACAATAACAATGCAGTGTTTTTCTCAAAGTCTGAGCAGTAAAAGAAAATGCACACGGAAGTAGTGGATTTCCATGCAATCTTGAAGAAGTAGTGTTGTCCTTCCAACGGAAAGACAGTGCTGACTCGACATGCAGACAGGTAATGGGCCACAACAGAGTAAACCCACAGCAGAGTCAGTCGACGTTTTGAAGAACATTGGTAGGTAGGTCATCACAGAGTAGACCCACTGTAGTCCTGGTAGAGATTGTGGTATTGGTGGGTCATCAAAGATGCAGACCCACTGTAGTCCTCGTAGAGATGACCAGCAGCCATCTGTTGTGACTGTGCAGGTGCACAATCACCATTGAAGAGTATTGCGGATAATATAGCAAGTCCATAACCACCACTTGTGCACTCACAAAGTTTTTGGAATTGTCCTTAGAACCAGCAATGCTGTTATCCAGTCCCTTGCTGAATTATTAACACACGTGCAAACACTAACAGTCCCTACTTGTCACATATTGTCCATATACTATGACCAACAGAAACGTGTGCAGTGAAATGATACTTAATTTGAAGAACTGGTAACAATTACAATTTGCTAACATAAAAATACAATAACAAAGGTACAAAGTACATCATTAAAGAACATAACAATACAGATAACATTTGTAGTACAGGCTTTACAAAAGAATCGAAATAACATATACCTCAGTGTTACAGGAATTATGACATGAGTACATACATAAAAAATCAGAATAACTTTCGAAACATCAACTTCACACATGAGCATTAAAACAAAACAGAATAAATAATGTCTAAGCATCTTTAGAAAGTAAATAACATATTATCAATGCAAATTATGTTTGAGGATAACAGTATTCCTCATCATAGTTTATGTAGCTGAGTATTAGAAACATTCTACAACATAAGTCTTATCAGATAAACATATAAATACAGGAAAAACATAAATACACAAGGGTACACAAACATATAGCGGAATAATACAAGGAAAGGACAGGGTTTGTTTTACTGCAGTATTTTGCAAACAAAACTTTCTTTACTTCTCGGAGATCTCCCTTCGTTCCTCATTATTTCCAAAAGTCCTATCTATACCTGCTTTCTGTACTTTTTTCGTATGACTTCTCAATGCATTTCTTCCAATTCATCGCAACTCATTCTCTTATATAGTCTACCCCCTCTTAAGCTAACTTAAATCTACTGAGCTCAGATGCTAAACTAAGGAACGAGGCAATGCAGCAGCACAAAACAATTAACACAAACAGCAATGATAAAAAATACAAAAGGCAAAGCAAGCAGCATAAATTACAACTAACATAAGGCAATGAGCAGCAAACAAGAAATATAAATGCGTAGTAAAACTGGCTTAACAGCGTAATACAAAGTCAAATTCAGTAACATTATGCCTGGCAACCAGCAGCAGCAAAAAAATAAAAAAAACTTATATCTAAACATGACATAGCTCAAGCAGAAAAATATTACAGTAAAGACAACAATGCAGACAAGGGAAATGTATATTCACATCTTAATGTCTATGTAATTGAAGTGGTGCACCACAAAAACTAATTCTACAAAAATTACCAAGTACTCGAAAAGAAAATTATATATGCAGTTACTGTTATTAGTCCCTTCTTATTGTTCTTTCCATTCCAAGAGCTCCTTTTTTTTTTTAAGAATGTGGATTACAAAATTATTATTTAATAGATCTGTTGACAGAAAGTGTTCACATTAGCAAATGCATTTTATTTTATAAAAGCAATGCTGCAACACAGCTGGAAACTAGATATCAAATGAAATAAGCAACTATGAAAAGCAAAGCATAAGAATATCATTCAATAGTCATGTGACATTTCATAAGTTAGTAGAAATTCTCTCAACTCTCGTAGAAAGACACTTGTCTTAATCAGGTGTGCAGTTTTACGAATATTTCCCATCAATTCATAAGCATTTCAGTAAGTAGCACAAAATACGAGTAATCATATGTTTCCAAGTAATGAGCGTGTCGTATTTGCGATGCTTTCTACAAAGGAATGTCAATAGCGAGGTTAATGGCCTCTTTTTTTTTCACCTAATGGCTGTTTCTCCAGGTGGCTGGCACAGGTGGCCGCTCAAGACGCATTACGTCAAGGTCACTTACCTTTCTTACCGAAATATTTACGACAACAGTTTCCACTACAGTGGCAGTCTCGTATAAAAATATTTCACAGGTCAAGAATTTGCATTACAAATCTGTAGAAACAAAATCCTATTGATATAACAGTGTCCAAAAAGTTTTCGTCGGCATTGTAATACATTCACGCATTTACATACATTTCATAACTCTTAAAGTACGATTCTTGGTTTCCAACAACCTGTCCCTAACCACTACTCATTATTCCTTACCTTATTCGTCGACACTTCTTCAATATTTTATGATAACAGATACTTAGCATACTCAAATAACTCATATAGCATCAGCATATTGATCATAAACATACCGCAACAGCATAATACACATAGTCATCGTAATAATATCATAACACCTCAGTCAACTCTCAAAATCGTCGTAGCTTCCTCCAATAATTTCAAAACCTAAAAAAAATTCTCCACTCATGTCAGAAGTGTCATCTGCCTCAAACGTACTTTAAAAATCGTGATCCCATACCAAATATATCATTCAAAGCTCTCATAGTACCACAATGGTTCCAAAAAAATATGAATAGTTCACAAAGTACAAACAACATACAATTTCGTAAGTGTGAAGTTATCCAACTGTGTAATTACGTAAACATCTGTCACTGCCGTAGTAAAAACGTTTGTCTCTCTCAGTTAAATGATCAGATAGCTGTGTAATTTGTGTGTTAGAGAAATATGGTACCGATGTGTAAAGTTGTATAAGCAAATACCATATTAGCTAGGGCTCCTTGTGCTTGCCAAACACATGGTACACAAAGTAAACGTGTACCCCCCTGAGGATAAATGAATAATACCCCCAGGTGTTACAGATTACAGAAATGGAATGAAATGTATCACAGAATACCTTTGTATCATTGTACTTCAAATATCTTTAAAAAATAATGTTTTAAGTACAAAATTAATCACTCAAATGCGTGTACTGTAGCGCTAAACTGTGCGTCTTGTAAGATAATCTCTGTGGAAGTGTCGTAGTTATCGTCCTCCGAAAGCTAAGTTCTGCAGAAGTCAATGTACTTACCTCACGATACACAAAATGAAATGCTTTGCGAATAGATATCTTAGTTATTACGCTTATTGCCGTGATGAAGAAAATACTGTGCTGTAACGTATTGTTGTGCTACGGAGAAGGCTGTCTCATTGTAGCTATACCACAAAAGTTAATACTAAAACATGTTTTTCTTTCCAGAAGAATTCAGAAAACTGTGCAGATATAAAACAGATACACCGCAAAAGCAACATTGTAAATTGTCACTCATTAGTAGCGTCGTGATAAAAATCGTGTAGCTGTCACATAAACTAACCTCTGTGTCATCTGGTATCTCTCAGAAAGCACTTTAAATTCAGAATGTATTTTCAAATAAACCAAAATGTTGCATTAAAATCTCATTAGCAGTACTGGTAAATGTTCTAAGTATGTGAGCCTTATAGTCGTTACGTAATCGTGCAACAAACAAGCAAGAATGCACACACACAATAACACTGTGTCGTCTGTTCACAATAACAATGCATTCGTAATTTCTGTTTAAATAAGTTCTCTTGGTTCTTGACTGGATATTTAACTTCAAACATTGTTACATGTTAACAGTTTCTTAAGTCTTACAAAGCATACTAGTAATGTAAAGTGAAAAGTTATATGGCAAAGACAAAGTTAAAAAGCAGATTATTTTTCAATAAACGGTTTTACATGTGAAATGTGGTGTAAACCTTTACTCTTCCTAGTACGCAGAGTTTCAACTTCAACGCAATTATCGTGTGGTATACGTCGGATTCTGTAAGGTCCATTGTAAACTAGAAAGAATTTGTGACTCAAGTGTTTCTTCTTATGTGACAATGAATGAGCTTTAATGAGAACTTTCTGACCAATACGTAATTTCTTTGCATTTGCTTTACCGTGTAGTTTTCTCCTTTTGTCTGCTGCAGATTTTATATTTTTAATAGCCAAATCAATTATGTCTTTGTGTCGAAGTTGACGTGTATTCGGGAAAGGTACAAGCTCTCTGATTCTGTTCGGTGGTTTTTCATTCTTCAGTACAAGAGTAGGTGGTAAAGCAGTGGAATCATGAGGCATTTCATTCAGCACGTTTTGAAATAAGTGTAAATATCTGTCCCAATGCTGATGCTTTCTGTGACAATAAAGTCTGCAAAGCTTATTGATTTCTTTCATAATCCGTTCAGAGGGGTTACAATGTGGTGAGTACAATGAAATAAAAACAGGTTTGATTTTATGGTTGCGAAGCATGCGTGACCAAACAGCAGATCTGAATTGCGGTCCGTTATCTGAAATGACTTTAGCAACGTGGCCAACTTCACGTAAGAAATTTTTAACAAAGGCGTTGGATACAGATCGTCCAGTGGCTTTACGTAACGGTGTGAAAGAAACAAATTTGGAAGTAAGTTCAACAGCGACTAGAACGTACGAAAATCCATTCGATGTTCTGACAAGGGGTCCCAATAGATCAACTGCAGCAAATTCTTTTAATTTAGAAGGAATGATAGGAAACAACGGAGCACGATGTGAGATAGTAGATGGTTTCGCCTTTTGACAAAGTTTACAAATAG
This sequence comes from Schistocerca nitens, assembly GCF_023898315.1. Lineage (NCBI taxonomy): Eukaryota > Metazoa > Arthropoda > Insecta > Orthoptera > Acrididae > Schistocerca > Schistocerca nitens. The sequence goes on from NC_064614.1 coordinate 771,173,108, forward strand.
ATAGGACTCTTCGAATTCTCTTTTCCATATTGTTAAAATAACAAGTCGTTCGAAGAATATGATAACATTTTCGTGGGCCAAAATGTGCGTAGCTGAAATGAATGTACCAAATGAGCTTATTAACAAAATCGTCAGGAATGCAAAGTACCCATAGTTTGTCATCAACAGTGCAGCGTTTGAACAGTATGTTGTTTCTAACCAGATAATAATGCCGAATCTGTGTGTGTGTCTTTTCATGCCATTTGCTTTTGATGTCTTTCCAAATCGGATATTTATCTTGTTCATGAGCAATGTCCTTTAAAGATGTGGTGATGAAGTTTTCAAAGGCGACTTTCTGAATGTAAAGAATACTGAAATTTTTCTCGAGGTTACCTTCTGTGTTACTTTTCTCAAGCCCAGCTGGTGCGCGTGACAGTGCGTCCGCAACAATGTTCTCCTTGCCGGAAATGTAGACTATTGTGAAGCGGAATTCTTGCAGAAACAATGCCCAACGTTTTAACCTATCATGATTTAATTTTGAAGACATAAGAAATTGTAATGCACGATGATCACTGTATACTTTTACGTGCTTACCAGAAAGAAAGAAACGGAATTTGTTAAATGCCCAAACGATAGCTAAAGCTTCTAATTCAGTAACGGAATAATTTTTTTCAGATTTTGTTAGCACTCGGCTAGCAAAAGCAATGGTTTTCTGAACAGTAGTGTCATTTTCTATGGCTTCTTGAAATAAATGGGCACCAAGTCCGACTTTAGAAGAATCCGTGCTAAGGCAGAAATCTTGTGACAGATCTGGATGAGCTAGTATTGGCGCGTTAAGTAGCGATTCTTTCAAAGAACTGAATTCCAACTGTGCTTGTTCGTCCCAGTTCCAAATAGTGTTTTTTCCAGTGAGAGAACAAAGTTTTGGTGTAACAAGAATTTGCATATTCAGAAAACGACGGTAAAAATTTACGAGACCCAGAAAACTGCGGACTTGTCTTTTTGTGGATGGAACTGGAATGTCTCTGATTGCTTCTAACTTTTCGGGATCCAGCTGAATGCCTTCAGAAGAAATAATATGTCCCAAAAACCTCACCTTTGACCTACCGAATTCAGACTTTTCCAAGTTAACTGTAATTCCAGATTCTGCAAAAATACGTAACAAACTGTTGAGGATGCGATTATGTTGTTCCCATGAAGCTTCTGCTATTAGAATATCGTCCACATATAAGGTGATGTGACGTTTTAAGAACTCAGGTAATATGGAATTTAGCCCACGAATGAATGCTGCTGAAGAAATGTTCAAACCAAAGGGAAGTTTCCGAAACTGATAACAAACGCCGAAACAAAGGAAAGCTATGTATTTTCTACATTCTGGATGAAGTTCGATCTGATAAAAGCTGGATCTGAGATCAATGGAAGACAACACTTTTACACCATTAAAATTTTGAAGAAGTTCTTCCAACGTTTGCGGCCTGTCTGTTTCAGGAATAATGATAGTATTGATTTGTCTCGAATCTAAGACAAGTCTGATCGATCCATTTTTCTTCTCAACAACATGTAATGGATTGTTGTATGAGCTTACTGCAGGCTCAATAATGCCCTCGTCAAGCATAGATTGTATTTCTGTTCTAACACGGTCCCTATAATGTGCTGGAATTACATATGGTCTAACGCAAAATTTAGTATGCTCACAAACACGAAATTGGTATTGAAATCCCTTGATTGCTCCTGTTTTTTGAGTAAAAACTGTGGAATGTGCTTGTAAAATCTCAAAAAGGTCTTGCCTATCATTGTCATTACAATTCTCAATTGTTTGAATTTTATTCTGAATTAACTCATTAGTATCAAATGCGCCGTCGATATCACCCCTGTCAGTACTTGCAGAGTGATTGTTAGTGTCAAGTTCCGTCGAAAATTCAGAACTGTTGTCTAACAGGAGGTAAAGCCGATTAATTTCTTCGTCATGGTTTGAGAACCAATCTTCAAATTTCAAAGCTACTGACTTACCTTCTTTTTCTAAACTTATTTCAGCATCGTGAAAGCTTAAGATTGCTTTGTATTCATTCAAAAAGTCTACTCCCAGTATAATTTCCGTCGACAATAATGGAACATTAAGAAAGTTCATAGAGAAGCTGTGGCTTTGGCAAAAGAATTCTAAGTTGGTTTGTTGGCGTACATCTACACTTTTTCCAAAGATTGCACCTTGTAATTTAATCTTACGTAACGGAAGTGTGGGGCAATCGTTCGATTTGTTGCATTTGCTAAAGGCTGTTTCACTAATTACTGAAATGGGACTGCCAGAGTCAAGTACTGCCGTAAATTTTACGTCATTTACTGTAATGTGAATCACAGGATATGCAATGATGTTATGTTTTACGTCGTGTTCCTGGAGTAAGATGTCCCTAATGTCTTCCATTCTTACATAATTACTAGCTACGGCAGCTGCGTCGTCAGTTTCATACGTACGTTTTGTGGCTGCCAGCAGTATGAGTCATTGCCTATTGTCTCTTTGTTGGCGCGCGTCGTTATTGGGATTTGGAGACCTAACTTCTACAAATTCGTCTTGTCGAGAGGGCCCTGCTCTGTTTGAATCCCGCCAGTTCTGATGCAATTCAGCTCTGTCGTTACGATCATATCGTCTGTCGTCATGTCGGTAGTTCCTGTAGTTTCTTTCTTGTCGGTTAAGTGGTGGAGAATTTCTCCCTGAATTATCACTGCACGGTGGACCGTTGCGTCTGAAGTTATTCTGTCTCCCGTGATAGTAATTATTTTGGCTCCCATATTGTCTGTTTCTCTGATTGTCTCTGTGATAGTCATTACCGCGGAGAGGTGATCTTTCCGTGTAATTATTACTACTCTGCCAACGGTTGTCGTACGGGTGGTGTCTGTTTCGGTCACGATTGGTGTTGTGAGAATAGCCTTGTCGCGTCCAGTTATTATTTCTGTCATCGCGGAATTGCGACGGATGTGATCTGTAATTGTTGTGCTCCTGCGTTCCGCGATTGTCAGTGTCAATTTCCAGTTCTTGTAACAGTCCCTGAAAAGCTTCAATGTCGTCTTTGCAACGTCCTGCTAAAATAATATGTCGTAAATGTTCAGGTAATTTGATTAAGCAAATGCGGATGAGTTCTGAAGGGCTGTATGGGTTTGAAAGATATTGATTCTTGTGCAACATGTCTTCAAAATATTTCACAAGACTGGAGAATTCAGATTCTTCGAAATGTTTCATCATTATGATGCTATGTTTTACTCGATCTTGTGTGGCTTGAGACCAATATGCTGAGAGGAAGGCATGATAAAAATCTCCTTCACTGTGACAGTCGTGAATGACCGATCGCATTCTTACAGCTGGTTCATTCTCCAAGTAGCCACACATAAATTCTAACCTGTGCTCCAATGACCAGTCGGGAGGAAAACAATGAGAGAATTGATGGAGCCACGCTTGTGGATGAATGTCGTTGGTAGAATTCTTAAACGTTTTGAATTTACGTGTAGTAATGAACAGCTTATAGTCAAAATCATCGTGTCGGCGAATAGCATATCGGTCATTGTTACGTCGTTTCGGCGGTTCCATTTCAAAATTCGGTGCACCTTGCCAATTTCTTTCATAGTTTCCGAAATGCCCTGTGTTATTATTTTGTGGCTTTTCCGTATTTCTATGTCCCTCTTCCCGTATTGGGGCGCGAGTGTCCTCTGAAATACGTAATTCTTGTACTACTTGTGTCAACTGATCTTGCACTTCGCGGATTTCTCTTTTGTACTGTGTATTGATTTGATTTTGATTTTGTTTGAATTTTCTAATTTCTTCATACTCTTCAGTGTCAGTGAAGGCTACAGGTGTTGTGTCATTCAGATCATCATCTACCTTTGTAGATAAGTTAGTGAACTGATCTGAAAGTTCGGCTACTTTATCCGATAGTGTACTTATTTCCTCAGTGTGTTTTTCTGAACCAAGTTTCAGAGTATCTACTGTGTCCTTTAAGTTTTCCTGAGTTTTTGCAAGTTGCGTAACCGAATCGGTGGATGCAACTGAGTCAATTTTAGCCGACAAGGTCTCATGATTTTCATGAACAATGGTTTGCAGTTCTTTTATGGCTGCTTCGTGATTCTGTAATGCATTTTCATGCGGCGAAAAAATAGGTTGAAAATGCTCACAAATTTGCGTTTTTACGTCATTGCAGACTTTTTGACATTTCGATTCAATGTTATGTAACTCAGTAGTTAAATCTTCACGTGTTTTTTCAAGTGTGGTGTCTAACTTTTGAAGCTTTTGCTGTGTTTGTCTCTGATTTTGTTCCATTGTGTCTAACTTTTGAAGATTTTGTTCCATTGTGTCTAACTTTTGAAGATTTTGTACCCTTTGTTTCTGATTTTGTTCAAGCGTTGTGTCTAACTTTTGAAGATTTTGTTCCATTGTGTCTAACTGTTGCTGTGTTTGTCTCTGATTTTGTTTCATTTGCTGCATTAATTGCAACAATAATGTGTTAGTGTCTGGAATCGGTTCCTCTATGCTTTTCGGCACTGCATTTGCACCGGCAACATTTACATTTTGACGAGCAGAAAATGTGTCTTGACTTATTTGAGAGAACGGTGAGGACCCAAAACCTGAATCTGCAGTATTTGCAAGATTGTGTCCTGTCATTTCGTATTCCTGAGGCGAGCTGTTGCCGACCGATCGATCGATAATGCTTCCCTGTTTACTACTTGTTTCATTGTCTACGCCATTATTTGACGCCCGCTCCATTTCCCTATGCACAGTTACCAAATTACTACTTTGAATGTCTGTTAATTCATTACACAGTGGTGCTGATAAGCTACGCTCGTCGTCACTATTATTTCTCAGTTTACTTTGCAGCCTAGTGTTACGTTTTTCACACGCCATTATTGTCACAATATTTCACACGATAACACAGAAAAGCACAATTTGAAGAGCAAAAACAAGAGAACACATTAACATAGCACTGAAAATAATATCTAGTTAATTGCCGCTGCGAAATACTTGGTACAAATCTACATGCATGCCACAACTGTTTTACTGTACAACAATGAAAAACTACAACTACAAAGGAGATTTTCTCTACAATTACACACTAGCAATAAACAATAGCTACACTAATTACACAAACTACAAGAAGAAATCAGAAGATTCCAGTGAGGTATCCTCGTCTAAGGGTCGACGTATGAAACGTCCCCTTTTGAAGAATTTATGCACGTGACTGTGCTTAAACTGATACACAATATTTTTAGCGCAACGCAATCTGACTTTCAAAAATCCCTACAAAAGAATGGCCCTGACTAACATTAAACTATACCTTTCACAAATCACTTACCTCACAAAAATCTTCGCTACTCAAGCTACTGCAATGCAGCGAGCGCCACTACTGCCAGCTAAATAAAAGATTCGAAGTACTGAAGGCACTAACTACTGATAGGCACAGTTAACAAATGAAAGATTTTGATAGAGAACAACCAATGTATTTACCTCAATAGTCATAATATATATAGCAGTTCATGACAAATTTCAAAACTCCGCCATCTCTCTCCCCACATCCACCACTGCTGGCGGCTCACCTCCAACTGCGCAACGCTGCGCGCTGTTCACAGCCAGCTGCCTAACACTACAATGGCGAGTATTACAACAATGCAAAGCAGCCACAGACTGCACACAGCACAGCCAGTGATTTTCATACAGAGGTGGCGTTACCAATAAAAAAAACCTAAACAGCCTACTTACTATGTGGCCAAGTCGGCAGCGATGCCCATTGGAAGAGGTCTACAGGAGGACGCTTTAGCCCCACTCCCACTAGTCAACAAGATCCGGTTCTTGGGCATAACATTTACACAGGTTGTGCGCCGCACGGCTGCCATGAACTATGCACGATTACTACAGGCAATACGCACAGAAGTTCGCCGGAACCTACTTCGACGGATGGACCTCCTACAGCGTGTGGAATACCTCAACCTTCACGTGGCGACTAAGATGATCCATATGGCCCAGGTCCTACCGATATCGACAGCGATGGCCCACAGACTGCAAGCAGCGTTTGGATATTACCTTACCGCCGGACACCTATTCAAAGTCCGCTACGAAACACTCACCCTCCCTCCGCGTGATGGCGGACTGGGACTTATAAATGTACGAGAGAGAGCTACAGCTTTATACTTGTGCACAATGATGAAATTGTGAACCCACAAAGATGCTTCCCTTACGGGACGTCCGTTAGAGGAATTGCTGCCGGCGTCTCTTCTGCCACCTGTCACAGTTGCTCACATTACACCCTCACTCTCGCACCTCTCGGCTTTTATTCTTGAGTATAGTTACGTGCACCCAGACCTTCCCAACACTCGCACTCCCAAGGCGAGAGACGTTTACAGGCTGCTGCTAAGGTCCATCCCTCGCAATGTGATTGAGAGGAAGAGCCCTACGACCCTATGGCCTGCAGTGTGGAGAGCGGTCCAGAAGCCGTTCCTCCCCACGCGGGTACGAGCCGCATGGTACCAGGTGGTGAACGGGAAGGTTGTAACTCGACAAAGGTTGCACGCTATTGGGATGACGGATTCCCCCCTTTGCCCACGTTGCCACCTCGTGGATACTGACGAACACCGTTTAGCATGTGGATCGGCGTTAGAGGTATGGCTGCTAGTGCAGAAGATCCTCGCCTGCTACCTACGTATCGCGCCTCGCACAATTGAGCCACGGCTCCTCCTTTGTCCAGAGGATACTTATTTCCCGCCTGCGAAGACTCACGCTCTCACATGGTTTAAAGGCATGTCCATATACTACCTCTTTCGAGATGATGAGAAGATGGTACTTGATTACTGGCAATTTCTCCAGGACAGTCATAGCACACTTGAGGGTACACCCCGATACCGACAACTATTTGCGAACTATTTGCGCAGTGTCTTCGATAACCCCCCTCACAGTTGGGGGGTACCGGGCAGAGGATGACCGCCGTCTGGAGCTCCAAACGCTGCGAAAGGTTTTACCAATTTGGAACGTGGAATCTGTACGCAGATGGGCCATGCACATGGAATGGCGTGCGGGATTTGGTTACATTTTTCTTTCTTTATTCTCTATCATCACACTATTGGTTTCAAATTCTATTTCATAGTTTAGGAGGAACTCTTTTTCTGTTGTTGCTACGGATGTACATTCTAATTTTGTTTTGTCGTAAATGAAAGACGCCTTTTTCCATATTAAAAAAAAAGTTGGCAGAAAAATAATTTACAATTAAAAAAAAAAGATGGATACGGCGTCTGCCATGTAAGCAGGAGATCCCGGGTTCGAGTCCCGGTCGTAAAAAAAAAAAGAAAAAAAACCCGGTCAGCGCGACAGAATGTCAATCTTAAGGGCCCAGGTTCGATTCCTAGCTGTGTTGGATATTTTCTCCGCTCAGGGACTGGGTGTTGTGTTGTCCTAATCATCATCGTTTCATCCCCATAGACGCGCAAGTCGCCGAAGTGGCGTCAAATCGAAAGACTTGCACCCAGCGAACGGTCTACGCGGCAGGAGGTCCTAGTTACACGACATTTCTATTTCCAATGGGTCGTGCGCATGACAGGTGTTTTCAGTTACGTATTCTGACACATGCATTGATCAATTTTCACACTATTTTTTTATTCTGCCATACGTTTTCCCCCTTCTCCGGTAATATTCCGTTGCAATTTGACGTCATTCTGACCAGTGGTGTTATTTCTACGGCGTTTTGAAAGTTTAATTATAATCACCCTGTAAATCGCGGTAACTGCAGCAGTGTAATTACTGTCTTTGAATAAAATTGTCATTTCTTTTCATCTTATTGCGTATTTCTTTCTGTTACGTTCTGTACTGTAGCGTACTGTACTGTAGCGTAGTGTACTGCAGCAGTTCTTTCTATGTGTGGTCCAAATTTCATGTGTCTATCTTACATGGCAGTGACACGTCTTGTGAAAATTACTTAAGGTTTGGACGTCAGTGTATATGATTGTGTCCTTAGCAAAATCTTGCGGTGTGCCTGCTGTTATGGTTGTCTGTTCCGTCGCACTGTGTCCATGAGACTGCAATGTGGAATTGTATCGAATGCCTTTTGGGTACCAATGAGAACGGCTTCAACCCGGGCTCCAGTGCCTACCGCCTTTGAGCCTCCCGGTCTAACACAGCAAGCTGGGTTCTTACGGCCGTTGTTTGTGGGATCCATGTTCATTCCTGCAGAGAATTTTTTGATTTCCAGAAAGGTCATAATACCCGAACATAAATCGTGTTTTAAAATCCTACAACAGACTGGCGACAGCAATATACACGGGTGAGCAAAGCATGATAGCCACCTGATTAGCAAAGTGTTGGTCCAATTTTGGAACGCATGGATTCATAAGTCATTGTTAGGTTTTCAGAGGTACGTGGTACCATTTAATACACGCAGGTCGATCAGCTATCGTAAAATACGGACCACTGGTTTGAGGACGCGAGCTAGAGCTCGATAGTATTCCAGATTTGTTCAATCGGGTTTAGATTCGCGGAATTTGGTGGCCAAGACATCAAGGTGAGTTCACCATCATGCTCTTCGAGCCATCCTCGCCTTGTGAAGTGAACAGCTATATTGCTGAAATGTATGCAGTCTGGGAAGAGAAGACGTCGAGCATAAAATGTATGCAGGTGGTTCGCAATAATGTAGGCGTAGTCCACATATTATGTCATGATGCCTACGATTACTATTAGAGATTCTATGGAGACACAAGAGAATGTCCCCTGTAGCATAACATTCGCTTCGTGTGCCTGGTGCTTGTTTCGAGGAGCCGTTTGCCTGAATGACAGTGTTTCCTGACACAAACAACTTCCTTGTGTAGCAAGAAATGCGATTCAGCCGACCAAGCGATGCGTTTACATTAATCCAATGTCCAGTCTCGATGATCCCGCACCCACTACAATCGTAATTGACGATGTCGCTGGAACAATAGGGAAACACATTGGCGTCGGGTTCCGTAGCACTGCATGTTTAAAAGTTGGTGCTGAACAGTGTCCTCCGAAACGCTAGTGACTGTATCAGCACTGTGTTCTGTAGTCAGATCTGCCACACATCGCTTTACAGAGCGGACAAGCTTTCGACCTCCACGTTCTTTGACGAGGTATGGCCATCCAACACATTTTGGCCTGCTCGTGATTTCGCAGTTGTTTATTTTCCATTGATGCCGACGACGTTAGCACGCGGACAGCGGACCCGCTTCACCGTTTCTGAGGTGCTCGTTCCCGGGCGACAGGCTGTAACAGTCTTACTTTTGCCGATTTCTCCTACGTCATTAGATTTTTCCATTTTCGGCCCGTATCGTCTCTAAAATAATTCCCTATGCGTCTCTGCTCCGCTTGAATACTTCCCTTACCGCGTCAACAGGAAGCATCCAGTTTCGCCGTGGACCTTGGTCATAGAGTGTTGGCTCATCAGTGTAGAGCTATAGTTGTGTGCGTCTATTCGACGACGCTTGTTTTATTGTCCCTGGCGTTTTTTCCTCTACTTCCGTACTCTACAACCAGAAGCCGTCCCACGGGGGAAACTTATTTGGTGAAATACGAAGCATTGAGTTTGGGTGGAAGTTATTTTTTTAGCACTGGAAGCGAGCCATGCTCATGTTACTTACATGTTTAAGGCCACCGCTCGCGGTAAGCGGGGTAGACGGTTTCGAATCCTTCTGTAGTTCAGGTTTTCATTTATTACTGTGTATTCATTTTTAATTATCTAACATAATCGCCATGGAGAGAGCGATCTGTAACTTGAATACTCTAAATATTTTTAATTAAAATCCTTATTTGCCCATATCACAATGTAGAAAACAGTGATTATTAGTTTCAAACGCTTAAACTATCCTCTTCAAATCAGCACACAAGCATGTATAAAGCGAATAGTCAAGACACTTCAGTGTTAATACCCTCAAGGAAATGTCAAGTTACAATGCTATTTACAATATACGCATGTGAAACATACGTGCAGATACAGTTATAGCAAAGCGAATATAACATAAGGTAAGGCATCATGCCTGTCACAGTGCCAGTCAAAGTTAACACGATCAAAGCAGCAAACAGATTTAGACGACAGAGCTTGTAATTACATAAATTATTAAAGCTGTCGCTGTACATTTTGCCTAGGTGCTATTAACTAACATTTTATGGGTTCCCGAGCATAGAGGCGTTCCACATAACACACTGCTCGACAAAAAATGTGTAAAGTGTCCAGAAGGGGAGGAAAAAAAATGAAACTTTGTGGGTTGAGAGGGTATGTGACATTTTTTCGATGATTACAAAATCGAGTCCGGTTTACAAAGGACTTGGAAGTATGAGCCCACTTATCAACATTCCCTTTGACTATAATCTAGGCGGTGATTCGGGTGGTGAGGATGCCACACAGCCAGTGTATCCTCTCTTGAAGCAAGCTCGCCCACAACAGTTGTAACCGGTCCTTGGTATGCTGGCTACTGTTACTGAGCTGGAGTTGACGTCCGAGCTGGTCCCCATCGAACAGATGTGAGGATTTTACTGGCTTCAGGAATATTTAATCATCAAGCAGGCAGTCCACAGAGATATGTGCCATGTGTGGACGAGCATTGTCCTGTTAAAAAATGACACCACGATACTATTGCATGGGTGCTAACACGTGATGATGCAGGATGTCACCGACGTACCGTTGCGCCGTCAGAGTTTCCGGCCGCGGTGGTCTAGCGGTTCTGGCGCTGCAGTCCGGAACCGCGGGACTGCTACGGTCGCAGGTTCGAATCCTGCCTCGGGCATGGGTGTGTGTGATGTCCTTAGGTTAGTTAGGTTTAAGTAGTTCTAAGTTCTAGGGGACTTATGACCTAAGATGTTGAGTCCCATAGTGCTCAGAGCCGTCAGAGTTTCCTCACTCACTACCAGCGGTGAGCTGATGTCGAACCCGGTCGCTGCCCACACGATGACGCCACAAGTAACACCACTGTGCCGATCCAAAACATCGGAAGAATGAGACCCACTGTAATTTGGAGACTTTTCTGAGACGAATAAAGCACTTGGAGGAGTCTCATTAGCTTCCAGTGTAGTCTACTCACAAAGAAAGAGAATTGAATTAAATTAAAATCACATCTCCAATCACAGGCTCGTATAACCACGAGTAATAGTTACGGGTCTATAAATCAATTAATTAAACACCCAATAAAATTAATCAGTCAATTTACTCATTAAAATCAGTTTTCCATGGCCAACTGAAACTTCCGTTGGTTCGCCTGAGCAGAGGACTATCGAATGGCGGGGCAAAGTAATTTTCATGATCGCCAGTCATTAATTCAGAAAATATACAAGACAGGGGAAAATATACAGGGTGTTACAAAAAGGTACGGCCAAACTTTCAGGAAGCATTCCTCACACACAAAGAAAGGAAATATGTTATGTGGACATGTGTCCGGAAACGCTTACTTTCCATGTTAGAGCTCATTTTATTACTTCTGTTCAAATCACATTAATCATGGAATGGAAACACACAGCATCAGAACGTACCAGCGTGACTTCAAACACTTTGTTACAGGAAATGTTCAAAATGTCCTCTGTTAGCGAGAATACATGCATCCACCCTCCGTCGCATGGAATCCCTGATGCGCTGATGCAGCCCTGGAGAATGGCGTATTGTATCACAGCCGTCCACAATACGAGCACGAAGAGTCTCTATATTTGGCACCGGGGTTGCGAAGATAAGAGCTTTCAAATGCCCCCATAAATGAAAGTCAAGAGGGTTGAGGTCAGGAGAGCGTGGAGGCCATGGAATTGGTCCGCCTCTACCATCGGCCACCGAATCTGTTGTTGAGAAGCGTACGAAAACTTCGACTGAAACGTGCAGGAGCTCCATCGTGCATGAACCACATGTTGTGTCGTACTTGTAAAGGCACATGTTCTAGCAGCACAGGTAGAGTACCCCGTATGAAATCATGGCGGTGAATCGAGGAAGTACAGTACATACTGACGAAACTAAAATGAGCTCTTACATGGAAATTAAGCGTTTCCGGACACATCTCCACATAACATCTTTTCTTTATTTGTGTGTGAGGAATGTTTCCTGAAAGTTTGGCCGTACCTTTTTGTAACACCCTGTATAGAAAGTTCCAGAACCGTTACACCCATATCTACATCTGCATAGATACTCCGTAAGCCTCCGTACGGTGCGTGGCGGAGGGTACCCTGTGCCACTACTAGTCATTTCTTTTCCTGTTCGACTCGCAAATAGAGCGAGGGAAAAACGACTGTCTAAATTCCTCCGTATGAGCCCTAATTTCTTGTATCTTGGCTGTGAGGTACTTACGCACAACGTGCGTTGGCGTCAGTAGAATATTTCGGCAATCAGCTTCAAATGACGGTTCTCTAAATTTCTTCAATAGTGTTTCTCGAAAAGAACGTCGCCTTCCCTTCAGGGATTTCCTTTCGAGTTGCCGAAGCATCTCCGTAACAGTTACTTGTTGTTCGAACCTACCGGTAACAAACCTAGCAGCCCGCCTCTGAATTGCTTCGACGTCGTCCTTTAATCCGACCTGGTACGGATCTCAAACACTCGAGCAGTACTAAAGAACAGGTCGCACCAACGTCCACTATACGTCCTCCTTTACAAGTGAACCACCCTTTCTAAAATTCTCCCAATAAACCGAAGTCGACCATTCACGTTCCCTACTACAGTTCTCACATGCTCGTTCCATCTCGTATCGCTTTGCAACGTTACGTCCAGATATTTAACCGACTTGACAGTGTCAAGCAGGGCACCAGTAATACTGTATCAGAACATTACATATTTTTTCTTCCTACTCATACCCATTAACTTACATTTTTCCACCATCCATCACACCAACTATAAATTTTGCCGAAGTGGTGTTGTATCTTCGTACTGTCATTCAATTTCGACGCCTTACCGTACACCACAGTATCACCAGCAAACAACCGCAGATGGCTGCCCACCCCCTTCCGCCAAATCATTTATGTACGTACAAGACAACTGCGGTCCTATCACACTTCTCTTGGGCACTCCTGACGATATCTTTGTCTCTGCTCAACACTCGCCGTCGAGGACAACGTACTGGATTCTATTAGTTAAGAATATTTCGTGCCACATATCTGTGAAATTTTTCCATACGCTCGTAACTTCGTTAACAGCCTGCAGTAGGGCACCGTGTCAAATGCTTTAAGGAAATCTAGAAATATGTCTGTTGGCTTTCATCTACAGATCGCAGTATGTCACGTGAGACAACGGCAAGATGAATTTCGCAGGAGCGATGCTTTCTACAACCATGCTGATTCGTGCACATGAGATTCTCAGTCTCAAGGAAGTTTATTATATTCGAACTGAGAATACGTTCAAGGATTCTGCAGCAAACAGAAGTTAAGGATATTGGTCTGTAATTTTCGGGTTAATTCTTTTACCCTTCTTATAGACTAGAGTCACCTGCGTTTTTTTTTGCAGTCGCTTGGGGCTTTGTGCTGGGCGAAAGATTCAAGATGAATGCAAGACAGGTAAAGTACCCACGCCGTAGCCACGTCGACTCGTAAGGAGACTAGGCTGAAATGGGCGTAATTAATGATAGACCTACACAGGCTGTCTCATACCTTTAGGATGCAAATAAGATAGTAAGGAATCCTAAACTGCGTACTGATAAGGAAGTAATTGTTTAATATTTAGCTTTTTTAGTTTTTTAATTGACATGCTGAATTCAGTATTGACGGGAAACTGCTGATCGTAATTAAAACTACCCTTACGGGCAAGAAATCCAACGTGAAGTTCCTAGGCTGTCTCTCGTATTCCTTTGAGGTCAAAACTCGCGTGCAACATCATGATGATCTTTCTCCGTTGTTTTTTTTTTTAGCTGCGTTCTCGAAAATACTCTCCGAACTTGACGAACAAAACTTAAAAATACGCCAATATCCCACCGAGAATGGGAAGCAATAGTCTGTTTAACCTAGCTATTACCACTAACACCACCATCGTGTCAAATGTCATGAAACCCGCTAAGATCCAAATTAGCCTGGTGCAGGAAATCGCCAAACAAACGGGCTTACGCATTTATCTGTAAAAATAAAAATAAAAATAAATAAAAAAAACTCGTATCAGAGATGCGATACCACGGCTCCAGAAAAAATATGGAGATATTAGCAAAACAGAAAAATTTAAGTACGTTTGCACAAAGAAGTACATCAAGAACGAATAGGCCTTCACGTCTACCAAATACCAAAAACTATCTCAACAGACAATATCTTTCTCAGAACATCAGGATAAACCATTATTTTACCAAATATCAATAGTTATCTCAACAGACAGTATCTTTCTCAGAACGTCAGGATAAACCATTATACAATATTTCTGCAGCCAATGTTTTTGTACGCTGCCGGAACCTATTTATGAATGGCGATAAATGACCTTGGACAGCTGGAGAAGAAAGAGCACAAAATTGTTAGAGGAATATTACCATACAATTAGAAGAATAGCGTTCATAAAGAAAAAACGAAAGTAGGAAAGATGCACAGAAATATCCGCAAAAGGGGGACACGATCTTATGATAACCTGAAACGGACGGGCCGAAACATTCTGACTGAAAAGGTTTTCAAGCACCAAAGAGAACCTCCAATCATAAGAAATTAGGTTCGAAGAGCTTTTGACAGAGATCTCTTCAGCAAAAAGTTAGCGACAAAAGATAAAGACGAGGCGAACAATCTAAAACAAGATCCAGTGCATCCAGAACAGAGGTGTACGAACAAACCTACTCCAAAAAGAAATGAATTCGGGCAGAGGAGACAGCGTATGTCACTGCCAAATGCAGCGCGGCTTAATGTGGACCCATTCGGCACCAAGGAATAAATAAGTAGATGATAACGTATTGTACCTGAAACTGCCTGACAGATTAAAACTGTGTGCTAGACCGGGACTCGAACCCGGCACCTTTGCGTTTCATGGGTAAGTGCTCTACCAATTATATTTTTCGCTCTATCTACATCTACATCTACATCCATACTCCGCAAGTACCTCCCTGAGTACCTCTATCGGTTCTCCCTTCTATTGTTCGTGGAAAGAAGGATTGTCGGTATGCTTCTGTGTGGGCTCTAATCTCTCTGGTTTTATCCTCATGGTCTCTTCGCGAGCTATACGTAGGAGGGAGCAATATACTGCTTGACTCTTCGGTGAAGGTATGTTCTCGAAACTTTAACAAAAGCCCGTACCGAGCTACTGAGTGTCTCTCCTGCAGAGTCTTCCACTGGAGTATATCTATCATCTCCGTAACGCTTTCGCGATTACTAAATGATCCTGTAAGGCCGGTTGTACACACGGCGGATTTTTTCCGTCGCGGTCAGTTGACCGTCGTCGCTCGCAGAACTCTAGCGTTTACACACACGGCGGTAAAATCTCCGTCGTCAGCAGCTTACTGTATTGCAGGCTATTCGCTTTGCGGTGCGCTTGGGCATTTAAACGAATCAGGCAGTTTTTTACTGGAAGTGCTCGTTCATGATCAAACCAGTTCGCACAAGTTTACTACTTTACTTGAAGTATTTGTTGCTTTTAAGCACACGATGTCGTCTGAAATGAACAGAGTGCGAATTATAAGTTTATTGTTATTACGTCGACGAATGAAAAGGAGAAGAAATAATCGATTAATTTGGGTTCATCCAATTAATGAAAGAATAAGGGAGGCTGGAGCTTTCTACATGTTGTTTGAAGAGTTAAGGCAGGATGACACGAAATTCTTCAATTATTTCAGAATGTCGGTGTCTGCCTTTGACAGGCTCCATGGGCGGTTGAAAGATACTATTCAGCGGAAAAATACCAAAATGAGGAATTGTATTCAGCCTGTAGAAATGCCGGCAATAACACTGAGGGTAAGTCTGGGATAATCATTTTCAAACTAGTTTTAAAGTAACGGTATTTATTGACAAAATTCCGAAGAAAGAAACAAAATACCTACATTACCAAAACTTTAAATAAACTAAGACACATTAGTAGACAATATAGTATTATAAATTGATGTCCATTGTAGTGGACGAATTCTAATTTACTGAAGACCTTTCAATATCTCCTTCAACGCTCACAGGAAAATTTTCATAATGTTCAGCTGCACATTTTTTTTTCCTTTGTGGGTTGGGAAGGTGGAGTAGGTAGTTCATCTACGGTAGACACCGAGGGAATCGATGGTGGGTCGTAATTTGGGAGATGTAGAACCTGTGAGGCATACAAAGGCAGAGTTCTGAATGCAGGATGCGTTCGCCCTGGCTGGGATACTGGAGTACATAGTGCATTTTGAGTTGAAACTCAGGGAATCGTTGGTGGGACATAATGTGGGACATGTGGTGGTTGTGAGTACTGTGAAGTGATAGAAGTGAAATGTTGTTGAGGTGGCAGTGGATTGGTCTGTTGTTGGAGATGGTATGGCGTTGATGCTGGATGTGGGAAACGGATTGTGTGGTGTCACTTTGATAGTGATGAGGCGCAACCTTCTGATTCTTAATATTGGAAATCAGTCTAAGAACTTCCATTTGAAACTGTAGCCATTCATTATTATCAAACTTCTCAGTATGCGGTAGCAGACTGTGGTAGAAGGACATTTGGGAGTTTGGTTTCTCAGGTTCTATTTTTTCCAATGCCTTTAAAAGCCTCAGATCTATTTCGTCCATATTCTTGTACTTCTTTCGAGGTTGAGTAGCGGACAGAGGTTTTTCGTTTGTTCCAATTGTTACGTTTACTTCATGCTCTGTGTTCTGACGAGGTTGCGAAGGGGCATCAGTTTCATCCTTGTTCTTTTCTTCTACGCTGAAACTTTCTGTAGTCTCCGTTGTTTCGTATACTTTTTTAAAAAAACTGGAGTTCTTCATGAAATATGTGCTTTCTTTTTTTTGTAGCTTGTGAGCAACTAGTTTTGCTTTCTTTTGCCCTTTTTTTCAGCCTTGGCGAAGGCGTCACGTAAATGTTTCCATCGTTTTATCACTTTCTTACCTAAAAAATTAAAATAATTAACCCCTACATTAGCTATGATAAAATACACAATAGTTATTTTTCATTACAAAAAAATTGTGAATAATAATTCGTTAACTCTTCACATTTTAAATAATTTTTTTTTCAGATGTACTTTCACCGACCTTCGTTACTCCTTCAGAGTAGGAATCTCAACCGCAAGAATAATAGTTAGAGATGTTTGTCGAGCACTGTGGAATGTTATGCAAAGCGAGTGCATACCTTCCCTTACAAATGAAATGTGGCAGTTAGTAGCAAATGGATTTGAGCATGCAGCAAATTGTCCTCATTCTATTAGGGCAGTAGATGGAAAACATGTTCGCATTGTGAGTCCACTAGAAAGTGGATCTATGTATTTTAATTATAAAGACTACTACTCAGTTGTGTTAATGGGAATTGCAGATACGAAGTACCGATTTGTTTATGTGCATATTGGTAGCTGTTGAAAAGATTGTGACTCGTCGATTTTTAAACAGACTCAGCTGTGGAAATCTGTTGAAAGCAGTTCAAAAAATCTACCTGATGAGAAGTGCCTACCAGGCACAGAAAGTCCGAAAGTGCCACATTTTTTTGTTGGTGATGGAGCATTTGGGCTACATAAACATCTGCTAAGGCCTTATTCTGGAACACATTCAACAATCGACAAACGAATCTTCAACTATCGATTGCGCCGAGCAAGCAGGTACATAGAATGTGCTTTCGGCATTCTTACTAACAAATGGAGAATACTCCATCGACCATTAAATGTCCAACCACATTTTTCCAATGACATTGTTAAAGCCTGCATTATTCTTCATAATTATGCTAGGGATGGATATGGATACATTGTTGAGGATACAACGTCAATTATAGGGCTGGAAGATATTCAGGCAGAAAATACTGCAAGAGGAGGCCTCAAAGCAAACAGTGTAAGAGACATTCTGTGTAAATGTTTTGTTTCAAGTGTAGGAAGCGTTTCCTGGCAGAAGCCCATGATATAAGGGCATTCCGAACGGCATAATGTTGAGAACAGATAACTGTGGAGTAGACCGACTCCACACTGAACACAAGTATTCCAGTACACAACTTGTTTTTCGTTATTGTATTACTAGAAGTAAGTTGCAAAAATAATAATACTTTTTAAAAATGTGACATTGTTACTGTTTTTCAATACTGTTCGTTTTTATAAAATAAAACATTTGTTAATAATAGCCCACCAGGTTGTCACGATAATAAAAAAATATATAAATAATTAACTCGAGAAACTCCTGCAATGTGAAGTGAAGATCTTGTTCCACTGCAAAGAGTAAGCGCCACCACTTCTAGAATCTATAAATCGAGATTTTTCTAGTACATATAAGTGAAAAAGCATGTACTTACCAAAATCATTCCTCTCCCTTTCGTGCAACACATCCAAGTCGCTACTAATTCCCTTGCAAACTTCGTGCCAAGCGTTTCTGGTAGCATCTCGGTCTTTGTATATGTCGAGGGTTTTTTCCCACAGAACAGGCCTTTCTTAATGAAATTAAAATTTCATTATCTATGTCTAGATTACTCATGTCTGAAAGAAGAAACCAGTTAACAATGTGAACACCACGACTCGACTCTATTCACACCGAACAAAACTTTATGTGCAAGCTCTGACTTACTCCTGTGCACCACTGCGGGAACGGCGGCGACGGTCAATTGACCGCTGCGGAAAAATCCGCCGTGTGTGCAACCGGCCTAACGAAGCGCGCTGCTCTCCGTTGGATCTTCTCTATCTCTTCTATCAACCCTATCTGTTACGGATCCCACACTGGTGAGCAGTATTCAAACAGTGGGCGAACAAGCGTACTGTAACCTACTTCCTTTGTTTTCGGATTGCATTTCCTTAGGATTCTTCCAATGAATCTCAGTCTGGCATCTGCTTTACCGACGATCAACTTTATATGATCATTCCATTTTAAATCACTCCTAATGCGTACTCCCAGATAATTTATGGAATTAACTGCTTCCAGTTGCTGACCTGCTATTTTGTAGCTAAATGATAAGGGAACTATCTTTCTATATATTCGCAGCACATTACATTTGTCTACATTGAGATTCAATTGCCATTCCCTGCACCATGCGTCAATTCGCTGCAGATCCTCCTGCATTTCAGTACAATTTTCCATTGTTACAACCTCTCGATACACCATAGCATCATCTGCAAAAAGCCTCAGTGAACTTCCGATGTCATCCACAAGGTCATTTATGTATATTGTGAATAGCAACGGTCCTATGACACTCCCCTGCGGCACACCTGAAATCACTCTTACTTCGGAAGACTTCTCTCCATTGAGAATGACATACTGCGTTCTGTTATCTAGGAACTCTTCAATCCAATCACACAATTGGTCTGATAGTCCATATGCTCTTACTTTGTTCATTAAACGACTGTGGAGAACTTTATCGAACGCCTTGCGGAAGTCAATAAACACGGCATCCATCTGGGAACCCGTGTCTATGGCCCTCTGAGTCTCGTGGACGAATAGCGCGAGCTAGGTTTCACACGACCGTCTTTTTCGAAACCCATGCTGATTCCTACAGAGTAGATTTCTAGTCTCCAGAAAAGTCATTATACTCGAACATAATACGTGTTCCAAAATTCTACAACTGATCGACGCTAGAGATATAGGTCTATAGTTTTGCACATCTGTTCGACGTCCCTTCTTGAAAACGGGGATGACCTGTGCCCTTTTCCAAACCTTTGGAACGCTACGCTCTTCTAGAGACCTACGGTACACGGCTGCAAGAAGGGGGGCAAGTTCCTTCGCGTACTCTGTGCAAAATCGATCTGGTATCCCATCAGGTCCAGCGGCCTTTCCTCTTTTGAGCGATTTTAATTGTTTCTCTATCCCTCTGTCGTCTATTGCGATATCTACCATTTTGTCATATGTGCGACAATCTAGAGAAGGAACTACAGTGCAGTCTTCCTCTGTGAAACAGCTTTGGAAAAAGACATTTAGTATTTCGGCCTTTAGTCTGTCATCCTCTGTTTCAGTACCATTTTGGTCACAGAGTGTCTGGACATTTTGTTTTGATCCACCTACCGCTTTGACATAAGACCAAAATTTCTTAGTATTTTCTGCCAAGTCAGTACATGGAACTTTACTTTCGAATTCATTGAACGCCTCTCGCATATCCCTCCTCACACTACATTTCGCTTCGCGTAATTTTTGTTTGTCTGCAAGGCTTTGGCTATGTTTATGTTTGCTGTGAAGTTCCCTTTGCTTCCGCAGCAGTTTCCTAACTCGGTTGTTGTACCACGGTGGCTCTTTTCTATCTCTTACGATCTTGCTTGGCACATACTCATATAACGCATATTGTACGATGGTTTTGAACTTCGTCCACTGATCCTCAACACTATCTGTACTTGAGACAAAACTTTTGTGATGAGCCGTCAGGTACTCTGTAATCTGCTTTTTGTCACTTTTGCTAAACAGAAAAATCTTCCTACCTTTTTTAACATTTCTATTTACGGCTGAAATAATCGATGCAGTAACCGATTTATGATCGCTGAGTCCCTGTTCTGCGTTAACTGTTTCAAATAGTTCGGGTCTGTTTGTCACCAGAAGGTCTAATATGTTATCGCCACGAGTCGGTTCTCTGTTTAACTGCTCAAGGTAGTTTTCAGATAAAGCACTTAAAAAAATTTCACTGCATTCTTTGTCCCTGCCACCCGTTATGAACGTTTGAGTCTCCCAGTCTATAACCGGCAAATTAAAATCTCCACCCAGAACTATAACATGGTGGGGAAATCTACTCGAAATATTTTCCAAATTATCCTTCAGGTGCTCAGCCACAACAGCTGCTGAGCCAGGGGGCCTATAGAGACATCCAATTACCATGTCTGAGCCTGCTTTAACCGTGATCTTCACCCAAATTATTTCACATTTCGGATCTCCGTCAATTTCCTTCGATACTATTGCACTTCTTATCGCTATAAACACGCCTCCCCCTTCACTGTCCAGCCTGTCTCTGTGGTATACATTCCAATCTGAGTTTAGGATTTCATTACTGTTTACGTCTGGCTTCAGCCAACTTTCTGTCCCTAGTACTGTATGGGCGTTGTGACCGTTTATTAATGAGAGCAGTTCTGGGACCTGTTTCTTCGTAATTTGGTCTATGCGGATACCACATGATATCCCTTCAATGTCAACGCTGAAAACTTCAGTTTTTTATTGCCCGCGAAAGGCAAAGGTCTTGGATACGCGTCCCAGTTCAGCACACAGTTTTAACCTGCCAGGAACTTACATATTAGAGCCAAGCCGCTGCGTAGTGAAAATTCATTCTGGAAACGTAATGCACTTAATGAGTGCTATAGATGCATATAGAGTACCTCAAACATTTAGTGCCAATAAGTGGTGGTAGAAAATCGTATACCTTTGACTTTGAGTTGAAGAACTAATTGACGTAAACAGATATTTATTTTTTAACTGACATATACAGCTTATATCATATAGCAACAACTGCAGCTCATAATAACTTCTCGAAGTAATGTCCGCTTGTCTAAATGTTATCAGTCCAGCAGCGCACAAGATGTTGCTGCGCTCTATCCAATACCCAGTGCTCTAATGCACAATGTGACACACGCACAGGAATCTACCAGTCAGTTCCTCCTCTGCTTATACTGGGTCTCAATAACTAACGACTCCATGAAACCCCACAGGTGAAATCCACCGTAGGCACATCACGCAGGACTGTGTACTGTCTTTCAAGGTAGCGCCTCCGACAGTGATACAGAAACATCAGCAGCTCATGTGCACGTGCCTCAATCACGTCCTAGTATTGTCTAAAATACACACATCAAAAAAAGTTTTGCATCACTCCGGTTCCCAGAACTCCTGAAGGTAGACGTTGACTGTGGATATTGTACCACAGACACAGTCCCTTTGACTTTTCAGAGATGTCACTAAACCCTCCCAAAGATGTAAACAACCATGCATGAGCAGCGCCTATTAGACAGATGGTGTCCGACAGCCGATCAGTTCCAGTCATTCCACCAGGACGGAGGTACGCGGCTCGTGTTGTCTGTAGTTCAAACATGCCTAAACGGTCAATACCTCGGTTCGATCGCGTCCGCATTGTTACTTTCTGTCAAGAAGGGCTCTCAACGAGGAAAGTGTTCAGGCGTCTCGGAGTGAACCAAAGCGATGTTGTTTGGACATGGAGGAGATGCAGAGAGACAGGAACTGTCAATGACATGCCTCGCTCAGGCCGCCCAAGGGCTACTACTGCAGTGGATGACCGCTACCTATGGATAATGGCTCGGGGTAACCCTGACAAAAATGCCACCATATTGAATAATGCATTTCGTGCAGCCACAGGACGTCGTGTTACGGCTTAAACTGTGCGCAATAGGCTGTAGGATGCGCAACTTCACTCCCGACGTCCATGGCGAGGTCCATCTTTTCAACCACGGTACAGATGGGCCCAACAACATGCCGAATAGACTGCTCAGGATTGGCATCACGTTCTCTTCACCGATGAGTCTCGCATATGCCTTCAACCAGACAATTGTTAGGGACGTGTTTGGATGCAACCCAGTCAGGACTAATGCCTTAGACGCACTGTCCAGCGAGCGCAGCAAGGCAGAGGTTCCCTGCTGTTTTGGGGTGGCATTATGTGGGGCCGAAGTACGCCGCTGGTGGTCATCGAATGCACCGTAACGGCTGTACGATACGTGAATGCCATCCTCCGACCGATAGTGTAACCGTATCCGCAGCATATTGGCGAGCCATTCGCTTTCACGGACGACAATTCGCGCTCCATCGTGTACCTCTTGTGAATTACTTCCTTCAGGACTGCCCTACTAGAGAGGCCAGCATGTTCTCCAGACATGAGCCGTATCGAACATGCCTGGGATAGATTGAAAAGGGCTGTTCATGGACGACGTGACCCACCAACCGCTCTGAGGGATCTACGTCGAATCGCCGTTGAGGACAATCGAATCGCCGTTGGGACAATCTGGACCAACAGTGTCTTGATGAACTTGTGGATAGTATGCGACGACGAATACAGGCATGCATCACTGCAAGAGGACATGCTACTGGGTATTAGAGGTACCGGTGTGTAGAGCAATCTGGACCATCACCTCTGAAGATCTCGCTGTATGATGGTACAACATGCAATGTATGGTTTTTATGAGCAATAAAAAGGGCGGAAATGATGTTTATGTTGATCTCTATTCCAATTTTCTGTACAGGTTCCGGAACTCTCGGAACTGAGCGATCCAAAACTTTTTTTGATGTGTGTATTTATTTCAAGTCCTGGTCCTTGCCTCAAAATACTCAATTTAGAGCCGTTTACAGTCTGTATAATTTTGAGACTTTAGATCTGGAACGCTCTGTAGGCAACAAAATACACTACTGGCCATTAAAATTGCTACACCACGAAGATGACGTGCTACAGACGCGAAATTTAACCGACAGGAAGAAGGTGTTGTGATATGCAAATGATTAGCTTTTCAGAGCATTCACACAAGGTTGGCGCCGGTGGCGGCACCTACAACGTGCTGACACGAGGAAAGTTTCCAACCGATTTCTCATAAACAAACAGCAGTTGACCGGCGTTGCCTGGTGAAACGTTGTTGTGATGCCCCTGTAAGGAGGAGAAATGCGTACCATCCCGTTTCCGACTTTGATAAAGGTCGGATTGTAGTCTATCGCGATCGCGGTTTATCGTATCGCGACATTGCTGCTCGCATTGGTCGACATCCAATGACTGTTAGCAGAATATGGAATCGGTGGGTTCAGGAAGTAATACGGAACGCCGTGTTGGATCCCAACGGCCTCGTATCACTACCAGTCGAGATGACAGGCATCTTATCCGCATGGCTGTAACGGATCGTGCAGCCACGTTTAGAGCCCTGAGTCAACAGATGGGGACGTTTGTAAGACAACAACCGTCTGCACGAACAGTTCGACGACGCTTGCAGCAGCACGGACTATCGGCTCGGAGACCATGTCTACGGTTACCCTTGACGCTGCATCACAGACAGGAGCGCCTGCGATGGTGTACTCAACGGAGAACCTGGGTGCACGTTGGCAAAACGTCATTTTTTCGGATGAACCCAGGTTCTGTTTACAGCATCATGATGGTCGCATCCGTGTTTGGCGACATCGCAGTGAGCGCACATTGGAAGCGTGTATTCGTCATCGCCATACTGGCGTATCACCCGGAGTGATGGTATGGGGTGCCATTGGTTACATGTCTCGGTCACCTCTTATTGGCATTGACGGCACTTTGAACAGTGGACGTTACATTTCAGATGTGTTAAGACCCGTGGCTCTACCCTTCATTCGATCCCTGCGAAACCCTACATTTCAGCGGGATAATGCACGACCGCATGTTGCAGGTCCTGTACGGGCCTTTCTGGATACAGAAAATGTTCGACTGCTGCCCTGGCCAGCACATTCTCCAGATCTCTCACCAACTGAAAACAACTGGTCAATGGTGGCCGAGCAACTGGCTCGTCACAATGCGCCAGTCACTACTCTTGATGAACTGTGGTATCGTGATGAAGCTGCATGGGCAGCTGTACCTGTACACGCCATCCAAGCTCTGTTTGACTCAATGCCCAGGCGTATCAAGGCCGTTATTACGGCCAGAGGTGGTTGTTCTGGGTACTGATTTCTCAGGATCTATGCACCCAAACTGCGTGAAAATGTAATCACATGTCAGTTCTAGTAAAATATATTTGTCCAATGAATACCCGTTTATCATGTGCATTTCTTCTTGGTGTAGCAATTT
Organism: Schistocerca nitens; assembly: GCF_023898315.1. Classification (NCBI taxonomy): domain Eukaryota; kingdom Metazoa; phylum Arthropoda; class Insecta; order Orthoptera; family Acrididae; genus Schistocerca; species Schistocerca nitens. The sequence continues at coordinate 771,197,809 of NC_064614.1, forward strand.
TATTGGCCAGTAGTGTATAAGGTGGTACACGAGTGGCGTTCAATAAGTAACTCAACACATTTTTTTTCTGAGAGAAGGTTGATTTTATTCAGGATTCCCATACACGGTATTATTACCCCATCTTTTGCCTATAAAACCCTGTTTTTCAACACAATGTCCGTGCAACGTCACGGCATTATGCCATCTTACTAGGCGAGCCTGTATGTCCGAATGGTTCAACTCTACTGGTCGACGTCTGAGCCAACGTCATGCTGCATCAATAACCTTCCCGTCATCCACGTACAGCTTCCCGCGGGATGCAATTCCTCACAGATGGTCCTTCGTTGCTCTTGGCGTCTTCTGTTAGGCAGCAAGGAACCCAGCGGGCACACACTTTCGATCACACCAACTGGTGGACGAGCGTGGTAGCACCACCAACAGAGACGTCCAGTTGTGCAGCGAGGTGTTCATTGATCACATGTAATGAGAGTGTCCGCACGTTCCAACACTGCAGGCGTCACAACTGTGTGCGGCCGGCCGACAGGCGGCACATCAGACAGGTTTACGCGACCTTGCTGCTATGATCACGGACACCTCGCCCAACGAGTCGTCGTGCTTTTGTTCACTGTCAAGTCTCCGCAGACATTCTACAAGCGCCTCCAAATATCTGCGATGGCCTGGATTTTTCCGCGAAAAGAAACTCAGTGACAGCTCTCTGCTTGGAACCTGCCTCCATTACCGACGCCGTTTTGAAGGGTACGTGTAGCGGCTCCTCCTGTCGGAGCTTCATCAAACTATAGGGGCTGGAACTAGAATATTCCATAGTGGCCCACAACAAATTACAAATTTTATCAGCTGAAACAGGCCGAGAAAAAAATGTTGTCTTACTTACCGAACGCACCCCATATTGAATATCATCCCCTAAATAACTCGCACGCACTGAATGCACATAATTACGTCAATTTAGTAATTAATAATACGTACAGTACATGATACGCATATACTGATGAGCCAGAACATTATGACCATCTGCTTAATAGTTTGTTTGTCCGTTTTTGGAACGAAATACATCACTGAACCTGTGTATCACGGATCCGTCAGTTTGTTGGTAGATTTGTGGAGGTATGTGTCATTAGATGTCTACTCACAGACTGTGTAATTCGGGTAAATAACAGGCCGCTGATCTGCGTACGCGGTGATGGCGCCAGTTAATGACAAAGGTGGGTTCCATAGGATTTACATGAGGTGAATCTGGTGTTCGAGACATCGACATGAGTTCACTATAATACTTCTCAAACCGCCGTAGTACGGTTCTGGGTCCGTGATTTTGGACCATTATACTGCTGACAAATGATTTCGCCGTCGAGGAAGACATCAAGCATGAAGGGATGCTGGTGGTTCACAGCTGTCAGTATCTTCGATTACTACCACAGGCCCCATGCAAGCGCAGCAGAATGTATCCCATAGCCTAATACTGCTCTCACCAGTCTGCGTCCTAGGCGCACTGTACGTTTTGGGCCGCCGTTCACCTCGATGACGGAGACTACCATCGAACTAGTGTAGCAAAAATATTATCCACCCGAAGAGCCGACACGTTTGTATTGATCGGCGGCCGAATCCCAATGGCCCATGCCCACAGCAATCGCAATTGACGATGTCGGTGTGTCAACATGTGAACACGTAGGGGTGGCCTGCTGCGGAGCTCCATGTTCAACAATGTACAATGAACGGTGTGCTCTGAAACACTTGTGCGTGCACCATCATTGTGCTCTTTCGGCAGAGATGCCGGAGATACCCACCTGTTCTACTTTACAAAGCAGATAAGCTTCCGAATCCTAAGTTCTCTGAAGACGACGTTCAACCACTTAGCGCCTAGTGGTAGTTTCACTGCCCTGCTACCTCTTTCCATGAAAGTGCACGACTTTAGCACGTGAACATTCTTCCAGCTTCGCCTTTTTCGAGATGCTCGTTTAGAGGCACTGCGTAATGATAACGTGCCCTTTGTCAAACTCGCTTATCTCAGTGGATTTCGCCGGCCTTGGTGGTCTCGCGGTTCTAGGCGCACAGTCCGGAACCGCGCGACTGCTACGGTCGCAGGTTCGAATCCTGCCTCGGGCATGGATGTGTGTGATGTCCTTAGGTTAGTTAGGTTTAAGTAGTTCTAAGTTCTAGGGGACTGATGACCACAGATGTTAAGTCCCATAGTGCTCAGAGCCATTTGAACCATTTTTTTTCAGTGGATTTCCCACTTGCATCCCCTATCTTCGTTAGGGTGAAACCTCTTCCGTGTTTGCTCCGCTTACATCCAGTGCTTTTCTTACCGCCTCACGTGCCCGCTAGGTCACCCGGTGGCATCCAAAGTCGCGGTGGGCGGTGGTCATAATCTTCTGGCTCATCAGTATATGTCTCAATGCAGTAAATGACAACAAAATTGGTCGTCAACCCCTCCAGCTGCAGTAAAGTAGTACTACAAGGCCATCCCAGTCGCAAGTAGCAGGCTTTAACGTCCTACGCTATGATCAATAGCTTGAAACGTTCTCCTGTCGCTGCTGATTACTGGAAATCACTCCCGATACAAATACCGAGCCGTGGGTCCATTATCGTATGCTAATCCACGCAACTACCGACTCTGCAATTGAGTATGCTTCCATTGCATTGTACCAGAAAGCAAGGTTGTCATTGGCATTATTAAAGAGCTACATATTACACAGTTACGTTTTAGCCGAGTCCGTAATTATTATTTAAACAGTAGGCGCTGCACGTAAGTATGGCAATGAATACAGTAACATGTCAAGAGAAGCAATGACGTGAGTCTCATGTCAACATTACTCTTGCGAAAAGGAATATAAAAAACTGGCGGCGAACGTAAGAACTACAACTTTACCATTCGCAACGAAGACTGTAGTCAGATCACTTCATATCACATACAGTTTCTTGTAGTATACTGCTGCGTTCTTTTCCGAATCGTTCCTCATTATTAACGTACCATGAAGAGCTGTAGAAATTCTACATGAGAGGAAGCGTCCCCAGAACCTTGTCCACATAACATGTTTTCTTCTACACTTTGGAATGTGTCCTGGAACTTTGTTAAACCCCTTAAGGTACACTGATATATGTTTATCCCATTTCTTCAGGGCACGATCCCACCATCCCAACCAGTTAACGTCAGTTAGTGTTGGAATAAACATGTACGGCACTACCCTACTGGTCACCTCTTTGTTCGTCTTTCGTACGGTTATTCTTTTACGTGACAACTCTTAAAGACTCCTACATAAAACAAACGTTATTTAACAGTCTACATCTTCGTTCTTTATGTCTGTTTATTAACATAGTGACCCTGCCAAGAAACACATTACTCCCAACAAGAGACAGTTTTTTTTGATACGGTCACTGTAGAACGTTTGACTTTGTTGACGGACCCACCTCACCTCTGCTTGCATCACTTCCTATCAAAGGGAAGTCCTCAAAGGCGTTCTTCAAGTTTTTCAAACAGATGAAAATCGGATCGAGCCAAGTCGGGCGTGTATAGAGGATAATGGATGGCAGTGAACCCAAGGTGTCGGATTGTAGCAGATATCGCAGCTCTCATATGTGGTCTGGTCTCACACATCGACAAAGTTATGCTGTGCACTGCCATATTAGATGCTACGACTAAGGAGGCCTACACCGTCAGAGGGTTGCAACTTGCGCCAGGCCGCGCGGAGGGGCCGCGCGGTTTAGGGCGCCATGTCACGGATTGCGCGGTCCCTCCCGCCGGAGGTTCGAGTCCTCTTTCGGTCATGGATGTGTGTGTTGTTCTTAGCATAAGTTAGTTTAAGTAGTGTGTAAGTCTAGGGACAGATGACCTCAGCAGTTTGGTCCCTTAGGAATTCACACACATTTAAACATTTTGAACTTGCATCAGAGTAGTGGGAAAGACGACCGAGTAATGTGTAGGACATGTAATACTTAAACTGATATTAAGAACAGAATTAAAAAATCGGATGCGTTACTTTTCAGCAGGCGCACCTATGTTTCTCTAGTACAGTGTGCTTGTGAAGCGTTTTCAAGAAACTGAAGCTCAAGTGGCTACGAAGTCTTTCTCGATGTATTTCTTGAATAAAATCTCTCGGTGTACATTGACGCGGTGTGAATTGACGCGACATGTACACCGAGAGACTTCTACTGAAGCTCAAGTGTTACAACTAAGCATTTTTGACTTATCTACTGTAGCTGAGTCCAACAGTTTAGATTATGTACATTATGAGACTAATAAATCACAATTCACTAACAACTGGATCACGTCTGTTATCAACATGAAGTGGTCTGCAATAGAGCAGCTAGGAAAACAGACAACCTCAACCCGTTCCACGAACGGGGTAGACAGTTGCCTTCTATTGATGCTCCAGAAACAGTTATTGGCTCTGGCTCTGAGCACTATGGGACTTAACATCTGTGGTCATCAGTCCCCTAGAACTTAGAACTACTTAAACCTAACTAACCTAAGGACATCACACACATCCATGCCCGAGGCAGGATTCGAACCTGCGACCGTAGCAGTCGCGCGGTTCCGGACTGAGCGCCTAGAACCGCTAGACCACCGCGGCCGGCGGAAACAGTTATTCCAAGCAGGTATAACCGGGCATGACTTCACTGTGTGTAAATCATACCACCGATACTCTCCAGCAACGCTGCAGATCACATTCACGTGGCGCTATGTTGTTGCTGTACAAGTTACCGCGCTACGTCAGCTGGAACGACAACAAGCACATGCATTGTGGAAGACTGATGGAGTGTGGGATTCGAACAGTAGTGTGATGTAATGCACGTGGACGTACGTAAATGGAAGACCAGAAATTTCCGTCCAAATCATTTCACTTCATGGCTACTATATGACACAAGGGCTTTTTGTCCAACTAGCTTTATTTAGTGATTTTTTTCCACAAATTTTAGACTTGTTATCTTGAAACACTAAACATATCGTGCATATTCAATAACCGTGATATGAATGGCTGAGGTGACAAAAATCATGGGGCAGCGAGATGCAACTAATAAGATGATGATAGTATCGCATACACAAGGTATAAAAGGGCACTGCATTGGTGGAGCTGACGCATAGGACATTCCATTTCGGAAATTGTTAGAAATTCAATATTCCGAGTTCCACAGAGTCAAGAGTGTGCCGAGAATATCAAATGTCAGGCATTACCTCGCACCGCAAAGAACGCCTCCACTGAACGAACGAGAGTGGCGGCGTTTGCGTACATTTGTCAGTGCTAAGAGACAAGCAACATCGCGTGAAATAACGGCAGAAATCAATGTGGGACGTACGACGAACGTATCCGTTAGGACAGTGGGCGAAATTTGGCGTTAATGGGCTGTGGCAGCAGACGAGTGGCGTGAGTGCCTTTGCTAACAGCACGACATGGCATGCAGCGCCTCTGCTGGGTTCGTAACCGTATCGGTTGGACCTAGACGAATGGAAAACCGTGCCCTGGTCAGATGAGTCCAGATTTCAGATGGTAAGAGCTATGGTATGGGCTGAGTGCGGTGTAGACCTCACGAAGCCATGGACCGAAGTTGTCAACAAGATACTGTGCAAGTTCGTGGGGGCTCCATAATGGTCTGGGCTGTGTTTACACGGAATGGACTGGGTTCTCTGATACAACTGAGCTACTTGGAGACCATTTGCGGCCATTCATGAACTCCATGTTCCAAAATAACGAGGGAATTTTTATGGATGACAATGTGCAATGTCACCAGGCAATAACTGTTCGCCATTGGTTTGAAGAACATTCTGGACAATTTGAGCAAATGATCTTGCCACATAGATCACCCGACATGAATATCGTCGAACATTTATGGGGCATAATCCAGAGGTCAATTCCTGCACAAAATCCTGCACCGCCAACAACTACAGACGGCTACAGAGACAGCATGGCTCAATATTTCTGCAGGGAACTTCCAACGACTTGTTGATTACATGCCACGTCGAGCTGCTGCACTACGTCAGGCAAAAGGAGATCTGACATGATATTAGGAGGTGTCCCATGACTTTTGTCATCTCAGTGTACAATGTTTTCTACTATACATGTAGCTATAAAGTATGTTAAAGCAATGTTAATACGTAATGTAGAAATAAAACATAAATTTTAAAATGTAATAAAACAATGATAAAAAAGAAATTTAATTAAAATTCAAAGTGAATAAATTTCAGCTTATATTGCTACGTCTGTTACTGATTGCATCGGAAGAACTTGAGCTTTGCCATCGAACTGCAACAATTATCCCTGCATCTAGACCTGTTGTCACAATATTATACTACATTGCCACTCCCTCATATGTTCGTGCTTCCTCAATATAGCCTACACATAACCATATGGGTGGTTGTTAAATTTCTTTTTTTCTTCATTTTTAATTTTTTTATTCATAGTTTCCCTTAATTGCATTTTAGTCGTACCTGACATTCTGCATTATTGAGGTAACAGTTTTGTTCGTCTTCACGTTGCTCTTCGGATATGTGACGTTATTTTAAAGTTAGGAGCGTTTAATTGATCTTGAGAACTGTAAGTTGAGGAGTTTCCTTTTTAGATATTCAGTATCCAATCGAATTAACTGTAGTCAATGAACTGTGATCATTAACGGCTCTTTGCAGATTGCAGTCTAATTGCTTACATTCCCTCTCCACCTGGAAAAGGGTGCAACTAGAAACATAATGACCAGCAGAACATATCTCTCCATATTCACAAACTGGTGGGTTACTACATCCCACCCGATGTAGATGTTTGAAGTATGCAACATGGTCTGTTAAGTGGTACTCCATACCTCGAGGGCAGTCAGTGTCTCACACACTGAGCCTCTTCTTAATGCGGACAATATGCTGTATGTCCGCCGTGGAGTGCTTCTAGTGTGCCAATCAGACCACCATTCTACCTAACCTCCACACTCATAAGTATCTTTTACTATAAATATGAGCTCCAGCGATCTTGTACCCTTGGTCATATTGTTCGTGTCCAACCAATACGAAGCTGCCTCGCAATGTACCACGATATCCAACAGACGTATCCCAAAAATCACCAGTAAAAGCCTCGACAGGTATAGTGTGAAAGACACCGGAGAGCCTCAAGAGCACGTTCCGCCGAATTCGTTGCAGTTTTGTTCTGTAGCTGTCTAGTCGAAGGCGATGCACCCAGATGCTATCAGCTGTCGTAGCGGCCCCTTACCAGTTAGAGGGCCTGCACAACAGACAAGCAAGGTGGGCTGCCAACCTCCCTTCAAGAGCTCAGATCGAAAGATCGCAGGTGGATGTAAACAACAAAAGACTTTCCACATAAACACAGAACTACTTCATGAAAAGCCATTGACAGAAATCCACCAATTGGAACTAATGTGAATACGTGTAGAACTCTGCCAAGTCGGCGTTATAAGCACGCCAGCAGAGTCAGACCGGCCGTGTGTACCTATAGCTAGGACAGCTCCGGCCAATACCTACGATGGCTCTAGCATAGTAGGAACTCGCCGTAACCTTCAGTAGAAATTTGTATCTTTGTATTTGTGTAGAGTAGTATTTTGGTTATTATTTTGTTTTCACTGTGCTCTTATCTGATTTTGCCACCACAAGAATTGTTGTACTTCTTGTTGTTCTTGTGTTTGGAAAGTAGTGCACGCCAAGAAGGCGTTTTAGTTATAATAAAGTGTGTAAGTGTGTTCAGACTTGATCGTTAGTTCTTTCTTGCTGACGGCAGGACACTACATCAGCAAAGCCCACAACAGCGTAGAAGATAGCTTCGTGATATGAATGCACGACATGCATTTATAGTCAGCAGTGCGAGCAAGGAAAATGCAGACAATGCTACATATTAGGTTGGTGCATAAGTTCGTAGCGTTTGTTTGTTGGTATTCCGGTTGCTATGGAGTTATTTATCGATTGTCATTTTTTATTTGTAGTTAACTGTTGCTGTCTGAATTTACATATTGACATTTTGTCGTTTGGATATAGTGAGTGAAGCCGTGGACGCTAGAAAATGGTGTGCCAAGTGGAGAGATCGAAACATTTCCGACATATTCTTCTGTTTGACTTACGTAGTGGGGTGACAGCAGCGCAGGCAGCCAAAAACATTTGCACCGCACGTGGGAATAACGTCATTGGATACAGCATGGCATGAAAATGCTTTTCTCGTTTTAAGGAAGATCGTTTGACGTAAGCGACTAGACGTTCAGGAAGATCTTCGTGGTTTGATGAAGATCGTTTAAATGCATTAACCCACAATGATCCACGCTAGTGTATTCGAGAACTGGCAAATGTGATGAACTGTGAGCATTCTACCGTCGTGTGACATTTACATGCAGGGTGGAAGGTTCAAAAATCGGGTGCATGGGTGTCGCATGCTGTAAGCCAAATTCACAAAAATCAGTAGGTGGCCAAATATGTATCGCTTCTTGCTCGTCATCAAATGGCTCATGAACAGCATCGACTATTCCTGTCCTGTATCGTTACTGGTGAAGAGAAATGGTGTCTTTGTGCTAACCTAAGGAAAAGAAAGGGATGGTTGAACCCAAACAACGCAATAACTCCCCGTACACAGACCTGCGCGCATCCGCAAAAGATAATGTTACGCATCTGGTGGAACAGAGACGCTGTGGTGTACATTTAATTGCGAGGTGCTGACATTTATTGTCAACAACTGAGACGAAGACTGCATGAAGTGATGACACTTCACGATAACGCACGCCCGCATTCAGCTAGCCTATTCACCTAATCTTGTGTCCTCAGATATTCACCCTTTCCGCTCTTTAATAATCTTCAAGGAACTACCTTTCCGGATGAAAATGCACTGTGGCCGAACGGTTCTTGGCGCTACAGTCTGGAACCGCGCGACCGCTACGTCGCAGTTTCGAATCCTGCCTCGGGCATGGATGTGTGTGCTGTCCTTAGGTTAGTTAGGTTTAAGTAGTTCTAGGTGAATGATGACCTCAGAAGTTAAGTCCCATAGTGCTCAGAGCCATTTGAACCATTTTGAAAATGCACTCCGAAAACGGTTTGACGAGTCCTTCGCCTCAATACCACGTGATTTCTACAGTCGCAGAATCGAAAAGCTACCCCCATCGTTGGCAGACTGTTGTAAATTGTGAAGGAGAATATATTATTGACGACTAAAGTCTGTGTTACGAGTATCTGTGGTGTTTATTACACTCACGGAAAATTGATTCGAACTTATGCACCAACCTGAGAATACAGGGATTCTGTCAAGCTTCAGGGAAGGATTTCTGGTAAGAGAAAGTCTTCTCTGTAGGAGTATGTAGGTCGTTTTGTAGAAGGCTGTAAGCAGACTGTTATTTGTTTACCACCGCTGCATCTGAAAGAACGTATCATTCGTCTTTTCCTCAAGTCTCGCGCTGGAATCCGCAGACACAAATGTTAGGACGTCAGTCGCGTACACGAAAACGCCTCAATTGTATCTGTTCCGTCTAAAGACATGATGGTGGCTCAATACTAAGATCCCAGGACAATGGTGCACTTATTGAACCTTGAAGACAGATGTTGGTACCTTTTTTGATTACTTTACTCTGCTCTGCAAACCACTGGAGACTACATCCACTACAATAATCGAATAAACTCCTTACAGGCATTTGTGGAGCCGGAGATCTCGGAGCCATTAATGATTGCCGAATGCGCCTGCGCTGTCAGTCGTCACTACAGTTGCATATGTCGAAGTCGAATTTTTTACAATGTCATGAGCTCTATTAGCATTATGTATAAAACTCTCTTTTCTGAGTCCATGTTGGCACTGGCTCAGACTCAAGAGATCACCGTGCGTTTGCGATCCGTCATTAAGTAGACGCTCTTGGATGGTTCAAATGGCTCTGAGCACTATGCGACTTAACTTCTGAGGTCATCAGTCGCCTAGAACTTAGAACTAATTAAACCTAACTAATCTAAGGACATCACACATATCCATGCCCGAGGCAGGATTCTAACCTGCGACCGTAGCGGTCACGCGGTTCCAGACTGAAGCGCCTTTAACCGCACGGCCACACCGGCCGGCAGACGCTCTTGGACTTTGGCCCAGATGTTTAATAATCACATGTTTCTGTAGCTTTTCGGTGATGCTAAGTCTTTATCCTTTTCTTTTTTAATCACTACTACCCGAGGTGTTTTACAAATCGCCAAGATCCTGCCTGTTCACAACGCCTCGTTTCGTGTTGCTGTCAAATAAGGCAAAAATCAGGGGACGTATCATCTGCACTGCTGCAGGTTGGACGCCACCCGGACTTGGTGCCTTTCCAGTCTTGAGCTTGGAAATTTCGATAGCAATTTAGTGAGCGCTGTTTCGCTAGAGTACATCACTTTAATGATTTTTGTAACTGGACAGACATAATTACGACGAGAGTGAGACTCTCAAGACGTGTCGCTGTGATCTTATTGTTTAGATGTGATTGAATGCTCAATAAGTCTAACGATCAAGAGAAACGGAATAATTCGGATTCCACAGATGGCCAGTGTTCTCGGGTGCGAATATTACCTAACCATCAGTTTAGTAAGTCATGGTTGCAAAATGGGGACACGAATTGAGAAACTGGTAGAAGCCGACCTTGGGAAAGATCAGATTGTGTTCTGGAGAAATGTAGGAACACGCGAGACTGCAGGGATCCTAAGAAGCATCTTAGAACCTATGTTGAAGAAAAACAAACCTACGTATAAAGCATTTGTAGATCCAGAGAAAACGTTTGGTCAAATTTATGATGGAAATTGTGATGGTAACTAGGATAAGTTACAGGGACCGAAAGGTTATTTACTACTTGAATAGATATTAAACCGCAGTTGTAGGAGTAGAGAGGCATCAAAGTGAAGCAGTAGTTGAGAAGGGAGTGAGTCAGGGTTGTAGCATATCTCCAATGTTACTCAATCTGTACATTAAGCAAACAGAAAAAGAAACCCAGGACAAAGCTGGAGAAGGAATTAAGCTTCAGGGAAAAGTAACAACTTTGAGGTTTGCCAGTGGCATCGGAGTTCTATGACAGACGGGAAAATACCTGGAAGATGAGTTTAATGGAATGGACAGTGGCTTCAAAAAAGGTTGCAAGATAAATACCATCAAGAGCAAAACAAGGGTAATGAAATGTAATCGAATTAAATCGGTTAAAGCTGATGAAATTAGTTTAGGAAATGAGCCCCAAAAAGTAGTCAATCAGTATCGCTGTTAGGGCAGAAAAATAATTGACTTTCGACGATAAGAAAGGATATAAAACGCAGACCGACAATACCAAGGAAATGTTATCTGTTAAAGAGAAAATTCTTGACATGTAATACAAATAAAAGTGTTAGAAAGGCTTTTCTGAAAATGTTTATCTGAAGTGTAGTCTTAAATGGGAGTGAAACGTCGACGATAAGCACATCTTGAGGCATCTAAGAATCGTAAGTTTGGTAAAGGAGGGCAGTGTAGTGGTAAAAATTGTACAGGAAGAACAAGACTCGAATACACTAAGCACTTCAGATGGACGCAGATAGCAGTAGTTACGCAGAGATGAAGAGACTTCTGTAGGTTAGATTAGTTTGGAGAAGTGCATCAAACCAGTGTTCGGACTGTAGATTATAGCGGCGCAACAATACCAGATTTCCCTGAGGTGGATGCCGTTGTCGATTTTCACGTCGATTGGGCGAATGTAGCATAATGGATTGTGGGGTGAGGTGGGTGGGGATGGGATGGACAGAGAATGGGGAGGGGGAGGAGGAGGATTGTGATCAAAACTGAGTCGCAGTTCTTGCCTTGAAAACGTAGGGAGGCACCTGCATGAATTCTTTCTGTTTTTGATGATTTTATCCCGTTAATTGCTCAAACTATAAAAACTACAGAGCAACTGCTTGACCACTGATCCAGAGACTGAATATGCATCGATGTCAAACGTTTTGATTCTTTGCTTAATGATAACAGTTTGACATTAAAATGTGTATTGGGATCACACATCTGAGTCTGTGTTACCTGAGGAACCCATGCTATTATTCTAACGATGAATGTAGGATTAGGCAGCTAAGATAGGTCGACCTGAATACACTGATGTGCAAAACCTTGGGACTAAAATAATTTTCATATGATGTTTCACTGCCAAGTAACTAAGCTTGATGAAACTTGAACCGTATACAGAAAGAACTGCTACAGTATAGTTCAGAACGTAATTGAAATACACCCAACGAGAAATGCAGGAATGATACTTTTACTGTTACATTGAAGTCAGTGTGGTTTATGATAGTCCCCTGCCCATTACAATAGACAGGTCATGAATCTTAACAGGATGCTTGGTCACCATGGACGGCTCGAGCTGCAACGCGCTCGCATGCTTACCTCATGATTGGTAAAGCGTTCTTGTGGTGGAGTGTTCCATTCTTCTGCCAGCGCTGTTGACGATTGCTGGTTGGTCAATGGTACTTGTGGCTCATAGACGTGCTGCAGAACTTCTCCCCGTAGCACCCCAGAAATTCTCGAAGGGATTTAAGTGGCGGGAACGATCAGGCTAGTCCATTCGCAAATAGCTCTTTATCTTGTTCCAAGAGCGACATTGCTGGTCGTACCCTCATATGGCGGGAGGTAGGAATACATAATTTACCCAGGAACATTGTTGAAAATGACTGTTTCCTACATCTACATACATACATACATACATACACCATAGGTACATGGTGGGTGCTACCATGTACCACTACAAGTCAACGCCATCCACGCCTGCATCAACACCTTCCTCACGAAGGCGCGGCACAGTCACTGACACCAGCTGCCACTCGGGATGCAGGACCATTGAAACTGCCAACCTTGTCCTACACGCATGCTACCAGATGCATGAGTCCCGAGTGAAGTGACATGATGCCATTGTCAAGCATCCAGCCCGTAGACTCGTGCAGAGGGGCTCCAATGTCACCGTGAACCCCCACCTCCGCACACCTTGGTTGACTACGTCATACAACTCTTAACGATGCCAGTTTGCATCCCTCCGAGGTAAGTCGTTAGATATTTCAAGACATGGTAATGGGTGGATTAATATGATATTATCTTAATAGGTTGCATTTTTAAACAGATTATGCATCGTATTTTGAGTACAACATCGGTTTCATCTAAACCATTCTTGATTAAGACTAATCACAGTAAAAGGGGATGGCTAACATCTGGATGCTTCGATCACTTTCTTGAAACAACCGACTGTTGTGACGTTGGGAAAAGATTCCACTCTCAGGCAAGCAATTTTGGCGCGAAACATGTGGGAGGGACGAATACACGTGGTGAATGGACAACATACCATTGTGACATCAGAATTGGAATTTGAACTTGTGAGAGATTTTTGTTATGGATGTAACGCAAATGGCTTTCTTCCCACCGAAATCAGACATCTTGAATAAATAATAAATGACAATAAATGATAATAATAATAAATAGAAGTACAGTTTTCGTGACATTATCCTGTTGGAATTTGAATTTGGCGCAATTTTCTAGTGGAGGTAGGCCAATAATAATAATAATAATAATAATAATAAATGATAATAAATGATAATGAATGATAATGAATAATAATGAATAATAATATAGACAAGTACAGTTTTGCAGCCAATATCCTTTTGAATTTGAATTTGGTGCCAATGTTTTCTGGATGGTTAGGTTAGTGGACATAGCACAGTTGACCTATTTTCCCGCCAAAATTCAAATTTCGAGCCAATTTTCTAGGGGTTAGGTTAGTGGAGGTAGCCCAATTGGCCTATTTTCCCCGTCAAAATCCGCCATCACAGCGGCGCTCTCTGGTGGCATGGGTATGAACTAATACAGTTGGACTCCAGACCTCGTAGCGAACACATGTGCATGGTATAAATAATAATCATAAATGATAATAAATAACAATAAATGATAGTAAATCATAACAATAAAGGCAAGTACAGTTTTCGAGACATTATCCTGTTGGAATTTGAATTTTGTGCCAATTTTTTCTGTAGGGTCAGGTTAGTGGATATAGCCCAACTGGCCTATTTTCAAATTTCCCACCATTTTTCTGGGGGTTAGGTTAATGCACATAGCCCAATTGACCTATTTTCCCTCCAAAATCCGTCATCTCGAATGACGTCGTGTGCTGTTGCCAAGTCTACGTGCCGCCATCTTGGATGACGCCGCCATCTTGAATAAATTTGGTAACAATGCAGAGTGTTCCCATACATGCCTTGTCCCACTACTTACGCCGTTTCGGCTACTGCCATCAAGTATCAAAAAGCTTAACCTGTAAGTAGGCTATTTAGGTTTTTATATTGGTAACGCCACGTAGCGCTCTGTATGAAAATCACTGGCTGTGCTGTGTGCAGTCTGTGGCTGGTTGGCATTGTTGTAATATTCGCTATTGTAGTGTTGGGCAGTTGGCTGTTAACAGCGCATAGCGTTGCGCAGTTGGAGGTGAGCCGCCAGCAGTGGTGGATGTGGGGAGAGAGATGGCGGAGTTTTGGACAGAGACAGAAATTTGTAATATTGGATATCATGGACTGATATATATATTATGACTTTTGAACACTTTTAAGGTAAATACATTGTCTGTTCTCTATCAAAATCTTTCATTTGCTAACTATGCCTATCAGTAGTTCGTGCCTTCAGTAGTTTGAATCTTTTATTTAGCTGGCAGTAGTGGCGCTCACTGTATTGCAGTAGCTTGAGTAACGAAGATTTTTGTGAGGTAAGTAATTTGTGAAAGGTATAGTTTAATGTTAGTCAGGGCCATTCTCTTGTAGTGATTATTGAAAGTCAGATTGCGTTGCGCTAAAAATATTGTGTGTCAGTTTAAGCACAGTCATGTATAATTTTTCTAAGGGGACGTTTCAAACCAATCAGGCATAGATTCGAGTAGCGCCCCTGAGACTTGTTCTGCAAGTTCTAAGCTGTTTGATATCTGCTAATGGCAGTAACCGAAAAAGCGTAATAAATAAAGAACATTTTAATGTCGATCTAGACGGTTTTATTCACAAAATAACCACACCTATACGAACACCAGGCAGCACTCATGTGCTGACGCACAGGGACCTTGGAGCACGGCAAAGGAATCAAACGTGAGTTCCAAAGTGCTACCAATAGTCCAGCCAGCTCAATGAATGTGTGCAGGGAGTTAATGACTTGTGGCAATCCGATGGAAGGGTTTGGGTTCGGCGAATATCTGGAATATGTTAGCTGTCATCAAGAGTGGTACCACCAGCGAATTCTGGACGAGGTGGTGTTACGGTATGGAAGTGGTTTTTGTGGTTAGGGTGTGGTATCCTTTTTACACTTAAGAGAACGTTAAATACGGAAGGATATGGACACATTTTACAGCATCGTGAACTGTGTACACTAGGGAAACTGTTCGGAGACGACGATTGTATCAAATGCCACTGCACCTTGTCTTAACTAGCATATGCGAGACAATGCTTAATGGACAATAACATACCTGAAATGGATGGGCCTGCCGAGGCTCCCGTCATGAACCCAATGGAGCGCCTTTTGGCTGAGTTAGAATGTCAACTTCGCTTCAGACCCCAGCGTCCAACGTCCATTAGTTTCAGCTCTTGAGGAATCATGGGCTTCCATTCCTCCACAGACGTTCAGACACGTCATTAATACTGTCCCCAGCAAAGTTCAAGCTGTTATAAAAGCGAAAGATGGACACACCCCATATTAATGTCCAATGATTGATGTTAGGATACTTTTGATGAGATAGTGTAGATCTAGAAGACAGGAGGAGCGCGATCAAAACTTCCCAGCACTTTTCTGTCGCCCTAATGCTTTAGGTTTCCACCTAACTTTCTATGTAATCTTCTGACCATTCCTTGGATATGCTACCACACAGCCTCCATTAGTTGAGGAATGCGATACCTCAGACATCTAATAACATTTAAGCAGCACATTGAGTCATTATCATCGAGTATACATACTACTCGTACACGAGTTGCTTCAGTTGACGCAGTTAAAGTTAAATGTTGGTCGTAACGATCTGCTTAAATCATTTTGTCCCCTGGGATAGTTATAACTATTTACAACAATGAATTCTTTTGCTAAAACCAGTCAGTAAAAATAGGGAAATGGATGTAATTTCTAGAGTTGTGCCCATATACAAAAAATGGGAAAAGAACTGTCCCGCTAGTTACAGACCTATATCCATAACCCCAGTTTTTTCAAAAATTTTAGAAACGATTATGTATGAGCAAGTTAGTGCCTACTTGGGTAAACTAAATATAATTAGTGATAAACAGTTTGGATTTAGGAAAGGTAAATCCACAAAGGATGCAATGGACTCCCTCATAAAGTTAGTCCTAGATGTGTTGGAGGCTAGGGACTATGCCCAGGCTACATTTTGTGACCTGAGCAGAGCCTTTGACTGTGTAGAGCATGACACTGTGCTGAATAAGCTAGTTTACTATGGTTTTGATGACAACAGTATAAATATGTTCAGGTCTTTTCTAGAGAACCTTCAACAAGTTGTGTGCATTGGTAGGGAGAAATCAAATTTGGTTAATGTTAGGTACGGAGTGCCTCAAGCGTCGGTGCTTGGACCTTTACTGTTTATACTAATGATTAATGACCTGCCCTTATTCATAAATTCTCATGCAGTATTGTATGCTGATGACACAACTTTTCTACATAAAAGCTCTGATCTAGGTACACTGAAAACAATGACCTAAAATACCCTTGCTCAGTCCTCATTATGGTTCAAAGCTAATGGCTTCTTGCTAAATGAAAACAAAACCCAGACACTTTACTTTAGCCTCAAAGAGATTCCTAACTACCAGGAATTAGAAACTGTTAAATTTTTAGGTGTTACTATAGACAATAAATTGACGTGGGAACCACACATTAAAAATACACTCCTGGAAATTGAAATAAGAACACCGTGAATTCATTGTCCCAGGAAGGGGAAACTTTATTGACACATTCCTGGGGTCAGATACATCACATGATCACACTGACAGAACCACAGGCACATAGACACAGGCAACAGAGCATGCACAATGTCGGCACTAGTACAGTGTATATCCACCTTTCGCAGCAATGCAGGCTGCTATTCTCCCATGGAGACGATCGTAGAGATGCTGGATGTAGTCCTGTGGAACGGCTTGCCATGCCATTTCCACCTGGCGCCTCAGTTGGGCCAGCGTTCGTGCTGGACGTGCAGACCGCGTGAGACGACGCTTCATCCAGTCCCAAACATGCTCAATGGGGGACAGATCCGGAGATCTTGCTGGCCAGGGTAGTTGACTTACACCTTCTAGAGCACGTTGGGTGGCACGGGATACATGCGGACGTGCATTGTCCTGTTGGAACAGCAAGTTCCCTTGCCGGTCTAGGAATGGTAGAACGATGGGTTCGATGACGGTTTGGATGTACCGTGCACTATTCAGTGTTCCCTCGACGATCACCAGTGGTGTACGGCCAGTGTAGGAGATCGCTCCCCACACCATGATGCCGGGTGTTGGCCCTGTGTGCCTCGGTCGTATGCAGTCCTGATTGTGGCGCTCACCTGCACGGCGCCAAACACGCATACGACCATCATTGGCACCAAGGCAGAAGCGACTCTCATCGCTGAAGACGACACGTCTCCATTCGTCCCTCCATTCACGCCTGTCGCGACACCACTGGAGGCGGGCTGCACGATGTTGGGGCGTGAGCGGAAGACGGCCTAACGGTGTGCGGGACCGTAGCCCAGCTTCATGGAGACGGTTGCGAATGGTCCTCGCTGATACCCCAGGAGCAACAGTGTCCCTAATTTGCTGGGAAATGGCGGTGCGGTCCCCTACGGCACTGCGTAGGATCCTACGGTCTTGGCGTGCATCCGTGCGTCGCTGCGGTCCGGTCCCAGGTCGACGGGCACGTGCACCTTCCGCCGACCACTGGCGACAACATCGATGTACTGTGGAGACCTCACGCCCCACGTGTTGAGCAATTCGGCGGTACGTCCACCCGGCCTCCCGCATGCCCACTATACGCCCTCGCTCAAAGTCCGTCAACTGCACATACGGTTCACGTCCACGCTGTCGCGGCATGCTACCAGTGTTAAAGACTGCGATGGAGCTCCGTATGCCACGGCAAACTGGCTGACACTGACGGCGGCGGTGCACAAATGCTGCGCAGCTAGCGCCATTCGACGGCCAACACCGCGGGTCCTGGTGTGTCCGCTGTGCCGTGCGTGTGATCATTGCTTGTACAGCCCTCTAGCAGTGTCCGGAGCAAGTATGGTGGGTCTGACACACCGGGTTCAATGTGTTCTTTTTTCCATTTCCAGGAGTGTATATTGGCTAGGCTTTCAAGAGTTATTTATCTAATTAGAAATTTAAAAAGACATGTTCCCAATGACTATGTGAGATCAGCATATTTTGCCTTCTTCCAAAGCATCATCTCTTATGGAATTTTACTGTGGGGTAGTAGCTGTCATGTAAATGACATTTTACTTTTACAGAAGAAAGTAATAAGAATAATAACGGATTCAGATAAAACAGAACATTGTAAACCTCTGTTTATTAAATTGCAGTGTCTTACAGTAGTAAACTTATTCATCTACAATGTTTTAATGTACATTAGAAACAATGTGTCTAATTTTGTGTTGAGAAGTGATATTCATAGTCATAACACTAGAAACAGAACATCTGTAGACGTACCGTATCATAGATTATCAAAATTGCATAACTCTTACCTAGTTCTTGGACTAAGTGCTGACTTTAAAGAACTGCCTGCAAATATCTTTATAGCTAAATTATACAAGCTACTAGTGAACAATCCGTTTTACACCATTGATGAATTCTTTGAAGATGAAAATACTGCATTCTAACATGTACCTATTTTATGTAAACCAATTTACATCGATATAGTAGTTTATGTAGAAATATATGCTCTTGACTTTGTCTCTTGCTGTAATCAGCTGAACGACAGTAAAATTATTATTATTATTTCTTTACTTTCTCAGACGTTAAGTCTGGTTAAGAATGGAGTGACGCGGACCTTTATCAAGCGTCACTTCCTTTTTGCTGTACGGTACATGTTATATTGCATTTAGGAACTTTCGGGTAATTGAACATGTATCAATAATTACGGATTTCTGTAATTGTATATATATGTTTGGATGTAGCTGTATTGCATTGATGTATTGGTGGATATTGTGTGGTATGACTCCTGTAGTTGATAGTATAATTGGTATGATGTCAACTTTATCCTGATGCCACATGTCTTTGACTTCCTCAGCCAGTTGGATGTATTTTTCAATTTTTTCTCCTGTTTTCTTTTGTATATTTGTTGTATTGGGTATAGATATTTCGATTAGTTGTGTTAATTTCTTCTTTTTATTGGTGAGTATGATGTCAGGTTTGTTATGTGGCGTTGTTTTATCTGTTATAATGGTTCTGTTCCAGTATAATTTGTATTCATCATTCTCCAGTACATTTTGTGGTGCATACTTGTATGTAGGAACGTGTTGTTTTATAAGTTTATGTTGTAAGGCAAGCTGTTGATGTATTATTTTTGCGACATTGTCATGTCTTCTGGGGTATTCTGTATTTGCTAGTATTGTACATCCGCTTGTGATGTGATCTACTGTTTCTATTTGTTGTTTACAAAGTCTGCATTTATCTGTTGTGGTATTGGGATCTTTAATAATATGCTTGCTGTAATACCTGGTGTTTATTGTTTGATCCTGTATTGCAATCATGAATCCTTCTGTCTCACTGTATATATTGCCTTTTCTTAGCCATGTGTTGGATGCGTCTTGATCGATGTATGGCTGTGTTAGATGATACGGGTGCTTGCCATGAAGTGTTTTCTTTTTCCAATTTACTTTCTTCGTATTTGTTGATGTTATGTGATCTAAAGGGTTGTAGAAGTGGTTATGAAGTTGCAGTGGTGTAGCCGATGTATTTATATGAGTGATTGCCTTGTGTATTTTGCTAGTTTCTGCTCGTTCTAGAAAGAATTTTCTTAAATTGTCTACCTGTCCATAGTGTAGGTTTTTTATGTCGATAAATCCCCTTCCTCCTTCCTTTCTGCTTAATGTGAATCTTTCTGTTGCTGAATGTATGTGATGTATTCTATATTTGTGGCATTGTGATCGTGTAAGTGTATTGAGTGCTTCTAGGTCTGTGTTACTCCATTTCAGTACTCCAAATGAGTAGGTCAATATTGGTATGGCATAAGTATTTATAGCTTTTGTCTTGTTTCTTGCTGTCAATTCTGTTTTCAGTATTTTTGTTAGTCTTTGTCTATATTTTTCTTTTAGTTCTTCTTTAATATTTGTATTATCTATTCCTATTTTTTGTCTGTATCCTAGATATTTATAGACATCTGTTTTTTCCATCGCTTCTATGCAGTCGCTGTGGTTAACCAATATGTAATCTTCTTGTTTAGTGTGTTTTCCCTTGACTATGCTATTTTTCTTACATTTGTCGGTTCCAAAAGCCATATTTATATCATTGCTGAATACTTCTGTTATCTTTAGTAATTGGTTGAGTTGTTGATTTGTTGCTGCCAGTAGTTTTAGATCATCCATGTACAGCAAATGTGTGATTTTGTGTGGGTATGTTCCAGTAATATTGTATCCATAATTTGTATTATTTAGCATGTTGGATAGTGGGTTCAGAGCAAGGCAGAACCAGAAAGGACTTAATGAGTCTCCTTGGTATATTCCACGCTTAATCTATATTGGCTGTGATGTGATATTATTAGAGTTTGTTTGGATATTAAGTGTGGTTTTCCAGTTTTTCATTACTATGTTTAGGAACTGTATCAATTTAGGATCTACTTTGTATATTTCCAATATCTGTAGTAACCATGAGTGGGGTACACTATCAAAAGCTTTTTGGTAATCAATGTATGCGTAGTGTAGTGACCTTTGTTTAGTTTTAGCTTGATATGTCACCTCTGTATCTATTATCAGTTGCTCTTTACATCCTCGTGCTCCTTTGCAACAGCCTTTTTGTTCTTCATTTATAATTTTGTTCTGTGTTGTATGTGTCATTAATTTCTGTGTAATGACTGAAGTTAATATTTTATAGATTGTTGGTAGGCATGTTATGGGACGATATTTAGCTGGGTTTGCTATGTCTGCTTGATCTTTAGGTTTCAGATAAGTTATTCCATGTGTAAGTGTATCAGGGAATGTGTATGGGTCTGCAATGTAACTGTTAAATAATTTAGTTAGATGTGAATGTGTTGAGGTGAACTTCTTTAACCAGAAATTTGCTATTTTATCATTTCCAGCAGCTTTCCAATTGTGAGTAGAATTAATTGCTTGGGTGACTTCATGTTGCAAAATTATCACTTCAGGCATTTGTGGTATCATCTTGTATGTGTCTGTTTCTGCTTGTATCCACCGTGCATGCCTGTTATGTTGTACCGGGTTAGACCATATGTTGCTCCAGAAGTGTTCCATGTCTGTTATGTTTGGTGGATTGTTTATTTTAATGTGTGTGTTATCTATTGTCTGGTAAAATTTCTTTTGGTTTGTGTTGAATGTTTGGTTTTGTTTCCTTCTATTTTCACTTTTTTTGTATCTTCTGAGTCGTTTGGCTAATGCTTGTAATTTCTGCTTCTTTTCGTCTAATTGCTCTGTCGCTTCTTGTTGTGAGATTTTACCTAACCTTTTTCGTTTTTTGTCTGATATTTCATTTCTTATAAATTGTGTTAACTGTCCGATGTCTTTTCTCAGTTTTTCTATTCTGATCTGTAGCCTGTGTTGCCATGCTGGTTTTGTGGGTTTCTTCTGTGTGTTGGTTGGTTCTGATATCTGCCTAGTGTGTATATTTAGTGTAGTGAGTGCTCCTACATAAACCAGTAGTTGTAACTCTTCCATAGTTGTGTATTCATTTATTTTGTTGTGTATGATTGTGTTGATAGTTTTTATTGTTGTTTCGACTTGTGGGCTATTTGGTGGTCTATGCAAGAATGGTCTAATGTCTGTATTTGTGTCTTTGTATTCTATATATGTCAACTGAAATTTTTCTTCTATATCTAACATGTGTGTCACTTCGTGTTCTATTTGTGCTTGTGCTGGTGGCTGTCTTAAAATTTCATTTTCCTCTGATTGTTTAATTGATGCGTGTTGTTCTTTGTTTGTTTGCTCTGGGATGTTTGAGTCCATTACTGTATTTTCTTCTTCTTCTAATTGCACATTATTTTGTTCCAGTATTTGTTGTACTTGTTGTTTGATGTTTTCTAATTCTGACTGGGGTATCCTGTTATTTTTTATTATTACACGAATCTGATCAGCTAGACGTTGTTCTGTTAAAAATTTTAATTCTGGGTATCTGGTAATAAATGTTGTGTATACTTGTGATCTGTATCCAGTTGTGTTGGTTCCTAGGTTTGTTGCTTGTTAATAACAGAACATGAGGTGTCGATTAACTTCATCTGACCATCTCATCCTCTGTCTTTGTTTTCCTTCTAGGGTGGTTGCAGGAAGCATATCCTGCAAAACACCTCTATTTGGATTTAAATCATTTTCCAGTTGGCTAGCAGTGTCATTACCATTGTGGGCGGGCATAGGGTTCAAGCGCCGTCCCCGACCACGACGGCGCTTGTCCGAGGCTTCTTTAGTTCTGTCCTGAACCAAGTAATCACACTAAAAGGGGGGTTAGCCCTATTAGTGGTTTGTTCTTTTCGTCGCCTTTTACGACTGGCAGAACATACCGGAGGCCTATTCTTTTCCCGGGCCTCCACGGGGTTTATTATTATTATTATTATTATTATTATTATTATTATTATGTTGCAGACATCGCCGGTGAGCGAACACTTGTGGCTACCAGAACGAGGCCACCCCTGGTGGGAGCGCTACCAACCAGTGTCGTATCACATTGCATCACGCTCTGGAGATCGTGCGGAATTCCAGGAGATGGTGCGGCGCTGCAATGCTGCTGGAATCAGGTGTAAAATACATTATCTTTTTGATTTGAAGATTTTCAAATGGCTCTGAGCACTATGGGACTTAACTGCTGAGGTCATCAGTCCCCTAGAACTTAGAACTAGTTAAACCTAACTAACCTAATGACATCACACACATCCATACCCGAGGCAGGATTCGAACCTGAGACAGCAGCGGTCGCGCGGTTCCAGAATGTAGCGCCTAGAACCGCTCGGCCACTCCAGCCGGCGAAGGTTTACTTAAGTGTGATTGAGAAGAAACAGCTGCATTACATCGTATACAGCCGAAACACCGAAGCAAGGCAAACAGCAACAACAGCCGACTCAATATTCAGACGGAATCAGCTAAGCCTGGTGGGCAGAAAAGCAAACAAACGAATCGCAGGATAATTATTACACAGTGGCTAGTTCAGAAAAACAGAATTACTTGAATCAGCTGGCCAGCTGTCTTACCAGAATAGATACCTTTTTTTTGCACAGATGTATGAGAAATTTACGAAATGATTTGGTGAATGCCACAGGCCCAACCAAGGCCCTTTTTGGGTTTGCCCCTGGATTCAATAAACTAGGCAGTCAATAAATTAGGCATTACGTAACACACAAATATAAGCCGTGTTAAACACTATTCTTATAATATACAAACACTAGAATAAAACAAATCTGGTAAGCACTGAAAGTGTTAAACACTATTCCAATAAAATACAAAACACTGGTGAATAAAACGAGTTTTTCAAGCACTGAAAGCGTTAAACACTACTCCAGTAAAATAAAAACACCAGTGAACAGAATAAGGCTGGTAAACACTGAGAACAAGCTGCAACATTAAGTGTATTAAATACTAGTCTAATAAAATACAAAAGATAGCCAGTGAATTAAAGAAGGCTAACAACCACTGAAGAATTAATATGCCAGACTGATAGCTTGCAGTTAGACTTGACAGAACGTGCGGTCTTCTATACGCAAAAACACATCCGATCTGTCCACGTGGCGAGTAGACAATGTGGCGAGTAGACAGCAAAATTAAATTATAATTAATGTTTACTACAAATCACGAATACGTGTGCAGAAAAATATAAGCTTAGCCTGGTAGAAAAATACTAATGAGTGCCTTTGCTCACAACAGGAAATCGAAAGAACAACCACAAATACCAGCTAAACCCGAAAGGAACTAGGATGCAGTGGGTCACACGTCAGCAAAGCACAAAATTTCTGTCCCTTGCAAAAGGCCTTACCAATAGTCCACAATGTATATGCGCAATGGTTCACCAAGCAGGATCGTTCCTCCAACAGTAGACCAGCTGACAGATAAGCTGCACCAAGTGTGATGGTACCAATCTACAGGACTCGTCACCACGTTCCAGCTATGTTTGGCTCAACAAAGCATTCACATGACCTCTATAAAACCAGGTCCTCCAACTGTCTACGCCCTTCTGCCCTGTTTATACGCGCTCTCATAGGCCAACGACCTACCACTATGCAGTGGGCAGAAACTGGTTGATTGGTTGTTTTAGGAGGAGGGAACCAAACAGCGAGGTCATCAGTCCCATCGGGTTAGGAAGGACGGGGAAGGAAGTCGGCCGTGCCCTTCCAAAGGAACCATTTCGGCATCTGCCTGAAGCGATTTAGGGAAATTACGGAAAACCTAAATCAGGATGGTCGGCGCGGGCTTGAACCGTCGTCCTCCCGAATGCGAGCCCAGTGTGCTAACCACCGTGCCACCTCTCTCGGTATGGGCAGAGACATACACAGGTTACGTTGCATCAGTTACTGAGTTCGAAGGATGTCGTGCGTCCACGGCACAATGTTATTATTGACAAACACTTGAATTAACACTGTAAGTGAACTTTTAATTTTTTATGCTATATATGCTGCTCAAACATATTTTGTCCTCTATGCTATGGCTTTACACCTGTTAGTGCTAGGTCTACTACTTTGCTTCCGCCGTTTTTCCTCTAAGTTCGGGGCTTTATTGTGTAAAACATACAAAAAATTGTGAGTCTTAGTGTTGCCCATCGCTGGCCACTACATTTTCCCATCCTTCGGATAGCATACGAAACCAATGGCGGAAGAACTGGGCGTCTTTTGTGGGGATCCATGAATCGATTCAGTTTTGCACTTGTTCATATGATCGGAAGTGCTGGTCAGCCAGACTGTATACCAGTGATCGAAAAAGGAAGTCAGAAAGAGCAACGTATGGAGAATACGGCGGGAGGCATAGGACTTCTCATTTCAACGTTTCCATGTATATTTTAACGGGTTTTGCGACATGGGGTCGAACACTGACCTGCTGCAAAATTACCTGTACGTGTCTATCGCTGTATTGTGGCCGTTTGTGTTTCAGTGCTGCACTCGAACGCGTCAGTTGCTTTCGATAATGATGTGCTGTGACTGTCTTCGTTTGTTTCAGTAGCTAAGAAAACGTTCCGTCTTCCCCCGCCATGCCGGTCTTCGACATCAAAATCACCGTTCTTAAGGCGTTGAAAACATTCTCTGCTCATTCGTTCACAAGATTTTTGTATCTGCATATTGAAGAACTGTCAGAACTGCTGACATCTTTGGGAGTAAGAAGATAATTTTTTCTTCCAGTTTAGTAGCTTTTTTCTTAATATTCTCTTACCATTGGTCTTACCCAGCATTTTAAGACCCACAGCCGCAGATTTTTTCCTGTTAAAGCAGAAAATTGAAACTTCCCGCAAATGACGAGAAATGGGTACGTAAGTTGACGTACTTAATCGAGAATAACCTTATCAGCCAATCACAAATCGACTAATATTTTTATGGCATTATGTTTTCAGATGCCTAAGCTTATTGTATTACACCTGAACCCCACTTGCCGCTACTGCCGTCTATTGCAAAATGGCGGAAGCAAAGTTCTAGACCTAATAGTTTTTTAATTCAAATAAGCCTATGAAGTAGAATGAGTTGTTCAGAAGAACCAGTTTCAGCTTAGATTCAAAATTTCCTTCACTTCCCAACGAGACAGTTCTTGCTGTTGATAAGTAATTAAAATGGTTCAAATTGCTCTGAGCACTATGGGACTTAACTTCTGAGGTCATCGGTCCCCTAGAACTTGGAACTACTTAAACGTAACTAACCTAAGGCCATCACACACATCATTCGAACCTGCGACGGTAGCGGTCGCGCGGTTCCAGACTGTAGCGCCTAGAACCGCTCGGCCATACCGGCCGACGATAAATAATTAAAGATTTTTGTATCTGCATATTGAAGAACTGTCAGAACTGCTGACATCTTTGAGAATAAGAAGATAATTTTTTCTTTCAGTTTGGTAGCTTTTTTCTTAATATTCTCTTTAAATTATAAAAGATAATTTATCTTGCAATGGCGCCTGAGTGCCTTGGCTTCTTCCTTTGTTTCATTGTAGCCAATAAAAAGATTTGTCCTGAAACATTAAAATTACCGTTTTACAATGAAGTTTATTATGTTTGTTTGAAACATCACTTTTGTTAACATTTATATAAACACTTCTGAAAACACACACAGTATAAAGCTTCCTCACACCATGGAAAGATCATAGTCTGTAGACAGCAACAAGTACCAAATTTTAAAATGGTAATCTCGCTCTTACTCACATCGCACCAAAAAACTCTGTGTGTATATCACAGACTAAGATTCCAGAAGCTTAGAGAACAGGAAGTAGTCCAAATTAGTATTAACGTAACTTTTGTACTGAAGTTATCGATTTTAGTTTATATATTGCTTTCTGAAAAAAATTACCTAAGTGGAGATTTATCAGTTAAAAAAAAAAACCGGTTCAAATGGCTCTGAGCACTATGAGACAACTTCTGAGGTCATCAGTCCCCTAGAACTTAGAACTACTTAAACCTAACTAATTTAAGAACATCACACACATCCATGCGCGAGGCAGGATTCGAACCTGCGACCGTAGCGGTCGCGCGGTTCCAGACTGAAGCGCCTAGAACCGCTAGGCCACACCGGCCGTCTATCAGTTTCATTATCGATAATAAAATTAGAAACACTATAAATGAAGGCAGAAATTTTTCTTGTGTAAGAATTGGAGACAAAAAAATATTACCTCTAATGTACCCTTCTTTCCAGATCATTTACGTTAACAATTGCGACTAATAATTTTCATAGTATAACATCGATACTGAGAAATATGTCGATATAAATAATAGAAATATATCGATGGTAAAATAGGTTTTTGACCGTCAGAAACATCCAGAAGTATCTACAGATGAGAAACATATAATTTAACTAACAAAATTAATGTCTCGCCAAAAGTTATACAGAATCAAACATTTCACTTGACATGCGAACGTACCGAGGAGCCTAGATTCTTATAGCGTACAGCGTCTGTCCGCAACATCACATGTGAGTACAATCACAACGTATTTATGTACAAACACTTTCTGAACCCCGTGATGTGATGCTGGGAATGGGCATAGCCCGGCTATCTGGATCTTCACCTGCTGCAGTTTATATGACAATTCCGATTCCATAGACGCCTGCTGTGTTGAAAAAAAGAATGTCCAGTGGCAGACAGAATTTTTCCCCGTAAACCATCTCAACAGTTGAAGCTGCGATGTCCGTCTTAAGGCTAATGGCAGAGCAGATGTCCACCAACTATGATAGCACATAAGCACACTCTTTTGTGTTCTATGCCATCTCTCCATCATCCCATTGCTTCAGGGATGAAAGCTTGTGGTATGATGGTGCTGGAACACACTTAATTTAGACAGCTCAGGAAACAAGACTGACTCAAATAGTCGCACTGTGTCGGTCGTGACGTGAGTGGGGCATCCGAAGCGTGAAATCTATGTATTCATGAAGGCCCTTTCCTTCGTTTCCATTGATATATTACCTGTAAGAGTTGCTTCTGACTACCGTGTGTATCTACCCGCTGCCATAAACAAATAGCAGTATACTTCTGATGTGGAAATTGTCCCACGAGCTCTATGTGGACGTAAAAGAACCAAATTGTTGTTTCAGGAAAGTCTCCCACTGGCTGGTGCACATGTCTGCCAACTTCGCATCTCTGACAGGCCAAACATGCCCTCGCCCAGATGTGACAATCTTTTTGATACCCGGCCATTCAAATTTCTCCATCATCAGCTTGACAGTGGTTTTCAGGGTAGGATGTGCGGGGTAGTGAAAGTTGTCAAAAACTGACTTTCACAGTATCTGAGTCACAAATAGCCTAGCCTGGATCTTGGGCACATCATACCAAATTAGGTCTATCCTGCCTAGCAATCGCATTTGCTTGAGCTTAGAGAATGTTGAGCTGCTTTGCAAGAATTGTTGTAGATGTTCGTCTGTGGCTTGTTCTGCTCTCAACTGGTCGTAATTTATCGTGTCAGAAATTGCGCCGATCCTTCAGCAAAAAACCAGCCACTATGTTCTGTGCCCCCTTAATGTGCCATATATCCGTGGTAAATTGCCTGATAAACTCCAGATGTTGGAACTGCTGAGGAGAACAGCCCTCTTTTGTTCAATACAGACTGTAAATGGCTGGGCTTCCATATGTGGCTGGAAGTGTTGTATGGCTTCATAAATGGTCAGTAATACGAGGCATGTTTTTAAAGTAAGGTCCGTTTGACCGTAAGTACATAACGAAAGGTTACTTCAAAAAAGTAAATTTATTTTGACTCTGTTTTCCACATAGTTGCCAAGTTTGTTGAAACACGTATCATACCTCTCAACCAATTTTAAAATACCCTCTTCATAAAAACTTGCCGCCTGCTCCGATAACCAAGAGTTCACTGCCGTTTTCACGTCGTCGTCATCATTGTAATGGTTGCCACTGAGGTGTTGTTTGAGGTGGAGGAACAGATGGTAATCGCTAGGCGCAAGTTGAGGGCTGTAGGGTGGGTGGTCTAAAACTTCCCAGCCAAACCTGTCCAATAAATCGCGGGTCTGACCTACAGTGTGAGGGCTTGTATTGTCATGGAGAAGGACAATTCCCTTTGTCAGCATGCCACGTCTTTTGTTTTGAATCTCTCTGTGTAGCTTTCTCGGGGTTTGGCAGTATGCCTCTGCATTGTTGGTGGTTCCTCATTGCATGAAGTTGACCAAAAATACACCATGCCTATCCCAAAATACCGACACCATTATTTTGCGCTGGAACAGTCTGTTTGGCCTTCACCTTTACAGGCAAGTGTGTGTGTCTCCATTCCATGCTCTGTTGCTTCGATTCGGGCGTGATATGCGAAACCAATGTTTCGTCTCCAATTACGATCTGACTCAGGAAGCCATCATCTTCTTCGTAATAACGAATCAAGAACTTCATCGCACATTCAAATCTTTGATTTTTGTGGTCCTCTTTTAGGAGTTTCAGGACCCAACAGGAGCACAGTTTCCTAAACTTTAGGTTTTCAGAAAACAATGTTGTAAAGTACTGATTTCGACACATCAGGAAATACGTTTGAGAGACCTGGTGTTCTGAAGCGCCTGTTCTCACGAATCCTCGCTTCAACTGAAGCCACCAAATCGTCTGTAATCAAAAAAAGGGCGACCGGAGCGGTCCTCATCATGGGCGTTGTCACCGCCATCTTTGAATTCTTGTACCCACTTAAGCACGTTTCTTTCACTCATAACAGTATCACCGTACTCTTCGCAAAGCTGTCCATGAATTTCTGCAGCAGACAGGTTCCTTGCTGACAAAAACCGTATCACTGAGCGAACCTCACATGCAGCGGGCTAGTTGATAGTCTTAAACATTTTGAAAGCACAGAACAGAACCGTACAGGTGAGCTACAGAGATGAAACTGAGCACAGTTGTTCCTGAGGCAACCGGTACACAAAGCACGAGCTCGTTGCGGTATGCGCGCGAACTACTAGTGTCTACAACAAAACGGACCGCCGGCCGCGGTAGTCTAGCGGTTTTAGGCGCTCAGTCCGGAACCGCGGGACTGCTACGGTCGCAGGTTCGAATCCTGCCTCGGGCTTGGATGTGTGTGATGTCCTTAGGTTAGTTAGGTTTGAGTAGTTCTAAGTTCTAGGGGACTGATGACCACAGATGTTAAGTCCCATAGTGCTCAGAGCCATTTGAACCATTTGAACAAAACGGACCTTACTTAAAAAACACGCCTCTTAGCTCGGCCATATGCACTCCACTTAGTCTGTGTTTGTGATAGCTTTTGGGAAAGAAACTCTGAAGGTTTTCATCCGCCCAGCATGTTTAGATGGAGAGTTGTACCAATAGTCAATTGGCTAACCTCTGCAACAGTCGCAAACGGCGCGTTATGAACTGGATGAGACAAGGATACTAGTTCTTATCTTTTCGAAAGTCTGCTGCATGATCGGTGTCCATGGTATTAATAAAGGATGACAGTTCTGAGAAATCATAAATCCTGATAAATGGGTGGACTAGGAATGTTCCATAAAGCCTCCATATTTTCCTTGAGTGGACGGCTACCAGCTGCTGATACCACATAACCAAGACTCGTCATTTGTCTCTGGCATTGAACACACTTTGCTTCCTTCACCATGAGCCCAAATTTGTTTATCCTGTAAAATACTGCTTTAAGGTACTTATCATGTAACTCAACTGTCTTTTAAAATATTAAAATATCATCCACATATATGAAGCAGAAATCCAGGACTCTTAACACTTAATCTACGAATCTTTGCCGAATCTGGGCTGCATTTTTCAGTCCAGATGGCATGTGGAGGTTCAAATAGTCTGAAAGACATTATCACAAGCGTCTTGGGAACATACTCTTTGGCTACGGGAATCTGGTTGAATGACTTCTTACAGTCTATCACACTGAAGATCATAGCCCCAGCCAAAACGATCATAAAATCTTGCAAGTTAGGTGTGGGATAGCGGTCAGGTACTGTTTGTGCATTCAGAGTCTAACAATCCCCAGAAGGTCTCCAAATGCCATCTGTCTCTCTATATCCTCTTGTGAACGAGAAGTTGTTCTTCCATCCAGTCTTGACCACTTTTGTAGCATAAAGTCACTGTCTTGCTCAGTGCCGTGCTTGAATTTTCAGTTTCTTTTTGTGTTTTTTGGGTCACCATTTTACAGCTACTGCTCATAGTGTAGTCTACAAAACAGATATCCACAGAGCACTGTTCAATAATTATAATTATTTACTTTACTGATTATCTCAATAAGAAACTCATAAAGAATAAATGAGTAAACACTATTCTACCATTGGCCAAAAAACAATCAAGTCTCTTCCCTCGCTGTCTGCTTATGCACACCAGTGTTCAACAATGTGATTCAGTGACACTGAGACTTATTCAGTGTTTTATCCTTTTGCAAATAGTCAATTATTATGATGCTCTACATGCTCCAAAAAGCAGTCAACTTCAAAACTAACAAACTGGATTTCATGTTTTTTTGAAAATCTTCATTTTTTATCTACATGTTTGTCACCATTATTTAATGGTGGAATGACATTTCACCTCTAGCCATATTAAGGCACTAGAATTCCTTTAGAGTATACGTAAACTGTTCCAAACATGAATTGGAAATGTCCATACTTCAATGTTTTTGCCTAGAATCAACAAACCATTGTGGACCAACTTTTTCAGCTTCAGAACTTGCATATGGTGTAATCATTCAAAAGAGACGCCTGCTGTTTCAATGGTAATGTAGAAGTTTTCAGTCGTGATACAATAAATTTTATTTATCATTTCTTCACAACAATTATCAGTTGGGCATTTAGAATGGGACAAAGCTGAAACACCATTCAAACACATGTAGATTAATTTATCCAGTAATAAATTGTCTTGGGAATTGGTGCAGTGTGGCCATGGGCTTATTTCAATTTTCATTTGGGGAACAGTGCACATTTTTAAAAGATGAGGTGTTTTACCATTACATACCACTAGCTGCCATCAATTTCTGAGAAAGATATGTTGTCAGTCACCAAGGCAGGTGCCAACAATCAACTGCACTTTGTATTTTGTTTGATGTTTTGAATAAAATTACTAAGAAAATCTTTCTGACAAACACCTACATACATCTGTACACGTCCCTGTGAAGTCCATGGCAGAGGTTGTTTTCCATGTACCACATGTTAGGGTTTCTTTCCATTTCATTCACGTGTGGACTGCAAGAAAAATGATTCATAAAATGCTTCTGCTTGCACTACTTTTAGTGATCTGTATAGGAACGATCTGTAGGAGACTGTAGGATATTCCCAGAGTCCTCAGGACCTTGCAATGCCAATCAAGCTACAGACCAATGTCCAATAAAAAGAGTGCACTCAGCCCAGACCTGCATCAGACAGACAGCTACTTTCATGAATCCAACTATACATCAACTGTTGATAAAATTACTTAATTGGAGAGATAAAAATCTACTCACCAAGTGGTGGCAGAACACACACATTTTGTGACTGGCAAGCTTTTGGAGCCAATGGCTCCTTCTTCAGGTAGAAGGGTTGAAGTGGAAGGAAGAGGGGTTAAGGAGAAGGACTGGAGAGGTCTAGGAAAAGGGGTAGATTTTTGGAAAGTCACCCAGAACCTCTGGTCAGTAGAGACTTACTGTACGGCATGAGAAGGAAAGACTGATTGTTGGGGACTGCATCAGATGGTATTTGAAAACCTGAAAGCTTGGTGGAAGACAGGGTAATATGGAAGCCAGAGATTACTACCAAAACATCGTGCACAAGTTAATAAGAGTGAGATGCTAAGCGCATTGTACGTAACAGAGGTGGGAGGTGGCAGTGAAAAATAGACAGGAAATACAATGAAAGATGTAGAAAACTAAAACAGAGAGAAGCAAAGAGTAGTTACAGTGAAGAAAAGCTGAGATGGAAGAAATGAGTAGAGCATGTCCTGCAACAGGATATCATGGGTTGCCAGTCCAGTAAATACCCTTTGCGTATGCCCGTTCATCCTAACTGATAATTTGGTGGTATTCATGTCAATGTAGAAGGCCAAGTCATGTGGTTCTCCCTTTGATAGTAAATGTTTTGCCAGTTACAGGGTTATTATAGATAGTGCTAGGAGGGTGCATAGGGCAAGTCTTGAAGCATGGATTGTGAAGGGGGTAGGAGCCATAGGGTAAGGAGATGAGTTTAGAAGGAGCATAGGGTCTGACAAGAATATTGTGGAGATTGTGAGGGAGACAGAAAGTTATTATGGGTGTGATATGGCAAACTTCAGACAGAATGGACCTCATTTCAGAGCATGATTTTAGGAAGTCATAATCCTGTCAAAGTAGCTGATTAACACATTCCAAACCAGTGTAATACTGATAATTTGATGGTAGTCATGCCAATGTAGAAGGCTGAACAGGGTTTACATAATAGCTCATATATGACATGTGTTGTTTTGCAGGT
Source organism: Schistocerca nitens (assembly GCF_023898315.1). Lineage (NCBI taxonomy): Eukaryota > Metazoa > Arthropoda > Insecta > Orthoptera > Acrididae > Schistocerca > Schistocerca nitens. The sequence goes on from NC_064614.1 coordinate 771,230,934, forward strand.
GGCTCTCCCTTTGATATAATATGTATAGTACATAACTGACCTGAAGTCCCTCCTTAAAATGACAGGCTCCTCACAAGGACTAACATCTCATTCCATAGAACTTCTCATCCCACCCAAACCACGCACCCTCATCTTTTACCTTCTTCGTAAGATTCACAATCCCAATCATTTTGGCTGTCCTATAGGTGCTGGCTTCAAAACACCCACCAAATGAATATCTGCCTTAGTTGATCAACACCTACAACCCATAATACAAAAGCTCCCCTCCTACATCAAAGACACCAACACTTCCTAGATCGTCTGAAATCCATGTCTGTCCCACTCCCACCGCGCGCCTTGCTTGTCACCATTGGTGCCACCTCCCTCAATACCAACATCCTCCACATGCATGGTCTGTCTGCTGCTGAACATTTCTTCAGTCAGTGCCCACCTAATTCCAAACATATGACATCCCTCCCACTCTCATTAATCAATTATACACTTACCAACAACTACTTCATCTTTGAGCAGCAGTCATACAAACAGATCAGGAGTACAGCCATGGGAACCAGGATGGCTCCTTCCTATGCAAACCTTTTCATGTGTTGCTTGGAAGGGGCTTTCCTGGGATTCATAAGCCTTTAGCCTCTGGTTTGGTTTAGATACAGTGATGACATCTTTACCATGTGGAATCATAGTGAGGCTGACATGCTAAACTTCCTGGAATCTCTGAATACTTTCTTCCAATTAAACTTCACATGGTCCTATTTAAATTCCATGCCAGTTTCCTTGATGTTGTTCTTGTCCTCACCGAATGCCAGCTACACACTTCCATCCACATTAAACCTACCAACAAAGAATAGTACTTACATTCTGACAGTTGCCATCCCTTCAATGTGAAACGTTTCCTCCTATACATCCTTGGCATCCAAGGCAAACATCTTTTTTTCAGATGCAGACTCTTTACAGCAATACACCAGCATTCTCACCTCAGCCTTCACTGCATGTAATTACCCCACCAGCATAGTTAAAAAGCACGTTTCTTGGCCCATCACGTCCAATCCTGGTACTGCCGATCCCTCCACAAAACAGCTTCATAGCACACCATTGGTGACTCAGTGTTATCCTGGTCCTACTTTGACAGGACCATGGCTAGAGAGAACCACCTGGCTCAGCCTTCTACGACATGAATACCACCAAATTATCAGTTAGGATGAATGGGCATATGCAGAGGGTATATACTGGCAACTTGTAATATCCTGTGGTGGGACATGCTCTACAACAAGACATTCTTGACATCAGCACCTGTAACACCGCATGTTCAATCTGGATTCTTCCCCCAGACATCATTTTTTTGGATTTTTCCCCTAGAGATCAGTTTCTCAGAACTCTGCAGGTGGAAACTAGCACTACAACATTTCCTTGGTTCTCACCATCCACCTGGCCTTAATTTACATTAATTTCTGTCCCAGCTTTCTGTTTTAGTTTTCTACATTTTTCATTGTCTTTCCTGTCTATTTTTCACTGCCCCCTTCCACCTCCATTACGTACAATCCCCTTAGTATCTCGCTCTTATTTATTTGTGCATGATGTTTTAGTAGTAATCTCTGGCTTGCATATTACCCTGTTTTCCACCTTTAAGCTCTCAGGTTTTTAAATCTTGTCTGATGCAGTCCCCAACAATCAGTCTTTCTTTCTCATGCTGTACAATAACTCTCCTCTGACTCCGATTCTGAGTCACTTTCCCAAAATCTACCCCTTTTCCTAGACCTCTCCCATCCTTCTCTTTAACCCTTCTTCCTTCCACTTCAACCCTTCAGTCTGAAGAAGGAGCCACTGGCTCCGAAAGCTTGCCAGTTACAACAGTCTTTTACATGTGTGTTCCACCACCGCTTGGTGAGTAGATATTTTTATCTATAGAATTAAATAATTTTATCAATAATTGATTGTTTTCATTGTTATATCCATCAAATGTGTGAGACAATTGAAATAATAATTATTTTAATGGAGATTAATTGTTTAAATGGTACCAAGCTAGGCCCAAGTAACTAGATTGTGATGTTTGTCCCTGCATATACAAAACCTAACATGAACTGGGGGAAAATTTCTAAGTACTAAAATTGAATTCAAGCTCCAGTTTAAACATTGTTTCATTATTTAAATTCACAAGAGGTCAACAGGGTACAATAATTTGATGTCATGAAATAAAGTTTGATAAAGACATATTTCTACAACACACAAACATTGATACAATTACTTGATATATGATAAGGGTGAACAGACAGATGAAAGCATACTGTATGTGAATGAAAATCACAGAATTTACCATCTGAGGCTAGCAGTGTGAGTGCTTACACTATTCTGTTCAAGATGGTATACCAAATCCCTGACACCACATAGCTCTCTGGTGAGCGAGGTAAGTATTTACAAATGTGGAATGACAATTACTGACTGAATATAACCCATTGTTCTGGTAATGCCTGAGCTTCAACAAGTTATCAAAACATTGTGCCACTGATACAATGTACAAATTGTGCAACTGCACGATGGGCATTGGTGCTGCTGGTGGTGCAGTGACTGTCAATTGCAAGACAGCCAGATATACCTCCTCTATGATGTCCTTCTGCCTCTGACATACATCGGTGCAAAATTTTCAGTCTTCAGAGCATGCATAAAAGGTTCTTAATAAAAGCAGATACTCAAAATGACTTCACTTCAAGAGTGCCTGCCATATAATCCTCAAAACTTTCCTCATTTGGCCATGCAGAGTGACTGCGCAGTTTGAGGCACTATGTCACAGATTGCGTGGCCATTCCTGCCAGAGGTTTGAGTCCTCCCTCAGGCATGTGTGTGTGCGTTGCTCTTAGCATAAGTTAGTTTAAGTAGTGTGCAAGTCTACGGACCGATGACCTCAGCAGTTTGCTCCCTTAGGAACTCACACACAGTTGAACTGTCTCCTCACTTCTTCACTTCAGAGCTCAGTGTTACAGTTCTGTGTACCTCTTCCAGCAATCAGAGGGTTTGCTTTACAGCTTCTGTCCAATGAGTCAATGAAAGTTTAATAACAATGTTACTTTACTTCTCCGTCCCATGATAAATTTGTATAATGAACTAATCTGCGATGCTCCCATACCCGAGAAATGCATGCAAAAACTTTTCCCTGGCATGAAGCCAAAGTGTTGCCTTCCACACCCACAAAGCAAAAACTGGTATTGCCCAAAGTGGCTACTTATGCAACATAGAAGGATGTAATCTCAATAAATTACTTTTCATCCAGTCCTCCAGGAATGCACCCTCTTAGCAAGTAACTGCCTTCAAGTATCGGAAACCAGAATGCGGCCTCTGAAAAATATTAAATGGGTGACTGAAATGCAATCATTGTTCTCCTCTGTGTTTCTGGCAAGTCTCTCATTACTGCAGTTGCAACTCTTGCATTGGCCAGGCTGTTCAGCTGATAGCTTTCACTCTGGTCCCAGTTAACATGCCAGCCAGCTAGTATCTGTCATCCTCAGGCTTCTGACATTTAAGGAAATTTTAATTGCAGGTAAATGGAGACTGACTTCACCCTTCCACTTATTTCCAAAGCTCACACAGAGTCCGCAAACGTAGCATGTAGGTGAGGTTACTAAAGACATTCGCTATATGCACTTTATCTAAATGCAATTAGAAAGAAGAGATGAAGTGAAATGGCAGATGGATCACATAATCAATCATCAATCACCACGAATCTGTGTAGTTATAAGCATGAGTTAATTAGTTCCAAAATTAGTGTATCAGCATTAAAAGATGAATTAATAGAAGAGGAAGTGACCTGGCTTCAGACTGACACTCTCAACCTGATCTTGAAACTTTGTAAGCAGGCTTTTGTGAAACAATTGATGTATATCTTGAAGTATCTACCAGTTCAGGTGTTTCAGGATTTCTGTGATGTCTCCCATGAACCAGACAAGCCTGTGACCATTTGTACAATCCTTTGCGTATGTTCAGTTTGATCTCAGTTCTACACACATGAGCAGCATTCTGAAATGAGTTGCACAAGTGTTTTTTAAGAGACATACTTTGTAGGCTGGCTTTTTTTGTCAGTATTATGTCATTGAGAAAAAGTTTGCCACCTGTTTTACCTGCAATTACACCTATGTGATCATTCATATCTCCACAAATTGTTACAGCTACGTATTTGTATGAGTTGACTGATTCCAGTTGTGGCTTACTGGTGGTTTAGACTAAGATACTACATTTTTCAAGATTTGGTTTTGTTCAACGAACATATAAATCTTTCTACTTGTATTAGTTTCCTTTGTAATTTGTATAATCATTGTTGCTACAGCTGCTTCATGATCACTGATGCCATATTCAATGTAGATGTCTTCAGAGCGGTCATGTCTACTTTGTTTCCATTACATGTAGTATTTTTATAACATGAACAGACTTCCAGACTATCTTTTTTTATGTAATCATTCATATCTTCACGAATCGTTACACCTATGTTTTTGTATGAGTTGACTGATTCCAATTGTGACTCATTGATATTGTAGTTTAAGATACCACATTTCTTGCAATTTGGTTTTGTTCACAGAACCTATAAAATTTCCCTCTTGTATTCGCAACCTTTGTAATTTGTGTAATCATTGCTGCTAGAACTGCTTCATGATCACTGATGCCAATTACAATGTAGACATTTCCAAAGAGATCAGGTCTACATTGTTTCCATTATATTTACTATTTTTATATCATGACTGGTCTTCTAAACTATGTGTTCTAAGTAATTTTCAGAGAAATCACTTGGAATTGTTCTGCAGGGTGTCTTGTCATGGCAGCACTTACAAATCTGTAATTTTGTGCATTGACTGTGGGATGATTAAAGTCTTCTGCATTGATGAGAGTATGACGAGGAAACATACTCACTAGTGACTTAAGCCTTTCATTATATCTTTGTTGACTCTGAAGGCCAATAGCAGGATTCAAGTACAAGTTTATGCTCACCCTTGATATTGATTCATGAAAAAGCAGTCTTGCAGTGTCAGTTCCTATGTTGATGGACTTGTGTTTCTTGTCTACTGGAAAAATACACTACCCCCACTTCCCATTAGCACATCCTTTCGATATGTGCTCATATTTATCCCAAAAAATCTCATTGCTGCAATTTTGGTTTTTAGTTAGTTTTATATTTCTAGAACTATGTGAGCTCCACTGTTGTTTAGGAGTCCTTCAAACAATGGCACTTTGATCTGAATCCATTGGTAACTGATAACTATGACTTTAATAGCTTCTCTTTCCCTTCTTAATAACATTACTTGAAGTTCTGCATTATTCCTCCAGCTGCTTATTGAAGTCCCAACTCTCAATAATAGTGTATCAGAATTCTTGGAATTTTTGAAAAGAACTGGTACAAATGTGAGTCATTAATGAAGAAAAATGTGTGGCTATAAATTGTGCAAGAAGTTGTTCTCAGTATTTGATAACAGCATAAGTGACAGCTGGAAGTCTCAGGCCAAGTACACCACAATACTAACGTAAAACAGTCAGTTGAGGGCTCATAACTTGTGGTAAGAAACTATGATGGATTTGTGTTTAGGGACACAGGTACCAAGTTCTTGCAGTTTCAAAAATGGTTCAAATGGCTCTGAGCACTATGGGACTCAACTGCTGAGGTCATTAGTCCCCTAGAACTTAGAACTAGTTAAACCTAACTAACCTAAGGACATCACAAACATCCATGCCCGAGGCAGGATTCGAACCTGCGACCGTAGCGGTCTTGCGGTTCCAGACTGCAGCGCCCTTAACCGCACGGCCACTTCGGCCGGCTCTTGCAGTTTACTGCCACAGTTTCATATTACATATTGTTGGCAGACACTGTTGATTACCATGCCAGCAAATAATATCATTTTCATATTTAACACATAACATTTCTCAATAATGAAAAGATTACTTAAGATCTGAAACACTGTGCCATGAAGAATCTTGAAAATTGTCTGCAAGAGTAGAATGTGCACTGTGAATCTGTCAAAGTACTTTAGCTTACTTTCTCAGAGTAGACATTTTTGTCATGAGTTACATGTTAAATTACATGTTACTCATAGCACCAATGCTTACAAGGGCATCACAGCAGTGAAGCGTAAAGCATGAATTCCAAAAAATGGTGCATGTTCACATGTGCATTAATAATCATGTAGATTCTGTGCAGAGGACAGTTACACACATAATCCACTGAATCATGTTAATGTACAATTACATTCTAGTAACAGTATTCCATGATGCTGATTCCTTGTGAGAAGCGCAGTTTTCTATTAAATCAGTTTGCTGAAACATCGTGGATCTCAGATAAATAGTCATGGTATGTTTTGTACCTGTAAGAGTACTGTTCTTGTGACCAGTGTGGCACTTGCTTACAACTAATCAAGACATGTACATTAGTAAATGCAGTTAGAGCTTCCACAGAATAACTCAGATGAACTGAAGGGGTTGGAAAAAGAAAGCGCTAACCATCAGTTTAGCATTTACATTCATCTCATTATGCATTTCATTCAGTTACCTTCTGTACTATACTGTAACACTTCTTTCTATGTATGGTCCAAGTTTCATCTAAATATGTTACTTGGCTGTGAGACATCATGTGAGAGCTACTTTTGACCTTAAGTTTTTCGCACCAGTGTATTATGATAGTTGTTGGACTATATGCTTAGCACTAAGGATGTATTCACAGAAAAACAACTAAGCCACTTTGAATTATAGTAGTGGATTAAATTTTCTTTGCCAGCATTTGGCCAGCAAGGAAAAGAGAGTTGGCAGTGTAAGTTTTTGAGCACCAGTCCTTGCGCTGGGGTCCTGGGTTAAATTGCAAATCTGTTTGTAATGTCTTAGGAAGTGAGGGTTGTGACACTGTTGATGCTGATCTATCCATTGGATTGGGCATTAAGCTTGGCAGGCCCCTTGGGGCTTTATGAGAAGAGAAGGCTATATGCCAATACTGGGTTTCAACTTTTTCCTTCCCTTCATCCATAACAACACGAACCCTGCACCACAATAAACAAGCACTCATCACTGTCATCCACACAACACTTTGCTCCCCCTACTCTCATTCCCTGAGTGTGGGACTATCTACCCATCTGTCTTATTGTGCATATAATTAATATTCTGTTTCTTCCAATTATGAAGAGATAACTGATTTTGAAAAAATAATATGGATTAATCTTACACAATGTTCTTTTCTCAAGTGCAGTATTTACGTTGATGCAGTTCTGAATCACATGACTGCAGTGTGGGGAAACATAACAGGATCTGGAGGTTCATTTGCTGACACAGAAGCTCGAAAGTACCCTGCTGTGCCATATGACACAAGTAATTTTCATGAACCATGTAACATGACCTTGGCAGACTATGGAGAAAATGCCAAGCCTGTAAGTATATTTGATATTATAAGAAAATATGGATCCAATATTCCAGTTTATTTATTTAGTGAATGACTTACAGAATTATAGTTTACATGTACATACATTACATTGATGCCAGATAAGGTAATATGAAACAGTAAAAAGACACAAACATTCACAGAAGCACAACTAACACACACGCGTGGAGGGCTACTTTCTCTGGGCCACTGGGCCCCAATTCAGGCCATCAACATTCATTAATTTTTATTGGAGATAAACCATCCAAACTAAAGAATTTTGTCATTACAAGGTACTCCAGTTTCCCACCTGATTAAAAGATACACAACTTCTTTAAAAAATTTTGTAAAATAGCATTCCACAGGTGAAGTTATCACACATTGTTCCTCAAAAAACACCTAGATAAAAAAATCTATAATATAGTGCCATTTCTGTGACCAATGGAGAATGATTCTTCTTGATTTCATACAGAGAGAAATGCTTACAATCTCTTTACCATTTCTGTGCCCAATGGAGAATGATTGTTATTGATTTCATACAGAGAGAAATGCTTACAATCTCTTTACCTGTAATAGAAGTGTAATTGTAACAGTAATATCCAAAGAATAAATGGACAAAACCAAAAGCATCCAGCTCCTTAACAATTCATGAAAAATTGAATAATTTACTTTGCACTCCACTAAAATCTAGAGAACCAATGTGGATAAACAATGGCCAACTCGCCCATGAAAGCTATGATCTAAGAGAAGAGAGGGTGCATGTATGATAGTTTGCAGGGGGAGGGGGGAGTGTAGACCTGAGGATATGGAGTATTTTTAATACTCTGGAAGGCAAATGGTAACTTGTAAATAGCCATAAAAAAAAAAAGATCCAGTTCTGACCCTGTCAAAAACTTGCATAATACTGAATTTTAAATCATTTTTTAAAAAGAAAAACACCTGATTACACTATATTTTTTCCCTTTCCCTGACACCTGGAGGTGGCAGGGGGGAGGGGGGGGGGAGGTGCACAGCCCTCTCTTGCCTTAGGTGTGTGGCTCTTGAAGAGAAAAATGGAGAAATTGGTGGATGTCCTTCCATGGTCATTAGAAGATAGGTAAAATGGATCTGACTGTCCAATATCTGGGAGGAAACCAACCAAAAAAATACAGAATTCCTTTAACTGTGTCAGAAATGGCAACACCATACTCAAAGCAACAGTACATACATGGAGAATGACCAATGCGACTGTGGAACTTTGGAACAAACAATGGGTCATGCGTTGCATGATTGCCCATAAAGAAGATTCATGGGTACCTGGAAAGACTTTGCAGATTCAACACCTGCAGCAGTCAACTGGTTGGAGTCTTTGGATACCCAACTGTGATGGGAAATGGCTATCTCATCCTCTTTTAGCTATTGCCAACTGTCCAGCTTCCATTTTTAAAATAATGGAAATTCTAGGTTTTAACAACAGCAACATGGAAAGAACAGATTGCTGCTCACACATAGAGGAGGTTTGAGCTGCAGAGAGGCACCACAAAAAAGAGTGCTAAAATGTTTAAGTTTTCACACTAAGTCCTTCTTCTGAAATAGAATACACAAACACATTCACACAAGATCAACTCATGCACATATATCTACTGTTTCCAGGTACTGGTCCCAGACTGTGGGTAAACTGGAGTACCTGTAATCAAAAAATTCTTTATTTAGATGGTTTATCCCCAAAGAAAATTAGCCAATATTGATGATAGTTTGTAATGAGTCTGCTCCCTTATTTTTAACAAGATGATGATAGATTTCAAGTGTTGTCAAACTTCCCTCAAACATGATCCACTTGAAAGGCATTACAAATAGCAACTACAGATGAAAATATCAAAGCAGTGAATATTTTGGTATTGGATAAATAGCAATTAATGATGTATAAAGCAGCTGAAGATGCTGCTTCTACCTCCCAGCTGTTAGCTAACCTTCCTCCTGCTTCCTGCTCCCCACCTCATTTATATTTATGTTATGATTTCGTGGACAGATGAAGCCCTCTTCCGTCTGACAGGATATGTCAGTACACAGAACTGTCGAATATGGGCAATGGAAAATCCAAACACAAATCAACCAGTATCACTTCGTGATCAAAAGTTCACTGTGTGGTACAGGTTTATGGCATCATTTATCACATTGCCACATTTTTTCGAAGAGAGAGGTGCTTCCGGTCCTGTTAGCTGTACCATCACTGGTAAGCACTATGAGTGTCTTTTGTTCAACCACGTCATTCCAGCTCTCCAACAGTGTGGATGTGTGGAAGGGACCATTTTTATGCAAGATGGCGCTCCTCCCCACATTGCAAATCCAGTTGAGCAGCTGCTGAAGCGCCATTTCGGAAATGCTAGAATTATCAGCTGCCATTTCTCTACAACCAGGCTGTCCTGATCACCTGATCTTAATCAGTGTGACTTCTGGCTGTCGGGCTATCTGAAAGATGTTGTGTTCAATATTCCAATTGCAAACTTAGCTGCATTGAAGGCATGCATTGCACAACACATTCTGGACATGAGCCCAGAAACACTTTGATCAGTTGTGGAACATGCTGTTTCTCGATTTCAATTTGTTACAGGAAATGGTGGACAGCATATTGAACATGCTTTGTGCCAGTCACACAGAAATTAATAATCCCATCTGATTTTGATTGATGTTTTTTATGTGGTTTTTGGCCTCAGGACAATTAAAAAATGATGTTTTCCAGTCGATGTGATATGACCTTGCCATGGTGGTTGGGTTTACATAACCAACAGTGTCACACCTGTACACCCATGCACACTGAGTAGTGCAGTTTGTTTAATGTCAGACATACACCTTAGGTATTGTTGTATGATTCATTTGTCATTTGTAGTCGACCACTATTATATTATGCGTACAGCGCCCTCTATTGAAACATTTTGTAACTATTTATTTTTCTTCTGCCATACATTTTCACCTTTCTCTGATAATATTCCTTTGAAATTTGACATCATTCTGACCTGCGGTGTTATTTCTACAATGGTTTAAAAGTTTAACTTTGATTATAATCACCCCGTATGTAGTGAGCTGTGCATTTGAATATTATGTTTGAGATACTTTTAATGACTATTATCATTCACATGATTTGAATGGAAGTGAATAAGTTATACATTTCATTGATAAATTGTAAGGCATCAGGTACATTTTGAAATATGTCAGGACAGTACCTGAAAACCACCAAAAGTAATAAAAATAATGCAATTAGAAACCAATGATATACAGAAACATTACAAATGGGAATAGAACATTGTATAGTGTGGTGTATGAGGATGGTTTGATAAGTCTGGTGAAAAGCTTCTGAAAAAGTGTTTGTTTCATAAATAACACACCTTACTTCTTGATGTAACCTCCTTTGAAGGATATATACTTGGTACAGTGATCCTCTGGCTTTGTCATCTCTGTCAAACTCTGCAAAATACTATTTGAGTGATACTATGCCTTCCTCATTTGATGAATATTTCTTCCCAGCAAACTGAAGTTTCCAGTTAGGGAAGAGAAAGAACTCATGTGTGGCTAGCCTTGGTGATAGGGTGGATGTTGAACCACTTCAAAGCCCATTTCATGCACTTTCACCATTGTTATCACTGATGTGTGGGATGGTGTATTAACCTGGTAAAAGAGCACTGTTTTGCATGCTAACCTTGGTCTTTTCCCAGTCAACAAAAGTTTCTAATGATCCAAGAATGATGCATAATAGGGTCCAGTTATGGTGTTTGCAAGTCATTTGTGAGGATTATTCCTTGGGAATCCATGAAAACAGTGGCCATCTCCTTATCAGCTGACAAAATGGTCTTTACTTTCTTCATTGCACTTTCATCAACCCTCGTCCATTGTTTTGGGTGCAGTTTTGACTCTAGTGAACCTTGATAGATCCAGGTTTTATCAAAAGTCACAAATCAGCACAAAAGTCCTGCTGATTGTGATTAAACATCACCAAACATCGTGTTAAAATGTTGAGTGAGATGTGGTCTTGGTTGACAGCTTCTTCATGGCCAATTCTCCATGCAGGGTAGCACTCATTCAGTTGACATGCTTAAGTTCAGCACTCATGAATTTTTATTTGGTGGTCTCAAATTACCATATAAAGGATTTTGTCAATAGGTTCCTCTGAGGTGACCTCAGTTGGATGCTTGTCCATCCAAGTTTAGATTCATTAATCCAGGAGGTAAATGGTCTCCAATGACGGTGCAGAGCCTGAGTCAACTTCATCCAGTTCTGGTTTGATATATGTGGCAGTCCAATCCTTCAAATAAAAATGTTTAATAATAGCATAAAGCTCAATTTTCTCTATTTTCAGTCACAATTGACACACTGATCAATTCAGATGGCTCTAATCAATGAACCGTACACTGTACATTGTTGAAATTCTTTATATGATCCTTAGAAAATTCAAGCGTTGCAACCACGCAGGTGCAATACAAATATTCCATTCTTTATAATGGAAATTTACGAGGTTTACCACACCACCATAATATATATGAGAATGATACCAGAAATTTTTAGAAACTCAGACAAGGATTAGTTAAAAATTAACATTATTTTATTGTTTTTTCAAAATATTCTCCTTTAATATCAGTACATGTTTGCTTTTGATGAAACCAGTCCTTAAAGTAATGATGCCATCCTTCTTGATGCACTTCAGAAACCAGGTATTTTACAATGTTCCTCTGCTTCATTAGATGAAATAGTGCTTCCATGTGTCTAATCTTTAATTTTTAGAAACAAAAAGAAATAATGAGTTGCTAAGTCCGGGCAATATAATGGAGGGTCCATAGTGCTGATATTTAGGGTATTTAGATACTCAGTTGTTAGTTTTGTTGTAAGTGAAAATGCATAACTGTGATGGAAAGGTATTTTTTCATGAACTTTTTCAATCATTTGTGGTAAACAGGTCTTTATGTACCAGTCAACTGAATGGTACATCTGTTGTGTAATGCCACAGTAACAATGCTGCCCATTTTACATAAAAAGTAGCAACCATCTTCTTACCAGCACTGTAAATTCATTGTAGTTCTGTTCAAAAGAGTCGCTCAGCTGACTGACTTTTCTTCTCAGGATCGTAACAATGAATCCAAAATCATAATTCATAATGATATTCCAAACCAAACGTCAAGTGTCCCCTTGCAATTTTTTCAGAGTTTTTCTGCGCCCATCAGTGGAATCCATGAACAATAAAGTTTCCTCATGAATAACTGTAGATTTAAAATATTTTGGATTTGGCTTATACCAATGCCCAATGTTTCCCACATAAATTCATTAGATGTACATTGGTGTTCTTTTAGCATTGCTCAAAAATCAACAATATTTTCATCAGTAACAGCAGTTCTAGGGTGTCCTTCAAGAAATTCATTATTAATCAAAAACCAATCTCTTTTGAATTCACTGTACCAGTTATAAATGGCTGCTTTAGATGAGGATTCTCCACCAAATGCATTTATAGGCTGATCTTCACATTGTTTAGGGGTCAATGAGCATTTAAAATCGTAAGAAAATCATGGCCTAGAAATGTCCTCTACTGAAATTCATTTTTTGCTGCACACAAAAGCTTTAATTGTTGATAATTGAGAAACTATTAGAGCAAATCAAACACTCTACATGGCAATCAGCAAGTAAAACACTAGAAAGTAGTTGTCAAACGTAAATAAATTTCATTTGTTTTTAGAACCATGGCACTCCTAAAATTTTTGGTGCTTTCCTCATACGTTAACAACATTAAGCTGATACGTAAAATGTAAATGCCATGTGGTGAGGGCCTCCCGTCGGGTTGACCGTCCACCTGGTGGAAGTCTTTTGAGTTGACTCCACTTCGGCAACTTGCGTGTCGAAGGGGATGAAATGGTGATGAATAGGACAACACAACACCCAGTCCCTGAGTGGAGAAAATCTCCGACCCAGCCGGGAATCAAACCCGGGCTGTTAGGTATGCCATTCCGTCGCAGTGACCACTCAGCTACGAGGGGCGGACATTAAACTGATATTACTTAGATGAATTCAGTATTGTGAAAAATACAGCTACTGCCTAAGAGTATTGAGTAATTTTTCCCATATGTGTTAACAGAATTTTTTAAATATCTCTCAGATCATTCATGAGGGTATTTGTTTTTTTGAACAGACTTTCTTCTGTTATTGTCCTTCAGGATATTTATTTTATTTTTCTGTCAGCTATCACTTCATGTGGAACTGAAATTGCAACAAGACACATACAAAATAATACTAAGTCCTAAATTTCCATCCAACAGATTCGAATGTGTCGTCTCAGTGGAATGCATGATTTGGACCATCGACAACCATATGTTAGACAGATGATTGTGGCTTTTCTTAATAAACTTATTGATGATGGAGTAGCCGGTTTCAGGTAAAATTTCAGATGATTGTAAGTTACAGATTCCTTCCAGTGAAAGTTTTCTTAAATTAATGGCGATTTTTCCTATCTTTGCAAGTGATATTTTTAGTTTGTTGCAGAACAAGTGAATTTATTTGTATTTGTATTTGTGTTTTTATTTCTTTATTGATCCTCTAAATCATGGTTAAGTACATAGTCTATACAAATGATATGGGATAAGTCAGGTTTGATATACTTGGTGCTCCAAAATACTCAAAAACAAAATAGAAGCTGTGGCCAAGCAGGTACTCTTTTAATTTCACTTTAAATTTAGGTAAAATTGGTATTTATTTCAGAATGGATTTCATGTAGCTGTATATCATAATGCTAGTATGATACTCTCCTCCCCTACAAATGTTTGTACCTACTGAACTGACCTGCAGGTAATGCTTCTGTTTAGTATCAAAAGAGTGCAAATCATAATTATGCTTGAAGGTATTTTATTCTGTAAATATGCTTACTTTTATGAAGATTAGTACTTTGTAGGTATATGAACAAGGAAGGGGAAGTATACTGAAACTCTTAAACATTGGTCTACATGAGTCTCTGTATTTTGCATGTGATGTTATTGCAAGAATCTTTCTTTTTTAATCTAAATGTTTTTATGCTACATATGGAGTCCCCCCCCCCACCCCCGCCCCCCCCCCAAAAAAAAAAGATAATTCCATAGATCAGTAATGAATAGATACTGCTGTAATACATTGTGACCACTGATATATGACTTGTATTCTGTGAGGGGATTCTTATGTCATATTTAAGTGCATTTATCTTTTTAATTATATTATTCATGTGTGTCTCCAAGTTAAGGTTATACTGGATACGCAAACCTAAAATTTTTTTTACATTTGCAGATGATACAGTTTTTTGTCAATGTTAAAAATTGCTGTTGCCAGTCAGTTTCTGTAAAGTGTGAAAATTGATTTTTTTTCAGAATTTATGATTAGCTTGTTTGTGTTGAAACACTGTGTTAACCTTTGGATTACATCTGCAGCTGTTTTTTGTAGGCTGTCTTCACCACATGACTTAATTAGAGTATTTGTTGTCTGCAAAATTTACTGCTGTTCCTTCAGTTAATTTTTCTCATAGGCGATGGGCCCAAAGACTGATGCTTGAGAAACTACATACCTGATATTTTTGTGCATCACTATAAAAATTAGAATTTTGTGCATTTTTATATCTTTGTATTTTATTTGAGTGATCTGTTGACAATCATGCAGGTAAGACTGGATTCGCCTGTCTGGTAGGCCTCATATTACATAAATTCTTAGCTTCTGCAACATGACGTCATGATCAGTTACATCGAAAGCTCTACTAAGATCAAGGAATATGCCAGAAATATATTGCTTATTGTATACTGCAATTAGAATTTTATCTAGGAAGGTAAAAATAGCTGACTGATTGATCTGCCAGTTCTGAATCCTTGTTGTGAATTCTTATTATCATTTCTTTATTTAGGGAGGCTGTTAGTCTCCTAAGAAACAGTTTTTCAAGAATCTTGCCAAAGCCTGACAGTACTGATACAGGCATAAAGTTTGCAGCATCATATTTGTCTCCTTTCTTGTACAGTGGTGTTACTTTTGCCATTTTCAGATTTTCCAAGAATATGCCAGTCATGAGTGATGAATTGAAAATAACTATTAATGGTTCTGTCATAAATACTGCACTTGCAAAGATGATAATATCTCGCATTTCAACAATAACTGCTAAATATTTATTGGGTAATCTTTTCGTTATCATAAATAATTCCTCAGGTGTTATGGGAGACAAGAATAGAGTTCTTGAATAAATATTTGAGTTAGCATGTAGTGTATTACTGTTTGCCTGTCTGTCTGTGAGCTGTAATATTTAGTAATCAGGTGTATGCTGTATGTGAAAAGTAACTGTTAAATTTATTAGTCAAATGAATCTAAGCCAAAAATAGCTTCACTGTCTCCCCAATGCAGTAAACTTCAGTGCCCTAGTGTGAGATTTGTAAGTGACATGCAAACTACACTGTCCAAGAACTGGGATTTCCTGTTTGTTGCTTGCAGTGAGGTGTGTGCCAGATTTTGCCAGATGCCTCGAGCCTAAATGTTCATACATGGCACAATTAGGCAGAGTTACAGAAACACCTGCATCCAATTGAAATTCAACATAGAGGTCAGCAATTTGTTGTGTTACAAATAGTTTGTTGGAATGGGGTCCCACTGCACTGGGGCGAGATGGGGGCACAACCTTACTTGAATTCCTGCCAGAACCTGTAGTCGGTTTTAAAAATGCTGTATTCACAAAATGTGCATGAGACCTGTTGTTGCACGAGTGGACAGGATTGTGTGCTTTTGCCATTGCAAGCAAACTGACTGAACATGACCTTACTTTCGAAGGGAGTAACATATCGCGTTTCGCGATGGGCAATGTTCCCACTTATGGCGAGCAAAACAGAGAGGGCAAGACTTCACTATATAGACTTACACTTGTTTACTTGGCTGTCTGCATGTCTGTGTGCATGCTTGTTTTGGCGGCTGATTGGGATGGTTGAGAGCAAGATGTGACTTGACCCGACAAATTGAGACCTGGTCAAATTTATCGGCGGCTATGGCACCAGAATTGAATTGTTCTAATATTTGCAACACTTGACGGAGTGAAGGATCTGAGTACTTGAGAATCTGTTCTCTAATTCTGCTATCAGAAACATTGTATGTGATCACATCATGGATCATCATGTCACTATAAAAGATGCCACAACTGCACTTAAATTTACACTCCCTGTAAACACAGGCTACTTTGGCACACTTTTGAACAACTTCATACGATTTACCCTTCGAACAAATCATTTTTTACTTATTTTAAGTTCTGACAACCTTTTTATACAACTATAACATCTTATATTTTAGATGCAGCACACATTTTGCACTAATATTTTTTCTATTTTTTCTTAATTTTTTAATTTCGGGCCAAGGTAGTTTTTCAATAGAAAAAGTGTGGTATAAATGCAAGTGACAAAGAAAGACCTGGGTATTTAAAAACAATTATTTAATGATTATAGTAATATTTTACACCAAGTTAAAAATACATAGGTAAGTCAATCTGTAAAAAAAAGGTTTTAAACATTCTTCAAAAAAGGAATTTTTGTGTTTAAATGAAATCAATCTTAAAGCCTCTTTTTATGAGCTATGGTGGCTGAATAACTTTTACAATGAAACTTCCTGGCAGATTAAAACTGTGTGCCCGACCGAGACTTGAACTCGGGACCTTTGCCTTTCGCGGGCAAGTGCTCTACCATCTGAACTACCGAAGCACGACTCACGCCCAGTACTCACAGCTTTACTTCTGCCAGTATCTCATCTCCTACCTTCCAAACTTTACAGAAGCTCTCCTGCGAACCTTGCAGAACTAGCACTCCTGAAAGAAAGGATATAGCGGAGACATGGCTTAGCCACAGCCTGGGGGATGTTTCCAGAATGAGATTTTCACTCTGCAGCAGAGTGTGCGCTGATATGAAACTTCCTGGCAGATTAAAACTGTGTGCCCGACCGAGACTCGAACTCGGGACCTTTGCCTTTTGCGGGCAAGTGCTCTACCATCTGAGCTACCGAAGCATGACTCACGCCCAGTACTCACAGCTTTACTTCTGCCAGTATCTCATCTCCTACCTTTCAAACTTTACAGAAGCTCTCCTGCGAACCTTGCAGAACTAGCACTCCTGAAAGAAAGGATATAGCGGAGACATGGCTTAGCCACAGCCTGGGGGATGTTTCCAGAATGAGATTTTCACTCTGCAGCGGAGTGTGCGCTGATATGAAACTTCCTGGCAGATTAAAACTGTGTGCCCGACCGAGACTCGAACTCGGGACCTTTGCCTTTCGCGGGCAAGTGCTCTACCGTCTGAGCTACCGAAGCATGACTCACGCCCAGCACTCACAGCTTTACTTCTGCCAGTATCTTGTCTCCTACCTTTCAAACTTTACAGAAGCTCTCCTGCGAACCTTGCAGAACTAGCACTCCTGAAAGAAAGGATATAGCGGAGACATGGCTTAGCCACAGCCAGGAAGTTTCATACCAGCGCACACTCTGCTGCAGAGTGATAATCTCATTCTGGGAACTTTTACAATGTCACACCACTGGTAAAATAACGTATTCTTTCCTTGGGGCCAGTTTCAAAATTTCTTCGTCGGTGCCATACAGTCCACTGTCATTTCTGCCTCTGCCACTGAGAGCACCAACCCTGTGAATCGGAGTCCATTCCAATAAACAACAACAAATTTGTGCTTTTCTTCATGTTCCTTCATGTCTTCATTGCTTCCTTTTGAGTCTTCAACATTTGCAACTGGGAATCTTGTACTGGGTCTTGAATCGTCTAAATTAATTGGTTTATCTGGTTCATTGACAGTAAAAGAGTCTTCATCACTGCTGGAAGAAACCAGGTCACTGTGACATGAGGACACTATGCTGAAATTGCCATCATCATCATCTGTTGATGAAAGGCTTGCCACTATTTTACCCCTCCTCTTCTTTTTGTTTCCATCTAATTTTTTTTTTCTAGATTCTTCTTTTCCTTTTCAATTTTTTCTTGTTGTTCAAAGCTTCCTTTCCTTTCTTTTTCTTGTCTATTTCATTCTGCTGTTTTTGTTGGTACTGAAAGATTTCAATTGAAGATATACTTTTTCCTGCAGGGACTTCCAATTTTCGACATTTTGTTGCTCACGGCTGAACAACTTCTTGTCTGTTTTTCTTAAGGTGTTTGATAAATGTTTGTCCTATTGAATCAATTTAACAGAAGCAATGTATGATGGCAATCACTTGACAATCTCTTCTTTCCTGATCAGCTAGATTCCAGCCTTTTTGAATCCAGCCAAAAGATTATCCTGTACATTCGACTCTATTCTGTTTAAGGCTTTTTTAACAATGTTGGGAAAATGTCCTTTGATAGTGTGGATGCAGCTTTGCCACTGTCTGATTGCTTCCACTCTATAAGAACTCGTCTCCATTTCATTTTGAGAGGCCTAAGGCAAGCTAAATCAAGTGGCTGTGTTAAATGTGATGAGTTTGGAGGCAGACAGACAAATTGGATGTTGTTCTCTTCACAAAGTTTAAGAACATTCACACTTATATGTGAACTGAGATTGTCACTGATGGCTGCATTTTTGCCTTCTTTTTGTTTTTAGAACAGGAAGTAGATGAGTTGAAAACCAATCCTCAAAAGTTGCACCATCAATCCATCCTTCTTTTGTGGTATTACATTGTGCCCCTTCAGGGCTGTTTTCAGTCCACTTACTCCATAAATGCTCTCCTTTATATATAACATAAGGAGGCAACGAGTCACCACTGGCATCGCCACAGAACATGATACTTATGTTAGATTTGATGGAATTCATTATCTGTTCTGGGTACTTGCAGCCTCTCCTACAAATTACTTTTTTCTTTCCAGGGTCATCTGACTTACAAGTTTCATCATAGTTATAAATTTTATCTGGCAATACATCACTGACTGCCTCTTTCAGATTCTCAGTGTACTCTGTTATTATTTTTCGTCAATGTAACCTCAGTTTCATTTGACGTTAGACGAAAACTTGACTGTCAACTGAGGATGTCTCTTTAAGAATGACTTAACCCAGTCACGACGTGGAACATTGTTACAAAAACATTGTACAGTCTTTCCTTGTCTGTTAGGTAGGATTTTACAATGTACCTCAGCTCAAGTTCATCTTGTGGAAACCATATTCACACATTTTGTTGATATGACTAGCAAAAGCTAGTTCTTCTTCTTGCAGAAATACTTTAGGGTGGCCTGGGGAACATGAAAATGCATTCTTCAACTTGTTTTTAATAGTGCTTTTGGGTATTCGGAAATGTTCAGCAGCCTGCCTTTGTATCATTTCACCAGATCTGATGGTTTCTAAACAAGTTTAAAGATGTTTGTTGCTGTAGTCAGCATATTTTCAGCTCCCAGGAAGATGTGTGTAGTTGTAGGGCATCTTGAATAAGCTGAAACCAAACACATGCAATAGAAATATATTCACTACTGGTGCCCATTTTGCAAGCTATTTGTAGAACTTTACCACTAAAAATAATGGATTTATAAAAGTACAACCTACTTTCGCCCAAAAAAAAGCTGTGCCAAAGTAGGCCGTACTTTACATGTTACCAGAACTGATTTAAAGATATATGAAAATGGGAAAACACATTGTGTTTCAAAAAAATGGTTCAAACGGCTCTGAGCACTATGGGACTTAACATCTATGGTTATCAGTCCCCTAGAACTTAGAACTACTTAAACCTAACTAACCTAAGGACATCACACAACACCCAGTCATCACGAGGCAGAGAAAATCCCTGACCCCGCCGGGAATCAAACCCGGGCGCAGGAAGCGAGAACGCTACTGCATGACCACAAGCTGTGGACTCATTGTGTTTCACAGAGTTCTAACTACAGCATGACATAAACAACTAAAAATAGTTCTGAAAAACATACTTACATTAGAAGATCCTGAAGAAATGCGTCTTCTGCAGGAAGAAGTTTTTAAGATTAAAATTCGACATATTTACACGACACACAACTTGTGGTGTTGCATCCTAGTGGCAAACTGCGGAATCACTTGAACTATCAGGCAGCTTGATTGATGCTACCACCTAGCGGAAACAACCAAAACTATTTCAATACTGACACAAATCGCTCAATAGAACATGTTTCATTTTACTTTCCTTTTGGGCCAAGAATGACTAGGACCAAAGTAGCCCATGTTTACCATTCTTGAGAATCTGTTCTCTAATTCTGCTATCAGAAACATTGTATGTGATCACATCACACATCATCATGCCACTACAAGAGATGCCACAACTACACTTGAATTTACACTTCCTAGTGAGGCCCTGTAAGTCAGTGTATCATTGATGGTACGTCTGTTCTGGCCTTTTCTTAAGGCAAAAGAACTGAAATCTGGCTGCCATGACCTGAATCTGCTGTTCATAATACTGTCTTAATGCACCTACTACTTCATCATAGGAGAGTGCATCGGGAGACAACATATGGAAGAGTTTTTGAATTAAGTGAAACACAGGCATTCCCACGACAGACAGAAAATAACGAGATTTCACAGTACCTTCAATTTGATGGAATTGACAGTGGGCCTGGAACTGGCTAGATGTTTGACCCGTTCTCTTCTTTTTCATTGAAGTGCTGAAATGGTGCATTGCTCTTTGGTGGCACTTGTTGGTTGGGTTGGCTGATCGGTTGGGCAGACGATGCAACTTGTGCGGCAAGTAATTGCTGTACAGTAGACAGCAATGTGGCATTTGCTGATTGTAAAACTGAAAAATCTGATTTAGTTCCAGAGCAGGAGCAGTCTGCAGCTGAGGCACAGGGGAAGGGTGAGGAGGGGGCAGGGTAGCCATTCCAACACTAACAAATATAGCAAAATATGAAAAGACAAATAAAAAAGCAATGTGCAAACCCTCTGAAAAGAGAAATGGATTAGGTCTGCGGCTCTCCTCCTATAACATGCTCTCCTCCTATAACAAGCAACAACAAGAACAAATGAGCGAATAGAATCAATGTAACGACAACCCCTTGCAGCAACCTAGAACACATGAAAAGTAAACAAAACTTGTTCATCAGACTTGTTATCACTTGTGGCTGTGCCCTCTTGTAATGTTTTGTGGTTTCTGGCTGGATGAGGAGAGAGTGGCATGATAGGTGGGTAGCCAGTTTCCTCTTAGTACTACACAAAATGCATGCATAGTTAAAATACACTTTGTTACAGGAACCAATTGAGTATTTAATTCAGTTATGTCCAGTCTGAAGTACTGTACTAATTCTTGAATCTTGTCCATGTCCATATCACAACTATATGCAATGACTAATGTTCCCTTAGAGCTAGCTAAGGTGTGAGGCGACAACTATCACTGTGGAAGACTAGAGCACAGTGGTGCAATGTGAACTGAGTCCTGGTGCAACATACTGAGGTACTGAAGGTGTACAACAGCACATTTAGGACATGGGGAGAGTTCAGAAAAGTCACCCGAAATCTCAGGCCAGGGGAGACTTACTGGACAGGATAAGAAGGAAAGAGCCATCTGGTAAGTCTCCCCTGACCTGGGGTTCTGGATGACCTTTCTGACCTCTCCCCATGGCCTAAACCTCACTTGTCCTTTTCCTTTACATCTATTCCTTCCTGTTTAACCCTTCTGCCAAAAGAAAGAGCCACTGGCTCTAAAAGCTTGCAAATTTGAACCCCTCAATTTTTCTGAGTGATACCCATCAATCAGTTGTCTTCCTAATTTGAGACAAAAGGTCAACTGATCTGTCATTTTCCATCCTGATACAATACATGTGAGTTAATAACAGCCAAATCAACAACAAAACGAAGTAGTGTGTTCAACGATTTTACATATTGTCTGCCTCTCATGTATCTTTCCCATAGCTGATCAAACACGTCTTTATAATGGCATACTATTTCTGGACAGGACACAGTTGTCTTAGAGTCATCTGTCATTTTTCTGGCAATACATTTGACATATTTTGGATTGTAAGTAGAAAGCAGACAAAGTGTTTTGTTGTCCTGCCATTTCATAGCAACTACAACATACCATAAAGAGATATGAAACTCTCCATATCTGATAACAATTTTTTGTGTGGTAATATTCCGATGATCCTCTCCTGTTTCCTTTTAAAGTTCCAAAGCTATAAAGGCCATTGTTTCTCAGCCCTTTCATCATCTTGCAAGTTGTAAAAAAAAGAAACAATGAATCTCACTGTGTCAAAAAGAGGTTGCCACAGCTTCAGCACTAATAACTCACACACCTGGTAATTCTTGAAATCTTATATTAAGGTGCTGAATATAGTGGTGTACATTTTAACATTTGAAATAAAACATTATTGGAATTGTGAGATGCCAGATTTTATAGCCCTTTTTTATAGGCTTCATGAGCATATATTGTTTGAGAGATGTGCATTGCTTGAATGCCACCATTGATTTGTCAACTGCAAGATGGCCCATATGCTATCAAACAGATTTTGTTCAGTGCTACAATAAAGTTTGTCACACATTTTATTAGTTTTTGTATCAAGAATAATACTATTGTCATTGCAATGCTGGTTCTGTATGATTTTCTTGTATTTTGACAGTGTCATGATATCTGATATTAAACACATCTTCAGCATTCAGTCTGAGGTCCAGTAACTGTCAGCTGCTGATAGACAAAGGATACCAGTTACCATGAGCAGGCTTGTGAACACCTTCAGTTCAGGAATGGTTCTTCTTTCCATCTGACACAAATCTTATGAGCAGCATATAAATTTGTTTGCAAACATTTATGCTCCACAATGTTTCTGAAAAAGATTTTCAAAATAAACACATTCATTGTCTGATTAGTGAAATCTACCTTAGGCTTTTTAGGTACTTACAGAGCATCAAAGTGTCTTCAAAGCATGTTGTATCATCGCCCCAATCAAATTCATAATCACTTTCATTTCAGCCTCCTACCTCTTTAGTGTTTATAACAGATGAGTTATGTTCAGCCCTTTCATCAGAGTTCTCTTCATCAACAATTTAAGTCTGCTATCAGTGTTATTTGTGAACATCTGAACTGCCATCTAGTGTTGGATTTTCTGATCAGACATGTGGTATATAACTTCCAGATGATTTCGTTGTGAAAGTATTGTCTGTTCTAGATTATCAGCTTCAACTTCTCTGTCTTCAAGAGCATCTATGAGAAAAGATGATCCAGTATCTGATTGTCTTTTAATATCTGGAGAATAATGACAGCTCATTAACAGTAAGCTATAACTGTATTATTTTCAGTCCAAATTAATAAAGAGGAATAGAAGAGGATCCACTTACATTTCAAATCTACAAATAATTTTATAAATAAAGTGTGCTTGGACACATGTGTCCTACTAATTTCATTTCACATACAAAGTAACACAGTTTTGAGTACGCTTGCCTGTGTATTTGTACTAAAATGATTAATAACTTAAGAAGAAGAAGAGTTACCTACTTCAAACATCTTTGGAAAGTGAGAAATGTTGAAAATTGATACAGATCTTGATACAGTGAGGTTGCAGCAGCCTTATGTGCCTGCTAGTCAACTTGAGTAGTCACAGAATTCTCTGATATTAGACATCTCTGTCCCAAATTTTTCTCACATTTGCCACAGTCATCTCTAGACAGGATAACCATCCAGAGGTGGGTAATATATATCTTGACACTCAAGTCAATAGTCAAAGTTAATGAGACATATATGACCTTTCAACCACAAAAGGGTTAGAGCATCTGATATTGTCATTTCTCCAATAAACAGCTGCTGCATGTCGTTGTGTAGTGACCAACAGCAGTTTCTCAACATAAGTTATTTCAGCAGCCCTTATACTGTCTTTCCAGCACTTTGATGTCTCGGTGAAAAATGTTCACTGTGTTCTTTGCCAATATCATCCACACTTTAGGGAAAAAGTTGAAGGTATTTGTTCAAAATGCGAATCTTGAGGCCCATTGAGGAGTCTAACTTCTTTAACTTTTCCAACATATAGGCCATAACAGAAACACACTGTAGGTAATTCTTGTTGTTTGATAACTTAGTGGCAACCTCCTTTATTATATCAAAGTCTTCCTCTCAATCACTGTAATTTTTGATTCAAAGTTGAAATCAACCATCATTTTCAAACATCAGATCCAACAAATTCATGTTCTTTTGATTTCACATCCAGTACTAAGGAAATGCACACAGAGTAACCTGAAACGTTCTCCAACTTTGTGTTAGGCTTTCACAGGCTGCTTTATTAATCCCAGCTTAATACTTAGAAGTATTACAAAAATAGAAATTTTTCCAGATTTATGAGGCTCTTGCGCAAAGAGACAAAGAGGCACAGAGCTTGCCACTATATGTACTAAACAATGCAACAAATTTCAACTAAATTTCAACTTCACAGCTTGATAGAGAAAATGGCAATTTCACTGCTGCTGTTTTATCTCCAAAGATGTTGGAGATAAAACATTAACGAACAGCTTTCTGTATCAAACACAAACTCTCTGTCTGGAACTTTTAATTGAAGTATAAATAATTAAAATTGATAAAAATATTTTTATATTGGGTAGGAAATGTAAGAAATGGATGATATGCCTTTTTGTTATCATATTCATTCAACACAATAAACACTAAAAAAAAATTAGCTATTTCATGAAAATGGCTTTTCATCATTGCCCTGTGTATCGTATGTTACTGTTAAAACTGTGTATGGAAATGTGAGATCTACTGTTTATAGCATTTCCCCTTAGTCCTGCTGTGCTGGTGAGGGGATCTCTGAACACGATACCTCTCATGCATTCTAGCTGAATGATACATGATGATCCCAGCAGTGGCTAGATAACATTCACCATCAGTGGCAGCTTCATCTTCAAGGTTTCACCAATAAACAATATCAACCCACCCTCTCCCAGTAATGAGTATACATATAACATACATCACAACGAGGAACACAGAATTTTTTGAGTTCCTCAAGAAGAGGGAAGAAGTATGGCAGTAGTGAAAGTGTTCCAGTGCACTGCTATAGTTGGAGTCACGAATGAGAACATACGAGTTTAGGCTTGTTCTACAAATCTGTGTCACACATTCTCCAATAGCTAATGAGCATTCAGAAGTCTTCAGAGCACTTTGCTGTAAATGTCATAGCTAATGTGAGCATTGAACAGTATCATAGAAAGTTGTTTAGTGAATTTCTATTCCATTTGTTGTGAGTTGTCATCGCTGATGGTGGTGGTAAGTGATAAATTCTACATAACAAAGAGAGAGACATAATTTGCATGATACATGCTTTCTTCAAACGGAAAGCATGCGCATGTGCATACCTCAACTGTAACTTGGAATCGCCAAAAATGCAATCGCCATCCATGCCTCAAAATTTGTGAACCATCTTCATTCATGGATATGACTATAGCTGTCCTTCAGATCTGGCTGGGTCATGGTCTTCAGGGTTGATTTTAGTGATTTTTGGGGCATCCAAGAGAGGATGATCAAGTGTAATAACCTATGATCGAGAAATGGTCCTGCAAAGTCAGGGTGCAGTCCCTTTCAATATCACCAGGATCTGGCCATAATCGGAGCTGGTTTTAACCACAAGCAACACAAGCTGCTGCTTGTGGCACTGAGCTGAGTGAAGTATATGACAGTTAGTAGCAGAAATTAAAATGAGTGAATGTCTGTGAAGGAAAGAGGTGGAAGGGAGGAGGGGGGCAGAGAGGAGTGCCACATGATAAGTCACTTGTATAGAAAAATGTTCTCAAACTGGCCCTGACTAGAGTGTAAAAGCTGTGGGAATGCCACACGATGTGTTGCACACTTTAGGCACACCCTGGCAAAGTTTTCAATATTGATGTCAATTTATGGCCAGTATACTATATTTCTGCCTGGAAACTGAATCCTGGTCTTACATTAGTGGGTGTGGAAAGAAATGCCAAGATCTTTTCATGCAGGGTCAGAGGTATGACCATGCAGTTCTTTTGTGTATTTGGTACCATGAAGTGGAATACCATTGACTGGTGTTGACCAGTTCTGGAGGGCTTATTTAGAAACAAATTCTTGACTCATCCAGTTGCGGGGTGACTTACAGTTTGAGAAGGAATCCATGAAACAACTTCACATTTTCCAATCAAACAAAGCATGGACAGAAGAGAATGAAGCAATTAGAGGAAAACTCCTAGTCAAGTAAGGACTGAGCTTCTACTTTTTGGATTTTTAATCTCACACATACTCATTCAATATACATATATAGCAATAAACAAGCTCAGAAATTCAGTACTGGTTGCTTTTCTACTAGTAATGTAAGATACTTATTTACAGGTTTTAAAGTGTCCAGCATACTACTGGGAGCATGTTTGGAAATACAATTACACCTGTATAAAGCCATCATTCTTTGCAGTGTAAGCTGTGGAAATAGTTCAGCATAGCAGCATTTCTGTGATAATGTATGTTTTTGACTCATTCCACATTCCAGGTGGATCTCACTGATGATGACACTGAACATGATGTTTCATTTCCTGATGTATTTATCACTATTTTTGCCACTCTAGAATTGATGCTGCAAAACATATTTGGCCAACAGACTTGGCATTGATACTTGACAAACTGAAGAACCTGAATACAGAACATGGATTTCCTGAAGGACAGAAGCCATTCATATATCAGGAGGTTATTGATCTCAGTGCACCATTGTACCATGGTATGTAATGCTCTGACTAAACCAGTGGTACTGATAAAGAAGAGAAAGATGGAATAAATGTAGATCATTTAAAGCACAGAAGAATATTCAGAAGGTAAAGGCTACCTGGTTTTAAGAAAAGTAGCAATATTATGAAAAGGATAGTTGCTACCCACAATATAGTGGGGAGAGGAAACTGGGTGGGGATAAGGTGGAGGCTGGGGTGGGGAGGGGGAGGGATGGCAGGGTAGGAGTGGGGGACAGTAAAGTGCTGCTGAGAGAGTGTGTAGGGTTGAGGTGGAGAGAGGGTAGGGCAGTTAGGTACAGTCGGCAGGCTAGACAGAGGGAGGGGCAGAGAGGTGGAGTAGCAGAAAAGGAGAGAAGTAAAAGGCGGTGTGCATTGGTGGAACAGAGAGCTGTGTGGTGCTGGATGGGAACAGAGAAGGGGCTAGGTGGGTTAAGGCTACGACAAATGAAGGCTGAGGCCAGGAAGGTTACGTGAAAGTAGGATATGTTGCGGGGATAGTTCCCACCTGTGCAACTCAGAAAAGCTGTTGTTGGTGGGAAGGATACAGATAGCACAGGCTATGAAGCAGTCATTGAAATGAAGAATGTCATTTTGGGTGGTGTGCTCAGCAGTAGGGGGTCCAGTTGTTTCTTGGCCACAGTTTTTCTGTGGCCATACATGCAGACAGACAGCTTGTTGGTTGTCATTCCCATGTAGAGTGCATCACAGTCATTGCAGATTAGCTTGTAGATCACATGACTGATTTCACAGATAGTCCTGTCTTTTGTGGGATGGAGGATGCTTGTGACTGGACTTTAGTAGGTGATGGTGGGAGGATGTATGGGACAGGTCTAGCATCTAGGTCTATTACAGGGATATGAGCCATGAGGCAAGGGGATGGGAGCAGGGGTTATGTAGGGATGAACGAGGATATTGTGTAGGGTTGATGGGCAGTGGAATACTACTGTGGAAGGGGTGGGAAGGATAGTGGATAGGACATTTCTCATTTCGTGGTATGACAAAAGGTAGTCAAAACTCTGGCAGGGAATGTAACTCAGTTGCTACAGTGTTACATTCCATCCTGGATTTTCCATTGTTTAGTTTTAAGAAAAGATTTAATAAAATTTTGTATTTAAATTCAGTGTAGAACTTATGCTATACTAATATTGTAAATATAACAGAGGGAAACATTCCACGTGGAAAAATATATCTAAAAAGAAAGATGATGAGACTTACCAAACAAAAGCGCTGGCAGGACGATAGACACACAAACAAACACAAATATACACACAAAATTCAAGCTTTCGCAACAAACTGTTGCCTCATCAGGAAAGAGGGGAAGGAGAGGGAAAGACGAAAGGATGTGGGTTTTAAGGGAGAGGATAAGGAGTCATTCCAATCCCGGGAGCGGAAAGACTTACCTTAGGGGGAAAAAAGGACAGGTATACACTCGCACACACACACATATCCATCCACACATACAGACACAAGCAGACATATTTAAAGACAAAGAGTTTGGGCAGAGATGTCAGTCGAGGTGGAAGAGTAGAGGCAAAGAAGTTGTTGAAAGACAGGTGAGGTATGAGTGGTGGCAACTTGAAATTAGCGGAGATTGAGGCCTGGCGGATAACGAGAAGAGAGGATATACTGAAGGGCAAGTTCCCATCTCCGGAGTTCGGATAGGTTGGTGTTGGTGGGAAGTATCCAGATAACCCGGACGGTGTAACACTGTGCCAAGATGTGCTGGCTGTGCACCAAGGCATGTTTAGCCACAGGGTGATCCTCATTACCAACAAACACTGTCTGCCTGTGTCCATTCATGCGAATGGACAGTTTGTTGCTGGTCATTCCCACATAGAATGCATCACAGTGTAGGCAGGTCAGTTGGTAAATCACGTGGGTGCTTTCACACGTGGCTCTGCCTTTGATCGTGTACACCTTCCGGGTTACAGGACTGGAGTAGGTGGTGGTGGGAGGGTGCATGGGACAGGTTTTGCACCGGGGGCGGTTACAAGGATAGGAGCCAGAGGGTAGGGAAGGTGGTTTGGGGATTTCATAGGGATGAACTAACAGGTTACGAAGGTTAGGTGGACGGCGGAAAGACACTCTTGGCGGAGTGGGGAGGATTTCATGAAGGATGGATCTCATTTCAGGGCAGGATTTGAGGAAGTCGTATCCCTGCTGGAGAGCCACATTCAGAGTCTGGTCCAGTCCCGGAAAGTATCCTGTCACAAGTGGGGCACTTTTGTGGTTCTTCTGTGGGGGATGCTGGGTTTGAGGGGATGAGGAAGTGGCTCTGGTTATTTGCTTCTGTACCAGGCCGGGAGGGTAGTTGCGGGATGCGAAAGCTGTCGTCAGGTTGTTGGTGTAATGTTTCAGGGATTCCGGACTGGAGCAGATTCGTTTGCCACGAAGACCTAGGCTGTAGGGAAGGGACCGTTTGATGTGGAATGGGTGGCAGCTGTCATAATGGAGGTACTGTTGCTTGTTGGTGGGTTTGATGTGGACGGACGTGTGAAGTTGGCCACTGGACAGGTGGAGGTCAACGTTGACCTCCACCTGTCCAGTGGCCAACTTCACACGTCCGTCCACATCAAACCCACCAACAAGCAACAGTACCTCCATTATGACAGCTGCCACCCATTCCACATCAAACGGTCCCTTCCCTACAGCCTAGGTCTTCGTGGCAAACGAATCTGCTCCAGTCCGGAATCCCTGAAACATTACACCAACAACCTGACGACAGCTTTCGCATCCCGCAACTACCCTCCCGGCCTGGTACAGAAGCAAATAACCAGAGCCACTTCCTCATCCCCTCAAACCCAGCATCCCCCACAGAAGAACCACAAAAGTGCCCCACTTGTGACAGGATACTTTCCGGGACTGGACCAGACTCTGAATGTGGCTCTCCAGCAGGGATACGACTTCCTCAAATCCTGCCCTGAAATGAGATCCATCCTTCATGAAATCCTCCCCACTCCGCCAAGAGTGTCTTTCCGCCGTCCACCTAACCTTCGTAACCTGTTAGTTCATCCCTATGAAATCCCCAAACCACCTTCCCTACCCTCTGGCTCCTATCCTTGTAACCGCCCCCGGTGCAAAACCTGTCCCATGCACCCTCCCACCACCACCTACTCCAGTCCTGTAACCCGGAAGGTGTACACGATCAAAGGCAGAGCCACGTGTGAAAGCACCCACGTGATTTACCAACTGACCTGCCTACACTGTGATGCATTCTATGTGGGAATGACCAGCAACAAACTGTCCATTCGCATGAATGGACACAGGCAGACAGTGTTTGTTGGTAATGAGGATCACCCTGTGGCTAAACATGCCTTGGTGCACAGCCAGCACATCTTGGCACAGTGTTACACCGTCCGGGTTATCTGGATACTTCCCACCAACACCAACCTATCCGAACTCCGGAGATGGGAACTTGCCCTTCAGTATATCCTCTCTTCTCGTTATCCGCCAGGCCTCAATCTCCGCTAATTTCAAGTTGCCACCACTCATACCTCACCTGTCTTTCAACAACTTCTTTGCCTCTACTCTTCCACCTCGACTGACATCTCTGCCCAAACTCTTTGTCTTTAAATATGTCTGCTTGTGTCTGTATGTGTGGATGGATATGTGTGTGTGTGCGAGTGTATACCTGTCCTTTTTTCCCCCTAAGGTAAGTCTTTCCGCTCCCGGGATTGGAATGACTCCTTATCCTCTCCCTTAAAACCCACATCCTTTCGTCTTTCCCTCTCCTTCCCCTCTTTCCTGATGAGGCAACAGTTTGTTGCGAAAGCTTGAATTTTGTGTGTATATTTGTGTTTGTTTGTGTGTCTATCGTCCTGCCAGCGCTTTTGTTTGGTAAGTCTCATCATCTTTCTTTTTAGATATAATATTGTAAATAATTAGAGTTATTATTCAGACAGCTGTCATAATGCATCAAGAGGTTTTGCATATGCTCACAAAGGTAGGTACACCATTATGAAACTACTCATAAATTTTAAATGTATTGTTTATAGCTCACTGTAAATACAAACTACTTTTCAGGTACATAAAACATGCTAAAGAGGATAACTAACATAGTGTTTCTCTCATGAAGTTAGCTTTACCAATATGCCACAGATTTTGGTTTTGGTTGAAATTTATTTATGCTCTAGTCAATGCAGCATGATTTGACATGATTCTATGATAGCAAGTATGAGAACATACTAGCATCTGTTTACCAGCAGACTCTTAACTTTAGTCAGGCCATTCTGCATGCCTCGTAGGTGTTTTGTGAAATACATTTGCTCACTACTGGAGTCTCCTTGTACATAAAATGTTTATTCAGTTGTCACAGTGTCTTTTAGCTACATCCCATTCATATGTGCACTCAGTGCCTATCTATGGCAGTCTTTTTTGGGGAACAAATGCACAAAATATGAACACAATTTTCAAATTCCAGAGAAAAGCCATAAGAATAATAACCGAAAATAGTAGTCAAGCTCATTGTAAAGATCTGTTGAAAACACTGGGGATTTTAACTGCTGTATGTGAATACATTTACCAGTCCAGCTCTGTCCATGACTGTGGAAAAAGAGCTAGACTCAGCTTACATTTACCAAGAAAAAATAGACATAAAACTCAAAACAGCATTTTCTACCAACAAATAAAACTGTACAATAAATTAGCAAAAGAGATTAAAGAAACTGCAAAAATATACTTATTTAAAAATGGAGCTAAAATGTACCTGTTATGCAATACATTTTTTAAATTGAAGGAGTACTTAGACAAAACAGAGTAGGAGTTTGGCAAAAAAGATGTTATACAAATGAATAATAATAATGATTATGAAACATCCAACATTCCATATAACACTTTCACACTATGTTTTTTCCATCTTTTTTTTCCTTTTCTAGAAAAACTTACCCCCAAGCTATGCATAGCACAATACAAACACCTCTTCCTCTTTCTGAGCTCAATATCTCACTCATTATAGAGGGATGCTGACTCAGTTTTTCAGGATAGCAAATAGGAAGTTCCAGTCCAGAGATCACCAGTGTGTGTGTGTGTGTGTGTGTGTGTGTGTGTGTGTGTAGTGAGTGAAGTGCTATGAAATAATGTGTGTATAGTGTGTGCAGTGAGTGATAGTGAGATATAAGTGAACAGTGTGGCATTACATTATTTAATAAGTTATTTGTAAAAAAAGTATTGTATACCAGGAATAAATCTAATGATTGTCTCTAACAAGAAGTCTGTAAATGTATGTGTATACGAATTAGCTTATTTTAAATTAGTCTAAACTTGTAAATACTTTAACATGTCCTATATCCTTGTAAAGAGAGATCTACAGATGAGTAAAGCTACTACTACTACTGCTACCACTGCAGCTATTCCTCACTACACTGCATGAGGTGCCTTTATCAGTGACATTTTCTTCCTTCGATATCACTCAACATTTTTTTCTGTCCTTACTCAGTTTGCTTCTCAGATTAAGATACAATTATATATATTTTCAAAATGAAGTCTGTATCTTAGTTATATTGTTGTTATGTTTAGTCTTATCACAAAAGGTCTAAGAAATGATACAAGTCTTACTACTACTCTCAGTTCTGTTTATGAGCACAGATTGTGCACTGCTCTCGATTCTGATAACTATATTCTCTATGGATGAAATTTTTATGTTTATTTCTCACTTTCCCCCAAGAAATGGGAATGTTAAAATTTCTTGAACTTTTGTTGTTCCTCTCTACTACAATTTTATCACTTTTTTCATTAATACAAGTTTTTCAACTGCCCTCATGGGGAGTGGATGAGAAATTTTAACTCTCATTGTTTATTGACAGAAAAAGCTAATAAACAGTTCTTTAGCAGGAAGGTCATGAAATGTATTTCCAATGATAGTTAGGTGAAATGAAAAACAGCATATGTCATAGACCAATAAAAAACGGAAAACAGTTTAAAAAATGTGATTGACTTAGCACACCATAGTTCTTTAAAGCTGTTGAGACTGAAACCAAAGACTGTTCCATTTTTATTAGACAAAAGTCATATGAACATTCTGACAAAAGATCTAGGCTCCAATGCCTTATTTACAGTATCATTACAGAAACTTTTATCCTTTCCTTGTTCTATAAGATCTCTGTGAGTATTCCAGATGCCTGTATGCTTTGATTGTTGTGTGCACTTGTGATTTAGTGGTACGTCAATTTTATAAAGCTTCCAACAAGTGCATTGTGTCAGTTTATACATGTTTCATACATTCACAATAACAATCAAAAAACCTACTTACTCCTCACCTTTCTCCCAAATATAATTTACTGTCACTCCTACTTTTCATTTACCATATTAACTTGGATTTAATAACAATAACAGATATAAAATGTTCTAACATAATTACAGTAGCTTGCTTATGATCACTGTGTCCAATTCCATGTATTTGCATGACACCTGCCATCAATAAAAGTAACTACGTACTAATAGAATCTCTTTCTATACTATGACCACATCTAAAAGATAAGTTGCTGTGAAATTTTTAATTTGGTTAAATGATTTGTAGGCAGGGAATCTGTAAAGAAAACAGAGTACATCAGCCTTGGAAGAGTGACAGAGTTCAAGTACGGAGAAGAAATAAGCAAAACATTTAGAAGACAGAATGCACTGAAGTGGTACAAGACATTTGGTAAGAAACAAATAAGAATTAACAAAAAACATGATTGCGTCGGATAACTGTTAAGTAAATATAATTCCCTTAACTCCAACAAAGAGTGGACATATGGAAGTTTTCATTAATACACACCTGGTTGTAATTACTTTCAGCCTTCAGACAGGAACAGTTCTGTAAATCCTGTACAGGCTCTAATAATTGTATTCTTTGGCACTTCAAAGCTTTCTCACAAAAACACTTGTGTAAATACTATTCCAATAATGATATCATGGTAGCATAATGCAATGTGAAAATTCTAGCTGCTAAGATACACTGCAAGTATTTTCTAAAAAATGTAGAAATTTGCCAAATTCTTAGCTCTTGATGCAGCTGAAGAATTGTACATCCCTGCCGTAGCAGCAGCGGACAGCACTTGTGCAACATGGCATGCATATATCCTTAATTGACGGCATATCAGTAAGCGAATAACATGGTGCAACATGATCGTAATTAGTAAAATGAATTTCAGTTTCTGTTGATTGTGTCTCTGATACAACTGTTCACACTTGCTATTCAGCTCAATTTGCAACTCACTTAATATCTATAATGATTAGCAGTTGCCATTGTGATATCACTAAGTTTTAACAATATACCATAGATAAAACTGAATTATCATTCTCTGTGATTTCTTCACATATGCTTGTTAATAGCATCTGTCCTGTGCAGGTTCCAAAGTTTCACAGCAATGTGGAACCTAACTGAGGTTGTAAAGGTAAAATATGAAGCATGTGATATACATTCGAGATCACCTACTTCTCCTGTAGACCTACATATGCACTATTTATCAGTTTTCTTGGATATTCATTCCAATGAGGTCAACATTTCATTAGAAATTGTGGAAACGCTGGAAGGAACAGGAAATAACATGGACAACTCCATGAATTATGGTTCAAATGATGATTGTTGAGCTACTTAAAAGTCCAAATAAAAATGGAGAACTTTCAAAGTCCAAGAAAACATGTGCAGTAGTAGCTTTCAGTGACTAAGGCAAGGCTCTAAATTTTTTGCTAAACAAATGAGGGAGAAAAGGCATAAACTTGAGGAGTGTCAAAAGTCAGTTTCATTTTGTAAGATCTGAACATGAATTGTACAATTGGAAGAAAGATTTACATGAAATATGAACAAATGAAACTCACAAAAGTATGAAAGAAAAAGTATTTAAAACATTTAGAACTGTTTGTGAAAATCAACGCACAATTGTTGAGGGAGATCTACAAGACTGGGTGTTCTGAACTGCAAGTGGGATGAACATTATGGGATTTCCTGGCTTCTTTGACCTCATTAAATAGATTCAGAAAATTTTACGGAAAAGGAAGTTGCAAAATTAAAAAATTAATCTCAAGTAAATGTGAAGAGATGTCAGTAATAGGTAATACTATAGGAACGTTCATATCTGACATGAAGATGAGGTTTGTTTTTATCTCCCCCAAGCTGTGTATAAAGCCAGTCAGGTATCATGCAATCCATATTTATCATTTTGAGTAAAAAAAAGACAGAGTTGCTTGTGCAGCCGATGAATTCTATGACACATTACTATACAACAATCCCAGTGATAAGTACATTTCTGCAACTTTATTGCTCTCTTCAGGAACATCAGGGCAAATTAGGACCAAAAGTTTAAAAAAGGGACTGTTTACTAGCAGAAATCTTGTACATGATATAGCAAAATCTGGAAAAATGCGAGAGAATAATTTTCAGTGTTATGTCTGAAACATCTGCTTACCTTTTGCTGAGAATATTTCATTGCTTTTGTTGGACTCTTGGACTGGATATAACAACAACTTTAGGATGATGATGAGAAGCCTGTTAATATAATTCAGATTCATTGTGGAACTAACAGTGTGATTCAGCCTCTCGATAACAAGATTTTCAATAGTGTAAAGTGTTTTTCAGATA
The DNA here is from genome assembly GCF_023898315.1 of Schistocerca nitens. Taxonomy (NCBI): domain Eukaryota; kingdom Metazoa; phylum Arthropoda; class Insecta; order Orthoptera; family Acrididae; genus Schistocerca; species Schistocerca nitens. Next base: position 771,266,468 of record NC_064614.1, read on the forward strand.
ACTGTCAGACAATATAATTTCCTATAGCTCTATGTCATTTCAGGCTTATCAGCAGAACAGTATTATTAAACTCCAGTCATTTCTGCATTGTCAATCTGCATCATCACATTTTACAAGTTTGAACAAGTATACCCAGTGCACAGCCCAATATGCAGAACAATGGCCAAAACCAGTTCTTACTTCATTCAAGCTCTTTTCATTTATTGGCTTGCAACATGCTCCATTACAATATTTGTAACACTACATGTATGTATTGTGTATGTGGAATGTAGTGTAATGTTTGTGTTGTATGATGGTGAGAGAAGGGGAAGAGTGAAACCCAGTGTCATCACATAGCCTATTCCTCACAAATAGAACCATCAATAGTCTCACATGTCCTCACTTCATGAGACACTGTGGAGAGGTTTGGTATTTAAACAAGGATGTTGGCACAGACTTTACATCAACATGCTCTCCCCCTTGCCTATCAAACACTGGCAGTGAAAATTTTATTCACTACCAGGATTTGTACTGGCTTAACCTCAGGTCAAGTGCCACTGCACAAGCATATATTAGCAACCTCAACCACAGAGATGGGTACTCCATTCCAGCTCTGTCTAGATAAAGTTAGTAATTACTGTTACGTGTCCAAACGCATTAATTTTTCTTTTACCAGGTGTAAGGAAAATGTTTGTTTTTGTCATTCAGTAACACTTCATATTTTTATAACGTCTACAGGGAATAAACGGGTAACTATTTCATTGTTAGCAAAATATACATTATTTAAAAATTATCATACGAACTGTGCTACAGGAATTGTTATAAAATATTTAATGTGAACAAATTAAAGACCCAGTTGATGGATGTCACCTGTAATGTAACATCATACACTGTCTTGATTTTCTTTCCTCTGTTAGTCACTTGTGTAACAATTACATCTGAAACGGTTTAGCTGTTGTTATGAGCTGTAAGTTATACAAAAAATTAATAATGCAAAACATTTTTGGGATGATCAGAGTGCTAAAAATGCACGTTTTTGAACTTTTGAACTCTGCCCTGTGTGCTGCTACATCCTCTTGTCTTGTCTGCGTCTGCTTATTTGCCAATTCTTCACTAGGCAGAATGGGCTCTACAAACTGCTGCTACAGGCAATTCTTCATGTGGCAAAAATGAGTAACTTTAACTTTTTTATAATACTTGCAGTAGGCCTTAGCAGTTAAAAATTTAGACAGTGCATTTCTTTCAGTGTAGTCTATCCGTGTGAAAAATATCAGGGTAGTTTTCAACCTGTCGTAATGGACCATTTCCTTGTGAGTCCTGTAAGTGCTATACATGAAACCTATAATGCTGCGAAGTATGTGAATATTATTACCCAATATGATTTTTTTTACCACTGGTCTTTGCACCTTCAAGCAGGACCTGCTTTTAAGGGCCTTAATGATGAATTTTGGTCGATAACATGGATGCAACATTTAATGAACTTGTATAGAGTGAGAGCTGTTGCTTATTTGGGTTTCACAGACATCATATTTGGAATATGTAAGAACTGAATGACCAGACATGGACATCAGTTGCTGTTTGTTTCTAGCCACATACCCACAGCTATTAGAATTCTTGTCACAATGAAATCCTGAAGATTGTTTTAAAAAATATATTAGCACACAATTAAAGAGATGGTCATGATAACTTAACAGCTTTTAACTAGAGTTCATATGCAACAAGTTAGGAAACAGAGAATGTTATACAACATACAATGAAGTGGTGCAAACCTTACTGACATTTGTCATTCAAATAGTAACTAAAAAGGAAGACCTGAATGACAGTCACTTCAAAAAACGTCATTCAAGAAAGCACAGATAATATTCTGCCTACAGTAATATAAAGTTAGTCTAATTAAGATGTATTTTTTCATCCTGTTCGAATCTGACAAACAATTACCATTTACATGTGATCATTGTGATTAATAATGTAACTTCTAAAATAGGCTACCACAAATAAAAAAGTATTGCTTTTGCAGTTTTAAAATATTTCCAGTGCAATTGCTACTAAAAGTGTCACCATCTTTCTTCAGGTCCAAAATGGTCATTACTGGACAGTGAGGATGCTATTGTGTTTATTGACAACCATGACAACCAGCGTGGCCATGGCGGAGGGGGCACTACCATCCTCACTCACAAGACACGACAACTATACACAGTCAGAACTTTTCTTTATTAGAATAGATACAGTATGTTATTGAGTTTTATGTTCCTCTTCCTTCATCTCATAAGCTGTGTAAATGATGAAAAATTGCCATTTTTATTAAGCATAATGTTTCAACACCGTAAATATATGTCCCACATATCTGTACAAGTTCTGTAATAAGCTGTCCCTGAGTTTATATATTTAGAACTGCGATGCATATGTGCACCACATGGTCATTATAGCCATTTGTTAAGTGTCTGCCGTGGGTTGCCGGTACAAACTATTATCTTAGGGGGGGGGGGGACGGGGGGGACAAGCAAACATATCCACTGATTTCACAGATTTGTGTGTGTGTGTGTGGCGGGGGGGGGGGGGGGGGGGTTACCAAGCAAATCTATGTACTGAATTTTTCAAGGAGAGAGGACAGGAGAGTGGCGAAGAGACCTATTCACTGATTTCAACTAATATGAATTAGAGATAAATCTGCCAGCAAAATGGGAAAGCAAATATGTAAAATATGTTCAAAATTTAGGGAAGATGGTTTAGACAGTCAGTGCTACGTTGTTCTACAAAGACAAACAGTTCATAATATTAAAACTTGTAAATATGAACCCAACATTGTAGGTCCTGCTCCTTGGAAATAATTTCATTACTTTAGTTTCGAAAAAGACAGCACATAGCTGTAAAGACATTAGTTCTACTTTTCCCTGAGATCAGTTGTTTATTTAGTTCAGATTTACTGCAAACCACAATATCAGCTGCTCATTGATAAAAATTCTATTATTATTATTATTACCACTATTTTAGAAATACTGTGCATCATTTCTTAATGGGACAAATAAACCTGAAATTTCTTTGAAAAAGAAGAAGAAATTCATTTTGTTTCTTTTTAGACTCAAAAAATTTTACATACAACTTCCAAACGTATTTTTCCTTTCAACTGTTTGGCAAACAGATTCTTTCAAGGCTACATGTGAAACAAGTCATGTAATCTACAAGCTTCACTGCAACAAGTGCGCTGCATTCTATGTGAGCGCGACAACCAACATGCTGTCTGTCCACATGAATGGCCATCAGCAAACAATGGCCAAGAAACAAGTGGATCATCCTGTTGCTGAGCACACTGCCCAACATGACACCCATCATTTCAGTGACTGCTTAACACCCTGTGCCATGTGGATCCTTCCCACAAACACCAGCTTTTCTGAATTGCACAGGTGGGAACTCTCCCTACAATATACGAGGGCTATCCACAAAGTACATTACGTTTTGGAATTAAAAATAAATAAAGTATTGGAATTTTTTTTAATTATATACAGATGAAAGCCACACTTAAATATTACTTTTCTACATAGTTGCCATTTAAATTAAGGCACTTATCATAGTGATGGACGAGCTCGGAAATTCCTTCGTTGTAAAATTCGGCCGCCTACGCCTTCAACCACGTAATGACTGTCTTTTGGGACTTGTGGATTTCCTGGAAAGAGGCACTACAATAAACTCTCAAAGGTATTGTCAAACTCTGCACAACCTCAGAAGAGCAATACAAAACAAGTGCAGGGGAATGTTGGGCTCAAAGATCTTGCTGATTCACGACAACGCCTGGGCCCACACGGCAAATGCCACTCGTGAAGTTCTCGAATCTTTTAAGTGGGAGTTGTTTCCTCATCCGCCGTACAGTCCCGACCTGGCACCGAGTGACTTCCACTTATTCCCAGCAATGAAGAAGTGGTTGGCTATGCAGCGTTTTGATGATGACGCACAGCTTCAAGAAGAGGTAACTACGTGGTTGAAGGCGCAGGCGGCCGAATTTTACAACGAAGGAATTTCCAAGCTCATCCATCGCTACGATAAGTGCCTTAATTTAAATGGCAACTATGTAGAAAAGTAGTATTTAAGTGTGGCTTTCATGTGTATATAATAAAAAAAATTCCAATACTTTATTTATTTTTAATTCCAAAACGTAATGTACTTTGTGGATAGCCCTCGTATCCCACATTGTATCCAAGGTTCTCGGGTGTCCAGCCAGATCTGATCGTCGAAGTTCAATGATACCCGAGAACCTTGGATACAGCACATTCGCCGGGAAAGCCTCAGATCACATATATCCCACATTCCTGTAACCCTCCTGGCCTCAACCTTTGTTAGTCATTTTTCTCACACACCCATCCCCTTCCCAGTTTCCATTCCAGCACTACACAGACCTCCTTCCACCAATGCACTCAGTCTTTTTACTTCTTTCCTTCCGCCTCTCCCCTGCCCACCATATAACCTCCCAATAGCACCTAGCTGCCCTGCCCTCTCTCCACCGCTCCCTTGCACACTCCCCATCAGCCCTTCACTGTCCCCCATCCCTACCCTGCTATCGCTCCCCTTCCCCACCTCAGCCTACTCCTTACCACCACCCAGTGGCCACTCACATCGTGCAATACTGCTGTTGCTTGCAGTGTGGCTTTAGCTGCCAGAGGCTGCAGTCATATGTGTGTGAGTTGCATTTTCCTGTGTGTGTGTGTGTGTGTGTGTGTGTGTGTGTGTGTTGTCTATTTTCAGCAAAGGCCTTGTTGGTCAAAAGCTTATATTGTGACAGTCTTTTTGTTATGCCTATCTGCAACTCAGCATCTCCACTATATGGTGAGTGGCAACTTTCCTTTTCATAATATTGTTACACTCCATCCAGGATTTTTCATTGTTTGAGAGTCTTTGATGACATTCATCAGATTAATTTTCGCTGTTCATCTTGATGAAGATGTAGGACTAGGTAAATAAGTGTGTGTCTAATATCTCAATGTTGATCTAAGGCAAGTTTTAATTCATTGCAAGGTGCTGAATGACCTCTCAGAGGAACTATCATAATATGAGTAACCGGTTAATAACTCTATGAAACAGCTGTACAACCTTACCATGTTCAACAACAAGATGCCTTTGAATAGAGGGTACAGTACGTGGTTGTACACCTGTCATAATGGTTTGTAGATTTTAAACTGTGCAGAAGCCTATTCACTTTCAAGTGTGCTGTGTGTACTCCAAGCAACACTTCTAAATGTTGTGTAGAAGGAAGAAAGGAAGATCTGTTTGGAAGGAGGGGAGGGGGGGGGGTATTAGCAAGTATTTCTTCAAGATGCAACAGTTGCTTTAGATCTCCACAATTGAAGCTTCAATCAGTCTCATTCGGAAAGAGCTCAAGAATTCCAAGCACGCTTTTTTTTTTTACGTCTACATTTATGAAACAAATCTTCAGGAGCAGATGATGCTTCTATGCACCTCAGTCTCATTGGTATTTTTCTTGGCTGTGAGATATTTGGTTCATTCATATTTAGGTTCTTGGTATAATCTTTAGAATTCTCTAATAGCATATCAAATGATTCTGCAGTCCTAAGCTTCACAAAAGCTGCTTGTAGAATGTCTACAAAACATTTCATTCCAGCTGCATTAGAGATCTGGCCAATTCTGTGTACAAAGCAAATACTACAATAGAGAATGTCATATAAAAATAGTTTCAACATTTTTGAGATGCTACACATAGACCCAGAGGACAAATCATCATTCGTATCTAATTTAACTTTGTGTGTTTAATATTCTGGTCACTGTTTCCTGGACGTGACCATAGTTTTCCCCGAAATGTTTCAAAGATTTTCTGCTTACAGTTCATCAGGTCAGACATATTGGTACAGCTGTTGAATTTTTGGGTTCAGGTTCATCTTGAACATTTACATGTTTTGTGATAACTTATTTAATACATTTTAAATCAAAATATATTAGAAGTGTTTCTGGTTTTTATACATCCTTGCAAACCATTTGACTTGGTATCTATGAATGATACATTATCACATTTGTGATTCTCTGTAAATTTTCAGTGTGTATTCTTGTTTTTCTGACATGTTCTACATCCTGGATGATCTCCTCACTGTCAATCTATTGGAGTTAAAATTACATCTAATTTTATCTAATTTAATCTTGTCAACACCAGAGGATAGGAGATCTGCGTACACATTTTTCCTTTTTGTGGATTTGAGAATTATATTTGAAATGTTTTCCCTAAGACATTACACAGCGAATCATAATTTCTTGAAACTTCCAGTGGTACAAGTTCCAAACAATGATTAGTGCAGTGGATGTAAAAGCTCTTTGACTGATCTTTAAGTACCTATGCCAACAAAACAATGGGTCCACAGAAACTCAGTTCCTAATGTGAGTCTTTGAAGGAGCTGTTTGATGGTAATTTCCAGCATTTGTGACCTGGAGTTTGGTGAGCTCTATAAACCAGAAAAAGCTCTACTTCAAGGCTCTCAGGTTGACACAATGTACACAAAGAGTTACCTGCTCATGGACAGCCATGCTCATCATTGATTCTTACGTAATTCCATAAAACAGAGAAATTTTTGTTTGCTACACAATGCCTCACTGGAAAGTATGAGTGATAATTTCCAACTATTTCATTTTGTATTGCTGGTCAATGTAGTGTCACGGCGATTCAGCCATAACTTTTCTGTAGCTTTTTTCCAGTTATACAAACTTCCTTTAAGAAAAGCCATTTCTTTATGTGGTATTCTATTACTCACTATGTGGATAGACATGATGCAGTCATAGCAGTGAACACTGTCACTCATATCTTCATAATATAGCCATGGATTAGACACAAGTCATTCTGCAGCTTAAAGGATTCAAAGGTTTGATTCAGCTGGAAGAAATAATTGCTGTCAATCAAAATATGAAATGCGCATATGCTGATGTAGCAAAATTTGTATTGCTGCCTTTGCCTGTAGAGTATGTATATCTCTAAGTGAATTTGAGGGGCAGAAACTGTACATTTCCTCCCCCCACCGCAATTCAAAATTATTGAAATAAGCGGTTTGTGTATAGATCAGAACCTAAAAGCATGTGCTTATGTGTTGTTACTACAGAATACTTGTACTGTAATTCTTAAAGTCTACATGTGCCCTCTAGGAAACCTTCAGTTATATATCACAAATAAATAGCATACTGCTCTTCTGCAGCTAGTCAGTCAAAGTTGTACTTTATCAACAGTATAAATAGAGTGGAAAGGATGGAGTGAGCAGCAAGGGTAAGTAATGATGAGATAAGCTCATCTCAAGGACTCATCTCGTGGATTCATCTCACATGTTAGTGTGGTGGCACCAATGAAGACACACCATGAACGACTACATGATATGCTTAATAAGACACTGGCTTCAGCTGTTCTGGCAGTTTAAAGTTATTTCAATTTGCTGATTAAATTTTAGCACTCCAAGGATAAGCCATTTTTTAACAAATGGAATGCCATCCATTCATTCCTCCTATTGGCCATACCCTACTAATTTGTGTATTTATGCTCTTTATTTTAAACAGAGGGAGGCAGCTGCAGTCTCTCGCAAGCAGTTTGGAAATGAAATAGTCCTGTCTGGATCAATTCCTGGAACAAATTTTCGTGTTCAGCTCCTGGTTGCTAAGACGATGAGAGGTGGTGCCCAAAAAGTTTTGAGTTCCAGATCTTGCACGATTGTCTTTGCATTGTCTCATAGATGAGGGTTCTAACACTCCATTGGCCATGGATGTTAGGGTGTCCAACAACCTTTGGCGCTACATGTCGACATTATGTTCTCTCTCTCTCTCTCTCTCTCTCTCACACACACACACACACACACACACACACACACATACACAAAGCATTAAGCACAAACATGACATTCCACACCATGCACTCAACTCAGTCACCTACAACTGAATGAACACTGCCTGGATCAATATTTCTTTAATTCACAATTATTGGTCTTGATCTGCCAAGCAGATCATCTTCAGATACACCTGATGCTGCAAGGTACAGTTTGTCAACAGTAGCCTGAATGACATTTAGCTAAAGTAAAAATACAGAGGAAGGCGTGGGGAAAAATTGTATAGCCAGTCATGTGATGTGTGTAGAAGTCATTGGCCAGTACATTGATACATTGATATAATGTAAAGGAGATTCTTCAAAAATGCTTCAATCAAAAGCTCATGGAGGTGAAGCAAAACAAATGGTCGTTTGACACTGAATTCATAGATGGAAATGTTTGAGGTTAATGTATTTTTGGGGTTCTGTACACCAGTTACTGAAACAGAAACCTTATAGGATTACTTTTTGTCCATCTGTCTGTCTGTCTGTCAAGAGCCCTTGGTCTCAGAACTGGGTAGAGATATCAAATCGAAATTTATATCAAATGTCACATGTTTTAATACTCACAAACTCACACATTAAATCCTATGGACAGACTATCTATATTGTGTTACAGAATGATATCAAGAAACTTCAGGGCTGTGGAGGGTGACTTGAGCTCTGTTGCCTCCATGTATGACAGTTTCGGACACAGGTTTCCATCTGCAGTTTATTCTTCTCCAGGAAGCCTCTAAAATCTCTAGTGTTTTTCTTTATACAAGAGAAAAATAAACTGCAGATGAAAATCATGTCCGAAACCGTCATCCACCAAGGTAACAGAGCATCACATTCATAGGAGGCGAGACCTGCATACGCAGCAGCTACACTGTGTGGTCAAAAGTATCCGGACACCTCCAAAAACATACGTTTTTCATATTAAGTGCATTTTGCTGCCACTTACTGCCAGGTACTCCATATCAGCGACCTCAATAGTCATTAGACATCGTGAGAGAGCAGAATGGGGCGCTCCGCAGAACTCACGGACTTGGAACGTGGTTGATGACTGTCACTTGTGTCATACGTCAGCACACGAGATTTCCACACCACTAAAAGTCCCTTGGTCCACTGTTTTCGATGTGATAGTGAAATGGAAACGTGAAGGGTCACGTACAGCACAAAAGTGTACAGGTCGACCTCATACGTTAACTGACAGAGACTGCCGACACTTGAAAGGGTCGTAATGTGTACTAGGCAGACATCTATCCAGACCATCACACAGGAATTTCAAACTGCATCAGGATCCACTGCAAGTACTATGACAGGCGAGAAGTGAGAAAACTGGGATTTCATGGTCAAGCAGCTGCTCATAAGCCACACATCACGCCAGTAAATGCAAAACGATACCTCGCTTGGTGTAAGGAGCATAAATAGTGGACGACTGAACAGTGGAAAAGCCTTGTGTAGAGTGACAAATCATGGTACACAATGAGGCGATCCGATGGCAGCATGTGGGTATGGCGAATGCGCGGTGAATATCATCTGCTAGCGTGTGTAGTGCCAACAGTAAAATTTGGAGGTGGCGGTGTTATGATGTTGACGTGTTTTTCATGGAGGGGGCTTGCAGCCCTTGTTGTTTTGCGTGGCACTATGACAGCACAGGCCTACATTGATATTTTAAGGACCTTCTTGTTGCTAGCTGTTGGAGAGCAATTCGGGGATAGCGATTGCATCTTTCAACATGATCGAGCACCTGTTCATAATGCACGGCCTGTGGCGGAGTGTTACACGACAATAATATCCCTATGATGGACTGGCCTGTACAGAGTACTGACCTGAATCCTATAGTACACCTTTCGGATGCTTTGGAACACCGACTTCATGCCAGGCCTCACCGACTGATATCGATACCTCTCCTCAGTGCAGCACTTCATGAAGAATGGGCTGCCATTCTCCAAAAAACCTTCCAGCATCTGACTGAACGTATGCCTGCGAGAGTGGCAAGGCTAAGGGTGGGCCAACACCATATTGAATTCCAGCATTACTGATGGAGGGCGCCATGAACTCGTAAGTCATTTTCAGCCAGGTGTCCGGATACTTTGAATCACATAGTGCAGCTCCATCTTCTCCACTGACAATTGTGGCAATCACTCGTGATCACTGAATAACAAATGACATTGTGTCTATGGTCTGTCAACGTAGGAAGACACGTTTGCTGCCAAAGGGCCTAGTGGTAGGCGCCGTTGCCTATAACCTCGAGGCTGTGTGATGTTGTTGGATGATGTTTCCTTGACACGGGTTTCTATCCTCAATTTGTTCCTCAAGACACCCCGTACAACCTCTCATTTTGTAACACTCTGTATACACCGGTACATAAATTTGTACAGAATCCTCAGAGAGCGAGTCGTACTCTTACTTGGCCGGGTTTTTTCAGTTTGATTTGCTATTTTAATTTTATGAAGAAGCACTTTTTGTGTATCACTAACAGTGTCAGTGATATTCCAGTGGTTTGTTAAATGTATGTCTCAACCTATATTCGGAAAAATAGCCATTAACGTAGCTGTTACTCAAGTCAACAAATGCGTTATCATCCTGTAATAATTACAGTCGCTCATATGTCATATTTAGCTGTGACATTACGTCTCAGTCTCTTGTTGCCCTCATAGGAAAACACTTTCCAGAGGAAGCGGCGAAAGCAGTTTGGATTATGAATAAGTGCTACATTTCGCACTGTTTCATTGCAGATGGCAGTTGGGTTTATGCTGGCGTGGCCCTATGGCATTCCCCGTGTGATGTCCAGCTACAACTTCACAGATTCAGACGATGGCCCGCCTTCGGACCCGTCAGGTGAGATACGGACCGTGGCGTGGGACACACTGGGCCAGTGCACCGGCGGCTGGGTGTGCGAGCATCGCTGGCCCGCCATCCGGGGCATGGCACAGTTCCGCCGCGCCGTCCTGGGTAAGTTCTTAGTGCGTCTGCCCTGTGGCTTTGTTGTTCACTCACTCACTCAGTCATTGCCATGTTCCATCACTACGTCAAGAGCGAGAACCCTCGCGTTCTTGTGGAAACTGTCCTTGGTGTACGAGGTGTGGCTATAAAATAACGGGACCGTTGATGTCACAGAGTAAGTAAGCATACGCCAAACAAGAACAATAGAGGTGAAGCGTGAAGCCCTCTCAGTCGAATGCGGCAGCTTTGTTGTCTATAGACAAATCAGTGTGGCCACGGCCTTCATTTGTATAAGATCTGTTACTTTGCTTCTCCAGAAATACGTCAGGTGTAGTAATAGATCAACGAATTGTCATGAAGTTTCACATGAAACTTGGAAAAACTGCTACTCAAACTTATCTTTTACCAAAAGAAGTGTTTGCTGAAAACTGTTTATCCCCTACGCGAATTTCTGATTAACTGAAGCGTTTCCAAGACGGCCGAGGAGACGTTGACGATGACGACTCACGCCCTTCAACATCCAAAACGGATGAAAATATCGAAAAAGTGGGTAATCTGATTCGATATAACCATTGGTTGAGTATTCGATCGATTGTTGAAAATGTAGGAACTGACAAACACGCATAAGGCAAATTTTACACAGCCTATTTAATATGAGAGAAGTATATGTGAAACTGGTGCTGAAAATTCCCACGACCGAACAAAAGAAGCTCGTGAAAATGTTTGTACTGACACTTTGAATACCACTGAAAATGATCCTAATTTCTTGGAAAGTATGGTAATATGTTACGAAGCTTGATTTTTCGTTCATGATCCGAAACTAAGCGCCAATCCATGCACTGGAAGGGACCGACTTCACCGACAGCGACAAAAGCTCAAACGAGAAAATCAAGAATCAAAACGATGATGATTTTCGATATTCATGGAATTGTGTATCCTCGTTGGGTTCCTGTAGGCCAAACTAAACCCGCGGTCGCTCGCATATAGTGTTTCACGCGATAACTCCCGTGTTAGATTTTTTCTAACAATGAGATCGTGCATCTTTCTTATCTCTTTATGCCAGACAAAGACACGTTTATACAATAAATCATTTTTTATTATTACCAAAGCATTATAAATTAGTATAAACATGGTATGGAACATGTAATTTGCTAAACTTAAAAATATTACAGCATGCAAAGATTTCACAAACTTTTTTGATTACAATTTCAAGACCTGTGTGAACAGCAGTTCGTAATATTTGTAGCAAGTGATGAATTAAGGTTAACCACACTCCTTTTTACCCGTCAGATTCAGATATGGCTTCTTGTGACATACACTTCTGGCAAATAAGAACACTCGATGCTGTATGTTATTTACAGATAGGGCTGAAACAATGATGGCAGAGGTGCTGTGGGAATCTGTTTTTCTTTTAAGGCAGTAGTGACATCTTGTTTTTTTCTCTCGATTCATTTTCTTCTTTAGCTGTCGGTAGTTTGCAAATGTGTACAACACCTTTTATTTTTTCCTTCAAGCGAACTGATATCCTCAGAATCGACAGGCATTTGATTATGTGGGCTTTTGTAAGCATCATACTCAATTCTGCGATGAATCTTCTCTGTTGAATAAAGTCGTTTGTGTTTACCTTATATAATATTTAAGGATTTATTGCTCCGATGTTCAACAAGCTGAAAAACAGTGTAAGAGGCTAGCGGTTGCTTATTCTTGAAACAGAATATTCTGATTTCAAACGGTCAACATCTACAACTCCTTTTGTGAGATTGTAAAATGTAATGACTTCAGGTTTGTATGTTTCGCCACTGTCAGCGTCTATAGCATCGTCGCTGTGCACGGTGGATAACATTAGAACGTTCTTTTTCTGAGTCTTTTTTGGGACGTATGCGCATATCAAGCAGTTGTTGCTTGGTTTTTCTCCAAATGCGAATATGCTGCTGTTTAGTTGCCTTCACTTCACGTCCAGAAGTTCTTGTGGAATTTCTGTTTTATTCTTCCGTGGAGTACCTACTACTGTGAGTCGATGATTGACGTACATTTTGTTAGCCAATGGTATAGATGTAAAATAATTGTCCATCGTCACGTTTCTGCTTGTTTCGTCATTCGCTCGAATCAAAAGGTAACACCACATTCTCTGCATCATTGGGACTTGATATGACCCAGTAGGCTGTTTGCCTGCATATACTTTCATATTTACCATATAAAACGTTCTGACATCACAGAACGCATATACTTTAATGCCATATTTTACAGGCGTGTTTGCTGTATACTGCCTGAATTTGCAATGTCCACGGAATGGTTGTAACATCTCGTCTATCGTTGTCTACGCACCGGAACTACAGCTCTTCTTGCAAACATCCACAAATTCGTCAAATATTTCTCTAATAGGTGCCAGATTATCTCTGTTTCCTTTCTCTGAGCTCTCGTAGATTTGTCGTCAAAACGTATAGCTTGGAGTAGTGTGTGGAATCTTCGTTTGCTCATCGATGTAATAAAGAAATCCGGTGCAGTCCCATCAGTGGCCCTTGTCTCATCAGTATTGAGATGCTGTGCCTCTCCACTCCTGCGAGATACAATACACCAAAGAAAGCAGATAACTCTTCAAAATCTGTCCGTAGGCAGTCTCGAGCACACTGAATAAGGTGCTGCCATTCTGTCAAGTTCTTGGTTTGCGTATTCCACAATGCGACCAATTATACTATCTGGAAAAAATAATTCCCAGCATTACAAAATTGTTTTCGAAGTTTTTGCAACGCCCTTCACACCTGGAAGTTGCGTTGCAATATTCTGACGGCAGTTTTTGCTGGAGGAGCGTATTGCTTCAACCATTGTTATTCCGTCCTTACCAAGAAATGTTTCACGATCTATATATTGAGAAAGAGCTGTAACAGAAGTATCAGATTCGCTGTCTGACTGATCTGTTTTAGTATTGATCTCTTCATGCTCGGAGGATGTGTCAGTATCTGATGACAGACCCTCTATGTAAATATCCTCGTCTAGTGGTTCATCTAGCCACATCAATATCTGTTCCGCTGACATGACTTCTTCCGTGAAAAGTTTTATACATTTTCATATCCGACAGAGAATGTCATGTACTCTGTATAAACAATTGTTTCATTCAATTCGTAAAACCCAATAAGAATACTTACTTTTCTTACAGAAAACGTAACATACGCTGAACACTTTCAGGAGAAAACAAACGGACACAGCCACATGTTACAAGTACAAGAAACAGACTATAAGTGAAGCAAGGCGGTATTCCCCGAAAGGAGAAGTAATTGTTACGCAAAAACTCCCCTATTAGAAAAAATCTAACACTGCACACCACTTCAAATAATGGCACAACTAGCAAGCTATTGTAGAAATTTGACTGTCGAGTCACAGATTAATTGAAGCACGGGATGTGAAAGAAAGCATTTCTAGAACGTCAGTTCATTAGCTTTGAAATGTGCTGGAATATTTAACTAAAATCATAAATGTTAGATTTTTTCTAACAACTCGAGTGATCGCGTGTTTCATTAGGACGTTCAAGCATGTAGTAACATCATGCCAGTTTGACGTTTGTTGCGCGCTGTATTCATGGAGAGTACTTACATTCAGTTATGTACTAAATGTTACAGTTGTTACACTGTATAAATAAAGCTTTAGCAATCACGTTCACCCATATCATTAGGCGATCTACATAAATTTATCCGCAGCTGCGCCAACAATACAATATTTGACTTTTACCACTAATTTTTTCGTACAGCTTCCCGCCAACTCTCTCTCTCTCTCTCTACAGTATCTCTGTCCGACTACCGCTCAACTCTCCTCGATTGTCCATAGACTCTCACTGCGACGAGTTTACTCATCGGAACAGCTATTCTCTTTCTAGAATGAAATTTTCACTCTGCAGTGGAGTGTGCGCTCGTATGAAACTTCCTGGCAGATTAAAACTGTGTGCCGGACCGCGACTCGAACTCGGGACCTACGCCTTTCGCGGGCAAGCGCTCTACCGACTGAGCTACCCAAGCACGACTCACACCCCGTCATCACAGCTTTAATTCCGCCAGTACCTCGTCTCCTACCTTCCAAACTTTACAGAAGCTCTCCTGCGAACCTTGCAGAACTAGCACTCCTGGAAGAAAGGATATTGCGGAGACATGGCTTAGCCACAGCCTAGGGGATGTTTCTAGAATGAAATTTTCACTCTACAGCGGAGTGTGCGCTGATATGAAACTTCCTGGCAGATTAAAACTGTGTGCTTTATCGTATTAGACAATATTCTTACAGACGTGTTTCATACAGAGGCTGCTTATCAATGCGCCACGTGCTACTGGCCCCGTGCTGTCAGAGGCGCGGTAGCTGCACTTTTCAGCGTTCGGGAAAAAATCAACCGTTAGATATTTTCAATTGAAAACAGTAGTTATACTTAGGATTAAGTGCACATGATTATGCAGCACTGGAAATAATAGGCCACTGACATAAAATTGTGTATATTTTCGAAAGTTTGAAGAAATGTTTGACAAAATTGAACTTCAATAATCCATACTCTATGTATCACAGGTCGGCATAAAACTCACTTAGATCTATTTTTAGATCCTTTCATCGATTTTACGTTTAGCCATTGTGCGGTTACAGAAGATTCCCTACCAAGTTTCAGCACATTTCATTAAAATTTTCATGCACATTTTAACTTTTAATCCTTTCTACAGAAACATGTTTGTTTTCTGGGTTTCCAGTTTCCATTCCTAAGCGTTACATAGGTCACGCTTTCCCAGCGGTGTGTCGCGAAGATTTACTGTGTCCCTTGCCCTATGAATTGTGCTGTGAAATTTTCTCCTGTACAGAAGTGTAACTTTATAACACGATATAAGCTGTAAACTTTGGAGTCTCTGCACTTCCTATGTTTTTTATTCCAAAGTGTTCATCATAATATTCATCCGTCTACATTTTCAATGTTAAATAGTCTATTTGTATTTGCGCCTATTAGATGGCACACTTGGTGTAATGTTTACCTGCCCGCAATTGCTATCGCTGTCGCCTCAGTCTGTTACTACCTGTGGCTTGACATATGTGACCAGCCCATAGTGGCTTGCCTTCCATGTATTCTTTTTTTAAATTTTGTGACTAAAGCTTTATTGCTTGATATTTGTTTTATATGTGACCTGTAAGTACTATTTCTTTCTTGTCCTGTCAATCAGTACTTACACTTATGTATATAAAAAAATTTCTCATAATTTTTGTTCTTATGTTATAGGGAAGTTTGAATGTGTTACCTCTAATGAAGGCAGTCATAGTGTCTACATCTATATCTACATCCATAATCCGCAAGCCACCTGACAGTGTGTGGCGGACGGTACCTTGAGTACCTCTATCCGTTCTCCCTTCTATTCCAGTCTCGTAATGTTCGCGGAAAGAAAGACTGTCGGTATGCCTCTGTGTGGGCTCATCTCTCTGATTTTATCCTCATGGTTTTTTCTACACGTAGGAGGGAACAATATACTGCTTGACTCCTCGGTGAAGGTGTGTTCTCGAAACTTCAACAAAAGCCCGTACCGAGCTACTGAGCGTCTCTCTTGCAGAGTCTTCCACTGGAATTTATCTATCATCTCCGCAACGCTTTCGCGATTACTAAATGATCCTGTAACGAAGCGCGCTGCTCTCCATTGGATCTTCTCTATCTCTTCTATCAACCCTATCTGGTACGGATCCCACACCGGTGAGCAGCATTCAAGCAGTGGGCGAGCAAGTGTACTGTAACCTACTTCCATTGTTTTCGAACTGCATTTCCTTAGGATTCTTCCAATGAATCTCAGTCTGGCATCTGCTTTACCGACGACTAATTTTATATGGTCATTCCATTTTAAGTCACTCCTAATGCCTACTCTCAGATAATTTATGGAATCAACTGCTTCCAGTTGCTGACCTGCTATATTGTAGCTAAATGATAAAGGGTCTTTCTTTCTATGTATTCGCAGCACATTACACTTGTCTACATTGAGATTCAATTGCCATTCCCTGCACCATGCGCCAATTCGTTGCAGATCCTCCTGCACTTCAGAACAATTTTCCATTGTTACAACCTCTCGATATACCACAGCATCATCCGCAAAAAGCCTCAGTGAACTTCCGATGTTATCCACAAGGTAATTTATATATATTGTGAATAGCAACGGTCTTACGACGCTCCCCTGTGGCGCACCTGAAATAACTCTTCCTTCGGAAGACTTCTCTCCATTGAGAATGACATGCTGCGTTCTGTTATCTAGGAAATCTTCAATCCAGTCACACAATTTGTCTGATAGTCCATATGCTCTTACTATGTTCATTAAACGACTGTGGGGAACTGTATCAAACGCCTTGCGGAAGTCAAGAAACACGGCATCTACCTGGGAACCCGTGTCTATGGCCCTTTGAGTCTCGTGGACGAATAGCGCGAGCTGAGTTCCACACGATCGTCTTTTTCGAAACCCATGCTGATTGCTACAGAGTAGATTTCTAGTCTCCAGAAAAGTCATTATACTCGAACATAATACGTGTTCCAAAATTCTATAACTGATCGACGTTAGAGGTATAGGTCTATAGTTCTGCACATCTGTTCGACGTCCCTTCTTGAAAACGGGTATGTCCTGTACCCTTTTCCAATCCTTTGGAACGCTACGCTCTTCTAGAGACCTACGGTACACCGCTGCAAGAAGGGGGGCAAGTTCCTTCGCGTACTCTGTGTAAAATCGAACTGGTATCCCATCAGGTCCAGCGGCCTTTCCTCTTTTGAGCGATTTTAATTGTTTCTCTATCCCTCTGTCACCTATTTCGATATCTACCATTTTGTAATCTGTGCGACAATCTAGAGAAGGAACTACAGTGCAGTCTTCCTCTGTGAAACAGCTTTGGAAAAAGACATTAGTATTTCGGCCTTTAGTCTGTCACCCTGTGTTTCAGTAACATTTTGGTCACAGAGTGTCTGGACATTTTGTTTTGATCCACCTAGTAGTGCTGAAACAAGGTCAAAAGACTTAATTTTTGCGACCAAGGGCTGTTATTGCTTTAATTTCACTTTGTAAACGGTCGCTGACCACGCAGCCATGTTTTATTCTTTCATAGATGAGTTAAAGTATTTCTTCTGTTGTGCATGTTTTCTTCGCAGTTGTTGTTGTTGTTGTTGTTGTGGTCTTCAGTCCTGAGACTGGTTTGATGCAGCTCTCCATGCTACCCTATCCTGTGCAAGCTTCTTCATCTCCCAGTACCTACTGCAACCTACATCCTTCTGAATCTGCTTAGTGTATTCATCTCTTGGTCTCCCTCTACGATTTTTACCCTCCACGCTGCCCTCCAATGCTAAATTTGTGATCCCTTGATGCCGCAGAACATGTCCTACTAACCGGCCCCTTCTTTTTGACAAGCTGTGCCACAAACTCCTCTTCTCCCCAATTCTATTCAATACTTCATCATTAGTTATGTGATCTACCCATCTAATCTTCAGCATTCTTCTGTAGCACCACATTTCGAAAGCTTCTATTCTCTTCTTGTCCAAACTATTTATCGTCCATGTTTCACTTCCATACATGGCTACACTCCATACAAATACTTTCAGAAACGACTTCCTGACATTTAAATCTATACTCGATGTTAACAAATTTCTCTTCTTCAGAAACGCTTTACTTGCCATTACCAGTCTACATTTTATATCTTCTCTACTTCGACCATCATCAGTTATTTTGCTCCCCAAACAGCAAAACTTCTTTACTACTTTAAGTGTCTCATTTCCTAATCTAATTCCCTCAGCATCACCCGATTTAATTCGACTACATTCCATTATCCTCGTTTTGCTTTTGTTGATGTTCATCTTATATCCTCCTTTCAAGACACTGTCCATTCCGTTCAACTGCTGTTCCAAGTCCTTTGCTGTCTCTGATAGAATTACAATATCATCGGCGAACCTCAAAGTTTTTATT
This sequence comes from Schistocerca nitens, assembly GCF_023898315.1. Taxonomy (NCBI): domain Eukaryota; kingdom Metazoa; phylum Arthropoda; class Insecta; order Orthoptera; family Acrididae; genus Schistocerca; species Schistocerca nitens. The sequence continues at coordinate 771,285,140 of NC_064614.1, forward strand.
TCTTCTCCATGGATTTTAATACCAACTCCGAATTTGTCTTTTGTTTCTTTTACTGCTTGCTCAATATACAGATTGAATAACATCGGGGAGAGGCTACAACCCTGTCTCACTCCCTTCCCAACCACTGCTTCCCTTTCATGCCCCTCGATTCTTATAACTGCCATCTGGTTCCTGTAAATAGCTTTTCGCTCCCTGTATTTGATAGAGAGTATTCCAGCCAACATTGTCAAAAGCTTTCTCTAAGTCTACAATTCGCAGTTGCCTTCCTTGTATTTGTAGTTGGCTGCCCAACTTCGGTAACTGTCATTTCTGGAAAAGTTCATGCGCCTTCAAATGAACTGCCTGTTGTGGTATTCGTTGATGTAGAATGTAGAGCCTCAGAGAACTTCACATGCAAATAATCATTCCTCAGTAGTTCAGTAATCCACCTTTTTCCATATTGGCTCTTCCTGGCGGACGTTACTAAATTGTGAGCCGAATATACCTGCTCCTGGGACTAATCCAGCTTGGATCTCGCCGTGTCTCCAGGCATTTTCCAAGTATACCTCATCCTCTTGTGATTCTTGAACGGTGTATTCGCTGTTAGTAGTTGAAATTTATTACAGAACTGAATTAGTGTTTCTCCTCATTCATTCCTGCTACCGAGTCCATATTCTCCCGTAACTTTATCTTCTGTTTCTTCCGTACATCCGTGTTCTAATCCCCCATGAGTATTAGACTGTCACCTCATTTTACATATTGAATTACCCGTTCAATATCCTCATTTTCTTTCTCTATTTCCCCGTCAACTACTTCTGAAGTCTGCGTGTATACTTGAACTATTGTTGTTGGCATTGGTATGCTGTCGATTTCGATTAAACAGCTCTATCACAGATGTGTTCAGAATTCTCAGGTCTGCCTTTCAATTTGTTACAAATGCTAATCTACCATTTTCTGTCCCAGCTGATATGACTCTATACTTCTCAGATAAGAAATCATCATCTTCTTTCCATTTGACTTCATTGAACCGAACTACACTCCTGGAAATTGAAATAAGAACACCGTGAATTCATTGTCCCAGGAAGGGGAAACTTTATTGACACATTCCTGGGGTCAGATACATCACATGATCACACTGACAGAACCACAGGCACATAGACACAGGCAACAGAGCATGCACAATGTCGGCACTAGTACAGTGTATATCCACCTTTCGCAGCAATGCAGGTTGCTATTCTCCCATGGAGACGATCGTAGAGATGCTGGATGTAGTACTGTGGAACGGCTTGCCATGCCATTTCCACCTGGCGCCTCAGTTGGACCAGCGTTCGTGCTGGACGTGCAGACCGCGTGAGACGACGCTTCATCCAGTCCCAAACATGCTCAATGGGGGACAGATCCGGAGATCTTGCTGGCCAGGGTAGTTGACTTACACCTTCTAGAGCACGTTGGGTGGCACGGGATACATGCGGACGTGCATTGTCCTGTTGGAACAGCAAGTTCCCTTGCCGGTCTAGGAATGGTAGAACGATGGGTTCGATGACGGTTTGGATGTACCGTGCACTATTCAGTGTCCCCTCGACGATCACCAGTGGTGTACGGCCAGTGTAGGAGATCGCTCCCCACACCATGATGCCGGGTGTTGGCCCTGTGTGCCTCGGTCGTATGCAGTCCTGATTGTGGCGCTCACCTGCACGGCGCCAAACACGCATACGACCATCATTGGCACCAAGGCAGAAGCGACTCTCATCGCTGAAGACGACACGTCTCCATTCGTCCCTCCATTCACGCCTGTCGCGACACCACTGGAGGCGGGCTGCACGATGTTGGGGCGTGAGCGGAAGACGGCCTAACGGTGTGCGGGACCGTAGCCCAGCTTCATGGAGACGGTTGCGAATGGTCCTCGCCGATACCCCAGGAGCAACAGTGTCCCTAATTTGCTGGGAAGTGGCGGTGCGGTCCCCTACGGCACTGCGTAGGATCCTACGGTCTTGGCGTGCATCCGTGCGTCGCTGCGGTCCGGTCCCAGGTCGACGGGCACGTGCACCTTCCGCCGACCACTGGCGACAACATCGATGTACTGTGGAGACCTCACGCCCCACGTGTTGAGCAATTCGGCGGTACGTCCACCCGGCCTCCCGCATGCCCACTATACGCCCTCGCTCAAAGTCCGTCAACTGCACATACGGTTCACGTCCACGCTGTCGCGGCATGCTACCAGTGTTAAAGACTGCGATGGAGCTCCGTATGCCACGGCAAACTGGCTGACACTGACGGCGGCGGTGCACAAATGCTGCGCAGCTAGCGCCATTCGACGGCCAACACCGCGGTTCCTGGTGTGTCCGCTGTGCCGTGCGTGTGATCATTGCTTGTACAGCCCTCTCGCAGTGTCCGGAGCAAGTATGGTGGGTCTGACACACCGGTGTCAATGTGTTCTTTTTTCCATTTCCAGGAGTGTATATATAGACTGATCCGTTGCATTTTCCTTTTCAGATTTCCGAACGCCCCTACCATGTTCAAACTTCTGACATTCCACGCTACGAGTCATGAATGCCATCCTTCCTTGGCAGTCCCCATTGAGATCCGGATGGAGGAATAATCCGGAATCTTTTGTTATTGAAAAGAATATCAAGAAACTTTTCAATTACAAGCCACAAATGCTGTGAAAACGAAGTATGTATGTTTATGCAGTAGTTTCCATTACCGTCTGCGTCCTCATGCAGTAGATCATTGCTAATTCTTCAGTGTTTTAGTAGAAGTTTCCCACCCTAAGAGCAAGAGGTTGCCCTGAACCTCCGTCCGTTCCTCCATGCTATGACATGGTCGTTTTCAGAGAGAGGGTGACTCCCATATAAAAATTAACCCATGCGACTTTTAACCACGCTTCGCCGTGCTTCATTGGCGGTGTTGGTGCACTCATGCTGATCTCTGCGCCTTGTGATGTGCGGTGGGCGGAAATGCAGGCGTGTGGAACTGGTTTCTAACAAGAGAAGCTCCCCATCGCATCCCTCTCAGATTTAGTGGTAAGATGGCCCAGTGGACAGCCCGTCAAAAACTGAACATAGATCAAGCATGAGAACAGGAGGAAGGTGTGCTGAATTGCGAAAAAAGAAGAAAAATAGGAATAGTGAGCTGACCGAGCTCAAGATGGACAACATGGAGCGAAGTTAAACAGCTGCGCTGTCGTGGTTGCGTGGTTATGATGTTGGACTGTGAAGGGGAAGACCCGTGTTCGAATCTCTCTCGTGCTCCTTTCTTTTTTCACAAAATTACACTACTGGCCATTAAAATTGCTACACCACGAAGATGACGTGCTACAAACGCGAAATTTAACGGACAGGAAGAAGATGCTGTGATATGCAAATGGTTAGCTTTTCAGAGCTTTCACACAAGGTTAGCGCCGGTGGCGACACCTACAACGTGCTGACATGAGGAAAGTTTCCAACCGATTTCTCATACACAAACAGCAGTTGACCGGCGTTGTCTGGTGAAACGTTGTTGTGATGCCTCGTGTAAGGAGAAGAAATGCGTACCTTTGATAAAGGTCGGATTGTAGCCTATCGCGATTGCGGTTTATCGTATCGCGACATTGCTGCTCGCGTTGGTCGAGATCCAACGACTGTTAGCAATATATGGAATCGGTGGGTTCAGGAGGGTAATATGGAAAGCCGTGCTGGATCCCAACGGCTTGGTATCACTAGCAGTCCAGATGACAGGCATCTTATCCGCATGGCTGTAACGGATCGTGCAGCCACGTCTCGATCTCTGGGTCAACATGTAATGTCTCTTGCAGCGGTCTCTCCGCGATATTTTCAGAAATTTTATAAATTATGTAACTCAGTACATATATCGAAATATCTCTTCTTATCTTACCGATTCCTTAACTTTAATATACGATGATTATCAATGCAAAGTAGTTTCAAGCCCTATGATTCCTTGGAGCGTCCATTTACTCCATGGAATAGCTTCTCTGCTATCTATGTTTTCTCTTATGAAAAGAATGAAGGATCTTGCGGATTAGCCGTGAAAGAACGAAGATGTATATGTATGTATTGTTGAGCGAGTCGCCATCTTGACGAGATTCTGTATGAGAAGGAATTTAATACATGAACTAAACTAAAGTAAGTGTGTTCGCGTATTATTTAACTGATTATTATTGACAGTGTCTGCTTACTACGCTGTGTTGCACGGGATCAGTGGGGAAAGTCTGATTTACACTGGACGAACCTGCCGTTTTGTATGCTCAAGATATCCAGTTACTTCAAATAAATAGGCTAACACGGTCTTACCAGCAGATCTCGGTCTTCCCCATGTGATCACCGAAAATTAATAATTATTACAAATGTTTTCAGGAGATCGACTGACAATTTTCGTCGCACCGAGACTTCGAAATTGCTTCACTGCCTTATGGAATTTAAGTTAAGCTCACTTTAATCAGGATAGAACAGTATTGAACTGTGTGAATGTGATAAGCCTGCTTTGTGAATGAAAATTCCCTTAACATACGCATGTTTTTACTATCCTGATCAGTGAAGCTAAATCAGGCCGGTGTGAGAGAGGTATTTAAATTTTTTGAATACCACAAAAAAAAATATTAAAAACAGATGGGGACGTTTGCAAGACAACAACCATCTGCACGAACAGTTCGACGACGTTTGCAGCAGCATGGACTACCAGCTCGGAGTCCATGGCTGCAGTTACCGTTGACGCTGCATCACAGACAGTAGCGCCTGCGATGGTGTACTCAACGATGAACCTGGATGCACGAATGGCAGAACGTCATTTTTCATATGAATCCAGGTTCTGTTTAAAGCATCATGATGCTGTGTTTGGCGCCATCGCGGTGAACGCATATTGGAAGCTTGTATTCGGCATCGCCGTACTGGCGTATCACCCGCGTGATGGTATGGGGTGCTATTGGTTACACGTCTCGGTCACCTCTAGTTCGCATTGACGGCACGTTGAACAGTGGACGTTACATTTCACATTTGTTAAGACCAGTGGCTCTACCCTTCATTCGATCCCTGCGAAACCCTACATTTCAGCAGGATAATGCACGACCGCATGTTGCAGGTCCTGTAGGGGCCTTTCTGGATACAGAAAATGTTCGACTGCTGCCGTGGCCAGCACATTCTCCAGATCTCTCACCAATTGAAAATGTCTAGTCAATGGTGGCCGAACAACTGGCTCGTCACAATACGCCAGTCACTACTCTTGATGAACTGTGGTATCGTGTTGAAGCTGCATGGGCAGCTGTACCTGTACACGCGATCCAAGCTCTGTTTGACTCAATGCCCAGGCGTATCAAGGCCGTTATTACGGCCAGAGGTGGTTGTTCTGGGTACTGATTTCTCAGGATCTATGCACCCAAATTGCGTGAAAATGTAATCACATGTCAGTTCTGGTATAATATATTTTTCCAATGAATTGCCATTTATTATCTGCATTTCTTCTTGGTGTAGCAATTTTAATGGCCAGTAGTGTATGAACTGCCAGTCCGGTCATTGACGACTGTTCGCTGTATTCAGATTTGTGTTTGTGTCATGGTGTAACGTCCGTTTGCAACAGCGAGGTGTAAGGAAGGGACCTCCAGACGTATGTACATCCAATTTTTTTCTACACAAGTACCACAAGTTATGACTCCTGCGTTCCGTTTTGGAAGTTTTTACTCCTGAATTCCTTTGTTGTAACGCAGCTCACACCCGTTTATTTGTTGTTTTCATTTCTATGAGAAGTGTATGCGGCATCTCGCCTGCTCTCACTATTCATCACATCTACTTGCGACGGTAATACATTCTTACCACATGACTCATTTTCTATAACCAATGCATAGTATGACAACTGCCAAACACGTCAATGACCGGACGAACAGTTCATAATTTTGTGGGAAAAAAAAGAGCCCTTGGGAGATTTGGACACGGACCTGCCGCTTCGCAGTCAAAACACCAACCACACAACCACAACAATTGTTCTGCCACTTTGCCCGAGGTTTCGACTCTTGAGGTTGGTCCGTTCACTGCTTCTGTTTCCTTTCTTTTTCACAGTTCAGTACACCTTCTACCTGTTTTCATGCATGATCTGTGTTCAGTTTTTGACGGGCTGTCCAATGGGCTATCTTACCACTAAATCTGAGAGTGGTGCGATGGTGAGTTTCCCTTGTTAGCCGCTTAGCGAGGAAATTGTTCTGGAGGGTGTGACTGCAGTCGCCTTCCTCCAGTACGGAACTGCTGTGTGCGCGTCTAGTCCCTGTTATAATCCGGATTATCAACAGTGACAGCGCCGATTGCCTCGGAATAGAGGGATTCACGGTACGCCGTTGGCACATTGATTAGTTAAAAACGTAGAGTCCGCAATGCAGCGTCCCATGAATCTGACACCCACTGTCTGGCCGCAATCAACTACGCGAACTATCTATAAGGAGTTCAAAGAAAAATAGATTTCATTGCTTAACGGACATATCGTTTAGTCTTTTTCTGTTCATCGACCGTGAAAATGTTAATTTTTGATGAATGTAACCTGATAAACAAGATGTAATGAAATCTGATTTCGGTTTTTATCCACAGGAACAAATGCGACCAACTGGTGGGATAATGGACGATATCAAATAGCATTCTGTCGTGGAGATAGAGGCTTCGTTGTGTTCAACAACGAGCTAACGAACATGAGTGCATCATTACAGGTAAATTTACTTTTTGTCGTGTTAATGAGACAAGAGTAGCGGTGAGAGAAATTTTCATTAGACGAAATGTTGTTAGAACCACAGGAAAATAGCTCTTGCGAATACTTTAGGCCAGAGATCGGTGACTAATTTTTAATGGCGGGCGGAGGTTTATAGCTGTGAACCGTCGATCACCTCGACTAAGTGTCCGATCGTTACAAGACTGCAGGAGTCACAGCTCTGAGCGGCCGGCCGGCACGAGGCAGGTTGGACAGGTTTGCGCGATTTTGTTGCGACGATGACAGACGCCTCGTCCAACGATTACCCGTGCTTTTGTTGAGTGCCAGGTCTTCGTAGACATTCTGCAAATGCCTGTGAATATCTGCGATGCTCTGACCTACCGCCAAAAGCAACTCAATGACGGCTCTCTTCCTGGAACGCATCTCCGTTATAGACACCATTTTGAAGGCTGTGTATAGTGCAGCCACCGATCGGAACTTCATGAAACTATAGGGACTGAAGCGGGAATATGTCAATATGTCCCACAACAAACTCCGCATTTTTTTTTATAGAAAGTGACCGGGGAAAAATGCGTTGCGCTACTTATTGAACCCCCTCGCATATACAGTTGTCATGTTGTAGCAGTTGATGTACATACAGTTGTTAGCGCCTCTGTACAGACGCCACTGACGATCGGTTATACACTCAAGTATCGATTTGGCAAATAAACATATCTAGTGCAGCTCATCGTGTATATATGATATCGTTTAATAAATATCTTAATACTGTGGAGTACCAAGCATTCAAGATTTTTAAAGAAGAGTGTTTTTTCCCATCACGATAACGTCGGGTAGTACGCTCGTTCTCATTTTGAAAATGTTAAGAACAATATTCTTGCTTGTTTGCGAGGGTCTGTGGATAACACGAACTTATGCGCTGTTTCCCCTCAGACGTGTCTTCCAGAGGGAACCTACTGCGACGTGGTCTCCGGTGGCGGGACATGCGCTGCTGAGACACTAAAAATCACAGCAAATGGCAACGTACGAGTACAGCTAGAACCGCACAGCTTCCTAGCTATACACGTCGATGTGAGTATTATGTATCATATTGCTTTATTGAGTTTGATGTTTTAATGTTAATTCCCAGCTTTCAATGTTACTGGTTTATGATTACTTCTTCTGAATGTCATTCTCACAGCTCGCCATCTTGAGCACTGGACATTTGTCAAGACTCCTGGCACAGTTATAGTGCTATACTCACAAATTGTACACCTACATCTGTACCGCACGTTGTGTGATGGAGGGTACTTCGGGCACCAATTTCATTTCCCCCTTCCCTGTTCCATTCGTGAAAGGTGCAGTACTCAAGACCCAGGTTTTGTAAGCATCCTCTTTTGTGAACGAATTACATTTCCTGATGATTCTTCCCAAAACTCTATCTGGCTACTTTTTTTTCTAATAATAATTTTATGAAGCCATTCCGCTGTAGGTTCACTGTGGCCGCATGCTCCCAGACATTTTATGATTCTTGCTGTTTGCAGTAATGTGTCTTCCACCAGGCACGGGTCCAAAGGTAAAGGGGATGGGCAAGATTTATATTTTTAAGTATATGAATTCTCACATTTCATCATCAACTTTCTGAGAATAAAGTAGCTTGAAAACTATGCCTCGAGAATGGCAACGAATTCTAGAAAATTACTACATATGTGTAATATAGGATACTTTGACGTGCTGGAGCCCGTGAGTAGCAGGGAGATTGCGGCATGAAGACACTTCTTATATCCGATTGATATGCAAATTAATTAAATTGATCAGTTAATTACCACCACCCCAGCTACATCCATCCTCACCCCCAGATGACATCATGTGTTATTCTCAGCCTGCATATGAGCCCCAGCACCCTACCCCCTCTCCAACTTTCCGGGACTCGAACCCAGGTCCTCCTGATCTTAAAGCCCAAGTGCACCCCCCTATCACAATTATACCACCCGAGGTGCTTGGAATTGAGGGAAATTAAAAATGGTGGTGCCCTTTCCGGGACTTCAACCCTAGTTCTACGCCATGCAAAGACCAAGTGCACACCCCAACACTTAGAAACTGTCCAGATGCAGCAGAGGAAGGTAAGGTTAGTGTACCTTATTTATTTAAGTCGGGAAAATGAGGTAAACGTAGGTCCTAATTATGTAATTAATCTTAAAAGGACAGCCTAAAATCGCAATACAGCGCAAAAACTGACGATTCCATACTACTGGTGTCATGCTGCTGGGAAAAAAAATTCGCAGTATCACTCGAAACTAGCCACAGACACACTCACACTTTACCCTTTACCTACAAGCTGGCGAGAAAAAGGCAGGGGTGGAAGGTACTATCTCTATTCTTTTTGGCTAGAAATATGTTCAACTGACAAGATGCTAGTGAAGGACAGAGAGGAGTTAAAAAAGTGTATTACCTATAAACATACAGTTGAGGACAGTAACTATCAATGTTGACATCAGAGTTCACTAGAGACTCCTGCTCAAAAACTGCCCTGCAGCCCAGGTAGCCGAAGTCAATACATGCTACCACAACTGACGGAAAAATGCATCACAGTTCTAATCTAACTTCAAAATTGTCGAGAAAGAACCAGCACTCGAAATGAACGGGTCATAATGCAACACATGTACTGGAGAAAATCGTCGATCCGCAAAACTGCAGAGGTGGCGGTAGCTGAGCGTGTGCTCTCCTCGAGAGGCCCTCTAACCTCCCCTCATCCCTCTTCTACCTCCTTCCCTCCATCCATCTACCTACGGAGAGGACACAGGCTTCTTCAAATGGCCAGCTGCTCCGCCGTGCTTTGCACTCTAATGCCATGGCTGCTAACTGCCTTGAGGCGATGCTCCTTCGCCAAAACAATACCATGTATTGCCAACTAAAAAATAGGAGATAAAAGGATGTCCGCCTCAAGTGCAACTCGTTTGTCTAAATTAAAGCGACACAGACCCCACATGCCGTCTCCCTGGTCAGGGGGCGACAACCGTCAGACTAGGCACACTCCCAACTCCTCGAATAGGTCTATCATCCTGCGATAGAGAAAACACTTTTCTTAAACATCAACGTAGCTGTTTCTTATAATCTGTTAAACCTATATCTCAGAAAGACTGGACCCCTCTGGAACAACAACGATTCTGGAGAATGCTCCAGATCGCTTTTTCAAACGGCTAGCTGCTCCACAAAGTGCTTTGCTGCTTTTCTGTGACCCCACTCCCACCCCTCTGCCGTCACTGGTCTCACCAGGCCTTCTGCTATCCTCCGTGCTCGCTTGTAGTGTGCGGCCTGCCTTGTGGTGACAGCTCTCTGCCAACCCAAAAGGGAAATTTGGTAGCACCACTGCGCCCCTAGTCAGAGTGCAGTTGTGTCCGGCGACCACCTACTGTAGTGGCTCAAATGGTTCAAATGGCTCTGAGCACTATGGGACTCAACATCTTAGGTCATAAGTCCCCTAGAACTTAGAACTACTTAAACCTAACTAACCTAAGGACATCACACACACCCATGCCCGAGGCAGGATTCGAACCTGCGCCCGTAGCAGTCCCGCGGTTCCGGACTGCAGCGCCAGAACCGCTAGACCACCACGGCCGGCCCTACTGTAGTCTCGTCCCCTGCGCCCACCTTTCTGTTATGGACAACAATAGTATTTGACATCAATGCGTCTCCTATAATGAAGGATCTATTAAAAAAGGAAAACAGAATTGCGACGATAATAAATCTACTCTATCCACGAAAATAGGAGGAGTCCGTTTTCTTTTAGTTTTATGAGATATATTGGTAGAGCTCTTACGATAAACTGTATCTCATTATTTTGCGACATCCAGCATAGTGTACCGTCGCCGATTACAGATGATCAGCAGAGACATGTCCACCCTGCATAAAAAAACTTTGACTATTTTGCTGGGAAAACTACTGATCACCACAGAATGTCCTCGTTATTTCGAAACCATCACCGGAGTAAAGAAAAAGCGAGAACTTTGAAGAAAAAGCATTTATATTAAGCAATTCCAGCTTGATAGACAAATTACACACTATGGGAGCAGCTCTTACGTTCTGTGTCTGTAAATAAGATGTGTATTACAAACAATCCAGACACGTGAAGTAACGTTAGAGAATACAATCTTTCATGACATTGGCTCACAAGTCGGAAAAAGCACAATCATTTTACGCTCGACAACAACATACTAAAATTCAAGAGGACAAATATGTTTTGTACACTGTGGCAGGTCCCCTTTTACCAATGTGTTACTGTGTAACATAAGCTTTTACGAAACAGATCGTGAGAGCCTGTCTCGCCCTGTGTGTGTGGGAGATTGAAATTTTGTTAAAAGATGTCGCCGCAATGAAAAAAAAAAAAAAAAAAGAAACTCCTATTAAGGAGAATTCCGTGGTACCCTAGCCATCTCATCCAACCTCCAGGCGGCATGTAATTTTTTACCAAATTGATAGGCTAATTAATTAAATTGATCGTGAGAGTCACTTTGCATGGCGAGTGATTTTTTTTTCAACAGTCGGATTACACATACAAGATAGGTCCAATTGGAATCCTTGGAGGGAAGATGATGTTCATTTCAAAGAACACTATTCAAAAGCGACATTTGAAGCTTACCACAGAGCTAGTCTATGGCCCACAACATTCATTTCTCGTAAGGACAGCTCTATTAAAAACACGTTCATCGTGACTGTGTTACTGTCAGCCTGCATAAAAAGCGGTCTTGAGTCTACAGGCACAGACAGGTCGCTGATAGCGTTATGATTTCTGGTAGAAATGCTGTCCACGATTTGGAATCAAGTCTATCCATTCAACCACATACTTTCATTGAATTCTGTAGAGACATATTTTAATTACTACAGCACGGGTGAATCATATTCAAGCCACTCTAATATGTCGAAACAAGTCACCTTTTTCAAACCCATCTCCTAAGGATCCCATATCGCGGAAACACCAACGCTGTGTTTTAGAGAGTCCCTCTGAGTCTTGTAACTGCTTCTCAGTCTCTGCCCCACCCTCGCCACAGCTTCATCCATGTCATCGTCCCAATATAAGTCGGACCTGAATTGAAGTCGGAGAGCGCTATATCTAAGACCTTGTTCATAGCAAGGAGAAGCACTACGAGTTAATGCGACAAGCCAGCTTTTGATCCCTCGGTGGAAATCATAACATGTCGTTGTAGTTCCGTCAACCGTGTACAGTGTGCAAGGCCAGCTGCAAACGAAGTTTTCCCATGCAACACAAGGTAGTAGAAAAGATAGTACGAGCAGGTACAGTGGTGCTTCTTGTTGGGAAAATTAGGAAGACTCCACATCATACATAGCATGGAGGAAGGACAAGGATTTTGCTACTGCATTGCGATACATCTCCAAACTACATACAGGGACTGCAGTATGAAGATCTGCATCTCTCTGGGTGCATTCATGTCTAACACCCAAACATTCTCTCCCACCTCGGTATTTTGTACCATGCAACAGAGAATACCTATGAACTACAAAAACTACGCTAACGCCATCTGTTAGAGAACTCGATAAGACATCACCATGTCCCTGTCTTCCGACATATATGAAACAAATACAATCTGCTTTCTGGCATTGAAAATATGTGAAGATCCCATTAAATATACAGGTATTAGTTCATTGTGGCAGGTGACTCATGAAGTCATGATCGAAGTTGCTTCCACAGACCGGTGTAAAGTTTTATCGCCTGCACTGTAGCAGAACCATATTCAACTGATCATGAATCACACGAGGGGATCCCTGTGTTGTTCCTTCACAATCAGTTTAATACATTGTTTTTTGATTGTAACGCATCCAATTAGTGTGCAGCACCATACACTTTGTTTTTTCGACCATGACTTAGAGGTCCGTGTCAGCTGCTGCTAAACCGACATTAACAGGTTTCGATCCTTTGGCTCTCACAGAAAGCTGAACATCGCATGGCGTAAACTGTACAGCCAGCAGAACACAGGCTGGTAGAAATAAAAGACAGAGGCGATATTTCTCATTGACAGAAATGTGGAAGACGTCGCAACATTTGGAAACTGGAAGAGTTTGCGGTATTGCTGAGCACTTCCAACACCTATTCGAAGGTGATAACCTGTACAGTTAATCTGATCTTCCCCATAGACAGGATAGCGGATGTCTTGGTGTTCCACTTCAAAAAGCATTGTTCCTTCATTTTGCAGTCATGTACATGATTACTGTTCCTGTATTGATCATCGGCAGAAGATACTGTTCACAACGTGCGTGAGGTAGTACAAACAAAACGATGCACTGTTATCTTACTGGTGAAAAAAAAAAAAAAAAAAAACATGTGGAGGGCATCGCAGCATATGGAAACAAGATGAATCTGCAGCATTCAGAAACGCTTCCAAACAAATGTATGAAGGTGATGACCTCTACATTTAATCCCATGCTCCACAGTGACAAGCAGCAGATATGCAGTGTTTTGCCAAGACTCCCTCCACCTCAACCGAGTGGTATCAGTCATTCATTATGTGGTAATCAACATACCTAGTGGACGGTCGGGATAGGAAAGACACTGTTGATATGGGACGGTGTACTGTAACACACACCGCACTCGACAGCGAGATCAATTTTAGCAGTCTTACCTGTTGTTCTATAATTTCAACGCCAGCCAGTGACTCCATAGAACACTTCCCAATCTCTGCATAATCAAATGGTTCAAATGGCTCTGAGCACTATGGGACTTGACGTCTGAGGTCATCAGTCCCCTAGAACTTAGAACTACTTAAACCTAACTAACCTAAGGACATCACACACATCCATGCCCGAGGCAGGATTCGAACCTGCGACCGTAGCGGTCGCGCGGTTCCAGACTGAAGCGCCTAGACCCGCTCGGCCATTTCGGCCGGCATCTACACCATCGCTAAATCACCCCACCACTACTTTGCAAGTACCGTATAATAGATTGTGAGTGCAGCTAGATAACGGTGATGTACATCCATCGACCATATACACCAAAGTATATACTGGTGCAAAGAGGTTATCTACATATTTGCAGCACATCGGTAATAGTGCAGAATTTACGATTACGACTGGACATCTTTCCCTGTGTGAATAGATGCCAATGACCATGCTCCTTGTGTGGCTCCGTTTCCGCATTACAAGCACGTTTGCACTGTTTCGCGCTTCTCCACCCCCAACCCCCCACCCCTCCCCCTTCTGACATGCTTAATTTACCCTCCACTGCTAGCTAGTGCTGCCACCCACCGTCTGTGAGTGCTTTTTGCACGTTGACGTCGAACATAGGCGTTGGTCACATTAATGTGACTGGACCGTGTAGCCAGCTGCTGTCATCGAGCGGTTCTAGGCGCTTCAGTCCGGAACCACGGCCGGCCGGAGTGGCCGAGCGGTTCCAGGGGCTACAGTCCGGAACCGCGCGACCGCTACGGTCGCAGGTTCGAATTCTGCCTCGGGCATGGATGTGTGTGATGTCCTTAGGTTAGTTAGGTTTAAGTAGTTTTGTAAGTTCTAGGGGACTGATGACCTCGGTAGTTAAGTCCCATAGTGGTCAGAGCCATTTGAACCATTTTTGAACCGGAACCACGCGGCTGCTACTGTCGCAGGTTCGAATCCTGCCTCGGGCCTGGATGAGTGTGATGTCCTTCGATTAGTTTGGTTTAAGTAGTTCTAAGTCTAGGGGACTGATGACCTCAGATGTTAAATCCCATAATGCTTGGACCGCGTAAACAGGAAAAATGTATGGCGCATAAATAAACTGCCTGAGAGAAAAAAGTGAAGCAGCCAGAAGACATGGTTAGATGCCAGTGCAACTCCGTATATGTATACACCGTCGGCGAGTATGTTAATATTAGAGTTCTAGTTTTCTGTGACAAGCAGAACGCCACGAGAGTGAATTAGTGTTATTTGTGTTTGGTGTTGTCACCAGAGCATTTAAGGGAAGCGAACAGTGTCAGATGTTGACTGTTGGCTGTGGATATTGAGATGCGAAAAGAGCATTATCAGCAGATGACAGAGACTGAAATGAGTCTCATTGTGTATTTGGCCATCTGGTCGAACCATGCAGTCTCCAGATTTGTGGGGCTTGCGCATGTCGCAGCGGCCCAACATTGGGCTGTATGGGAACGTCAGGGCAGGCTTACTCGTCGTCAAGCTTCCAGTCGGCCACCACTGACCACCACGCCGACCAACACATAGCTCCAGACACCCTTCTGTTTGATGCCCACTCGTTAGATACTGGAACAATACCGGTGCTACTTGATAAATCCCCATGCCGAATAAGGGCGCGCAACGTACCGAATGTACAAGAATCTCAGATTCGCCGGCTAGCGCATGCTAACCAAAGAGCACGAAGGTAGTAGACCCAGTATCCTTATACGATGTCCTGGTGTTTACTCCAAAGAACATACGTTTGACAGAAACGTAACACAAATTCTTATATTTTTGTCCGAGTTTCATTCATTTTACAACTGTATCCAGTAATCAGCATTTCAGTCGTTTTGTTCTATCTTAACGAAGCACAGGAAGGTACCGTACAAAAAGATGCAGCAACTGCTGTTACTTTGTTCATATCCATACAGTGACTTGTAATTTTATTGGCGTACATATACGCTCCTTGTTCTTAAAAAGCCCCTTTATCTGATTTTTTCTACTTTTTTCTTTCAGTTAACGCTGTGACTTGGAATTAATGAAGTGCAGCAGTGATGACATTCTTTTGGATCAACGTCACTACGAGAAGATCTGAAGAAGTATTACATATTAAATATATTATTGTATCTACATAACTCAGTGTTCTGAAACGTACGCTGCGTGGAACCTAAAATAAATGTTTATCCAAACATTTAGAAAGAGTTGCGCAGATGAAATCACTAAGTTAATCATGCTAACCAAAGAGCACGAAGGTAGTAGACCCAGTATCTTTATACGATGTCCTGGTGTTTACTCCAAAGAACATACGTTTGACAGAAACGTAACACAAATTCTTATATTTTTGTCCGAGTTTCATTCATTTTACAACTGTATCCAGTAATCAGCATTTCAGAATAAGTCGTCGTTTCAACGACAGCTACCCGCCGTAGTGGGAAAACGATGTGTCTCTGACAAACTGACGAAAAGAAGAAAGTGCACAGAAATGACAATGGAACTGTTAAAGATTTCTCTGAAGTGACTACTTTCCTTTTTTCCCTATATATAATTTTCTTTAGTCTTTACCCAGCACGACCTACGCTTAAAGCATGCAGCTATATACACTGTCTACTCACATTAATGTGACCACCTGTCAATTTGCAGTGCGGGTGCTGCAAGACGCGCAAGTAGATTGTCAATGAGGTTCTGGGAGGTACCGATAGGGGTGTTTGAGCCGTGCCGATTCCAGTTCCGTGGCCAGGTACGCTAGGTTTATCGGTTCAGAATCCATGGCGCAAACAGCCCGATCGACGAGCTGCTACAGATTCTCGACTGGGTTTAAATCTGGGTAGTTTGGTGACCAGGGAAGAACGGTAAATTCATCTTGGCCCTCTGCCGTACATGGACGTGCACTGCGAGCTGTGTGACACGTTCCACTGTCCTGCTGGAAGATGCCACCGTGCCGAGGGAAAACAAACTGCTGCAGGGGTGGATACGTTCCCCAGAATGACGAGCTCACCCAGATCACCCACGAAAACGTTTCCCAGACCATAACGCTCTGTTCTCCAGCCTGGACCCTTCCGACGATTATTGCACTCTGTTTGCTTTGAGGCTGTTCACCCGGTACCTACCAAATGCCAACTCTCCGATGGAGCATACAATGTGATTGGTCTGGAAAGGCCACCTGTCCCCAATCAGAGGATGTCCTGTTGAGGTATTGGCGTGCAAATTCCAGCCTGCGCACGAACAGCAGTCAACATGGGTGCATGAATCAGGCGCCTGCTGCGGATGCCCATACGCAGCTACTTTCGCTGAACGATCTTTGAGGAGATACTATTCGTTGCCTCTTGGTTCATCCGGACGGCCAGTTGCTCATCAGTTGCACGTCTCCTCGCCCAAACAAGCGTCCCGAGCCATCGGTCACCTCTGTCATCTATGACCCATGGCACACCACAGTTGTCTAGGCGCCATTCCTGGATAACGCCATTTTGCCAAACACGTTGTTCTTTAACCAAGGCGGCACGCCTACAATTTACAATCCTAGCTGTTTAGGAAAAGTTTCCACCCTATGTACGAAAACCGATGATAATGTGCTTTTGGACGTAAGATAAATCGACCAGTTTCCGCTTTACGACAACGACTGCACAATTTTTCGCGACCCCTGACACGCTTCATATACCTTCCATTGCCGCCTGCCGTCTGTGGATGATTTTTGGACGTTGGCGTCCAACGTAGGCGATGATCATATTACTGTGACTGCACCGAGTATTATGGTTCTATTTTGATTACCTGTTTCACCGTAATCATCATACTAAAGCAGAATTTAGCTTCACTTCGGCTAGTGTGCCTCACATAAGAGGACAAGAAAATTCTCGGCATGGCCGGAAGGGCTGTATTATTTAGAATAAAAATGGACTTAGTATTCGACGGAGCCCGCTTTTATGCTAATCAAGTGCATTTCATGTTATTACAGTTTTATTGTTGAAACAACTTCTACAGTTAAAACACTGCGCACGACAAGCAAAAACTGCGTGCGCCAGTGAAACAAGCAGACAGGAATAGGATGACTAAATGTGCCGCACTCATTTTTGATAATATTATTGAACCGATATCTATAGTATGATAATTTGGCGTAGTTTTAGATGTTATTTCACTCGTAAAAGTATCAGCAACGTTCCATTTTGGAAGGTAGGAAACGAGGTTCTGGCAGAAGTAAAGCTGTGAGGAGGTGGCGTGAGTCGTGCTTGGGTAGCTCAATTGGTAAAGCACTTGCCCGCGAAAGGCAAAAGTCCCGAGTTCGGGTCTCGGTCCGGCACACAGTTTTAATCTGCCAGGAAGTTTTATATCAGCGCACACTCCGCTGCAGAGCGAAAATCTCATTCTGGACGTTCCATTTTGATCAGCATATATCCAAAACCTTAGAATGTGCATTTGTAGATGTATTAATACAAGAGGATACTAAGCAATGTTTGACCGTTGCACACTCTCCCATGTCCCTACATTAATTTGGTTACGTAATGGCTTATGCACTGAAATGGAGTGAAATGTTTTCATTAGCACGATGAAGTGGCGGCGGAACATTTGATGTTGCCTATGAGGTCGGCAATGTCGAGTACAGAGTGGTTTACCAGACAGTTAGCTTTGAGTTGACACTGATCAGCCAAAACATTATAACCACCTACTTAATAGCTTGTTTTCCGTTTTTGGAACGTTGTACATCACTGATTCTGCTCATCAGGAATTCGACAGTTTGTTGGTATTAGCATTAGATGTATTTAGCATTAGATGTCTATGTACAAGTCGTGTAATTCGTGTAAATAACGGGGCGCTGATTTCCGTACGTGGAAGTGGTGGCCGATAGCGACGCAGATGGTTCCAATAGGATTTACATCAGGTGAATTTGCTCGCCGAGACATAAACGTGAGTTCACTATAACGTTCCTCAAACTACTGTAGCACGGTTCGGCTCCGAGATACGGTCAGTTATACCGCTGAAGGATGATATCGCCGTCGTGGAAGACATCAAGAGATGCAGGTGGTTCGCAGCTGTCAGCGTGTCTTCCGTTACTACAACAGATCCCATGCGAGCGCAGGAGAATATCCCCCATAACATAACACTGCTCCCACCAGTCTACGTTCGTGGCGCACTGCACGTTTCGAGCCACAGTTCACCTCGATGACGGCGTTTGTGGAGACGACCATCGACCTAGTGTAGCAAAAAAAAGTGATTCACCCGAAGAGCTGCCACGTTTCCATTGACCGACGGGCGAATCCCAGTGGTCCCGAGCTCACTGCAGTCGTAATTGACGATATCATTGGTTCAACACGTAAGCACCATGTTCAACACTGTACGATGAACGGTGTGCTCCGAAACACTTGTGCGTGCATCTACACTGTACTCTTTCGGCAGAAATGCCACAGACCACTATCTATCCCATTTTACAGAGTAGACAAGCCTACGTACACCACGTTCTGTGAAGAGTCGTGGACGTCAAACAACTTAGCTTCCAGTGGTAGTTTCGCTGTCCCTCTACCTCTGTCCGTAGATGCTCACGACAGTAGCACGTCAACATTCGCCAGCTTCGTCGTTTTCGAGGTACTTGTTCACAGGTTCTGCGTAATAATAGTATGCCCTTTAAGTCGCTTATCCCAATGCATTTCCTTATTTGCAGCCAATATCTTCGCTAGGGTGGTCCCCCGCCCATGTGTGCTCCGCTTACGTACTTTAGTTATCTCGTCATGTACCACCAGTCGGTGGCGGGCAGTGATCATAATGTTGACTTATGAGTGTATATAGATAAGGTGAACATTGATTCGTGGTTGTGTATGGGTAATTTATAAACGTTTCAATGAGAGAGCGGATGGAGATGTATTTGACTGAGACTTTATGTAGACACTGAGTAGGACTGATTCAGGTCACTGTATTTAAAACTACATGGAATCGAACAAAAGGGGAAAATTGTCAGAAAAATGTGTTACAGGATTTCACAAAAAGAAAACTTTATTTACTTCAGGCACTGCAAATTATAAATGTAACTTCTCGAAGTTGAGGGACAAAATATTACGCGTGTATGTTGTCGAATCTAAAACAGTGCTGGATGAAGTTTTAGTAGACTACTACACACTGTCCCGATGCCCACTTTACTAAAGCTGAACTGTGGTAAAGGGAGCGGTAGCGATGTAAGACGAACAAGGCAGCGGAATTCTCTCACAGTTCTCCTCTAACACTGGTTCTCAAAATTCAGCCAATAGTGCTTTACTAGAACACTGCCGCATTTCTTCCAGCGTTTTCCATTTAATTTCCCTGAGAATTTCTCTTACACTTTCTTGAGCTACTGCGATGCAACTGTAAACAGTCGAAGACTGTGATGAAAACTTGCGGAGTGTACTGTCATACGAGGGTTGTTTTTTAAGTAAGGGCCGTTTTTATTTTTGAAAAAAGATACAAATACTTTTGTAAAAAAACTTTTACTTTCTGATTCTACACACTTTTACCTATTTTTCTACATAGATGCCTTGTTTATTTAAGCACTTGTCATACCGTACAACTAAGTTTTTAATTCCCTCTTCAAAGAATTCGGCCGCCTGCTCCGACAGCCAAGAGTTCACGGCCGCTTTCACTTCATCGTCGTCATTGAAGCGCTGCCCGCCAAGATGGTGTTTCAGGTACCGGAAAAGGTGAAAATCGCTAGGAGCAAGGTCGGGGCTGTATGGTGCATGGTCCAAAACTTCCCAGCCAAAAGAATCAATCAAATCCCGAGTCTTTTGAGAGGGGTGAGGCCTAGCGTTATCGTGCAGGAGCAAAACTCCTTTTGTCAGGATGCCGCGCCTTTTGTTTTGAATTGCTCTGCGGAGCTTCTTTAGAGTTGCACAGTAGGCATCTGAGTTGATTGTCGTTCCTCGTGCATAAAGTCCACTAGCAAAACACCGCGCCGGTCCCAGAACACAGTTGCCATAATCTTCCGCTTTGACAGCGTCTGTTTGGCTTTGACCTTGACGGGTGAGGTTGTGTGTCGCCATTCAATCGATTGTCGCTTGCTTTCGGGAGTGATTGGGATACCCATGTTTCATCTCTAGTGACAATTTGACTCAACATGTCATCCCCATCTTCCTCGTAACGAATCAAAAAGTCCAATGAAGTGGTAAATCTCTTCCCTTTGTGGTCCTCTGTGAGGAGTCTGGGTACCCACCGAGAACACAGTTTCTTAAAGTTTAGGTTTTCAGACACAATTTTGTTCAAAACCGAACTTGAAACTTGTGGAAATTCCAAAGAAAGAGTGGAAATTGTGAATCTTCTGTCCTCACGAATCTTTGTTTCGACTGCAGCCACCAAATTATCAGTGATCACAGACGGCCGGCCTGAGCGTTCTTCGTCATGGACGTTTTGACGGCCATTTTTAAACTCTCTAACCCATTGACGCACTTTACCTTCATTCATTGCATTCAAGCCATAAACTTCTGTTAACTGACGATGAATTACTGCAGCTGATAGGCTTCTCGCGGTCAAAAAACGTATTACTGACCGTATCTCAGACGCGGCGGGCGATTCAATAATCGTAAACATTATAAAGTAGCACAGCGATGCGTACACGTCAGCTACAGAGCTGCAACTTGCATCAGTGTGAACGGGAAGGATGCCGGCAAGTGGCGCGGTGGCTTGTTGCGGCGTCCGCGCGAACTACGGGACTATACGCGCGAACGGCCCTTACTTAAAAAACAACCCCCGTATTTGTGTTGTCGATGATAAGAGAGACGGTAAAAAGTGGAACCCAGAGAATAACAGCAAGAGGACAGCTGAGCACTGTCAGTGTCGTATTCATTCTGTCCACAGAAGAGTGCCGGGGGAATATTGACTCGAAGGTCATTGGTTAGGGGTTACCCTAGAGCTGGGAAATTGTAATCAAAATTGTTACATAGAATTCAACATTCGAGTAGTGTCACATATTCCATTCCATCTGTAGTTCATCAGTCCTAAAACTGAAGACAATAAATAGAAATACGAAATCTTAAATTTTGCATTTAAAAATGTATTGATACATAAGGATACTGAGAAATGTTTGACCGACGCACACACAAACGAGTGACACTGAAACGAGGACTCCCACAATAGTAATGAAAGACTACTTAAAACGGATCCCGATTGATTGCAGCCTAATCGTTCACATTCATTTTTTTTTTTTTTTTTTTTGTGGGGTTGACCCTGCCTATGTGTTTCAAGTAATTCTTCTGCGGCATGTTAATGCCAGGTAATATCGTTCTCATTTTTTTTCTAAGCGTGGTGGGATTATTGCCTCATATTTTGCCTTTACTTTTAGTGGCGGTGGTCCTGCATAATGTGTTTCACTAATTTTTCTGCGGTATGATAATGCAGGTACTTTAATTTTCATTATTTTTTGCAACCCAAAAAAAAAAAAATACACCGGTTCTCGTCCGATCACCGAAGTTAAGAGACATCGGGCCCGAAAAAAAAAGAAAGAAAATACACCGGTTCTCGTCCGATCACCGAAGTTAAGCAACATCGGGCCCGGTTAGTACTTGGATGGGTGACCGCCTGGGAACACCGGGTGCTGTTGGCTCTATCTCATTTTTTCCTTTAAAAAAAAATACGTTTCGGCCTTAGCCCATTTCCTAAATCATATTTATCGTGAACGTCCGGCGCAGCATTTTGTGTCGTGTTACTGGACGAAAGTGCAGATCAATCCTGATTACAAAAAGGTTAAAACAGATGATGTGCGGAGTTACAGATCTATATTGTTGCGAGATACTAGAGCATGTTTTAAGCTCAAACCATACGACGTCCCTTTATCAAAAGAAGCTTCTCACAGAATCAGCACTGATTCAGGAGAAACCTCCGGTGTGGTACAGAGCTTACTTTATTCACGCTTAGTATCTTTGTAGTAGTAGACACAGGTGGACAAGTAGACTCAGTCTTCTCAGATTTCCGTAAACCGTTCCACACGGTACCACACTGTCTCCTACTAACCAAGATTCAGTTGAAGGGAGTATGCTCAAGGGCATACGATCCGGTTAATGAACTTTTTCTACCAGAAGCCAGTACCTTATACTTGACAACGAACGTTACACAGAAACGAAAGTAACATTATTTGTACCGCAAGGAAACGTAACAGGAGCTCTGCTGTTCTCAGTATGCATCAATGACTTATCAGATATCATCAACAGACATATAGGGTTGTTCCCTAACGATGTTACAGTCTACAGCAGGGGTATACAATGCGGGCGCTCATGATAGTATGCTCTCCAGGCGTCCTTCATAAGCAGGTTTCCATTCCAGCGATTTCTAATATTAAATCAAATTTAAGAACTAAGCAGTTTTTTGTACTCTCGCATCTGTACTCATTATTTCCCTGAACAAACTTTAGACTTCAGTTACTGGAACTGGCGATCCCAACAAAGCTTTGCCGCAAAGTTCGGTCTTTTTGAGCATTGTTGTTTGTACGGACAGCTTCTCCCTGCGCAATCTTTCTGATGTCCAGTACAACTTAAAAGGTTCAGTAACTGGTACTTGTCTTGTGTGTGATAAATTATTCTTAACAAAATATGGCTGAAAGACAAAAAACTTACAATTTTCACAGTCACTATTTTAGGAACATTGTTTTGTCGAATTAAGAGGAAATCTGCCCAGTTTATTGTGTAACAGTAGTGTGCCTGTCTCCAAGAAAATTCATGAAGAACGTGATTCATGAAGTCTTGCCAGGCTTGCATCCGGGTGACTCAGTTCAAATTTCACGACGTTTCGATGAGCGCAAATCTCATCATCTTCACTGGAAGAACAGTCATCGAAACGTCGCGGAAGGATGAAAATGGCACTTACAGAAACGTCGCAATGTGGTGATTCGATGGCAGGGTGTGGGTATGGCGAATGCCCGGTGTACATCTGCCAGCATGTGTAATGCGAACAGTAGCATTCGGAGACGGTGGTGTTTTGGAGTGGTCATGTTTTTCATAGAGGGCGCTTGCACCCCTTGTTTTGCGAGGCACTATCACAGCACAGGCCTACATTGATGTTTTAAGCACCTTCTTGCTTGCTACCGCTGAGGCGCAATTAGGGGATACAGATTGCATCTTTTAACACGGTCGAACACCTGTTCATAATGAACGGCCTGTGGCGGAGTGGTTACACGACAATAACATCCCTGTAATGGACTGGCCTGCACCGAGTTCTGACTTGAATCCTATAGGACACATTTGAGATGTTTTGGAACGTCGACTTCGTGCCAGGCCTCACCGACCGACGTCGATACCTCTCTTGAGTGCAGCATAACGCGAAGAATGGGCTGCTATTCACCATGAATCCCTCCAGCACCTGATGGAACGTATACCTGCGAGAGTGGAAGCTATCATAAAGGCTTAGGGTGGGCCAACACATTATTGAATTCCAGCATTACCGATGAAGGGCGCGACGAACTACACTACTGGCCATTAAAATTGCTACACCAAGAAGAAATGCAGATGATAAACGGGTATTCATTGGACAAATATATTATACTAGAACTGACATGTCAGTACGTTTTCACGCATTTGGGTGCACAGATCCTGAGAAATCAGTACCCAGAACAACCACCTCTGGTCGTAATAACGGCCTTGATACGCCTGGGCATTGAGTCAAACAGAGCTTGGATGGCGTGTACAGGTACAGCTGCCCATGTAGCTTCAACACGATACAAGAGTTCATCAAGAGTAGTGACTGGCGTATTGTGACGAGCCAGTTGCTCGGCCACCATTGACCAGACGTTTTCAATTGGTGAGAGATCTGCAGAATGTGCTGGCCAGGGCAGCAGTTGAACATTTTCTGTATCCAGAAAGGCCCGTACAGGACCTGCAACATACGGTCGTGCATTATCCTGCTGAAATGTAGGGTTTTGCAGGGATCGAATGAAGGGTAGAGCCACGGGTCGTAACACATCTGAAATGTAACGCCCACTGTTCAAAGTGCCGTCAATGCCAACAAGAGGTGACCGAGACGTGTAACCAATGGCACCCCATACTATCACGCCGGGTGATACGCCAGTATGGCGATGACGAATACACGCTTCCAATGTGCGTTCACCGCGATGTCGCCAAACACGGTTGCGACCATCATGATACTGTAAACAGAAACTCGATTCATCCGAAAAAATGACGTTTTGCCAGTCGTGCACCCAGGTTCGTCGTTGAGTACACCATCGCAGGCGCTCCTGTCTGTGATGCAGCGTCGAGGGGAACCGCAGTCATGGTCTCCGAGCTGATAGTCCAGGCTGCTGCAAACGCCGTCGAACTGTTCGTGCAGATGGTTGTTGTCTTGCAAACGTCCCCATCTGTTGACTCAGGGATCGAGACGTGGCTGCACGATCCGTTACAGCCATGCGGATAAGATGCCTGTCATCCCGACTGCTGGTTACACGAGGCCGTTGGGATCCAGCACGGCGTTCCGTATTACCCTCCCGAACCCACCAATTCCATATTCTGCTAATAGTCATTGGATGTCGACCAACGCGAGAAGCAATGTCGCGATACAATAAACTGCAATCGCGATAGGCTGCAATCCGACCTTTATCAAAGTCGGAAACGTGATGGTACACATGTCTCCTCCTTACACGAGGCATCACAACAACGTTTCCCCAGGCAACGCCGGTCAACTGCTGTTTGTGTATGAGAAATCAGTTGGAAACTTTCCTCATGTCAGCAAGTTGTAGGCGTCGCCACCGGCGCCAACCTTGTGTCAATGCTCTGAAAAGCTAATCATTTGCATATCACAGCATCTTCTTCCTGTCGGTTTAATTTCGCGTCTGTAGCACGTCATCGTCGTGATGTAGCAATTTTAATGGCCAGTAGTGTAGTAAGTCATTTTCAGCTAGGTGTCCGGTTACTTTTGATGACATCATGTAACGTCACCTTTTCTGACTGATCCTCGTACGTCTTCGCCAGCTCTTACGGTTGCCTGTGTTGCATAACACGAGGACTTCGCAGAGGCTACAGTAAGTCTCTCTTTATTTTACGAACGGGCTTCGTAAGTGCAATACTCCATCTGTTTCACCTGGCACTGCCAGTAAGTATTAATGAAAATCTCTATGTTCAGGAATACTACGACAGTAGCTATCGGACGAAAATAAGAAAAAAAATAAGTCCATGCTATAACTATGTCACTAATTTTTACAAGCACTAGAGTTCTTTACTGGAATTCAAACAAGACTAAGTCCTAAACAGTAGCCGATACCTACTTTAATATTTATCAATCACAAAGGGAGATAGTTTAAGTCTTCGACACATATAATAATGACATTGCTATTTGCCATAATTAATTCATTAATTGTCATCCGAACCGAGGAAGGTGGTCTACTCGAATGAAAGCAGAGATTACATAATCATCAATTTACTGCAGCTATCAGATTACATCACACCTTTCATAACGAGCTTCAGGACAGGAGTAAGTAACTGTTTTATCGTGCAAATGATTATGTTATTTCTTACGAGAGTCTAAAATACACCAGGAGTGGATGTTCCCCGCAGGTTCTAGCTTCACACACCATGACAGCCAATTCGATGCTGCATAGCACTGACAAGGTCTGGTAAGTCACCGTTCTCCTGTTGGGCGCTGCACTCACACACGACCGTCGTTGACACCTCTCTTCTCATCGCTTAACACAACACTGCGCCATTCATCCCTCAATACGACCTCACTGTTTTTTATTAACTGCATAACTCGTACCATTCACTTTAGCCTGGCGCTTGTAGCAATCAAGATCATCCAATAAAGACCATCTCATCTGGTGTCGCCTAGAGTAGTGTATGTATGGCAAAATAATAAGCTAGTTACGTAACCAAAGAATATTTAAAACACGTTTGACTGACAGATAAAGAGACTGAATGTAAACGACAGATGAAGTACATCCTTAAGGTTTATGGTTCTCCACTGAACGCAGATACCACATGTAGTGGTCAGGTTACTCGGTGACAGGCCTACAGAACAGATCGAAGTAACCTTCCTGATAAGACTCTAGATACAAAAGAAATCAGAGTTCTATTAATACAAATAATGTTTGACGTACCACTGACCTCCTTTTTGGTCTCAAACCATTGTATTATATCAGTACTAGACATTTGCTGTTTAGTCTGATGCTTTCTCAATAATTTCTCAATAATTTCTAATTTCTTCACGATATTGCAGTCGTCGCTTCCTATGCGTGTATGCGTGGCTGTGTGTGTGTGTGTGTGTGTGTGTGTGTGTGTGTGTGTGTGTGTGGTTGCGTGTTTGGATCTGTGCGAATGCGTGGATATGTGTACACGTATGAGCACAAGTACATGCAGTTGTGGAATACCTATTAGTATCCATGGTACCGAGACAGGTGGCGCAATGTTACGACAATGCACTCCGAACTTGTCCTCTGTAATGATCCCGTTGTCAACGAAACACTTCCTTTTTTGGTTTCCATGGTAATCTTCGTTTGCACTCCGGAAACGAGCTGAAAGTGGCTTAGTTGTACTGTAAATTCACGGAAATTTGGTAACATGCTGTCAGCAGTGCTACCGACTGCTGCTGAAGGGTGCGTTGATAGGAATTCAAACAGAGAACTTGATGATCAGTGTAGTTTCATGTCCAAATTGTTTAAGAACTGGCAAATCAGCAGGCCAAGCTAATACTTGTCTCTGTACTGGTTTCAGCGGAGACAGAGCAGTGATAAAGGCAGTGGACACGTCCTCGGAATAGTGATTCAAAATTCCATTCCATTATTATTTTATTTAGGTTTTCCGCAAATCTTATAATTCAATGCCGGCTTTCAAATGGACCGCGGGCTATATTCTTCCCTATGCTTGCCCGGCTCAGCTTTTTCTCCGCATCTTATGAGAGACCTGACCACAAGATGTTCAACACTAAACTTTCTTCCTTGATTATGACCTACAGTCACTTGCGCACATTTGTACCTGTGTAGAAAAATCGTCATTCTGAAAAATCCGACACTGCGATACAAATTCCCAAGTACGAACAAGTATAATCTTCGAGCACATAATCGTAATGAAACAACGAAAAATGCTTTCGACATCCTTCGAAAACGCTCCTGCGACTATTGCGCTGTCCCAACAAATTTGTATCCTCGCATCAGTGTTAGGTAGCTGGGGTCTGTTGTCAGACCTTCAGACCTTCCTCTGAGGGCAGTGAAATGGAATGTTGCTCATCCGAGGAGCTCGCCGGTCGTCTGGTCAGCAGCGGTCTGTCTGATTTCCCTTTCATCCGTCAGCCTTATGCCGAGCGAGGTGCTACAGTGGTTAAGACACTGGAGTCGAATCAGAAGTATTTCCGTAAATCGCTCAAGGCGAATGTAAAGGAATTGGTCTGTTTCCCTTCCCGGTGTTCCCCAATCCGATTCCGTTTTTAGTGACCTCGTGGTCGATGGGTTTTTAAACGCTTATAACAGTTGCGGGTATATAAGCCTTATGTACTTTTAGAAGAATCGTATGAATGAATTACATTTAGACTTTTCATACTCAAAATTTACGACATTAATACCACAAAATAACAGGTATAAATTAAAAATTTGTCATTTACATAATTAATTTCTTTTTAAGGAAGTGTATAAAATTATCTGCTTCAGCAAACTGTTTGCAATTTTGAATACCCTGAATGAGGAACAAAACGTTGCAAATGCAGGCACAAGAATAAACTTAAACAGTACCTTAGCATCAGTGCCGTTATAGGCCTTCAAAATAATAATTCATAGCTCTCTGTGAAACTGTGCGCTGGCAGACTGGGCAAATAGTGAGGAAATTCGGAATGCCGCTTCACGAAACCCCGAAAAATGTATGCCACCTGTTTTCTTGTTATTGTTCAAATGATGTGCCAGCTTGATGTGTTCTGGTAAATAATAAACTAATCTTAAAAATTCTGTTTCTTAGGGGCAAAAAACAATTGTCTGAACGTCTGAGGTGTTTGATTATCTCATCTTACAATTGATCAATGAAAGCATTTTTAAATCTACACCAGAATGAACCATTGTTGTACATTTCCGTCTTTTAAGAACAGCAACATGTTGTCCTAAGGAGACCTTAGGGACTCAAAAACGCCCTACTACTCCCCCGATGCCACCGACAGGTTTGTTTTCATTCTCTCCTCATCCAATTTTGATTTCTTTGGAGCTGGCATTCTGACAGTAATCCGTGAATAAGAAAAGAAGCTTCATTATGTTTGTCTGTGTAACTGATTCTTTGCCAGGGGCTGAGCAGAATCTTAGTGTGCGAAACTGGGACTAACATGACAGTTTTAAACAGACTTAGCGCTACTGAAACGTAGCTAAGTTCTGTTGACAAAAGAACTCTTTCTTTTTCTTAATTCATTCACGTTTTAACCAATATTATAATAGATACCAAGAAATGGTGAAAAATTTCTATTAATGTTATCTGCACAGTACTAGTAACAATCGACGTTCACTTAAAAATTTCTCACCGCTGAAATGAGGGAAAGAAAAGTGACTGAGAAACAACACGCAAGCGTGGTCCTCTACATCTGCAGAATATTCACCTCTTCTACCGTATAGTGTACAAATAGATAATGCAAACGTGTCCAGTTCTGGTGCAAATTCTTCTACTGTCACAGCAGAAGCATCCAAAGAGTTAACAAAACGGCACAGTACAGTAGTACGGCCTCCTTTTGCCCGAAAGTGAGCGACCGTCATTATTTTGTGACCCAGATACATCGATAGGTTCATCGTTGATGGTAGTCAATCAAATCCGTGACGTTTCAGCAGAATACATGTACGGCTTGTACTGCGTGCTGTACGCATCAGTTTTGGGGGGCGATGATAATCTTGTCAGAGTAAGTCTGTGGTACAAGCCCGTGACCATAAGAGCATATGTATGTTTGATGTATATCGCTGTTTATAATTGTGCTCCTATGTCGTTGTCATCACTGCCGTCGGCTGTCCGATGTTTGTCTAACTGCGCTTTTATTTTACTTTAAGAGTCTGTTTGTACGCTAACTTCGTAATTTTGCGCTACTCTGCTTTTATGCGACTATTTGGCACTTTGCAACCGTATGGTCCTTGTAACCCAAAGCCAAAATAAAGAAATAAGAAAAAGGTCGTGTGGCCGGCCGAAGTGGCCGTGCGGTTAAAGGCGCTGCAGTCTGGAACCGCGAGACCGCTACGGTCGCAGGTTCGAATCCTGCCTCGGGCATGGATGTTTGTGATGTCCTTAGGTTAGTTAGGTTTAACTAGTTCTACGTTCTAGGGGACTAATGACCTCAGCAGTTGAGTCCCATAGTGCTCAGAGCCATTTGAACCATTTGAACCAAAAAGGTCGTGACCCGGCTATTGGTAAGGGGCAGGGTGACGGGCGCATCACGTCAGCCGCCTTTCGCCCCCAGGAGAGATCTCCAGTACTCATTTGATAGCAGGCTGAGTGGGCCTGGGGCTGTTCTGGAGGCAACGCAAAGAGGAAAATTCCCGTTCTCATCTGGGATTGAACCTGGTACTTCCAGGGCCGGAGTCCGAGGGCGTTGATGCCCGAGGCGACGAGACCCCCCTCCCCTCCCCCCAGCCTTAGCTCTCAGCGAAACGTAAAAATATGGTGTATTTAAGTGTTTTCCTTTGAAGAGACGATTTAAAAGTCGGTATTTCGTAGTTTTTTAACGTAGCTACTTACAAGTCGAAATTTGTCTTCTTAAACACTAAAAGTATTGCACACTCTCAGATGTAGCCCCCACGCCCCTCCCCACTAGGACTGTTGATATTTTTAAAAAAATCGGGAATCCTATAGATCGATATTTAAAACAATACCATTACCTGCCCTCAATGAAAGCTCAAAAAGAAGTAACACTCCTTCACATAGTGAAACTAAAATTATGTTCTGCTACAATTTTAAAAGAACAACTTCAAATATTTATCGAAAATTGTGAAAAAAGGTAATATAAAATAAAAATATCGGCACTCGATATTGCAATTTCGATATCGATATATCGGTGAAAATAATATCAGATATATATAGACGCTTTTTGGAAAGAATATCGATATTTTACCAGCAGCCCTACCCCTCACCCACACAGACTGTAATATGCGCACGCTTGCCGGAGTCTGGTTCTCTGTTCGCCAGCCTATCACGGACGGGTCTTCACAGAATAAGCAGGGACTTGCGAGCCACAGTACAGAAAACAGTGAATTACACCCGGCCGTCGCTGATCGTTGTTTACCGATTTTAGTCTGCATACAGGAGGAGGCCGCATCATCCAGTACCGGACGCTTCCTTTTCTCGTCGTCCTCGCATACTTCTGACCCCAGTAATAATTACTTGGCAAAACAAAACTCTCCAAAGCTCCCAACTACGCACAACTCTGCCAGCTATGTTTTTTTCTCTTCGGCTTTCACCTTTGTTACGTCACAGAATTTCTCCTCATTTAAACTTAAATTTGAAAAGTTTTCCGCCCCGAGCCGACGAATAAGTAGGTACAAGTTTTAACAAAAAGCTGCAAATAATAAAGTGTAATCCGGATTTATTGAATCGCGGCTCGCCCTCCTGGAGACGGCGAGTTGCACGTGAGGGCAAGTGTGAGAAGTGGTCGTAAATGGGAGCGCGGTCGTTAAAAGTTCCGTTCCAGGCGCGAGCGCGCCAGCTAAACTCTCCTATAATGGCGGGATTTGGGCCGAGGGGAGGGGGCGTGAAGGCCGTAATCGTAAAAGCCCGGCAATTACACTCGAGAACCACTTGCCGCACCACCGATTCCTTCCTGCCGCTACGCTCTGCTGCGCCACTCGAAACGATTGTCGATGCAGGCGCAGAATTCAGCCTCAAACCTTCAGAACTTCCAGTGGAGTGCAAGGGCGTCATAAATGCAGACAAGATGCCAACAATTGCGAACTTTCACGGCCGGAAAAGTCACGATTATCAAAATATTGCTGGCTATTATGCCGAGGTCGGGTGGATTTCTCGTCGAAACCCAGCTTCCGTCCCTGCTGTTTTTTCGAAGATTCGACGACACCCAGACTCGGTGGCGAAGAAAGGTATGCACCCAACCTTCGGAAACGCTGTTAATCCTTTTGTACGTTCGTAAATTTTCGCAGGCGGGGACGAAACGTTAGGTTTCGACAACAAATTCGTCTGTTCAAGGAACAATAATCCGAAATATTTTAATAAGCGTGAAGTTGCCAACGATCACGGGATACGACTTTCAATTTTTATTTCAATCCTTCCCTAAACATATTCACGGTGAACCCGAATTCCACCGACAAAATTTCTGAGGTTATCCAGAGATATTTTCCCTTCCCTCCTAGTGGAGACGGGAAGATCACAGTGAATCGTAACTACTGCATGTCCATGTCTAAACAGCGACCTGCCTGGAGCATTCATTCGTCTATTCATGTATTCACACTTCGCTTTCCCTGAATGCCATCTTCAAGACAAGGGTTCACGGATGTTCAACAAGTCAGGTAAGACGTTAGAAATCACAAGTAGCCACAGCAGCCACTTCTGTAAAATATTTTAACAATAAAATTTTGACTGGTAATAATCTATTCACACACTGATAAAATTACGTTATACGGGGTGAAACTAAATTCCAGCGACAAAATTTCGGAGGTCCTCCAGTGATATTCGCTGAGCATCCTAGCATAAGTGACCGTGTCCTCCAGTACTCTTTGCAGAGCGATTTCTGTAATTATCATTTATTCGTTTTCTCCTTCCTGGAAGACCAATTACATTGAACTTTTTGAAAAAGGTTTCCGCTATTTGACTGCAGATTTGTAACCATTTATTTCACACAAACCTGATTTCGGGTTTATAGCCATTCTCAAGTGAAATCTGAAATCGCACTAAAGTCCGACCTGCCTAAATGATATGTCGTCGTCGAAATAACATTTATCTTGTCTTGTAAACCAATCGTCGTATTAAAGGATATGAGTATGTAGATGATGAAAGCAGGTTAGAGCAATGTAATGGCTGTCAGATACCCTCACATGTCCTCAGTGTTTGTTTGATGTGCAGAATTTCAGCCATATTATGTGTACTCATGTCCTTTAATACAGCTTCTGGTTTGTAAGGCTAAATAAATGTTATTTCGACAATAACATATCATTTAGGCTGGTCGGACAGTTTTTTTTTTAGATTTTAAATTGTACTTGAGAATGGTTAGAAAGCCGAAATCATGATCATCTCAAATAAATGAATATAAATCTTCACGCAAATGGCGGAAAATTTTTTCAAAAAATTATTTATTCGGATTGTTGCCCCCAGCTACCTTTATTTCTGTGGAATGCTTGTACAACAGTGGAAAAGCCTGCAAAATGCAATCACGAAAACGTACAACGCAAAATAGTCATGCAGCAATCTTGAAACGATGCAAAAGTCGGATGCTATTCAAATATATTTTCAGAATATTTTCTTATAGGAAACCTATGGCCTCGGCCTTCACAAGTAACCTGCCATACAGCTGCGCACCAGTGTTAATGGGGTAGACTTCTTTGAACGCGTGAAAATATGTGATTATTGAGATTCTTTTGTTCAAGTAAAATAAAAATTAATGCTAAATCTGATGATAAAGTTATAATCCTTACACTTCTGTCTTTAAAAAATCATTTTTCTTTCCAAATCGGACAGGCTCTATAATTGCTGAACGAGGTGGCAGAACCCTTGCAGCCAGAACATTGATCACCGGTGGGAATTCCTGAACCTTCCTGTAGGACCTATAACAAAATAATTTTGTGCACGTCATTTTCAGTATATTTTGCCAGCATACATAGGATAATTGAAAAAATATTAATTTCTAACGAAATGATGACATGTTGAAACAAAAGACATTTTCTTAGACCACAAAGTCGAGACAAAGCAAACACCGAAAACAGGCTTTTGAAGGGTATCCAGAAACGGCTACAAACGCTGACAGAGAATTCAGTGCATAATGTCGGCATCAGTTCCGATCAAAACCGTTTGTAACGTTCTCAAGTTATGTTACCTGCCAATATGAAAAATACGTTTTCGACAAAAACTCGTTCATAGTCTTCGGTTACTTTTTTGTAGTTGAGTTAAACACACCTGCAGCCAGTGATCCCTGGAGCATACAGTAATGCTTCCAGATCCAAGAGGAGATCCTCCCCCATCATCTTCGTCACCTTGGTGGTCCTGAGGACCTACTCGGCAGCTCCTGTCATCCGCTGCTCTGCTCGCTCCTTACGCCTTCCCTCAGCTTTTGTGCAGAAGTTAACAGACAGGTCCGATCTCAAGTTAGGGCACGTTCATAACTTCCAATACCTGTTAGACCGTCCTTGAAATTACATGTTGGTTATTTTTTTTTCCTGCTGTGAAACCGATATCTCGATAACGGAGTTTCTGGCGAACTCTGAGTGAACACTACAGTAAAGTAGACACCCCAGGAACACATTAACGCTAAAATATTGTTTTCTTGAAATTTTCAAAGAGGATTACTTCCTTAAAGTACAGATAACACTGCCAGGAAAACAAGCCAGGGGCCAAAGGGAGCAGTTCTGAGTGCAAGAAGACACACAGCGCATACTATCGACGTTTGCACTGCCTTGGAGATATTTTCTTTGTAGAACAGATACAAGGATAAATGGGGGAAAGAAGTCAAGCTAAATGCGATTACTCTGCATCGAGCCACCGGTGACCACTGGTCCCTTATACAAAAATATTTGGAAAATGTCTCTGGACAATTTCCGAAATATTGTCGGTGGGTTTCGAGTTACCCATGTTTATGTTTAATTATGCTGCGAAAAAAGCCTAATTCGAAAAAATTCACCACTCGTCCTCTTGTGTTACTCAGCTGGTGTTTACCTCTAACACTTCAAAGCGTTTGTGTAACTTTACATAGAGCACAGTCATCTAGAAAGTTGATCCATTTCTGTACAAGCTGCAGCGACGTGATACGATGCTAGCAACCCGTCTCAGAATTTTATGGACGTCTTTTGTCGTACTCACGTGACACAGACTCAAAACACTGTGGTTGCACTCTAAAAGTGACCGAATTGTCATCTTGTGTTCGATTTGCTTTACAGATGCAATGCACTTCTCACAAACTTTACAAAAACCCTAAGTTTCCCCTTTGCCTTCCCTAGCACAGATTTTTCGTGTTCTCCTGATTTATGCTATCATCTTACAAGGGAACCTCCCCATCGCACCCCACTCAGATTTAGTTATAAGTTGGCACAGTGGATAGGCCTTGAAAAACTGAACACAGATCAATCGAGAAAACAGGAAGAAGTTGTGTGGAAGTATGAAAAAAAAAAGCAAAATATACAAACTGAGTAGTCCATGCGTAACAAGGCAAATGTAAGACGAGGAGCGCCGTGGTCCCGTGGTTAGGGTGAGCAGCTGCCGAACGAGGGGTCCTTGGTTCAAGTCTTCCCTCCAGAGAAAATTTTAATTTTTTTATTTTCAGACATTTATTATCTGTCCGTTCGTCCGTCCGATGCGATCACTTTTTTGGGAGTGATTATCACATCCAAAAGAAAACATAAATCGGGCAAGGTAGAAGATCCTTTTTACCCATTCGCCAAGTGTATAAGTTAGGTGGGTCGACAACATATTCCTGTGACGCACATGTTGTCACCAGTGTCGTATCGATTATATCAGACGTGTTTTCCTGTGGAGGAATCGGTTGACCTATGACCTTGCGATCAAATGTTTTCGGTTGCCATTGGAGAGGCACGTCCTTTCGTCTACTAATCGCACGGTTTTGGGGTGCGGTTGCAAAATACAGACACTAAACTTATTACAGTGAACAGAGACGTCAATGAATGAACGGACAGATAATAACTTTGCGAAAATAAAGAAAGTAAACTTTTCACTAGAGGGGAGACTTGAACCAAGGACTCCTCGTTCCGCAGCTGCTCACGCTAACCACGGGACCACGGCGCTCCTCAGCTCACCTTCTCCTTGATGTTGCTTATGTTGCGCATGGACTACTCAGTTTGTATATTTTGCTTATTTTTTCATAGTTCCACAAAACTTCTTCCTGTTTTCTCGATTGATCTGTGTTCAGTTTGTCAAGGCCTATCCACTGTGCCAACTTATAACTAAATCTGAGGGGGGTGCGATGGGGAGGTTCCCTTGTTAGTACTACCTCTACGTATATGGCGATGTGCCTCCTCCAGATGATCACTAAGTATGTTGTGGTTGGAAGCTGCCTCTTTCTGTGTTATGGGAGATGGGTTTGCATTAGTTCTCATTTAAATACAGGTGCCAGTCAATACACCAAGTGGAAATTTCGTTCTTCTTTCTGCAATACGTTACTACGTCCAACGACGCGACTTTCATGTAGACCACTGCACTAACGTGCTCGGCCACAATTAACACATGTCAAAAGTGGTGCGGGTGCCGCCACATCACAATCACTATTTTAATATCACTATTACTACTACTACTATTACTACTACAAAAAGTAATGCTGTAAAAATATTTCAAAGAACTGTAATTAAGATTGCTTAGATCTACAAGTTACATAATTAATGTGACATTTAGCACTGCATGTTCGCCGTAAGTTCAGAAAAATCTGGTGTGTGCGTTATCTAGAGGAGGAGGAGGAGATTAGTGTTTAACGTCCCGTCGACAACGAGGTCATTAGAGACGGAGCGCAAGCTCGGGTAAGGGAACGATGGGGAAGGAAATCGGCCGTGCCCTTTCAAAGGAACCATCCCGGTATTTGCCTGAAGCGATTTAGGGAAATCACGGAAAACCTAAATCAGGATGGCCGGAGACGGAATTGAACCGTCGTCCTCCCGAATGCGAGTCCAGTGTGCTAACCACTGCGCCACCTCGCTCGGTTGCGTTATCTAGATGTGAGTCTATTAGGCTGGGTCGCTGTTTACTCTTGATGATACTTATAGATGAAAGTTTGACCTCACGAAGATATTTCGAGCCAAAACAAGAATAAATTTTCAAAGCAATACCAACAATCGTACTATATTCATTCCTATCCACATGGGTCCACATGATGCTTGAAGTTGCAAAACATTGTTTCATATATGTATCGTTCTGAAGATTTAAAATTTCTATTTCTGATTCTTCAAGATTACAGTTTACGAAGGTTTCACATATCCTACCTCCAACTTCAGTAATGTCGATTGAAACGAACGAATTATTGATAAACACAATCACTGACTCTTTCGTGTTGAAATCTAGCTAAAAATTCTATGACTAGGAGTTTCATGAGACAACTGAAGTCCTTTTATAGAAGACATTAGTGAAAATTTATCTTTGTGATCATCGAACAGAGACTTCGCGGCGTTGATCACTGCTTCTGTATCTACTTCCCCGCCACCGAATAGTTTTTTGCTATTCGATAAAACATAATAGATTTTGTAATAGGTCAGTGTCACGTTACGATTTTTCTGAGAGGGGTTTGTAAACACACTCTTCTGTCTTGTTAATTTAGATTTCAAACTAATATGCTGCAGGTTAATCACGAGTAGCCAATGTGTTCCCGCTGAAGAAATAATATGGTGGGTGGAAATTTTTTGTCATGGTAGATGCACTATGATTTGCATTTATGAAAATGTCAATCCTCGTCCTGCTATGACTTTTTGACCTTGCTAGCGTGTGTGGGCGTACTATTATATAAATATTCTTGTTTTCAGTTACCTCTGCAGGGAAAACGTATCAGGGGTCCTCCACCTGCATTAGATGAGCACGGTCATTTTCTAGTTAGATCAGTATTCGAGGGGGTTCTGTTTCTTCACAGTACTATCACAATAGTATGAATTTACTATTTCACATGACAATGTAATACTGCAATGTACGTAAGACAAAAGTAAATGTGTCTGGCTTCCGTCCCGGCAGACAGTTTTTCAGGCGGTTTCCAGTTAAGTCGCAATTGGTCAGGGAATGTTGTCGGTAAAGCGTAGCAAAGCAGGTGATATGCCACGGGAGAGACCCTGTGTTTGTGTCGATCAGGAAAGTTGATGCATATGGAGAGATTATTGGTTCGAGGGAAGATCATGGCTTGATGTCCCGTCCTAGAGAAATCACTATAATAGGAGCAGAAGCTCCATTGAAGAAAGACGGGCATGGAACATGGCCGTGCCCCATAATGGTGGATAATGCACAATGCGTATTTGCTCAAAATACGGCAATAATTAATACGAATATTGGAACGAAAGCAAGCCAAACGCAAATACAAAAAAGTAACACTTGCCAACAACAGCAATAAATATTAATGAACGATTAAAACCAAATGAAAAATAAAGAATGAATATCTTTAGTCTCACTGGTTATAGTACCAGTTATTTGCAATAAAGAGAACAGTATCGGAAGTTAATGGGTTGGCAAAACTATGAAGTTTATGGTAAAAAGTGGTTTAATGAAGGGAACAGATTTTAATTATAAGTCTGAATGTTACTGAAAAATGCAGTTCACATAAGTGAAAATCACTGCCAATTTTTATAAAAATTCTATTCAACATTATTTGCAGCAATAGTTCCAAGGTTTTTAGTTTTTCAGCTTTTTATCATTTTTCCGAAGTCAGTCTCCATTTAAATGGTACTGTCGGGGTGTCGTCGTCGTCATTGTTGGTGTATAATCCAAGAAAGTGCTGTCTAGTAATTATCGCCGTCTTGCTGATCCTTTCGATCGTAGCAGGAACACGCGATGTTTGTAGTATCCTCTCAATTAGCGCATCTGCATAAGGCGACGTAGGTAAGACATGCTTCATTCTATTTACACATGACACATCCCGACGTCATATCGTTTGTTAGCCGACTGTAGCGGCGTGGTGTAAGGCGTCTTGTCACGGTCCGGGCGGCTCCCCCCGTCGAAGGTTCGAGTCCTCCCTCGGGCATGGGTGTGTATGTTGTCCATAGCGTAAGTTAGTTTAAGTTAGATTAAGTAGTGCGTAAGCTTAGGGACCGATGACCTCAGCAGTTTGGTCCCATAAAACCTTACCACAAATTTCCGACCGTAGTAACGTTTTTAAATTTCGTAACATTTCACAGTACCTCAGTCCGCAATAACACAGTACATTAAACTGAATGTGCTTTGATTTAACAATGCATGGTAGAGCCAAACAGTCCGTATTGTGCACCGTAACAACGTCAAACTCACGTCAATTAAACGGCAATCGGCACACCGTACAGTCAAGATTAATGTATTGAATATCAGTTCAGAACGAGAGAATGCATTAACGTATTTCCAATTTATTACGACAGCCCGCGATTTACCGGTAACAGTCAAAGTTGTACATGTATAGCAGTCATGCAGCTTGGTGATCTGTATATCAGAATTTTGAGATTAATGTGCCAAATGGCACATCCGAATGAAAAGCAACGTGACACGCATGGTTATTAGTTCCTTGTCCACTCTATACAACGGATCACAAAACCGTGTCACCGATTAAACAGATATTTTACACTCACGCGTCACGACTGTCACCTGTTCCCAACTCCACACTGTTTGCTGGTCTTTTTCTCTGTCGGCCTATCGATATATTTCTACAACTCAACACATGTTGCTTAGCATTACACTTATAAAATTCCAAGAATATCGATTGACAATTTCATACAAAATTATCTCTTCACATTTCCTGTTCATTAAAAATAATTTTGGATAATATGTTAATAAACTTGCGAACACACAGCGCCAGAAAAATAACAGTAGCAATTCAATTAGTATCAGTTCCATGACGTGCACAGAAACAAAGTTGCACAAAGAAACAAAGTTGCAAAATTCATTCAGAAGTACAGTAAATCTTCCAACGTACCAATACAGCTATGCAGAAAACAAGGAAAAAGAAAGCACAGGAAAAAAGGAAAAAGGTCGATATCATACTGTAGTGTTATTTTCACAGCTTGTAGTGTATTTTGTGTGCTATTTGCACTGAACTTTATTAATGTCGAACTATTAATTCAGAGTGGTCGTTTTTAAATTGCGCCGGCCGAGGTGGCCGAGCGTTTCTAGGCGCTACAGTCTGGATGTGTGTGATGTCCTTAGGTTGGTTAGGTTTAAGTAGTTCTAAGTTCTAGGGAACTGATGACCTTAGAAGTTAAGTCCCATAGTGCTCAGAGCCATTTGAACCATTTTTAATTTGCCAATAGTATTTTCCGCTACGAACTGCAGCTGCCGACGTGTTTGGGATGCAAGTAAGCCAAGAGCGAGAGTTTCTTACAGTACTGTAAGGAAGAGATGGACATTTTGTGCTTGATTTGGTCCGTATTTCTCTTGTTGGAATTGGGTGCTGGAAATTTGTCGAACTGTCTTATTAGGTTGTGGCTATTACAACAACATGGAACCCCGCGCCTTAGTCTGGCATATTGAATAACACAGTTGGTCGTGTTACAATGATGTTACAATGGCAATGAGAAAATGATTTAATATTCCTTCAGGAATCACGGTATCGGTTATGAAGGTTGAGAAGCGAGTAGGTGTTATGTGCATATTGCAAACATTTAAGATTCTTAATGAGAGAAAAAATAAAAATAATTGGTTACTTCCGAAGTACAAACGAAGTCACAGTAACCAACACAACGAAACCTACGAAATACAGCGATGGTAATGATGTGTTGTATCAGGTTTATGCCCCATCCGATTTTCAAATCGAATTAATCGCGCTAATAAACTCGCCGAGACTACGCAAACTGTAGGAAACATTAAATACTGCAGAACTGAAATGTCGACCATGACATTGTTATTATTATCTATTACCTTGGTCTTCCGTAAATCATGTTTTACCAGAAATGTATATGTACAAAGTTCAGCACTTCTACACAATGAGCGTCACATTAGAAGTGAAGGCATCAGTATTTTCCAGGCGACAACATTCTATCAAACAAGGATCTTCTCGTGGACTAACGCCTTGAGCAGCAGGTTCAAGACATACTCGTAATGTGACCAGCTTCACAGTGATGGGTTGGGGATCATTTGGTAAACTTATTGTTGCTCATTGTGTTCCCTCCCATAATCTGGCACCGCTGAGAATACGGCACTCAAATCCTATGCAGGTCATAGACACCGCTATTAACACCATATATGCGGTAATACTTGTCAGAATAATTATGTTTTCCACGGACGTAACTTTTTCATTATCAAATCGACGTGGTCCAAGTATTGATTTTAGTTGTGTCCTGGGCTTGTACACAAATTATTTGTATAGAATTGCCTATGTATTTCTTTGTGCTACGTCATATGCTGTAAGCTTTCGACTAAGTTTGATCACATCTCAGACGTAATATAGTGAGTATAGTTATTTTTTCGAATCTATGTCGAGTTTTGGAAAATTGAGAGCACTGCTGTTGTGTGGTGATACTTACACAATCACAAGTAGAATCATGTAAGGGCAGTAATCACACAACTGGAGTACAGTGTTGATGCGACAATGGTAACTGAATTTTGGGGCGACATCGGAAGCTCCCAACTTTTTTGGGTCCGCGACGTATTGTTAGTGGTTTACAGTTCGCCCAGAGGTAATTAGGTTGTTTGTTGATCTGTTAGTGATGAATTAGGTTGTCTGAAATGCACCGAGCGAGGTAACGACCCGTGTGCGTTTCGGAGGAATTTTCGGCCCTAACATATACCGCGTATAAAGTTAGCTAGAAAGAGATCTAATATTTTAGGATGTACCTAAATCGGATACAGTAATCAGAATTATTAACTGAATTTGCTAAAGGATTAAGATTCCTATAAAAAATATAGTAATCTGCGAGTGCTAAGCAAAGCAAAGGTAAGAGATTTACTTTGAACGTAAAATATCAATTGCTCGTTCGTTGTAAATTCGGGTTTTAATGAAATTAAATACGTAATTGGGGATCTATTTGATATTTTCGGCTAGTTAACGTAAAAATTAGAGAAAAGGGTAACATAAAGTAGACCACATTAGTATTTTGAGAGTTTCTTTTGAGTAAATAACTATTGGTAACGAAGTTTAATAGTGATTACGCACTAACTTTGACATTCAAAGATTCCGCTATACATTACGATCAACTGACAAGTTATCTAAAGTTCTGATTATGATGTAGTGTTTAAATGGGAAACCAATTAGAAAATAAAAGAGATTCATGTATATCCACTACGTTTAACTACTTCTCAGAAAACAAAGAAAGAAGGAGGTTTATTGATAATTTGTAACTATTGCTGTACTTAACTAAAGACAAGTAGGCCTAGGAAACTTCCTGGCAGATTAAAACTGTGTGCCGGACCGAGACTCGAACTCGGGACCTATGCCTTTCGCGGGCAAGTGCTCTAACTGAGCTACCCAAGCACGACTCACGTCCCGCCCTCACAGCTTTACTTCTGCCAGTACCTCGTCTCCTACCTTCCAAACTTCACAGAAGCTTTCCTGCGAAACTTGCTGAACTAGCACCCCTGACAAAAAGGATATTGCGGAGACATGGCTTAGCCACAGCCTGGGGGATATTTACAGAATGAGATTTTCACTCTGCAGCGGAGTGTGCGCTGATATGAAACTTCCTGGCAGATTAAAACTGTGTGCCGGACCGAGAGTCGAACTCGAGTCTCGGTCCGCACACAGTTTTAATCTGCCAGGAAGTTTCATATCAGCGCACACTCCGCTGCTGAGTGAAAATCTCATTCAAGTAGGCCTAATATCTCAGTAGCAGCATTCGAAGATATTGCCGTTGGACGAGAGGAAATTTATCGCATTGAAAAAATGATGGTGATTTATTAGGATCATAAGAAGCTCTGCAGATGACGAAGAAATTGAAGAAATGTATGATGAAATAAAAGAAATTATTCAGATAGTGAAGGGAGACGAAAATTTAATAGTCATGGATGACTGGAATTCGACAGTAGGAAAAGGAAGAGAAGGAAACGTAGTAGGTGAATGTGGATTGGGGAGAAGAAATAAAAGAGGAAGCCGTCTGGTAGAATTTTGCACAGAACACAACTTGATGATAGCTAACACTTGGTTCAAGAATCATAAAAGAAGGTTGTATACATGGAAGAAGCCTGGAGATACTGACAGGTTTCAGATAGATTATACAATGGTAAGACAGAGATTTAGGAACCAGGTTTTAAATTGTAAGACGTTTACAGGGGCAGATGTGGACTCTGACCACAATCTATTGGTTATGAACTGTAGATTAAAACTGAAGAAACCGCAAAAAGGTGGGAATTTAAGGAGATGGGACCTGGATAAACTGAAAGAACCAGAGGTTGTACTGAGTTTCAAGGAGAGCATAAGGGAACAATTGACAGGAATGGGAGAAAGAAATACAGTAGAAGAAGAATGGGTAGCTTTGAGGGATGAAGTAGTGAAGGCAGCAGAGGATAAAGTAGGTAAAAAGACGAGGGCTAGTAGAAATCCTTGGGTAACAGAAGAAATATTGAACTTAGTTGATCAAAGAAGAAAATATAAAAATGCAGTAAATGAAGCAGGCAAAAAGGAATACAAACGTCTCAAAAATGAGATCGACAGGAAGTGCAAAATGGCTAAGCAGGGATGGCTAGAGGACAAATGTAAGGATGTAGAGGCTTGTCTCACCAGGGGTAAGATAGATACTGCCTACAGGAAAATTAAAGAGACCTTTGGAGAAAAAAAAACCACTTGTATGAATATCAAGAGCTCAGATGGAAACCCAGTTCCAAGCAAAGAAGGGAAAGCAGAGAGGTGGAAGGAGTACATAGAGGGTCTATAAAAGGGCGATGTACTTGAGGACAATATTATGGAAATGGAAGAGGATGTAGATGAAGATGAAATGGGAGATATGATGCTGTGTGAAGAGTTTGACAGAGCACTGAGCGACCTGAGTCGAAACAAGGCCCCGGGAGTAGACAACATTCCATTAGAACTACTGACAGCCTTGGGAGATGCAGTCCTGACAAAACTCTACCATTTGGTGAGAAACATATATGAGACAGGCGAAATACCCTCAGACTTCAAGAAGAATATAATAATTCCAATCCCAAAGAAAGCAGGTGTTGACAGATGTGAAAATTACCGAACTATCAGTTTAATAAGTCACGGCTGCAAAATACTAAAACGAATTCTTTACAGACGAATGAAAAAACTAGTAGAAGCCGACCTCGGGGAAGATCAGTTTGGATTCCGTAAAAATATAGGAACACGTGAGGCAATATTGACCCTACGACTTATCTTAGAAGCTAGATTAAGGAAAGGCAAACCTACGTTTCTAGCATTTGTAGACTTAGAGAAAGCTTTTGACAATGTTGACTGGAATACTCTCTTTCAAATTCTGAAGGTGGCAGGGGTAAAATAAAGGGAGCGAAAGGCTATTTACAACTTGTACAGAAACCAGATGGCAGTTGTAAGAGTCGAGGGGCATGAAAGGGAAGCAGTGATTGGGAAGGGAGTGAGACAGGGTTGTAGCCTCTCCCCGATGTTATTCAATCTGTGTATTGAGCAAGCAGTGAAGCAAACATAAGAAAAATTCGGAGTAGGTATTAAAATCCATGGAGAAGAAATAAAAACTTTGAGGTTTGCCGATGA
Organism: Schistocerca nitens; assembly: GCF_023898315.1. NCBI lineage: Eukaryota > Metazoa > Arthropoda > Insecta > Orthoptera > Acrididae > Schistocerca > Schistocerca nitens. The sequence goes on from NC_064614.1 coordinate 771,328,790, forward strand.
CATTGTAATTCTGTCAGAGACAGCAAAGGACTTGGAAGAGCAGTTGAACGGAATGGATAGTGTCTTGAAAGGAGGATATAAGATGAACATCAACAAAAGCAAAACGAGGATAATGGAATGTAGTCGAATTAAGTCGGGTGGTGCTGAGGGAATTAGATTAGGAAATGAGGCACTTAAAGTAGTAAACGAGTTTTGCTATTTGGGGAGCAAAGTAACTGATGACGGTCGAAGTAGAGAGGATATAAAACGTAGACTGGCAATGGGAAGCAAAGCGTTTCTGAAGAAGAGAAATTTATTAACATCGAGTATAGATTTAAATGTCAGGAAGTCGTTTCTGAAAGTATTTGTATGGAGTGTAGCCATGCATGAAAGTGAAACATGGACGATAAATAGTTTGGGCAAGAAGAGAATAGAAGCTTTTGAAATGTGGTGCTACAGAAGAATGCTGAAGATTAGATGGGTAGATCACATAACTAATGAGGAGGTATTGAATAGGATTGGGGAGAAGAGAAATTTGTGGCACAACTTGACTAGAAGAAGGGATCGGTTGGTAGGACATGTTCTGAGGCATCAAGGGATCACCAATTTAGTATTGGAGGGCAGCGTGGAGGGTAAAAATCGTAGAGGGAGACCAAGAGATGAATACACTAAGCAGATTCAGAAGGATTTAGGTTGCAGTTGTTACTGGGAGATGAAGCAGCTTGCACAGTATAGAGTAGCATGGAGAGCTGCATCAAACCAGTCTCAGGACTGAAGACCACAACAACAACAACAAGAAGACGTCTTAAAGGTATCATTTTAGAGCTAATTTTCGCCTAAGGTAATGCGAGGTTAAGATTTTTACGAGTTAATTAGAATTTTTCATGACTCATCTTTGTTGCGAGCAGGATTTTTTCGTCAGTTGAGATTCCAATACGAGGCATTAAGCTGTAATATGTCTCACTGAATGATGTAAAATTTTGAGTTTCCGAGAGTCTGTTTCTTATTATGCACTGCAAAGAAAGGGTACTTAACGTTACTGTTAGTGAGATAAAGTAGAAAATCCAGAATGAGATTTTCACTCTGCAGCGGAGTGTGCGCTGATATGAAACTTCCTGGCAGATTAAAACTGTGTGCCCGACCGAGACTCGAACTCGGGACCTTTGCCTTTTGCGGGCAAGTGCTCTACCAGCACTTGCCCGCGAAAGGCAAAGGTCCCGAGTTCGAGTCTCGGTCGGGCACACAGTTTTAATCTGCCAGGAAGTTTCAAAGTAGAAAATGTTTTTCGTTGTATAGGTTGGTGTCGTAGCGTGTTACACTCTTTCGAATTTGAACAATAATTACGTTCAAAACACTCCTGGGCTTCCTGAGACATGTTTTCGTTACGAGTAAGCAGTTATCTACTCCAATACAAACACTGTACATTGAATCATTTCTGGTGTGCTAGACGGCAAGTTTGGCTCAAATGGCTCTGAGCACTATGGGTCTTAACATCTGAGGTCATGAGTACCCTAGAACTTAGAACTGCTGAACCCTAACTAACCTAAGGACATCGCACACATCCATGCCTGAGGCAGGATTCGAACCTGCGACCGTGGCGGTTGCGCGGATCCAGACTGAAGCCGGCAGACGACAAGTTTACTCGGGTGTTAGCGCAGCAGAAAGTCCTATAGAAGGCTCTGTGATGTTAATACAGTGACTCAGTCTGTCTTTGCTACCCAAAAGTAAAGAATGATTTAAAAACAGTCTTCCTCGGTTGCGATCAAGACTGTTTTTAAATAATTTTATGACAAAGATCGCTGTTCTCCAACCATGTTACATAAAATTTCAAAAGGAAAGAGTACTCGGGTTACCACGCCGCCATAATACAAGGGGACACATATACTCGTATAGTTTCGACTTGGGCAGTAGAGCGCGCACGTGTCGCCCTCCTCACCCTTTGTTTACGTGGTTCTCAGGACACTCCTGAATACAATGTAGGCTCTCTCAGCATCCGGATCTTTGAGCCACATGGTCGCCCATTCCCGCCTTTCCGACACCTACTGGGTCTGCTAGACCAGTTTTTGCTACAAGGTAATAACAATGACATACCGCAGATAATATCATTTTGTAATTGCACGAAAGTTGGGGTCGAAACATTGGATATTAATTGCTACGTGTGTGTACTTGGCCAAGCGAAAAACCAGGAGATGACCTCCGGCATTTTTTTAGCATTTGATAGCCATTACATGCAGAAACGGCAATGCGTCTACAAAACATATGACGAAACCAGAAACCTATATCGATTTGCCTGAGAGTAAACCAGTTTCTGAGAGTAAACCAACTTCGTAGACGGCTAATCGTTCAGGACTTGCCAGCGGGTGCAGTGGAGTACTATTTCTTTAGAGAGGGGGCAAGCAAACCCATTTACTGATTTCATCTTTCAGCAAAATCGTTAAGAATACATGCACACCAATAGTGTGGCAAGGCCTGTTAGGTAATCAGCGCTATGTTGTCCTACAGAGAGGAACAACTCATTAATACAAATATAGTCCCATTTTTATAGGTCGGGTTCTTGAAGACAATTTCGTTGCTTTAATTGGTCGTACTTCGTTTCGAGACCATTTACGAAAAGGAATTCATGTTATTGTAGACTGCAATATCGATCGGCCATAGAGAAACCTTTTGATATTATTACTATTTTACAAACACTGTGCGTTACATCTTAGTGAAAAAAGAAAAACATAATTTATTTGAAAATGAAGAAGGCATTTACTTTGTTTTTATTTATACTAAAAATTTTGCGTACAGTTTCCAAATTAGTTTTCCTTTCGACAGTTCGGGAAACAAATTCTTTCATGACTTCCATAAGATTAATTTTCCTAGCCCTGCCTTGATTAATATGGAGGAGTACTAGATGGGTGAGTCTCGACTGAGTCATTGTTGATCTGAGGCTATATTTAAGTCACCTCAAGACGATGAGTGACCTCTCAGGATATGCTGACAATACTGGAACTGCCAGAATCAGAATGATAAGGCGAATAGCTTCCTGAAAGAGTTCTTTAACCCTACCAGGTTAAGCAATAAATTTTCTTCCAATAGGGGATACATTACATGGTTGTACACCAGTCCTAATGGTTTGCAGCATTGCGAGCTGCACATGAAGTCTGTCCAAGTTAAAGTCTTTTGTATGTACTCCAAGGAATTCTTCCAAACGTCGTGGAGATGGAGGATGTGTTTGGGAGGATGTAATAAGTATCTCTTCAGCATGGGATAGTCACTTTAGATGCTCTTGGTTGAACTTTCGATCAGTATAATTCAGAAGGAGGTCAAGAATTTCAAACAAATCTTTCCTAAATTTTCGTTCTTGAGACAATTCTTTGGGAACAGACAGTGTTTCTGTGTGTCGCTGGTGTTTTTCTTGGTCGTGAGATATTTGTGTGTTTCACATTTAGGTTGATAGAATAATCTTTGGATTTCTCTAACAGTATATCAAATGCTTCCGTAGTCTTAAGATTTGTAAGAACTACTTTCAGAACCTCTACAGAATGTCCCACTCCGGCTGCATTAAAACTTGGAGTCTGTAGGGATCTGGCCAGTTCCTCACTCAGTCCAAACACTTCAGTTGCTACATAAAAAAAAAGACAGTTTCAAACTTTTCGAGTCTCTTCGCGTAGCACCACAGGACTGACATTCTTTCGTCTCTGAGTTTGGTACATTCAATATTTCGGTCACCCTTTTCTGGATCCGCTCATAGCTTTCCCTGAAACGTGTCTTACAGCCCGTCGGGTGGGGCACATTGGAATCAGTCGTTGACCTTTGGGGTTTGGATTCGTCTCATCGACACCACATGATAGCACAACATCTGTATACACCTTTCTTCATTTTGGCGATTCTAGAATTATATTTGAGATGTCTTTCACAGTTACCAGTACATCGCGCAATGGATCACAGCTTCCTGAAACTTCCTGTAGTGCCACATCCAAACAATGATAGCTGCAGTGGATGTAACAACTGTTTGGCTGGGCTTGAAGAAAGATTTCCTGCACACCTTTGTTTCGTCCAGACACATTAGCTGCACCATCGAAATAGTGGAGGCGTAGAAACTCAATTTATAGTAACAGCCTTAGAAGGATGTCTTTAATGGCAGCTGACAGCGATTGCATCTTGGAGTCCGGCGGATTATATAAACCCAGAAAAATTTCTTTTATTTCGAGCGTCTCAGGAACAATATAACGTACACAAGGAGTGAACTGCTCCTGGCCAGCCACGTCCGTCGTCGAATCTTCCACAATTCCGTAAAATTGTGAATTTTGTATTTGCTACACAATTTCTCGCTGGGTAATGTGAGCCACAATGTTCAAAACTTCGTTTTGTATCGCTGACGCCAACCAAGTGTCACGGCGTTTCAGCCATATCTTGTTCTGGCGCATCATTCTTCCTCTCATCAAGAAGTGTCATGAGGTTGCCAGAGCCCGTTTCATGATCTCTCAGTGCGTTAGCTGTTCGACCCAGTAACCTGAGTGAACTGACAATTACTAGTGAAGCGGTTCTAGCTTTCTCCTGATCTGTCAGCAGATGTCGCGCGACTTGGGAAATCACGGGTGTGCTATTTTCATGCTGCTGAATAATTGCGAGAGGATATCGATGAAAAAGACTCTTCTCCTGTTCTTGAACTTTTCCGTAGTTTTTTTCCAGCTGGGAAGTAGAATATCCCTCCATCTAACTGACAAAATTACTATTTTGTTATTTTAGGTGTGGTACTGCACAATGTCACAAAAATCCTTCAAAGAATTTTTTGGAGGTGGTAGTAGCACTAGAAAAACTCTGATAATTTGTATTAGCGTTACCCATGACAGTGACCAGTCTCCGTCTAATAGTAGCAATACAAGTCGAAGATACTTACAAGAAAGCACAAGCACTCAGGGGGAAAGGGACCAAACTGCTTGGTCGCCGGTCCCTTATGAGTGTTTCTTCGTATGCTTGTGCTATTATAGTATGTGCTCACCATAAACATAGTTTGCTGGTTGGAAGCTATTTTTGTGTTACTGTGCTGTGTGCGAGACACATCATGTTGCACGTTTTTATTCTTTACGATTTCAGGTAGAGGCGAAGGAGATAAACGTTGTGGCATAGGACTGTCAAAGCATGCAGACACCCCATTCTCACACAAAAACACAAAGGGCTCTACTTCAAATATACTTGTTTTTGGAACAAAATTCCACCCACCAGTGACAGCAAAACCAATTTTTTACAGTCAATACTTCTGCCTCAAGTATGGTGCTCGTCCCCCAAATTCGGCGCACTGGCCACTCTGTAGTTCGCCTACACGACATCGCCGGCCCTGAGGGTCCGATCAGACTCAGCTACTGTTCGAACGTGCTATGCACAATTTGTTACATATGCGCACAGAGGCTGTCCCCCATTAGGAATCACACACTGAAAAATGGAAAGAAGGGAGAGGACAGAATGTAGTAGGTGTTGTAAGACGCCCCAGTTAAAAGCAAAAATCGCTGCCAACAAAAATACTGATCCCATATTTCTTGACGGCAGCATAGCTTATTCACTGGCTGTGCCTATAGATCAAATAAAACTCCAAGTGAATTTGGGGGGGAGGGGGGGCGGGTGCGGCAGAAACTGAATGTCACCCCCGAGAGTTTCAAGTGTGGGGACGATTACCCCTCCTGTCTCACCCCCCGGTTGATACACCGCTGAGTGGGTCCAACAGCAACAGTAAAAAATTGCCTGACAATCACCAATCCAGGAGAGGGCGATGCATCTTCATCGAATCAGTCAAGGACGGATCCTACTGATAAAAGAAAAACGTGGCGTTACTGCCCTTGCCAGGTGGAGGGGAAGAGTAATCACAAGTGCGTGCAGTATAACACTTCAAATTTCTTGCAGTGCTCAATGAAAATATGTAAGGAATGTGTGTTAAAATAATAACATAATTCAAGCATTCATTCATTTGACGTGTTCTTGTGAAATGAATTTTTCGTCTAAATTGTTTTTATATTTTATATGTTTTTTCCTTAGTTATGTTTTTATTTCTTTTTGTTTTACGCCTTTTGCATAGATGGGTCAAAGTGTTGTAATAATTACCCACATAAAAGTGTTCCTAACTTCGTAAAATAACGTCAGTTCCCAATCTGCGTGCCTTGAAATATATGTAGGTTTTCCGCGCAGAAGGTTAACATCTCAAGAAAAAACTTTTAGAGTTTTGTATGTGTGTGCAAAGCCTTATGGCTATATATCGAATAATATAGCTACAGCAAATGTGTGAAATCGCTTCTATCGTTTGTTATAACCTTGTACTGAAAATAACCGTTTTAGAGAATATAAAAATTTTAGAGGAGTCAATGTTAAACAGGAAAAAGTGAATTTTCTTCCGTTTAAAAACTAACAAAAACTTTTCTATACTTCTAAAAATCTCACTTAATTTTTTTCCTCGCATACAAACTGACAAGATGGCGTCATTTTTAGTACACTCACTTATTTTAGAAAGGAGAGTGTTTAAAATAACCGCTGGTCGTTGTGATAAAGTTTTCGTATGGCTTCCATAAATTACTTTAAGCTATGCTAGGCTGGTCGTTTCAGCGTGGTCTAAGTGGAATTCCTTCGCAACTTCCCCCAGTTGATAGAAATCGATCACTACTGTCCGTGACATGGATGGGATGCTGAATGCTGTTCTTTTTCACTTTCTTATTAGCTTATGAATTGTCCACAAAATAAGACATATTGCTCTGATAAATACACTATTTTAATGCAAGATCGAAAGGCAGCTGCGCAAATAATGAAAATATACCGTAAGTGGAGAATGAACAGAATTATGATATACACTCCTGGAAATTGAAATAAGAACACCGTGAATTCATTGTCCCAGGAAGGGGAAACTTTATTGACACATTCCTGGGGTCAGATACATCACATGATCACACTGACAGAACCACAGGCACATAGACACAGGCAACAGAGCATGCACAATGTCGGCACTAGTACAGTGTATATCCACCTTTCGCAGCAATTCAGGCTGCTATTCTCCCATGGAGACGATCGTAGAGATGCTGGATGTAGTCCTGTGGAACGGCTTGCCATGCCATTTCCACCTGGCGCCTCAGTTGGACCAGCGTTCGTGCTGGACGTGCAGACCGCGTGAGACGACGCTTCATCCAGTCCCAAACATGCTCAATGGGGGACAGATCCGGAGATCTTGCTGGCCAGGGTAGTTGACTTACACCTTCTAGAGCACGTTGGGTGGCACGGGATACATGCGGACGTGCATTGTCCTGTTGGAACAGCAAGTTCCCTTGCCGGTCTAGGAATGGTAGAACGATGGGTTCGATGACGGTTTGGATGTACCGTGCACTATTCAGTGTCCCCTCGACGATCACCAGTGGTGTACGGCCAGTGTAGGAGATCGCTCCCCACACCATGATGCCGGGTGTTGGCCCTGTGTGCCTCGGTCGTATGCAGTCCTGATTGTGGCGCTCACCTGCACGGCGCCAAACACGCATACGACCATCATTGGCACCAAGGCAGAAGCGACTCTCATCGCTGAAGACGACACGTCTCCATTCGTCCCTCCATTCACGCCTGTCGCGACACCACTGGAGGCGGGCTGCACGATGTTGGGGCGTGAGCGGAAGACGGCCTAACGGTGTGCGGGACCGTAGCCCAGCTTCATGGAGACGGTTGCGAATGGTCCTCGCCGATACCCCAGGAGCAACAGTGTCCCTAATTTGCTGGGAAGTGGCGGTGCGGTCCCCTACGGCACTGCGTAGGATCCTACGGTCTTGGCGTGCATCCGTGCGTCGCTGCGGTCCGGTCCCAGGTCGACGGGCACGTGCACCTTCCGCCGACCACTGGCGACAACATCGATGTACTGTGGAGACCTCACGCCCCACGTGTTGAGCAATTCGGCGGTACGTCCACCCGGCCTCCCGCATGCCCACTATACGCCCTCGCTCAAAGTCCGTCAACTGCACATACGGTTCACGTCCACGCTGTCGCGGCATGCTACCAGTGTTAAAGACTGCGATGGAGCTCCGTATGCCACGGCAAACTGGCTGACACTGACGGCGGCGGTGCACAAATGCTGCGCAGCTAGCGCCATTCGACGGCCAACACCGCGGTTCCTGGTGTGTCCGCTGTGCCGTGCGTGTGATCATTGCTTGTACAGCCCTCTCGCAGTGTCCGGAGCAAGTATGGTGGGTCTGACACACCGGTGTCAATGTGTTCTTTTTTCAATTTCCAGGAGTGTACAACGTTTCAATTTGAGGCCTGAGTTTCCCCAGCGTATACAATGTTCAGACAACTTACGGGAATGCAGCCGGGAGACGTCGTCGACAACCACCGATATTTCGACAGGAACACACCCCGCCATTTTCAAGGCATGATTGCAGCAAGTAAGGGTAGTACGAGAGAATTTAATACCTCGGTTTTCAGAGAAACTTCGGAAAGATAACACTCACACACACACTGTAACCACTACAGCCATCACAAACCGAAGATGACCGACGTCAGAAGTTATCGTTAGTGAAATTAATAATCAATGGGTGAGGTAACCTTAACTCTGTCCCTCTGGTTTTGACAAGGAAGAGAACTAGATTTCATGCAGAATTTAAACAAAACCACCGCCTCTGTTTAAAAGACTACTTGCTAATTTAAGTTGAACAGCTTCCTTAATAACTCTAGCCTAATAGCTAGAAGTGCATTCGACAATATCCGTGTTTTTATATTTCATAGGATGACCGGTGCGGGGACAATGGTCTGCAATGGTGGTTCCCTCGGCTGTTGTAATTGTGTGTGACGCTTATGCTCAGAACACTGGTCCTCCACAGTTCTGGTAGTCTGACCAACATATGACATGCCATAACAGGTAGGAATACAGTAGACACTTGGCTTGTGCAACGAAGACAATGCCTTACGGAACCTATAAGGAACCTGATCTTAGATAGTGGTCGAAAAACACATTTCACTTCATATTTCCAAAACTACGACCAATCCTGTTCGAAATGCTTCCTGCGTAAGGCAAAAAGACTTTGGTGCCAGCTCGGTATTATCATCATTCACCCAGTACACAGTGGTTCGATACCGCAACGCACGTCTGATATGTCTTTCACTACAACCATTCTGACGAAACGCGACTTCGAGATGGGTTAACTCAGCTGACAAACTCTCATGGTGCGAGGTTACATAGGCCTGTGAACCAAAGTATGAAGTATGCCTTCACATTGAGCTGTGCGGTGACAACCATCAGCCTGCAGACACAAGTCAGTGTGAGTGGGCTTCCTATAAACGGTCACAGTGTACTGTCAACCTTCCTGCTGACGAATAAATCAAGCAGGGGAAGAGAGCCATATTAATTAGATAATAACCTCAGAAACAGAGATGGTGGTTTTTGTTTAAATTCTGCATGGAATCCAGCTCTCTCTCATGTCAAAAACCAGAGGGACAGAGTTAACGCTACCTCACCTGTTGGTTATTAATTTCAGTATCGATTACCTCTGCCGTCGGTCATCTTTGGTTTATAATGGCGCTAGTGTTTACAGCGTGTGTGAGTATTATCTTTCCGGAATTTCTCTGTAAACCAAGGTATTAAATTCCCTAGCACAGCACTTCCTTGCTGCAGCTATGCCTTTACGTTATTTGAACGCTGTTTCAGTCTCCATTGTAATGACAACTCGTCTGGTGTGTGCAGAGGAATCTTTAGTACGCGAACGCTGGGGTATTTTTGGAAGACGCGAGGCGGTAGCTGGCGGGCAGAATGCGACGTCATACGCACTGCGTTTTATCACAGTCGCCGGCAGGAAGCTTTCAGCGCAGTAAACACCAGAATGGCGGCTATCGACTTGGCACGCGGTATCTGATATCGTGGGTGTCTTGCGTAATGTGGTCTCACGTCTGAGACGGCGGAAAGCTCGTGCAGAGCGCTGCGCTCGGAAGTTCAGGGGAGTCTTCAATAAAGAAGCGTGTCCGTTCTTAAAGCTACAACAGGAAACTGCAAAAAGAGGGTTTCAGTGCGTATACCTTTAAGATGAAGTTAGCGATAACGTTGCACTCAAAAGGAATGGTACGAATGAACTCAAATTCAGAGGATGCGGGGAACAGATAACAAGTGATCAACATTGCAGGAAGGAAGGTTGGTTAGGAGCACGCGATACGGCGAAGAAAATTACTCCAAGAGGGATGGAAAATTTGGCAGTGAAATCAAGTAGAAGCAGCCAAATAATGATTCCTGGTCATTTTTCTTGTCAGAATCTTTTAAGAAATCTGCACTGAAATCTCTTCACATTAGTAACTGTCTCTTCTTGTGTAACAGGTAGCTCAACAATGCATCTAGATTTCTCATAAATAGATGAAAGTTTCCAAGAGGGGACATGTAGAATGTTGTAATTACAAGAGAAATATTCTACAGTAACAACCTACAAGCATATGCTTCTAGTTTCTCACCTACACAAAAACTGCTTGTTTTAATATTTTTGACTTTGTGTCCAACTTTTGATATGCTGCAACGTCTACTTTATCAAAGTTCACTCTACAAGGAAATGATGCTAGTCATAATTTCTTATATTTAACTTCTCTATCCGTGTGGTTACATGGTGTTACATGTTGTTCAGAGAGGCAGAGAATCCTTCAGAAGTTTTCGCATCTTCTAGACATATGGTTCAAATGACTGAGCACTATGGGACTTAAACTCTGAGGTCATCAGTCCCCTAGAACTTAGAACTACGTAAACCTAACTAACCTAAGCACATCACACACAACCATGCCCGAGGCAGGATTCGAACCTGCGACCGCAGTGGTCGCGCGGTTCCGGACCGAAGCGCCTAGAACCACTCGTCCACAGCGGCCGGCCTTCTAGACGTATATCTGCTTTGTTTTTCACCCCCTAATGTTAGATGAAACAAACTACACTCCTGGAAATGGAAAAAAGAACACATTGATACCGGTGTGTCAGACCCAGCATACTTGCTCCGGACACTGCGAGAGGGCTGTACAAGCAATGATCACACGCACGGCACAGCGGACACACTAGGAACCGCGGTGTTGGCCGTCCAATGGCGCTAGCTGCGCAGCATTTGTGCACCGCCGCCGTCAGTGTCAGCCAGTTTGCCGTGGCATACGGAGCTCCATCGCAGTCTTTAACACTGGTAGCATGCCGCGACAGCGTGGACGTGAACCGTATGTGCAGTTGACGGACTTTGAGCGAGGGCGTATAGTGGGCATGCGGGAGGCCGGGTGGACGTACCGCCGAATTGCTCAACACGTGGGGCGTGAGGTCTCCACAGTACATCGATGTTGTCGCCAGTGGTCGGCGGAAGGTGCACGTGCCCGTCGACCTGGGACCGGACCGCAGCGACGCACGGATGCACGCCAAGACCGTAGGATCCTACGCAGTGCCGTAGGGGACCGCACCGCCACTTCCCAGCAAATTAGGGACACTGTTGCTCCTGGGGTATCGGCGAGGACCATTCGCAACCGTCTCCATGAAGCTGGGCTACGGTCCCGCACACCGTTAGGCCGTCTTCCGCTCACGCCCCAACATCGTGCAGCCCGCCTCCAGTGGTGTCGCGACAGGCGTGAATGGAGGGACGAATGGAGACGTGTCGTCTTCAGCGATGAGAGTCGCTTCTGCCTTGGTGCCAATGATGGTCGTATGCGTGTTTGGCGCCGTGCAGGTGAGCGCCACAATCAGGACTGCATACGACCGAGGCACACAGGGCCAACACCCGGCATCATGGTGTGGGGAGCGATCTCCTACACTGGCCGTACACCACTGGTGATCGTCGAGGGGACACTGAATAGTGCACGGTACATCCAAACCGTCATCGAACCCATCGTTCTACCATTCCTAGACCGGCAAGGGAACTTGCTGTTCCAACAGGACAATGCACGTCCGCATGTATCCCGTGCCACCCAACGTGCTCTAGAAGGTGTAAGTCAACTACCCTGGCCAGCAAGATCTCCGGATCTGTCCCCCATTGAGCATGTTTGGGACTGGATGAAGCGTCGTCTCACGCGGTCTGCACGTCCAGCACGAACACTGGTCCAACTGAGGCGCCAGGTGGAAATGGCATGGCAAGCCGTTCCACAGGACTACATCCAGCATCTCTACGATCGTCTCCATGGGAGAATAGCAGCCTGCATTGCTGCGAAAGGTGGATATACACTGTACTAGTGCCGACATTGTGCATGCTCTGTTGCCTGTGTCTATGTGCCTATGGTTCTGTCAGTGTGATCATGTGATGTATCTGACCCCAGGAATGTGTCAATAAAGTTTCCCCTTCCTGGGACAATGAATTCACGGTGTTCTTATTTCAATTTCCAGGAGTGTAATTTTCAAGAACTCAAGCAGGAACTGTGGTAAAATCAAAATCTTGCTTACAAAGAGATTTGCAAAAAGTGACTTTGGGACGGTGTAAAAAGAGTTGGTTCTGTGTCATGAGGCACTCTCCCAGTTCGCTCCTCGCCAGTTTTCCTCGAAAGGATGGTAGTGACCTGTGGCCGCCGGTAGGCGCAGTAAAAGAAGATTCAGAATCATTTATTTCCTTCAGCCCTCTCGCGGTAGCTGACACCGCACACTTCGTTCCAGCCGGCTGCTGCATTGGCGGTTCGCTGTTTGCGGTGGCCCCGGTTCTGGCTGTACGACGGCTCCGCGGCAGTGACGGCGGCGCGTGTATCGAACTTACACACGCCGATTTGGGAGTTCCTCTGTCCCCTCCCGCTAACGACCCTTCTCCCTCATCCATTGTACCGCGATGACGGTTGCCGTGTTGCCATGGAGTTAGACAATACTGCCATCCAGGTAGGCCCTATTCAGTGCGCCAGAATGTCAGAAACGCTGGGGTCCTGATCTTGGTAGCACAAGAAAAGCTCCAGGTCCTCCCATCTGTGACAGAGGCAGACAGTGGTGTTGAATTCTGCAACTGGTCATTATGGCGAGGTAGCCGTATCTCCCAGTGGTGGCTGTTGTTGTCCATAGTGTGCAGGAAATCTGAAACAGACTTGTGTCAGACGTAACTTCACTGCAATCAGGGAATCGAGTACGAACGTCATGTGCACCGTCGACCCGTCTGACCGACTGCCTTACCAGCTAAACTGTTGGTATTTATGGAGCGAAGTAAAGGCTAATAGCCGTGCGGTTAAAGGCGCTGCAGTCTGGAACCGCAAGACCGCTACGGTCGCAGGTTCGAATCCTGCCTCGGGCATGGATGTTTGTGATGTCCTTAGGTTAGTTAGGTTTAACTAGTTCTAAGTTCTAGGGGACTAATGACCTCAGCAGTTGAGTCCCATAGTGCTCAGAGCCATTTGAACCATTTTTTTGAAAGGCTAATATTCACATGACATCATTCGTCATGACCACATAGGGCTTTCTATTACAAAGGTATGAGCGGTTTTCCTTCTGCTGTGCTTGAGCCACCTTGTGTCAACATTGCCATAATGTAACGGGATAGCTTCGCTATGGGACTTCGAAAATTTTACCCGCTTCACTGTCCTATGCAATGTTGGCATGCAACAAATAGCGAATTTCATATATGAAGACTTCACAGGCTGTCAGCCGAGTAGCGCCGTCGTCTCGTAGTAACGTTTCGATGGAATGCGTCTCCATCATCTTCAGGCGAAGATGATGGAGACGCATTCCATCGAAACCTTGCTACGAGACGACGACGCTACTCGTGAAGACTTCATATATCATATATGCAACAAATTGCTAGAAATGGTTTCACCATGATAATGCAAATGAAATTCTTGAGCTGATGACAACTACAATCTTGTCAAGAGTAATGGAAGGGATAAAAATGATGAATTTTTAAATTTTATTGGATGACACTTGTGATGTGTCCCAAACCGCTCAAGACTACGCCTCGGAGTAGTTTCTGGAGATCTGACAGCGAATGAGTGTTTTGTCGAATTTTATTTCACGGATAGCACATCAGTAGAAAGCTCTTTTGACCTTGTCATAGATATTTTAGTCCTGCACAAGCTACTACTCTCAAAAGTCAGAGGACAATGTAATGACAGGACATCAAACATATCTGGCAAAGTCTCAGTTGAATATTGTTTGTGCATTGAAAAAAATGCTCATAATCCTAATCTCGTCGCTTAGAATGGAACTGGAAAAGTGTTACCAGCAATGAAAACGTCAGAGTCAAAACATCTCAAGAATTTTTCAGGAAATCGTATTTTGAAGTTTCTGAGCAACTACACAATGGAAATGGAAAATGTTTAAAGCGCCACGTTTTCAGTGCTTTTTTTTCTCTCAGAGCTCTCTTGCATATCCATAGACTAGTTCCAAGTGTCAAACAATGAAAAAGTGTTTCAAATATTCACCACTAGAAAGTGAATCGCCTCTGTGGCAAACAGTGCTTATCTCCGGAGTTCCTGGTGCCATGAATCAAAGTCTTTACACAAGATTGTTGAGTTACGTAAAACTATGAACCCATTCTATATAATTCCAATGCAGGCAACTGACTTCCTTGATTTTAAAGATGCTGCTGAACCAGTGTTGTCTTTAAAAATGCAGCTGAAACGTCAAAGCCGGTCGTGGTGGCCGAGCGGTTCTAGGCGCTTCAGTCCGGAACCACGCTGCTGCTACGGTCGCAGGTTCGAATCCTGCCTCGGGCATGGATGTGTGTGATGTCCTTAGGTTAGTTGGATTTAAGTAGTTCTAAGTCTAGGGGACTGATGACCTCAGATGTTAAGTCCCATAGTACTTAGAGCCATTTGAACCATTTGAAACATCGAAGTATCTCACATTGAACCATATCAAATAGCTATTTAAAATCCTTACAATGAAACAGAAGAATGGAAAAACGTCAGGGTACGCAAAAGAGGAAACACAAGCCGTACGTGTATATATCAGTTGAAAAACAGAAAGACCTGTTGATGATACTGCCATTTCTTCATCAACAGCACGGGGAATTTTACAGTAAACTGATTCCAAGAGGATTTATATAAGAAGCGGAAGTCAATACCGTACTGAGAGGCGAATAAAAAACATTGAAAAGAAATGAGAAATGGCTTTTGTTGATTACAGTTCTACTAGGTAAAATATTATGCTGTTTATTTGTACTTGTATTACCACAAATAAAACTCTTGCATTAGTGGCACTTGGGACCAAATCTTACTTATCGGCACTTAAAACTTGTCGTTTTCTTGGTATCGCACTTAGAACGTTCCCCATAAATTATTTATTTTGTAATTTCCGTCATTTTTTCAATAATGAGGTGATGAGCATAATTCTGTGATATCAGAACACCTTCTCAATCTTTTTATACAAGCAAGTTATTCGCGAGATACGTTGTGTTGTGTGTGAGATTTTGCGCTTCCACTCTTCAACTGATTGCGTAACACAATGATCCAACGGAATTTTTTAATTGATTTGAAAAATTCACTCTTGGACATCCTGTAGATTTCGATGAAATTGTAAAATTTTATAAAAATATTTTTTTCCAATGTGTCGTTGGTGTTTGTATTGAATAGCATTTAAATAAATAAATAATATTTTAAGAATAATTTTTAATTGTATTGTAGTTTGTATCTCTAGAAAGTCTTCTTTTTGTGAAGTTTTCTTCTTTACAATTTCTAGGGGAGGGACAGAGGGGACCCTTTTAGAGACAGCTACCCACACATACAAAATATGAACGGCTGGGTCTGTGTGTAGATACTGAGCGAAAGTGACGAACTGATTAGTTATACATGTTACGAATATCGTGGAGATGCGGGCCTTCGAGCTACTATCCGGCAATCTTCAATTAAATTTTCATCGATTTGCCTAAATCACTTCATTCTGTTTCAAATAACTAACTTCTGAAGCTCCATAAACACTATATGTGCTACATTTGTCCTGATATATCCCTTGAAAAGATGCTAAACGCTTACCTTTTGTCTTTTAAGTCCTGACGCTACATTCCAGGAAAACAACGGCCAAACATACGATACTCAGAATGTCTTCATTGTTTTCGTCGCAAGAGAATGGCAGCGTATTCAGAAGAACCCCTAGCAGGATGTAAACGTGAGTGCGGCAGCTTTGGACGGCACAAAAACCAGTGAGTCACGTGTGGAGCACGACCTCGCCGCAGGTCACGCCTGGTGAGCGCCCGACTTGAATGAAGCCGACCCACGTCTCCGAATGGCAATTATGGAAATGGAGCCTCGCCTGCGCAGGAACGTGGCCGCCGTCTGGGGCGCAATCAGCTAACGCCGCTGCTGCTGCCACTGCCGGGAATTAATTAGCCCGGAAAGGCCGGCTCGCCGCGTAATTAAATTGTGGGAGCGTGGCCGGTACGGCTCGCCCTAGCACGGCCATTACAGCCACGCCATTAGCCGCGGGCCGTCCCTCACCTCACCTCGCCTCACCTCACCTCGCAGGCCGAAAGCGTAAGCTGAGGGCTCCTACTCCCACCCGACGATTCTTCACGGGAAAGCACGTCAGTCTGGCAAGTCTCAGAAACGGCTGCCCCATGGTCTCTTTCAGCTTGGAAACCAGCCGTATGTTCGGTATCGTGGGACTCGTAACTCATATGCAAGTTAGGGGAAAGAATCACGAAGTTGTGCCAATCACGCCCTAGTTGAGTTTACATTGAATCTGCACAAGGTGTGTACCTCAGTCTTACAATGGCCCTGATAAAAATCCTACTTGGGGTGGCTAGCCTCTCATGTAATTTATTAATTAAATTAACTGATCAAAGTTACACTCCAGAAATGTGGATGGGAAAGGGTTCTAGTTAGTGTGATTATTTAACGGATAAATGCCGTCGTAAAAATTTATAGTTACATTTATTTTCTTTAAACGGAACAAAACATTGATAAGGAATTTGTACAAGAAACAATCACGTATCTTAACGTAAACCAAACATGTAAATAGTCCTTACCTGATAGACATGTTGGCAAGAATCTAGCACAAACGATACTACATGGTATCTGGTGTGCATCTCTAATATGAGAAGTTGAAACGAAGAGAAAAGGTGAAATGTGTAATATGGATAAACTAATGGATAATCGTATGCAGTACCACGATATCACCTACGGATGCAAAGTGATGCTACGGATGGCACCATTGAGAAACCTCGCTTCGAATTTTGGGCAGCTGAAAGATCAACTGAAACACTACAGATCGGAGCTACGTAAATTACCGACAATCCGGCGCAAGGCGGCGTGCTGATGACGGCTCTAATCGTGGTCGCCTCCTCTGCATGGGGATGGGCTCCACCTTGGAGACCTATCGAAGCGCGAGCGCGAAAAAAAAGTGTTTGTCTGATTGGCCGGACGAATGAAACTACGAATGAAATTACTGTGCAACAGCGCCAGCAAAGTACGCGATCGACTCCTGTGGCGGCCAGGAACCAACCTCTCAAATTCTCTTGTGCTCTGCGCACAGAGCGCGACCACTCCACATACCAGAACTCGGCCAGTCGTCGCCGATAAACAATGCTTTTGCCAATTACGGCCTTAAAACAAATTCGTATAGACTCCCACTAGCGTACTCTGCTTACCTAGGGGCCAGTACCATACCTTTCCGCCAATTTCCGACGGTGACTGAAAAGTATGCCGTCGTAACAGTCGAGCAGTCTATTATAGCCTTGCCGGCCGGTGTGGCCGAGCGGTTCTAGGCGCTTCAGTCTGGAACCGCACAACCGCTACGTCGCATGTCTGAACCCTGCCTCGGGCATGGATGTGAGTGATGTCCTTAGGTTAGTTAGGTTTAAGTAGTTCAAAGTTCTAGGGGACTGATGACCTCAGATGTTAAGTCTCATACTGCTCAAAGCCATTTTTTTTATTATAGCCTTCGTCAGGACTTCGCGCCGGAAACTTTCAAGAGACGGACGCCAATGGAATATGATAATTGGGTTGCTACGTGTGGTGTCATTCTGTCGTCTTTTCCGTCGACCAAGGCGGTCATTTCTATGTAACGTCTCAATAGCACAGGCGTGGCGCCAGGCTGGCGCATTCCAGCCTAAAATACACTGAAGCAGCAAAGAAGCTGGTATAGGTATGCGTATTCAAATACAGAAATATGTTAACAGGCAGAATACGGCGCTATATAAGACAGCAAGTGTCTAGCGTAGTTGCAAGATCGGTTACTACTGCTACGAGGGTAATCCCAAGAGTAAGATCTCCTACTTTTTTATAAGTACATAGACCTGTTTATTTCTACAATGGTTAACATCAGTTTACAGCTTGAGCATTTAGCTATTTTTCGACATAATCACCATTTCTGTCGATGCATTTTTGTAGACGCTCTATCAGTTTTTGTATACCCATCTCACACCAGCTTGCCGCCATACTGTTCAGAAAGTTATGAACCTCTTCTTTCACCTCCTCGTCGGAACTGAATCGCTTTCCGGCCAAATGTTCTTTTAACCTAGGGAACAGGTGATAGTCAGGGCTATAGGGTGGGTGGGTGATTATGCTCCACTGAAACTGTTGCAAGAGAGCAACGGTTTGCCGAGCGATCTGTGGGCGAGCGTTGTCATGGAGAATGTCTACGTCCTTGCTCAACATTCCTCTTCTCCAGTTCTGAATTGCCCGTTTGAGTTTTTTTCAGAGTCTCACAGTACCTGTCAGCTTTAATTGTGGTCCCAGTGATTTACCTCCGACGACGACGTGAAAGAAGAGGTTCATAAGTTTCTAAACAGCATGGCGACGAGCTGGTATGACATGGGCGTACAAAAACTGCCACAGAGTCTACAAAAATGCATCGACAGAAATGGCGATTATATCGAAAAATAGCTAAATGTTCAAGCTGTAAACTGATGAACACCATTGTAGATATAAACAGGTCTGTATACTTATAAAAAAATAGGAGACCTTACTTTTGGGATTGCCTTCGTACAATGGAAGGTTATCAAGATTTAAGTGAGTTTGAACGTGGTGTATTAGTCGGTGCACGAGCGATGGGACACACCATCTCCGAGGTAGCAATGAAGTGGGGATTTTCCCGTACAACCATTTCACGAGAGTACCGTGAATATCAGGAATCTGGTAAAACATAAAATTTCCGACATCGCTGCGGCCGGAAAAAGATCCTGCAAGAACGGGACCAACGACAACTGAAGAGAATCGTTCAACTTGACAGACATGCAACCCTTCCGCAAATTGCTGCAGATTGCAATGCTGGGCAACAACAAGTGTCAGCATGCGAACCATTCAACGAAACATCATCATCATCATCATATATTATTTTCCGTAAAGTTGATGGCACATTAGGACATGCCGTACATCATAAAACAACACACACAAATCTATATCTACATGCTAGTAGCTGCCATCACCCTTCACAGACCATAGGTGTCCTTAAGACCTTAGTGCATAGGGCGCGCTGTATGTCCGATAAAGATAATTTGCAAGAAGAGCTCACATAACTCAAGAGCATTTTTAAAGCGAATAGATTTTCTCCGCAACAAATTCGTAGAGCATTCAATGTAAAACCTAGAATGATGGGGAAGAAGATAGTTATTCCTTCAGATCAAGTGCGTTTTTGCTCTATACCGGTGCTCTTTCCTCGAAGATAGGCCGTATTCTTGAGAAACACTGTCTTAAGGTGATTCTCCAGCCTCCCACGAAGATTGCGGCTTTATTCGGCTCTGTAAAGGACGATTTACTCCTTCGTAAAGCGGGTGTGTAACAGATTCCTTTTGGAAATTGTGAGGAGTCATACATCGGTCAGACAACACGCACCGTTCTAGAGAGACGTGTGGAGCATCGAAGATACACGCTCTTATCACAGCCAGACAAGTCGGCTGTGGCCGAACATTGTATTGATACAGGGCATTCTGTGAGCTACAGTGATGTCAAGATTTTAACATCCACCTCCTCCT
This sequence comes from Schistocerca nitens, assembly GCF_023898315.1. Lineage (NCBI taxonomy): Eukaryota > Metazoa > Arthropoda > Insecta > Orthoptera > Acrididae > Schistocerca > Schistocerca nitens. Next base: position 771,348,571 of record NC_064614.1, read on the forward strand.
TTTGGGATTCTGTCTTCAAGGAAGCTATAGAGATTAGATTAGCTAATAATTTAATAAATAGAGGTAATGGTTTTAATTTGGACAAAGCATGAAATCCGGCTCTTGGGGTAATTAAACCGCAGAGAAGTCGTCATGGTGTCACTGCCGTCGAACAAACATCAATAAACGAATCGAATGTCTGTACGCCTTTGCCACAGGCGGTGGATGTGTAAGCGTATTTTTTTGCCGCCGACCAGCGTCTATGACCCGCATGCGCAGTACTACCGCGGTGGAGCATATAAGGCCGCGCTTGGCATCTTGTCGTCAGTCTTGTGACTCACTCTGAGGATGGCGGGACGATATGCGGCCGAAATATCAGTGGAGGAAATTTTATTTGCGCGGCTGCATGGCCGAAATGTAATGGACTATCATCATACGGGCTTTCGGAGCCCAAGGCTCATTCGTGTATCCTTGATGACTGCACAACACAAAGCTTTACGACTCGCCTGCGTCACTCAACACTGACATTGGACTGTTGATGTCTGGAAACATGTTGCCTGGTCGGACGAGTCTGGTTTCAAATTGTATCGAGCGGATGATCTTGTACAATATGGAGATAACCTCATGAGCAGTTCAAGCTGGTGGAGGCTCTGTAATGGTGTGGGGCGTGTGCAGTTGGAGTGATATGAGACACCTGATACATCTATGTACGACTCTGACAGGTGACATGCACGTAAGCATCCTGTCTGATCACCTGCATCCATTCATGTCCATTGATCGTTCCGACGGACTTGCTCAATTCCAGCAGGACAATGCGACACCCCACATGTCCAGAATTGCTACAGAGTGGCTCCATGAACACTCTTCTGAATTTAAACACTTCCGCTGGCCACCAAACTCCCCAGATATGAACATAATTGAGCAAATCTGAGATGCCTTGCGACGTGCTGTTCAGAAGAGATCTCTCCCCCCCCCCCCCCTCGTACTGTTCCCCTCGTACTGTTATGGATTTATAGACAGCCATGCAGGATTCATGGTGTCAGTTTCCTCCAGCACTACTTCAGACCTTAGTCGAGTCCATGCCAGGTCGTGCTGCAGCACTTCTGCGTGCTCGCGGGGGCTCTACATGATATTAGTCAGGTGTACCAGTTTCTTTGGCTCTTCAGTGTATGAGGCTTCCGTAAGAAAACTGCCATAAACCATTGTAAAAATAGCCAGCGCTCGTCGCTCTGGCCACTGAGACCCGACATAAAAAAGAGAAAGTCATCAGCCACAGGTCAGGACTCTGTCCGCAGTTCCCAGTGACTGGATGCTCCCCTCGCCTTGAGACCGTTCGCTGCTATTGTGAGGGGTTGGCCACCTTACAAACCAAATGTTCCGAACATGCCGGTACATAGAATCTGATTACCTACTTTGCATGACAGTGTAATACGCAGCGAAATGACATTAATTTGCCTGTATGTAAATTCAGAGTATAGAGATGCAAAGCTGTTTTGAGGCCCTTAATAAGTGTATTAAGAGGCTAGAGGCCATGCCTTCTTGCAAGCTAGCAGGAGAAAATACAAATGGGGTAAAACACTTGCATAAGTCTGAAACTGATGGGCGTGCAGTACATATGCATTTATGATACTAAAATGTAGAGAAGTAGTGCAGTGTAACCTCGTTTGCTTGTACTTATCGAAAATCTGGATAACATGGAACCCAGAAAAAAAGAATGGCATGAATAGTGCCATAAAAACACATATTGTACTTATTTTCACGCAATCACACTAATTATACATTGTTTTCAGAGAAATTCCGAGCAAATATTGAAAAATATTGCAAAAAATACCGTGAATTATGTACCCAGACAGTTTTTAAACTGGTGTTCTTTGAAAAGAAGGTTCAAAGTTTGAACATCAAAATTAAAAAACATCAAGATGTTAAGAGGAGCTACAGCGATGTTAGTCCTATACGCGGGCAGCCGACGAAACGTTAGATCCAGGTAAAACTATGCTGTTGGTTAGAAATCGCCGCAGGTATGTGCACTGCGGGTAGTGTTTAATGGAATTTCAGGTTCTTGGAGACGCGGCATGATACGATGCTTCTCAGTGAAGCCGTTGATGAAAAGGGTTAATACGAAGCGGAGGCAGGTTAAGATATAATGCTCCGTCTACAATACAGTCATTAGGGACAGAGCTCAACTTCGAACTAGCTAAGTGTGGGTAAGGAACTCGGTAGTGCCTATTCAAAGAAAACGTCTCAGCATTTGTATTAAGCGATTTAAGGTAATCACCGGAAAACCCAACCTAGATGGTCCAACGGGTATTAGAACCTCCATCCTCACGAACATGAGTAAAGTGTAAAATTAAAGCAATAACAGCCTTCGGCCACACAAAAGAAGTCGTTTGACCTAGGTTTCGGCACTACTATGAGTGCCTTCATAAGAAGTAAAATACTGAAACTGGCATGTCTACTTCTGATGAAGGCACTAATAGTAATGCCGAAACTTAGGTCAAAAGACTTCTTTTTTGCGACCGAGGGCTGTTATTGCTTTAATTTTACTTTGTAAACGGTCGCTGAGCACGCAGCCATGTTTAAAACTTTTTGAGTACATTGTGTTACCAATGAACCGCCTCCCTCGGTTTAAACACCACTAGAAGGGCGAGGCGCGCTCGGTGTGACGTCACCGTTGTGAACTAGATTTCGCGAGGCACTGCGCTGGCATAATCGAGGCGCACCCCCTACAATCTTTATCGAACGAATTTACAGAATCTATTCATGAAAGAAACTTGATTTCTACTTTACTTATAGCGTTATTTGTCAACTTCATGGTGAAATGCCCATTATTTCGTTAATGGTGATAATTACTGTGATACTTCCAATATAAATAACAAATAAGAAAATATTACAGTGAAAAATAGGGTTCGCAATAATTTTGCTTTTGTTGCATTTCCACCATATGTTGCTGCGAATTACATTTAGCTAAGATATAGAATTTTCCTTTAGACTTGGGGGGAGGTCTCTATCTGTCTCCATTCTCGAGGATATGGATTTTTAAGTAGTATGATCACATCCGCAAGCACGAGCGCGGGAATGAAGTATTTGTAACATCCCTCATATCTCGTAAACCGCTCGAGACAAAGAAACGAGATTTTGTCGAATGAAAGACCGCAAAGAGGAGTGTTTCTCATACTGTTAACATATGGAACGTTGTCTGTCGTAATATAGCTAAAGATACAGTTTTTACTTTATTTTTCTAAAACCAGTACTGTAATTTCTTAAATGTCGTCGACAACTAAGGAAAAGAGAATTTGCCAGTAGTAAAAACGTGAAATTTGTGCTCTTATGTTAAAGTAAATTGACACAATGAAACTTGGTCTGCTAATGTATTTGGGACGAACGAAAATCCTCAAGATTGGCCATCTTTTACAGAAGCTCGAAATTTGGAGCGGACTTCAATGTGAGATGTTTACAATAGTTTTCTCAACGAAACTCCACCGCTATACTTGTAAGAATATTCAAAGAGATTCTGGTCGTATGTACACTATGCCAGCGGTAAGACACAATTAGTGCCTTCTGTGCGCGATAGCAATGGAAATACTATCGACGGCAGGTCTGCCAAAGCAGAGTTACTAAAGGCAGCCTTCCGAAATTCCTTCACCAAAGAAGGCGAAGTAAATGTTCAAGAAGTCGAATCAAGAACAACTGCCACCTTGAGTAACTTAGAACCAGACATCTTCGGAGTAGTGAAGCACCATAAATAACTTCATAAAAGCAAGCCTACCGGTTCAGATCGCACAGCAATTAGCTTCCTTTAAAAGTATGATGATGCACTAGCACCTCACTTAACAATCATATAATATCGCTCGCTCGACGAAAGATCCGTACCCAAAGACTGGAAAGTTGCACAGATCACACCAATGTTCAAGAATGGTAGTAGGAGTGATCCACTGAATTACAGGTCCATATCATTAACGTCGATATGCATCAGGATTCTGGTACATATACTGTCTTTGAACAGTATACATTATCTCGTAGAGAACGGTCTATTAACATACAGTCAACACGCATTTAGAAAACCTCGTTCTTGTGAGACACAAGTACTGTAGCTCTTTACTCACACAAAGTGTTGAGTGCAATCGACAAGGGATTTCAGATTGATTTCGTATTTCTAGATTTCTAGAAAGTTTTTGACAGCATACCTCACAAGTGACTTTTAATAAACTTGTGTGCTTATGGAATGTCGTCCCAGTTATGTGACTGGATTCGTGAATTCGTTTCACAGAGGTCACAGTCCATAGTAATTGACAGAAAGTCATCGAGTAAAACAGAAGTGAATTTTGGTGTTCCGCATGGTAGTTCTATAGGTCCTCTGCTGTTCATTTTCTATATAAACGATTAAGGAGACAATCTAAGCATACGTCTTTGGTTGTTTGCAGATGATGCTGCCGTTTATCGTCCAGTAAAGTCATCAGAAGATCAAAACAAATTGCTAAACGGTTTAGAAAAGATATCTGTATGGTGCGAAAATTGGCAATTGGCTCTAAATAATGAAAAGTGTGAGGTCATCCATATCAGTGCTAAAAGGAATGGGTCAAATCTCGGATACATGATAAATATGACAAATCTGAAGGTCGTAAATTCAATTGAATACCTATGAATAAGATTTACGAACAACTTAACTTGGAAAGAACACATAGAAAATGTTGCGGGGAAAGCGAACCAAAGACTACGTTTTATTAGCAGAACACTTGGAAGATGCAACAGTTCTACTAAAGAGGCTGCCTACAATAAGCTTGTCCGTCCTCTTTTAGAGTACTGCTGGGCGGCCTCGGTTCCATACCAGATAGGATTAACGGAGTACATCGAGAAAGATCAAAGAAGAGTAGCACGTTTTGTATTATAGCGAAATAGAGGTGAGACTGGCACTGACATGATACTGGGTAGGGGTGGACATCAATAAAACAAAGGCGTTTCTCGTTGCAGTGGGATCTTCTCACAAAATTTCAATCACCAACTTTCTCCTCCGAATGCGAAAATATTTTGCTGACGCCGATCTTTATAGGAAGAAACGATCGGGGAATGAGAACTCGCACGGAAGTACACTCCTGGAAATTGAAATAAGAACACCGTGAATTCATTGTCCCAGGAAGGGGAAACTTTATTGACACATTCCTGGGGTCAGATACATCACATGATCACACTGACAGAACCACAGGCACATAGACACGGGCAACAGAGCATGCACAATGTCGGCACTAGTACAGTGTATATCCACCTTTCGCAGCAATGCAGGCTGCGATTCTCCCATGGAGACGATCGTAGAGATGCTGGATGTAGTCCTGTGGAACGGCTTGCCATGCCATTTCCACCTGGCGCCTCAGTTGGACCAGCGTTCGTGCTGGATGTGCTGACCGCGTGAGACGACGCTTCATCCAGTCCCAAACATGCTCAATGGGGGACAGATCCGGAGATCTTGCTGGCCAGGGTAGTTGACTTACACCTTCAAGAGCACGTTGGGTGGCACGGGATACACGCGGACGTGCACTGTCCTGTTGGAACAGCAAGTTCCCTTGCCGGTCTAGGAATGGTAGAACGATGGGTTCGATGACGGTTTGGATGTACCGTGCACTATTCAGTGTCCCCTCGACGATCACCAGTGGTGTACGGCTAGTGTAGGAGATCGCTCCCCACACCATGATGCCGGGTGTTGGCCCTGTGTGCCTCGGTCGTATGCAGTCCTGATTGTGACGCTCACCTGCACGGCGCCAAACACGCATACGACCATCATTGTCACCAAGGCAGAAGCGACTCTCATCGCTGAAGACGACACGTCTCCATTCGTCCCTCCATTCACGCCTGTCGCGACACCACTGGAGGCGGGCTGCACGATGTTGGGGCGTGAGCGGAAGACGGCCTAACGGTGTGCGGGACCGTAGCCCAGCTTCATGGAGACGGTTGCGAATGGTCCTCGCCGATACCCCAGGAGCAACAGTGTCCCTAATTTGCTGGGAAGTGGCGGTGCGGTCCCCTACGGCACTGCGTAGGATCCTACGGTCTTGGCGTGCATCCGTGCGTCGCTGCGGTCCGGTCCCAGGTCGACGGGCACGTGCACCTTCCGCCGACCACTGGCGACAACATCGATGTACTGTGGAGACCTCACGCCCCACGTGTTGAGCAATTCGGCGGTACGTCCACCCGGCCTCCCGCATGCCCACTATACGCCCTTGCTCAAAGTCCGTCAACTGCACATACGGTTCACGTCCACGCTGTCGCGGCATGCTACCAGTGTTAAAGACTGCGATGGAGCTCCGTATGCCACGGCAAACTGGCTGACACTGACGGCGGCGGTGCACAAATGATGCGCAGCTAGCGCCATTCGACGGCCAACACCGCGGTTCCTGGTGTGTCCGCTGTGCCGTGCGTGTGATCATTGCTTGTACAGCCCTCTCGCAGTGTCCGGAGCAAGTATGGTGGGTCTGACACACCGGTGTCAATGTGTTCTTTTTTCCATTTCCAGGAGTGTATATAGGTATTCGTTTTTTCCGCACGCTGTTCGAGAGTGGAATGGTAGAGAATTGTGGTGTTTCAGTGAATGCTCTGCCAGGCATTTAAGTGAGATTTGCAGGGTATCTATGTAGATGTAGATGTCGCAATAGGAAAGGACGACGTGGAAGCCTGAGTTCTGGTACATTTATACTAACTTAAACCAATCTAGGCACATATTTGACCCACCATCTGAGAAAAAGAAAAGGTCGAGACTATGGCCCCTAGTAGAGGTGCAGCGGCTAAGAGAAGGGGTTGTGAGAGGGAATATGTTACCATGTAAGTATATCTAGCGAATGAACAGAGAATGTTCAAGCCATCTTGGTACACATATGCCATAAAATCTAGAAAAAATACTCTATTGGTAAGACGCTCATGGCATCCCTATGTATAGACGTGGTAAGGACATATAAGCAAAGACCTTAAATGGCTCCAAGCACTATGAGACTTAACATCTGAGGTCATCAGTCCCCTAATTAAACCGAACTAACCTAAGCACATCACAACACACATCCATGCCCGAGGCAGGATTCGAAACTGCGACCGTAGCAGCAGTGCGGTTCCAGACTGAAGCACCTAGAACCGCCAGGCCACAGCGGTCGGCAGCAAAGACGTTGAACGCTTTGAGTGATATGAATCGACCTTGACACATATATGACTTTCAATCTAGAAAATAAGATATACATATGTGGATATGGTGTCTGTTCTTTCGGACATAAGAACAGACACCATTGATGACCTGCTGCCGACTAGAACGAAATTAGATTTATGTATTAATACCTTCAGCTTCTGATGGGCGTTGATATATGTCAACGAGGACAGGTGAAAATGTGTGCCCCCGACCAGGACTCGAACCCAGGGTCTCCTGCTTACATGGCAGAGGCTCTATCCATCTGAGCCACCGAGGGCACAGAGGAAGAGTCTGCATAGCGACCATAGCGAAGAAGTGCGGGTGTAGAGGATGGGTAAAACTAATTGAAAACGAACTGAAGATAATTTTACTTCTTGTTCGGATAAATAATAACCACGCGAAGACGGGTAAACAGCTAGTATGTCAGTAAAACTTCACTCATTTAGGATATTTTTGATTTTTCGCCACAGTATGGTTTTACAGACCAAGGAGACACCGTTTGTTATGTGGCGAGTATCGACTGTCAGCCTTAAACTCTGGCTCAGCACATTCTGCTGTTCCTCAAGCCTAGGGGACCACAATGCCCTAGTATCGCAAATTAGGGGCTACAGTGGAGGCGCAGCGCTGCGAAATTGCCAACTCTAGATTAACGGTGGGAGGTTAATGGTGCGGTGGGGAAACTCCAACGACGGGCCTTTTCCTACTGCCGCCCTGGCAGAGCTCATGTGTACGTCATACGCGGGAGGCACGCACGTCTGGATACTACATGACGTCCGTCGTCTGCGGTGGGAGGTTAGAGTTCTGTGCTTTGTGGGAGTATGTTGACAATTTTCCTTGTAACAAGAATTTATCACAACATTCACAGCTCTCTGTGGCACTTTATAAGCTGCCACCCACTAACACATTTAGTGAGAAACGAATAGCTTTCCGAAAAAAATAAATTAACTTTGTTTAATTACATTCAGAAGCAGGTAGGGGTGATATACTTTTTTCACTATCAGAAGTTGTTAAATGAATGGTGAGGAACAGGAAAGCAAAAGGAACTATCCAAGTCCTAGAATCTGGTGTCAATTACTTAACCAAAGAATTTAGAAGACCTAATCACCTTACCGTTAATCGCTCGTTGTCGATTATAACTATGCAATCGAAAACACATTTTCGCTGACAAGGCCCCCTTTAGAGGAAGTGAACAGAAGCGAACGTGCGACAGCGAATTACGGTTTTCTCTGATTTAATGCTAGGCACACGTGAACAAACGGCATTGGGTCATGTACGATCGCATTCACTTGTGTACACTCTAGTTCTGTTGGTCCTCGATCCCTTAGCGAACCGTCAAACGAAAGTTCTTGTCGTCTCCGCTTCGGGCAGTACACAGATGTTTCCTGTACTATCTTGTCTACTTCCGTTCTTGTTGAAATGAGTTGCATTCGCGATCGTGTGGTATGAAGAGCGTGTAATGTAGCTGACAGAAGAATACATAGATTATAGGTGCTTGTGGGATCCAAGAGATCCATATCACAAATACCGAAGGAAAATAAGTATGATTGGTTGAAAATTGCCGAAGCACTCAAAGATCCTAATGAGAGCATGAGTAAGAGGATAAATTATTTAAGTCCTGGCATCAGGCAGGGAGTGGAGTGAATAAGTACAAGCTTCGTAATTCTTTTTTTCTAAAAGTGAAAGGCACAACAAATTTCCTTGAAGGAAAGAAAGTGAGAAAATATACCTATTATGACGATTAAAACTAAAAATATACTAAATACATGATCATTCTCATTGACTTCGTTCATAGTATCTGTAATTATATGGCTGATGTATCACTGTTGTGTCAGAGACGTTTGATGATAATTAAAAATGGTTTACGCAGGATCACAATATCTGACCCGAACCAACTATTCGTATATAGCCGATTTTATCAAGTGGCCAATGTGACAGGTCGTACCTAATTTGACAGTTCATTAATCATATTTTATCCACATTATTTTCCCTCTACGTGCTTAAATAAAACCCTTGAAGTGCTTCTCATACGTCACTGCAGACATAATAAAGTATCTGATGCGTAGCAGACACTGAAATGCGAAACAATCACTAACGTAATTGTCTCCAGTTGCAAATAACCGGAGTAAATGCCAGTATTTCTTCAGGTTACGTTGGTTGTGCGTAATTGGTCTTAAACTTTTAAATCTTCTCCTCAGTTATAATGAGAAGCTACCGTTATGCGTCAACCGACGTGTGTGCAAAGAATTGGAATACTTCTCAGGATGATTGGAGCTGAAATTCAGTGTTACGTGAATTACCTCCATTTATTCCACGTTTACGTATGACCTGAGACACCTAAATTCTTCCTTTCCTACCCCACTTTCTGACTTCGTCAAAACCTGTGCACTCCCCATGCAAAATAATCGTGTCTGAATGTCAAAGTTTTGCACTGTGGCTATAACTTCAAGGAGAGTCAAATGAGAACGAGGCAGATAAGAAAATTTAAGTGAACTCTTTATTATTTCAAAAGTAATCGCCGTAGCTGTTCATACGCTTATCCCATTGTGAGACAAGACGGTCAGTGCCTTCACGGGAAAATGTTTGCAGTTGCCTACCATGATTGCACGCAGTCGTGCATTTCTTCGTCCGTCGCAATTCGATGACCACGAATGTCTTTCTTCAGGGCTCCAAAAATATAAAAATCGCAGACTGTATGGAGGATGAGTAAGGGCTTCCCAGGAAAACCTCTGTAGCGTACTAAACAACCTAGGCAACCTGTGGTTACGCCACGCCCCCAAGTCTTGTCTCACAGTGGACAAAATGTGTTAACGGCTATGGCGATTACTTTTGAAACAATAAACAATTTACTTACTATTTTTCATATGTCTCGTTTTCATTTGACTGCCTCTTATATGCAGTGTCGTATCCTGTGTACTAATTACCAGCACCAAAAAACAATAAAGCAACGCTTATAGGTTATGTTCATTATGTAGTTTTCTCTTCCGTACCGTCTACCTTAACCGCTTGTTCACAGATACAGACGAATGGTAGCGAATACCGGCGAATTGTCTGCGAATGCGTTTGTGTTTGCTTCTATTATCTCCGGTGGAAAGGGGACTACAGATGAACAGACTACCATAACATTTTCGGTTACTGCGAAGTATTAAACGTAGAAGTGTTGGAGTTGTTTGATCTGGTGTTTCAAGTCATGTAGTAACTGGGAACAATAGAAAATTCCAAGTACTGTGGAAGCTCAGTTCGGGGCCGGAAAGTAAGGGCAAAGAGATTAAAAGAGGCCTCTGGGAATCACCAGTAGATCACATTTTTTTCTCTAGATGACTACCGCAAACGGATTGCAAGATTCGATACTTGTACTTTCCCTTTCCTGAAAAATGAGATTAAAAATTGCAAAAATATTTCGTGAGGAGACCAAATTCCAAGGCCAGTGGCACCTAGTTGCGAAGAATCACGCAGAATAACGCCGTAGTGAGATCTAGAGTGATAAGAGAAGGTCATTATGAGAAATTTATCTTTTGTAACGGAAACTTATAATGCAGGAGAAGAGGACGAATACAAGTTACCTGCGCACTGAAACTCAGCTGCAAATTAATGCAGTAAATCATATATGTTACTAATAATAACAGTGAAATGTCATAGTCCTTTTCTAAGTTTCTACTACACAAACAGTGTGAAACACCTTAAACACTACAGTTCTAGAAATTATAAATGTTTGTGTAATGAAAATACACCTTATTACGAAATGAAAGAACGTTTTATATTCAAATGGCTCTGAGCACTATGGGACTTAACATCTGAGGTCATCAGTCCCCTAGAACTTAGAACTAGTTAAACCTAACTAATCTAAGGACATCACACACATCCATGCCCGAGGCAGGATTCGAACCTGCGACCGTAGCAGTCGCGCGGTTCCGGACTGCGCGCCTAGAACCGCGAGACCACCGCGGCCGGCGAACGTTTTATATTATTATTTATTTCTGTAAATGTCAGTAGCAGAAGTGGCGGTCAGCCGTTGCACTTCAGATAGTACAGGGTTATTACAAATGATTGAAGCGATTTCACAGCTCTACAATAACTTTATTATTTCAGAAATTTTCACAATGCTTTGCACACACATACAAAAACTCAAAAAGTTTTTTTTTTAGGCATTCAAAAATGTTCGATATGTGCCCCTTTAGTGATTCGGCAGACATCAAGCCGATAATCAACTTCCTCCCACACTCGGCGCAGCATGTCCCCATCAATGAGTTCGAGAGAATCGTTGATGCGAGCTCGCAGTTCTGGCACGTTTCTTGGTAGAGGAGGTTTAAACACTGAATCTTTCACATAACCCCACAGAAAGAAATCGCATGGGGTTAAGTCGGGAGAGCGTGGAGGCCATGATATGAATTGCTGATCATGATCTCCACCACGACCGATCCATCGGTTTTCCAATCTCCTGTTTAAGAAATGCCGAACATCATGATGGAAGTGCGGTGGAGCACCATCCTGTTTAAAGATGAAGTCGGCGCTGTCGGTCTCCAGTTGTGGCATGAGCCAATTTTCCAGCATGTCCAGATACACGTGTCCTGTAACGTTTTTTTCGCAGAAGAAAAAGGGGCCGTATACTTTAAACCGTGAGATTGCACAAAACACGTTAACTTTTGGTGAATTGCGAATTTGCTGCACGAATGCGTGAGGATTCTCTACCGCCCAGATTCGCACATTGTGTCTGTTCACTTCACCATTAAGAAAAAATGTTGCTTCATCACTGAAAACAAGTTTCGCACTGAACGCATCCTCTTCCATGAGCTGTTGCAACCGCGCCGAAAATTCAAAGCGTTTGACTTTGTCATCGGGTGTCAGGGCTTGTAGCAATTGTAAACGGTAAGGCTTCTGCTTTAGCCTTTTCCGTAAGATTTTCCAAACCGTCGGCTGTGGTACGTTTAGCTCCCTGCTTGCTTTATTCGTCGACTTCCACGGACTACGCGTGAAACTTGCCCGCACGCGTTCAACCGTTTCTTCGCTCACTGCAGGCCGACGCGTTGATTTCCCCTTACAGAGGCATCCAGAAGCTTTAAACTGCGCATACCATCGCCGAATGGAGTTAGCAGTTGGTGGATCTTTGTTGAACTTCGTCCTGAAGTGTCGTTGCACTGTTATGACTGACTGATGTGAGTGCATTTCAAGCACGACATACACTTTCTCGGCTCCTGTCGCCATTTTGTCTCACTGCGCTCTCGAGCGCTCTGGCGGCAGAAACCTGAAGTGCGGCTTCAGCCGAACAAAACTTTATGAGTTTTTCTACGTATCTGTAGTGTGTCGTGATCATACGTCAATGAATGGAGCTACAGTGAATTTATGAAATCGCGTCAATCATTTGTAATAGCCCTGTATAATCTTCTTTAGGTTAGTGATATGACGATTGAATACTGAAATACCCATGGAACTATGAAGATGCTGCACCCAGGATCGCATATTCCTTGATATTACTATAAATGTTCTGTAGTATGACTGTTACATGGATTGTTCTATAACTTAAGCATACGTTTGATTACTCCATTATAAGGAGACCCCATAACGTGATCTTATATATCGATCCTGTAATCAGATAAAATTAACAGGTAGAAATATTCCAATTTTTTCTTTTCTCTTCGTCTTGTCGACATCTAAATAATCACAAACAATCTTGGCTTCAGCTTGCGACCTCGCACTCTGGTGAAGACACCGGCCTTCTGTGTTCAGATCGCTGTCCAAACACACAATTTCTGTTTTTCATCTGACAGCTTCAGTTTTTATGAAGTAATTTTACCATTTTATAGCCACATTGTTTTTACGGAATGATAATATTTTCAACAGCGATAGTAAGAGATATGAGGTCCAGTTTATTCCAATATTACACGTCATATAAATGGTAGGCAATGAAAACCTCGTAACTCCGTTTCGTAAATTTTACGGGAGAAGCATAAACGGTTTCTTAAAAAATAATATAAAGTGATACAGATAAAGTTGCTACAATTATAACCATTGTAATAGAAGCCTAGTTACTGACAAATTAGAGAAATCCATACACTTTGAAATCTTTCTTTGGTACTGGAGTTACTGGTTATTACAATTTCTAGGTTTCTCTAGAGGGATGGAGTTACGAAGTTTTCATTGCCTACCATCGATATGCCTTACAATCGTCTAGGGAAAATGTTGTCCTGTCATAATACACTACTTAATCATGGCTGAACAGTGGCTCCGTCAGACATTCTTGTCCTACTGACTTTTTTCTCCAAAGGCGTCCATGCCAACGGAGCGATAAACTAAGTAATTTATAATCCCATCCCCCCTCTCACTAGTTCAGTTTGAGAAAGTTGAGGAGAGGACGTTCCATAGTCTTCTTGACAGCACCTTTCTGACACTGATTTAGAGTTAACTGGTTAAACGATGGCGATGTGCATTTATACAACACACGAAATAATTAGCTACATGGGCTACTGAGCTAATAACAAGCATCAAAACGGATGTACGCATTAATTAACACAGGGCTTTCGAAGTGAGACTGAAAACCGTAACTCCCAAATCCATCCAAAATAAATACATATATTCAAAAAAGCAGATAAAAATTCGCTTTACGCCTTCCTGAGAGACAATCTCCACGCCTTTCAAATTAACAATGTAAGTGTAGACCAAATGGGGCTTGAATTCAAAGAAATAATATGGACAGCAACTGAGAGACTCATATCAAATAAACTAACAGAAGACGGAGCTGATCCCCCATGGTACACAGAAAAGGTCGAAACGCGTTGCAGAAACAACGAAACAAGCATGCCGAAGTTGAACGAATGGAGTATTCACAAGACTGGCGATCTTTTACAGGAGTTCGAAATTTTGCTCGGACTTCAAAGCGAAATGCTTATAATATTTTACACAACGAAGATTTGTTTCAATGCCTGCGAGAAAATCCAGAGAGATTCTGGTCGGAGTACGCTAGCGGCAAGACACAATCAATCCCTTCTAAGCGCGATAGCAATGGAAATAGTATCGATGACAGGGCCACCAAAGAAGATTTACTAAACACACCTTTCCGAAATGCCTTCTCCAAAGAAGGCTACGTAAATGTTCCAGAATTTGAATCAAGAACAGCTCCCAACATGAGTAACTTAGAAGTAGATAGCGTCGAAGTAGTGAAGCAGCTTAAATCACTTAACAAATGTAAGTCTTCCGGTCCATTCTGAATACCAACTAGGATTCTGTCAGAGTATGCTGATGCAATAGCTCCATACTTAACAATCATGTACAGCCGGTAGCTCGACGAAAGACCCGTACCCAAAGATTGGAAAGCTGCTCAGGCCACACCAATGTTCAAGACAGGCAATAGGAGTAACCCACTAAATCAGACGCCCATATCATTAACGTCGATATGCGGTAGGATTTTGAAACCTATATTGTGTTCGATCTTTATGAATTACCTCGAAGAGAACGGTCTATTGACACACAGTCAACACGGATTTAGAAAACATCGTTCTTGTAAAACACAAACAGCTCTTTACTCGCACGAAGTGCTGAGGGCTGTCGAAAGGGATTTCAAACTGATTCTGTGTTTCCACATTTCCAGATGGCTTTTGACACCGTACCTGACAAGCGGCTAGTAATCAAATTGGTGCTTATGGAATATCGTCTCAGTTATGCGAACGGATTCGTGATTTCCTGTCAGAGAAGTCACAGTTCGTAGTAACTGACGGAAAGTCATCGAGAAAACAGAAGTGATTTCTCGCGTTCCCCAAGGTAGTGTTATAGGCCTTCTGCGGTTCAGTAGCTATATAGACGATTTAGGAGACAATATGAGCAGCTGTCTTTGGTTATTTGCAGATGATGCTGTAGTCCATCATCTAGTAAAGTCAGCAGAATTCAGGAACAAACTGCAAAACGATTTACATATGATATCTGTGTAGTACGAAAATTGGCAGTTGACCCTAAATGATGAGACGTGTGAGGTCATGAGTGTTAAAAGAAATCCGTTAACTTCGATTACACGATAAATCCGTCAAATCTAAAGGTTGTAAATTCAACCAAATACCTAGGAAATACAATTACGGAGAATTCGAAATAACACATAGAAAACGTTGTGCGGAAGAACCAAACCCGCGTTTTATTGATAGGTCGATTAGAATATGCATCAGAAATAAGGGAGATAGTGTGATGCACATGATACAGGATTTGGCGTGGAAGTCATCAACGCAATGGTGTTTTTCGTTGCGGCGGGATCTTTTCACGAAGTTTCAATCACCAATTTTCTCCTCCGAATGTGAAAATATTTATTTGACGTCGACCTACATGGGGAGAAATGTTCGTCATAATAAAATAAGGGAAATGAGAACTCGCACGGAAAGATATAGGTGTTCGTTCTTTCCGCTCGCTGTTCGAGACTAGAATAATGGAGAATTAGTGTGAAGGTGGTTCGATGAGCCCTCTGCCAAGCACTCAAGTGTGATTTGGAGAGTAGTCTTGTAGGCGTAGTTTCATAAAAACAAGACTAATAAGTGACAAGCCAGACTTTAAGGGAAGTGGCAAGTTTGAATTATTATAGAATTGACATGACTTCTTCTTGGAAGTGATGAAGCGACAATAAAAATACAAGCAATTTAAAGATCGGCGTGTGACAGTCTGAGAAAAGGAAACAACAACGAGCTGTGGAATAATAAACTGGCCAAGTCAAGCGTGTGGCTCTTGACGTTGTGCAGCGGCTTGCCACATACGCAACAACGGAGTAAAAAACCAAAGATCTGGTACGTGCGAAACTTCATTCAGTCTAGCGAGAAGCGCGAATTTCATGAACATAAATATCGCAATGTGTGATTGACAGGTAAATTGAGTATCTCAGTGACCTACAGCAACAAAAAAATGGTTCATTTGGCTCTGAGGACTATGGGACTTAACTGCTGAGGTCATCAGTCCCCTAGAACTTAGAACTACTTAAACCTAACTAACCTAAGGACACCACACACATCCATGCCCGAGGCAGGATTCGAACCTGCGACCGTAGCTGTCGCGCGGCTCCAGACTGTAGCGCCTAGAACCGCTCGGCCACTCCGGTGTCCCACGACTGTTTCAGGGTGCGGAGTGTCTTTACTAGAATGAAAGGGAGAGAAACCACACAACAGACTCAGTTTCGGTGGGGACAACAGCGGGTTAGACCACTGTTGTTTTGTCTCTCTGTGTAAATCGGTTGAAAATTTTGAGTGTCATATAGAGTTTAAGACCACTTGGGAATAGTATATACGTGTGGAGTGGCAAATCAATTCCAGAAAACAGGGGTAGTCATTCGCGTAACAAAGGAATGTAAATTTTTAACCTATTATCAATCTAAATTGTTACGGTGTAGATACAAATTTCTACTCAACTCTCTTGGAATTACTGCTACGTTTGCCCGAAGTCGTCGTTGGCGGCTAACTCGGCAGTTCTTCTGAGGGAATCAATGTCTTTCGGTTTATCCACATGTGGTAACACATGCCACCAGACTGTTAGTAACAAGCAATATAAAGACAAGATATTCCCTTGGCTTGTAGAGTAAACTGAGTCAAATGATTTACGGATCAACCAATGAACTGTTACTACTGTACACATCGTTACCAAGGTGATTTATGACCGCCGTGTAGAGCTGCTGAAACTGACTGGTTGCTCTGCAACTACTATTGATTGAAAGTAACTAAAAGAAACCGGTAATCATTGCGAAATAGCCGCTATAGTTGACTTTATAAAATGCATTATCGTTGTTTCAAATTATCTAGATTTATGGGCAACATAAAATTTTTTTAATTATTTGAAAAATGATTTCTATAGAACGATGAATTCATTAATTGAAATGTTCCCGTTAAATCACTCAGTCGGCTAGACGTTTACCTCTGCATCTATACTCCATTAGCTACTTTACGTTGTGCTGGAGGGTACTTCTGGTACGACGACCTTATTACCCGTTCGCTTTTCCATTCGCGAGTGATACGTGGAAAGAACGACTGACACTCCGTACCAACTCTTAATTTGAGTTACTCGTCGTGATTATTTCGCGAGACATATGTGCGAGGGGTGGTACCTTGCCTGAGTGTGGGTAGACGCTGATTGCTCATGTTGATAACTCACCAAGCTTAACGCAAATATAAGGTTTTCGTGTCAGGAGTGTGCATCTAGTGCATCTAATTTTGCACGGCACTGCAGAGTCAGGGTCGGATTTACTGACGGCAGCGCCCCTTCTCCTCTTCCCCATCCTCCTCCTCCTCCCCCCCCCTTCTGTTCCATGCTGTCATCATAAGTCCCCTTCTTTAGTCCCTCTTCAGCGGCCGGTCGGGGTGGCCAAGAGGTTCTAGACGCTACAGAGAGGAACCGCGCGACCACTACGGTCGCGGGTTCGAATCCTGCCTCGGGCATGGATGTGTGTGATGTCCTTAGTTTAGTTAGGTTTAAGTAGTTCTAAGTTCTAGGGGACTGATGACCTCAGAAGTTAAGTCCCATAGTGCTCAGAGCCATTTGAACCATTTGACTCCTCTTCAGCGTCAACACTAAGGACTATGTAACTTCCGTTCCTGACCCTTACCATGTCTGTTGCACACATTTCATCGTCACCAGTGCTTTCGTTAAATGGTGATGAAATTTCAACTCATTCCTAAATCCGGTCGAGTAGTCCAAAAACGCGCCTACAAAAATCTTCGCTGAACATTTTAGCTTGAACGGCATTAACCTTTAGTTCCTTCAATACTTTCTTTCCTATTTTTTGCACCACTTTGTTCCTTCACGGCCGTCACCGTGACTTTAAAATAGAAAAAAGACTAGTCGGAGACATGCGCATTGATGACTGAAAACCAAAGCAATGTCAAGTTGTACACGAGTCGATGCGCAACATAACTATAAAGCACTTATGACCAGCGGCATTAACAGTATAACCAAAATGAACAGCAGTCCAAACGCTACGCTAGCGACACTGCTCCTGATTTTGATATTACATACAATTGTTATTCTTATCATTATGATTATTCTCATTATTATTATTATATATGACCAAGTATACCGAAAATGCTTGCTCCGATCGAGGTCTCTCGGCCACCCTTTTCCTCTCTGCACCCTAAGCCCGGACTGCCTAGTTTATGCGTATATCCAGCCTTGATGACTAAATTTGAGCTCTGTGGACGGTGGAGTTTGTTTGTGATGGATGATATGTCTCGAGCACACGAAGAAAACTGGCTCGGTAGAACCAATGTGCATAAAATTGAATCAACAACACGCTATACAGAGCACATCATTAGTCAGTCACGCCCAGGATACTTGAGAAATCATCTCCGTCAAATGTCCACATTGTGCAGTGTCAGCGGCCACAAACGCCAGCGGCGGTGGCGTCGAAGTTCGCAGAGCAGAGAAGAGGCAGCCGTGCGCATGCGCAGTGGCGGCAGCGCGTGGCGGGCAACGGGCACCGGCCGGCAGGCGCCTCCAGTAGCAGCGGGCGCCGCGCACGCGTCTTTGCTAACCGCCCGCTCCTCCGGCGACCAGTCCCAGTAGCTCGTTCAGCTGTTCTCGTTTAGTCCGCTACGAACTACTCTTTACATTTCGTGCTCCTGCCTCAATTCTGGACGTGCAGAATGTGCAGAGAAACGTGAGCAGCGTCAGTGATGCCGACGCACTGGGCGTCGTCGCAGCGGCCGCTGGTGGTTCGCACGGTGTGGGTGCGCGGCGCGCGGCACGCCATCCTGTCCGCGGACGACCCCGCTGCGGCCGCCCCCCACAGCCGCCGCTACCGCCGACCTCCGCCCCCGCCCCCGCAGCCGCAGAAGGCCGCCGTGCGCTGCTCGCCCACCGTAGGCGCCGTCGAGCCCTCCCCCTGCGTCCGCAGGCTGAGCTTGCCCTCGGGAAGAGTCGTCGACGCCGTTCCCGTCGCCGGCAGAACTGCGGGCGTTTCGCCCCCGGAGCGCCGGCGTCTGCGACAGCGCAGGAAGCCGCACAGCCGGTGGGAGGCGGCGCCGCAGCGGTTGGGGTGCTGCGGCTGTCCCTGCCTGCCGCCTCCGTCGACCAGCAGCGGCAGCGACTGCTGTGAGGACGGGCCGGCGGCGGACGAGCTGCTGGGCCCGCTGTCGGAGCGCGTGCTAGGCTGGCTGGAGCTGTCGCGCGGCCCGACGCCGCCCCCGACACCTCCGCCCCAGGCGTCGGCGCACCCCACCGGCCGCCTCCGGCCTCCGCGGCGTATCCTGCGCGCGGCGAGCCTGGAACTGGAGCCGCCGCCGCTGCCGCCCTCTGCGGTGTCGGGGCGCGCGCTGGCACACTGGGGCTCACGCTGCCGCCAGCCACCGCCTCCGCCACCAGTTTCTCCGACGCCGCCCGCGTCGCCCACGCCGCCGCCGTCGCTGGAGGCGGACCTGGAGGAGGAGTCGGAAGAGCGCTGCTGCAACCCACGCCGCCGCCAGCTGCACATCTACCTGCCGCCCCTGGCACCCGACTGCGACTCTGCTAGCTGCCTCAGTGATCCGTGACTCTTCTCTCTCGACACTTCTGTTCATGAAAATACTTTATTGTCCGGCACAAATGGATTGACCGTGTGGTTTAGCCTCACCACTGCGGAAATCATATTGTCACTGATGAAATCTTCCTGGAACGCCATCCAGGTGGCAACATTTCGATGCGTGTCATTCTCATCACCTTAACTTCTGGCGCCAGAGAATGACGAGAGTGACACTCGTCGAAACGCCTCGGAATTTTAACGCAGTACTATGGAGTGGACCCTCTTACAGTCGTGAAAGGCGTAGACGTAATAACTTCATATGAGATCGTTGGGATGAGTTTTCCGCGGACAGCTGATACGAATTAAACCAGCAATCACCTCCCAAACCCGACGCTCCCTTGCGTCCATTGGCAACCGGTCAAATGTGTGGCACTTCAGGCGCAAAAACTGCCAAGGCTTTCAAAGGAATGGGTAACGGAATTTTGGCAGTTTTAAGTGAGTTTGATTTTACGGGAAGCCGAACTCCTACGTACATTCCATTCAAGCCAGGATTCACTTAACTTTTTGCTTCCTATTGCCAAACGCTTTTTCTTGTCCTCTGACGG
This sequence comes from Schistocerca nitens, assembly GCF_023898315.1. Lineage (NCBI taxonomy): Eukaryota > Metazoa > Arthropoda > Insecta > Orthoptera > Acrididae > Schistocerca > Schistocerca nitens. Next base: position 771,368,756 of record NC_064614.1, read on the forward strand.
CAGTTTCAAACATTTCCACATGGATTTAGTCGTTAACGATGAGTTAAACATACTACGATTTTACATTTTCGTTGCATTACTTTTGCTGTCTGGCGTATATCTAGCAAACACATTTTTTTGTAGTTACAATTTTTTATTGAGACACTACGTTTTGCATGGAAATGATTTTAAACTTTTTAAATCTTTTTTAACATAGTTTTCCACAGTAAACCGTGTCGAATATCTTAATGACTTCAAATCTTTTCCTCTTCAGTCACATCAGTTCCTTGCCTCAAAAATTGCATGGTAACGTTTTATACAAATATAATACAGAAAAAACCTTATTGCTGCGCAACACGCTTTTAATTCGAAAACAGCTTTAAAATTCCGTTTTATGGGTTACGTATCGCAAAATGTCCCTTGTACCACCAAAACTAGATGCTCAGACTAGTAGGTCTGTAGATCCCAAACGTGGTCACCTTCTAAACATCAGAATCCCAACGAAATGAATTTTTATTGATACAAAACTTAGATAGGCTTCTTTTTTGTTTTCCACACAATACTCATTCACAATAAGCATGTATTCGCTGTCACTATTCACTTTTTCTTGAGTCATCAGCCTTCTTCTCTCCAGTGCCAACCTCTTCATCTGAGAGTAGCACTTTCAACTTACGTCCTCAATTATTCGTTGGATGTATGCCAATCTCTGTCTTCATCTGCACTTTGTACCCTCTACAGCTCCCTATAGTACCATGGTGATTATTCCCTGATGACTTAACAGACCACCTCTCATCCTCACACCTCAAATGCTTCTATTCTCTTTTGTCCCGGTTTTCCCACAGTCTCACTGCCATAGAACGCTGTGCTCCAAACGTACATTCTCAGAAATTTATTCCTTAAATGAAAGACATGTTCGATACTAGTAGACCTCTCTTGACCAGCAATGCTCTTTTGGCCAGTGCTATTCTGCTTTTGATGTCCTACACGCTCCGTCCATCATGCGTTATATTGCTGCCTAGGTAGCAGAGTTCCTCAACTTCATCTACTTCGTGATCCCCAATTATAATGTTAAGTCTGTAGTTCTTCTCACTTCGGCTACTTCTCATTACTTTTGTCGTTCTTCGATTTACTCTCCATCCATATTCTGTACTCGTTAGACTGTTCATTCCAGTCAACCGAACCTGTAATTCTTCTTCACTTTGACTGATAGTAATGTCATCAACGACTCTTAACATTGATATCCTTTCACCTCGAATTTTAATCCCGCTCTTGAACCTTTCTTTCATTTCCATTATTGCTTCTTCGACGTGTAGATTGAACAGCAGGTGGGAGAGCCTACATCCCTGCCTTACAGCCTTTTTAGTCCGTGCACTTCGTTCTTGATCTTCCACTCTCATTGTTCCATCTTGGTTCTCTTCCTATAGCTTACCTCTATATTTCTCAGAATTTCTGACACTATCTAATGCTTTTTCCATGTCGACATATCCTATGGACGTGTCTTGATTTTTCTTTAGTCTTGCTTCCATTATCAACGGCAACGTCATAATTGCCTCTCTGCTGCCTTTACCTTTTCTAAAGCCAAACTGATCGTCATTTAAGAGATCCTCAGTTTTCTTTTCCATTCTTCTGAGTATCATTCTTATCAGCAATTTGGATGCATGAGCTGTTAAGCTGATTGTGAGGTAATTTTCGCACTTGTCGGTTCTTGACATCTTGGGAATTTTGTGGATGATGTTTTTCCGAAATCTGATGGTAAATCGCCAGTCTCATTCATTCTACACACCAAAGTGAACAGTCGCTTCCTTGACACTTGCTCGAATGATTTTACAAATTCTGAGGGAACGTTGTTCGTCCCACCTGCTATATTTATTTCATTTTAAGCCTTCCAAAGCTCCCATAAATTCTGATTGTAATACTGGATCCCCTATCTCTTCTAAATCGACCCCTGTTTCTTCTTTTATCTAATCATGAGACAAGCCCTCCGCCTCATAGGCACCCTCATTGTACTCTTTTTGCACCCACCTGCTCTGTCCTCTGCACTTAACAGTGGAATTCACATTGCACTCTTAACGTTACCGCCGTTGCTTTTAATTACAACGAAGGTTGTTTTGACTTTTCTACACGGTGAGTGGGTCCTTCCGATAATCATTTCTTTTCGATATCCTCACATTTTGCATGCAACCATTCCGCCTTAGTTTCCCTGCACCACCTGTTTATTTCATTGCTAAGTGACTTCTCCTTCTACATTCTTGAATATCTCTGAACGTTTTTGTACTTCCTTCTTTCATCGATCAACTGAAGTATTTCTTTTGTTGCCCATGGTTTCTTCGCAGTTACCTTTCTTCTACCTACACCTTTCTCTCCAACTTCTGTAATCGCCCTTTTTAGAGATGTCCATTCCTTTTCATCTGAACTGCCTACTGAGCTATTAATTATCACAGTATCTACAGCCTTAGGGAACTTCAAGCGTATCTCGTTATTTCTTAGTACTTCCGTATCCCACTTCATTGCGTATTGTTTCTTCCTGACAAATCTCGTAAACTTCAGCCGACTCTTCATCGCTACTGCATTGTAGTCTGAGTTTAATCTGCTCCTTGGTACGCCTTACAATCCAACATCTGATTTCAGACTCTCTGGCTGATCATGTTGTAATCTAACTGGAATCTTCCTGTGTCTCCCGGCCTTTTCCAAGTATACCTCCTTCTCTTGTGATTTTTGAACAGCGTATTCACTATTACTAGCTGAAATTTATTGGAGAACTCAATTAGTATTTTTTCTCTCTTATTCCTAGTTCCAAGCCCATATTCTCCCGTAACCCTTTCTTCTACTTCTTCACTACAATCTCATTCCCATCATCCATGACTATTAGATCTTCATTTCCCTTTACGTACTGAATTACCCGTTCAATATCCTCATAAACTGACTCTCTGTCCTATCTTCCTATTCATAACGAATCCTAATCCTGTCGCACCATCTGCTACTGTTGATATTACCCTGTCCTCGTCCGACCAGACTTTATCGCTCGATATTGACTTCGCTGCGTAACGCGAATGTTTCCAGTGCTTGCTGTAATACGTTCCAGTCATTTCCCGTGGTGTCGCTCTGCACACATCACTGTAAATTTGTGTCAGTGCATCTTGTATTAATTATATTTTTCATGTATATTTTTTTCAAAACTGGACGTACTTGCTATTAAGGAGTGATCCACGATCCTAATTTCTAGAAAGCACATTTTCAGTCTGTCGATTGCTGTTTTGTCATCTCAAGATTAACGGTTTCAGGCATTGTAGCTTATCTTCACATCAATTTCGTAATTAAACAGCAACCCTGTTACGAAAACACTACGAGTTTCATGAATACTACACATGGTATGAATGACAGTGACTCTCGTGTTTCTGTAGGACGCGTTGCTGTGCAGCTACAAAAATGATGCGAAGATAGATGACAGTGCCTGAAACCTGCAATTTTCAGATGAAAAAGCAGCGATCAACAGACTGAAAGTAAGTGTACTTTCTTGTTGACATAGTTTGGCAATTTTTTGCTCTATTCTCTTGTGTCAAGAAGGAAAGAGGCTAACAGCTGTTACATCTCGTACATCAACAGAACTGAATCTTTTTCTGAGCCATAAGCGAATCGCCTTTGCAGACTTCAATTCACTTCTGTCTGTGACTATTTATTTACTTATTTGATATTATATCTTTGGTTTGCTGCCTAGAAGCAAATGCAAATAGTGTAAGTTCTACGTTGATCACTTAAATGTAAGAAAGAGAAGAAAAAATGCGTTAATTATAGCTAATTATATTTCCGTTGTTTTCACTCCGAAGATCGGTTTGATGCAGCTCTCGTCCGTAATGTATCTTGTGCTCACCTCTTCATCTCTGTTGTAACCTACATTATTTTTAACCTGCTTACTGCATACGCGCCTTAGTCTAACATCTACTATTTTTACTCCCCCTCTCCCCTACACGTACACGCATTTCTTTCCGTTACCAATCTGACAGTTCCTTGACTCCTGAGGATGTGTTCTCTGAACCGGTTTCTCCTTTTAGTCAAGTTTTGCTATAAATCTTTTTGTTTTTCCTCAATTCGGTTAAACACTTCCCTATCTGTTACTCGATTGCCCCATCTAATCTTCAGCAGTCTTCCATAACACCACATTTCGAAAGATTCTGTTCTCTTCTTGCCTAGTCGTCGCCGATCTTTCACTTCCGTTCAAGGCTACGCGTCAGACAAATACTTTCAAAAAAGATTTATATAGGACGTCAACAAATTCCTTTTTCAGAGACGCTTTCCTTGCTACTGCCAGTCAGCATTTTATATTCTCTCTACTTTGGCCATCATCAGTCATTTTACTGCCGGAGTAACAAAACTCATCAACTACTTTCAGTTTCTCATTTTCTAATCTAGTTCCTTCAGCGTCGCCTGATTCAATTGATTACACTCCATTACCTTTGTTTTAATTTTGTTGGCGTTTATTTTACAGTCTCTTTTCAAGACACCATCCATTCTGTTCATCTGTTCTGCCAAGTCTTGCCGTCTCCAACAGAATTAAAAATGTCATCGGCAAACCTTAAAGTTTTTATTTTTTCTTACTGAACTATAATTTCCGTTCCAAATTTCTCCTTGGTTTTCTTTATAGTTACAGACTAAATAACATCAGCGACATCCCTTAAACCCTCTCTCACTCTCTTCTCAACTACGTCTTCCATTTCATGTCCTTCGACTCATAACTGCAATGTGGTTGATGTACAAGTTGTTGTAAATAACCTTTTGGTTTCTGTATTTTATTCTTGCTACCGCCAAAATTTCTAAACGTGTCGTCTAGTCAACGTTGTCAAAAACTTTCTGTAAATGTATAAGTGCTACAGACGTAGGTTTTCCTTCTTAAAACGTATCTCCTGGAATAAGCAATAGGATCAGTATTGAGTCGCTTGTTCCTACATTTTTTCGCGATTTTCCCTGATGTCGGTTTCTACCAGTTTTTACAGTCTTCTGTAAATAATTCGTGTCAACATTTTGCAACCGTGACTTGTTACATAACATAATAAATTCTAGCAACATGAATATATTTATTTCGAAAAGTCTCAGATTAAATCAAATTCCAAAATACTTTCTTTCTTTTAATTATATTGGTACGAAATGTATCGCAATGGTTGTCTTGCTCATTATGCAGACTATGACGTCTTGGTATCGGGTCGCGCTGTGTGACCATACAGTTCTGTGGGTCGCCGTTTCATCTCCTTATCTGTTTCTTAACATTCACTATTTTCGTAGAACTTGCGAATCCAAATTCTACGCATCCAAGATTCACTTCAAGTTGCTGGACAATACAGTAGGAAGAAGTCAGATCTTCCTTTGCTGTGACGTTGTTGGTGCAGAAACGTTATCTGCCCCTGTCCGAGGGGTAAACCCAAACCCTTGATTTGTTAGCTAATAATTTCTGGCGTCTGCGATTATCTGTTTTAAAACAAGTACTAAAATTCCCTATTGCCACTAAAGAATACTACTTAACGCCACTTACTTCAAGGTGATGGATGATACGTTAGGAAGAAATCAGATCTTCCTTTGTTGCGACGTAGTTGGTGCAGAAACAGTATCTATCTTCGTAAAGTAAACCGAAGGCCTTGATCTGTCGGATACTAACCAAATTCAGGCGTTTGCGACTAGCTATTCTGCAACAAGTACTAAAATTTCCTATTGTTACTAAACCCAAAGGTGATATTTTTTTCATATCTGTGATAATGTGCTGGTGTACTGTTCCGTAGTGTAAACCTGGCTTGCAACAGTCACAACATACATGTAAAGAAAGGTTTTCTCATTGCAATCCATACAATTTTTTATAGATTTCTGATCTTTTATAAGTGACGAGTGTTTAGCTAATTTGCTGTCGTCCTCTGACTCATCGTGTATTCTGATAAATCTCACATCTGTACATGACTGATACATACTCGACAATTTGCCATTCATATACTAATTCGTGCGTGATTCTACGTTCTGCATTTATTATACATCAACATAGATACACCGTATGGCGCGTGGCCAAGGGTACCATGCACCACTACCAGTCATTTCCTTTCCTGTTCCATTTGCAAATAGAGCGAGGGAAAAACTACTATCTATATGACACCGTATGAACCCTAATTTCTCGTATCTTATCTTCGTGGTCCTTACACGCATTGTCTGTTGGCAGCAGTAGAATCGTCCGGCAGTCAGCTTCAAATACCGGTTCTCTAAATTTTTTCGATAGTGTTCCTCGAAGAGAACGTGGGCTTCCCACCAGGATTCCCATTTGAGTTCTCAAAGCATCTCCGTAACACTTACATATTGTTCGAACCTGCCGGCAACAAATATAGCAACCCGCCTCTGAACCGTTCCGACGTCTTCCGTTAATGCATTTTTTCGCATTCTAGCGCTCTTACAAGTGCCACGGTGAATATTCCTAAATGACTTATCCCTATTTTTGGTAAGTCATTCACAAGTGCTTTCCTTGCCTATTCTCTTCTTTAACATTTCGTTTCCACTTTTGTCTGACCACTTAATACCTAACATTCGTCCGTATCAACATAATAATTTTTTGTTGTTGTTCTCTTCCCTCGTTTTCCCAATATCGGATGTGTCACTATTCTACTCCGTTTTACTCCATAAGTAGTGTTTTAGTACTGTCACCCTATATTAGTAAATGTTAGTTAATAAAGCTCTTTTTGCCAATGTAACTCTGTTTGTGAAATACTCGCCCTTCGACAGCTGTGGGCATTTATTTTTCCTATATAACAGAATTCATTTACCCCTTCATCGGACTTTCCCAGTTTCGATGTTTAGCAAATCGGTAACCTACTCTGCATGTTTTTCAATGCCTGTCTTTGTGTTTTCTTTATTCTATATCAAAATTATTTGTAATTTTGGCTGGCTGTTACTTCTAGCCGTTACTGCCGGACAGAAGATTGACATCTAACCTTGGCATATCGTCCTTACCAATGGCATATCGTCCCTATTCGCTTCTGTCCTGATCTGAAATTTTATTATCACATTATTTGATTATTCGATATACAAACTTAAAAAGCATTGGCGATAAGCTGAAACTTTACCAAATATCGGTTGCAACATGATTTTCTCAGCCTTCTGTGTGCACTTTCATTTGTTGCACTTGGCTTTTGTCAGCTTTCTATATTCTACAGCTTTCTCTAAAGGATGCACCCGAACTCTACCAACAAAATTACGGAAGTTGTTCAGGGATGTTTTCTGAGTGTTTTGGTACGAGGGACACTTGGTCTCCGGCGGATCGTTGCAGAGTTCCGGTTCATCATGTAGCTCGGTAAATGCAGGAACGCATTGTTACTTTTCATTCCATTTGTTTTTAAAGACGGGACTGATTTTCGTCCAGTATGTTTGTTTACATTTCTTTCGTTGAATATTATCTGTAGTCGGTCTGTAGTCGGTATTTTGCGTAGTAAAATGAAATGATACCACAGAGAAGTAGCTAAAACAGCAAAATATTCCTGAAATTTAGAAATGGAACGTACAGAACAATTTTTTTACTATATAATTTTCCTTATCACTAGCGAAATCTGTTTCGCTGTCGATGTATCGCCCACTCTCCTTCCTTTTAAAAGGTAACTTTCTTCTCTTCGCTTCTTCTATCAAATATATGTGGATATTCATTATACTCACAGTTTCCAGTGTTTAACTGCTTCGTGAATTCAATTCAACTAACAAAAGTAGAATTATTTCTCTAAAAAACTAGGCACCGTAATTCGTAGTCGTTTTTAGTATATCAAAATTGTCACTCCACTAACCTACTTCGCTAAAATTGTCCGGGTCAGACCTTCGTTTTACGCACAGTATTCTCATAAATTCGAAACTAAAATGCGATGGTTTTTGGGAGCGTACTTAATAATGAAAGGACTGAGGACTGTGAAGAAGTTGAGGTACATATTTGATGAACGCTTTTCATATCTGTAACTCGAAATCTAAACCCATAAAGTGAGTAAAAGTGTACAGCAAAATCGCCCATAGCTGCCGGAAGTTTGTCAGATTGGATGCTTTCGGCGGTAAATGGTGGCCAAATATTTTAGTTTTGTTTAACCGTTTGTTATAAATAAATTAATTAAACTGCTGTGATAAAATGCCTTTATCAAAAATTTTGCGATATGTAATAAGATGCAAAAAGCTACTCAATTTTTGTTATCAACAGTGAATTCCATTTTGAATCGTATATTTCAGTATTTCTTTCATATGAAAACTCGAAACAAATAAAACACTGCTGAAAAATCGCAAACTGTTCTTTTTTTGTAATTAACGACTAAATCACAAATATACTTATGTCATCCAAGCAGAAGTATGGACTATTATGTATTAAAGTAAGCTGTTAGCCAAATTTTGCGTGAACAGTAAATTGTTTCCCCACGTGTAGCTCTGTTCCATGCTATACAAGATAACCATACTTAATATTTTAAAGTGTGAATTATTGTTTCCGACATCATTCTATGAAAATTGCAGCACATTTTTAGTTTGCTATTCGATTAGCGCATAGTAGTGGTGCTAAGGACTTGCGGCTCTTCCTGCCTCTCGTGTTATTCACTGATTTAATTTTTGTTCGTTTCCTTTAATCATTTTCTATACATGGTCTTAATAACACTATATTGCAGAATTACACGTCCCATTCATCTAAACAGTCGTTTCGGAGTGTGATGCGCCTGATTACGATTGTAGCAGCATCTGGCAACATACCTGTGTATGTCTGATAATATTCACGTATTGTGATTGTACATAAGTTTCTGTAGTCGTCACAACTTCATCCCATCTTCATCGACGCACAAGTCGATGACTCGCACCAGGCGGCCGAACAGCCCCAGACGCGGTCTCCCGGCCAGTTTTACTGTACGATCATTTCGATTCGTTTATTCCTGTGTTAATTTTAAATTGATGTGGATGATCCGCCGTAGCTGCTTTTAAGAGGAAAGTGTTAGCTTTGTGAATAGGCTAGGAATACTTTTTTAAAAATTTCTTATATATAGTTTTTTGTGATAGAATACAAGTATACATACTTCTGATATATTTCCTGTTTCTGTCAATTTTAGGTATCAATAATTTATTGTGCTGATTTTTGGTGCCGATAATTGGTAATAACTTCTTGTATCCAGACTCCTGCTACGTAACAAGAAACTTGCAAAAAGACGTGGTGTTGTTTCATACGTTTGGACGAATTATCGAACACAGAGGCTCACTGTCATCATCAGTCTGTCCCATTCTTCCAAAAACAGATATTCCTCCGAATTTATCTGTTTTTGTTAAATTTTAGTGCACAGAACTCGAGAGAAATGCTCAAAGGCGAATCAACGATTTAGTAATCCCGGAAAACATTCACATTAATTGTCGAGTGTTTTACCCTGCAACGTGCTTTTCTGTCAACAGCATGGTACAAGAAGCAGCAGTAAGTGAAGATGTCTTAATATAATTCATTGTTTGTAGCACGTAACTAAAAAATATAATCGGCTTTATAAGACACAAAATAGATGACACCTGAATTTTGCCTAAATACCTCTTGAAGCAACAAAGAGGTAGTGGACTAGAAATTTGCTGTACGAATTCCGTACAACTGTTGATGGAGATCAAACGGTTATTATCAGCTAGATTTGCATCCTTCAGAATGTATTACGACATTTCTCTGGGTCATGGATTTCTGACTCAACTGCTTTATAAACAATAATATTAAGTTTATGTGCAGAGACAAAAGGGAGGTGTGAGTAGCGACTTCCAATTATAAATGACCTTTGTATTTGAGCTGTGACTGAAAGGCGCCTTAAAACACAACAGCGTCATAGTAGATGTATTTTTGACAAGTTTCATCATGTACTTTTTTCAGCGTTAGATGAAATTTTCAGCCAATTTTTTTACTTTTTTAGTGTAATGGTTTCCTTAAACATTAGTAATCGTATTGTTGAAAGTAGTATTATGCTTTGGCATAAGGCTCTTGTCCTTATGCCCAACAATTACAACATAGTACTAGGAAATCTAATTTCTTTCACTGTAACATTGTTTAAACTATTTCTCGCTCTCTTTTAACACGTCCAACGTAGCAGTGTTGCCTGCTCTTTGAAACATTTTAACACACATGCTCTGAAAGCATCTGTATACTGTAGAGAAAAATCTAGCTTTACATTGCCTTCTCTTGCTAGAGCGCTCTAACCGTAAGTGTAAATACAGAATTTTTCTCTATGTAGACAAGCCGGAGACACGTCGTACAGATAATCCAAGGAACGACGAAAATTACTAGCTGGCCGAACATCCACTATCTTCTACATCTACGAAATCTTGATTCGCCTAACTCTGACATACTCAGATGTTCCACGGATGTCCGCTCCCTCTAAGTTCCACAAGTCCATCTAAATCCTTGGGTGCCATGCAATCCGCTTCGCTTTCCGCATTTATTTACCATCATCCACATAGATCCCTAATCACCTTATCGAATTCTCACCGCTACTCACTCACACTAAACACCTCTGGACAACCTGCATGACCCACAAGCTCGATTGTAATAATTCTATTGTGCCATCTCTAATTTTCAGTTCTGGTACGCTTCCACGCCTGTAATGACACATACCACCAACCCCATAGCTATACACTGTCCACGTCCTCTTCCAACGAAATGTCAATCGTCTTCCTCTCCCAGACAACGAAATATGTCTTGATATTTCCCCATCCTACTAACTATAATTTCACCCCACCTATCCCACCTCGCCAATGCTCCCCATGGCTCCCAATTTTCACCTTCCATCTCCATTTCTCCTCATCCCTTTTCCCCATCATATTATGAACCTAACCGCACACCTAACTACTCCTCTCTTCGTAACATTCACTTCAACACTGACTCCATAGTTATTACCCATTGGACCTGTTAATGCATACCTACACCCTCCTACCCTACTAAATACTCCTTCCCCTCAAAAAACAGTTTTTATCATGTAGAGATCTTTCAGCTTGTGGTGAAACTGTAGTGTTCTTTATTTTAGATAGTCTTATTGATTTTAATTTTTCTTTTACTTTTTCCTGTTTTAGATTTTTCAAATGAAGAAGATTAAGGTTTTATTACAGAATCCGTTCATTAAATTCATCCTTTTACAAGTTGTTTAATAATTGGTAAACATTTCACCTTTCAATGTACTGTTTTCGTCTTTGCCTATGTATAAATCCTTTGACTGAAGAGCAGTTTGACTGTACCGCTCACAGCCACCCCCCTCCATACCCATATGAGACGAATGGGATGAAATAACGATAAACTAATAGTAATTCAGAAGGAAGAATGAAATCATGTGTGACAAGCTGGACGGTAAAAGAAAAGGACAAGATGCGAGATTGATGAAGGAACTAAGAAACGCAGATATCAACTCTTCCATGTTTGTGGAATTAGTGACTCCCTAAATACTCAGTTTAAGAATCGATTTCAGTTTCGGAATGCCTCGCAGTGGTACTACAATTTCCCGTTACTTATTAATAAACTCGTGTGCCTGTAACAGGAGTAATCGATTATCTTTAAGCAAACTGTGCATTATCTAAAGGCAGTTGTTTGATAATCGTGGATTGCTTGTGACTCTGGAGGAGCTTTCGTTCTGAAACTTTATTATTAATAGAAAAATAAATCTGACGTAATAATTAAATTTTAATATTAATTTCAGAGTAACACTCAAAGAAAGTTTAAGGACAAAAAATGTGATCACAGCCGAGCGGTCTAAGGCGCTGCAGTCATGGACTGTGCTGCTGGTCCCAGCGGAGGTTCGAGTCCTCCCTCGGGCATGGGTGTCTGTGTTTGTCCTTAGGATAATTTAGGTTAAGTGGTGTGTAAGCTTAGGGACTGATGACCTTAGCAGTTAAGTACCATAAGGTTTCACACACGTTTGAACAATGTGATCATAATTTTGCTTTATGAAATGCCGAAGAAGGACACATATTCGTCTTCTTTACCACCAAAACTGGCTGACCACCTACTGTTTTACCACAACGACCGCCGGCCGAAGTGGCCGTGCGGTTCTAGGCACTGCAGTCTGGAACCGCGAGACCGTTACGGTCGCAGGTTCGAATCCTGCCTCGGGCATGGATGTGTGTGATGTCCTTAGGTTAGTTAGGTTTAACTAGTTCTAAGTTCTAGGGGACTAATGACCTCAGAAGTTGAGTCCCATAGTGCTCAGAGCCATTTGAACCACAACGACCATGAATCCTGTTTACTGAGTTTCCTTTAGGAATTTTATACACTCGACTAGCGTTATTAAAGCTTACTTTTACATTCAAAATTTCTGAGACACAGTTCTAAAACATCCAGGCTACATTTTCTCAATTCACCTGATTTACGTCTGTACACACGCGGCAGTTTCACATTGGCAGCTCTCACGATCTCTACTGTACGATGCAAGAAACTTAGCTGCGACCTACGTGACAAATTCATAAAATAACATACAGGCAATTGCAACAATGATTTTCTCACACCACCGCTAGACTGTTACAGAAAGCTGTTGACGCATCGACTGTGTCACATTCACATGCATTCACAAATGTCTGTTCATAAAAGCACGGCTCCATAAAGGACGGTTATCCTCACCCCGACTCCACCCAGAATTTATAGTTTTGTTTACGTGTCTATAAATAGGTAAGTATAGTAGATTAAGTTTAGTTATTGCTCTGGTAGTCGTTGTGAAGGGTTAAAGCACGACATACGTAAGAGCCAGACACATAAGCTGTTTTGTGCCAGTCACAGAAATAAAGGATTTAGCTCATAAAAAAGTTAAAAAAGCCTCTCTGAAGCGTTTAGTATTCAGTTAGAATTAAGGACTTTCGAATTAAACTAAAAGAATTTTCATCACCGTTATGTAATTATTTAACGTCAAACGTTTTTTCAACTTTACGGTCAACTTCACCCGAGTGGTCAGCTTCATCCCATTTTACGTTAGCACCTTTGGAGGAAGAAATATTGTACCATGAGATTGACTTGATCACCCGAAGTGTTCAAACAGTCCTTGGCAGTAATGCGACCTTTCAGAGCATACATAGGGCCCAAGAGTTACAGTAGAGCCTCGATTATACGACCTAAACCGGCCGCGGCAAGGTCGGATAAGCCGGAAGGTCGGATAACACGGAAAATAGCAAAAAACACAAAAATTAAACTTAAGTAGGCCAAATGAGTTAAAGATGTAATACAATACAAATCAAATTAGACTGATTAGATATTTACTGTGTGAAGAAGTCAGTAATTGTCTTTTGTTTGCCTGGTGTTTGCCATTTTTTTGCCGCTAAATCACGAAGTCTCTTAAGAAGTAGAACCTCGGTAGACGATGTTTCCTCCAGTTGCTCTACATATTTTGAAGCAGTTTCTAACGCCTTGTGTCCTTCGTTGTGAGAAATCTTGGGCGCACTTTACTCCACTACATCCGCTTCTTCATGTTCTTCTTTTTCGTTTACCATGTTGACTATTTCTTCATCTGTCACTTCAAATTCTTCATATTGTACAATCCATTCATTTATCTCATCTTCTGTTGCGTCAGCACATCCCGGAACTTCTCGTAACAATTAAGGCAGTGTAGTATTTTCTGGTACGGTCTGGTGCTGTAGAGTTTCATCACCTGGAGAATTTTCTTGATTTTCCTGTAGCAAAATTTTCCAGGATTTTGCACTTGTATTTGCTGCAACACACTCCCAAGACTGGGCCACGTCATAAGCTACGTCTTTCAAATTAAGACTGCGCAACTGCTCTAGCATATCTTCTCCCTTGTCCATAGCATTAATTTAAGAGGAAAGCAAGTTTCTGCGGTAGTTTCTCTTCAGTGTCTCTAAGGTCCCTTGGTCCATAGGCTGACATAAGAATGTGACATTTGGAGGCAAAAACATGGTCTTTATATCTTGATCTTGAAGTTCATCTTCATTGGGATGACAAGTGGCATTGTCTAGAAGCAACAGTGCTTTGCGGGGCAAGTCGTTGGCTTTCAAAAACTTTTCAGTTTGTGGCACGAACTCGTTAAAAAACCATTCTTTAAAAATGTCTGAGCTCATCTAAGCATTTTTGTTGTTGTTGTTGTAATATTTCAACGGCAAAGCATTTTTAGATACATTTTTAAATGCTTTCGGTTTTTTTGGCTTACCTATCATAGACAGTTTCATTTTCTAATTTGCTGTGGCGTTACTGCATGCAAGCATTGGCACTCTTTCTTTGCTATGTTTGTAGCCTGGCGCTGCCTTTTCGGCCTTTGGCTAGTGTTTTTTCCCGGTAACATTTTGTAATTGAGACCAGTCTCGTCGCAGTTAAAATTTTGATCGCCTGTTAAGTTTTCCTTGTCCAATACCTTGCGAAGTTTATTAATAAACAACTGAACAGCTTCAAAATTTGCTGAAAGATTTTCACCACAGACATTAAGTTGCCGAATTCCGTATCTTTTCTTCCATCTATCGAGCCAGCCTACACTAGCTGTGAAATCAGGTTCACCTTCGTTTAGTTCGTTACGAAACTTTAAGGCTTTTTCCTGCAAAATAGGTCCCGACATGGGTACACCTTTATCTCTGCGTTGAGTAAACCATAAGAACAAAGCTTCACTTACTTTTTCGTAATCACATTTTTTCACGGTTTTCCGATCTTCCAAAACAGCCGAGGTTGCTCGCTGAGAACACCCCTTCTCAATTTCACTGCGGTTCCTTTTCCAGTCTCCAACGGTTGTTTTCCCGACGTTATAATCTTGCGCCACTTGTAATAAAGTTTCACCATTGTCTATTCTTTTTAAAGCTTTAAGTTTTTCTTCCATTGAAACGACCACCTTTTTCAGTTTTGAAGCCATCACCACAAATTTTTACAATAAACAAAGTGCAACACGTCGACTCCACTACAGATCTAAGTTAGCACTGAGGAGTGAGGAGTAGCAGACGGCGACAATGAACTGAGTACCAACAAACAACACGCTAGTCACTGACCTGTCGTCGGCTGGAGCACGACGGGCGCGGTGAAAGGGTCGGATAACACAGAAGGTCGGATAACAGAAGATCGGATAATCGAGACTCTACTGTACCACGATATGGCTGTCCAAATCATCACCCGAACCCCTGCCATGTTTCTCTTGGCAGCGATCAGTCTACATCGCAGGTTTATGACGGCGTACGCCACTCGTAAACTCGGCCAGAAGTTGTAAACAGCGTGAAGCAACACTGATGCGAGCAACTGACTTTCTTCCATTGCTCCATAGTCCACGTTTATTAGCTTGGGCACCGAGTTTTTCTATTACGGGCATTTGCATCAGTGATGAGTGGTTTTGGAATTCGAGCTCACCTCGCAATTCTATGCTTATGGAACACCGTGTTGTTTTGATGCTGACAGGGTTCGTGAGTGCGACATTCAGTTCTGTAAAGAGTTTTGCAGCTGCATCCTCTTATTTTTCGTCACAGTCCTTTTTAATTACCGTCTGTAACCATCACTCAATATACGGTTCCGTCCGAGTTGTGACGTAGTGGATGTTGTTTCCTCGCTTTCCCTATATGCGGTATAGAACTTCGAAACGGTACCTCCTCAGACCCCAAACAATTCGGTTCGTTGGTTAGGGAAGCGCCGATCATACGAACACCTACAATGTGCCCACGTTCGAGTTCAACACCGACTTAAAGCACTGACAACTACACAGAACATTGTTCTGACCGCGACGGACACTAGCAATCTACTGCGGGCACTGCACAGCTGCCGCTACTTATCAGATACAACAGAGCCATCTACAGGCTTGGCTACCATGTGCATTTATATTCAAGTAAGCGTTTCTGGCGGTCTTTCCAATTTTTGTCCAACCTCGTTTATTACTAATCTTGAAAACACCGCGAAAATACAGGAAAAATTATTCTCAACAGATTACGAACGTAGTGCTAATTTATCTGTTACGTATGGACTTAAAAAAGCTTCTCATGTCGTTACCCGTTAAGTCTATTGCGCAACAAGAGTGGTGCAATGTCAGAACAGAGTACACGTTTACTGGAAGGATAGTTCTGTTGCGGCACCGGTAGCAAGTGCACCAGAGGATGTGAGAACTGTCGCAGCAACTGGAAACTTATACTACAGGTGAAGTAGGGAGGATGGTACAATTTTTGTGGGCTAAGCGTCTACATTGCACACAGATTTATCTGACCAAACGCATTGTAGGATCCACCCCTAGTGAAATGGTGCCAACAGTTTGACCGAGACCGCACGGACGCGAGTGATGTTGAGAGGAAAGGAAGGCCGTCGACATCGACCACGGTCGACAATGTCCACGCAGTCAATGAATTGATTCGCAGTACTCGCAGGGTGACTATCACGGATATGGCTCAGCAGATGCACATTTCAAGAACCGATTCTGCGATCACTCTCACCTGCACACAAAGACTCAAAGTTTTGGCATCTCTGGATTTCCTTCAGCGTCACTCTGTGGAAGGTCACATCATTACGGACGATGAGAGATGGGTCCATCATTTCAAACGTGCAACAAAAAGAACGTCATCGTATGAAGACACACCTCGTCGCCTCCGTGGAAGAAATACTATGTTACGCCGTCAGCAGAGGAGATCATGGCCGCCGGCCGCGGTGGCCGAGCGGTTCTAGGCGCTTCAGTGCGGAACCGCGTGACTGCTACGGTCTCAGGTTCGAATCCTGCCTCGGGCATGGATCTGTGTGATGTCCTTAGGTTAGTTAGGTTTAAGTAGTTCTAAGTTCTAGGGGACTGATGACCTCAGATGTTAAGGCCCATAGTGCTCAGAGCCATTTGAACCATTTGAGGTAATGGCCACCGTTTTATAAGATTGTGAAGCATTTGTGTGCTAGAGTTTATGACAAAGGCACAACCATTAATGCCAATTCATGTTATGCAATACTGACAGTACTTCGCAACGCCTGAAAGAACAAGAGGTGTGAAAATTAAGCACCTCCACAAAAATGGTTCAAATGGCTCTTAGCACTACGGGACTTACAGACACTTGGTGACTGTATTAGAGAATGGTGTCGTGTATAATTAATGCTTAACCCACCAGCTTGTATATAGCAAGTCACCTCTACATAGAACACACATTCTCCGGAGCTTTCGAGTAAATTTTTTTGTTGGCTCCGTGCAGCATTCTGGTTACGTATCGGTCCACGCCCCCTTTATCCTCACGAACAACTCAGGATGTCGTTCACCAGCGCGAACGTTTAACGCTTTTTGGCAACGCTATATTTTTTGAGAGTGGTAATTTTTACAGAATCTTCTTCCGTACGCTCGGCTTTGGTGAAGTACGCAACTTTCCAGTTTTTCCTTCCATTTTGTTTAGTTGGTGGTTTGCGGACTGCATTTGGTTGTTTATTCATTAGGTGCTCATTACAGTGTCATCGGGATTTGACACTACGATGAATTGTTGAGTTCAAGTGCCTGTATAAGACGGTCTAGGGGCTAGCGCTTCTTTTCGTAACAAGTCGTGCGCTATCCTAATAACGATGCCCGAGTAAGGGCCTGTGACTTCCTGCGGTTGTGCCATGGGGAGGTTCCTCAGTAGGTAGTGCTCTAGTCACAGTGCACAATTCTGGACTAGCTGTATGAGATGGAAGTGTGAACCCGTAGCATTCCCTGCACTACGTCGGCGTGGTTCAGGAACAGACGTAGTCGCGATGAGGAGTAGTCAAAAAAATTTTAATTATCACCTGGAAAAATCAAGTTGCGACCACGGAAAGTGGAGGTGGTATTATTCGTTAATTACATTTTCACCCTTCACTGAGATACGCTTTCCATCGACGGAGTACTTGGACGAGACATTTGTTGTAGATTTCTGCATTGTGCCTCCTCGTGAAACGTTCGTCCTCGAAAATTACCTCGTCGTCATTGTGGAAGTGCCTACTACGCAATGGTTCCTTTACCTGAGGAAAGGGAGAAAAGTTACGGGTATATTGTCAGGAGATTAAGGAGGTCAGAAAAAACCTACGGCCCAAAGAAATAGCCGTGTGACTGTTGCCTGTGCAAAATCAAAAGGGGTATTCTCGTGAGACAGAACACCGTCTGCAATAGCTTGCCAGGACGCTCCGTCCTGATAGCCTCGTGCGATCTCGTTAGGAGGTGGCGGTTGGGCGCTCCTTTGACCGTTTGCCCCTTGCGAGCATTATCTGTTAATAACACACCATGACATTCGCAAAACCAAGCAGCATTACCATACCAGATTACGTGTCGTTCTTCAACGTTTTAGACGGCGATGAACCCGCATGTATCCACCTCTTGCTTTGCTCCTCTGTTACGGTGCCATAGAGTGGCACACCCAGCGCTCGTCCATGGCGATTAGGTGGCTAAAAACGTCATCGGTTTGGCCTGCTGCAACTCCAACAATTCGGCTGTTGCCTCACTTCCGAATGGATGTGATCAGTCGCTCAACACTATGGACGGCGACTTTTATCATGTTGAAAATGTCATAGAAAACTGACCCATGACAGACGTTCAATTTTTCAACTGATGCCACGATTGTGATACGCTGATCTTTGACCATCAGGGCCTCCACTGCACTTGTGATGTGCGGTTCTGCTCAGATAGATGGTTTTCCAATTCACTGTTTGTCGTTCTACATCTGCATCTACATTCATACTTTTTTAAAAAAAATCTTTATTCATCCAATAATATTAATACATAATAACCCACCAACTTATACATTAGTGGGTCTTAGTTATCTACAATACAGTTATTTTCTTAGCAGCATTTGTTACTGTTTCAGATTTCCTACTCTCCTACTTACTACAGGATATGAGAATGTTAGTACTTACTTACTTTACGTGTCCGGAACTAGACTTCAGACTTCCAAAAATCAGCAGCCAATATGGCCTTGTCATTTGCCTCCCATAAGTCATTCATTGTGCAGGACTGGTCTAAATATGGACAGATAAGCAGGTGTTGAGGATCCTGGACAGAACCACACAGACAGAGAGTATTCTCATTCTCTTTTAGGAAACCCCATTGCTGCAGGTTTGTCTTGCACTTTGGCATTTCTACCCTCATACGGTTTAGGGTTCTCCAGACTGTGTATGGTAGGTCTCCACCAGGCGCCAGTTCTTCTTTTACTTCTTTATGGGGGTTTCTCTGGTCGATTTCCCACCTTTTCAAACGATTCTCTGCAGCCGACCCTTCCAGGGCTCGGGTACGTGACAGGAAACGTTTCCTCGAACAAAGCCGTCGGTCAGCAGGCTGGTGTCCATATAAAGGATGACTCATGTCCTTTTCTTGCTTGGTTTTTTCGGCTTCGGCTGCGATGTCACGTCGTATGTTGGGCGGTGCGATCCCCAAGATTAGGTACATCTTGTGCACTGGGGTTGGCCTCAAGCATCCGGTAACCAAAAAAAAAAAAAAAAAAAAAAAAAAATGGTTCAAATGGCTCTGAGCACTATGGGACTCAACTGCTGTGGTCATCAGTCCCCTAGAACTTAGAACTACTTAAACCTAACTATCCTAAGGACATCACACACATCCATGCCTGCGACCGTAGCAGTCGCACGGTTCCGGACTGCGCGCCTAGAACCGCGAGACCACCGCGGCCGGCATCCGGTAACAATCCGTGCCATTTCATTCACGGCGACATCAACTTTTCTCGCGCGTGTTGATGCAGACCATACTGGAGCGGCGTTCCGCGGCTGACACACTGAGCGCAAGGGCTGAAGTTCTCAGGAATTTTGGGTTTGCACCCCAGGATCCGCTGATTAGTTTCCTGATGATGTTGTTTCTAGTTGAGACTTTTTCCCTTGTGGAATTACAATGATGTTTATAGGTCAGTGTGCGATCCAACGTGACACCAAGATATTTGGGCGTTTTACAATGCTCGAGACGTTCACCTCTCCACATTACATTTAATTCGCGATCTGCCTCCCTCTTCTTTAAATGGAAAGCACAGACCTGCGTCGTGGAAGGGTTCGGCTTTAGGTGGTTTGCCTCATAATACTGGGAGAGAGTTTCCAAGGTACTGGTTAATTTCTCCTCTACATCCATAAAATTGTTACCTTGAGCTGCAACTGCAGTGTCATCGGCATACATAAATTGGCCCGTGATGTTTGGCACGGGTTGGTCATTTGTATATATATTATACAGAGCTGGGGCGAGGACGCTTCCCTGAGGTAGGCCATTCCTCTGATTTCTCTATCTGCTCTTCTTGCCCTGGAGACAGACGAAAAATCTCCTGTTATGCAGGAAAGTACCTATAGTGATGTTAAATGGTAATCTCTTGACACATTATATACGTTTCTAAAGAGCCTCCGATGGTTTACAGTATCATATGCAGCTGAAAGTTCTATGAATGCCACTCCCGTGATCTCTTTCCTCTCAAACCCATCCTCGATATGTTGGGTCAGGTTCAGGACTTGACCGCAGCACGATTTGCCTAGTCGGAAACCTGCCTGCTGTGGGATGATCTCTTGTTCCAAGACGCTTTCTATGCGACTTAGCGTCAGGCGTTCCAAGATCCTAAAACAGTGACATAAAAGAGACACAGGTCGGAAGTTTTTTGGATCATCAGAGTCCTTTCCTGGTTTCAGAAGTGCAACCACTCGGGCTTTCCTCCACATCTTTGGAATATGGAGCCTTTCTACACATGCGTTTATCAAATCTAGCAGCCACTGTAGGGTATTACTGCCAAGTTTTTAATTTGCACGACTCTAAGTTCATCGATACCAGGAGCTCTGTTAAGCTTCAAGCTGGAAATGACTGCAGTGAGTTCTGACATTGTAAATGGTGCCTTGAGGTGATGATTTTCCTCTGCCGGAACACGTGCTAATGGTTCCTGGTACTTTCTGCCGTGGGTTTTGCCATTCATAAGGGAAGTAGTGGTTGGGAAGGGAGTGAGTCAGGGTTGTAGCCTCTCCCCGATGTTATTCATTCTGTATATTGAGCAAGCAGTAAAGGAAACAAAAGAAAAATTTGGAGTAGGTATTAAAATCCAGGGAGAAGAAATAAAAACTTTGAGGTTTGCCGATGACATTGTAATTCTGTCAGAGACAGCAAAGGACTTGGAAGAGCAGTTGAACGGAATGGACAATGTCTGGAAAGGAGGATATAAGATGAACATCAACAAAAGCAAAACGAGGATAATGGAATGTAGTCGAATTAAGTCGGGTGATGCTGAGGGAATTAGATTAGGAAATGAGACACTTAAAGTAGTAAAGGAGTTTTGCTATTTGGGGAGCAAAATAACTGATGATGGTCGAAGTAGAGAGGATATAAAACGTAGACTGGCAATGGCAAGGATAGCGTTTCTGAAGAAGAGAAATTTGTTAACATCGAGTATAGATTTAAGTGTCAGGAAGTCGTTTCTGAAAGTATTTGTATGGAGTGTAGCCATGTATGGAAGTGAAACATGGACAATAAATAGTTTGGAGAGGAAGAGAATAGAAGCTTTCGAAATGTGGTGCTACAGAAGAATGTTGAAGATTAGATGGGTAGATCACGTAACTAACGAGGAGGTATTGAATAAGATTGGGGAGAAGAGAAGCTTGTGGCACAACTTGACTAGAAGAAGGGATCGGTTGGTAGGACATGTTCTGAGGCATCAAGGGATCACAAATTTAGCATTGGAGGGCAGCGTGGAGGGTAAAAATCATAGAGGGAGACCAAACGATGAATAAACTAAGCAGATTCAGAAGGATGTAGGTTGCAGTAGGTACTGGGAGATGAAGGAGCTTGCACAGGATAGATTAGCATAGAGAGCTGTATCAAACCAGTCTCAGGACTGAAGACCACAACTACAACAAGGAGCTAGTGGCGACTTGGTCTGCCGTGACGTTAGTAAATTTATCATTTGACTTTGTGGCGTCACCGTTATGGCTCTTTAACAATTTCCAAGCCCACCTACTGTTCACTTTCATGTCCAGGTTCAAATGGCTCTGAGCACTATTGGACTTAACATCTATGGTCATCAGTCCCCTAGAACTTAGAACTACTTAAACCTAACTAACCTAAGGACATCACACAACACCCAGTCATCACGAGGCAGAGAATATCCCTGACCCCGCCGGGAATCGAACCCGGGAACCCGGGCGCGGGAAGCGAGAACGCTACCGCACGACCACGAGCTGCGGACATGAAATATCGTGAGAAGATTACGCCGCAACGAAAAACGCCTTTGTTTTAGTTATGTCCACGCCAAATCCTGAATCATGACAGTGACACTATCTCCCCTACTTCACGATAACACAAAAAGACCTGCTCTTCTTTGAATTTCCTCATGTACTCCGGCAATTCCATCTAGTAAGAATCCCTGACCGCGAAGAAGTACTCCAAAAGAGGACGGACAAGCTTAGTGTAGGCAGTCTCTTTAGTAGATATGTTACATTTGGTGTTTGGCCAATAAAACGCAGTCTTTGGTTCACCTCCCCACAAAATTTTCTATGTGTTCTTTCCAATTTAGGTTGTTCGTAATTGCAATTCCTAGGTATTTGGTTGAATTTGAGGCTTATGGATTTGACTGATTTATCGTGTACCCGAAGTTTAACGGAATACTTGTAGCACTCATGTGGATGACCACACACTTTTCATTATTTAGGGTCAATTTCCAACTTTCTAATCATATAGATATTTTCTCTAAATCGTTTTGCAATTTGTTTTGATCTTCTGAGTACTTTACTAGGCGATAAACGACAGCATCATCTGCAAACAATCTAATCCGGCTGCTTAGAGTGTCTCCTAAATCGTTTGTACAGATAAGGAACAGCAGAGGGTCTATATTATAACCCTGGGGTACGCCAGAAATCACTTCTTTTTACTGGATGACTTCCCGTCAGTTACTATGAACAGTGACATCTTGACGTCTCCGACAGGAAATCACGAATCCAATCACATAACTGAGATAATATTCCATAAATACATGATTTCACTACAAGCAGCTTGCGTGGTACAGTGTCAAAAGCCTTCTCGAAATATAGAAATACGGAATAAATTTGAAATCCCTTGGCAGTAGCACTCAACACTTTGTGTGAGTAAAGAGCAAGTTCTATTTCCCAAGAAAGATGTTTTCTAAATCTGTGTTGACTCTGTGTCAATAGTCCGTTCTCTTCGAGGTAATACATAATGTTCGAACACCATATATGTTACAAAATCCTGCTGCATATTGACATTAATGATATGATCCTGTAATGTAGTGGATTACTCCTACTATCTTACTTGAATGCTTTCCAGTCTTTGAGTACCGAACTTTCGTCGAGCCAACGGTTGTATATTATTGTTAGGTATGGAGCCATTGTATCAGCATACTCTGAAAGGGCCTAACTGGTATACAGCCTGGACCGGAAGAGTTGCATTTGTTAAGTCATTTAAGTTGCTTCACTATTCAGAGGATATCTATTTCTACATTACTCATGTTGGCAGCTGTTCTTCATTCAAGTTCTGGAATATTTACTTCGTCTTCTTTGGTGAAGGAATTTCGGAAAAATGTGTTTAGTAACTCTGCTTTGGCAGCACTGTCTTTGGTGGTATTTCCTATGCTATCGCGCAGAGAAGACATTGATTGTCTCTTGCCGCTAGCATACTACACATACAATCACCATCTCTTTGTATTTTCTGCCAGGTTTCGAGACAACTATTATAAGCATCTCGCATTGAAGTCCGCGCTAAAGTTCGAGCTTCTGTGAAAGATCGCCAATCTTGGAGATTATGCGTCCGTTTAAATTTTGTATTTTTTTTCGTTATTTTTGCAACAGTGTTATGATCCGTTTTGTGTACCATAGAGTGTTACCTCCGTCATTTGTTAATTTATTTGGTATAAATCTCTCAATTCGCTACGGTCGCAGGTTCGAACCCTGCCTCGGGCATGGATGTGTGTGATGTCCTTAGGTTAAGTAGTTGCAAGTTCTAGGGGACTGAAGACCTCAGAAGTTAAGTCCCATAGTGCTCCGAGCCATTTGAACCAGCCAAATCTCTCAATTGCTGTCGATACTACTTCTCTGAATTCAAGCCACATCTGAACTATATTTTCGTTGTTAATTTGGAAGGAACTGAGATTGTGTTTCAGGAAGACGTCAAATGAATTTTTATCTACTTTTCTGAATGGGTACTTTTTCGTTTATATTTGGGGATTACAATACTCAATCTAGCTGCAGCAACCCTGTGTTCCCTAATTCCTGTATCCGTTTAGATGCTTGTTATTAGCTCATGAACATTTGTTACTAACAGGTCAAGTGTGGTTTCATAACAGTTTTATGCGTATCTCCGGATTTAAGCATGTATTTTCGCCAGCATATCGAGGGTAAATTAAAGTCACCACCAACTATAATTCTATGAGTCGGATACTTGCTTGATATTAAACTCAAGTTTTCTTTGAACTTTCAGAAATTGTATCATCTGTATTGGGAGGTCGGAAAAGGGATCCAATTATTATTTTATTCCGGTTGCCAAGAATGACCTCCTCCCATTCTAACTCAAAAGAACTGTCTACTTTAATTTCGCTACAAGATAACCTACTTCTACCAGCAAAAAACACGTCACCGCTAACTGTGTTTAGCCTGTCCTTTCAGAACATCGTTAGATTCTTCGCAAAAAATTCGGCTGAACTTATTTGCGCCTTTAGCCATCTTTCAGTGCCTATAACGATTTGAGCATCAGTGCTTTCTATTATCACTTGGAGCTCTGGTACTTTCCCAAAACAGCTAAGACATTTACAAGTGCTACACCGATGGTTCCTGTATCTACGTTCTTCCTGTGTTCTGCCTGGACCCTTTGTGACTGAAGCCTTTCTTGCGTTTTCCCGAGACCCTCTAGCCGAAAAACCGCCCAGTCCGCGCCACAAAGCCCCTGCTACCCATGTAGCCGCATCCTGCGTGTAGTGGACTCCTGACCTATTCGGCAGAACCCGAAAACCAACCAACCTTTGGCGCAGGGCGAGAAATCTGCAGCCAACATGAACGCAGAACCGTCTGAGCCTCTGATTCAGACCCTCCACTCGGCTCTGTACCAGAGGTCCGCAGTCAGTCCTGTCGACTATGCTGCAAATGGTGAGCTTTGCTTTCGTCTCACAAGCAAGACTGGCAACCCTTACCACTTCTGTTAGTCGCTCGAAACCAGAGAAAATATCTTCCGATCCAAAGCGACACACATCATTGGTACCGATGTAAGCCACCACCTGCAGTTGGTTGCACCCTGACTCTTCATGACATCCGGAAGGACCCGTTCCACGGAGATCACATTGGCTTTATTCCCAGGTGTGTCTTTCGCCGCTTGCCACGCCCTGAGGCGACCACCCACTCGACCAGGTGAGTCGACACCAGCGCGACAGTAACTGGCCTGACCACCCATGTGGACTGATTGGCGGACTCAGACGTGCTGGATGTCCGTTGGATCTCCACGGCCGCCCTGCAACAGCGATGCCCATCCAGTGCAGCTTCAAGCTGTGTAACCGAAGCCATCACAGCCTGGAGCTGAGAGTGAACTGCAACCAACTCGGCTCACATCCGGACACAGCAATCACAGCTCCTATCCATACTAAAGACCGTGGAAAAATACACTACGCAGACAAAAATATACAATCAAGACGCACTACGGGGCCCTCCTGTAGGCACGGAGGAAAACGCAAGAACTGTGTCCAATAAATTAGATTAATATGGAGAGATTCAAAAACTGAACTACCAAAGCACTGAGGTGAGACTAAATAGTCGCTCCCAGTTAGGAACTTGTAATAGGTTTGTTTCCCGACACAAACGAAAACGCGAGGCCATATCTATTACGAATTAAATTGACACTCAGAAACTCAAGAAACTACACTACCAAAGTACACAGATGAAACTAAAATAATCGCTTCTGTTTAGGAACTTGAAAAATGTCACAAAATATATTACTTTCCTGTCTGCAGCTCGTGGTCGTGCGGTAGCGTTCTCGCTTCCCGCGCCCGGGTTCCCGGGTTCGATTCCCGGCGGGGTCAGGGATTTTCTCTGCCTTGTGATAACTGGGTGTTGTGTGCTGTCCTTAGGTTAGTTAGGTTTAAGTAGTTCTAAGTTCTAGGGGAATGATGACCATAGCTGTTAAGTCCCATAGTGCTCAGAGCCATTTGAACCATTTTTTATTACTTTCCTGATGCTGCTTGTGACTCGGTCGGCTGCCACTGCCTGCTTATCAAACTAACGCCAACGAGTAGCCACTAGCTTCCAACACAAGCACGCTAGAGAACTCTGCTATAGACACGGAGAAAAATGAAAGATTGTATCCAATAAATTAGATTAATACGCAGAGAATCAAAAAGTGAACAACCAAAGCGCTCAGGTGAGACTAAACAATTCACTCCTGATTAGGAACTTTAGTGTGTCACTTAATGTTTACCACAGCGGAACCGTGTACACTACCTAAGCAGTGTGCTGTATGATGGTGGAGTGTTGTTGTGCACTTCCACCACACCAGTATGTTTTTTGCAGCTTTGTGCCTGTTCATCTGCATCAGGTGAATAACCGCACGTTACTCCGCATTTTCATGGGATGCGCTTTTTCTTTTGCTTCCTCTAGATGCGTGCTTCGGTATTGTGGCATGGTGATTTGAATGTGTACAGAGACTGCAGACATACAGCAACAAAAAAGAATCCATATGATAATTTGTAGAGAGGGCGAGCAACAGCTAGGTGTATGGAGTATTTTTAATATTTTGGAATACCATAAAAAGTTCCAGGTCCGACCCTGTTAAAATCCTACGTAACACCGAGTTAAAAATCATTTTCTTGAAAGAAAAATACTTGACTACAGTGTATATTTTTCCTTTCCCTCAGAGCTACGGGGAGTGGGAGGGGCGCGGCCCGGCCTTGCCCCCAGCTACGGGCGCCCTTGCCTACCAACAAGCAAAGTTAATTACGTAATTTTATATTTTCGATGTGATAACTGAAGCATTCCGATTACCGCTTGTAGACAATGCAGGATGACGCCAGAATGTTCTGTAGCTGATGTTGGGCTTAGCTGCGAGAAGAAGCAATTGAGGCGACCTTGCGCCTTACCGCACAGTTTCTTTGTCTGCTACAAGTTATCTGGCATGATTCCAAAGTAATGCGCCTTTTTACTGCGTTACACAGGATTTCCATTAATGTGGACGTGTTGTAGATTAGTCAGGCCGTTCCGAAGACTGATGATAATGGCTTGCCTTTTGTCTGCATTGAAAGGCAGGCACCACGTAAGCGATCAATGGCGTCTTGGATGCGTCGGGCCGATATGCTGAGTTCCACGTGAAGACCGCCGTGTCGTTTGCCTACAGTATGAGGAACGTGTGGACTGTGCTTGGCACGTCGGCGGTGAAAAGAGTGCAGATGATCAGAGTCTGCAGACGAAATTCATTGCAGCTGATGTTACGGTCTTCGTGTTCTTCCCTTGAAGAATGTCTGGAAGGGATGGTCGTGTGACACAGAGCGACCAATTAAGTAAATCGTTTGAAGAAGACTTCATAGTGCCACTTGGTGTCAGTAGCACGGAAACGTTCCTGTTGCGTCCATTTCCTCCTATCTGTCACAGATGATGGGTCGTTGAAAGTTGACGCCAATAATGTGTTCAGCTTGTTGAGTGATACACTATGAATACCGCCTTTGAGTCATTACCGGAAGAATCTGAAAACGGCAACTACTACTTAAACATTTACGAAAGGAAAAATCTGAATGGCTGTCATGCCTTACAGTCTTAGTGATGCCTTCCTGTCTGATTACTGTTATTTTCTCCATGTGCACGGTTCATACTCTGATGAGCAAATCATTACGACGGCTGAACAGCCTGTTGGTCCACCTTTGGAACACAATACAGCAGCGATTATGCGTGACATGGCCCCGTCAAGTAGCCGGTAGTTTCTCACAGTATATGTCAAAACAAGTCTTCGCACAGATTGCACAATTCCCGTATATTACGGGCCGGTGACTTGTGAGTGCTCAGCTAACGTCCGATAGCGTCCCGGATGTGTTCTATCGGATTCAGATATGGCGAATTCGGGGCGAAGTCATCAACGTGAGTTCACTATCATGCTCCTCAAACCGCTTTAGGCCGATACTGGCCTCGTAGCAATTATCCTGCTGGGTGATATCAATGTCAGTCGTGAAAGACTTCAAGCACGAAGGGATGCAAGTGGTCCGCAGCAGTATTCGTGTATCGTTCGATTACTATCAGTGGTCTCATGGACGTCCTGCTGGCTGCCCCCGTAGCGTAATATCAACCCCACAAGTCTGCATCTACGGCACGGTCCGTTTTTGGAATGGCCTTTCGCCTGGATAACGGTGTTTCCGAGAACGACTATCGACATGGTGTAATGAGAAACCTGAGTCATCCGACCACATAACATGTTTCGTTCATCCATGGCGCAATCTCAATGATCCTATACCCGTTGTGATTCTAATTGACGGTGTCTTTGCGTCAACGTGAGAAAACGTACTGGTCGTCTGCTGCGGTGCCCCATGTTTATGAATGTGCGCTGTAAGATGTGCTCTGGAACATGTGTGTATGCACCAGGATTGTGTTCTGTCTTCGGATCCACCACAGATCGCGGCCTATCCTGATTTACGGAGCGGGCAAGCCTCCGACCTCCATCTTCGTTGATGAGGCGTGCACGGCCGAAACATGCACGTTTCCTGGCAACGGGCCGTAATAGTTTGCCGTTTGTCAAAGTCGCTTACGTCAGTGTATTTCCCTGTTTGCATCCCATACGAGATGCCGTCCCTCGTGAGTTCAACTGGGCATTCGCTTTCAGAACTGCTACAAATTCGTCGGGCAATAGACCGCGCCGCTCCAACTGTCAACACAACTGGCACTGCTAAGAGTATCCTACGACTTCCACATCGCTGGCAACGGGTTATACACAATGATGGTGACTACTTTGAAGGCCAGTAAAACTTTGAAATACCTATCTATTTTGTACGAGCTGTAAATAAATAGTTGCCACTATTAAAGTTCCAACCCTCGTATTAAACGCCCCTCGTAACTTTCTTTCCGCGTCATATGTCCGCAATGCCACCACGTGACTCTCACCCTTGTGGCAAGAACTCGTCATAATGTTGGCTCATCATTGTAGAATAAATTTTACTCTTTGATATACTCGTACAAAGTAAAACTATCAAAATCACTTCTACACGTGTTACTTTACGTTTATTTTCTTCTCCATTCATTAACATTTATACAAGAAAATCGTCTCCATTAATTCAACCAACCAAAGTATATATGTATATATATGAACAAAAAACAATTTTACAGTACCCGCGTGCGGGATTCCGCCATACGCCGCCTTCCATGTGTTAACGGTGATGGGCAGTACGGTCCTCTTGGTGTCATAAGCTGAAGGGTACAGGAGAGCCTGCGGCATTTGGTAAGTGGAGTACGTCTCTCGAGAGACTGACACTGTTGTCATTCGACTAGGTAGCCGATGTTTTGCACAAGTTCGCCCCTGCAATAAAATTTAAACACAGATACAACCAACACGGAATCCGTTATTGACTGACTCGTAACGCTAACACTAAGCATTTACGAAGCTACGATTTACATGAGAAATCATATCGTTAACTCCTGGTCGCTATTTTATGTGTGTGCACTCTGAGCAGGAGTATTCTAACAGTTCTGCCCCATCTTTCACATAATGAATCGCCAGCGTGTGTTTTGGAATCCATATCGCAGTTAATGATTGTAATTACCGTATTTAGAAAAGCATAGTCATAAGGTTATCTCATTCACAGCTAAGATCGTCGCAGCACCGTAAACCAATGTCGCGATACGATAAACCGCAATCGCGATAGGCTATCATCCGACCTTTATCAAAGTGGGAAACGTGATGGTACGCATTTCTCCTCCTTACACGAGGCATCACAACAACGTTTCACCAGGCAACGCCGGTCAACTGCTGTTTGTGTACGAGAAATCGGTTGGAAACTTTCCTCATGTCAGCACGTTGTAGGTGTCGCCACCGGCGCCAACCTTGTGTGAATGCTCTGAAAAGCTAATCATTTGCATATCACAGCATCTTCTTCCTGTCGGTTAAATTTTACGTCTGTAGCACGTCATCTTCGTGGGGTAGCAATTTTAATGGCCAGTAGTGTATTATTGCGACTGCGATAGTTGTTTAGTGACCCGCCACGTACGTCGGTGAATTTGGCTACCTTAAATTGTGCGACGATATTAAAATGATAACGGTAAATAAGAAGTTTATAAAACTAATGTATTTTTCTTACACAACTAAAATGTTTAACTTATGACAGCAATAAAATCATGCTTGTGAATAGCAACAGTATTACGCAAGTAGCTATCTTGTGGTAGAGGAAGTAGAAAAAAATATAGAAAATTACCTTGCTAATAACGTTTAGGAAACACATTCCCATTCGAAACAGCTTCCAATTGTTTCGGCATGGATAAATATATTTCGTGTATGGTTTTCAATGAAATCTTATACCGTTTTTCCTGGAAAATAGCGGCAAGTTCAAGTAACGCTGATGGAGTTCGACAGAGATAATGCAATCTTTCTTTGCAAAGTAGACAACAAAGGGTGAGTAATACTGAGATCTCGTGCTTGTGCTGGTCAGGAGAGATGCGACAATTCATCCTCGTGCTCACGAA
Source organism: Schistocerca nitens (assembly GCF_023898315.1). Taxonomy (NCBI): domain Eukaryota; kingdom Metazoa; phylum Arthropoda; class Insecta; order Orthoptera; family Acrididae; genus Schistocerca; species Schistocerca nitens. Next base: position 771,399,243 of record NC_064614.1, read on the forward strand.
ACCAATCCTGGGCGATGCGAGCTATGTGAACAGGGGGCCTGTCCCCTTGGAACACAGCATCACCGCTGAACACTGTACCATGGAGTGCGTCTGATCAACCAAAATGGTCACGTGATCCTGGGCAGTAATGCGACGTTGCAGAGTAACCATGGGGCCAATGGAACACCAACGGATGATGTTTTTCCGCTTCCCCTGAATGTGATATAAACATTCAATACGGTTCCGCTTGAAACATGAAACACTTCGGCCATCGTGGTTACGTAAGTACCCACCATAAGTTGACCAGCAGTTTGCCCACTTTCGATTTGCCTTACCTCCAACATAATGCACTTACAACTACGAAGAATGTTTTCAGAATGAGATTTTCACTCTGCAGCGGAGTGTGCGCTGATATGAAACTTCCTGGAAGATTAAAACTGTGTGTCGGACCGAGACTCGAAGTCGGGACTTTTACCTTTCGCGGGCAAGTGCTCTACCAACTGAGCTACCCAAGCACGACTCACGCCCCGTCCTCACAGCTTTACTTCTGCCAGTACCTCGTCTCCTACCTAGAGCACTTGCCCGCGAAAGGCAAAGGTCCCGAGTTCGAGTCTCGGTCCGTCACACAGTTTTAATCTGCCAGGCAGTTTCACGAAGAATGTTATTCTAACCAGTGACGCTTGAACATGCTGAGGACATTGCACAGGTGCTGCTCATGGTCAAATGAACATCTGCATTTACGCTCAAGCACTCATTTCTCGCGTTGCTTCCATGTTTCTTCCAACCCCTGTAGTATTTATACAGGGCGGGTCCTAATTAAGAGCAAAAAGACAGAAATTAAGAGCAAAAAGACAGAAGCAAATCGTTTGAGTAAAAGTGGGTCCGAAAGTGTGGTTACGACGCGCCACTGTATTCAGTATGTGATATTCTCCTCATCAGTAAAATTAAATATGAACTTTTCGATCAAGTCCTCCTATAAATGGTCTCAAATTTCACTCGCGATCTATCTCAACAAGGAATACACTAGTACCGTAGCAAGTTACGAGCAACAATTTACTGCACACTCTTGAAGTGGATTTTGCACGTGTATTACTCGCAGTTTGATGCATTATTGTTAACGGATGTGTTCCATGTGTGGTTCTCGCATTTACCTGAATATTGCACTCGTTTGTGCTGTACGTTACGAATTCTTTCAAACACTCACGGATCATCTCGTCAATCTTGGCCGTACAATTTGCGACACCAGTTCCTCAAAATTATCAACGACAGTGCTCCACGCTTCACTTTTGAGATGATTCAAGTCAGAAAAACCTAGACGGGTGAGGTCTTGCAGCCCAAGGCACGGTCCTTGATCGACCAGTATCTCTCGCCCCATACTAACTGGTAACATGTCTGACGTCTCCAGAAAAATGTGCCAGTTGCCCGTCATTCATGTATCACATTCCCCAACCAATGGCCGTGCATAAAATTTGAGCCCAATTAAATGCAAACTTTATTTTAAAGTTTACATTTCAAATACATGTGTACTAACTAGTACAACATTTCGCACTGAAGTCAGTGGCGGGTCGTAACCACAAATTCACTATCATCTCTCAATGATTCGGATCGCACAGCCATATTACTAGAACGTTTCTGTTTCTGTTATCGTATACTGCAACATGTGGCAGTTTTCGCTGTCAATTGTAATACCTCCTGTATATTTTCACGTGGCGAATGAATTTTCAAACCGTGCTTCACAAAAAGAAAAATTTTACATATGCATTCGTTCATGCGGCGTTTAAGCTCATCATGCTCCTGGGCATCAGAAAATAGTCATTGGGACGATGTGGTAAGGTATCGTGATCTGTTTGTCAGAAGTAAACACTAAAATGTTTGTAGCCTTCAAAGCGCAGAGAAATTTTCATTCTTAATTCCTCTGTTATCAGCATGGTTGCGGTTTCATGAAAGTTGAGTCTAAAAAGATCTGGTGAGGGGACGGGGACTGACAGAGCTCTTAATGTACTTTAATACGGATTAAGGGAACCAATCACGCTAAATCCCAAGGCGCACTCCAGATGTCACGCCGTTCAACAATTAGTACAAGTAAGGTAGACATCATGATGGATCACTTGCTAGGGGAACTAACATGCATCAGATATTCATTAACCTACACTACAGACAACATGTTGGGTTAGAGTCTGCAACCCTCTCGATAGGTACACTATTACCGTCTGAGTGTTACGTGGAGCGTAGCGGCAGCTGCCGAACCGAGAGGACGCGCAGCAGCAGCACTTCTCTGACAAACACTAAATTAATTTAATCTTTGTTTTACTTTCACGTGTTTCTACAAAGAAGTTAACTATACGTGCGTATTTCACTGTGTAGACTAGTGGTTAGGAAATTAATCGTAGTTTTTGTTTTTGCATAAGTCTTATGAAAAGCCTTGTGTAGAGTGGCTTCCTAGTGTAAATTTTCCCGTCACAAGAAAACGTCACGTCTCTAAGTTTTAATTTTGTGCTAGTAGACAGCGTACAGTTTAGATCAGTGCATTCTAGTTTGAATATTTATCTCGTGCAGTAACTTTTCGGTATACAGTGTCTGTAATAACAGGTGTCTGTAAATAATATCAACTTCAGTAGAGAAATTTATTTCTGTTTAGTAGCTTGCGGTCTCAGAGTATAGTGAGAAATCTGCACAGCAGTTTTCATTGTTACTTTATTCTCCTTTGGTATATTGTGTATACATTTCAAACTCTGACATTCAAAACTGACTGCAAGAACACCAAAATGACAATCTCCGCTCGAAACAACCTAATTCGCAAACTAGCGGCGACACACTGGGGATCACATATGCTTCTCCAGTCTGGTACAGGACATCTCATGCCAGACAAGTAGACATTGCTCTCAATGAAACCTGCAGGTTGATCACAGGTTGCTAAAGACCTACCGCAACTGATAAGCTCTACTGCCTGGCTGGAATAGCGCCACCATGGGTACGCAGAACAGTGGCTGCCAACAAGGAGAGACTGAAAGTGGAACAGAACAGTGCCCATCCACTGCACGGACATAATCCACCACAGCAACATCTGAGATCGCCAAAGAACTTCCTGAGAACATCCGAGAAGCTGACCATTTCACCAGAGAAGGCAAGGCTGGAGTTATGGAAGAAGTCGACGCCTCATCTGCAGACGCCAGAAGCTGAAGAACTACCACATGGACACAACGAGAGTTGGCTGGTGTGGAAATCTTTAAACAGATAACGTTCAGGAGTTGGACGATCCAGAGACAACCTGAAGAGATGGGGGTTCATAACAGAAGATACGTCCTGTGATTGTCGACAAGAACAAATCACAAGCCACAGGCTCCAGTGCCTTTTGTGCCCTACATCCTGCATGAAGATTGATCTCCTGCAAGCCACTCCAAGCGCCTTGGAGGTTGCAAAATACTGGGCACATGTAATATATGTATTGATGTGTATGGCTACTGTAAATTTGTATGTTTCTGACTCGAGAATAATAATAAAAAGCGCTATTTGAGACCTTATATCAATTTTATACGCCGTACGATATGGCTAGGGACTGTGATTGTTGTGAGCGGACACAAGGAGAGTTGGGTGCTGTACGTAAACAGCTGGAAGTTACGTTGGATACCGTCGACAAGCTTCTACCTAATGCTCAAAGTTGCGATGACGTCGGGGCGCCAGTGACGACACTTGCGACACCTTTGGCGCCACTGGAATCTCCTGGTGACCCGGACGTCTCTGCGGCTTCTGATACTTAACGTCTGACCGGTCCGTCCTCACTCCAGAGGGGGTGGCAGACTAGTGGTGTGTTCAAGTGTCACAGGGCGGAAGGCGAAAGAGGGAACAGGCCGTGCGGCTGGCTCTCTACGTCTTACGCAGCAGCAGGTGCGACGAGGTGCTATCCAGTGTTGATGATAACTCTGAGCCAGCACGGGATGCCTCTCCTGTTGGGCCAGCGGTCGATTTTCCGGCCCACTCCGAACAAGTACAGGGGGTGGGTATGCTTGTCATTAGGAGCTAAAATGTTAGGTGGGTGATGGAGCCCCTCAAGGAGGTAGCAGGCAAGGCGGGAAAGAATTACAGTGTGCGTTCAGTATTTTTGCCGGGAGGTCTCATCCTTGATGTGGAGGAGGCCCTGCCGGCGGCTATCGAGCGCACTGGGTGCAACCGGCTGCATGTAGTGGCACACGTCGGCACGAATGACGCCTGCCGCTTGGGTTCATTTCGGCGGCTGGTTGCTTTGGTGAAGCCAACTAGCAACGCACGCAGGGTGCAGGCTAAGCTGTCTATTTGTAGCATCGTACCCAGAGATGATCGCGGTCCTCTGGTTTGAAGCAGAGTGGAAGCTCTAAACCAGAGGCTCAGACGACTCTGCGACGGTACCGGTTGCGAATTCTCCGCTATCAGGTGCAGAATTGTAGGGTTCCCTTTAATAGGTCAGGTGTGCACTACACGCAGGAAGCGGCTACTAGGCTATCGGAGTACATGTGGCGTGCACATGGGGTTTTTCTAGGTTAGAGAACCCCTCCCTTGGGATCAAAGACGATTTACCTCTTAAATCAGCCACAGTAACCTCAGAGAATCTTGGTCCTCGCAGATCAGAGATAGAAAAGATTAATATGATTTTAATAAACTGTAGGAGCATCCAAGGAAAGGTCCCAGAATTAGTATCGCTTACTGAAGGTTCTAATACACACATAGTATTGGGAACAGAAAGCTTGTTGAAACCAGACGTCAGTGACAACGAAATCTTAAGTTCAGATTGGAATGTTTAGCGTAAAGATAGGTTAATCGCCAGTGGTGACGGCGCGTTTATTGCAGTAAAAAATTCGATAAAATCTAGGGAGGTTATCACAGATTCCGAATCTGAATTAATCTGGATGAAACTGAGTATCAAAGAACGATCAAAAATAGTGATCGGATGTTTCTATAGACTACCTGGGTGAGGATCTGTAGCTGTAAAGCGCTTCAGACAGAACTTGCAGTGTGGCCGAGCTGTTCTAGGCGCTACAGTCTGGCACCGCGCGACCGCTACGGTCGCAGGTTCGAATCCTGCCTCGGGCATGGATGTGTGTGATCTCCTTAGGTTAGTTAGGTTTAAGTAGTTCTAAGTTCTAGGGGACTGATGATCTCAGATGTTAAGTCCCATAGTGCTCAGAGCCATTTGAACCATTTGCCAGAACTTGCATGATGTCATTAGTAATTTTCCTGATCACGTCGCTGTAAGAGGGGGTGACTTCAACTTGCCAAGTATAGATTGGGAGTGTTATGCCATCAAAAGTGCTGCCAGAGACACGGAATCGTGTGGTATTATTCTGGATATCTTGTTCGAAAATTACGTTGAGCAGATAGTTAGGGAACCAACTCGTGAGGGCAACGTCTTAGACCTCCTGGCAACAAACAGACCTGAACTTATCGAATCAGTTAACGTAGAGGAAGGTATCAGTGATCATAAGGCTGCGAAAGCATCTGTGACGGTGTGTCCTACAAGTAATATTAAGAAAGGTAGGAAAATATATTTTCTCAGCAAGGGTGACAGGATACAAATTTCAGAATATCTCAGCAGTCAGCATCAAATATTCGGTGGTGAACACGAAGACGTGGAGAACAAATGGAAAAAAAATTCAAAGGTATTGTTCAATATGACCTAGACAAGTATGTTCCGAGTAAGGTTTTAAGGGATGGGAAAGATCTACCATAGTTTAACAGCCGTCTTAGAAAAGCGCCACTTAAAGATAGAGCAGTTCATCTGAGATTTAAGAAAAGTAAAAGCCTAGCTGACAAACAAAAGCTGAACGAAGCGAAAATGAGCGTAAGGAGAGCAGTGAGAGAAGCGTTCAATGATTCTGAAAGTAACACATTGTCAACCAACCTGAGTAAAAACCCTAAGAGATTTTGGTCTTGTGTAAAATCAGAAAGTGGGTCAAAAATATCTATTCATTCTATTCACACCGGCACCAAAACGGAAGATAACAGAGAGAAGGCCGTAATACTGAATTCGGTCTTCCGAAATTGTTTCACCGCGGAAGATCGTAACACTGTTCCGCCTTTCAATCGTCGTGCGAACATCGTAGTGGCAGATATTGAGATAACCGATCGTGGAACTGAAAAGCATCTACAGTCGCTTAGTAGCGGAAAGGCTTCAGGACCAGATGAGATACCTATAAGATATTGTAATGATTATGCGAAAGAACTTGCTCCCCTTCTAGCAGTAATTTATCGTAGATCGCTTGAGCAACGAAAGGTACCTAACGACTGGAAAATAGCGCAGGTCATACCCGTTTTTAAGAAAGGCCGTAAGACAGATCCACACAATTATATACCTTTATCGTTGACGTCAATCTGTTGTAGAATTATGGAACATGTTATATGCTCAAGAATTATGACGTTCTTGGAAAATGAACATCTCCGCTATAAAAGTCAACATGGAGTTCGCAAACAGAGATCCTGTGAAACTCAGCTCGCTCTGTTCCTCCATGAGATCCACAGTGCAGTGGACAACGGCGCCCAGGCTGATGCCGTGTTCCTTGCTCTGACACCGTCCCGCATTGCCGTTTAATCAAAATAATGCGAGCTTATGGAGTATCGGAGCAGACTTGTGATTGGATCCCGCGGCTCGTCGGCGGCCACGTGGTGCCGGACATTGGCCGAAGCAAGAGGGGTAGCCCCAGCGCGTGGTCCAGGTCGACCGAGTGGCTGGGAATTCCATGTTGACGTTGTGACGAGGACTGTGCTTTGTGTCCATGAAGGAGATTTGCATGCCAGGAGTGCCAAAGATGGAGGACTTTGTGAAACCATAAAGGCAGGCACTTCACAGTTCATGTATAAATTAATAATAGCCAGAGGAATCATGATACATTAAAAAGAAACATGTACGTTTCCATTATTTGCATGACGATTCTGATGGTGTAATCAGATTTTCAATAGCTTTATTAGTTTAAAGTTTAATTTCTCACTGTAAAAAAATGGTTCAAATGGCTCTGAGCACTATGGGACTTAAATTCTGAGGTCATCAGTCCCCTAGAACTTAGAACTACTTAAACCTTACTAACCTAAGGACATCACACACGTCCATGCCCGAGGCAGGATTCGAACCTGCGACCGTATCGGTCGCGCGGTTCCAGACTGTTCTGACTGTGAATTATACAAGTAACACCCAGCAACGAATATCCAAAGTCTAAACGGTTCATCCGATTCTGTCGATCGACATGTCTTCAGAAAGCTATTAGTGTAAACCTAAATTGGTATGAATTACAGGCATGTAACTTGAATAGTACATGAGTTACTGGAGGTCAAGGTGGCAGATTACTATGAATCGCGTCAGGCCAGAAGTACTCCATAGTGACACGAAAAAACAGTAGCACCATGCTTATAAATATATTGATTCGTCTATGCCTTTGTTTACATCTGATATATACTATTCATGAAGAAATTGGTTAATATTTACTGTGCTTTAGAAAGCACAGGGACATTAGGCTACTGGCCTACCTTTTATTTCTATTCCTTTGACGTATGTTTATTTGATTTCTTTATGTATTTAATAATGTGTGTTAGAGCATGTTTATGGTCCAACCGTAGGAATATTTATTTAATTTCAAGTTATTTAAATGTATATCCAGTATTTCGTATGTGTTTCAGTATATTTGTGAGTGTGTGTTGGCTTGAAGAAATGACGGGAGCGCTCTAGGCAATCACAGCGCTCGTTAATGGGGAGACTGGATGGAAGTGGGGGAGGAGTACTGAACAGGACGGCGCGACGATCGGGTCGCACAGGACACGGGGGAGTGCTCGACAGGAAGGCGCGACGGCAGTCGCGGGAAAGACTTGAAGAGTGTTGGGCAGTTTGCGCGTGGTCGCGGGAGATAGAAATATTTCGTAGTGCCCTTGTTGAGACTTCCGCTGCTTCTGCAGTGAAGACGTAGTATGCATTTAGAAGTGAGTATCTCGCGAGTTATGTTGTCGTTCATTTCTAATTACGTGAAGTAGGAACCTATTGTTTTCCTGTTATTCAACTTATATTTTATTTAACTGCTGGACCATCGACACCAATAAGTGTTTTGCATTCTTAAAGGTACTTCTGCTATCTTACTCGTCATTTAAAGCCGTTAAAAATAGTACCTGCAGATTTTATTTAACTGCAATCTTTATTTATAAATTTCTACGTTCGATTCAAAATTCGCAATTTCCGAGTCATAGGAATCTTCGACCATTCGATTCATGTCTATATTCATATGGTATACTGTAGACTCAGCAGCATTTGGCTTGTAATGCGGCAACTACGCATCGCAGCCCCTACACAACGAAACCAGCCAAAACTTTTAATATTTCAACTCTGAGTCTGAGGGTACGTAGTTGAGGGCCACCATACCACATCATTTTGTTGGAAAACCTGCACTCTTTAAGACTATTCGCAGATGATGCAGTTGTCTATTCCACATTAGCAACGCCAGAAGATAGTAAGAATTTGCAGAAAGACCTGCAGAGAATTGATGAATGGTGGAGTCTCTGGCAGTTGACCTGAACGTAAGTAAATGTAAGGTATTGTGCGTACATAGGAAAAGAAATCCGCTACTGTACAGTTACACTATTGATGACAAGCAGCTGGAAACATCGTCTGCCGTAAAATATCGAGGCGTAATGATCCAGAGCGACCGTAAGTGGAATGACCATATAAAACAGATAGTGGGAAAAGCAGACAGAAGACTCAGATTCATCGGAAGAATCTTAAGGCAATGTAACTTATCCATGACAGAAGTGGCTTATAAGGCGCTTGTTCGCCCGATTCTTGAGTATTGTTCATCTATCTAGGATCCCTATCAGGTAGGAGTGATAGAGTAGATGCAACGTAGAGCGGCGCGTTTCGTCACGGGATCCTTTAGCTGGCGAGAGAGCGTTACGGAGATGCTAAACAAACTCCACTGGCAGACGTTACAAGAGAGGCCTTGTGCATCACGGAGAGATTTACTATTGAAATTTCGGAACAGCACTTTTCAGGGGGAGTCGGACAACATATTACTTCCCCCCCCCCCCTCTCCCCCCTCCACACACACATTTCGCGTATTGACCACGAGGAGAAAATTCGAGAAATTAGAGCACAACAGAGGCTTACCGACAATCACTCGTTCCACGAACTATTCGCGAGTGGAACAGCATTGGAGGGATCAGATAGTGGTACCGAAAATACCCTCCGCCACACACCATTAAGTGGTTTCTGTGTATGACGTAGATGTAGAGGTAGATTGACTGGAGACTTTGTAAGTTCCATCCACTGCCTCGTCGTTCCTTCCTCGCCGTCGTATATTTTAGGGGAAATATATTCCCAGCCTGAAAGAAACCTTGTGGTCATATGAGGGGAAGGGCATACCACAATCAGCTACGGTTAGTTACTTTCTCAGAACTGACATATTGGTTAATGGAGTACTGCGACTACTGTATTTCTTATACAGGTAGGTAAATGCTTGTATAATAATTTATTACGCCACATTCACTTAGATATATAAAAATTATTCATATTACTGGTTTCGGAAAGTAGTTGCCATCTGCTGATGCCCTTAATCCACTAAAAAACTTCGTACAAATATGTGTGTTGTAATCAAATGGCCGTGTGGCTCTAGGCGCTTCAGTCTGGAGCCGCGAGACCGCTTCGGTCGCAGGTTCGAATCCTACCTCGGGCATGGATGTGTGTGATGTCCTTAGGTTTAAGTAGTTCTAAGTTCTACGGGACTGATGACCTCAGATGTTAAGTCCCATAGTGCTCAGAGCCATTTGAACCATTTTTGTAATCAAATTAGTTATGCACTTTGAACTTTATGTTCATTTTACATATCCAGGACATAATGCAAAATAATAAAAATAACAAAATTCTGCAAGGCACTCATAAGTTCCTGTTGAATGGCCCGTAAGCTCCAGAATTCCGCTATCTTGATTTCCTTGTCAGTTGCTGAACATAGATGTTCCGTGGTGTAAGGATCGGACAGGTTTCTCCACACCAGGACCTGCTGCAGATCCCGCAAGTTGTACGCGCAAAGGACTCACCTTCAGTCATGAAGCCCCACTTTCTGAGGTTCCCCTCGCATCGTGACACACCTGTCCTCATTCGGTTTAGTGCCCTCCGTGTCACATACGGTAGACGAAAGCAAATTCCTCTGTGATGTTCTCCACAACCCTTTCGGTTCATGAATTTAGCCGCAGCTCTGTTCGGCGAATTCCAAGTGCTGACTGCGTTGCTTTCGATGTTGCGCATGAAACTCCTTCTTGACGTCAACCTAGGTTCTTATTCAAAGAGGGGACGTGTAGGATCAATATCCTCACTACTATGTTACGAGAGGCGTTGACTAATTAATACAACACACACTTTTTCTTAGCCAATTTCGGTTGCAAAATGCTGAATTTGTTGTCGCGAATCGTAGAATGTTCCCGCTTCAGCTCCTACAGTTTCATGCAGTTCCGATACGTGACGGCGCTATACGTAGCTTTCAAAATGGTGTCTGTAAGGAAGGTGCGTTCCAAGCAGAGAGCTGTCGTTGAGTTTGTTTACGGGGATAACCAGATCATCACGGATATGTCTTCGGAGACCTGACAGTGAAAAAAATGACGGTGAGTCGTTGGGAGCAGCGCCTTTCATCATTGCAACAAGATCGCGCAAACCTGTCCACCTCCCGTGTGCCGGCCGGCCGCACACACCTGAGACCCCTGCAGTGTTGGAACGTGCAGACACTCATTCGAAGTCATCGATGGATTACAGTCAAACACCTCGCTGAACAACTTAAAATCTCTGTTTATAGTACTGACGCACTAGTTCGCAAGTTGGGGTACTCAAAGGTGTTTTCCCGCTGGGATCCACCCACAGCCCGATTTCGCACATTCCGACTTCCATCTGTTTGGCCCAATGAAAGAGGCACTCCCTGGGATTCAGTATGTGAACGATGCGGAGGTTAGTGATCATGTGGAACGAGTCAGTTTACAGGATGTAAGCGTATACAATGATCAGTTTTGTCATTAATGAATAAGTTATTATTTTCAGCTCTACTCATGCAGCTGGAGGAGGTAACCAAAGAGGGGGGGGGGGCGTTCATGGGGTCCATACAACCCCCCCACCCCTTCCTATCACCGAATTAAAATTACTCACGACCTAGTTACCATTTAGTAAAACTGAAAGATATTTTGATTTTCAATCATACGATGAAATAGGGTTACTTACTGTCGATAGTCAGCAAGCCCAACTATAGATTTAAAGTATCTATGCAACCATAACAATATTGGGTATAACCCATCCCTATTTTAGCCGAGATCAATAGTTGGCACTGCTTGAGCTCAGTTGTTGTTTCGTTAATCAGTTCAGTTCTTACTTATATTTGAGTTTAATGTTAACTGCTACTGTTAATTGTTTTTGTGCTATGTTTTGTTGGCATAGTATCTAGTTTTTGAAAAGCTTGCAACAAGAAAGAAAAGGCAAACCTACTCTGATACACACGGTAGCGTTATGCTAAGTTAAAATATGTATGCATTACCATAACAGCCTAATTACCTGTCTGTAGCAGTTTAATGTGAGTACTGGAGTCGTTTTTGGAGACTAGAAGAACTTTGGGGATGTAATTGAGCCGTGGTGTTCCTGGCGCGCCAGCGTATTTGCAAGTAGCTCGCCTTTGAGCTCTTATCTTTGCTTGTGGTGTGTACTCAGTTTTGGCTGCCTTATCCTTGCCAGAGGAGTTAACTGGAGGCTGTCGCCAAGGACGGGGACAGTTGGCGTTCGATGTTTCCTGAGGCCGGAGTGCGCTTGTGGTGGAGCGGGAACCGACCACGTGTGTGGGGCAGCTTGGTGGAGAGCTTTTCCTGTCGCCTGTGAGGAGGCTTGCTGCTGCCTTGGGTCGCGTGCTGCTTGTTCCAGACAGGGCTGTCTACGGTCGTCCGCTGCCTTATTGTCGCCTGCTGTACCCGACGCAAGCCATATCGGACGTCCAGCGAAAAGTTAAGTGAGATTGTACTTACGGCATGTGTGTGAAGGTGTTGAGGGCTGCTACCTCACTTCTGGTAACTGTAAGCGCATGGGTGTTACCGTGGAAGTAAAGGTGTGCCAGTATTACACAAGGCACCGGTAAATATAACTATAAATAACATTATTAATACAGCGCATAAAAATACCCTTGGATTTGTCTGTGTCGTCCAAAAATCGCGTTGATCAACAAAAATATCGGCCACAGGGCGATGGTTGTATTTGCTTACAAAATTTGCTCAATATTCTACTATACACTGTGCAACCGCACTTGTTATATTTCTTTCTGGATACCTGTTTTCAAGTATAAATTCATCAGTGAAATGGAAGGAGCTGTCCAGGAGCAATGATTTTAAGCTTAATTTAAATTGCTTCACTACCTGTCAGATATTTTATGTTACCAGGCAAGTGATCATAAATTTTTGTTGCAGCATACTGAATACTTCCTGAGTCACTGGCAGCTTTAACAATGTGATAACAAAGGCTATTTTTTGTAGGTGTGGATACCACTGTTCTTCTCAAACTGTGACGGATTATTTATGACGAATTTCATTAGAGAATGTATTGAGGTGACAAAAGTCTTGGGACGCTTCCTAACACCGTGTCGGACCTCCATTCCCTGGCGTAGTGCAACAACTCGATGTGGCATGGACTCGCAAGTCGTTGGACGTTCCCTGCAGAAATATTGAGCCCTGCTGCCTCCATAGCTGTCCATAATTGAGAAAGTGTTGCCGGTGCAGGATTTTGTACACGAACTGACTTCTCGATTATTTCTCATAAATGTTCGATGTTATTCATGTCGGACGATCTGGGTGCCTGTTTAATCACTCGAATTGTGCAGAATGTTCTTCAAACCAATCTCGAACAATTTTGGCCTGGTGACATCGCGCGTCGTCATCCATACAAATTCTATCGTTCTTTGGGAAAATGAAGTCCATGAATGGCTGCAAATGATCTCCAAGTAGCCGAACATAGCCATCTTCAGTCAATGAATGGTTCAGTTGGACCAGAGGACCCACTCCATTCCATGTAAACACAGCCCACACCATCATGGAGCCACCACCAGCTTACACAGTGCCTTGTTGACAACTTGGGTCCGTGGCTTCGTGGGGTCTGCGCCATACTCTATCCCTATCATCATCTCTTGCCAAGTGAAGCGGGACAATCTCATGAGGCCACGATTTTCCAGTCATCTAGGATCCAACCAATATGGTCACGAGCCCAGGAGAGACGTTGAGGCGATGTCGTACTGTTTACTAACGTAACTTAAGTATGTAATATTTGATGCGTGTTAATTGCATTCATAGTCGAGCAACCCTTCTGGAATTCAAACTGTGATGTGCTAAGTAAACTGTGATGGGCAAAGTAAATTGTTTCCACTTAAATGTGCGACTGCTCTTGAGTACATGACATTTTCGAATATTTTGGAAGAAGACGCTAGTGAAGAAATTGGATGACAGTTATTTAAGTCTGTCTTGTCACATTTCTTATGAAGTGGGCCAACAAATGTATATTTTAACATGTCTGAAAAAATGCATCGCATATATCACTAAGGACGTTACGCATTAAGTTGGAACAACTTTTCGGATTGTTTTAAATTGCATCAACCCCCCCATGAACTTTAATTTTTTAGAATTTTTGGAAGTGTGTTAATTTAAGTGAAGTATGCTGGTGCTACTTCTAGTTGCTTATAGTTTTGTGGAATGACATTTTTAATATATCCTCTGGCATCTTCAACTGAAATAATTAATCCTATATTTGCTGCTCTGTTTAGAAAGTGATTGCTAAAAGTACTTGCAGCTTGTAAATTGTTACTCACAACATTGTGATTTAATTTAGTTATTATGGGATTTTGCACACTAACTGGCTGACCTATCTCTCGCTCCATATAATTTTAGTCTTATAATCTGCATTATTTATTTTTGTCTGGACATGTACACTTCTGGACATTTTAATAACTTTCTTTAAAATACTATGGTATTTTTTGTAGTATGCAAGTGACGTCAGATCTTGATTTACTCAGCCTTTACATAAATTTCCCTCTTCTTCTTGCGTGAAATTTTAGTCCCTTAGTTATCCACGGCTTATATGTTTTTCTTGTGAATCTTCTGGTTAATTTTTTAGGAAAGCAACTTGAAGATATTGACATAAGTTTACCACGGAATAAAATGAATCTGACATTACCATCTCTTTGTACATATACCTCATTCCACAGCACCTCTTTTAGCTTAATCTTCAAAAATTGTTCTTGGTTCACATTAAAAAGGCTCACTTCTTTGTATGAAAATGTCTCAAGGTTGTATGGTGCCCTACTGTTTATTTCCATTAATTGTGCACCATGATATGATAGTCCATTTATATTTGCTGCTATGTTTGGAAAGTGACTGTTAAATGTACTTGCAACTTGTTTGTTGTTAGTCACAATATTGTCGTTTAGTTTAATTATTATGGAATTTTGCATACTGACTGGTTGTCCTGTCTCTCGTTTGAAAATGTTCCATATAGTTTTAATCTTATTACATGGATTACTTATTTCTCTCAGGACATGCATACTTCTGGACATTTTAATGACTTTCTTTAAAATACTTCGTTTTTTTTTGTAATATGCAAGTAATACTGTGGAATAAACTGAATTTGACATTACAATATCTTTGTGCATATACCTCATTCCACACCACCTCCTTTAGCTTAATCTTAAAACATTGTATTCGGTTCACTCTAATAAGTTAACTGCTTTGTATGAATCTGTCTCAGGATTGTGGGTGCTGTATTGTTATTTCCATTAATTGTGCACCATGATCGGATAGTCCATTAGTAACTGGGCACACGTTAACTGCTTCAGTTTGAGCACTGTCTACAAAAATGTTAACAATCAGTGTCCTGCTATTTTGCTGCACAAGAGCTGGAAAATTGAGTACTGAAATTAGATTGGAACACCAAAATCATAATTGTAATTCTTTTTTTTTGTCCTTATCTTTTAAGAAATCTTCTTTGAAATCTCCGCAAATTACTAACTGTTTCTTCATGACTGACAAGTAGCTCAACAGTGCGGCTATATTTATCATAATTTTCTTAAAATTTCCTAGAGGAGATCTGTAGACTGATACAATCATTACAGAAGTATTCTTTAGTAGCAACTCACAAGCACATGCTTCTAGGTTCTGACGCACAAAAAAAAACTATTTGCTTCAGAGGAGATCATTTGCTTGTAGAATTCGATGTGCTTCGCTGATCTTTCCTCTTTCGGCCGGCCTCCAGGAGGCGGATTCTATCCAGACAAGCGGGAGTCCTACTGCAGTGTGAGAGCCACTGAGCAGGGCCGCGGATGGCGGCGTTCTGTGCGGACGGCGGTGTTCTGTGCGGATGTGGGTGCTACGTGCTGCGCGCGGTCGATGTGATCGGCAATCGACTGCCGTTACGGGAACGAGCCTATCGCCTGCGGACCCGCGGGCTCCATTTCCCAAATTGCCGCTTTCACTCTGCCACTCTAGTTTGCTCCTTGATGGTCTCACACTCGTGTTCCACAGTAACGAGATGCGTTTGTCGGAAGTCTCAGTTCCCAGTTTTTAATCACGTGCTGTGCGTCTACTATTGCCACCGTTCCTTTCTGTTTCCTTAGTTATCTGATAGGTTTAATGCGGCCTACCACAAATTCCTCTACTCTTGGCTACCTCATCATCTCATAGGAGCACTTTCACCCAACAGCTATTTGTGGGATATATTCAAAACTGTGTCTTCTGCTACAGATTTTACCCTCTGCAGTTCAAGTAGCATGCAAGTTAACCTTTGTCGTCCAAACAAGATCTGCCATTGTTCTTGTCAATGTTTTCCGCATGTTCCTCCACTTCCCGATTGTGTTGAGGACCACCTCTTATCTTATTAACACATCTAAATATTCAACAGTCTTCTACAGAACCTAGAGTAGCGCTCTACCGAAGCTACGGTTTGGTAGTTTTGCTACACTACACAAAAGACGTAGTAAATTGCAGGATAACCGCTAGTATTAATAGCATTGGTAGGGAAAAAATACATGAATGAATGTCTAAGAGAGAAATTGGGAGTCGACTACTTCTCTTTGTTTTTTGTTTGTTTGGTTGTTTGTTTTGCACATAATTAGACCCTCACATCAGTCACTATTAGCCCGATGTATATTTTATATCCTTACAGTATGTTTATAAGTAATAAAAATTTGATGATGGCTTAACTTCTGCTCCTTTATGTAACGAAAGCAGTTGCTTTTGAGGGAAGTATATGCACAAACATAAAAAATATATATAATTCTACTTGTTTTGTACTCAATAAAACGTTCTTCCTCATGACCAAAGGCAAGAGTATCCTTGTACTGCTGATAAATACGGGAGTTGTTTATGATTAACAGAAAAATGTTTCATATAAGTTCGATTGAATATTGAAGCGATGTTTGATATTCTTTTGTTTCTTTTCTTTTTTTTAAATTTCTTTTAGGAAATTGTGTTCTCTAACGCCATGTGGTATATCTGTGTTGATTTCTTTATTTATACTACGACATCCCTCTTTTTCGCGTTACGAATCAACAGTTTTCGAGTAAAACCTGGACTAAACTTGACAAATTCAATTGTGCTACAAACACCGTTTATTTTTACGTAACAGACAGGAGGATAACCAAGTAAAACAAAAATGTTCCGTGCCTTACATGGCCCTTTGTATATCATCACTCAGTTTCCGGACAATTCACCATTTCCTGTTTTTCTTGGAATTTAGTGAGACACTGATGCTCGGGTAAAAGGAGCGATCGTTATGAGGTAGCGCCAGATAGGTATGCAACACACCTAACGTACAGGTAACGGGTACGGCCTTAAAAGACCGAAGTTACTAGGAAAACTATCGTAGTTTATGCTTAGTAATAAAAGTCTGTGATAGCCTATGGTAGTTTTATAACTTTAATAGAAGCATGTCTTAAACGCTTGTCTCCTTTTCCGGTTTTCGAACAGTTCACTTCCTACTAAATGATGTGCTGATGACTATATAAATACCAGCGAGCGAGCTGGCGCAGTGGCTACCACGTTTCACTCTCGTTCAGGAGTACGACTGTTCAAATCCCCTTCCAGCCGACCAAACTTAGGTTTTCCGTGATGTCCCTAAATCGTTCCAGGCAAATGCCGGGATAGTTCCTTTGATAGGACATCGCCGTTTTCCTTCCCCATTCTTGCGTAATCCGAGCTTGTACTCCATCTCCAATCACTACAATCACTACGCTGTCGACAGGGCGTTAAACTCAAATTTTTTTTTTTTTTTGAGCCATCAGTCTTCTGGCTGGTTCGATGCGGCCATCCACGAATTCCTCTCCTTTTCTGTCCCGACCTTTCCATCTCAAAGTAGCAATTGCAACCTACGTTCTCAGTCACTCACTGATTGTTTTCCAAACTCTGACTTCCTCTACAGTTTTTTTCTCTACAGGTCACTCTAGTACCACAAAAGTTAATACCTGATGTCTTAATAGATATCCTATCATTCTCTCCCTTCTTCTTGTCAGTGTCATCGATATATTCTTTCCTCTCAGATTCTGCGCAGAACCACCTCATTACTTACCTTACTAGCGCACCTAATTTTCAACATTTCTCTGTAGCACTACATGTCAAAGCTTCGATTCTCTTCTGTTTCGGTTTTCCCACAGTCCATGTTTCACTATCATACAATGCTGTGCTCCAAACGTAACGCATTTGCCTGCGGTAGCTATTTCTGTTTCCTTTTTTTGTTGTTAAAATCCAAAATGGCTACTGTTTACTCCCTCTTTGGAAGGGCCATCAGCACGAGTTGTTGGAAAAAATTCTGGAAAATTTGTGTTAAGGACTATGGGACCAAACTTATGAGGTCATCGGTCCCTAAGCTTATGCACTACTTAATCAAATTTTAACTTACGCTAAGGACAGCACACACACCAATGCTCGAGGGAGGACTCGAACCTTCGACGGGGAGTAGCCGCGCGAACCGTGACAAGACACCTTAGACCGCACGGCTAACCCGCGCGGCAGCTGTTGGACAGACATGTGTTAAGGCACGTGTTCTGGACATTTCAGAATGAGTGGTTACGCACACTAAAGTAGTTATGCACTCTAAATAAATACCAATAAAAATTAAGTGTCGCAATCTGTGTGCATATACATTGAATTCGCCCTTTCGCGTTCTTCTTTATGCGCAGGCCAATCTCAGGAACTGCCGCAGGGATTTTGCTCCGGTTTTCATTAATAGATACACTGATTCATGAGGAAGGTTTTTGTATATGATTTCTGAACATTTCGTACAAATTGTCTGAATTATAATGGATTAAATTCTAGTTGAGAAAGCAACGCCGTTGCCACCTAGCGAACAGCTGCCACAATTCGAGAGAGGGAGTTACTCGGGACAGCAGAAAACGTAACACAATTTGCATCTTGGTTGGTGTCTAGCGGTTAAGTGTCCAGCTAGAAACCGAAAGGTGTAGGATCAATCCCAGATGACTCATTTATTTTCACTCTGCCTTTTAACCTAGCGTTCACCTCTGTCATGTGGAGATTCGCCTGAAACGAAGTGTGTCTCAAATTCCACGTTACTCTGTATCTCCTTTTTTCGGAGTTGGATAAGTGGTTAGGAACATGAAACTCGCGTAGATGACACCCGGTTTATTGCAATCATTTCAGAACAACTGCCTAGCGAAAATAACATGGGAATCCAAAACCTGTGGTTTTCAATTCTTTTTGCATAAAGTAAAACGCACCATGGGATGCAGCTTAGCTTAGTTTGTACTCGTATAAAGGAAGTTTTACAATTTAGCGTCATAAGACTTAACGTTCAGATTTCTGCTTCCCTCGAGTCAAACAAAGATGTGAACATGACTCTTTGCATCTTAGGGCGAAAGATATTTGGAAGCTTTCAAATTATGGACAAGACTTTCAAACGAATATTTATTGGTGACACATTTAGAAATATGGCAATTGCCTGATACAGCCAAATTCTGCTTCCCTCACATTAGCAGTTGCATTTCTCACTCTTAAGTCACTGCAGATCTCACTGCAGATCCTGAGGACAACAGACAGTGGATTACTCAGTTTTCGAGTATTCCAAAGAAAATTACTAATAACAAAAAATAACAAAATCATCATGTCATGTGGGACTTATAATTTGAAATAATCAAATATATCAGATGGGTGCATAAGTTGGTAGCGTTTTTGTTTTGCATGTTGGTATTCATGTTGCTATGGGCTTATTTACTGACTGTCATTTTTATTTGTAGTTCACTGTTCCTATCTGAGTTTACATATTGACATTTGTCATTTGGAGATAGTGAGTGGAGCTATAGACGCTAGAAAATGAAGTGACAAGCGAAGAAATCCGAACATTTCCGACATATTCTTCTGTTTGAGTTCAGTAGAGGGTGACAGCAACGGAGACAGCCAGAAACATTTGCACTGTGTTTGAGGATAATGCCACTGGACAGAGCACGGCAAGAAAATGGTTTTATCGTTTTAAAGAGGATCGTTTTGACTGTAGTAACTTTCCAGGTTCAGGAAAACTTTCGGGGTTTCGTAAAGAAAGCTTAAGCGCATAAATCCACAATAATCGACGTCTGTGTGCTCAATAATTATCTAATGTGATTAACTGTGATCATCCCACAATGATCATCCCACAACCGTGCTGCATCTGTATGCGACAGGGAAGGCTCAGAAATCGGGTGTACTGCGTGCTGTAAGCCAAAATCACAAAAATCAGCGTGTGGTCATATGCGCCATCTCTGTATTCTCGTCATTGGTTGGCTCGTGAACAATACCGAGTATTCCTATCCTGTATCGTTACTAATGAGGATAATTATTGTCTTTATGCTAATACAAGGAATATAAAGGAATGGTTGAGCCCGAACAAAGCAGCAGCTCCCCGACCTACACGCATCCGCATCCAATACGTTATGCATCTGGCGGAACAGCGGCGGTGTGGTATACTACGAATTGCTTCCCCGAGGTGTAACCATAACGGCTGACATTTATTGTCAACAACTGAGGCGTTTTACAGACGCAATATAAGTAAAACGATCTTGAATATTACGTGAACCGATGCAACTTCACGATAACGCCCGCCTGCATTCCGTCAACTGACAAAAAGCACTGTAAAGGAGTTGGATTGGGAAGTCATTCCGCACCCGCCTTCTTCGCCTGATTTTGTGCCCTCCGATTTTCCCCTTTTCCGCTCTCTGCCGAATAACCTTCAAGGAACTTCTTTTCCGGGTGAAAATGCCCTCTGAGCATGGCTCGACGTGTTCTTTGCCTCAAAACCACGTGACTTCTATAGTCGTGGAAAGTTACCTCAGCGTTGGCAGACTGTAGTAAATACTCAAGAACATATTATGGATGACTAAAGTCTGTTATGTGGATCTGCTGTGTTCATTAAAGTTATGGTAAACGCTAAGAACTTACGCACCGAACCAATAACTAATCAATAGATGCCTCCATTCGTTTGAGAACAGACGCGTAACGAAAAAACATGTGAATCCAAAATATGTGATGTTTTATTCCTTACGCTTCAAGTAAAACTATTCCAAAAAATTGCTTCATCAACTTGCTTCTTTTACATGCAGTACGTTCTTTTAGCAGCGCAAGAGGTGACTCAACTTTTATTTTTCTGTTTTCCTTGAATGAAATCTAGATGTCGACACGATTCTTTGGGTGGCACGTCGAAAACTTTTACCATAAAGTGCCCTCGACAAATAATTGCACAATGAGTCTCAATAATATATAACAGTGTGTACTAAGCTTCACAGGAGGAATGCTGTAACATGAGCAATGCATGTACACCATACGTGGCCTTTGTTTCTTTCGTTTGTACCACCTCAGCCAGCTTCCAATACATATTGAATCACACAAACACACATACACAAACGCACAGACTCATGATTCACATACCATATTTACAATGGTTATAAACATTGTGTGCATCACGATGTGCTCCCATGATTGGCATGAGATGTCACTCCAAACGCTAATTCTATATGAAACACATTATATTCATTCCTCCAGGCAACTTTCCTGTTGTGCGCTGCTTACATCGCGTTAAGTTACACGAAAATCAAGATTTTCACTTATTTAACTATGTTCTCCGAATATTTTTTTTTTCGCGTCCTGTAAGAAAAGTACGCTACGCCCGTAAGATCGTCTGGTTGTAGCTACGTCATGCTACCCGTGCGAAGCAGGGCCGATTCTCTAGTAATTATGTAATTATGTAAAGCCCATAAATTTTACTATTTTAGTTGGCAGAATACGTGATGCACTTGCACTGCTAGTAATTCTAAGCCACTCAGTGCAGCGTCTCTTCTTTCCAAATCTTCTCACATACAAGTAAAGTAAAACACACATATACACACGATACCCAAGAGCAAATATAAATATTACAGTTGTAAGACAACCTCAGGTCAGGATTACTAAAACTCAAGAATACGGCTACTACCTTGTATCATATACTGGGTGTCTCTCCTAAGAGTCGTCAGGCGGATTTTCTCTTGCAGATGTTTGAATTTAATTGATGAAAGGACAAAATATAAAAATGCAGTAAATGAAGCAGGCAAAAAGGAATGCAAACGTCTCAAAAATGAGATCGACAGGAAGTGCAAAATGGCTAAGCAGGGATGGCTAGAGGACAAATGTAAGGATGTAGAGGCTTATCTCACTAGGAGTAAGGTAGATACTGCCTACAGGAAAATTAAAGAGACCTTTGGAGATAAGAGAACCACTTGTATGAACATCAAGAGCTCAGATGGAAACACAGTTCTAAGCAGAGAAAGGAAAGCAGAAAGGTGGAAGGAGTATATAGAGGGTCTATACAAGGGCGATGTACTTGAGGACACTATTATGGAAATGGAAGAGGATGTAGATGAAGATGAAATGGGAGATATTATACTGCGTGAAAAGTTTGACAGAGCACTGAAAGACCTAAGTCGAAACAAGGCCCCGGGAGTAGACAACATTCCATTAGAACTACTGACAGCCGTCGGAGAGCCAGTCCTGTCAAAACTGTACCATCTGGTGAGCAAGATGTATGAGACAGGGGAAATACCCTCAGACTTCAAGAAGAATATAATAATTCCAATCCCAAAGAAAGCAGGTGTTGACAGATGTGAGAATTACCGAACAATCAGTTTAATAAGCCACAGCTGCAAAATACTAACTCGAATTCTTTACAGACGAATGGAAAAACTAGTAGAAGCCGACCTCGGGGTAGATCAGTTTGGATTCCGTAGAAATACTGGAACACGTGAGGCAATACTGACCTTACGACTTATCTTAGAAGAAAGATTAAGGAAAGGCAAACCTACGTTTCTAGCATTTGTAGACTTAGAGAAAGCTTTTGACAATGTTGACTGGAATACTCTCTTTCTAATTCTAAGGTTATTTACAATTTGTACAGAAACCAGATGGCAGTTATAAGAGTTGAGGGGCACGAAAGGGAAGCAGTGGTTGGGAAGGGAGTGAGACAGGGTTGTAGTCTCTCCCCGATGTTATTCACTCTGTATATTGAGCAAGCAGTAAAGGAAACAAAAGAAAAATTCGGAGTAGGTATTAAAATCCATGGAGAAGAAATAAAAACTTTGAGGTTCGCCGATGACGTTGTAATTCTGCCAGAGACAGCAAAGGACTTGGAAGAGCAGTTGAACGGAATGGATGGTGTCTTGAAGGGAGGATATAAGATGAACATCAACAAAAGCAAAACGAGGATAATGGAATGTAGTCGAATTAAGTCGGGTGATGTTGAGGGTATTAGATTAGGAAATGAGACACTTCAAGTAGTAAAGGAGTTTTGCTATTTGGGGAGCAAAATAACTGATGATGGTCGAAGTAGAGAGGATATAAAATGTAGACTGGCAATGGCAAGGAAAGCGTTTCTGAAGAAGAGAAATTTGTTAACATCGAGTATAGATTTAAGTGTCAGGAAGTCATTTCTGAAAGTATTTGTATGGAGTGTAGCCATGTATGGAAGTGAAGCATGGACGGTAAATAGTTTGGACAAGAAGAGAATAGAAGCTTTCGAAATGTGGTGCTACAGAAGAATGCTGAAGATTAGATGGGTAGATCACATAACTAATGAGGAGGTACTGAATAGGATTGGGGAGAAGAGGAGTTGTGGCACAACTTGATCAGAAGAAGGGATCGGTTGGTAGGACATGTTCTGAGACATCAAGGTATCACCAATTTAGTATTGGAGGGCAGCGTGGAGGGTAAAAATCGTATGGGGAGACCAAGAGATGAATACACTAAGCAGATTCAGAAGGATGTAGGTTGCAGTAGGTACTGGGAGATGAAGAAGCTTGCACAGGATAGAGTAGCATGGAGAGCTGCATCAAACCAGTCTCAGGACTGAAGACCACAACAACAACAACATGTTTGCGTTTTCGTTTCTGCAATGTGTAGCTGGAATCTGTCATTACTGTCGTGACGTCTTTCATACGACGCCCAATGCCAACAGAAATCGTCGGTTTCTTTCCCATTAGAAACAAAATTATTTTCAAATTTAAATTTTACTTGCCCATTCGATAGATCGCTCCAATGTTAGTCTAGTCTGATGTTCATTTTATCTGTATGTATTAACTGGGACAGTAAAACACGAAGAATAAACAGCAGTTCACCAGCGTGTCAGTAGCATTGCATGCTTGGTGGTGGCAGTCAGCGCCGGCCAGGACAGTGCTGTCACTGATGGAGTACCGGATATTATTCGTGTTTTATTCTCCCTGGACATTAGCTGCACTGTAAGAGGCTCTCTAGTAAATTACTTAGGTCTTTTTCTCCTGGCTGCTACAGTGCGTCGAGTGTTAGAAGAGGCAACTCATTCACCACAGGAAGCTACTCCTCCTCCTGTCGCGATGCTGTTTGTCTCGTTGACAACCTCACCGATGGCTTTGGTATCGTTGGATCTGTCTTCTACAGAGTTGGCCCCACTCAACAGTGGAGTAACCCAAAGAAAATGCAGAAGCCTTCAAAGTGTCTTGTTGTGTTCCAGAAGCTGTTCCCGTAAACTTGCGCACAATATTATTTCTTGCAACCCCTCTTACTTGCTCAAAAGAGAAAGGGTTTTGGGAATGTGCAAAATTCACAGCGTCATTGAGAAGTTTACTTTGTAGTGAGTGGGCCGAAAAGTAAAAGAATTAAATTAGAGCACTTACTTTCAAATAAGGAGCCTAACATAAGCATGGAAATGGTGTATTTGAATCAAGCCGGCAGCGAATATCTCGAAAGGGGGAGGCTTCGAAGTATGTGTGTCTTTTCTTCTGGGTCCCAGGAACAAATCCTTAAAATTTATACCAATATATTGAACTTGCACACATAAAAAGGAAGAGAAACTTCGCTGTGGTAGAGAACAAGTGAAGGTAAGTGAATCAAGAAGGTCATCAATAGAGTACCTGTAACAAGTGCTTCGTTACCTCTGCGTGTGGTCTATGCTATCATTTTAATTGACAGCACAATCTCCCCGAGGGGCAATGCGTGCCTGCGTTAGCGAACCATCGGAATGAGATTATCGATTTTCGGAATACACGAAATGCAACGATTTCGCGTACGGTATGTCAGCTGTGACAGGCATATTCACGAGTCAACGAATGAAAACCGTGCTGTGTCGGTTGATTTCAGACTGGAAAAGCGATTCCTGCAGTACATTTAAGACACCAATGAAGAATGATCTTCCACCTGAGGTTTATAGAGATATGTTAGGGTACTTAGAAGAACTGTAAAATAACGTTCGACACAGACGAGTGACAGACAAACCGTAGTGAAATCCATACAACTTATATTTGCCATGGATATAGGATATTTATGAAGTTTTGTACGAAATATTGCGCGATGTAGTACCTGCAAATAGCGTTCAGCTGATGTTTCCTTTCCTGCAAGAATGGATCCTGTGGTTTCATTTCTCTTCTCTCTCTTTCTGACAGATAAGTACGGTAATATATTTCGTGTTATCTACTAGGGTTATTCGGAAAGTAAGGAACGATCGGTCGCGAATCGGAAACCACAGTGAAAATCCGATGAGGTTTTGCACAGGTGTGTTCGGCAGTGTCTCTGGTATGCCCGTCGATCGCGTAACGTCGTTCTTTTTAGTTCTGAGCAAACAGGGAGCACATAAAGATACCTAGAACAATAGTGTCTCCCGACAAGTACGAGGTCCTGGTGAGAAATTTCGCCTGAAGCTATGCAGCCAACATTACATTACTGTCGTGCGTTTTCTTCTTCAAGACAATTCTCAGCCTCACTCTTCAGGGTCAATGATGATGCTCCTGCATCGTTTTAAATTGTAAATGTTTGATTACCCACAATACAGCGCGTAATTGTCTCTCTCTGAGTTTCACCTCTGCTCAAATGAACCGCTGGCTATGAAGACAACATTTTGACACAGACAACGAGCTGTAGGCCAGCGTAGAGAATTGGCGGAAAGCATTGGTTCAAATGGTTCAAATGGCTCTGAGCACTATGGGACACAACTGCTGAGGTCATTAGTCCCCTAGAACTTAGAACTAGTTAAACCTAACTAACCTAAGGACATCACAAACATCCATGCCCGAGGCAGGATTCGAACCTGCGACCGTAGCGGTCTTGCGGTTCCAGACTGCAGCGCCTTTAACCGCACGGCCACTTCGGCCGGCGGAAAGCACTGGCGGCTGCCTTGTACACTCCTGGAAATTGAAATAAGAACACCGTGAATTCATTGTCCCAGGAAGGGGAAACTTTATTGACACATTCCTGGGGTCAGATACATCACATGATCACACTGACAGAACCACAGGCACATAGACACAGGCAACAGAGCATGCACAATGTCGGCACTAGTACAGTGTATATGCACCTTTCGCAGCAATGCAGGCTGCTATTCTCCCATGGAGACGATCGTAGAGATGCTGGATGTAGTCCTGTGGAACGGCTTGCCATGCCATTTCCACCTGGCGCCTCAGTTGGACCAGCGTTCGTGCTGGACGTGCAGACCGCGTGAGACGACGCTTCATCCAGTCCCAAACATGCTCAATGGGGGACAGATCCGGAGATCTTGCTGGCCAGGGTAGTTGACTTACACCTTCTAGAGCACGTTGGGTGGCACGGGATACATGCGGACGTGCATTGTCCTGTTGGAACAGCAAGTTCCCTTGCCGGTCTAGGAATGGTAGAACGATGGGTTCGATGACGGTTTGGATGTACCGTGCACTATTCAGTGTCCCCTCGACGATCACCAGTGGTGTACGGCCAGTGTAGGAGATCGCTCCCCACACCACGATGCCGGGTGTTGGCCCTGTGTGCCTCGGTCGTATGCAGTCCTGATTGTGGCGCTCACCTGCACGGCGCCAAACACGCATACGACCATCATTGGCACCAAGGCAGAAGCGACTCTCATCGCTGAAGACGACACGTCTCCATTCGTCCCTCCATTCACGCCTGTCGCGACACCACTGGAGGCGGGCTGCACGATGTTGGGGCGTGAGCGGAAGACGGCCTAACGGTGTGCGGGACCGTAGCCCAGCTTCATGGAGACGGTTGCGAATGGTCCTCGCCGATACCCCAGGAGCAACAGTGTCCCTAATTTGCTGGGAAGTGGCGGTGCGGTCCCCTACGGCACTGCGTAGGATCCTACGGTCTTGGCGTGCATCCGTGCGTCGCTGCGGTCCGGTCCCAGGTCGACGGGCACGTGCACCTTCCGCCGACCACTGGCGACAACATCGATGTACTGTGGAGACCTCACGCCCCACGTGTTGAGCAATTCGGCGGTACGTCCACCCGGCCTCCCGCATGCCCACTATACGCCCTCGCTCAAAGTCCGTCAACTGCACATACGGTTCACGTCCACGCTGTCGGGGCATGCTACCAGTGTTAAAGACTGCGATGGAGCTCCGTATGCCACGGCAAACTGGCTGACACTGACGGCGGCGGTGCACAAATGCTGCGCAGCTAGCGCCATTCGACGGCCAACACCGCGGTTCCTGGTGTGTCCGCTGTGCCGTGCGTGTGATGATTGCTTGTACAGCCCTCTCGCAGTGTCCGGAGCAAGTATGGTGGGTCTGACACACCGGTGTCAATGTGTTCTTTTTTCCATTTCCAGGAGTGTATAAAGAGGGTATTGGAAAGTTGGTACAACGCTAAGACAAACGTCTACATCGGATCGGCGACTATGGAGATAAGTAGCTGGAAGTTGTAGCTAACTGTTGCAAATAAAACGGATTTGATTTTCACTGTGGTTTCCATTTCGCGACCTATCGTTCCTTACTTTCCGAATAGCCCTCGTATAATGCCAACAACATTTCTGAGATGCGCTGCGGTACCAAGCATTATTTACAATGTCGTGTTTTTATTTTTAGTGTTTGAATTTATTTACCTTAGCGAATTAATACCATAAGGATTTCTATAACATTTTACCGGACATTCATCACATTTTAACATTACATTCATTACGACATATTTTTTACAATCGCCTGTGTTCAACGTCAACGTTCAATAATAGCTCACAGACAGCAGATGGCAGCACTAAAAGTGAAGGGTATATAAAGAGGGTTTATAAAGCGTGACGGGGAGACGCGGAAAACGGTGTACTCGTGGTCGTAATGCAGAAACGCAGCGTTTAATCTCACGTCAAAAGGATATGATCATTGGGTGGAACAATTTCCGAAATGGCTAAGTTTCTAAACCGTTCGTGTACCGCCATGGTTAAAGTATACCGTGCATAGCAAAATGGTAGCATCCAAAACGGGAGCCCAGGCGATGGTGGTGCTCCACGGGCCGCAGATGACCGGTCTGTAGAGATGTGTACGGACGAACAGACGTTCAACTTACGAGCAGCTGACCGCCCAGATGAACCACGAGCTACCAACAACGTCTCCTCATCGATAGTTCAGTGAACATTGCTGCATATGGGCATCTGCAGAAGGCGCTTGGTTGATGGACCCGTGCTGAATGCTGTTCATTGGCGACGAAAGTTGGTATTTTCATGCCAGTACCTCAATTGGACGTCTAGTGAATGGCGTCAGGTGGCCTTTTCAGATCAATCACGTTTTATGCTCCATCGAACTGGTGGCCGTTGGCATGTACGGCGTGAAACGTGTGAAAGAAAACACTCTGCAACCAGGAGGGAGCATTATGGTTTTGGGAATGTTTTCGTGGCATTCACTGAGTGATCTCGTCGTCCTGGAAGACGCAATAGGTCAACCAACACAAGTATTTCTCTAGGGGACCATCATGATGACTTGATTTGTGGGGCGCTCAACGGCGTGGTTATCAGTGCCAGTAGAAAATCCCAATCGTGTCACTGTCCAGTCTCGCCAAATCCTGAATGATCATGAAATGAACCAACATTCAGTCTCCGAGCTAGGGGACCATGTCCACCCCTCCACGCAGTTTGTTTTTCCTCAGCACGATAGCATCTACTAACAGGACGATGCAACGTGTCACAGTTTGCAGTGTACGTGCGTGGTTCGGAGAACACCAGTAAGCATTTACCGTACTATCCTTTCCACCAAACTCCCCGGATTAAAACCCAATCGATAATCTGTCGCCGGCCGGTGTGGCCGAGCGGTTATAGGCGCTTCAGTCTGGAACCGCGTGACCACTACGGTCGCAGGTTCGAATACTGCCTCGGGCATGGATGTGGGTGATGTCCTTAGGTTAGTTAGGTTTAAGTAGTTCTAAGTTCTAGGGAGCTGATGACCTCAGATGTTAAGTCCCATAGTGCTCAGAGCCATTTGAACCATTTTTTTTTTTTATAATCTGTCGGACCTTCTCGATCGCTGTCCGCACGATCGATCCTGAGTCGAAATGTTTGTGAATTCCTAAGGGACCAAACTGCTGAAGTCATCGGTCCATAGACTTACACACTACTTAAACTGACTTACATTATGAACACACACACACACACACACATGTCCGGGGGTGACTAGAACCTCCGGCGGGAGGGGCCGTGCAATCCGTGACATGGTGCCTCAAACCGCGGGGCCACTCCGCGCGGCGATCCTCAGTCGAGAAACCTAGCACAGCTGACCACGGCACTTTAGTGAGGATGGCTCCACATCACTGTCGGTACCTTCCAGAACCTCGCTGACACTCTTCCTGCAAAAGGTGGTTGTTTAGACCACATTAATGTGGCTGGACAGTGTATTTCTAGTATGGAATCTAATACTTAGAAACAAAAACAACGAAACTAGTAAAAACAGGTGATGCACGTGCAAAACTAAAACAGAAAAGGCACAGTTTACACTTCTTAGTGAAAAGTATAATAATAATGAATTACGGGCTGGTGAATTTACATTGTGGTTCGTGGCAGCAGTGTACGTGAAGAGAAAGAGAGAGAGAGAGAGAGAGAGAGAGAGAGAGAGATAAATGTGGGCATGCCGTGGAATACAAGTAATGAGAAGACGAGAAGAAAAATAGAGGATATGAGTTTTAATAAAATCACGGCATATTAGCTGCTACGGTATGACTTGGTTATAAAATTCATTATCTAGTGCTAACCTTAGACATAACTCACAAAATGTATTCTTCAGTCTTCATGATCTTCACGAAATTGATTTGATGCAAATAAATAGAAATTATGTAAGTTCATCCCTAACTGTTGCTTTACTTCATGCGTATATAAGCGATGTATTGTTGGTATATAATGTTTTCTTGATAATATGTTCACTGTATACAGACAAATACTGACGTTAGACATTCCTTCAGAAATGTCTTTAATAGCCTTAACAGATTTACAAGACGCCAGTTACGCTTGCTCGACTGGAACTTAATCACCTGCTGAAATGCCCACAGATAAGCAAATGCAGTGTTCCTTAAGACTAAGAGAAACTCACACCATCATTAGATACAAGACGGTGATTTAGAAAACAGTTTTTGAGAAACACGCAACGTTTATCACGTACACATGAAAATTAACACACAACATGTAGAATGTCAAACTTTACCAATAAATACAGTGTATAACTAACTGTATGTCGTGCCAGAGAGATGCTTACATTTTTAGCTCTTAGTATGAACAGGAATAATGCGCTAGTACCACAAACACAGTAATGTTTATGTCGACTGTTTATATCAATTTTATTCATCTTGTGGTGTTGCAGTACGTCTTATGTCCGTGCATGCTATGAAAATAGGACGAGGAATTCCGGCTTATGCAAGACACATTTTCAGTTTCGTTTCACACAGACATGTTACAGCACTTTTCGTGCTGTCTTCAGAGGGTTATTTTATTTTCTTACTGTAAAATTGTTGTCACATATTAAAATTTATCTAAACTCTTGGTACAAAATATTTACATTGTGAATAAATAATTGTTGTAACATATTATACATCATTTATTTACAATTCAGAGGTATCGCACGGTCGTGGGCCTGTAGTACCAACTCAACATTTCTGCTGCTTGGGATAGGTTCAGAGACATAGAAGTGAACGCTCCTCTTCGGAACTAAGGTACAGGGTTGTCAGCGTGTCTTCTCTGTCCCCCACTATTCGCTGAGACTAAGGTGCGCCCGGGAGAAAATAGCTTGAGGCACCGTCCGATGGGGTCTAGTAAGCGTCGAAGATGTTTGGCTCTCTATGCTCATAGGTCTTGTACAACTAATTTTGTTAAATTGAGTCGGTTTCGTTTTGTAACTAATTTAAAACAGTTTTCTTTTCAATGAGATGTGGGTCTTGAGAGTTTTGACTATTCTGTTTTATTTTTCGGGAAAATTCACGTGTTTCAACGGACTTTAAGGGACTTGCTTTGGTCTTATATAGTATTCACAGTATAAAGTTGAGGCACATTACGTGTATCCCACAAGCGTATTTTATCTATGTGTTTCCACAGAATTTAGAGGTGCTTTCTTTCTACTGATTGATGTTGCATTCTCCTTATCCCACTCAGGGCATGACGTGGAATTTTCTTCCTTCAAGGCAGATCTAAAGGAGGTGAAATTGCGACACAGGACTCCCCTTCTCAAACAATGAAATTCTTATAAGTGGCAGCGTCGAGCAGACACAACGCTAGCTATCGCCAACAGTTACACTGGACCTGTGGTGGCGGTGATGGTGGTGATGGCGGTAGTGCTGTTGCTTGGCGCTTCTCGTGCTACCAGATGATGCAGTGCCTCTTCTGCCCCAGTGTCTCTGGGATGTGGTGTGGGCCCCAGTTCTTCTTCAACTGCGTACCTATGGGCGTCCTAGTTAACGCTCTGTAAGTTGATGTGACGATGTTATTGCGGGATAGGGGTCACAACCGTTGAAAATCATCGGCCGGTGGTCCGAGGACAGCATATACCACGGTGTTGCATAGACGTCCTGTGACACTCCTTTTATGACAGGTACTTGGATCAAGTTGAATTGACTTCTGCCTGGTGGATGGATGGTTGGGCCATAATGTCCCACTATTATGATCTCGTACTGCTCAGCAACGCACAGTAGGCGGTGGCTGTTAGGGTTTCTTGTTCGGAAGTTTGATGAAAATCTACGCCTATGAAGCGCTTCTGGCACAGAGGCAATAATTTGTTGGTTAGCAGGTTGGAGCAGGCCATCTCTTGGGCTATAAACGCTGAAGGAGGCATTTCGTCTGGGTAGAGTCTTCAAAGCGCCGTCACTCCAACATTCTCTCGTACACCTGGTGGTGGAGGAGGCCACAACGAACATGAATAGCTGCGTCATCTCCCGCAGACATCCAGTCAGAGCAATAACAGTTGTAATTTGCAGCTCACATGTTGAATCAGGTGCATCTCTTATACTAATCACATGTTGACGATCTTGTCGTGAAGGAATTTCCTAAACTTACTGCTCGAATGCTGTTTGTAATACTCGTGCAGACAGACTGCCTATTAATTCTGGCACCCACGATGAGCTCTTTGTTACGCTCTAGTGAGTTCCTCGACGCGTGCCTCTATTGCAGCTGTTATTTTCGACTGGAGGTGCAACATCAGCAGTTTGATAGTGGACCGCAGTGCGATTTTCGTCAGGATTGTTCCAAGGTGAAAGTGGTGGAGGGCAGCGAGCATCTACCTACGGGCCTACGTTGTCCGCTGAGAGCCAGGACTGGGTCTGGGGCGAGATCTGTGGTTGAACTCTTTCTCCAAATATAGTATCCAAATTTTGTTGTTATTTTAATTAAAATTTGACATGATTTGAACACAACGTAATTTCAGGGATGTTGGAGATGCACAAAAAATACTCATAGGGATGAAATATAGAACACATATAGTTTCTTATTAAACATTAAGCATATCTTCACAGACGGAATTGGGTCTGTGCACGAGAGTACCAATTGTAAGTAGGCTGTTTAGGTTTTTATGTTGGTAACGCCATATAGCGCTCTATATGAAAATCACTGACTGTGCTGTGTGTAGTCTGTGGCTGGTTGAAATTGTTGGAATATTCGCTAGTGTAGTGTTGGGCAGTTGGATGTGAACAGCACATAGCGTTGGGCAGTTGGAGGTGATCCGCCAGCAGTGGTGGATGTGGGGAGAGAGATGACAAGAGTTTTGAGACTGGACGATCTGGATGGGTATCCGTCAGAAAAAGGAAATTTATAAGACTGGATGTCATGAATACGACTTTTGAACATTATTAAGGTAAATACATTGTTTGTTCTCTATCAAAATCTTTATTTGCTAACTATGCCTATCAGTAGTTAGTGCCTTCAGTAGTTAGAATCTTTTATTTATCTGGCAGTATTGGCGCTTCCTGTATTGCAGTAGTACGAGTAAGGAAGATTTTTGTGAGGTAAGTGATTCATGAAAGGTATAGGTTATTGTAAGTCAGGGCCATTCTTTTGTAGGGATTACTGAAAGTCAGATTGCGTTGCCCTAAAAAAATATTGTGTGTCAGTTTATTGATGATCAGAATAAGTAAAGAGAGAAATGTCTGCATACGTTCAGTTTTACTCAGCTGTTTCTGTATAAAATAACGTAGAAGTTTACCAACACAGTAATTTATAATTTTTCTAAGAGGACGTTTCATATGGCGACCATGCCAGGATACCTCAGTGGAATCTTCTGATTTTTTCTTGTAGTTTGTGTAATTAGTGTAGCTATCGTTTATTGCTAGTGCATAATTGTAGAGATAATTTCTTTTGTAGTTGTAGTTTTTCATTGTTGTGCAGTAAAACAGTTGTGGTGTGCATGTAGATTTGCACCAAGTATTTCACAGCTGCGCTTGCAATTAATTAGACATTATTTTCAGTGCTATGTTAATGTGTTTTCTTATTTTACTCTTCAAATTGTGCTTTTCTGTGTTATCGTGTGAAATATTGTGACAATTATGGTGTGTGAAAAACGTAATACTAGGCTCCAAATGACAATGAAGACGAGAGTAGTGTGTTAGCGCCACTGTGTAGTGAATTAACTAATGTTCAACGTAGTAATTTGGTAATTGTGCATAGGGAAGTGGACCAGACGGCAAATAATGGTGTAGACAGTGAAACCTTTAGTGAACAGGGTAATACTGTCGATCGATCAGAAGGCAACAGCTCGCCCCAGGAACTCGAAATGACAGGACACAATCCTGCAAATACCGTAGATTCAGGTTTTGCGTCCTCATCTTTTTCTCAATTAAGTCAAGACTTAGTCTCTGCTTTTCAAAGTACGAAACTTGCCGGTGCAAATGCACTGCCGAAAAGCACAGAGGAACTTGTTGCCAACACTAATACATTGTTATTGCAATTCATGGAACGAATGGAACAAAATCAGAAACAAATGGGACAACAGCTTCAAAAGTTAGGCGCAATGGAACAAAATCAGGAACGAACACAGCAACAGTTACAACAGTTAGACGCAATGGAACAAAATCAGGAACGAACACAGCAACAGTTACAAAAGTTAGACACAACGGAACAAAATCTTCAAAAGTTAAATACAATCGAGCAAACGCTTGAACAAACACGTGAAGATTTAACTGCTGAGTTACTTAAAATTGAATCTAAATGTCAAAAAGTCTGTAATGACGTAAAAACACAAATTTGAGAGCATTTTCAACCTATTTTTTTGTGGCATGAAAATGCATTACAGAATCACGAAACAGCCATAAAAGAACTGCAAACTATTGTTCATGAAAATCACGAGACCTTGCGGTCTAAAATTGACTTACTTAGTTGCTTCTACTGATTCGATTACGCAACTTGCAAAAACTCAGGAAAACTTAAAGGACACAGTAGATACGCTTTCAAGCAAATAAACACTCTGAAACTTGGTTCAGAAAAACACACTGAGGGAATCAGTACATTATCGGAGAAAGTAGCCAGACTTTCGGATCAGTTCACTAACTTATCTACAAAGGTAGATGATGATCTGAATGACACAAGACCAGTAGCCTTTACTGACACAGAAGGGTATGAACAAATTAGAAAATTCAAACAAAATCAGAATCAAATTAATACGCAACACAAAAGAGAAATCCGGAAAGAACAAGAACAGTTGGCACAAGTATTACAAGAATTACATATTTCAGAGGAGACGCACGCTCCGACTCGGGAAAAAGGGATTCAGAAATAAGGAAAAATCACAAAGTAACAACAGAGGGTATTTTGGAAATTTTGAAAGAAATTGGCATGGTGCACCGAATTTTGAGGTGGAATCGCCGACACGACGTAACAATGACCGATATGCGAGTCGCCGACATGATGATTTTGACTATAAGCTGTTCATTACTACACGTAAATTCAAAACATTTAAGAATTCTGGCAACGACATTCATCCACAAGCATGGCTTCATCAATTCTCTCCTTGTTTTCCTCCCAACTGGTCATTAGAGCACAGACTGGAATTTATGTGTGGCTACTTAGAGAATGAACCATCTGTAAGAATGTGATCGGTCATTCGCGATTGTCACAGTGAAGGAGAATTTTATCACGCCTTCCTCTCAGCATAATGGTCTCAAGCTATTCAAGACCGAGTAAGACATAGCATCATAATGATGAAGCATTTTGAACAGTCTGAATTTTCGAGTCCGGAAAAATATTTTGAAGACATGTTGCACAAAAATCAGTACCTATCAAACCCATACAGCCCCTCAGAACTCATTCGCCTTTGCTTAATCAAATTGCCTGAACATTTCAGTCATATTATTTTGGCAGGACGTTGCAAAGACGACATCGAAGGTTTTCAGGGGCTTTCACAAGAATTAGAAATTGACACAGACAGTTGTGGGACACGAAACCAGGAGAACAACAATTACAGGTCACATCCGTCACAATATCGTGACGACAGAAACAATAACTGGACACGACAAGGCTATTCTTAATACGCAAGTCGTGATTAAAACAGACACCACCCGTATGACAACCGTTGGCAGAGTAATAATAATTACAGGGAAAGATCACCTCTCTGCAGTAATGACTATGACAGAGACAATCAGAGAAACAGACAATATGGGAACAAAAATTATTATTACCAAGGGAGACAGAATAACTTCAGACGCAACGGTCCACCGCGCAGTTACGACTCATGGAGAAATTCTCCACCACGTGACCGACAAGAAAGAAATTACAGAAACTACCGACATGACGACAGCCGATACAACCTTAACAACAGACCAGAATTTAATCAGAACTGGCGGGATTCAAACAGGGCTGGTTCCTCTCGACAAGCTGAAATTGTAGAGGATAGATCTCCAAATCCCAATAACAACGCGCGACAACAAATAGACAGTAGACAATGACACACCACTGGCAGCCACAAAACGTACTTATGAAACTGACGAACTGACGACGCAGCTGCCGTGGCTATTAAGACATTAGGGACATCTTACTCCAGGAACACGACGTAAAACATAACAACAGTGCATATCCTGTAATTCACATTACAGTAGATGACGTAAAATTTACGGCAGTACTTGACTCTGGCAGTCCCATTTCAGTAATTAGTGAAACAGTTTTTAGCAAATGCAACAAATCGAACGATTGCCCCGACACTTCCTTTACGTAAGATTAAATTACAAGGTGCAATTTTTGGAAGAAATGTAGATGTACGCCAACAAACCAACTTCGAATTCTTTTGTCAAAGCCACAGATTCACTATGAACTTTCTTATCGTTCCATTATTGTCGACAGAAATTATATTGGGAGTAGGCTTTTTGAATGAATGCAAAGCGATCTTAAACTTTCACGATGCTGAAATAAGTTTAGAGAAAGAAGGTAAGTCAATAGCTTTGAAATTTGAAGACTGGCTCTCAAAATATGACGAGGAAATTAATCGGCTTTACCTCTTGTTAGGCAACAGTTCGCAACTTTCGACGGAACTTAACACTAACAATCACTCTGCAAGTATTGACAGGGATGATATCGATGGCGTATTTGATACTAACGGGTTAATTCAGAATAAAATTCAAACAATTGAGAATTATAATGACACTGATAGGCAGGACCTTTTTGAGATTTTACAAGCACATTCCACAGTTTTTACTCACAAAACAGGAACAATCAAGGGATTTCAATACGAATTCCGTGTTCGTGAGCATACTAAATTTTGTGTTAGACCACACGTAATTCCGGCGCATTATAGGGACCGTGTTAGAACAGAAATACAATCTATGCTTGACGAGGGAGTTATTGAGCCTGCAGTAAGCTCATACAACAATCCATTACACGTTGTTGAGAAGAAAATTGGATCGATCAGGCTTGTCTTAGATTGGAGACAAATCAATACTATCATCATTCCTGAAACAGACAGGCCGCAAACGTTGGAAGAACTTATTCAAAATTTTAATGGTGTAAAAGTGTTGTCTTCTATTGATCTCAGATCTAACTTTTATCAGATCGAACTTCATCCAGAATGTAGGAAATCACAGCTTTTCTTTGTTTCGGCGTTTGTAATCAATTTCGGAAACTTCCTTTTGGTTTGGACATTTCTTCGGCAGCATTCATTCGTGGGCTAAATTCCATATTACCTGAGTTCTTAAAACGTCACATCGCCTTATATGTGGACGATTTTCTAATAGCAGAAGCCTAGTGGGAACAACATAATCGTTGTGTTACGTATTTTTGTAGAATCTGGAATTAGAGTTAACTTGGAAAAGTCTGAATTCGGTAGGTCAAAGGTGAAGTTTTTGGGACCCATTATTTCTTCTGAAGGCATTCAGCCGGATCCTGAAAAGTTAGAAGCAATCAGAGCCACTCCAGTTCCATCCACAAAAAAAACAAAAAAACAAAAAAAAACAAGAAACAACTCCGCAGTTTTCTAGGTCTCGTAAATTTTTACCGTCGTTTTCTGAATATGCAAATTCTAGTTACACAAAAACTTGGTTCTCTCACTGGAAAAATTACTGTTTGGAGCTGGGGCGAACAGGCACTGTTGGAATTTAATTCTTTGAAAGAAGCGCTACTTAATGCGCCAATACTAGCTCATCCCGATCTGTCACAAGATTTCTGCCTTAGCACGGATTCTTCTAAAGTCGGTCTTGGTGCCCATTTATTTCAAGAAGCCATAGAAAATGACGCTACTATTCAGAAAACCATTGCTTTTGCTAGCGGCATACTCACGCACCGTCCTCACAGCTTCACTTCTGCCAGTATCTCGTCTCGTATGTGGTCGAGCACTTGCCCGCGAAAGGCAAAGGTCCCGAGTTCGAGTCTCGGTCCGGTACACAGTTTTAATCTGCCAGGAAGATTCAGGTATATTTTTCTTTTATTTTTGGAGGATTTGGGGGTTACAACATTCAATTACGCTACTACAACATGTGTTGACTAATCTCTGTATCCGTTTTGATGCTCGTTATTAACTCAGGATTATTTGTTGCTAAGAGGTCAAATGTGTTTTCACAACCGTTTACTATTCGTGTGGGCTCATGAACTAACTGCTCGAAATAATTTTCAGAGAATGCGATTAGTACAATTTCGGATGAAGTTTTATGCGTACCTCCGCAATTAAACATGTATTTTTGCCAAAATATCGAGGGTAAATTAAAGTCACCACCAACTATGATCGTATGAGTCAGGTACGTGGTTGAAATCAAACTCAAGTTTTCTTTGAACCTTTCAGCAACTGTACCATCTGAATTGGGAGGTCGGTAAAAGAATCAAATTATTATTTTATTCCGGTTGCCAACAAGGACCTCTGCCCATACTAATTCACAGGAACCATCTACTTCAATTTCGCGATAAGATAAACTACTTCTAAAAGCAATAAACACGCCTCCGCCAATCGTGTTTAGCCTACCCTTTCGGAACACCGTTACGTTCTCCGCAAAATCTCGGGTGAACTTATCTCCGGCTTTAACCAGCTTTCACTGCCTATAACGATTTGATCATCAGTCCCTTCTATTAGCGCTTGGAGCTCTAGTACTTTCCCAACACAGCTGCGACAATTTACAACTGTTATACCAATGGTTCCTGTATCTACGTTCTTCCTATGTTCGGCCTGCACCCTTTGTGACTGAAGCCCTTCTTGTGTTTTCCCGAGACCCTCTAACCTAAAAAACCGCCCAGTCCACGCCACACAGTCCCTGCTACCCATGTAGTCGCCTCCTGCGTATAGTGTAACCCTGACCTATTCAGCGGAACCCGAAACTCAACCACCCTTTGGCGCAAGTCGAGAAATCTGCAGCCTACACGGTCGCAAAACCGTCCGAGCCCCTGATTCAGACCCTCCACTTGGTTCTGTACCAGAGGTCCGCAATCGGTCCTGTCGACTATCCTGCAAATGGTCAGCTCTGCTTTCATCTTGCAAGCAAGACTGGCAACCTTTACCACTTCTGTTAGCCGCTCGAAACCAGAGAGAATCCTTTCTGATCCACAGTCACACACCTTATTGGTACCGACATGAGCAACCACCTGCAGTTGGCTGCACCCTGTGCTCTTCATTGCATACGGGAGGACCCGTTCCACATCTGGAATGACTCTACCCGTCGGCCGGTGTGGCCGAGCGGTTCTAGGCGCTACAGTCTGGAACATCGCGACCACTACGGTCGCAGGTTCGAATCCTGCCTCGGGCATGGATGTGTGTGATGTCCTTAGGTTAGTTAGGTTTAAACAGTTCTAAGTTCTAGGGGACTGATGACCTCAGAAGTTAAGTTCCATAGTGCTCAGAGCCATTTGACTCTACCCGGTATGCACACGGAGTGGATTTAGCAAAGTGACTCGCAGTGGTTGTCTGCTGCCGCCGAATTTCACCGTACTGTCCTAACGAATATGTTCATCGTACGTCACGAACTGATTTCTGGGATTATTTCATTCAGTGTTGCTTGTCCGTGAGCACTGACGAATGTACACAAACGCCGCTGATGCTGCTTGTTATGTGAAGGACACCGGCCACAATGTAGCCCGTGGCATGAAATTTCGTATTCTTGGCACACTGTTGACAATGTGGATCTCGAAAAATTTAATTCGCTAACGATTTCCGAAATGGAATGTCCCAAGTACCAACCCTTTCAAAGTCTGTTAATTCCTGTCGCGCGGCCGTAATTACGATGGGAACCTTTTCACATGAATCAGCTGGGTAAAAATGACAGCTCTGCAAATGCACTGCCCTTTGATACCTCCTACACGCGGCACTACCGCCATTTATATATGTGCATATCGCTATCCGATAACTTTTGTCACGTACAAGCCCTAAGACAGCAAAAATGTTTATGAAGATGTCTTGATTCTTCTAGTACTTTTCAATTCTTCTGCCTTTCTTCGGTTTACTCTCAAAGCAGCACAGGGATAAAAATGAAGATTACAAGACGATTCATGTTGATTTCAAATACATATATTTCCGACATCGAAGAAGTTACACTAATTTCACATAACAGAAAGAAGTATTACGTTGAAAGCGTGTTGTGAACGAGGTGAATTTCTTGAACAGCAGTTACAACATCACTCACACGTAGTGCCCTACTCGGTGTTTTCAGAAGTGAGCTCTCTGGCCAGAGCCACGGGCTATCCACGCCCAGAGCTGTCCCAGGCAGAAGCGGCCGCACGGCATGCGCCCGCGGCAGCCCATAGCGACGGCGGCGGCTGCTCCCCCCACCAGCGCCAGCCACGCCGCCAGCAGCGCCGCCGCGGCCGCTGCGGTAACCAGTCGCCAGTCGCGGTACCACGGCCGAGGCTTGGGCGGTCGCGGACACGGACATAACGCGCAGCTGCGGCTGCGGCGCGTCAGCACCACTTCGAAGTCCATGGCGGTACTACCTGACGAGGTTTTCCGCAGTTCAGTTCCCTGACTGCTGGCCGACGACTTAATTCGTTCCGAAGTTTGCCCCTCTGCAGTTCCCGAACCGCTGGTCGACGACGTAAACAATATAATTCGTTCCATGCCTCGCACTTTCCCCGCCGTATCAACCGATAATTGCTGTCGTTACCGTAGCAACGCGAACACAGTAACCGAATTCAGTCGGGTGTTCATCCGATTATAATATAAGTTGGAAACCGCTACGTAATCCGTCGACTTTGACTGGTGACGTAGTAAGCATGCATCAGACGACGAACACGTTAACGTCAGTGTCTTGGCCATGTCTTGAACGTAAACAAAACGGTTTCGATTATGAGAATTTTCTTCACCGGAAAATACAAATATTTCGAATCAAAATAAGTTCCTAAACTGTAATGGATTCCACGATATGTTACGAAACCTCTTTTTTTTAAAAAAAAAAAAAAAGCTAAGAAACCGGAGCAAATATCACGAAAACACACTAGGTACGTAGCTAAAGCAGAGACTGTGATACGCTGGTACCAAGATACACTGATCAGCCACAACATTATGACCGCCGCCCTACTATGGATATAAACCCGTCCATGAGATAGCAGCGTCACCTGGAGAGGAATGACTGCTAGCCAGACACACTCGCGGTTCATACAGCATCAGTGAGTATGTTCTACGTGTGTAGAGGTGGAAGGCGCTCGATCTGTCTGACTTCGACCGAGGGCAGATAGTGATGAGCCGGAGACTCGGCAAGAGCACTTCGGAGACTGCGCGACTTGTAGTGTGTTCGAGGAGTGCTGTGGTGAATGTCTTCAACACGAGTCGAAACCAAGGTGAAACCACGTCTAGATGTCGTGCCGTGAGGCCTACACCCCTCGTTACAGATGTCGTATGACGGACAGACTGGTAAAATAGAACTGGCGGCGAACTGTGGCGGAACTAACATCAGACTTTAACGCTCGGCACAGTACAAGTGTGTCTGAACATAACAGTACACCGAACACTCGTAACGATGGGCCTCCGCAGCCGACAACGAATGCATGTGCCCGTGTTTACACCGCGACATCTGCAGCTACGACTAAGATGGACACGTGACCATCGGCACTGGACGTTGGTGCAGTCACAGAGCGTTGCATGGTCTGGTGAATACCGACACCTTCATCTTCATGCCGATGGGAGCGCGCCAATCAGTCGTCTTCCATGCAAACACCTCCTTTACACCTGTGGTACAGCGTGGAGAAGGCTGGCGGCAGCTCCATTATACTCAGGAGAACATTTACGTGGTCACCCGTAGGTCCAGTGGAGCTTGTGCAAGGAACATGGCGACCGAGGAGTATCGTATACTGCTTGCAGACCACGTACAACCCTTATTGACGATCATGTTTCCCGACGGAAGTGGCATTTTTAACAAGACAATGCGCCATATCACAAGCCCAGGAGTGTGATGGAATGGTTCGGGGAACACAGTGGAGAGTTTCAATTGATGTGCTGGTCCACCAACTCGCCAGTTCTGAACCCAATCTAACACATCTGGGTTGTGATTGAACTTGGCGTCAGAGCTCATCGCCCCCCCCCCCCTCCTTTCCCGGAATTTACGGGAATTAGGTGACTTGTGTGTGCAGATGTGGTGCCAACTCCTTCCAGCGACGTACTTCATTGCTTATATGCCACTGCGCGTCTCTGCTGATATCCGTGCCAAAGGTCGACATACCGGCTACTAGGTACGTGGTTATAATGTTCTGGCTGTTCAGTGTATGTCATCAGAATTAAATGGAAATGACTATCAGAAAGATAACTTTAACTGTTCATCTAATAGAAAATGAATATGACATCGCAGAAAGCTCTGCAGCTGTAGTGGAGACCACGATACAAAATACGAATTTATCATTAAAAAAAGGGCCGAGAGACAGTTTTTAGTTTCTCATACGCAGCACAGATTAAAAAAATAATTGCTCTCGAAACCATCGACAGTATGACAAAGAATAGCACTATAATGAAATGCGTTTGAAAATGACGTCATCATGTCTGACAGATATTCGGTCTAATTAAGGTTAGTCCTAATGTAGTTCGCACAGTGGTCGTTTCGTGACCATATTTTACGTTTCTTTCATTGGTTTATGTTCTGCCACAGGGCGCCTGCACAGTATGATTTGCCCACCATGTTTCAACTCATTTCTGTACACTTTTCACCCTTTAATGTTACAACCGATTGAGATACGCCAGCGTGCTAATTTTCTCGCACATGTCGTATTAATATACAGGGTGAAGAAAAAATGTTCCAATTTGTGGTCGGCATGCAATTTCTCATCGCGTCGTTTATAAGTACGACACCATTCTGTCCCATTACAATAGCCTATCGCGTGACATTGGGATCCACTGAACAGCATAAATGCGCCTACTAACTGTGCACTGCATAATCATAACGGTTCCTTTCAAATACATGTAGGGCGGCTTCCCCATGGAGTACACAAAATATGAATACGTCGATATGCTTTTGGTGCTGGGACGATCGGATAACCAAGCTACTGCTGCTGCTCGTGCGTACGCTGTACAGTACTCTCAA
Source organism: Schistocerca nitens (assembly GCF_023898315.1). Classification (NCBI taxonomy): domain Eukaryota; kingdom Metazoa; phylum Arthropoda; class Insecta; order Orthoptera; family Acrididae; genus Schistocerca; species Schistocerca nitens. The sequence continues at coordinate 771,441,867 of NC_064614.1, forward strand.
AAATTGGTTCAAATGGCTGTGAGCACTATAGGACTAGAACTAACCTAAGAACATCACACACATTCATGCCCGAGCAGGATTCGAACCTGCGACAGTAGCGGTCGCACGGTTCCAGACTGTACCGCCTAGAACCGTTCGGCCACTACGGCGGGCCGGTACTCTCAAAGGCGCCATCCTGATAAGAATGTTTTTCGTCGCATGGACGTCTTTGGGAAACTGGTAATCTTCGTCTACAAGTGGTGGACACAGGTAGCTCAAGGGCTAGACGTACTCTACAAACAGAGAACGCGATTCTTGAAACCATTCTTCAGCCACCTCGGCGAAATACTCGTTATGTTTCAAAGCAGTTCCAGTTACCTCAAAGACTGGTTGCTCAAGTGTTGCACGATGGAGAACCTCAGCCATATCATTACGTGGTAACTCAACACGAGCGGCCAGAAGACCGCATTCGAAGGGTAGTTTTGGGAATGGCTTTTGCACCAAGTGGAAAATAATGCGATATGGACTGATGAACCTAGACTCACTCGTGAAGGTATTTTCAACCTCCACAACAGCCATTGTTGATCAGAACACATTCTACATGTCACCCGTGAATGTGGTTTTCAGGCCCGCTCTGGCATAAACGTATGGGCTTGAATCGTGGGAGGAGTGCTTTTGAGCCCTAACCTACAGCTGGGCGAGTTGAATGCGGCCCTGTGTCGTAGGTTTCTTAGAAATACTTGCCTGAAGAATTAGAAATTCTACTTGGTGTTCGGCGACAGCTATGCCTTTGGCATGATGGTACACCTCCATACTTTGGAATGAATGTGCGTAGCTATGTAAATGAAGCGTTTCCAGATAAACGGATTTGTCGCAGAGGGCTAATGTTCTGACCTCCATGTCACATGGACGTTAATGCACTACATTTTCATTTGTGGAGACACTTAATGGAACAAGTTTATAGTACTCCACCTACGCATGTACACGACCTAACAGCTCGCATATACGTCGCTTCGGCAGTGGTAGATGCAGGAGTGTTGGCAGGACCCAGCAAAGTACAGTTAAGCAAGTAGCGAAGTGTTTGCAATTGCTAGGTGGACACTTCGAACACCTTCTCTAAAACGAACGTTGCTTGCACTTGTACGCACCGGCTCTGTGACGATAAGACTGGACGTCAAACGTACAGAATGGAATTACTGCGCTTAGCATCATGTGCAATCTAGCTATTGCGTTTTTGTACCTCATTGGATACTGGCGTGAATGCGACTCGAACTTCGGCAGGTGTACATACCCACAGCATTGCCTCGTTTCGCTTGTTTTTTTGGTGTGTGTGTGGGAATGAACAGGTGGGGGTTCGGGGGGTTAGAGTGGGCAGAAACCGAATCCTGAGGCTTGACCACAGTGTCCCTCACCGTCAGCGAGCATTTGGGGCATAGGAAAGTGAGAGACTTAGGAATCAACAGAAGTGGATGGCATTTTTATTTACTCATTGCTTTTTGTAGTTTTTACTTTCAGTATGAATGTATGTGGAACAGATGTCACCTACATAGGAAAAAAAGGCAAAAGACTGCGTAAAAAAATACGAGCATTTAAGGCGCGCTCCCCCATCCACAAAGGTCGGAGGGTAGAATCGATCATAGGCGGCTGAAACTCAGACACCACCGGAGGGGGGAGCCCTCAGCTCCCGGCACTTCCTAACTAAGCGAAGTTCTAACAAAGATACTTCAAAGATAACTAGGAAATAGACGTCGGTAACGTGGCGTCTGTTCGAGCGCTGCATGGGTTGTTTGTTAATAGGTCCAGAAGTCGAAGCAAGATTTTGATCCCTCCCGGGCTAGATAACTGAATCCACCCCTTGACCCATGTAATGGCACAATATTTCGCGGAGAGGAAATAAGTGTCCTCTGGGTATAGAAACTGTCGCGGTTGGATCACATCTGGTGGCACTCGGATGTAGCAGGCAGTCATATGCTGCACTAATCGCCAGACGTCGTGCGAAGAAGTGCAGAACAGACGGTAGTAATCAGTGTCGAGTTGCTGACAAGGAAATAAAGACAGGAATACGATAACTGACTATGCGGTCATCCATAGGGAGGAAGGGCTGATGGATGGTACTCCACACTATGGGCCACCAGATGGTCGGATATTTGGTCTCCAGCATGTTATGGAGAACTTGACGCAATAGTAGGTTGTAAAAATCCTTGGTTCCGGGCGGACGCATGTCTGAAGGCTGGTACGTGTATAAATGTAATCGACAAAAAAGGCTGGTAAAGGTATCCGACGAAAAAGGCCAAAAATGAGACAGATGAGGGGCAAGGTGGCCGACAGACAGAGGTGACGAGGTAACACAGGCAGGAGGACTTCAAGCAAGTTGCGTGTCGGGGATGTGCCCCATCCAGTCCATTTTCTTCTCATGGAACTCATATACACCTCTCAAAAGGACGTTGACGAATCGGAGGCCACCATTCCATGGGGGAACGGTAAGTGTCTCATAACGGACTCTAAACATGGAACCAACTATAAGATAACAGCTAAGGACCACCTGAAGGTTGTGCACAATCACAGTCGACAGAGGTAGCACTTTATTAACACAACAATACTAATTATACATATTTAACCCACCTCCTAACGTGATTAGTGGGCCATTAATTGTTACATAGAACTGAGTTATAACGCAGCTTGATATTACAATTATGTTAGTGAACTACAGTTTAAGTTACTACAGTATGGTTAGTTTTCTACAACAATGGGCAGTTTAGTTTAACCTACTTTATTTATTTAATTATCTAACCTAGAAATGACTACTAACTGCAGCGTCACAGGTGTGCCAGTAAAATACAAATCTACTTAGAGTAGCCAGGCTCCTCGAGCTAACCCCGAGGAGCATGCCCCTGGCACTGGGCCGGCGAAGGTTAGTATTCGCTGCAGTTTCCTATGTTAGTGTTCTAAACTAAGTCCTACTAAATACTAACTTAACCTACATCATCATCGGTGCTTTTGTTCACAATCGGTGTAATTGACCCCACCCCCTCCAATCCCGTACGCGGCGGTTTCCAACTGATGGAAGTCGGCCATTCCACGCACAGGCGGTATGGGAATGGGATCAGGTCTTGATCGGTTGGTCCATGAATTGGTACCTATTCTTGGTCCATCAGGTAATCTGTTAACACTTTTCGAGATACCTCATCCGCCAGAGCATTCAGAGTATGAAAAGTGTCTTCATGTCTAAGTAGATTGTATGTGTCGTTGTTCGGAAGTCTGTCTCAGAGTGCTGTCGCGACGTCATTGATGAGAGGACACTCGAAAACCACATGGTCGGGAGTTCCCTCCGCCGCGCCACAGTCACACTCGGGGGTTGCCCTTTTCCCAAACCTACATAGATATGTCGGATAGGGTCCATGACCAGTGAGAAAGTGAATGAGTCCTCATGTAGGTTCGAAGTATTTCATGACCCCACGCTCTTTTACGTCAGGTAAGAATTGGAAGGTTCTTCTCCCCGTTTCATCTTCCTCCCAAACCCTCTGCCAAAGTTCATCCCCTCTGTTTCTTATTTCTCTCTTATCCTCTACCCTCACACCCACGATCTCTATTATTTTCTCCCAGTTCCCTTTTTTGGCCCAGTACCATGCCGCTTGTTCGCGTATCTTAATATCTAGCGGGCAGTGCCCCATTATGACTAACAGAGCTCCCCCTGGTGATGTCCTGTAGGCCCCTACTGATCTTAAAATCATGCTTCTTTGGACCCTTCTCACTATCATGACGGGCACGACCCGCGTGAGCCTGTGCGCCCAGACTCCCGAGCCGTAACCCAGTACTGAGGTCAGAATACTATTATGATAAAGTTTGCTGAGATGAGGAGGGAGATGAAACCTTTTATGTCCAATGGAGATGAGATTGTTTAGTAGTTGGAGAGCTCTCTGGGTTACGGTTTCTATGTGTCTTCCGAAGTTCCATCTCTCGTCAATTATGACCCCCAGGTATCGCGCCTCCCGTCGCCGAAGAACTGGTGAGCCATCGATTCTGACAGTGGGATTCCTGATAAGGTGACCTTTTAGCAGTAAGTATGTAGATTTGCTCGGAGATATTTTCATCTTTGTGTTTAGGCACCACTGGTGCAGTTTCTCTATGGCCCTTTCGATCTTTGGCTCAATGTCCTCTCGGCTGCGACCGCCGACCAGCAGGAGGAGGTCATCTGCGTAGGCTATCACCTGTAGCACTTCTTCACTTTGTTGTAGTTCGTCTGGCAATGGTTCCATATGGATGTCCCAGAAAAGGGGCCCCAGAACAGAGCCTTGGGGACATCCCTTGGTAATTACTTTCCCAATTCTCCCGCTAGGGGATGATAGCCAAACCTCCCTGTCCTTACAATAGCTCCTCAGACACCCATATAACGGCCCTGGACACTCTTTCTCCCGGAGACAGGAGAAAAGCGAAGGCCACCACAGGTTGTCGAGGGCGCCACTGATATCCACCATGATGCTGACGACGTACTTATGTGGGGTTGAGCCACAGACCTCAGCCGCCAGAGCGATAGCATCAGATGCCGACCGCCCCAGCCTGAAGCCGAACTGCCTGTTGCTCATCCCACACAGTACCCGGTGAGCCGTCAACCTGTCAGCCAGCAGTTTTTCCAGAAGCTTCCCGAACAGGTCCAGTAGGCAGATTGGCCTGTATGATTTGGCTTCGGCAGGGTCTTTTTCTGGTCCCTTTTTTTATTATGACCACATTCGCGGCTTTCCACCTCTTGGGGAACTTTCTTTGTCTGAGGCACTCGTTAAGGAGGTGAGTCAGCGGTGCGAATAACTGGGGTGCCAGAAATTGCACCACCTCAGCCACAATGCCGTCTGGTCCTGGAGCTTTCCCTCTTTTTAGGGATCTTATTTGTGCAGCCACCTCCTCTTCCGAGAATGGGTAGACTGCCGTGTCGTTGTTGTAATCTTCTAGGTATGTGTCTCGCAGTTGCTGCTGGCTTACAATTTCTCCATTCGCATTGTCGTCAGGCAGCAGGGATCGGAGAAGGACCTCAGCAGTTTCCTGCCAAGATTCCGTCATCCTGTCCCCCTGCCTGACTGTTGATAGCTCCAGGGGAGAGCGGATTTTTTCCCTTACTAATTTATAAGGGAAACCCCACGGGTCTAAGGCCAACTGGTTCAGCACGTAGCTTTCCCAGCTACGTATTCTCACTTCGCGTAGCTCCTTCTGAAATCTCTGGTTGGCCTCCCTATATTGCAACTGCCATCTTTGCCTTTCCAGCCAGACGACACTGCGCTGGTAGTTCCTCCTTAGCCTGCTGACAGATTGACGTAGTTCCTCTAATTCGGCTGACCATGGTGAAGGCGAGGCCGCCACGGCCTTCCTCCTGGTTGGTACAGCGGCCCTCACCGCTCTGTGTACTGCGCCCACCAGTTCATCAGCTCTTTCGTCCACGTCTATGTCTTCATGTACGTCACCTTCCGGTAAGGCAGTAATGTCGCACTCCCTTGCTAGGCGATCCCAATTCGCTTTGTTATAATTGAACTGTACTTCCCACCCCATGGTCCAGCGGCACTCTCTTTCACCTAAAGTGAAGGTTATTAAATTGTGGTCACTCGTGGTGGCATTGCTCACGACTTTCCAGCTTTTTATGAGGTTTGCTGCATTATGAGATGTTAGGGTTACGTCTATATTCGTGCCCTGTCCTCCTCCTGCTGTGTAGGTAGGACTGCCCGGCTTGTTGGCCACCACGAGCTGTGAAGCCATGAGAAACTCTTCCACTTTATCACTGTTTGTATCTCTGGTGCCGCTGTACCACAGGGGGAATTTTGCATTGATGTCAGCTGTTATGATTATCTTCCGTCCCCGCAACGCCGTGGTAACTCTTGTCAGGTGTTCTAGATGCTGTTCAATCTCTTCTCCGTATTGGCAGTACATATTTATGAGAATAATTACTCCCACTGGGGACTGAAGCTCCACGACGTTGCAGTGACTAGTTGTAAATTGTGAGAGCGTGGTGACCCTCAGGAGTTTATTTGTAACTGCTATCGCCGCTCTAGGGTCCTCCCCTCTGCTGACAATTTGCCATGTTGTGGCAGCAAAAGCTATTTTTCCAGCTTGGGAGTACGGCTCCTGTAGGCAGAGCACATCCAGTCTCCTCTCCTCCACCTCTTTACGGAGCTCCTGCATAACAAGTCGGCTCTTGTGCGTATTTAATTGTCCAATTGTTATTTCAGTCTTCATGGGAAGTATGTGTGCATGTGGTCGTCTGGCCAGGTCTTAACTCCAGTCAAAAGCAATTCGTCCATTTGCCAGTACAGCCTGTTCATAGATGTCCTGAAGGTCGAACTTCTCACCACGTCTCTCAAAGACTTTTTTCAGCAGGTCCCGCAGGGCTCCGAAATCAGTGGGGAGATTCACTGATTTGAGCTGAATTCTGTCCACAGCCTCCATTACCGAGAAGGTTACCTTTCTACCCTCTTCATGTCCTACACGGGCCACATGTCGTAAGGCAGTGGCCAGGGTAATCGGCTCTTCCAGCCTGGCCAGTTGCATCGTGTACTCGATGTTGGGGTACACCCTTACCGGGTCCACAGTTGGCAATCTGACCACTGGAGTGTTCTGCGTTGTGGACTTCAGGCTTGTACTTGTGACTGCGCTGTCTTGGATAGGTTAGTATTCTTTAAGTTTTGTTGGGGTTGTTACAGTCATAGGATGCCCTTGCCGCTTCAGATGGACTGTCGGCTTCGTTCCCCGGCGTTGAGAGGCGGGATCTCTGCTCATTGCGGGGAGATCTGTCCGTATACTTATATCAATCATATAAGGCTCTGTTTGGATGGCCTTGTCTAGTACTTGACCACCCCACCTGTCCCGCCCCTTGATCAGGCGCCGCAGCTGCAAGCGTTAGATACCAAATAGTTAATACAAATGTTTCAGTTTCAGAGCACTGCTCAACACGGTGCAGCAGCTACTCACAAACGCTGCGCGCCAGATCGAACAAGCACCGCCTACTGCAGCTGCTATACCACCTTTTCGACAGTTTAGTAACTGAGAAGAAGAATGGCTCGAGTGGTTGTCCCAGTTTGAGGCGCACATCATCGTTCATAATGTACCAGATACTGTGAAACATTTCTATCTATTATCCACGGTACGAAGTACAGTGTTTCGCCTCATTCAAAAACTTTTTCCTAACGCCATTCCGAGTGACCTTGCTTACGATGCAGTGGTAGAGTCACTAACAAACTACACTCCTGGAAATTGAAATAAGAACACCGTGAATTCATTGTCCCAGGAAGGGGAAACTTTATTGACACATTCCTGGGGTCAGATACATCACATGATCACACTAACAGAACCACAGGTACATAGACACAGGCAACAGAGCATGCACAATGTCGGCACTAGTACAGTGCATATCCACCTTTCGCAGCAATGCAGGCTGCTATTCTCCCATGGAGACGATCGTAGAGATGCTGGATGTAGTCCTGTGGAACGGCTTGCCATGCCATTTCCACCTGGCGCCTCAGTTGGACCAGCGTTCGTGCTGGACGTGCAGACCGCGTGAGACGACGCTTCATCCAGTCCCAAACATGCTCAATGGGGGACAGATCCGGAGATCTTGCTGGCCAGGGTAGTTGACTTACACCTTCTAGAGCACGTTGGGTGGCACGGGATACATGCAGACGTGCATTGTCCTGTTGGAACAGCAAGTTCCCTTGCCGGTCTAGGAATGGTAGAACGATGGGTTCGACGACGGTTTGGATGTACCGTGCACTATTCAGTGTCCCCTCGACGATCACCGGTGGTGTACGGCCAGTGTAGGAGATCGCTCCCCACACCATGATGCCGGGTGTTGGCCCTGTGTGCCTCGGTCGTATGCAGTCCTGATTGTGGCGCTCACCTGCACGGCGCCAAACACGCATACGACCATCATTGGCACCAAGGCAGAAGCGACTCTCATCGCTGAAGACGACACGTCTCCATTCGTCCCTCCATTCACGCCTGTCGCGACACCACTGGAGGCGGGCTGCACGATGTTGGGGCGTGAGCGGAAGACGGCCTAACGGTGTGCGGGACCGTAGCCCAGCTTCATGGAGACGGTTGCGAATGGTCCTCGCCGATACCCCAGGAGCAACAGTGTCCCTAATTTGCTGGGAAGTGGCGGTGCGGTCCCCTACGGCACTGCGTAGGATCCTACGGTCTTGGCGTGCATCCGTGCGTCGCTGCGGTCCGGTCCCAGGTCGACGGGCACGTGCACCTTCCGCCGACCACTGGCGACAACATCAATGTACTGTGGAGACCTCACGCCCCACGTGTTGAGCAATTCGGCGGTACGTCCATCCGGCCTCCCGCATGCCCACTATACGCCCTCGCTCAAAGTCCGTCAACTGCACATACGGTTCACGTCCACGCTGTCGCGGCATGCTACCAGTGTTAAAGACTGCGATGGAGCTCCGTATGCCACGGCAAACTGGCTGACACTGACGGCGGCGGTGCACAAATGCTGCGCAGCTAGCGCCATTCGACGGCCAACACCGCGGTTCCTGGTGTGTCCGCTGTGCCGTCCGTGTGATCATTGCTTGTACAGCCCTCTCGCAGTGTCCGGAGCAAGTATGGTGGGTCTGACACACCGGTGTCAATGTGTTCTTTTTTCCATTTCCAGGAGTGTATTATGACCAAATCAATTCTTTAATTGCAAAAAACGGTCAGAACAAACTTACCTCGAGTGGGTAACAGATTTGCAAGGTATGACAAGGAAATGTAAATTCAAATGTGAATGTGGTGCTTTATATTCAGATTTTATTCTACGTGAAGCTATCGTGTACAATGCACCTGATGTCAAACTCATAGGACAAATTTTGAAACAAAATGGTTCAAATGACTAAGCACTATGGGACCTAACATCTGAGGTCATCAGTCCCCTAGCCTTAGAACTACTTAAACCTAACTAACCTAAGGACATCACACACATCCATGCCCGAGGCAGGATTCGAACCTGCGACCGTAGCAGTCACGCGGTTCCGGACTGAAGCGCCTAGAACCGCTCGGTCACAACGGCCGGCACAAATTTTGAAACAGTGCGATCCATCATTTCAGCAGGTAGCGCAAATATTAGGTCAGTACGATTCCCGTGCCTTGTCGGCTCATACATTTGAGCAGCCACCTATTTGTCGGGTTGAGCCCTTGCTGGCGATCGCCCCGTTCCGCACCGGCGACGTGCGCTATCCACGCCGAGTAAACGTCACCTGTCCACGCCGCGTCAGTAGTTCGCTAAACAGGCGGCTACACTGGTTAACAGCGTTAAGTCTTGCCCACGATGTTATTCACGGCAGAGACGCCAAGACTGCCCCTCGCGACAAGCTCAGTGACATGCTTATGGTAGGAAAGGACATATGCAATCCGTATGTTTGCAACGGAACATAAGAATTCGGCCCACTCACAAGAATCTAGTCACAAGAACCATGTCATTAATGCTGTACATTCCAAGTCTGCATCTAGCAAGCGTGCAGTTTCATCAGTAATATGTCAGTCAAAAAAATGGCTCTGAGCACTGTGGGACTTCAAACACCTGTGGTCATCAGTCCCCTAGAACTTAGAACTACTTAAACCTAACTAACCTAAGGACATCACACATATCCATGCCCGAGGCAGGATTCTAACCTGCGACCGTAGCGGTCACGCGGTTCCAGACTGAAGTGTCTAGGACCGCATGGCCACACCGGCCAGCAATATGTCAGTCAAACAAACTTTTTGTTGATTTATTTATTGGTGGGAAATTTCAGTTGGACACTGGCGCCTCTGTCACATTACTAAATTGTCACACATAAGAACTGTTAGGCTACCCACACCCGTCTAAGACTAGCATGTGACTGACGGCTTATGATGGACAAGGCATTCCCATTCTCGGAACATGTACTTTGCCTGCCATTTATCACCCGCATATGCAAACAGTGATAATTACAGTACAACAGTTACGCGAGCGTGACAACATATTTGGTCTTGATTCTTTTTATTTTTTTGGTTTTAATATTCAGTACAATGTGTTTTCAGTGTCTGCCTTCAATGCAGAAGACAGTATAGCTAGCTTGCTAAAATAATTCCTGGGACTTTTTTCTGAAGATTTAGGCAAAGCTAACAATTTTGTTGCACACATTACGCTTAAAGACAATGCTCAGCCAAAATTTTCCTGGCCCAGAACTGTCCCCATTGCGTTACGGGACAAAGTCGCTGCTGACCTTAAAGAACTGCTAGATAGTGGAGTTATTTCGCCCATATCAGCTAGTCAATGGACAAGTCCACTGGTTTTGCTCCCCAAACCATCAGGTCGCATTCGCCTTTGTGTTGACTTTAAGTCTACAGTCAACCCACAAACTGTCATTGATACTTACCCATTGTCACGCCCAGAGGATCTCATGGACAAATTAGGCGCTGGACTGTATTTCTCAAAAGTAGATCTCCGCGACGCATATCTTCAATACCTCTCAATGAAGAATCTCAGCCGGCCGCTGTGGCCGAGTGGTTCTAGGCGCTTCAGTCCGGAACCGCGCTGCTGCTACGGTCGCAGGTTCAAATCCTGCCTCGGCCATGGATGTGTGTGATGTCAAAAATGGTTCTGAGCACTATGGGACTTAACATCTGAGGTCATCAGTCTCCCAGAACTTAGAACTACTTAAACCTAACTAATCTAAGGACATCACACACACACATCCATGCCCGAGGCAGGATTCGAACCTGCGACCGTAGCAGTCGCGCGGTTCGGGACTGAAGCGCATACAACCGCTCGGCCACCACGGCCGGCTGTGTGACGTCCTTAGGTTAGTTATGTTTAAGTAATTCTACGTCTAGGGGTCTGATGACCTCAGATGTTAAGCCCCATAGTGCTGAGAACCATTTGAACCATTTTTGAAGAATCTCAAAAAGTGTGTGCAGTAAATATTCAGTTTGACTTGTTTAAATATTTGCGTTTGCCTTTTGGCAGTGCTTCCGTATCTGCCATTTTCCATTGGTATTTGGAACAGCTGACTGCACAAGTGCCAAACTGTTCAAACTGTCTGGACGATATTGTAGTAGCAGGTCGTACGTCTGAAGAATATATTGCAAATTTTGCGTGCTTTGTTTCGTGTGATGTCTGATGCAGGACTCAAGTGTAGATTGGACAAGTGTGATTCTTTTAGACCTGAGTTGCAGTATCTTGGTCATACCACAAACAATCAAGGTGTACATCCTCTGCAGTCGTATTTGTTAGCCATACCGGATTTGCCAGTTCCTCGCAATGTCACAGATTTGTAGTCAATCTTAGGAAAAATGAACTACTATATTAGGTTCATACCAAATGCTGCACAAATCGCAGCTCCATTGCATCTCTTGCGTCGCAAGAATGTCCCCTTTCTCTGGACAGATGAGTGCCAAGTAGCTTTTCAAAACCTTAAGGATGCATTGCTCAGTGATCGATACCTAGTTCGCTTTGATCCTGACAAACCAGTTGTATTGCAAGTTGACGCTTCCTCTTACGAAATCGGTGCAGTGCTTTCGCACAGAATTGGTGACAACGACATACCTATTGCTTTCGAAGCACGTGTTGTCCAAAGCTCAGTGTAACTATTCACAAATTGAAAAACAGGCTTTGGCTATTGAGTATGGTGTCACCAAATTCCACCACTATTTCTATGGCAGAAAATTCTGCTTAGTAACGGATGACAAGCCTTTGCAGTCCTTGTTTCATCCAGCGAAACCGGTTCGTGTACGAACTGCTCAAAAATTGCAAAGATGGGCTTTGTTGTTGTCTCAATGCCAGTATGAGATTGTGTATCGTCCAAGAGCTCAACATGCTAATGCGGACGCGCTTTCACGTCTTCCGATTGGTCTTGTCACAGACTTTGACGCTTCTGCTGCGTCTTGTTGTCACATCGATGCTCAATATTCTGAATTGCTTCAATCTTTTCCGCCGAACTATAAGAAAATTGCACAGGCCACGGAAGCTGATTCAGATCTGAACATTTTGCTAAACTACATTCGCACATCTTGGCCTCGTTCCTTGAATTGCATAAAGAACTCTGTAACTCTGTAGTGCGCCGATACTTTGCACGTCGGCGTAGCCTCGCTGTATAGAAAGGTGTAATTCTTGTTCAAAATGACAATGGCCAGTCACATGTTTTGATCGCTAAACCATTGCAAAAATCAGTGTTGCAGTTATTCACCAAGGTTACTGGGTGACTGTTCGTACGAAACAGTTAACGCATACTGTACTTGGCAGGGATGGACGTCCAAATAGAGCAGATGACGTCACAGTGTCACGCATGTGCGGAAAATCAGTCCGCTCCGCCACAAAAATTCTCTGCTTGGCCTAAGTCGCAATCGCCTTGGCAATGTGTGCACATCGACTTTGCGGGACTTTTTGGAACACTCGTTGGTTGATTGTAGTTGACCCTTATAGCAAGTTTCCTTTTGCTGTGTCCACGAACTCGACAACGTCGCGTACCACAATTTAGGTGTTGTCATCAATTTTTTGCCTAGAAGGTTTACCTGAAGTAATAGCGTCAGACAACGTCCCTCAGTTCACATCAAATGAATTTGAAACATTCTGTGAACGCAATGGCACACAGCATCTAACTAGTACTCAGACATTACTCTCTTTACTTATTCTGATCAACACTAAACTGACAAACAATATTTTTAGCGCAACGCAATCTGACTTTCAAAAATCCCTACAAAAGAATGGCCCTGACTAACATTAACCTATACGTTTCACAAATCACTTACCTCACAAGAATCTTCGTTACTCGAACTACTGCAATACAGCGAGCGCCACTACTGCCAGCTAAATAAAAGATTCAAACTACTGAACTACTGATAGGCATAGTTAGCAAATGAAAGATTTTGATAGAGAATAAAAAAATGTATTTACCTTAATAGTGTTCAAAAGTGATATATATATATATATATATATATATATATATATATATATATATATATATATATATATATATATATATATCAGTCCATGATATCCAATATTAAAAATTTACTCTTTCTGATGGACACACGTCCAGATCGTCCGCTCTCAAAATTCCGCATCTCTCTCCCCACATCCACCACTGCTGGCGGCTCACCTCCAATTGCGCAACGCTACTCGCTGTTAACAGCCAACTGCCCAACACTACAATAGCGAATATTACAACAATGCCACCCAGCCACAAACTGCACACAGCACAGCCAGTGATTTTCATACAGTGCGCTACGTGGCGTTACCAATATAAAAACCTAAACAGCCTACTTACAGTATCTTCTTTCAGGTCCAGATGGTTTGCAGCGCCTCCATCAAAATCAGCTTCGCCTCTGTCATGTACACGACGATCTCTCAGTCTCTCTTCCCCCAGATTCACGGGTCTAGAGGACAGCGCGACCGCAGCAACCGCCAGAGGGTGTCATCACGACACCTTGGGGCGACCACATGGTGACGGAGCCTTCGCCTCCTCTCGTCCTACCGATGCAGCTGGAAACCCCCGCACAGCAGCAGTCATCTGCCCCATGGCACCAGAAGGTGGATGCTTACCCTTCAGATAGTTTTCCAGGGGACGTTTCCGCCAGAGCGCAGGCGGGATGGCGGGTTATGGCCGGAAGCTTGACGTCCCCTGCAGCCACAGTTTCCGGCCCGACGTTGCGCCCACACTCCTCCGTCCCCCGCCGTGGTTGCACTCCATACACGACTACGGTCCGTCGCTTTGGGTAAGGGGGAGGGGCGGGGGATGTTCTGGCGTAACCACAAGTGCGGGAACGAAGACTAAGAAAGGAAAACCAGATAAGGCGATGAGGAAACGTCAGCCAATAGCCCGCTGACAAGGACTGAGCCGCGCCAGGAGCGCCCCGTGCAACAAGTGAGATATTAGCGCCGCTCCTGCCAGCCTCGGCTGCTCAGATCGTCCCAGAACACGGACCGTTATCACTGACGTGCGTCAACTTGCCGGAACATTTCACATATCACAGGACTCTGGAATATACTGCATGTTGCCGCTCGTATGCGACAACATTTTGTACATACAAGTTAAGTATGGTCTATCTGCTTTATAAAAATAGAGCTACTAATGTTATTTGCTTGAATTATTGTATAACATTCCGAGAACGCTGCATCCCTTAGGCACCCTATAAGTGGCGAGTGAGCAACATTCAACATTTGGGCTCATAACATACTAATTTCTGTGCGTTAGCAATTAATATCAGTACATATGGGGCTAGAGATACCGCCCCAAAATGTCAGTATTGGCTCTTGAGCGAAAAGTTTGACAACCACTGCTACATAACGTAACTGATCTGTAAACTAACTCAGTCAACTGGCATCCCCATGGTCTGACTGTTTTGACATCAAGATACTAATCGGTTTAATAATTTTGGTCTTGTAAGGAGACAAAAAATTGGGCAGTGTTTAACTATTTACTTCTCTACACAGTGCTTTCTTCGTTGCTATTTGAATAGAGCCAATAAAAGTAAAATGGAATGGACAGTTGAGTCAATACGTCTATCAGTTAACGTCATTATGAAATAAAATTTCGTAACTGTAAAACTTCGGAAATAATTGCTCTAGCTACAATTTAACACCTACTGTAGCACCTACCAACATCAAAGATCTAAACTTACACAGTAGCGACAGCAATTACGACGGTGTATGATACGGAAATGAAGACCAGCTGAAATAACCTGATGATAGCACTCACACCGAAATAGACCTATAGTAATAAAAATATAATGGAACACAGCAGCCTCTTGGTCTTAAAGCATGATGTACACTGATGTCCTAAAACATTGTGACCACTGCCCACAGCGACGTTGCGGAACGTGACGCGGTAACTAAGAGGAGCAAACACGCACGGGGGATCAGCCTAGAGAAGATATGGGCTGCAAATGGGAAAATCCACTGAGATAAGCGACTTTGACAAAGGGTAGAGCATTAATACACAGAGCCTGTGAACGAGTATCTCGAATGTTCTACCGTCGTGAGCAACTACAGAAAGAGGTACGACAGTGAAACTAGCACTAGGCGTCCACGAGTCTTCACAGAACGTGGGGTTCGGAGGCTCGTCTGCTCCATAAAGTAGGATAGATGGTGATACGTGACATCTCTGCCGAAAGAGCACAATGCTGGTGCGCGCACAAGTTCATCGTACATTGTTGAAGATGGAGCTCCGCAGCAGACCACCCTACGTGTTCACACTGTGACCCAACAACATCGTCAATTACGACTGCAGTGGGTACGGGACCGTGGGGATTCAACCGTCGATCAATGGAAATGTGGCGGCTCTTCTGGTGGATCACATTTTTGCTACACTAGTTCGATGGTCGTCTCCACAAACACCGTAATCGCGGTGAACGGCTGCTCGAAAAGTGCAGCGCGCCACGGACGCAGGCTGGTGGGAGCAGTATTATGCTGTGGGAGACATTCTCCTGCGCTTGCATACGACCTCTGGTAGTTATCGAAGACACATTGACAGCTGCGAACCACCGGCATTCCTTCGTGCTGATGTCTTCCCTGACGGCGATGTCATCTTTCAGCAGTGTAACTGTGGTGTCACTGCCAGACACCACACTTGCTAGGTGGTAGCTTAAATCGGCCGCGGTCCATTAGTACATGTCGGACCCGCGTGTCGCCACTGTGTGATCGCAGACCGAGCGCCACCACACGGCAGGTCTCGAGCGACGTACGAGAACTCGCCCCAGTTGTTCGACGACGTTGCTAGCGACTATACTGACGAAGCCTCTGCTCTCATTTGCCGAGAGACAGTTAGAATAGCCTTCAGCTAAGTTAATGGCTACGACTTAGCAAGGCGCCTATTGTATCAGTGCATGTATCTTACGAGTCTCATTTGTATAGTCAAGAGAGATGTACCACAAGGAGTGATTAAAAGTTAAGTATATTCCACAGACGTATTTTCTTTATAGCAGTCATAACTTATCCTGTTCCAGACTTGACGCCAGTCGGCGTGTGTGTACGCGTGCCTTTCGGCTTCCTCCTCAGTGTGGCGTGACTAGCTTGTTACGCCACAACAGTAACTGTCCGTGTCTCGGAGACAGAATCGTGTTACAGTGGTTCGAGGAGCATTATAGTGAACTCTCGTTGATGTCTCGGCAACCAAATTCACCCAATGTAAATCCTATGGAACCCATCTGGGTTGCTATCGGCCGCCATCACCGCTTATGCATATCAGCGGCCCGCTATTTACGCGAATCACGTGACGTGTGCGTACACATTTAGTGCCACATACCCCCACAAACCTACCAACAAACTGTCGGATACCTGATAAGCAGAATCAGTGATGTATTTCGTTCCAATGACGGACAAACAAGCTATTTAGCAAGTGATCATAATGTCTTGACTCATCAGTGTATAATGTCCTTATATGACATATATGACGCAGCGGGACCAGATCAGTACAAATTGATTTCTTTTTGATGAAAATATTCCTACTCATTACCTTAGTACGAAGTCAACAGAAAGACAGTCACTATTGCAAGGGCACTATGAAATAAATTATAGTCAAATCTACGTTTATAAAAATATATTTCACTACACAGTCACAAGACCATTTGACAATGACTTTAACGGTTTCAACAGCCACTGGTCATCACAGACTAAAATCACATGGTTCCCGTAGTGTTGTCAACAATCGGTTGTAAAAGTTAGGCACGGGAGTAACATTACTCTTTAAAATTAAAAAGTAAGTTATAATTGTCTTTCTAAAGTACCACGAAATGAACAAGAACGTCAATGAATAACGATTGGTGCTTATATTAATTCTAGAATGCCAAAAAAAGCACGTAACGATATCAACAAAAATGGGCGAAATATTGGGAGATTGATCCAGAATTCAAAGGTTTGTAGCCAAGCTTTTTTTTTAATTGGTATAAAAATTGTACATACACTCCTGGAAATTGAAATAAGAACACCGTGAATTCATTGTCCCAGGAAGGGGAAACTTTATTGACACATTCCTGGGGTCAGATACATCACATGATCACCCTGACAGAACCACAGGCACATAGACACAGGCAACAGAGCATGCACAATGTCGGCACTAGTACAGTGTATATCCACCTTTCGCAGCAATGCAGGCTGCTATTTTCCCATGGAGACGATCGTAGAGATGCTGGATGTAGTCCTGTGGAACAGCTTGCCATGCCATTTCCACCTGGAGCCTCAGTTGGACCAGCGTTCGTGCTGGACGTGCAGACCGCGTGAGACGACGCTTCATCCAGTCCCAAACATGCTCAATGGGGGACAGATCCGGAGATCTTGCTGGCCAGGGTAGTTGACTTACACCTTCTAGAGCACGTTGGGTGGCACGGGATACATGCGGACGTGCATTGTCCTGTTGGAACAGCAAGTTCCCTTGCCGGTCTAGGAATGGTAGAACGATGGGTTCGATGACGGTTTGGATGTACCGTGCACTATTCAGTGTCCCCTAGACGATCACCAGTGGTGTACGGCCAGTGTAGGAGGTCGCTCCCCACACCATGATGCCGGGTGTTGGCCCTGTGTGCCACGGTCGTATGCAGTCCTGATTGTGGCGCTCACCTGCACGGCGCCAAACACGCATACGACCATCATTGGCACCAAGGCAGAAGCGACTCTCATCGCTGAAGACGACACGTCTCCATTCGTCCCTCCATTCACGCTTGTCGCGACACCACTGGAGGCGGGCTGCACGATGTTGGGGCGTGAGCGGAAGACGGCCTAACGGTGTGCGGGACCGTAGCCCAGCTTCATGGAGACGGTTGCGAATGGTCCTCGCCGATACCCCAGGAGCAACAGTGTCCCTAATTTGCTGGGAAGTGGCGGTGCGGTTCCCTACGGCACTGCGTAGGATCCTACGGTCTTGGCGTGCATCCGTGCGTCGCTGCGGTCCGGTCCCAGGTCGACGGGCACGTGCACCTTCCGCCGACCACTGGCGACAACATCGATGTACTGTGGAGACCTCACGCCCCACGTGTTGAGCAATTCGGCGGTACGTCCATCCGGCCTCCCGCATGCCCACTATACGCCCTCGCTTAAAGTCCGTCAACTGCACATACGGTTCACGTCCACGCTGTCGCGGCATGCTACCAGTGTTAAAGACTGCGATGGAGCTCCGTATGCCACGGCAAACTGGCTGACACTGACGGCGGCGGTGCACAAATGCTGCGCAGCTAGCGCCATTCGACGGCCAACACCGCGGTTCCTGGTGTGTCCGCTGTGCCGTGCGTGTGATCATTGCTTGTACAGCCCTCTCGCAGTGTCCGGAGCAAGTATGGTGGGTCTGACACACCGGTGTCAATGTGTTCTTTTTTCCATTTCCAGGAGTGTATATCGCACTCTAGTCGAAATATTATATTCTCCGTATCATACTCTGTCCGAGAAAAAGAATAACCGAATGTGATCCCTGAAAATCTAAACTGAAAAGTAGAATGAGGTTAGGGAAATAACCTAATTTCCGCAGTCAGATTGTTTCCGTCGGTCATTGTTTTGCAGCAATACGTTATGAATAGTCATGTAAATGTTGGTCCTATCGAAAAATATTTATTATGCAAGAATTTCTTCAAAGGTTCCAGACCAGGAGGCCGGCCAAGATTTTCGCAGCATTTTCTTAAAAAAGATAAAATAGGTTAAGTATGTCAGTTGCCAGTGTGTTTCAGTTCAGTTCGTGGAATGCATTTGAACAGGAGCTTGATTTAGCAGTGACTGACTATTACTTCCAGGTGTTGCACATTAATTTTGTTCAATTTACGTGTACTTGCTTGCTTGTTTTTCTACACGAGTTCGTTAATCTGACTAGCATACGAATGAATCATGGCGATATTTCTATCGGCACGGCATTTTGAATATTTTCGTGCTTTCACTCGTGACGTTTGATATGGAGATGGTTTGCAAGTTCTTTTTAACTAATATTTTTACATTTATTCCGTTTCCCAGGCAGTTGAGGTGGTCTTTGCAACTCATTAAAAAATTGTCTAAAGCCGGCCGGTGTGGCCGTGCGGTTAAAGGTGCTTCAGTCTGGAATCGCATGACCGCTACGGTCGCAGGTTCGAATCCTGCCTCGGGCATGGATGTGTTTGATGTCCTTAGGTTAGTTAGGTTTAAGTAGTTCTAAGTTCTAGGGGACTGATGACCACAGAAGTTAAGTCCCATAGTGCTCAGAGCCATTTGAACCAATTGTCTAAAACTTGTCAATCTGGTTGAATTTGCACTGATAAATACCGTTATATATTATTGAATGTCGCATTATTTATGTTAGAGGTTGAATAGGACCTGATCCAACTGATTCATGCTCCGCGACTTGTAAGTATTGTCGAATTACGTTAAAAGCGCACAGAAAAGGACCTCGTGAGTCACGCAAAGACTGAAAACATAAGAAGGCAGTAGCATTCGACAAATCTGCAAAGTCATGCAAAACTTTGACTTCAATGTTCAAACCAGTTTTGTCAGAAACAACCAAGATCGCTGAATTCAAAATTGCTGCATTCATCGCAGAGCCGGGTTCATTACAGGCTGTGGGCCATGTGATCGAGATACTACCACAGCTAGGCCCTTCGTCGCCTGCGATTTCGGATCTAAAACTCCATCGTAGTAAATGTTCGATGTTAATTAAAAGTGTGCTCGGTCCGTACATGCTTCAGGATTTGGGAGAAGCGATTGGTGATGGTCCGTATCCGATCATAATCGATGAGAGCACTGATCTTTTATGCTGCGATTTTCCTGTGCAAAGAAAAAGGCACTGATCACATCTTCTTACAGACTGATAAAAATTATATATGATGATGCAAAAAGTATGGTGCCGTTAAAGCTCAATTAGAAGATGATGGTTTGAGAGTTGAAAATATGGTCAGGATTGGCGTCGATGGTGCGAGTGTCACGGTTGGGAAACAAAATTCAGTCACCGCTCTATTTAAGAAATAAATAAGTGACATAATCGTCATGAGCTGCGTTTGTCATTCACTCCATCTGTGCGCTGACAAAGCATCGGAGACATTACCACGTCAACTGGAATTCTTTAGTACGGGAAACGCATTATTGGTTTTCCTACAGCCCTAAGCAATCAGAAAAGTATAAAATACTGTACGAAACTATGAATGGTACTGGAAAACCAAAAAAGATTCAAGGCCGTAGTGGAACACATTGGCTTGCACGGTACGCAGCAATTAACACGATATTAGATCAGTGGGAAGCACCACGACTGCTATTTTCAATTGCTAAATCGGAAGATAAATGCTTTATGACTGAAGAGCTTTACGATATTATAACAAGATTACCGTTCAAGGCTTTCCTGGACTTCACATTTGAACGGAAAAGTATAACACAACTGAATTTACGTTTCAAAAGTGACCACGTGGAACCTACTAAGTTGCTCGAAGATCTACTTTTAATGTTAAAAAGTTTACTGCAAAAATTTGTTGTACCATAAAGTAAGTGACAGTGAATTAGCGGATTTTGATTTCGAGTCCCATCTAATGCATACATCCACAATGTATTTTGGCTATGAGTTTCATTACATTGCACAAAATATCGACGAAAAAAGCTTACTAGGTGTCAAAGAACGGTGCAAGAAATTTTTCTGCGCTTTGGGGCGAGAAATTCAAAAAAGACTGCCAGATAATTTATCTTTTCTGAAGACGATGGCCAATCTTCACCCTCAAGTTGCATTGTCTCAAATAAAACAGAGTGTGTCTGGCATTTTCACTAAAATTTACGGAACTCACTTATACGGCGACAAGAATGAAGTAGAATCGGAATGGAATCAGTTGCAAAATAAGTCGTGGTCGAATGTAACCAACTCCGTTGAATTTTGTACCGAGGTATTTCAAGATTGTGATTCCGCTGGAGGAAAGCGTTTTGGAAATATAGCCAAATTTTCAATGGCACTACTCACGCTACCAATATCAAACCCATGTGTCGAACGTGCTTTTACGACGTACAGTGTAATTAAAAATAAATAACGAAGAGCGGACTAGGTGCTCAAGTTATTGCCCGCATCTCGTGGTCGTGCGGTAGCGTTCTCGCTTCCCACGCCCGGGTTCCCGGGTTCGATTCCCGCGGGGTCAGGGATTTTCTCTGCCTCGTGATGGCTGGGTGTTGTGTGCTGTCCTGAGGTTAGTTAGGTTTAAGTAGTTCTAAGTTCTAGGGGACTGATGACCATAGATGTTAAGTCCCATAGTGCTCAGAGCCATTTGAACCATTTTGCTCAAGTTATTCTTCATGGTCCTTCAGTGTTTTGTGGATGCGTACTGAATTTTACACTTACTAATGCTGATGTTAGTGCATATGGTAATGGTAATGGTAATGGTTGGGTTACTGTGGCTCTAGTTCGTGGTGGTGAAGTGGAGAGTGTATCAGGGTTGGGTTGGGTTGTTTGGGGAAGGAGACCAGACAGCGAGGTCACCAGTCTCATCGGATCAGGGAAGGATGGGGAAGGAAGTCGGTCGTGCCCTTTCAAAGGAACCATCCCGGTATTTTCCTGGAGTGATTTAGGGAAATCACGGAAAACCTAATCAGGGTGGCCGGACGCGGGATTGAACCGTCGTCCTCCCGAATGCGAGTCCAGCGTCTAACCACTGCTCCACCTCGCTCAGTACTGTATCAGGGCTGGAGACTTTTAACAGCCGAGAAGTTATTGCTTATCGTACATTTCAGGTATGTGAACTGTATAACAGAGATCGTGGTTCATCTTACTATATGTCTACAATGCTGTTGGTTCTTAGGACAAGGAATCGTCGTAAAGTAAATGAATCAGAGTCTGTGTCCGTATGGGTTAAAGGTGCACTGAATTGTGCCAAGATTAAAGTTGTTGGTGATGTGACACATTACTATAGAAACTGAAATAAAATACCCTTGAAGTACTTCAAAGTATCATGATGGTAAGATTTACTATGCAAAGAGACTGCGATTCGTGTGTCAAATTCGTTCCATTCACTCGTATGCTCTAATTATTCAACGTCAATGTGTATGATCACAAACGCGCAGCCAACAGTAAAACGCAACATGACACTCAAGCCTCTGACGAAATATTCGATGTTTTGTAAGTCGAAATCGGAGCTCATTTTTATCATTCCTGAAATATTTTTGTTTCATGTTAAACTAGAAGATTTCATACTGTGCGTTATTTTTTCCATTATCATTATTGTCTCAACTTTCAGATTTACTTGAAGTTAGTTAACAAACATCATTACTAAGTTTTTCAGATAATGAATCCTTACATAAAAATGTTTATTTTTATATGAATTAGCATCATTACATTGCTTAAGAATTAGTCGAAAAAATTAGCCAGTGGCTGTTTATGATAATAGGGTTGTTAGATTATAAGTTGCATTGTATAAAATACAACTTTGTAAATAAAATCATCATTCTTCCTACCCGAACGTTTTTTGTTAAAAGTTCAATTTTTCTGTCAAACACAAAAGCCTATTCGGAATGTTATGGGGTTTGAAGGAAAATTTAGGGGGATTTCGAATTGATCCTACGGGGAACATTTTTTAGGAGTTGGCAACACTGGTAGCAGAGGCAGTTGAGAGCTGGCAGTGAAAGAGAATGGAAGAACTGGCGGAGCGGTGCTGCCAGTTACGTCGAATTTCCGGAAAATCTTACGGTTTTTTAATTCTTCCAGAGAAAACGAAATTTTATGTAAATTTTCCTATCTTCCTTAAATTTTGTATGGATCTTCCGAAATTTTCTGATGTTCCTTCGTCGACGGTACATGCTGCTATACAACACATACCTATCAATTAGATCACAACATAGCATTGCGTTAGCAATTACTTCCGTGCACTACCACAGTACTGTTTGGACGCAAGGGTCGGCAAAGCCATGAAAACCAAACGCTGCCCATCTGACGTATTCAAAGTTTTGCCTGTTCAACAAAGAAGCATACGACCAACAAAGGGCGTGCAAGGTACTGGACAGTTCCTGACTGTTACCAGGTGACACCGTAATAGGGTTGCCACTCTAGCTGGGACCTCGACGGGACACTCTGAGGTGGGAGTGCAAAAATGAAGTAAAAACTTATTTAACATAATTAGTTTTTATATAGAGCACAATTACATCGAACTTATTGCTGTAGAAGTAGATGGTACACCCCATTATCCGGAAGATTTCATCTTTTTCAGCAAGACTTTTTTCCCTTTTAAATGTTTATAAAACTCCACGCAAATCTGCTTGCACCTTAAAATGGCTCTGTAAGATTGATTCCACAGTCCCTGGCAGCAGTCGATTTCTTTTTTAAGTCCACTGGGCCGACGTTAGCGAAAATACTCTTTCCACAGTCCCGTTGTGTGCCGGAGCAGAAAACAAATACTCGCATAATTTTAACAGTTGACTTTTGCGTTCAGGATTTTCGGTTCCCTTAAGAATGTAAATCCACCTTTCTTCCAAGCTGCGGTGAGACTTCCGTTCCTCTGAGTCACGCACAGTTTCATAAAAACCTCTTCAGGTAGATATATTCCTGAAAACAATTGACTGAAATCTCCACGCCATTTTTTGTCAGGTATATAATTGTGTTTTCACTCACCACTCAATCTGCGGTTTTGGATAGCGCCAGCCAATCAAGTACTTGATATTTAGAACAAGAAATAGTCCATTTCTCTAAGTAATCAAATGCTATGGTATGGAAAGCCATTGTCTTTTCCTTACATTTCGAAATCAAATTAATTATTTCTTGTTTAAACACTTCAAACATTACTAACTCGCACTCAAAGTTCGTATGATGATATTTAGAGGGACTCATCAGATCGCAATTCATATGGGAACTGCCAGATTCTTGCGCGTGGCGTTGCTTAAGTTTGCAGAAGTTTGGTATTTTCTCGAATGATAGCGTTAGATCTAGAAGATGCTTGCATCATTGTTACAGAATACGCAACATGCAACGCGATCTATGACACGACCTTGTCAACATAAAGTTGTTGACATAAATGAAACTTAACTGAGGCTGCATTTACATATTGCGCTAACAAATGGCGTTACTTCAGTACTTAAGCCAAGCTCGTAGCAGTAATTTGCAAAATCAGGACAAAATTAGATCTTTTTGTGATGTCAAGACCAGAAAAAAGGTCTTGGGTGTCACGGGAAGCGTGCAAGGGATTAGTACCTGCAGTCGTGCTATTAACGGTGACGGTCCCGATATATTGAGAAGAAGGAATTGGAGTCTTGTGCTTGTTTAGATATGAGTGCGAAACCGGATTCTGAATCTGTCGTGACATCGCCCAAAATGATAAAATTTGCTACGGAATATAGTCACCAATGGGAAAAAGAAACAGCGTTTAGTGGTTAGCTCAGAAGCAACAATAAAGGTCCTTACCTATAGTGCTTACTGCTGTGCAGTGATGGTGGTCTAAACATTATGTCTGGGAAAAGTGTTATAGTGAAGCATGCGAGTAGTACGAAGCATGTAATTAATTGTGGTGCCCAGCAAAGACAGCTTAAACTTACCAATATGTCATCATTTAGTGGCACAGTTAGGCGAAATTCGTATTGCTATTTGAAGCTAACTGGCGAACGATTCTACTGCCGCCAATATACACTGCGCGTAAAGACCACGAAGATAAGATTCGAGAAATTAGGGCTCATACAGAGGCATACAAACAGTCTTTTTTCCCTCATCCTTTTTGAGAGGGGAACAGGAAAGGAAATGACTAGTAATGGTACAGGTTGCCCTCCACCACGCACCGTACAGTGTCTTACGGAGTGTCTATGTAGACGTAGACGTAGATGTAGATTAATAATGTTACAGCAAGGCAAGTTTCGTGAAACTAATTGAGACGCTTAAGACAAATGAATTTATCCTCATTGTTGATGGATGAACAGATAATGGGTGCTTAAGACATTTGTATTTGGCAGTACGTGTTCTGAGAGAAGGAAACGAAGCAACTGATGCCTTTCTAGGACTGATTCCACATGATGATGCTACTAGTGATACATTAGGTCTGGAGATGGGCAAGTTCTTCTGTAACAATAATATGCGTTACAAAGAGAATATTTGTTTCGCAGAGGATGGAGCGAATGCTATTAGGGGCGTATCATTTCTCATCCACTTTGTTTGGGCAAGTCATTCCAGAGCAGTTCATGATGAAACACATATGCCATTAATTTGCGCTATGCGCTTCCTACGGTTGCTTAACCTTTCCTAGAGGCATAGGAGACCTAGCGAGGGCTGTGTATAATTACATCCAGTGTAGCCCTAAACGTATTGGTAACTGAAAGAGTTTCAGAACTTTGTACAGTTGAAACTGAAAAAATTACTTCATCCCAGCCAGACATGCTGCTTCTCTTTACTCATTTTAAATCTGTTGATGAACTAAATTTAGGTCCAAACGTTTCTTTGAACATTGACAAAAGTATAGATCTGACGCGTAACCAATTGAAGATATTTAAACTTCGATTCTTAGACATTTTGATTGAGAATACTAAACAGATATTCAAACGGTTTCCCATCAGTGATAATCTTCTAAAAGACATGGAGGGACTTGACGGAATCCGCGTCCAACAGAAGAGAATTCCGACTGTTTCCAGTCTTGCATCAAAATTTTGCAAGTTTAATTAAAAGTGAGATTCAAAAAATTGAGACTGAATGGAGGCTATTGAGAAATACAAAGGTAGGATCGAATAGTGCAGATCCGGCTGAATTCTGGAATGCCATCCGTAAACTGAAATGGGAAGTTGGAAAACCTATGTTCCCCAAGTTATCAGCCATGATGACGTCACTGTTGTGCTTACCTCATTCATTATCTAGTGTGCAAATAATATTTTCGGCAGTAAACAGGACTTTTACATTCCAAAAGGTATACGAGATTGTGCCCTGTTACGACTTTCATATTGGCACGGAATTTCTGTGTCTGATGACTAATGACCTTTACAAGGATGGTGGGGAGGAAGAAGAAGCCTAGATTAGTGAGAGAAAATCATGCAACTTCCTCTCAACGTTGCTGTTTGTGATATCAATCCGTAACTGGTATGGTGGAGTCATGTCGACCGGAATTTTGTTTTCTTGTTTAGTTTTAATGTTTCTAACACTGTATCGCTGCAGATCTCACAAGGGAATGGTCCAATCCGATATGTCGAAACCCATCCTTAAATTTTTTATGCAGGTAGAATACAACGAAAGAAATGTAGAGCAAAAATTTTAGCCGCTAGGACACACTACAAGTATTTTTAGAAAATTGTTTAAGTTACTCGTTTCTGTACCACGAGGAGTGGCTTGTAACAGCGTTTAGTACATACAGCCCTTCCTGACCAGGCGCAAGTCGGCTTTGACAAGAGAGCGTTGCGCAAATATCCAGGATGACACGGGTGCCCCTACCGTAGGATACGTAGTAATCTCACTTTTAGCGTGAACCGTACAGCAGGTAGATGTTGACCGCTTTCACTGCCTAAAGGTGGCAACAACAGGGGAATACTGACAGGTTTGATTGACTCACTGCAAGGCGTTACGAAAATGCTGAAAATCTGAACTGGTAAACGCTTGTAGAAGTCAACCATTCCATGAAAGCCTATTTACAAAGTTTAAAAAACCAGTGTTAAGTGAAGAATTTTTTCAAAAGCCAGTATTAAGTGAAGAATTTAAGAACGTGTCACAGCTCCCACACATGGATTGCGAGGACAAGATTAGGCCACGGACAGCATGCACATGTGCATCAAGCAGTCATTTCTCTCGCGCTGGATGTTCAAATAAAGTAGGAAGAAACCCTAATACCTACGGAGAGTACCCTCTGCCAAGCACATCAGAGTGGATTGCTGAGAGAGGGTGTAGATGTAGATCTAAGTAAGAATTTAAAGTTCAGCATATAAAACAGTAACATTTGTGTTTGTAATTATCATTTCATAATTGCAAAGGTGCACCATAGGACTGACAACTGTAACGTCCCCCTAAACGGGTCAGGTGTGCACTACACATCACAGGCAGCTACCCAGGTAACTAAATGGCAGTGTATGGAGTATTTTTTAGATTATGCGCCTCCTCATCAAATCCAGATAACGACGATAGCTGTAGAAAACGCAGAAGATCGGAAGGAACGCTCTCGCCCCACCTCCAGGTGAAA
This sequence comes from Schistocerca nitens, assembly GCF_023898315.1. Classification (NCBI taxonomy): domain Eukaryota; kingdom Metazoa; phylum Arthropoda; class Insecta; order Orthoptera; family Acrididae; genus Schistocerca; species Schistocerca nitens. The sequence continues at coordinate 771,468,864 of NC_064614.1, forward strand.
GTAACAAAAACGTAGTGGCTAACTGCCGAAGTATTCGCAACCAAGCTCAAAAGTTTGAAACGTTCCTACAAAGCAGTGAAGCCCACATAATACCAGGTAGAGAAAGCTGGTTAAAACCTGAAGTCGACAACAGTGAGATTTTTGGGGAAAATTTAAGCGTGTACCAAGGGGACAGACTAATGGTAAATAGAGGTGTTGTATTTGTCGCAGTATAACAATGAATCCCAAACTACAAAAGGTAACTACAACGAATAGAAAGATTTATACGTTCAGCAAGTTAGACAAAGATGCAGCAGCGTCATACCTCAATGAGGAACTTGAACCTTTTAGGTCGGGACGGCCGGAGTAGCCGAGCGGTTCTAGGCGCTACAGTCTGGAAGCGCGCGACCGCTACGGTCGCAGGTTCGAATCCTGCCTCGGACATGGATGTGTGTGATGTCCTTATGTTAGTTAGGTTTAAGTAGTTCTAAGTTCTAGGGGACTGATGACCTCAGATGTTAAGTCCCATAGTGCTCAGAGCCATTTTGAACTTTTAGGTTGGGGAAGGAGCATGTAGAGGAATTATGGATCACGTATAAAAGACTAGTTGACCATGCACCGAAGGAATGTGTACACATTAGAGTAGTTCATGATTATACTTCGCGGTATTCGGTCGCTGTAAAAACTTCTCAATAAACAGAGACCGCTGCATGATACATGTAAAACAAAGCACACGGCTATAGATAGAAAGGCTCTGAATGAAACGCATTTGGCTGACAAGAAAGCAATTCATGAAGCCTTGGGTGACTACTATAGCAGAATGTTGTAGAAAGTTATTTCACAGAACCCGAAGAAATCGTATGTAAAGACAGTTAGTGTCATCAAAATTAGTGCGCAGTCGCTCACAACGAGACAGGTGCTTGGACTGTGGGTAGCAAAGCAAAAGCAGGAATCCTTAACTCTGTTTTCAAAAGTTCCTTTAGAAATGAAAACCCAGGAGTATTGTCCTAATGTAGTTCTCATGCCATTGAAAATATGGTTGAAATAGATACTAGGGTCAGCAACCTTGATAAACAGCTGAAATCGTTAAAACTGAGCAAAGCCCCGGGGCTCAATGGAATCTCTATCAGATACTATACCAAATTTGCGGACGATTTAGCGCCACGGTTAACTATAATCTACCGTTGATTCCTCGAACAAACAACTGTGCCCAATAGTTGGAAGAAAGCACAGGTCACACCCGTCGGTAAAAAGGGTAGTACATGTGATCCACAAGTCACTGTCCAATATCCTTGACATACATTTCTTGTAGAATCTGAGAATATATTCTGAGCTCAAACATAATGAGTTATTTAGAACAAATTACCTCCTTCATGTTAACCAGGACGGTTGCTGTTCATGTTGTATATTAATGACCTTGCATATTAATAGTAACCTCAGACCTTTCGCAGATGATGCTGTTATCTATACTGAAATACAGTATGGAAGAACTGAACTGGCCGACCTTCGAAGATGGACGTTAACTACTCCAAGAAAGCCTACTTACAAGGTACCAGGAACTGGCTTTAAATGAAGACACAAAATACTGCCTACATATCACTCACATAGGGATCATGAAGACAAGATTATATTAATTACACCACGTACAGAAACATTTAAACAGTCATTCATCCCGTGCTCCATACATGAATGGAAGGGGGTAAAGCCTTAATAACTGGTACAATGGGACGAACTCTCTGCCATGCACTTCACAGTGGTTTGTAGAATATGGATGTTCTACTTTAAAATTTTTCTAACGTTACAGAAAAGGGGGAGTAACTAAGATCCACTAATGGTATCACATGTTTGAAAAAAGTGAATGAGTTGAGTTCAGATAATTTAACAGAAGACGCCTAGGTAACTTCTGACTCCCTGAAATCAATTGTAGGTATTGGAATTGGAAGAATGGATAAATATGCGAACTATTGAACAATCAGTCTGACATCCCCACTTTTAAATTGTTGATTAGAACAGTATACAGAAGAATACGACATATTATTTCGCATCCTAGTGACTCTTTGTGGTCGCTATCCTGTAGCTGGGCACGATACGAAGTATTGAGTTCTTCGTTCACTTTACACAGAGATCACTGATTCAGATGCGTGAAACAGAATTTTTATCGCCAGTATACACCGAATAATTTTCCACGTGACTATAATGGGGCAGAAGGTTTTCCCGAATGCTCTGTAGATTTTGAATACCATCACAATTTTAGTACAGACGTATCCTGCTCCAAATTGCCATGGCTTTCGAACGCGCGTCTCATGGACATCTTAGCAATATGCGTTCGATGTCTGTAATGAACATGGCTTATTTTAAAGCACTGAAGAGATGAATGCGAAGACTATGCGCTTCTTCACGACACATGTCACAGCTCATACGTCGCTGTTTTTATTCACTTTCTTACTCTTAGAGAAGAACGAATAGTCAGCGTAAATTTTTAGGTTTTGTACTGAACTTTATAGTATTGCTAAGTCATTGTTTCAAAAAGTTAAGCTGCAGTGGCACTGTACATTCTAAATATTCCAATTTGAAAGTGTCCAAAAATTTTTCTAATTTAGAGTTATGGGGTGTAGCAAATTAGCGATATATCACGCTTAGAAATATTTTTAAGAACTAAATTCTACCGTTTTTACTTTCTGGAACATTGTTTTTAATCTCTGTTCATCAAAAGAGAATCTAAAATATTAAACTCAAGAATCTAAAATATTAAACATCACGTAATAGAAACTACGTCACTACGGTTCTGTAAAGTTGGCAGTGTTTTGGAAAACTAATAAATACTTGGGAAATGGCTAAGTCTGTCACATAGAATTTTTATCTTCAGGTGAACAATGGTCATAAATTTGGTAATGGACGGGAGTGCGTGTAGGGACGAGAAGGTGTGTGGTGGGGGGGGGGGGGGGGGGGGGTAGCTGTAGAGGCAGACCAAGGCTTGAACACAGTAAGCTGGCGCAAATGCATAGAGGTTACAGAAGTTATACGAAGATAAAGGAACTTACACAGCACATATCAACATGGAGAGTTGCTTGAAGCCAGTAATTCGGACTGAGGACCATAACAACAAGAGTCGCTTAAATTAACACAGCACATTTATGCCTTCATTACTCTCTTCCTCGTTATTAATCAACATATTAAACGCCTCTTTTTACTAGTATGATAATTACAATTAGTCCTTTGTGGTGGCCCACTTACATAAGAAAAGTATTTCGACCTGCATCACTAGCAGCAACAATTAATCACTGTTGCTCTGACTAATAAGTAAATGTGTGAAAACACAACAAACATATGTATTATTACAGTTTAGGTACCAGCGCAAAAGGTAAATCGCATGTGTTTATATCAACGTCACAAGACTATTTCGGTGTGGTGTTGGCAACATGTGCAGTATGCTATGCTCACTCCAGAGATATTCTTACTCTGCGTCCGCAGCAAACGAAAATCCCCATGAAAAATCCTGGCTAGCATCCTTCCTGTGTTCGTTCTCTTTTTTCTTGTAAGAAACAGTTTTATTTTCTTGTTATATTTTAGTTTAACTTAACGTAATCTATTAGCAATTTTCGTTTTGCACCCGCCATCTTTTTTGATCTTGCTGAACTGTAATCTATATTGCTACATAGTGCTCTTCGTATAGCTGCACTGAATTTCAAATCACTGTGAAATGAAGTAGTGGATTAATGATGAAATAATAATACTCGCTTGGCTGTAAGATTTTCACCCAATCTTCATTCAAAGTTTTTAGTTCCCTAGATAACATTTGTATGACTCCGTAAGTGTTTTGTTTCTGCTATCGTTTGCTCCATGTTAAACGAATTAGGAGGATATGAGAGATTTCACGTACTGAGAATACTGTGGCACAATAATCCATGATGAGAACACTAACGTCAGCGCAGTTGATTATTGTGCTAAGCCTTCTTTACTGCCGGGCCACAGAGTACGATGGGTAAGTACATCTATTGCTAGTTCTCTTCAATTCTAAAAATTTGTTTACACTGGGCCATATTCTCCGACGGTGCGTGGCCGTAGTAGTAATGTCGTCAGCAAGATACTAATGTTGCATATAGCTATATAGCTCAAGTAACGAATGGGATACTATTAACGTCCAAGGCAACAAGAAAACTGTACTACATAGTGAAGTACGGGATACAAATTATACATGTGTCGTCTTCTTGTCTCCGTGTAGTTCAATTGAGGTACAGGTTGCAAATGTAACGTACGTCTATTTCCACCTTTTCGTTACCAGTGTACATATATAGAGGTCAACAGAAGTCTGGTATACATATATTACATACGTAGGTCCTTCTGTCATCAGTAGTACTGATATGTACATAAGAGAAGACTGTTAATAGTAGCGGAGACGAAATAAACAACACATCTACAATTTGTATCCCGTGTTCCACTTAGGGTTTACTGAAGCTAAGGATACATCGTTCAAGTGAAGAACGGGACAGTAATGCTAGTGAAAACGAAGAAATCGACTTACGACAAACTCGTATTCCTTAGTGTACTTAACCAACACACTTCGAATGAGCTTTTAATTTGTATCGGGTGTTTCATTTACGGTTTAGTGAAGCAGGGGATACATAGTTCAAGTGAACAACAGGACAGCAATGCTATTTGAAACTAAGAAATCGACGTAGAACTTGTATCCCATACTACACTTAAGCAATACACTTCGAAAGAGTTTCGAGATACAACTGACATACATGTAACGTGATGTATTCTTTGCTAGTAATATATTTTAAGATACAAACACGCGAGATCGTTAACGTGAAAATACTACTGGCCCTTAAATATGTGAAGTACAGTTTTTCCCTCTTGCATTCCTTTGTTTCTGAACAAATTTTCTCAGATCTTTCATCTCTTTATAATACATGCTCTCTGGCCAATTATGACGTCATTGGTCAAAGTCGATGGGATGTATCCCCTGCTAAACTAGACCCAAATTTTTTATAGTATGGCTGTAGTACACGGCAATATGTGGTACGGCCAGCCAATATTGCTTTTGCAGCAGGCTATTATAGGTAGTTACCGAGGTGTTGCTGGTAAGTTTGCAATCTAAGCAGTGAAAGATGACGCGCTAACGTGGAGCCACTTGGTTCGTCTATTGTCTACAGGAATGTAGAAGTAGGCAAACGAGACAACCATTAATTTAATAAGGTGGTAATGTCCCTACTTCTGACATGCCAAGGGTGGCAACCCTAACGTCACAGAAATTAATGTACAGGGCCAGTCATTTACAACTTGCACCGCAAATTTTGGGAGAGGGAAAAGCGCTATAATAATTATTATAATAATAATTAATAATTAAAAAGTGTATTTTTTAAAAAAATGGAACAACGTCTATTGACATTAACAAACTAAAAGTAGGGAAAATTAGTATGTCAATGATGTTTCTTGCAGGGATTGTGTAATGGAAGTTAGACTGTGCAGTCACACATCTTGCCTCCTTTGATAGCGACTACATACCACTCAAAAGATCTGCGTGAACTGCATCTGATCGGTAGACCGAAACCGTTCCACTAGTTCATTTAGTTCAGTTCAGTCTCCGGTTCTCATCCTCCCCTCCCTTGATACTGATTACATCCCACTTGTTTTAAGCCAGTTGCTGTTCGATCGTGCGGGTTGCAGTAACTGCATGCGTGACAATGAGAATAAGGTAATCTTTAGTGTTTCCCATTACGCAGGTTCCCAATAAAGGCCCGAGTTAAAATTGGGCCGGCCGGTGTGGCCGTGCGGTTCTAAGCGCTTCAGTTTGGAATCGCGTGACCGCTACGGTCGCAGGTTCGAATCCTGCCTCGGGCATGGATGTGTGTGCTGTACTTAGGTTAGTTAGGTTTAAGTAGTTCTAAGTTCTAGGGGACTGATGACCACAGATGTTAAGTCCCATAGTGCTCAGAGCCATTTGGACCATTAGTTAAAATTGAAAGCGCGAAGCCCTTTCCGACAAAAAGAGAAGTTCTTAGAAATATGCACTCTGAGTTTGATCTTAAAGGTCATTCAATATTTGTAGGTAGTAAAATTTTACATTCTGTTATATTAAGGGTTTTTCTAAGTGCTCTAATTTACCTGTACTTTAGCATAAAAAATGAACCATGTAGTTAATTTCAACTAGTTCACTGAACTATCTTAAAAAGAGTGATTCCGTAAAAAGAACTGCTTTGCCCGTCTCTAGTGAGTACCAATGCCTGTAAAAGAAATTTGCGATACCAACGGTCGGTTTCGACCAGCGACGTAACGGTAACGGTTCCTGTGGCGTACTTCTTGGTGCACATTTTAACGGCATTTCTGTGGCTGGTGCTACAGAAGAATGCTGAAGATTAGATGGGTAGATCACATACCTAATGAGAGGAGGTATTGAATAGAATTGGGCAGAAGAGGAGTTTGTGGCACAACTTGACGAGAAGAAGGGATCGGTTGGTAGGACATGTTCTGAGGCATCAAGGGATCACCAATTTAGTACTGGAGGGCAGCGTGGAGTGTAAAAATCGTAGAGGGAGACCAAGAGATGAATACACTAAGCAGATTCAGAAGGATGTAGGTTGCAGTAGGTACTGTGAGATGAAGAAGCTTGCATAGGATAGAGTAGCATGGAGAGTTGCATCCAACCAGTCGAGGACTGAAGACTACAACAACAACATTCTACATAGCACAGTTTGTTGTCATCTTTTCATTGGTTTCGAGAGAATTACATTTTTAACGTCTGCTGCAAATGAGAAACAAAATACTGTCTGTTCTGTTCCATAGGGGTTATAATATTTTGTCATATTATCAGCCTTTTTGTCCTTTACAGTAAAAGTATTTTTTTATAATTCGTACTGTTTGTCGAGGTCCCCACTATAGGCATGGACGTCAGCAGAAATAAATCTGGGGGACCGGAGGGCTGAGCGTGGGTGGGGGTGGGGTGGGGGGGGGGAGAGAGAAGGAGTTCAAGGTTATATAGTTGCTACTTTTGTGAAGTAAATGAGTTTTCGGTTTTCAGAATTGTCAAGCCACGAGAACATAGTTTTATACACAAAAACTCTTTATAATTAGAGAACTGATAGTTATTCAATCACTTCTACAAGTGGGTCATGAGTTCCCGTAACAATTCCGTAATTAATAGGAACACTCTACGCCATATTAGGCGCGCGGGATTAGCCGGGCGGTCTGGGCGCAGCAGTCATGGACTGTGCGGCTGGTCCCGGCGGAGGTTCGAGTCCTCCCTCGGGCATGTCCTTAGGATAATTTAGGTTAAGTAGTGTGTAAGCTTAGGGACTGATGACCTTAGCAGTTAAGTCCCATAAGATTCCACACACATTTGAACATTGAACGCCATATTACAGGAGAATGAGGGGGTGGGCAAGTGTCCCTTCATGCGGACACCTATAGCTGTAGGGTGTTTTTTACCAGACTCGATTCGTGTAATCTTCGATAAAAAGTTAAAGTCTTTGTGTGATAACCGTTTTTATTCACAACTGATAGATATTTTTAGTCTTTACGTTATATGTTCTATTTATAGTTTGTATTGTGTCTCAATATGTGCAGTAGAGCTCCAGAACTTTTATTTACGCTGTTCGAATCGTTTTCTTTCCGACAAATGGTTAAATTTCCTCTTGTGATAATCATTTTGATTTATTACTGATAAGTGCGTATACGAAATTGTGTATCGCAGTCTCCACTTGACCGAGAGAGCTTTCGCGTATTTTCGGATACTAGCCTCGATTTACCTCGATTTACCATCGAAATGATGCATTACACATGGTTTACTGCTAGACTGTGCGATGTGAGCAAATCTTTTATGAAAGTAAATTAAGCTTTTTTTCTCTAGAAATCTTAGAACAACCACCTAATTGTAAAAATGCGGAGATTTTGAAGAGTGCGAGATGCCAAAAAATTACTGCTTCTCCCGTTTTACGATCTACATGATTGCAGCACATGTAAATCATCAACTGTAAAAAGCATCTAACTTGATATATGAAGTTTTCGCACGTCTTATAATCTCTTCATGGAAAATTATTTCGAAACCAAGTATTTCCTTTGCCACTTATTTTTATGTCTTTTATGAAAAAATAAATATAATATATTAAACATTTTTCGATTTCTTTACAGTGTAAGCAACGTAAAAATTGAAAATAAAACAAAGTTTCGTAGAATAGGTATCTGCCCGACGACTTTCGGAATATTGTTCTGTACACTCTCCGGTGTCCCCACAACTGTCTGCATCCTTTTGTTGTTGTTGTTGTGGTGGTCTTGGTCCGAAGACTGTCTCGATGCAACTCTCCGTGCTCCTCTATCCTGTGCGAGCCTCTTCATATCCGAATAATTTCTGCAAACTACATCCTTCAGAATCTGCTTACTGTATTCACCTCTTGGTCTTCCTAAACGATTTTTACCACCCACACGTCCCTCCAGTACTAAATTGGTGATCCCTTGATGTCTGAGAATGTCTCTCTTTAGTTCAAGTTGTGCCACAAATTTCTTGTCTCCCCAGCCTGTTCAGTACCTCCTCTTTAGTTACGTGATCTACACATCTAATCTTCATCATTCTTCTGTAGCACCACATTTCGAAAGCTTCTGTTGTCTTCTTCTGTTAACCTTTTATCGGCCACGTTTCACTTTCATAGATGACTATATTCCAGACAAATACTTTCAGAAAAGACTTCCTAACCCTTAGTTCTGTATTCGATATTAACGAATTTCTCTTCTTCAGAAATGCTTTCTTTGTCATTGCCAGTCTACATTTTATATCTTCTCTACTTCAGCCATCATCAGCTATTTTGCTGCACAAATAGCGAAACTCATTTACTACTTTAATTATCTCATTTCATAATTTATATTCCTTAGCGTCACCTGATTTAGTGCAACAATATTCCATTATCCTTATTTAGCTGTTGATGTTCATCTTATATTCTCCTTTTAAGACAATATCTATTCCGTTCAACATCTCTTCCAGGTTCTTTGCTGTGTCTGACAAAATTACAATGTCATCGGGAAACCTCAAAGTTTTTATTTCTTTTCCCTGAATTTTAATTCCTACTCCAAAGTTTTCTTTGGTTTCTTCTTTTGCTTGTTCAATGTACAGACTGAATAACATAGGGGATAGGCTACAACCCTGACTCACACCCTTCTCAATTATTGTCCGCCTCGTGATGGCTGGGTGTTGTGTGCTGTCCTTAGGTTAGTTAGGTTTAAGTAGTTCTCAGTTCTAGGGGACTTATGACCACAGCAGTTGAGTCCCATAGTGCTCAGAGCCATTTGAACCATTTGAATTATTGTCCGTCGATTCTTATAAATGTCATCTGACATCTGTGCAAGTTTTCTCTTCCTGTGTTGTACCCCTACTACCTTCAGAAATTCAAAGACAGTATTCCAGTCAACATTGTCAAAAGCTGTCTGTAGGTCCACATATGCAACAAATGTAGGTTTGTTTTTCCCTATCCTATCTTTTAAGGTAAGACATAGGGTCAGTATTGCCTCGCGTGTTCCTACATTTCTTCAGAATCCAAAATGATCTTCCCCAAGTTCGGTTTCCACCAGCTTTTCCATTCTTTTGTAAATAATTCGTGTGACTGTTTTGCCAACCATGACTTATTAAACTAATAGTTCGATAGTATTCACACTTGTCGGCAGCTGCTTTCTTTGGAATTGGAATTATTTTATTCTTCTTGAAGTGTGAGGGTTTTCGCTGTCTCATACATCTTGCTCATCAGATTGAAGAGTTTTGTAATGGCTGGCTCTTCCAAGGTTATCAGTAGTTATGACGGAATATCGTCTACCGCCGGGGCCCTGTTTCGACTTACAAGGGGTGGCCACCACGTTTGGAACGCGGATTTACTGCAAACTTCGTACACTCGTATTACTCTATTAGGACAACAAAATGTGGAAGCAGTAGCGCGAACTTCTCAAGCGTTATTGAGAAAATCACAAGATAATTTCGGGCGTCAAATATATATCTTTGCGTGGCCATTTTTACCATGAAGCGGCGGCAGCCGAATGTGTAAATTTAATAAAAGTTCATCCGATTACACGTATTTTACCCATTTGATCAATTGTAATATAAATAGTAAAGAAAATGACTGTGTTGGAAATAAAAAAAACTGACGAACGGGACTCGATCCTGCGATCCAGCGATTATGGTCTTTTGCTAGTTATAGTTAGAATATTATATTATTTGTGATTATAAAAATTTGTAGACTGCCAAATAACATTGTAAATTTAATAAAAGTTCATCCGGTTACACGTATTTTTCCCATTAGATCAATTGTAATATAAATAGTAAAGAAAATGATTGTGTTAGAAATTAAAAAAAAAAAAAAAAACTGACGAACGGAACTCGATCCTGCGATCCAGCGATTATGGGGCTTCAACGTTAACCACTTTTTTTTCTGATCTCATTTTGTTCGTAATTGATCGTTGTGTATGTTCGTGGCGGACGTCTCATGACACCTATTAAAGTTCACCGTTGATCCGTTTACTCAGTTTTTTTCTATTACAGAGGGCAGATAACCCTCTGACCGAGTACGCTGAGCTACCGTGCCGGCATCACTCGGCTGCCGCCGCTTCATGATAAAAGTGGCCACGCAGGTATATTTTTGACGACCGAAATTATCTTGCGATTTTCTCAAAAACGCTTGGGAAAGTACGTGCTACTGCTTACACATTTTGTTGTTGTCCTCATGGAGTACTACGAGTGTAAGAAGTTTGCAGTAAATCCGCGTTCCAAACGTCGTGGCCTCCCCTTGTTGGATCTCGGAGCTCTGTCAAATTATTCTGACGGTATCATATCCCCCTTCTCATCTTCATTTACGCCCACTTCCCTTCTATAATATTGTTTTCAAGTATATCTCCCTAGTACAGATCCTCTATGTACTCCTTCCTTCCTTTCCCTTCTTTGCTTAGGACTGCTTTTTATCTGAACTCTTGACACTCATGCAGATGGTTCTCTTTCCCCCAAACGCCTCTGGATTTTCCTGTAGGCGCTATCTGTCTTTACCTAATGAAATATGTTTGTAATGCCTTACATTTCTCCTCTAATCATTCCTGTTTAGCCTGTGAGGGGTCCACTTGTACACGGAGTCCGATTTTGTAATATAATTCATGAAAAATTACCTGAAACATTTGTCATATGTAGAAGAGATTGTATCTTTGACACCTCTGAAGCAAATATGTTATCCGATTCGACTGTAAGTAGGAGCGCAGAGAGTGCAGTAGCAGTTGCCGTCGGTTAGTGATTGCCTGTAATTCGTGTAAGATGCACAGTGATACTATGACATCGCAAGTAACTGATAGTCGACATAACAGTGTAAATATTCAGATTGCTTATGCAATGCGGTGTATTGGAAGGGGAAGGAGAGCTGCCCAGACTTTTTGTGCAGTGATTGATTTGCCTCCACCTCCACTGTGGTTTGACAGATACAATAAATTAATACATAATGCTTCATGTGATGCAGATGAACATTCAATGAAAAGAGTAGCAGAAGAAGCAGTAGCCTTGTCTGAGAGTACAGACACTGTAGCAGCATTTGATGGATCTTGACAGAAGAGAGGTCATACTTTTGTGAATGGGGTTGTAACTGCCACATTTATCGAAACTGGTAAGGCACTAGATTATGAATGTCTCGCAAAGCACTGCCAGGGTTGATGAAGTGTTTGTGTAAAGAGCTTTGATGGCCCAAGTGAAAATATGTAAATGAAAGGAGTTATAAGCATTTTTAGAAGATCAGAGGTCAGTCGTGGTGTGAGCTATGTAGGCTACCCTATAAAGAACACAATACTGTTGTTAATGACGGACCATATGGGGACACACTGATAGAACAGCTTGAATGTGTTGGGCATGTACAAAAAACAATGCGAGTTCGGCTGAGAAATTATGTAAAGACTTCAGCGGAAAAAAACTGTCAGACGGAAAACATATAGGTGGTCCAGGTCGTCTTACAAAAAGTGAAATTGATTCTTTGACTCCATATTATGGACCAGCAATAAGGACAAATGTATGGGATTTGGAGAACATAAGACGAGCTGTTTGGGCCACATGGTTTCACAGAGTGTCAATAGGTTAAATCCCACACCATGGTTTGTGTCCAAAATGGGAATATTTGTGGTGCAAGTACTGGTTGAGCAATGCTACAGGCATACAATATACCCACAAGCATTCCTAAGCACCTGCTGTGATGGAGGCAATTAGGCCTATATGTAGGGATCTGGCAAATAAGAATCTACTTAGGAAATGTATGCATGATCTCTCTTAGAATGCAAATGAAAACTTCAACAGCTGTATGTGGGAGAGAATACCCAAAACTGTATTTGTTGGGCTGTCAATGCTGAATATTGGTGTAATGGATGCAATAATAACATTCAATGATGGTGCAACTTCAAGGCTCAATGTTATGAGGAAATTGAACATCCAGAAGGGAAGGAATACGGCTTTAACTCTAACGGCTATTGATAATCGGCGGGTAACTGAAGCAGAGACAGCTGCAGAAACTGCTACCAAGGAGTCAAGGATAAAGAAAAGAATGAAGAGAGACAGTATGGAGGATAAGGAAACAGGAGGACAATTGGAGTATGCAGTTGTAATGTTCTAAACTAGAATAGTGGTAAGTTAATAAATCTAAGTCTTCTTTTGCGGTTTACCCAAAGCTTGAATTTTCATCATTCAGGTACACTTTTCTCCTAAATGACTGAAGTTAAACTCACAAAAATTGGTACAGATATTTAAAATGACCTACTCTACCTCCCTTGCCTACTATTTCCTGAAAAATTTATAACATGATGATGATGTCGGTGATATTTGACCTAAATTTTTAAATATTTTTGTTGTAGTAAAACAAATTACTTGTCTTCTTCACAGATCAGTATCAGGGAAGGAAACTGGAGGCACAAAACACTTATGTGAATGTTGCCTTACTCTGACTCTTTTTCCAAACTGTGCAGTTAGTGGTTCCAAAGAAAATGGTACGACAATGAAATAGTGTTCCGTTTTTTTTACTATTATAAATATTGTTGTCAGTGCCAAAATATAACAAATATCTCAATGATTTTTTGGGAAATGCTTTCACTAATGACCCTAATTGTGTATAAGAATTTTGAGTTATCTCTCATTTACAGATCAGTTGTACTATGAGGGTGAAGACAAAGCTAAAAATGCAGCCCTTTCAGGAGCGCGTCCCCTATAGCTAGTGGCTGGCTGTGAGAATTTAGTTGTTGGTCTACGGACGCAGCATAATACAGTTTTTATAAAATCGAGTTATGAATGATATTGTTTGTGCCTCTCGTAGAGCCAGTAAATAGTAGGTTGTAGTTATTTCTATAAAAGTGTAAAGTATGTATTAATGATTTGTGAGGCTATAGGATTATCAAGAATTGAAGTGATACTGATCGTTAACAAATATTGACCATTGTCCATGGCAGTTGCAGAAGAGTAATGAATTTATACTGTAACTCAAAGGGAAAGCAACTAGAACAAATCTGTAAGGTAATGAAATTTTGTATATTTAGTTTTAAATATGCAGCAACGCAATATGTGGATTTGGCTGAATTTTACAATACTGACTCTTGAATGTAGGAACCAAGTATTTCCCATCAGATTTAATGTGCAGGTTGATTAGGTACAGTCGTGGACAAAACGAGAGAGACCCCTCGCCTTTTCGTTATGCTGATCCGCACGGCTTTAAAGTCTGCTACACAGCATAACAGGCAAGGCGACGAAGTGCTACCAACATACTATGCGCAGGCGTGAAATTGACAAACTATCTGAACTTTTTTAGACTGTATTCCATAATTTCTAAGACTATATTAATGCTGATTAGTGTGTTAAATACAACACGTAAACATAAGACAGAACTGAAAGAAGAAACGCTAATTTGTATGAAACGGACGAATAAAAATGAATTTCAGCTTATCCAGATAACAGACAAAGAACCCCAGACCGTTACGAATTAGCAAAATATTATCCGCATTCGCCCGCGAAACGGTCTGTGTCAACGTTCAGACCAGTCATACTGGATTACCATTGCTGACCTACCATGAAAGTGTGCAAATTTAGCAATGCGTGAAGATTCATAACGAAATTCACTTAAACATCATTCAGTGCCACGCTTAAGTCAATTCCATTATTGACAGAAGCGGAAAAAGGAGGCAGTATCATGTATGAAATTCTACAAGAGTGTCATATTGACATCCACAGAGCGCCAGTACAGAATAAAGGTAGCGATAAATCGTATTGGGTGCGCGAGAATTTCTTAAAATTGCTTTACTGATATTCTACCTGCCTCCATAGAGATTAGAACCGAAAACAAACCAGACCTTCCTTTCACTATGCTAGCAGACAACCTAGGCAAACAGCCCTCTATTATTACCCCAGACATGAACAAGCCGGCAATTTCGCAATAAAAATCTGCAGTTTCTGTTGCATAGAGCTTTCTGGACTCAAAAACATGAATTTTCTTCCTTTATGTCACCACTTATGCGACAATCATTCGGGATGATTATCGAAATAACAAATTACTGTTATTAGAGAGTAAATTTTGTAGGATAATTCTGCACCACCCCAGGAAATAAACGGCTACATAGCTGCCAAACGTATTCTGCATTGTTTCGAATTCTCCACTAGACTCGCCACAGCCAGAAAACGTTCATTAGCAGAAGTGTTTCTTAAGCTAGCTAGCAATGAGAATGTTCGTACTTCTAAAACGCGGTGGCATTAATACTGGGATGTGAATTACCACGTGTATAGGCAAATACATTCTATTTGCATTCCTGTAAACGTGATTTGGATCGAAAACGTAGCTACGACTAATATGCTTATGTATCGACAGCAACTAGAACATTTCGAATAAAGAGTAGCGGGTGTTATTTATGCGGCCCTCATCTTCAGTGTTTTCGTTGTTAGGATTTCGTCACCTAAACCGGTAAAAACGGAACCCTACTAGTCTCACTTTCTTGACCGTCTATCGGTCTACCCAACCCTTAAAACCCGTTTACCTCCAGAACGGGTGGACATAATAAGCGGAAATGTATCGCACTTCTTGCTGTAACCGGTTCCTTGCTGGTGTAAAAAAGTGAGCTTCTATGTCAACGCAATCAAAAGATACGACGGTTTATGTAAAGAAAATTTACGCGAAAGGTCAAAAAATGGCTTCAAGAACTATGCGACCTAACTGCTTAGGTCATCAGCCCCTAGACCTAGAACTACTTAAACCTAGCTAGCCTAAGGGCATCACAGACATCTATGCCCGAGGTAGAATTCCAACCTGCGACTGAAGCAGCCGTGCGGTTCGTCACTGAAGCGCCTGGAACCGCTCGGCCACCGCAACGCGGCGAAACCCTACTCACCTCATGTATAATGATAATATATACTGTCTAGTGAGGATAAACTGTATTCTCCAGCAACTCAGATCGTTTGATCACGGAACTTTTACGAAGCTACATTCAAACTTTGTCGAAGTCGTCTGCAATATCCATTACAAACACCCTAGGAACTTCGTATGCGATATCCACTTCTGAAGACGCTGGCAGATACTGCAGTACTATAACAAGTAGGTGGGAACTTATTGTTATTGGTCCATGCATGACACTTTATTTCAATATCACTTTAACGCGCCTAGGTGTTCGTATATGGCTGAAATTAATGAACAAAAAGTAAATAAACAGTAAACAACTTCGATGTTCAGATCAAGTGAAAGTCACATGTCGTAATTACAACATAATTTCGTTGTTACATCTACATGACTACATCAACAGGATTTCTTTGCAGTCCGGACTTACGTGCCTGGCAGAAGGTTCGGATTATTTCTCTACCGTCCCACTCATTAACAGTGTGCGGGAAAAGGGACTACTTAAATCTTTTCTTGCGAGCCTTGAATTACATTATTACTATGGTTTCTTCTTGTGTAAGTACCCTAGGAAATAATGTTTTGGCATTCAGAACATATGGTGGTGATTGAAATTTCGTGAAAAGATCTCGTGGCAACGAAAAACGCATATGTTTTCATGAATGTTACCCCAACTCGATTATCAAATCTGGGATCCTCTCTCCCCTATTTCGTGACATTACAAAGCGTGCTACCGTTCCTTGGACGTTTTTGCGTGCACAGTCAATCACGTCTGTCAAGGATATTATAGCAGTGGACGGACAAACGTAGTGTAGGCAGTGTTTTCAGTTGGCCTGTTGCGTATTCTTAGTGTGCGGCCAATAAAACGCAGTCATTCGTTTGCCTTCCCCACAAAAGTATGTTTTCGATCTTTCCAGTTTAAGTTTTACTGGGTACTGAGATGAACTGACAGTGCTTCGACTTGTGTTTTGTCATGTAACCGAAAGTTAATTATTGTTATTGGACGCAGCTTTCGTGTTTAATGTATTCCTCAGTCAACAACAGTAGACTCCTCGTACACCACACATAACTGTTTCAAAGTATTAAATTGTTACTGATCTTACCATGTTGCAGTGGTCATCTTAACTTGCCGTTTTGAAAAAAAGGAAAATATTTTAGCGAAATGTAGCAACTAAGAAGCGGAGTATCCAAACAAACAAACGTTTCCGGTTTAAGTAGTTGCAGTAGGTCTACTACACAGTAACGTAAATTAGGAGCAAAGTCCATAAGTAGATCCTCATCAGGAAAACCAGCCCTCATAATGCAAAGTGCAACTACAACAAAGAAAGTTTCCAAACATGTCAATGAGTAGTCGAGGAAAGTGGACGCATTCTGTCTACTGAATCCCAACGCACGCAATTTACGAGGGGGCACGCCAAGTGTCAGACCCCGATCTTGCTTTTAACTACGCTCATTGAAAGAGGGGACAAAATAAGCTTAAACTCTACCGCTTCTGAGAAAACGACGGTCAAAGTGTTCAATGCGTTGTTGCTATAGTGTAGATACCGCTTAGCGGTTAAGGATTCAACTGAAGCGGTGGCTCTGCGGCTACCATAGCGACTTCGGAACTTTGCGCTGCGAGTTCGAAACCCGGTTTTTCCTTTTTTCCCCCCCTCACTCTCTGAATTATCTACGAATGTTTATTCCAATTTATGATGAAACACTGTTGTCGTTATTCGTCAGTTAATTTACTGTGTAAAGAAATAAGTTAAAAAGGGAACACAGTGCGTAGTGGGGCGATCACTCTGTTGTAGAAATAATTCAGAAGCCAAGATCGCTTAAATACTGTCTACTGGATAACCGGTTTCAACACACTAAAGGTGCCATTATCGGATCTAAATGTAGATTAACATTGATAAACCATTTGGATATAACGATACATGAGGCAGACGAGATGATTTTATATCAGCTTGTCTCATTCGTTTATTATTTTTTTAATTCATTAATTACACATAAAGTTAATTGTCGAGTAATGACAACATTATTTCAACATAAATTAGAAAAAAAACATTCGAAGATAATTCTGATAGAGAGGCAGGAAAATAAAATAATTAAAAAACCCAATATGGTCTCGAACACGGGAATCAATGATAAGAAGGAACGACGGTAGCCACTGAGCCACCGCTTCAATTGCGTTCTCGGCTGCAGAATGTATCTACACTAGAGCAACAGCGCGTTGATAACTTTGGCCGTCGTTTTCTCGGAAACGGTCGAGTGTCTGCAGATAAGCCGAAACACAAGTTCGCTTATTTTGTCCTCTCCTTCACTGACAAGGGGAGGCCGCCAATTGTGAAATTCAGATTCGATTCATACTGCGCATAATAAAAGCTCATGGCCAGAGGTGTAATGTGGCAAAGCACCAAGATGCACTTCTCAGCCGTTGTCGAGAAAATCGACAGTTAGAAGAAACCGCTGCGGTGAAATACTCTCTACGATTCATAATTTTCTACAGCGTCGTGGCGCAGCGGTAAGCGCTCGAGTTCGTAATCCGAAGGTCGGCGGATCGAATCTCGCTCCATGCAACTTTTTTTTTTTTAGTATTTGTATTTTGTAATTCAAATGTGTGTATAAACACACACACACACATATATATATATATATATATATATATATATATATATATATATATATATATATATATATAATTCCCGGCAACAGGTTGCAACAATTATGCATATAATAAGTTGTTGAAAGTCGTTTGTCGTGGAAAAACTGGCGACTTCGAACATCATTATGTTTTCCGCAAACAAATTTGTATTTCACAAATGTTATTAATTGTCTTCATAATGTTAACCACGTATAGTTAGCGGAAGACGTAGAAACGATATTCCGAAACGAATACGTATAGCGTAAGTCAAACGTTCGAATTAGAATAGAAACCCCACGAACACAAATTTGCTGTGGCAGGTATGAAATATAAACTCCGTTAATCGCTCGTTACACTTGAAGGACAGATGTTGAATGGGCCGAAACGAGCCGCCGCATAACAGCGTAGTTGCCTGCTAACTTCGAAAGAAGGTAGATGCGGTCCCTAGCACAACTTATAACACCGTCGAAAATCAGTGCGGACGTGAGAGCTTTGGTACACCCTGTTAAACAAACGGTAAAATGGAGGCGGTACAATTGGAGAGCGATCCGCCTTCACCAACATGCATAAGCAATTCATTAATAGTTTATATATATATATATATATATATATATATATATATATATATATATATGAATTACAAAAAAATAATAATAATAAAAAAATGTTGCATGGCGTGAGATTCGATCCGGCGACCTTCGGATTACGAACTCGAGCGCTTACCGCTGCGCCACGACGCTGTAGAAAATTATTAATCGTAGAGAGTATTTCACCGCAACGGTTTCTTCTAACTGTCGATTTTCTCGACAACAGCTGAGAAGTGCATCTTGGTGCTTTGCCACATTACACCTCTGGCCATGAGCTTTTATTATGCGCAGTATGAATCGAATCTGAATTGCACATTTGGCGGCCTCCCCTTGTGAGCAAAGTTTCGGGACAATCAGCCTATGACACTTGGCGAGTTCCCCTCGCTCGTCGAGTCGCTTCTTACGCCCGGCGAGAATTATGTATGCCTCCGAGTAAACTGCGCCACCTGGAAACACGGCGAGCGGGGATAAACACGTTTTCCTTCTTATAAGGCAACCCTCTACAGATAAAATTCATGAAGTGTTCTTCAGGTTGCCTCAGATATTTCAGAAATGTTTCCTGCGTCAGGCCTGCCGCATATGCAAAACGTAAACATTTCATTTCATGTAATATTTATCAGGATAAGACATGACAAGAGTGGACCAGTCCCTTCTGAGAAAAATTAGAGATTTTAAGTTGCTCCACTATGTAATGACACGGGTATGGGCTTGCGATCTCTCTTTTATGCCATCGATTTCCGTGTTACACATACTTGGCCACTGCGTTGTGGCTGCCATCGTGGAGGAGGCAGTCTGTTTCCTGCCAGCGCTGTTTCCGCAGCCAATATTAACCGCGACGAATCATTCAGTCAACGCTAAATGGCCCATCTGGCTGAGGCAGACAAGGGCGCTATAATAGAACTCCATGCAGAGGGATCTTCAAATGCCGACATAGCAAGAACTATGGGTCTTCACAAGTCGACGGTAGCCAGGTGGATCAGACGAAAGGAAGAGAGTGGTAACTTGAATGGGAGGCCTCATGGCCGTCGCCGCAAAACAACAGCAGCTCAGGATCAGCAGATACGCCGTTTCAGTGAGAACCACCCATTTGTCAACGCACGACAAATTCAGCAAACTTTGGGTCTCAATGTTAGCAGTAAGACCGTCACTCCTCGTGTAAGGGAAGGTGGACTGAGAGCAAGAAGCGCTGCTGTGAAAGAGACATTGACTGTTTCCCAAAGAGAAGCTTGCCTTGCTTTTGCTACTGAAAATGGCGACAAACCTCTCCAGTTTTGGAGGCGAGTGATTTTCACGCACCAAAAAGTTTTCTCTACGGCATCATCCGGAAAAGTACTAGTTTACCGGCCTAAATGTGCTAGGTATAATCGAAAATATATTAACAGTTGCCGAAGGAGTGGCAGGTTGTCGGTGCCGGCCGGTGTGGCCGTGCGGTTCGAGGCGCTTCAGTCTGGAACCGCGTGACCGCTACGGTCGCAGGTTCGAATCCTGCCTCGCGCATGGATGTGTGTGATGTCCTTAGGTTAGTTAGGTTTAAGTAGTTCTACGTTCTAGGGGACTGATGACCACAGATGTTAAGTCCCACAGTGCTCAGAGCCATTTGTAGTCGGTAACGGTATGGGCGTGGATATCGGCCGAAGGGTGTGGGCTCCTGTGGGAAGTGGAAGGAAGATTCGATGCGCGCAATTACATATCAATTCTGGAGAACGTGATGTTGCCTGCTGTGGCAGCAAGATTTGGCGATGATCAGATCATGTTCCAACAAGATCGCTCGTCTATTCATATGGCACGTGTGGTTAAGAGGCGGGTCGACGACCATAGTAATATTACTGTAACGGAATGGCCACCTAAAGGAGCTGACACGAATCCCATTGAGAATATCTGGGCAGAAATGGTCAGAGTAATACGAGAAAAGGGCAGTCACCGTCGACTCGCCGACAGCTTTCTGATGTGATTCATGACGCTTGGAATGAGTTACTTGAATCTCCTAGTTATGTGGCTCGAGTTGTGGGCTCAATGCCCAACAGACTTCGAGCTGTTGTGGAAGCCAAAGGAGGCTTCACCAATCAGCTGTTTCAAGCTTTGTTTCTTTCTTCTTCGTCTTTTTTTTTTTACTTACAGACGTATATTTTATACAATTTCAAGGAAACGCAGTAAATGGAATGTGGACTGATTTTTGAGGCTTCATTTTGTGACGGCTAAACAGTGCTGCATCATGGGACCCGCTATTTGTCCACATGTGGCTGAACATCAGAGGTGTAAAAAATTTTGAGGTGCCGAAGTTCTCTGGAAGAATAACGTCTTTTAGACAAGGAGATGATTTTTAGTTCATTTCATTTTAACCATTCACACTATGATTTGACATTCTAATCTTTGATTTCATTTTATTATTATGTATCTTTTCTCCAGTGAAAGTCAACGGTAGTAAGTTTCAAGATATGAAGAATAACTGGAAGTTTCTAATTTGTGGAAAGCGTATTTAACAGTTAATATTTTCGACAAATCTGTAGTTATAGGACATATTAAGAAGCGAGTCAAAAATGGCATTGTGGAATGATCAGGTTGGTCTCTAAAGGGTAACGACGATAGAATAGCAAATATGAAACTATGGGTAACAACTATTGTTGATGGTGAGGAGCCATAATCGATATGTCACTTTTCCGTAATTGTATTTCTGAAGTTTATCGTCAATCCTAGGACTGACACCGATACTCTGTTTTACGTAAAGAATACAACCTTCAAAATTTATTTAGCAGCGCAGAATATTAAATCACAGTTTATAGATCAGGAACCTAATCCAACTGCCTTTAATTTTATTTTCACGGATGACATTGAGACATTAAATAACAAGAGAAATAAGAAAACTCTCAGAATCAATATAGAGAATTCAAGTATCATGTGAATTCAAAAGTTTGCTATAATAGCGATTAATTGCTTTTTACAGACCCCTTCATGCCTACGTTTTCCGTCAGACAGACAATGTTTGAAACTAGGACTAACGAGGTAAACAATTTTTCCACAAATTGTCAAATTGGAAGTCGGAGAGACAGTTACATAAATTACGATGACAACAAACGTTTTTCAAGTAAACTGATCACAGGAGGCATCCAACGCATTTATTGTGAGTTACATGCACAGTATGTAAACTGGCAACGCCACCAACACACAATACCACTAACAAGGGAACATCCCCATCGCACCGCCCTCAGATTTAGTTATAAGTTGATACAGGGGATAGGCCTTGAAAAACTGAACACAGATCAATCGAGAAAACAGGAAGAAGTTGTGTGGAAGTATGAAAAAAATAAGCAAAATATACAAACTGAGTAGTCCATGCGCAAGATAGGCAACATCAAGGATAGGGTGAGCTCAGGAGCGCCGTGATCCCGTGGTTAGCGCACGCAGCTGCGGAACGAGAGGTCCTTCCGTCAAATTTTCCCAGGAGTGAAAAGTTTAATTTTTATTTTCAGACAATTATTATCTGTCCGTCCGTCCGTCCGATGCGAGGTAACCGCGCCGTAGTATGATGACGCTACACCTAAAAAACATCGAAAGACATGACGTCAGTCGACTATAGCGCACGGAAGAGAGAGTATTCCTGCTAATGAGGCTCCCTGGCTGGCAGTTAACTGTTCGCTACTTTGGACGAGAGTGCATTAAATACGTGCGATGCATTGCGTGGGCAATATGAATCCAGCAAATATAGCTCGTGACTCCAATAACAATGTCAATGAATATTTTCCGAACTGTAAGGCATCGGAAAGTTCCTTAAGGGATCGAACGATTGTCGAACATTTGTATGATTATTTCCTACATTTGTTGAATAACAGTACGTGTGGTGATGATTGTCTGAAAATAAAAAAAATCAAACAACTAACCCGAGGGAAGCCTTAAACCAACGACCTCTCGTTCTGCAGCTCCTCACGCTAACCACGCGACCACTGCGCTCCCGTGCTCAAGCTATCCTTGATGTTGCTTATCATGCACACGGACTACTCAGTTTGTTTGGTTTGAATATTTTTTTCATAGGTCCACACAACTTCTTCCTGTTTTTCGAATGATCTGTGTTCAGTTTTCAAGGCCTATCCACTGTGTCAACTTATAACTAAATCTGAGGAGGGTGCGATGGGGAGGTTCCCTTGTTAGCTATGAAACAACTGTAGCAAAACGGAGCATCCTCGTTATCCATGTGATGGATAAGACGACTAATTCGCAACATAAATGTCAATGTAAGCATCAGTTTCTGTTGGAACGTGCTTCCCGGACCAAATAACATACATTTCCTACGTCTTCAATGCGAATCATGTAGCAAATGTAATTTAAAGGACATAAAAATATCGAGTGAATTTACTAAAATAATTATGAACCACTTGAATTTGCATTCAACAGGCAATGTTCAGAAGTCTGGTGTAGGAGTACTGCATGCTCTAATTCGAAACAACAAAAATCAACAGAGTAACTATTATTGAACGTCATCAGGTCACTCATCGAGCATTCCTATGCAGTACTGTTACTGGTGACGTGTTATGATGCCTTTATCGTTAACTTCCTAAGAAGAAATGAAAGGCTGAGCCCCACCAAAAGACGTAAACTCGAGGAGAGAGTTGCGTGAACATATTATTTTACATCTGATAAATCCAAAAGTGTGTTTTGGGCTACGAATTCTGCCCCCAGGGTGTGTGCAACACAGCTGGAATTTGTTGCCAACAACTGAGTCACCTTTCGGTCACAGTGTAAGAAAATCGAGCAACAAAACTACATCACCTGTGCTACTGCATGATAACGCACTATGTTGATTTGAGAAACAAAACTATCCAGGAGATTGATAGGAAAGTCGTCTCTCAGGCACATTTGTATTGATAGGGAAGTCCTCTCTCAAGCACTTGTCCCTCTCGTCATATATTTGTAAAATTTTACCTTTCCCACTCTAGATCGATCAACCGTCAAGGCAATTCATTTCTAGACGAAAATACTTTTAAAACTACTCTGGTTTATTGACATCGTTAGAACAAGTAGGTTTCTACAGGCGTAGAATTTGTAAACAACTTTAGCATTGTCATATCGTTTTAGATATCGTGAAAGAAAATTCTGCTGCTAATTAATTTCTCTTTGATAATTACTGTTGCGTTTAGTAAACTAATGGAAAATGCAATTAAAATATTCACTGTACTAATACAAACTAAAGTCAGCTTAATACAGAAACATCACGACGGCAGTCTATCTTAATAAAGCATTAAGTTTCTGTGAGGCAATTGGGCTTATTTTAACACGAATTAGTAGGATATTACAGACTTTACACTTAGAAAAGATCTGTATTTATTTCATTTCCTGTACCATTCGTAAGTGTTATGAAAATGGGGCTTTTCATAGATAAAATTATGTATTCACAACAACAAAAAAATGTCGGCAGAAAACAAAAGTGGCATTATGAATCTGGCAGTACCGTAAGGTTTTCACTCTGACACTAAGAGTTACTGAAAGTAGCAAGAAGAATTTTGCTCGAGCGTTGTCTTACGATTCCCTTATTAAGTTTTTATCTGCCTGCTTGTAGCTGTGCTACAAAAGAATTAAAAATCTGGCTTTCAGCAAGTCTCGAAAGGCGAACAAAAGCAGCTTGCACCTGGTTACTAAGCATGTTACCTGGGGACTGGTTTTTTCTTAAAGCGGGAAGACATCCTTTTGTGGTTCAATTGGCAAATGTCAGTCAGACGTGTGACGTTAGTCTAAGCGTTTCGGTGTGTTGAATTTGTACCAATGATTTTTCTACACGTTTTTTCTGTCCCAAATAGAGTTGAAGTCTCCCATTAGTATTTTCACGTCATCTTGGTGAATTTTGCTCATGGTATTTTCGAGTGTGTTCCAGAATTTTTCAACATTGTCGGTGTTTTTCTTATTTTCGATGTTGGTGGGTTCAAATGGTTCAAATGGCTCTGAGCACTATGGGACTTAACTGCTGTGGTCATCAGTCCCCTAGAACTTAGAACTAGTTAAACCTAACTAACCTAAGGACATCGCACACATCCATGCCCGAGGCAGGATGCGAACCTGCGACCGTAGCGGTCGCGCGGTTCCAGACTGTAGCGCCTAGAACCTCTCGAACACTCCGGCCGTCGATGTTGGTGGGGACACGTGCATTGATGAGTGTATATGTTTTACTGGGGCTCTGAATGACCATAGTCATAAGTCGCTTGTTGACGGGCCAGCCGCGGTGGCCGAGCGGTTCTTAGCTCTTCAGTCCGGAACCGCGCGACTGCTACGGTCGCAGGTTCGAATCCAGCCTTGGGCATGAATTTGTGTGATGTCCTTAGATTAGCTAGGTATAAGTAGTTCTAAGTTCTAGGAGACTGATGACCTCCACTGTTAAGTTCCATAGTGCTCAGAGCCATTGGAACCTTTTGATTGTCGATCGGTGTGATTTCTTTGACAGAGTTGATAAATCGGTGTTCGAGAAATGCAATGCCGAAGATTGGTACGCCTTTCGTTACCTTTTGTTGTATTCTGCTCTTGAAGATGCAATGGTTTCCCTAATGCACGGTTTCATTGTCAGTTAGTCGTGGTTCTTGAAGTGCAAGGATGAGAATTTTTTGTCGGTCCATTTCTTTTGTGAGATTATTTAGTTTTCGTGTTTGGATCAAGGTATCGATGTTTACTTTTAAATGCATGTTTTTTGCTTGTAGGGAAATTTACCAGAGATCTTCGATATTCTCTGTCGTGCTAACCTGGACTCCCCAGAATCCGAAAATCCAACTGCCGCCTGTCGACAGCCGGGTTGTGTACCACCTGGGATAAAGTTGACTTTGCTTGCATAGTTTACGTTTGCTTGTGTTTCATTGGTTGTGCTTGGGTGATACCAGGACCGGACAGGACCAGAGGGTGTTGAAGCCTTTGAAAGCAAATATTTTCAGCCAAGCTCATTGAGCTAACACGGTGACCAGAGTAACGGTGATTTTCACTCAGACGTGTCTGGATTTTGCGTTCAACGGATTGAGTAGCCGTTCAGGATTGTGTTAGTATCTGGTTCACCCCTAGTATTTGATTTCCTCGGTACCACCCATATGGGGGAGGGTTTCCACTATCCGCCACACGCGATTATTATTATTATTATTATTATTATTATTATTATTGTCATTATGTCTCAGCAAATCCCATATGGTGTATCTTCCCACCACTGAAATAGATGTGTATTGTTCGATTCAGTATTTCCATCACATAAATGTGGTTTATAATTACGTTACATTGCTACTAGTAGACATATTTCTCACTTTTTCTTAGACAGTTGCTACCTGTTACTCCATCATAGGAATTTATGTGCGAAGCATTGTTGAAATACAGACGTTCAAATTATCCGATTTCTGTAATTTCATTTCGATACCAGATCGTTCTAATCGGATTCAGCCAGGTAGTCTTAATGTGGATATCCGACCACGACTGTCATCATATGATAGACTGTGTAAACCACATTCTTTATCGGACTGTTGAATATAGATCACTTATCTATGACAGGACCTGAATTCTTAAACACTGTGGAAAATAATAATCCGATGTGCTTATTACAAATACGTTATTCCAATATAAATATGTGAACTAAGGAGATAACAGTTTATTTACAGGAGCAGAACTAATGTTCAAATGTTCAAATGTGTGTGAAATCGTATGGGACTTAACTGCTAAGGTCATCAGTACCTAAGCTTACACACTACTTAACCTAAATCATCCTAAGGACAAACACACACACCCATGCCCGAGGGAGGACTCGAACCTCCGCCGGGATCAGCCACGCAGCTCATGACTGCAGCGCCCCTGACCGCTCGGCTAATCCCGCGCGGCTACTAAAAGTATACTCGTCCACAAAACCCACGTGGACAATTATCTGATAATCGGTCAAGCTTTGCTTTGTCGCAGCTCTTTAGGACAAAAGAATGGACAGCTCCCTGCTTTTTGCGTTTCCGATAGCGCCTACGATAAGAATCTGGTGTCATATTATGTTTCAGAGCCGTAAACTGTTTATTTTTTCACCTCATACTAAAACAAAAGCTATGATATGAGACGAGGAAATGACTTATATGCTTCTCAGGAACTTAAGTTTTTCGCGTTAATTTTCTCACTTCATTCTAAAACAAGGACGTTAATATGAGAAGAGGAAATGAAATATACGCTTCCAAGACATATTATTTCCTCGTGTGCTACTACTGCATACATGAAAGCCCTGCAGTTAATTTTTGTATGTTGGATAAATTTTGATATCACCTCACATTCCTTTGTGAGAAGGTTCCTATTTTCTTAGGATTCAAATAGAGTGGACATTTCATCACTGGTTAATATTCTCATGACTAATGACATGATACCCGTTGCAATTGCTCCATGGCACCTGTGAGTAGAGTCTCACGTTGGTTACTATAAGAACACGCAGGCAGTGATATCCGCTCACTGCAGTCAGAGCCAAGGTGATTTCTTTCTGTTTATGGCGAAGCGTCTGCTGCAGTGTCCACGCTCAGCCAACATAAACAAATCGCGGCGGCATTGGGCAGTGCTGATCGCTGCGCTTGTCGCAGGCCTCGACAACAAGAGCGCACTCTCTGCTAACGATACTATGGAGTTAATACATCTTACTTAACGTAATATGCAGGACGTGGGTTAGGTGAAAATTCAGTTTGTACCTTCCCATCGCATTAACATACTTTACAGTCATATTTGATGCCCGGTTGTCTGTCTGATGTTAATAGTATTGATTCAGATTGTGCATTAACACGAAAACTCACTCACACACACACACACACACACACACACACACACACACACACACACGCACACACTCATTGATTCCAGTGAGGGTGACAACTACTGTGTGTTGAACAACACATGCACCAGTCAGTTCCTCAGTTGGCGTCGAGTGGATGAGTTTTTTCAATTACCTTGCATTGCAAGAATTGTATGTAAGAGCCTGAAAGTAAATGGACTTGTATCCTAAAGAGCTGCGACAAAGCAAAGCTTGACCGATTATCAGATAATTGTCCACATGGGTTTTGTGGACGAGTATACTTTTAGTAGCCGCGCGGGATTAGCCGAGCGGTCAGGGGCGCTGCAGTCATGAGCTGCGTGGCTGATCCCGGCGGAGGTTCGAGTCCTCCCTCGGGCATGGGTGTGTGTGTTTGTCCTTAGGATGATTTAGGTTAAGTAGTGTGTAAGCTTAGGTACTGATGACCTTAGCAGTTAAGTCCCATACGATTTCACACACATTTGAACATTTGAACATTAGTTCTGCTCCTGTAAATAAACTGTTATCTCCTTAGTTCACATATTTATATTGGAATAACGTATTTGTAATAAGCACATCGGATTATTATTTTCCACAGTGTTTAAGAATTCAGGTCCTGTCATAGATAAGTGATCTATATTCAACAGTCCGATAAAGAATGTGGTTTACACAGTCTATCATATGATGACAGTCGTGGTCGGATATCCACATTAAGACTACCTGGCTGAATCCGATTAGAACGATCTGGTATCGAAATGAAATTACAGAAATCGGATAATTTGAACGTCTGTATTTCAACAATGCTTCGCACATAAATTCCTATGATGGAGTAACAGGTAGCAACTGTCTAAGAAAAAGTGAGAAATATGTCTACTAGTAGCAATGTAACGTAATTATAAACCACATTTATGTGATGGAAATACTGAATCGAACAATACACATCTATTTCAGTGGTGGGAAGATACACCATATGGGATTTGCTGAGACATAATGACAATAATAATAATAATAATAATAATAATAATAATAATCGCGTGTGGCGGATAGTGGAAACCCTCCCCCATATGGGTGGTACCGAGGAAATCAAATACTAGGGGTGAACCAGATACTAACACAATCCTGAACGGCTACTCAATCCGTTGAACGCAAAATCCAGACACGTCTGAGTGAAAATCACCGTTACTCTGGTCACCGTGTTAGCTCAATGAGCTTGGCTGAAAATATTTGCTGTCTGGTCCTGGTATCACCCAAGCACAACCAATGAAACACAAGCAAACGTAAACTATGCAAGCAAAGTCAACTTTATCCCAGGTGGTACACAACCCGGCTGTCGACAGGCGGCAGTTGGATTTTCGGATTCTGGGGAGTCCAGGTTAGCACGACAGAGAATATCGAAGATCTCTGGTAAATTTCCCTACAAGCAAAAAACATGCATTTAAAAGTAAACATCGATACCTTGATCCAAACACGAAAACTAAATAATTTCACAAAAGAAATGGACCGACAAAAAATTCTCATCCTTGTACTTCAAGAACCACGACTAACTGACAATGAAACCGTGTATTAGGGAAACCATTGCATCTTCAAGAGCAGAATACAACAAAAGGTAACGAAAGGCGTACCAATCTTCGGCATTGCATTTCTCGAACACCGATCTATCAACTCTGCCAAAGAATTCACACCGATCGACAATCAAAAGGTTCCAATGGCTCTGAGCACTATGGAACTTAACAGTGGAGGTCATCAGTCTCCTAGAACTTAGAACTACTTATACCTAGCTAATCTAAGGACATCACACAAATTCATGCCCAAGGCTGGATTCGAACCTGCGACCGTAGCAGTCGCGCGGTTCCAGACTGAAGAGCCAAGAACCGCTCGGCCACCGCGGCTGGCCCGTCAACAAGCGACTTATGACTATGGTCATTCAGAGCCCCAGTAAAACATATACACTCATCAATGCACGTGTCCCCACCAACATCGACGGCCGGAGTGTTCGAGAGGTTCTAGGCGCTACAGTCTGGAACCGCGCGACCGCTACGGTCGCAGGTTCGCATCCTGCCTCGGGCATGGATGTGTGCGATGTCCTTAGGTTAGTTAGGTTTAACTAGTTCTAAGTTCTAGGGGACTGATGACCACAGCAGTTAAGTCCCATAGTGCTCAGAGCCATTTGAACCATTTGAACCCACCAACATCGAAAATAAGAAAAACACCGACAATGTTGAAAAATTCTGGAACACACTCGAAAATACCATGAGCAAAATTCACCAAGATGACGTGAAAATACTAATGGGAGACTTCAACTCTATTTGGGACAGAAAAAACGTGTAGAAAAATCATTGGTACAAATTCAACACACCGAAACGCTTAGACTAACGTCACACGTCTGACTGACATTTGCCAATTGAACCACAAAAGGATGTCTTCCCGCTTTAAGAAAAAACCAGTCCCCAGGTAACATGCTTAGTAACCAGGTGCAAGCTGCTTTTGTTCGCCTTTCGAGACTTGCTGAAAGCCAGATTTTTAATTCTTTTGTAGCACAGCTACAAGCAGGCAGATAAAAACTTAATAAGGGAATCGTAAGACAACGCTCGAGCAAAATTCTTCTTGCTACTTTCAGTAACTCTTAGTGTCAGAGTGAAAACCTTACGGTACTGCCAGATTCATAATGCCACTTTTGTTTTCTGCCGACATTTTTTTGTTGTTGTGAATACATAATTTTATCTATGAAAAGCCCCATTTTCATAACACTTACGAATGGTACAGGAAATGAAATAAATACAGATCTTTTCTAAGTGTAAAGTCTGTAATATCCTACTAATTCGTGTTAAAATAAGCCCAATTGCCTCACAGAAACTTAATGCTTTATTAAGATAGACTGCCGTCGTGATGTTTCTGTATTAAGCTGACTTTAGTTTGTATTAGTACAGTGAATATTTTAATTGCATTTTCCATTAGTTTACTAAACGCAACAGTAATTATCAAAGAGAAATTAATTAGCAGCAGAATTTTCTTTCACGATATCTAAAACGATATGACAATGCTAAAGTTGTTTACAAATTCTACGCCTGTAGAAACCTACTTGTTCTAACGATGTCAATAAACCAGAGTAGTTTTAAAAGTATTTTCGTCTAGAAATGAATTGCCTTGACGGTTGATCGATCTAGAGTGGGAAAGGTAAAATTTTACAAATATATGACGAGAGGGACAAGTGCTTGAGAGAGGACTTCCCTATCAATACAAATGTGCCTGAGAGACGACTTTCCTATCAATCTCCTGGATAGTTTTGTTTCTCAAATCAACATAGTGCGTTATCATGCAGTAGCACAGGTGATGTAGTTTTGTTGCTCGATTTTCTTACACTGTGACCGAAAGGTGACTCAGTTGTTGGCAACAAATTCCAGCTGTGTTGCACACACCCTGGGGGCAGAATTCGTAGCCCAAAACACACTTTTGGATTTATCAGATGTAAAATAATATGTTCACGCAACTCTCTCCTCGAGTTTACGTCTTTTGGTGGGGCTCAGCCTTTCATTTCTTCTTAGGAAGTTAACGATAAAGGCATCATAACACGTCACCAGTAACAGTACTGCATAGGAATGCTCGATGAGTGACCTGATGACGTTCAATAATAGTTACTCTGTTGATTTTTGTTGTTTCGAATTAGAGCATGCAGTACTCCTACACCAGACTTCTGAACATTGCCTGTTGAATGCAAATTCAAGTGGTTCATAATTATTTTAGTAAATTCACTCGATATTTTTATGTCCTTTAAATTACATTTGCTACATGATTCGCATTGAAGACGTAGGAAATGTATGTTATTTGGTCCGGGAAGCACGTTCCAACAGAAACTGATGCTTACATTGACATTTATGTTGCGAATTAGTCGTCTTATCCATCACATGGATAACGAGGATGCTCCGTTTTGCTACAGTTGTTTCATAGCTAACAAGGGAACCTTCCCATCGCACCCTCCTCAGATTTAGTTATAAGTTGTCACAGTGGATAGGCCTTGAAAACTGAACACAGATCATTCGAAAAACAGGAAGAAGTTGTGTGGACCTATGAAAAAAAGATTCAAACCAAACAAACTGAGTAGTCCGTGTGCATGATAAGCAACATCAAGGATAGCTTGAGCACGGGAGCGCAGTGGTCGCGTGGTTAGCGTGAGGAGCTGCAGAACGAGAGGTCGTTGGTTTAAGGCTTCCCTCGGGTTAGTTGTTTGATTTTTTTTATTTTCAGACAATCATCACCACACGTACTGTTATTCAACAAATGTAGGAAATAATCATACAAATGTTCGACAATCGTTCGATCCCTTAAGGAACTTTCCGATGCCTTACAGTTCGGAAAATATTCATTGACATTGTTATTGGAGTCACGAGCTATATTTGCTGGATTCATATTGCCCACGCAATGCATCGCACGTATTTAATGCACTCTCGTCCAAAGTAGCGAACAGTTAACTGCCAGCCAGGGAGCCTCATTAGCAGGAATACTCTCTCTTCCGTGCGCTATAGTCGACTGACGTCATGTCTTTCGATGTTTTTTAGGTGTAGCGTCATCATACTACGGCGCGGTTACCTCGCATCGGACGGACGGACGGACAGATAATAATTGTCTGAAAATAAAAATTAAACTTTTCACTCCTGGGAAAATTTGACGGAAGGACCTCTCGTTCCGCAGCTGCGTGCGCTAACCACGGGATCACGGCGCTCCTGAGCTCACCCTATCCTTGATGTTGCCTATCTTGCGCATGGACTACTCAGTTTGTATATTTTGCTTATTTTTTTCATACTTCCACACAACTTCTTCCTGTTTTCTCGATTGATCTGTGTTCAGTTTTTCAAGGCCTATCCCCTGTATCAACTTATAACTAAATCTGAGGGCGGTGCGATGGGGATGTTCCCTTGTTAGTGGTATTGTGTGTTGGTGGCGTTGCCAGTTTACATACTGTGCATGTAACTCACAATAAATGCGTTGGATGCCTCCTGTGATCAGTTTACTTGAAAAACGTTTGTTGTCATCGTAATTTGTGTAACTGTCTCTCCGACTTCCAATTTGACAATTTGTGGAAAAATTGTTTACCTTCTTAGTCCTAGTTTCAAACATTGTCTGATAGAAAATGTAGGCATGAAGGAGTCTGTAAAAGCAATTAATCGCTATTATAGCAAACTTTTGAATCCAATGGACACTTGAATTCTATATATTGATTCTGAGAGTTTTGTTATTTCTCTTGTTATTTACTGTCCCAAAGTCATCCGTGAGAATAAAATTAAAGGCAGTTGGATTAGGTTCCTGATCTATAAACTGTGATTTAATATTCTGCGCTGCTAAATAAATTTTGAAGGTTGTATTCTTTACGTAAAACAGAGTATCGATGTCAGTCCTAGGATTGACGATAAACTTCAGAAATACAATTACGGAAAAGTGACATATCGATTACGGCTACTCACCATCAACAATAGTTGTTACCCATTGTTTAGTATTTGCTATTTTACCGTCGTTACCCTTTAGAGGCCAACCTGATCTTTCCACAGTGCCATTTTTACTTGCTTCTTAATATGTCCTATAACTACAGATTTGTTGAAAATATGAACTGTTAAATACGCTATTCCACAAATTAAAAACTTCCAGTTATTCTTCATATCTTGAAACTTACTACCGTTGACTTTCACTGAAGGAAAGATACGTAATAATAAAATGAAATCAAAGATTAGAATGTCGAAGCATAGTGTGAATGGTTAAAATGAAATGAACTAAAAATCATCTTCTTGTCTAAAACACTTTACTCTTCCAGAGAACTTCGGTACCTCTCAAACTTTTTTCAGCTCTGATGTTTAGCCACATGTGGAAAAATAGCGGGTCTCATGATGCAGCACTGTTTAGCCGTCACAAAATAAAGCCTCAAAAATCAGTAAATAAAACTATTCTTGTACAGTTGCTCCGAATCGCATATACCAACCGCCCTTTGCTGCGACAACTACTCAAAGTCTATTGGGTATTTGATTTTGTTCTGCTTTTTCGGGCCTCCTTACCTCTCCTTCTAGCCCAACCTTTGTTCTGCAATTACGTCTTCATCGGGGAGCTTCTCCTCAACATTTTTATTTTGTGCTGAACTGTTTTGTACCCTTCTTGCATACACACGTGTGTCACGTATTTTATAGAGACTGAATGAATATATAAGGTGAGTATTTCTTCTCTTATCAAATTAAATATTACATATCTTGCTGTGAATTAATTTGTTTGTCCCCATTCCACTTATTGCGTTTCCTTGAAATTATATAAAACATAAGTCTGTAAAAAAAAATCGCGTATAGCCTCCTTTGGCTTCCACAACAGCTGGAAGTCTGTTGGGCATTGAGCCCACAACTCGAGCCACAGAACTAGGAGATTCAAGTAACTCATTCCAAGCTTCATGAATTTGCTGATTTGTCGTGCGTTGACAAATGGGTGGTTCTCACTGAAACGGCGTATCTGCTGATCCTGAGCTTGCGTTGTTTTGCGGCGACGGCCATGAGGCCTCCCATTCAAGTTACCACTCTCTTCCTTTCGTCTGATCCACCTGGCTACCGTCGACTTGTGAAGACCCATAGTTCTCGCTATGTCGGTATTTGAAGATCCCTCTGCATGGAGTATTATAGCGCCCTTGTCTGCCTCAGCCAGATGGGCCATTTAGCGTTGACTGAATGATTCGTCGCGGTTAATATTGGCTGCGGAAACAGCGCTGGCAGGAAACAGACTGCCTCCTCCAAGATGGCAGCCGCAACGCAGTGGCCAAGTATGTGTAACACGGAAATCGATGGCATAAAAGACAGATCGCAAGCCCGTGCCCGTGTCATTACATAGTGGAGCAACTTAGAATCTCTAATTTTTCTCAGAAGTGACTGGTCCACTCTTGTCATGTCTTATCCTGATAAATATTACATGAAATGAAATGTTTACGTTTTGCATATGCGGCAGGCCTGAGGCAAGAAACATTTCTGAAATATCTGAGGCAACCTGAAGAACACTTCGTGAATATTATCTGTAGAAGGTTGCCTTATAAGAAGGAAAACGTGTTTATCCCCGCTCGCCGTGTTTCCAGGTGGCGCAGTTTACTCGGAGGCATACATAATTCTCGCCGGGCGTAAGAAGCGACTCGACGAGCGAGGGGAACTCGCCAAATGTCATAGGCTGATTGTCCCGAAACTTTGCTCAGTGAAGGAGAGGACAAAATAAGCGAACATGTGTTTCGGCTTATCTGCAGACACTCGACCGTTTCCGAGAAAACGACGGTCAAAGTTATCAACGCGCTGTTGCTCTAGTGTAGATACCTTCTGCAGCCGAGAACGCAATTGAAGCGGTGGCTACCGTCGTTCCTTCTTAACACTGATTCCCGTGTTCGATACCATATTGGGTTTTTTAATTATTTTATTTTCCTGCCTCTCTATCAGAATTATCTACGAATGTTTTTTTCTAAGTTATGTTGAAATAATGTTGTCATTATTCGCCAATTAACTTTATGTGTAATTAATGAATTAAAAAGTAATAAACGAATGAGACAAGCTGATCTAACATCATCTGGGCTGCCTCATGTATCGTTATAACCAAATATTTTATAAATGTTAATCTACATTCAGATCCGATGATGGCACCTTTAGTGTGTTGAAACCGGTTATCCAGTAAACAATATTTAAGCGATCTTGGCTTCTGAATTATTTCTACAACAGAGTGATCGCCCCACTACGCACTGTGTGTTCCCTTTTTAACTTATTTCTTTACACAGTAAATTAACTGACGAATAACGACAACAGTGTTTCAACATAAATTGGAATAAACATTCGTAGATAATTCAGAGAGTGAGGGGAAAAAAAAGGAAAAACCGGGTTTCGAACTCGCAGCGCAAAGTTCAGAAATCGCTATGGTAGCCGCAGAGCCACCGCTCCAGTTGAATGCTTACCCGCTAAGAGGTGTCTACACTATAGTAACAGCGCATTGAAAACTTTGACCGTCGTTTTCTCAGAAGCGGTAGAGTGTAAGCAGATAAGCCGAGACACGTGTTCGCTTATTTTGTCCCCGCTTTCACTGAGCGAAGTTTCAGCAAGATCGGGGTATTTCCTCGGGAACACAGGAAGAAACCATAGTAATAATGTAATTCAAGGCTCGCAAGAAAAGATTTAAGTGGTCCTTTTTCCCGCACACTGTTAATGA
Source organism: Schistocerca nitens (assembly GCF_023898315.1). NCBI lineage: Eukaryota > Metazoa > Arthropoda > Insecta > Orthoptera > Acrididae > Schistocerca > Schistocerca nitens. The sequence continues at coordinate 771,504,354 of NC_064614.1, forward strand.
GTGGGACGGTAGAGAAATAACCCTAACCTTCTGCCAGGCACGTAAGTCCGGATTGCCAAGAAATCCTGTTGATGTAGTCATGTAGATGTAACGACGAAATTATGTTTTAATTACGACATGTGACTTTCATTTGATTTAAACATCGAAGTTGTTTGCTGTTTCAAAATGGTTCAAATGCCTCTGAGCACTATGGGACTCAACTGCTGTGGTCATAAGTCCCCTAGAACTTAGAACTACTTAAACCTAACTAACCTAAGGACATCACACACATCCAAGCCCCAGGCAGGATTCGAACCAGCGACCGTAGCAGTCGCACGGTTCCGGACTGCGCGCCTAGAACCGCGAGACCACCGCGGCCGGCTCGTTTGTTGTTTATTTACTTTTTGTTCAATAGTTTCAGGCATATACAAACACCTAGGCGCGTTAAATTGATATCGAAATAAAGTGTCATGCGTGGACCAATAACAATAAATTCCCACCTACTTGTTATAGTACTGCAGTATCTGCCAGCGTCTTCAGAAGTGGATATCGCATACGAAGTTCCTAGGGTGTTTGTAATGGATATTGCAGACGACTTCGACAAAGTTTGAATGTAGCTTCGTAAAAGTTCCGTGAGCAAACGATCTGAGTTGCTGGCGAATACAGTTTATCCTCACTAGACAGTATATATTATCATTATACATGAGGTGAGTAGGGTTTCGCCGCGTTGCGGTGGCCGAGCGGTTCCAGGCGCTTCAGTGACGAACCGCACGGCTGCTTCAGTCGCAGGTTGGAATTCTACCTCGGGCATAGATGTCTGTGATGCCCTTAGGCTAGCTAGGTTTAAGTAGTTCTAGGTCTAGGGGCTGATGACCTAAGCAGTTAGGTCGCATAGTTCTTGAAGCCATTTTTTGACCTTTCGCGTAAATTTTCTTTACATAAACCGTCGTATCTTTTGATTGCGTTGACATAGAAGCTCACTTTTTTACACCAGCATGGGACCGGTTACAGCAAGAAGTGCGATACATTTCCGCTTATTATGTCCACCCGTTCTGGAGGTAAACGGGTTTTAAGGGTTGGGTAGACCGATAGACGGTCAAGAAAGTGAGACTAGTAGGGTTCCGTTTTTACCGGTTTAGGTGACGAAATCCTAACAACGAAAACACTGAAGATGAGGGCCGCATAAATAACACTCGCTACTCTTTATTCGAAATGTTCTAGTTGCTGTCGATACATAAGCATATTAGTCGTAGCTACGTTTTCGATCCAAATCACGTTTACAGGAATGCAAATAGAATGTATTTGCCTATACACGTGGTAATTCACATCCCAGTATTAATGCCACCGCGTTTTAGAAGTACGAACATTCTCATTGCTAGCTAGCTTAAGAAACACTTCTGCTAATGAACGTTTTCTGGCTGTGGCGAGTCTAGTGGAGAATTCGAAACAATGCAGAATACGTTTGGCAGCTATGTAGCCGTTTATTTCCTGGGGTGGTGCAGAATTATCCTACAAAATTTACTCTCTAATAACAGTAATTTGTTATTTCGATAAACATCCCGAATGATTGTCACATAAGCGGTGACATAAAGGAAGAAAATTCATGTTTTTGAGTCCAGAAAGCTCTATGCAACAGAAACTGCAGATTTTCATTTCGAAATTGCCTGCTTGTTCATGTCTGGGGTAATAATAGAGGGCTGTTTGCCTAGGTTGTCTGCTAGCATAGTGAAAGGAAGGTCTGGTTTGTTTTCGGTTCTAATCTCTATGGAGGCAGGTAGAATATCAGTAAAGCAATTTTAAGAAATTCTCGCGCACCCAATACGTTTTATCGCTACCTTTATTCTGTACTGGCGCCCTGTGCATGTCAATATGACACTCTTGTAGAATTTCATACATGTTACTGCCTACTTTTTCCGCTTCTGTCAATAATGGAATTGACTTAAGCGTGGCACTGAATGCTGTTTAAGTGAATTTCGTTATGAATCTTCACGCATTGCTAAATTTGCACACTTTCATGGTAGGTCAGCAACGGTAATCCAGTATGACTGGTCTGAACGTTGACACAGACCGTTTCGCGGCCGAATGCGGATAATATTTTGCTACTTCGTAACGATCTGGGGTTCTTTGTCTTACTGAAACAGTTAAGTCATCTCGATAAGTTGAAATTCATTTTTATTTGTCCAGTTCATACCAATTAGCGTTTGTTCTTTCAGTTCTGTCTTATATTTACGTGTTGTATTTAACACACTAATCAGCATTAATATAGTCTTACAAATTATGGAATACAGTCTAAAAAAGTTCAGATAGTTTGTCAATTTCACGCCTGTGCATAGTATGTTGGTAGCACTTCGTCGCCTTGCCTGTTATGCTGTGTAGCAGACTTTAAAGCCGTGCGGATCAGCATAACGAAAAGGCGAGGGGTCTCGCTCGTTTTGTCCACGACTGTACATACGATTTGTAAATTTTTTTTTTTGTAATCCTGATAGAGAAGTTAAATTTTGGAATCTATTTTGTCAAACGATGTCAGACTTTTTTCTCGTGTAACAATCCAAGTGTTTTTAATTACGATAGTAAGTGAAAATTGTAGAACAGTTGAGACGTTCACTGATTTTGAAATTAATGTAAGATGTTTCATATCGGATTTTGTGAAGGCGAAACTTTATTTTGAATACGATTTTCAAATTAAAGCGTTCGGTCTTAGCATATCCTCTTATCAGTACTTCATCCTCTTCCATGTCGTGTTTATATAAATCCAATGAATATTTTTTCCAAAAGAAATCATTTTTCAATCAAAATAAAAAAGTATTATTGTGCCAGAATCAGAAAAGTATTAATGTTTGTAACAGTTTGAATGCTGGCAGCATTGTCCAACGCTGAGCCAATATACAGTATTTTCACTGAACGTTTGCAAGGTTATTCATTTATCAGCCAATGTACTGATAATATTTGTATGAAGCTATTTTATGGTCGGCGTTGCACTTTGCTGTGCCAAGATTGAATATTTTCTATGCCTACTGTGGAAAGAACAGAAGACCAAGATTACATATATTGTGACTGTAGAGCTAAGGAAAATTTATTTCGTTGTTTTTTTGCACATGGAATTTTGTCAGTTTATTGTACAAAGCCATAGAACTCGGTGCTCACGAAACTGGGTAAATTTCAGAGGGATTGATTTCATTATGGGCACTGCGTATTGTTTTTCCAGATTATGTTGCTTAATTTGCTTGGATAACACTAAAACTAATTAAGCACACCATTTGCTCAACAACACATCACACAGTAAATCTGAATAACACAAGCATTACGCATTTCATTAATTGACAGACAAACATATATTTTTATAAAGAACGTTATAAGCCATTTTGCACTACTTGTGAATCTGATTTTTTAAAAGTGTGTGTTCCTTTCTCCTGCTTCATTTGCTGCATTTTTATGTTTTCTCATTTCGCAGTTCAATATCTCTTGTGTTACCCAAGAATTTCTACGAAACCTTGTCTTTTTACCAATTTGATCCTCTGATGCCTTCACTATTTCATCTGTTAAAACTTCATAGTCGTCTTCTACTGTATTCTTTTCTCCTGTTCTAATCAACCGTTGCCTAATGCTACCTCTAAAATTCTCAGCAACCTCTGGTTCTTTCAACTTATCCAAATACCATTTCCTTAACTTTTAGGTTCTTCAGTTTTAGTTTACAGTTCATGGTCAATAAATTGTGGTCAGAGTCCACATCTGCCCCCGAAATGTCAACAGTTTCATATCTGGTTCCTAAATATCTGTCTTACTATCACATAACCAATGTGAAACTTTCCGGTGTCTCCTGGTCACTTCCACGTATACAGCCTTTGTTTGTGATCCTTTAACCAGGTGTTAGCGCTGATTAAATTATGCTCCGTCCAAAACTCTAGCAGGAAGCTTCCTCATCCATTCCTTTCCCCCCAGTACATATTCACCTACTATTTATCCTTCTCTTCCTTTTCCTGCTGTCGAATTCAAGTCCCACATCACTAATAAATTTTCATCTCTATTAACTATCTGAATAATTTCTTTAATTTCGTCATACATTTCTTCAATCTCTTCATCATCTGCGAAGCTAGTTGACATATAAACTTGTACTGCTGTGGTGAGTATGGGCTTCACGTTCTTCTCGACTAAGATCATACGTTCATTATGCTATGCATAGTAGCTTACCCGCTTTACTCTTTTCTTATTTACTATTAAACTCTCACCTGCATTACCCCTTTTGATTTTGTATTTATAACTCACCTGACCGGATGTCTTATCCCTCCTGGCACCGAACTTCACTACTTCCCACTATATCTAACTTCAACCTAATAATTTTCCTTTTTAAATTTTCTAATTTTCCTGCCCGATTAAGGGATCCAACATTCCACGCTCCGTCCTGTACAATGCCAGTTTTGTTTCTTATGATAACGACGTCCTCTTGAGTAGTCCTGACCCAGAGATCCGAATGCGGGACTATTTTACCTCCAGAATATTTTATCTAAGAGGACGTCATTTAACCATACAGTTGAGCTTCATATCCCTGGGAAAAATTACGACTGTAGTTTCCCCTTGCTTTCAGCACAAAAAAGCCCTTTTGGTTGATGTTACAAAGCCAGATCAGGTAATCATCCAGATTGTTGCCCTGAAACTACTGAAAAGGCTGCTGCCCATCTATAGGAACCTTACGTTTGTCTGGCCTCTCATCTACGGTACGGCTATCTGTATCACTGAGGCACGCAAGTCACCCCACCGACTACAAGGTCCATGGTTCATGTATCCTTTGCTAACATAAATGGTTAATGCCTTGCCCGATCCGCTCCAAAAACACTAGATACCCTGAACGCTTAGCCATATGGGGTTACCACTCCTGTCACTTTCATTTATGGGCAAGTCCTGCATATACCAGAAATTTTGTCGAAATCGGTGATGATAAGCAGGCGCGGTCCTCTTGGAAGTGTTTGTGTTCGTATGGTGGGGAGCTCCCGTAATCAAGGTAGCCGAAGCATTTAGCGTTTCAAGTGGGTCTGTATCAAAGAGTTATACCACATACAGTGAAAGGGGAAGAGCATCATCCGCTAAGTCACAACGCGGATGAAAGTGTGCGTTGGGTGAGCGTGATCGACGGTCATTGAAGATGATTGTCACGAAAATGAAGAGGATGACAGCTGCAAAAATCACTGCAGGACTGAGTGTCGCGCTCTCCAACGCCGTCAACAAACACAGTCACACACACACACACACACACACACAAACTGAAGGACCTCTTTATGCAAGGAAATGCAGGTTGAGCTGCAATTCTAAAACCATTCATCAGTGATCCAAATGCCCATAACAGGAAAACGTGGTGTCGGAGCCATAAAACTTGGACTATGGAGCAATGGGAGAAAGTCATTTGGTCGGATGGTTCTCTTTTGTTTCCAAAGCCTGGCTGAATTAAGTTGCAAGAGTGAAACATGGCGGGAGTTCGGTGTTGATTTCGGCAGGCATATAGTGGTATTCCATGTGCCCCACGGTTACTCCGCAAGGTCGCATTGCTGCCAATGATTCCTTGACAGTTTTGGCTGCTCAGATCGATCCCATGGTACAGTACCTGTCCCTCAAAGGTTATGCTGTGTTCAAAAGTGACAGAACCCCTGATCTCATAACTCACATCGTACAGGGCTGGTTTTGTGAGCACGAGGATGAACTGTTGCATCTTCCCTGGCCACCACCGTCGCCATATCTCGATAATATTCAACCTTTGCGGTCTACTTGGGGGAGAATGGTGCGTGATCGCTGTCCACATTCATCAACGTTGTGTGAACTTGTCACTATTTTGCAGGAAGAATGATGTAAGATTCCCCTGAAAACTGTACAGGACTTTTAATTATACATTCAGAGACAAGTAGATGCAGTTTTGATTGCCAAAGAGTTTCCTACACCGTATTAGGCACGGAAATATGGCTGGCCGGAGTGGCCGAGCGGCTTAGCTCAGCGTGTTCGGTCAGAGCGCTGGTTGGCCTCTGTAATAAAAAAAACTGAGTGGAAGGACAACAAAACGAACTTGAACGGATGTCATGTGACGTCCGCAACGACCAAACACAACGATCAACAACGGAAAAAAAAAAAAAAAAAAAAAAAAAAAAAAAAGCGGTTAAAGGCGCTACAGTCTGGAACCGCACGACCGCTACGGTCGCAGGTTCGAATCCTGCCTCGGGCATGGATGTGTGTGATGTCCTTAGGTTAGTTAGGTTTAAGTAGTTCTAAGTTCTAGGGGACTTATGACCAGAGCAGTTGAGTCCCATAGTGCTCAGAGCCATTTGAACCAATTTTTGAACGGAAATATGTTTTATTTTTAGTGTTTCTATATTTTTGTCCACTTCCAGTATAGTGCTGCAAATCAATGTGGTATTAGGCAAGAAACAACTGTCCAAAATGAATGAATACCTCAAAAATGTGCCACTAGACAATACCTTCTGATGCGAGTGGAAATCGGACATAAAATGCCGCTAGTAAAGTCAACATCTTTTGTAAACTGTTTTTAGATCTAGAAAGCAAACCAGATTCCTCGTATTATGGTACCTGCAGCGTATATTACGTCACAATATGACGGAGAATTAGTAGACAGTGTAAAGCTTGATATTTTAATTTCGTATATATGTGTATTTCGGATTTATTACCTTCATCAGTACATCTGCACGCATCAGTAACAGTTCCATAGATGCAAGACCCGCAACACAACAAAATGTCAAACCTGAATTTCTGCGAGTGCCAAAATAATAAGAAGCGAATTTTAATATACGTGCAACATCAAATCATTGAACAATTTAAAACGTTACTGAAAAAAATATTACATCTAACAACTACGGACAGCAGTAATAGTTTACTCAAAGTTGACATGCATCTGTCTACAGCGTCGGGGTATGAGTACAATATCAAATGTAAGAAACATTTATAAATTATTTGTTATGTAAAATATAAATAAATACGTTTATTGACGAAGGCAGCAAAGCCGAAATTAGCTTATATATAAAAAAAATATTAAGCAGCATACAGTCTGCTAATTCTCTGCAAACCAAATTGTAAACCTGCTTCATTATAGACCATTGATAATATTTTACACTAATAAAAGAAAAAATATTTCGTGAAAAAATACGCACTTTCTCGTAGTTACACAGACGGGTTTAAAATATCTTCAATAATTATAAAAAACTACAGACAGTATTACAGTTAAATTGAATAATTTAATTCTATGTAGACCTACATAACTGACGTAGTCTGTGATATTTAACTTTACACTTCATTTTTATAAAGTTACTAAATGAGCTCACCAGAGTATTAGTCACACTCCTTAAAAGAGTTCACTGGTCACTGCAGTTTTGTCCAGTGTGGTTGCGTCTGTAAACTCCCAGTATATGGAAGGTGAATAGCTGTTTGGTGCCATTCAACATACTGCCAAGGTCCCTTACGCATATAGCCAGTATGACTCAACCACACTTACCAGATTATAATACTAATATTGCAGGAACAGTGATTTTCAGTTTCTCTCAGAATATTAGTTGATTGAACAGTCAATAAATGTGCTTCCAGTTCATGGTGTCCAACAGGCATACCATTTCAATGATCAGACACGTAACCATCGTCAGGTGTACTGACGAACTGATGTCGTAGGGCTGCACAGCCGACTGGTATCACCTCCATCTGTGGGCTGCTCCAGATGTGGTAAACGCACGAGGACACACGTTGGCGACTGGAAAGGCGATTGCATTGGCGTCTGCAGACGGCAACGCCTGGCGGATTGCTCCAGCTGTGGTAGTGTGGATGCAAGGACTCCATCCATACTGCCCACCAGCTTATTGTATTAGCTGAGTATCTTCTTAATAAGACCATCAATGGTTCCCAAACCTTGCTGAAACTATTGGCGCAGGTCAGGTTGACGAGACTGTCGAGCGTATTTCAATGGCCTCTCTAACTATGCTGTCCCAGTAAAGGACTATTCAAGAAGATGGACCCAGTTTCATTGATTTTCATTTCATGAAGTATAAATTGTACGCGAACAGTTTACTTACCAATGAAAGGAGGAAGTTCCATTTTTTTTTTTTTTTTTTTTTTTTTTTTGAACACTGGCTATAAATGTTCAATGTGCCGCCCTTGTGCCGCACGCCAAACATCTAGGCAGTAGCCAAACTCATATTACATGCAAGGGAGACTGCCTTGTGTTACAGAGTTCATGCAGTAGTGACACGGTTCAACAGAGTTGTTGGTGAAGATGGGACATAAACAATCTCCTTAACATAGACCTACATGCGAAAGTCACAGGGCTTGAGCTCAGATCTTGGTAGCCGGAAGAGTAGAGCCAGTACTTGATTTCCCATGCAACCTATCAATTGCCAAGAAAGGGATTAATTTAGAAATCCTAAGACGGAACTGTGCCGGGGGGTGTAGCTGCTTCGTGATGGGATATGAAGTCTTGTGAATCTCTGGTAAGCTCAGGAAAGAGCCATTGTTCTAATATGCCCAGCATACACAGTCAGCCCGGACTCTTCCTTTTGCAGAAACATCTAGTTTGTTGAAGTTGCTTGAACCAATGGCTTATGCTTTTCCTAGTTGATAGTTCACTGCCGAATCGGAGACGAGATGCATTGTAACTGCCGACTCACCTCTTGAAAACTAAAAACGCAGAAAACCCTTTGCTGCATCGTAGCCCTCTTACTCACCACGGCCTATTGGCGCGAGTATCCTAGTGGCTGTTTACACAACTAATGGTTAACAAAACAAAACTTTGGACCTTCCTCTTCCTTCGGTATGTAGCTGTTCACCTCCCATTTATTTGTCGTGGAATACAAAATAATTAAATTGGGTCGATCTTTTTCGAATAACCCTGTATTTGGAGATATTTATTAAATACGTTCATATTCCATCGCATGGGTGTCGGACAAACAATTCTATGTGACCGTCCACTTGTTAAGACGCATCAATCAAGTGTGCACTGTTTTATCAATACATGCCTTGCCCTGTCGACATAGAATCTGCTATACCCTAGTCTTCTGTAACCCGAGGTCATCTTTGACGCACGCCAATAATGACGGTGTTTTATTGTGAGGGCTAAATACTGTTCTTACTCTCTGCGTTTTCAGTACGCGCTCCATTTTTTCCGATAATGCGCCAGAATGCGGTATAAAAACAGTGTGTGCCTCTTTCTCCGTGACTTCGTCTGTCTCTACATGTTGCACTGTAATGATGTGGCGCAGAACGCTCCTAATTTGCCATTATGAGTAACTGTTGAGGCGTTCTAGTTCTCTGGGGAGACAGCCTGCATCTGAGATGGTACGCACCCTGTCTGCAAGAGTTTTCGGCACCCCATTCTTTGCACAGCGTGGTCGCAGCTGTTCGCGTGCAAGGACAGGCCTGTGTACGTTTTCTTCCGATATACACTGTGACTCGCGGTGCCATCTGCCTTTTCTTGACCATGACGAGCAGGAATCGTAGTCTTCTCTCTGCCTTGGTCTCGATAGTGAATCTGATGGTGGGGTGTATGGAGTTTGGAAATACGAGGAAGTCATGGAGATTGTGTCTTCTATAGGACTAGATGATGAGTGCGTCTTTCATATAACGAAAAAAGGTGGGTTTCCATTTGGATGATTTTAGGGCTCCTTCCTCGAAGTGTTCCATGTACAGATTCGCAACCATGGTCGAGAACAGGCCGCGACTCTTACTGTCTCTTCATATTATTCTCCATGAAAAAGAAAGTATGTGGAGGTCAGAACATCTTTGAAAATGTCGGTGGTCTTCGAGTCACATTTCTGACCAGTGAATTCTAGTGACTCTCGCAAAGCATCCTGATGAATAGTTTCAGACTGAAGGATTCAGACATCGTGGTGAACTTTAATGTCGTTTTGCTCTCGAAGATCTATGCTGGTATACTCGACTGGTGTACCGTAACAGGTCGGCGGTCACACAGCAATGTTTGTCCAAGACTCGTGCGATGGAACGCGGAGGCATTAGGATTTTAGCAAACACGTCGAAATATAGGTATAGCGTCGTTAGAGAGGCCATCCAGTTACACACCAGAGACTGTCTCATCAACAAGAATTGCTGCTAAAGTCTCAACAAGGCTTGGGAACCAGCACTGGGTCAAATCAAGAAGATACTCAGCAAGGATAGCGAGCTGGCAGCCAGAGCGGGCGGGGACCTACATACACTCTACCGCAACGGGAGCTACCGAAAGCCGTCACTGGCTACAGATGCCTACGAAATCGCCATTTCGACGGCCTCGGTCATGGACCGCTTACGGAGAGGACCGCACAGGGAGTGGATACTCGTTATTTTACTTCTAAGGTAGCAAAATTCCTTCATTTAATCTACTACATGGTCCTAAATTTTTATTCTCTGTTTCTTGTTAATCTAACATTTGCTATCCCTTAATAGTTTCGTCTCTCTTTAGTTTTCTCTCAGTCAGTATTCTGTTCACAATAGGACTGTTCATTCAGTTCATCAGGTTCTGCAGTTTTTCTTCATTTTCACAGACGATAGCGATCCCATCAGCGAATATTATCACTAGCATAATCACCCTAAACTTCAACCTCACTTCTGAATCATTCTTTTACTTCTTGCATTACATCACTGATGTATTGATTGAAGAGAGGAGAAGGAATACATCCTTGTCTTACGCTTTTTTAATCTGAGCTCTTCTTCCTTGGTCTTCTGTTCTTATTGTCCCTCTTGATTCTTGTACATATTGTGCCCTACTGGCCATTAAAATTGCTACACCACGAAGATGACGTGCTACAGACGCGAAATTTAACTGACAGGAAGAAGATGCTGTGATATGCAAATGATTAGCTTTTCAGAGCATTCACACAAGGTTGGCGCCGGTGGCGACACCTACAACGTGCTGATATGAGGAAAATTTCCAACCGATTTCTCATACACAAACAGCAGTTGACCGGCGTTGCCTGGTGAAACGTTGTTGTGATGCCTCGTGTAAGGAGAAGAAATGCGTACTGTCACGTTTCCGACTTTGATAAAGGTCGGATTGTAGCCTATCGCGATTTCGGTTTATCGTATCGCGACATTGCTGCTCGCGTTGGTCGAGATCCAATGACTGTTAGCAGAATACGGAATCTGTGGGTTCAGGAGCGTAATACGGAACGCCGTGCTGGATCCCAATGGCCTCGTATGACTAGCACTCGAGATGGCAAGCATCTTATCCGCATGGCTGTAACGGATCGTGCAGCCACGTCTCGATCCCTGAGTCAACAGATGGGGACGTTTGCAAGACAACAACCATCTGCACGAACAGTTCGATGACGTTTGCAGCAGCATGGGCTATCAGCTGGGAGACCATGGCTGCGGTTACCCTTGACGCTGCATCACAGACAGGGGCGCCTGCGATGGTGTACTCATCGACGAACCTGGGTGCACGAATGGCAAAACGTCATTTTTTCGGATGAATCCAGGTTCTGTTTACAGCATCATGATGGTCGCATCCGTGTTTGGCTACATCGCGGTGAATGCACATTGGAAGCGTGTATTCGTCATCGCCATACTGGCGAATCACCCGGCGTGATGGTATCGGGTGCCATTGGTTACACGTCTCGGTCACCTCTTGTTCGCATTGATGGCACTTTGAACAGTGGACGTTATATTTCAGATGTGTTACGACCCGTGGCTCTACCCTTCATTCGATTCCTGTGAAAACCTGCATTTCAGCAGGATAATGCACCACCGCATGTTGTAGGTCCTGTACGGGCCTTTCCGGATACAGAAAATGTTCGACTGCTGCCCTGGCCAGCACATTCTCCAGATCTCTCACCAATTGAAAACGTCTGGTCAATGGTGGCCGAGCAACTGGCTTGTCACAATACGCCAGTCACTACTCTTGATGAACTGTGGTATCGTGTTGAAGCTGCATGGGCAGCTGTACCTGTACATGCCATCGAAGCTCTGTTTGACTCAATGCCCAGGTGTATCAAGGCCGTTATGACGGCCCGAGGTGGTTGTTCTGGGTACTGATTTGTCAGGATCTATGCACCCAAATTGCGTGAAAATGTAATCACATGTCAGTTCTAGTATAATATATTTGTCCAATGAAAACCCATTTATCATCTGCATTTCTTGTTGGTGTAGCAATTTTAATGGCCAGTAGTGTACATTACCCGTCTTTTACCCGTGTAGTTGCTTATTTGCGAATTACAAACAGCTTGCGCCATTTCATAGTGTCGTATGAAAGTGTCTTGTTTTCTCTTAATTATTGCTTCCATTATCAAATGTAATGTCAGAATTGCCTCTCTGGTACCTTCACCTTCCAAAAGCCGAACAGATCCTACTCTAAAACATCCTCAATTTTCTTTTCACTTTTTCATGGTACTGTGGCAAGCAACTTGGATGTAAAAACTGTTCAGTTGATTATACTATAGAAACTCCTGGCAGATTAAATCTGTGTGAAAAACCAGGACTTGAACAGTGGTGGCTATATTACAGTTACCGTATTAATCTTTCCTTGTTGTGGGATTGTCTGGATAATGATATTCTCTTGGAAGGTCAGTGGTATTTCACCCGTCTCAAAGATTACACACATTAGCTTGTATAATTATTTGGTTGACACTTCTTTCATGGATTTCGCAAAGAATGTTATCTGTCTTTCCTCCCTTCTGCTTCGTTTGATCGTGAGTCTTCCATGGCTGTCAAACTGTGACTCTAACGTGGAATCCTCTATTTTCTATATAAAAAAGAAAAAGAAAGAAATTTAAGGGGACATTTTATGTCCTATGCCGCCAATGTTAAATTATCGAATTTTGTGACCCATTATCTTGGAAACCCCCCCATGAACCATGGACCTTGCTGTTGGTGGGGAGGCTTGCGTGCCTCAGCGATACAGATAGCCGTACCGTAGGTGCAACCACAACGGAGGGGTATCTGTTGAGAGGCCAGACAAACGCGTGGTTCCTGAAGAGGGGCAGCAGCCTTTTCAGTAGTTGCAAGGGCAACAGTCTGGATGATTGACTGATCTGGCCTTGTAACAATAACCAAAACGGCCTTGCTGTATGATTAAATGATTAAATGATGGCGTCCTCTTGGGTAAAATATTCCGGAGGTAAAATAGTACCCCATTCGGATCTCCGGGCGGGGACTACTCAAGAGGATGTCGTTATCAGGAGAAAGAAAACTGGTGTTCTACGGGTCGGAGCGTGGAATGTCAGATCCCTTAATCGGGCAGGTAGGTTAGAAAATTTAAAAAGGGAAATGGATAGGTTAAAGTTAGATATAGTGGGAATTAGTGAAGTTCGGTGGCAGGAGGAACAAGACTTCTGGTCAGGTAACTACAGGGTTATAAATACAAAATAAAATAGGGGTAATGCAGGAGTAGGTTTAATAATGAATAGGAAAATAGGAATGCGGGTAAGCTACTACAAACAGCATAGTGAACGCATTATTGTGGCCAAGATAGATACGAAGCCCACACCTGCTACAGTAGTACAAGTTTAAATGCCAACTAGCTCTGCAGATGACGAAGAAATTGAAGAAATGTATGATGAAATAAAAGAAATTATTCAGATAGTGAAGGGAGACGAAAATTTAATAGTCATGGGTGACTGGAATTCGAGTGTAGGAAAAGGGAGAGAAGGAAACATAGTAGGTGAATATGGATTGGGGCTAAGAAATGAAAGAGGAAGCCGCCTGGTAGAATTTTGCACAGAGCATAACTTAATCATAGCTAACACTTGGTTTAAGAATCATGAAAGAAGGTTGCATGCATGGAAGAACCCTGGAGATATTAAAAGGTATCAGATAGATTATATAATGGTAAGACAGAGATTTAGGAACCAGGTTTTAAATTGTAAGACATTTCCAGGGGCAGATGTGGACTCTGACCACAATCTATTGGTTATGACCTGTAGATTAAAACTGAAGAAACTGCAAAAAGGTGGGAATTTAATGAGATGGGACCTGGATAAACTGAAAGAACCAGAGGTTGTACAGAGTTTCAGGGAGAGCATAAGGGAACAATTGACAGGAATGGGGGAAAGAAATACAGTAGAAGAAGAATGGGTAGCTTTGAGGGATGAAGTAGTGAAGGCAGCAGAGGATCAAGTAGGTAAAAAGACGAGGGCTAGTAGAAGTCCTTGGGTAACAGAAGAAATATTGAATTTAATTGATGAAAGGAGAAAATATAAAAATGCAGTAAATGAAGCAGGCAAAAAGGAATACAAACGTCTCAAAAATGAGATCGACAGGAAGTGCAAAATGCTAAGCAGGGATGGCTAGAGGACAAATGTAAGGATGTAGCGGCTTATCTCACTCGGGGTAAGATAGATACTGCCTACAGGAAAATTAAAGAGACCTTTGGAGATAAGAGAACGACTTGTATGAATATCAAGAGCTCAGATGGAAAGCCAGTTCTAAGCAAGGAAGGGAAAGCAGAAAGTTGGAAGGAGTATATAGAGGGTCTATACAAGGGCGATGTACTTGAGGACAATTTTATGGAAATGGAAGAGGATGTAGATGAAGATGAAATGGGAGATAAGATACTGTGTGAAGAGTTTGACAGAGCACTGAAAGACCTGAGTCGAAACAAGGCCCCCGGAGTAGACAACATTCCATTGGAACTACTGACGGCCTTGGGAGAGCCAGTCCTGACAAAACTCTAGCATCTGGTGAGCAAGATGTATGAAACAGGCGAAATACCCTCAGACTTCAAGAAGAATATAATAATTCCAATCCCAAAGAAAGCAGGTGTTGACAGATGTGAAAATTACCGAACTATCAGTTTAATAAGTCACAGCTGCAAAATACTAACACGAATTCTTTACAGACGAATGGAAAAACTAATAGAAGCCAACCTCGGGGAAGATCAGTTTGGATTCCGTAGAAACACTGGAACACGTGAGGCAATACTGACCTTACGACTTATCTTACAAGAAAGATTAAGGAAAGGCAAACCTACGTTTCTAGCGTTTGTAGACTTAGAGAAAGCTTTTGACAATGTTGACTGGAATACTCTCTTTCAAATTCTAAAGGTGGCAGGGGTAAAATACAGGGAGCGAAAGGCTATTTAAAATTTGTACAGAAACCAGATGGCAGTTATAAGAGTCGAGGGACATGAAAGGGAAGCAGTGGTTGGGAAGGGAGTAAGACAGGGTTGTAGCCTCTCCCCGATGTTATTCAATCTGTATATTGAGGAAGCAGTAAAGGAAACAAAAGAAACATTCGGAGTAGGTATTAAAATCCATGGAGAAGAAATAAAAACTTTGAGGTTCG
This sequence comes from Schistocerca nitens, assembly GCF_023898315.1. Taxonomy (NCBI): domain Eukaryota; kingdom Metazoa; phylum Arthropoda; class Insecta; order Orthoptera; family Acrididae; genus Schistocerca; species Schistocerca nitens. The sequence continues at coordinate 771,519,576 of NC_064614.1, forward strand.
CCGATGACATTGTAATTCTGTCAGAGACAGCAAAGGACTTGGAAGAGCAGTTGAATGGAATGGACAGTGTCTTGAAAGGAGGATATAAGATAAACATCAACAAAAGCAAAACGATGATAATGGAATGTAGTCGAATTAAGTCGGGTGATGCTGAGGGAATTAGATTAGGAAATGAGGCACTTAAAGTAGTAAAGGAGTTTTGCTATTTGGGGAGCAAAATAACTGATGATGGTCGAAGTAGAGAGGATATAAAATGTAGACTGGCAATGGCAAGGAAAGCGTTTCTGAAGAAGAGAAATTTGTTAACATCGAGTATAGATTTAAGTGTCAGGAAGTCATTTCTGAAAGTATATGTATGGAGTGTAGCCATGTATGGAAGTGAAACATGGACGATAAATAGTTTGGACAAGAAGAGAATAGAAGCTTTCGAAATGTGGTGCTACAGAAGAATGCTGAAGATTAGATGGGTAGATCACATAACTAATGAGGAAGTACTGAATAGGATTGGGGAGAAGAGAAGTTTGTGGCACAACTTGACCAGAAGACGGGACCGGTTGGTAGGACATGTTCTGAGGCATCAGGGGATCACCAATTTAGTATTGGAGGGCAGCGTGGAGGGTAAAAATCGTAGAGGGAGACCAAGAGATGAATACACTAAGCAGATTCAGAAGGATGTAGGTTGCAGTAGGTACTGGGAGATGAAGAAGCTTGCACAGGATAGAGTAGCATGGAGAGCTGCATCAAACCAGTCTCAGGACTGAAGACCACAACGACAACAACATCTTGGAAACTTTTTAAGACACCAACTTACAATTTTCCACAAGAAGTGAATGCACCTCTCTAGATACACTGAACTAGAATTATTACTAAAATTGTATTTTGGGGCATGTTATCGTTTTTTCTAACACTCAATTCTTTGACAGAATTTTGTAAATAAATGAACATAAAACAAAACAACTCAGGATATTTTAGTTATTCTAGTTCCATATGTGTTGAATCTCACACTTGGCATGCTGTGAAAATTTCATGGCTGTACCATCAGTACTTCTACATCTACATCTACATACATACTCCGCAATCCACCATACGGTGCGTGGCGAAGGGTACCTCGTACCACAACTAGCATCTTCTCTCCCTGTTCCACCCCCAAAGAGAGCGAGGGAAAAATTACTGCCTATATGCCTCTGTACGAGCCCTAATCTCTCTTATCTTATCTTTGTGGTATTTCCGCGAATTGTAAGTTGGCGGCAGTAAAATTGTACTGCAGTCAGCCTCAAATTCTGGTTCTCTAGATTTCCTGAGTAGCGATTCACGAAAAGAACGCCTCCTTTCCTCTAGAGACTCCCACCCGAGTTCCTGAAGCATTTCCGTAGGACTCACGTGATGATCAAACCTACCAGTAACAAATCTAGCAGCCCGCCTCTGAATTGCTTCTATGTCCTCCCTCAATCCGACTTGATAGGGATCCCAAACGCTCGAGCAGTACTCAAGAATAGGTCGTATTATTGTTTTATAAGCGGTCTCCTTTACAGATGAACCACATCTTCCCAAAATTTTACCAATGAACCGAAGACGACTATCCGCCTTCCCCACAACTGCCATAACATGCTTGTCCCACTTCATATCGCTCTGCAATGTTACGCCCAAATATTTAACCGACGTGACTGTGTCAAGCGCTACACTACTAATGGAATATTCAGACATTACGAGATTCTTTTTCCTATTCATCTGCATTAATTTACATTTATCTATATTTAGAGTTAGCTGCCATTCTTTACACCAGTCACAAATCCTGTCCAAGTCATGTTGTATCCTCCTATAGTCATTCAACGACGACACCTTCCCGTACACCACAGCATCATCAGCAAGCAGACGCACATTGCTATCCACCTTATCCAAAAGATCATTTATGTAGATAGAAAACAACAGCGGACCTACCACACTTCCCTGGGGCACTCCAGATGATACCCTCACCTCCGATGAACACTCACCATTGAGGACAACGTACTGGGTTCTATTACTTAAGAAGTCTTCGAGCCACTCGGATACTTGGGAACCAATCCCATATGCTCGTACCTTAGGAGTCTGCAGTGGGGCACCGAGTCAATCGCTTTCCGGAAGTCAAGGAATTTCGTATCCGTCTGATACCCTTCATCCATGGTTCGCAAGATATCATGTGAGAAAAGGGCGAGTTGCGTTTCGCAGGAGCGATGCTTTCTAAAGCCGTGCTGATGCATGGATAGCAGCTTCTCTGTCTCAAGGAAATTCCTTATATTCGAACTGAGAATATGTTCGAGAATCCTGCAAGAAACCGATGTTAAGGATATTGATCTTTAATTTTGAGGATCCGTCCTTCTACTCTTCTTATATAAAGGCGTCACCTGCGCTTTTTTTTTCAGTCACTCGGGACTTTACGTTGGGCAAGAGATTCACGATAAATGCAAGCTAAATAAGGAGCCAATGCAATTGTGTACTCTCTGTAAAACCGAATTGGAATCCCATCAGGACCTGGCAATTTAATTATTTTCAACCCATTCAGCTGCTTCACAACCCCAGGGATGTCTATCACTATGTCCTCCATAAGGGAATCTGTACGAAACTCAAACGGCGGTATGTTTGTACGATCCTCCTGCGTGAAAGATTTCTCAAATGCTAAATTTAAAATTTCAGCTTTCGTTTTGCTGTCTTCCGTTGCCAGGCCAGACTGATCAGTGAGTGACTTGATGGAAGCCTTCGACCCGCTTACCGATTTTACGTAAGACCAGAATTTCTTTGGGTTTTCAGCAAGATCTTTTGCTAAGGTATGACAGTGGTAGTGGTTGAATGCTTCGCGCATCGCTCTTCTCTACAGCAGCACGAATCTCTACTAACTTTTGCCTGTCCTAATTCTCCCGATCTTTCTTGTATCGCGAGTGCAACTGCCTTTGCTCTTCTCCGAATTGCGCTGTTAAACCACGGTGGGTCTTTTCCGTCCGTAACCCACTTTTTCGGCACCTACTTCCTGGAGGGCAGTAAATTCAGGAACTTTAATTCGAAGACTCTGAAAATTTACTGCTAATATCTTGATAGCTGAAGTGTCTTTACACTGAGCGCGTCCTGATTCCCCTGCCTGCACGTCGACTGGTGAGTGTTCATCAGGACACCTCGCACTACTGCCTAGCCTAAAAAACCCCCATGTGCACGCCACAAGTACTCTGCTACCCGAGTAGCCGCTTCCTTTGTATAGTGCACCCCTGACCTATCTAGGGGCGTCATACAATTTCCCACCCAATAACGCAAGTCTAGAAATCTGCAGCCAAGACCGTCACAGAGTCGACGAAGCCTCTGGTTGAGACCCCCCACTCAGCTCCAAACCAAAGGACTCCGATCCACTTTGGGAACGATGCTGCAAATAGAGAGCTCTGCTTGCACCCCGCGTGCGAGGCCAGCGGTCTTCACCAAATCCGCCAGCCGCCTGTATGAACTGAGGACCGCCTCAGAACCCAAGCGACAGGCATCAGTGGTGCCGACATGAGCAACTACTTGCAGATGACTGCACCCCGTACGCTCGATAGCCGCAGGCAAGGCCGCCTCTACATCTTGCATGAGACCCCCCGGCAGACAAACCGAGTACACGTTGGATTTCTTTCCAGCCCTGTACGCTATTTCCCTAACGTTGGAGCTCCCAATAACCAGCAAGCATTTGCCCCCGTGTGCCTGCTCGGGCCCTGCTGAAGGAGCGGCCTCCTGCCCACTGACAGGATGAACGGGCGAGGCCAGCCGGCCAGCCTGCACACTGGCTCTCCGCCTCGAGCGACGCGAACGCGTTGCAGTCCGCCACTCACCCTGAGGTGAGGGCGGCCCCAACGCGCCGGGTACACTAGAAGGTGCCTCGGCGGCTGAGTCAACGGACGTGACACCTGGGGTGTCTCAAGAGACGCGCCAGACCCTCCGCCGTCGCTGCATCTCGAGGCAGCAGCCTGAAGGCGGCTGACCGTGGCCAACAGCACGCTCAGCTGCTCGCGAACCGCGGCCAGTTCCTCCTACGCCCGCACACAGCACGCACACACCCTATCCATCCTACTGCTAATATCTAACGACTCGGCGAATTTATTCTCTACGGCTATCAATAAGCAATATTACTCCTCTCCAATACGAGAATACGCAAGGATTTTATGTAATTAAATATGCAAGCGCACAAACACTCAGAAAGAAATTAAGAATCAAACTACAAAACAAATATGAAAGCTAAATATGCGACTCGCTACTGCACTGCTGCTGCACTGATACTTCACCAGCGGCTGCTCAAGGCTCACTGTTTGGAAAATGGGTCATTTATTGCAAAAAAATGTAGTTCAGAGATATTGAGGTCTAGAACTTTTTTTATTACAAATTCTTATACAGACTTACATTTCTGCGTCTTTTATGCACTAGAATTGCCCTGGCCCTTAGCCTGTGTCTTCTTCAGTGTCACAACAGCCCAGTGCTTGCCGCATCCTTTTCTTTCTCGCTTCTTTTGTCATTTGCTGAGCAGCTAACTCTGCTAAATGGACACGAAACTCATACAGTTCCCGCAGTCTTTTAGCTGTGTGTTGTCCAAACTTTACGCCTAATTTCTCCAGGACCTTAAGTCTTTCATAGTTCCCACCACTAAAAGTTATTACAGCATCAGACACTGCTAACTTTAGAGTCACAAGGCCAACAAATACATTTTTAGGCACATGGCACCACACAACATTATTGAAGGACTCAATCTCATTCTCGGTCTTCCCATGTAGACACTTCTTTAGTGACTCAGGATTTGTCAAATCTCTTTAAATAGGTTTGATTGCCTCCATTACTGCCGAAGGAAGAGAATGTTTATGTCTAAATTCATGCTGGGTGCCAGAAAATTCAGCTTGCCTATATTTACATCAAGTGTTTCGTGGATGTGGACACAAAGCATGACATGGCTTTTCATTGGTTGATATTCGATGAAAGAAAGCTCTTTTCATCTTCTTCATCTTCTCTTCTTTTCATCTTCATCTTCTATAGTCATTTTATTTGCGTGTAAAAAGCAATAGATGTTAGCTTACTACAAAAATGTCCGATAATCACACTACTTTCAACGAAAACTAGTATCAGAAACAAAGGAGTGATTTGTTTATTCGTAATCTCAGCCTTCTAGACTGTGTAGTTCCCATGATATGTTATATGCGAGTGGATGATGACTGCTCAACTGTGGTAGTATATGCGTGGCCACGAAATTTTTGACAGTCACATGTCAACATTCAAAACATTATTTGAAGGTCTTACAATGGTCTGCTTTTAATGTATTGTATACTAAAATGTTCAGGAAAGTTCAAAGTACATTATGGAGTGGAAAACATAAAATGTCAAATTTCAACGAACAATGTCCCCTTAACGATCATTTACGCTTTGCACTCTGTGTCATCTGTTTGCTCTGAGATTTTGGTATTGTTACAAGCCAGTCACTGAATGCAGTTCAGCGGATATTTGTGGAACACTACAGGACTTACTATTTATAATTGTAACGTACACGCTAATGGCCAGAATTTTGAACTTGACTTCACTCGTTACTCTCTTAGGGTGTATGTTCAGTAAAAGAGCGCTCTACGACGCTTATTACCATGTTTTAGTTTGAACCTGTATATAGTTATATGGAATATCATCCACGCCCTTTTACGAAGCAATTCAATCCTCTCACGGGTTTTAAATGTTTCGTCCTCTTCCGGTCCATGGCACTCTTCCGGTCCATGGCATCTGAAAGCAGCTGATCAACTTTCCTGCTACTTTCCAGACTGTTGCAGATCTGCTGCCATTCGCTCACTATTCTTGTTCCCTGATCTGTTGTCTCCCACACTTTATCCATGATTCCCTATCGAAAGCGGTAGCAGATCAGTGATTGCTATACGTAGCCAGTACATGGCACTAGTACTGCTTCTGTATGGATTCTTTTGTAGGCCCCGGTGAGTCTCAGAAGCACTCTACTGCGTTGTTCGCAACAGTTATAGTACGTTTAAACGTTTAAAATAAGTTGCGACCTCAAACAGTTCAGTACGGAGTGAGGTGAGGGAAGCGTAGTTGCCAGCGTGTACTAGGCGTCAGCGGTGACCACAGTACAGTTCAGTCACAGTCTAACATAACAGTCGCGACACTCACTGCTGTAAAATTTGTTACCGTTTGACAGATGGAGCGACACTAGGGCTCCAAGCGGCGAGTAAGGAGAACGTCAGACGCGTCGTAAGCATAATGTTTGTTTTGCGTCCATTTCCTACGTAATTTATGAAATATTTGAGTTATTTTTTTGCCTCCAAGGGTTTGTGTTGTATCAGAAGGCATATATGTTTCTAAAAATGATTCTAAAATAAGCGCAAATATGGACAAAAACCACGAATCGAGTGGCAGGCTACAACACATTCGTGAAGAAACACTTGCGCCGTTGGATAGAATTGCAACTTACCACGTTGATATTAAAAGAATATAAACACACAGATTCACACGTAAGAAGCACAGACATGTACCTCTACATGCAAAAGCGAACGACAGCTCTTTTATCGTTCTGTAGGCCTACTGTGTTTTTCATTGTCGCCTGTAGCCACCAAGTACGACCTTCATCTTTATATTATTCTAAGTGGGACAAGCAACTGCCAAATAGTGGAAGAAATATGTTGAAAACATTATAATGAGCTGATTACATTACATTTCACGTAAAACCAAATATTTGAATAATTTTCAAACAATCTGTCAGTAAAAACGGTGCTAACAAAATAATGTTATTACAGGAAGGAAGCAAGAAAAATTAAGTGACTAACAACAGAAGGGAATGAAAGACATACCAAAGAAATCAGCAGCCCAAATGAGCCAACTTCTTCAGTTTTTTATTTGCTTTCTTGTTGTTCCATAAAAACACTGGAGAACTGCCGGATATCAGTAACGTCCTGCCACGAAATATCGTGGCAGGACGTTACTGATATCCGGCAGTTATCCCGTGGTTTTATGGAACAATCAATACGCTGGGAAAGCTTGAAACATGCTTTCTTGTTGTTAGAAGCTATGTCTTGATTCCAATAAATATCGGGATCCTGCAGTCTTCAACATTCGTTTGTCCTTGTTCACTTGATCCCTCTGATACAGTTTCTGTCGCTGTCTGTAGGCACTTTCCTTGTCCCGTAATAGTTTTGCTCGAAGTCTAGCGATCTGCACATTCTGACACTTAACACGCTTTTGTAAGACACGAATAACTGCACTTAATCTAACCACTTCATCGTCAAAGTAGATCTGCGTTGACGATTCACACGAATCTGGCACTGATACATGGAGACTTGAACTGGCTGCTTCTGTGTCATAGGACTGTTCTACAACTTTAGATGGACTGTCGAATCTTTGTGGCAGTTTCCTTTTCATCGTCAGTTGAGGTAGCTTATTTGGGATGTCAGACAGTGTGGGTACTGCATTCCACACGAGTTTATTATTGTCTGCGTTCATGAGCTGGTTTTGTTCGAAATGTAACGAACAAAACCTAATATTAAAATAAGGTGACCATATTTTCTAGACTCAAATTCGGGTCATTAACATATTTCCTAGGCCCAAATCCGGGACACATTAAAAATTTTGCAAAATAGGCTATATTTATTTATTATATGAGAAGAAGGTTTCAATTAAATGTAATAAATACAAAATATCAATTAAATTTGTTACAAAGAAAAGCACATTTACATTTTATTAATACCTTCTAAGATGAATGAGTGTGATCAGGGTAACTGTATTTATCAGTGCTGTGAATTTTCTTTATCAGGACTGTATTTTTCAACAACATATGAAAAAACTCGACACAAGTTTCATCATATATTATTCTACTACCTAACATTGCTTTCATGGTTTCTACAGCCAACTATGTTTTGTCACTTGTCCACATATTGTTCATGTGGGAAAATACCCTTTCAGTAGCAGCATTATTGCCAGGAAGGCAGAAGAGAAACTCCAGTAGCTTGAGTACATTTGAGAATGGCACATGATTCTGGCTGAAATGAGAAACCATCTCAACCCATCTTTGACCTGGAACAGTGTTGTTAGCAGTCCATTCAATGATCTTCGCAGTGGTTACAAACTGTTTGACACTGACATACTCATCATACATTACATTTTCTGCAAACTGGACATATGGCACAGTTTCGCTAACTAGAGAAGTTCTTTCATTGTCATCCCATACAGGTATTTGATTCAAGGTAACCCAATTGTAGCAGTCCAAGTTCTGGAAACTTTTTTCAGTCCACTTTTTTAAGTAGGATAGAGCAGTTTCATAGAAAAGTAATACAGCACCATGAAAACTCTTTACCTCTGCTGGAAGCAGACCTACCTCTGTTTCAAGAGTTTCAAGAATTGTTTTAACTCTTGAGGGAAGGAACTGGTCTTCAATTTTGAACTGTAGAGTGGTTTTCAACTTACTAATACAATCAGCCACTCCAAATATAGTGAATGTCTGTCTTTCAACTTTTTTTAACTGCTTCGTGAAATGATGAAGCCTGACTGTGAACAAAGTATAGCCATAATTCAGACAAAGGGTTTTGAAAGAAGTTTTGAAGTAACAATGGACACTTTTTTTCAGATTGGAAGTATGATTTTAGCGGTTTAAACATTTTGATGACTCGTTCAACAGCAGGCAACAGTGCTAACCATCTTGTTTGAGTATAACCCAAAATCATTGCAAAATCTGTTTCAACAAAGCTGCAAAAGTCCTTCAGAGTTTCAACTCTCACAGTGTATGATTTGAAATACAGAAATATTTTGGAAACTACCATTTCTATATCTATAGGCAAAATATCAGTAGCTGCTCGAACAGTATTATGCAGTATATGAGCAGCACAACCCATCCCTATCAGTCTATGACCGAGTTCCACTTGTAGTTTAGTAAAAACATTATTCTGACCTTTTCTTTCAGCATCTCCAAAATAGCAATTAGTGCAGCACACAGCCCAACAACTTTTTCTTCTAGGCTGTTTTTTTTAGGCAGTCTGTTAAATAGCCACTCACAATAATAGATGTTTCCCCAGGCAACGATTTTAATTGTAATAATCTTACTTCTACACCATTTTTGTAATCAAAATATCTGACGAGGATAGGAAAGACCTTAATCTCTTTGTGGTTAGATGCATCAGTCAGAAGTGAAATAAATGTCACTTTTTCTAAATCACGTCGCAATATATCTGACGCATGAGGAGCTAACACGTAACTCTTATTGCCTCTCTTTTTGTACGTGCACAAGCAAATTTAGGCTCTAATGTCTCTTGAAGAAGCTTCGATGTACAGTCCACAGATCTGAAACTATGATTGTGCTGAATTGTATGATACGCAAAAACGCCCTCAGTTGCAACTAACCTCTCCTCCTGACCACAAGTTTCTCTGATGTAAAAAATGACTTTAATGTTGCACTAGACGCTGCTGCAGAGACTGCTCTTTTATGTTTGTCACTTTTTAAATGTAGTTGTATATCACCACGTCCACTGTGACTTAGTGAGAAACTAGAAGAACATGTGTTACTCCTCACTTTTCCTTTGGAGTCCGAAGAACTAATGTCACTGATGAATGGAAATTCTTTCTGCAATTGTTCATTGAATGAGCACTTGCGCTTCTTTGAACTCATTCTTGCGAAGAAGTATTGTTATTGTCATTGACGAGGAAAAACAACTAAACTTATCAAACCTAATATACCGTAACACGACGTAACACAAAATTCAATCTGATATAATATGGCGCACACAAATGACAAATGGTGGTATTCTAGAGACCAGCATACACTGCGTTGGCGACGCCAGAGTCAACGAGATGATATATTACTGCTCGTCTGTTCGAGTTACTTTGTATTTAGTCTGCATGTTTGCCATAAAACCTCCTCTGCCTCTTCCATGGCTATCAGAAAATATGCAGATTTCTTCCTTCTTCTGTTCGAGTTACGGTTAGAACTAGTGGTGGGCAGGAAATCGCGTATCTGTTAGAAATCGCAGTGACTGAGAAGTCACAGATATCACAGTAGCAACTTTACAGAATCTAACTGCGATTTCAGTCACAGTTAGCAGTCGCAAGTAGTATTTCACATTCAAAGACGTGAGCCATCTATTGGTCGAATTTAGCACTGCTTTCTGCGATTTCAGTGACAAGTCGCAACTAAGAGTCGTAAGTAGCAACTAAAAAGCGCGGTTAACAGTGGCTCCTGTTGGCCGAAGTTCGTACTACGTCCATCTCTGCTGTACGCTATGGAGTCTAACTGCGATTTCCGTGACAAGTCGCAACTAAGAGTCGCAAGTAGCAACTAAAAAGCGCGGTTAACAGTGGCATCTGTTGGCCAAAGTTCGTACTACGTCCATCTCTGCGGTACGCTATGGAGTCTAACTGCGATTTCCGTGACAAGTCGCAACTAAGAGTCGCAAGTAGCAACTAGAAAGCGCGGTTAACAGTGCCATCTGTGGGTCAAAGTTCGTACTACGCCCATCTCTGCGGTACGCTATGGAGTCTAACTGCGATTTCCGTGACAAGTCGCAACTAAGGGTCGCAAGTAGCAACTAAAAAGCGCAGTTAGCACTGCCATCTGTTGAGCAAAGTTCATACTACGCTATTCGCTACCGAGTCAAACTGCGATTTCTGTGACAAATCGCAACTAAGAGTCGCAAGTAGCAACTAAAAAGCGCAGTTAACATACTTTTCCTAGTGTCATCTGTTGACCGACGTACGTACTTCGTTATGAGAGCCTTGTGCCTCACGAGATCGATGTGCTGTGTGTGCATATGAAGGGCTTATTTCAATAGTGGTACAAGTCCATTTTTGTTAATTTTGAGATATAGAGTCGTAAAGTTAAATGAGCGCTGAAAAATCTGCAGTTGAGATACCAGAAATATTCAAGCATATGGCTTCTTACTAGAGATGAAACTTTATTTATGTTTGTTTGGATCACTAATTTCAGAAGCATTATAGACAGAAAAGTGTAGGTAATGGACTTGTACCACTATTGAAATAAGCCCTTCATATTATATGACGACATGCACATTCAGCATCAGTTATGGTTGGTCAAATACTGCTGTGACTCTGAATGTATTATATTAATAAGAAGCAACATTGCCTTTTTCTCCTGAAAATATCAAGTAACGTAACAAATGTGTTTGATTCTGCTTCCAATATGACAGTTTTGGTTAATACTCCACATGCCTACAGGACTTTGCAATGTTAACACAGCAGAACTCAGACATCTGTTTAAGTGTAGAGAAATGAAAACAGTCATATGAATGCCTCACTTTTGTTCAGACACAGTTTAAGACTCGGAAGAAACGTTTTACACCTGGTGTTCTACATGGCAACTTCACACACAAGAACTTTTTGCCGACACTACTACCACCTACATAAGTAAGCTTTTCCTGTGTCACTTTCAAGTAATGCACTTAAGCTATTCCTGATTTAACTGGAAGATCTGTACTTCCCACTTTCATATCAACAGCCTCAAAATGAATATTGTAGACTTCGGGATATGTTACAGGTCAGTGTCACACCAAGATTGTGGAGAAAGGGGGGGGGGGGGGGCACGTCGGTATCCAACAAGTGTTTACCAATAAATAAGTGGCGGAAAATTACGGGTATAGGACGGCTTATCATGTGGAAAATGAGATTTTTATTATTCACTCAATGTATTTAACATTTATTAGTCCTTTAAAATCGCACAACAACTTCAATAAAACACTTTAATCAGTCACACACTTATTTCATAATTATTTCACTTTTAAACTGCAAATCCTCTAAGAGCTGTCTTGAATCTTCACGAGTCTCTCTCAACAGCCTTGATGTGGATAGATATGTACAGTAACCAGTAATCAGTCAGAACTGCGTCTGCAAAAACACAAGGATTATTAAACAATTTTTGCTGTCACTAATTACTAGCAATATAATTGACAGAGTAGATTGCTAATATTTGCTATATCACATTTGCTAATATTTGCTATATCACATTCGCAAGAACGATCTCACTGAAGTAATTAAGTCCATCAAAACGCTTAGTAACTAACCTCTCGTCTGACGAAAACGGTCTAAAGACTGGCAATTTCTTCAGATCTGTTGACAATGATATTTTGAATTATCACTTTACTGAGTGACTGAAATGTAGTTCAGGTACCTATGAACATAACAATATGTTAGAATTCATTTTCTAAACACGAACTATTACGGTACTGTGCGGCTACTTACATATTAATTACACTATTAATATTTTCACAGTTGTTTCTTTAATACAAAATTAAAGCCAACGGAAGAATAAACGTAAAACATACTTACCAATGACAGGTTTGTTGAGATGCAATTTTCTGTGTGGACAGATGTAACTTTTTCATACGGTGGCACGTCGCAGAAATCGCAGGAGTCACAGAAATCGCAGAAGTAGCAGAAGTCACAGAAATCGCAGAAGTAGCAGAAGTCACAGAAATCGCAGAAGTAGCGGAAATAGCAGAAGTAGCAGAAGTCGCAGAAATCGCGGAAGTAGCAGAAATAGCAGTGGCGGAGGGATACGCGACTTAGGTTCCTTAACTGCGACTCTTAACTGCGACAAATCACAGTTAAGAATAACAGATACTGAAAAGTAGCATTCACAGAAATCACTGATATCGGAAAATCGCAGTTTAGCCCATCACTAGTTAGAACCGTTTCGACTGCGCCAATGCATTCGAGTGCGACTTTTTCTCAGTTGCCGTGGTCTCCGACTGCCCATTAGCTGTTCGAGCTGCGGCCAACACGTGTTTGCACAGTAGAAACAGTTTGATAACGGTTTCGACAATTTGTCGTACCCTCTTATCAAACAATTTCCCACCATAACTAAAACTAATAATAAAATATACCGATACAGGTGAAATGAATGTCTCATTCGGGACAAATTGGGTCATGATTGTTAACTTCGGGACAAACAGGTGTCCCGAATTACCTTTGAAAAAATTCAGGACAGACACACAAAAATCGGGACTGTCCCGAAAAAAATGGGACGGATGGTCACTTTAATATTAATACACAGGTAAACTGGGTCTTTTTTCATAAGATCTTCTCGTCTGCTATTAAGTAGCAATTTTCTGCCCCTAAAACGAATCATTAATACACATGTAGTTTGCAAGTGAATCCTGACAATACAGTTTAGTAACATGATGGTATATACCTCTCAGGATCCTTAGGAAACCTAAAAAAAGACAGCTGTGGTGTCTTCTTCCTGTTGTTGCTGCAATTTATTGCGCTACAAACGCTCCCGCTTGCAAAACCATTGTAGAAATCAAAATAAACAACCACTATTTGCTTACACGATCGCGCCGAACTCATAGTTTAACTTACTGGCCGCTTGGGGCGCTGCTGGCGCGGTAGGCAATAAAATCGAGGCGAAGCGTCGCGATTGTTATGTTGGACTGTGGTTTACTCTATGGGTTTAGTGTCAGGCCCACTCGGTGTAGAACTTGGCAGGCTCGCTTGAATGCGTGAGCAGCAAGTCGCGCAAGCCGTCCGATCTGCCAACTTTCTTAAACGGTTTTGAAGAATCTACTCGTTAATAAACTCTCATTCTAGCACATCTTATAGTTTAATTCGTCAGCTTCATGATGAACGGCCTATCATTTTGTTAATGGTCACAGTTATTGTGATATTTTGATAGTAGGTAAGCTACTGTAATTGCAGTGAAAGGTTGGTATCGCCATAAATTTGTGTTTGGTGCGTGTTAAGTTGCATGTTTCCGAATAATAAATATAGATAAAATATTGAATTATTCATTAAACTTGGAAGGATATCGCTGTCTGTTTCAAATCTCGAGAAAATACATCTATGTGAAGCGCTCCGTCACGAACTCGTGCGTCAGTGAAAAACTTAGAACGAAATGTTCATAAAATCCTCGCATCACACAAATGGTTTGAGATAACGAAACAAGATTTTGCCAATGACAGCGCGCAAAGACGAGAGTGTTTTGCCATACGTTTAGTATGAGAAACTTCCGTAGCTACTGCGGTATTGAAACGACTACAGATTTTTTTTTCAGTGAAATAATGTAATCCTTGAGAGCCATCGATAGCTGGCGAAAAGAGAACTGCTGTGGGTTTTGTGACAATATAAGTGAAGAAGTTACAAGTTTATTTTTATACTAAGAATGGGCTGTATCATAAACTATTGACCTGACTAACACTCAGTTGTTAGTTTAATAACACACTACTTCGATATTCTATCGCAATTTCAAGTGCATTAGAATGTCAGATGAATATTTCTAAACTCCGCTGTGTTTTGACAAAAGAAGCAGATTTTAACATGGCAAGAAGAGAAGCTAGTGTTCGTCAAAACTTTTCACAATTGTTCATGAATCAATGTTTCCCCAACTGCCCCCTTGCTATGGCTGGAAAATCAAGATCAGGCCTGTCGTGTAACATTTGCAGTCGCCTCCTCTGTCAGCAATTCAGTCTCACTGTGCGTAAACTTCTTTTCGTTTTTGCGACATTGCTTTTCAGCTAGGTTCATATACAGTCAGATTGGAATGAGCATGATACAGAGAAAGCCTTATTTAACTATTACCGTTACCGTTAGCCAGTTCGTCGACTTGGTAGCGTGAAGTTTTGGCTTGTACAGCACTACAGGTTCCATTAACTTCGCCTTAACCATGCTAGGTTCAACTTATCTCATGGAACATTTCTTTGTACCTGTATAATATCCACTTTCCTTCAGTGCACTGTTGGAGCTTTGTGCATCACAACAGAGTGGTAATGCGTTTTGTTCATTACTATTGTCGAATTCCGAAGAATATTTTGCAGCAGAATTTTATCTTCCCAGCCCCTCAACATGTTTTTGGACGAAACTTTTGTTGCAAATCTCATATTCATATGTACTGCCCTGTTGTTATTAATGCAACGCCAGTACAAAGCACTTGTTCACAATACCTGACGACTACAGAATACTTCAACGCCAGAAAACACGAGTTTACAACGAGAGCTGACAAACGGTGATGCCTCTAATGCGTGACACCATGTAATACTGTTTATTAATGGTGTGGCAACAAGGGCGTTTTACCAGCCGAACCGCCTGCGGCGTGGTAGGGAAAGCCGGCTCGCCATTGGTGTAATCTGGGCAACGGTGTTACGTCCCCCTCCGCTCAGTCAGACGTCAGAAGTCGCAACTGATTTTAGACACACTATAGACAGTTACATTTTATGTACCCACGCGTTTTCTCCAAGAGTATTTTAGCGCTTAGACCACTTTGTTGTAACACCTGTGCAGAAGTAAGTTTAATTTTTTGAATGCTCTGTTAGCGATTCTGTGCATCAAACTGGGCCATTTCAAACTTACAGCTGCAAATCGTGCTGCGCAGTTCCAGTCTTCATCTACGAAGGAGTCCAGCTTCCTGTTGGCCTGCTCACAATCATCCAGGCAACTAAAACTTCACGCAATTTTATACTTGGATTTCTACCCCTGGATAGCTTTCCTTTTACTAATACACAAGTGAGCTGTTCCATTCACTATCTTCATGAATTAGCTCCGAATGTACTAAGTGCTATCAAGATTAGAGCTTCATTAGAATTATGTTCGAGCTTTTCTCGAGACGTTCGTGTAACTGCCAGATGAGACGGTCCTGTAACCTCAGGTAACTTGTATATGATGTGTTGCTAGAGGAGGCCGAAATGCACGCGTTTAAGCTCACACAGATTGGCGTGAGGTCTGGAACAAGGTAAAGTAATTATAGTAGCAAAAAATGGTACATAGCTTCTGGAATACTTAACTTTAATCCATAATTGGAGAACATCGCTCTTGTTGATACATGAATTATAATCTCAATATAAACTGGTAATGGCGCCTTGCTAGGTCGTAGCAAATGACGTAGCTGAAGGCTATGCTAACTATCGTCTCGGCAAATGAGAGCGTATTTGTCAGTATATCATCGCTAGCAAAGTCTGCTGTACAACTGGGGCGAGTGCTAGGAAGTCTCTCTAGACCTGCCGTGTGGCGGCGCTCGGTCTGCAATCACTGACAGTGGCGACACGCGGGTCCGACGTATACTACCGGACCGCGGCCGATTTAAAGGCTACCATCTAGCAAGTGTGGTGTCTGGCGGTGACACCACATTCCTCCCCCGCAAATCGGCGTACGGTTGTGTTATAAGGCTTCCGCCTGCCGTGGGGAGGACCACAACGTATGCGACGAGGTGGGGAGCCTAACAGGCGAGGCTGTGCCACCCGCACCCTGCCATTCGGTCCGAGGGGAGCTAGGAAACGCTTGAAAA
Organism: Schistocerca nitens; assembly: GCF_023898315.1. Taxonomy (NCBI): domain Eukaryota; kingdom Metazoa; phylum Arthropoda; class Insecta; order Orthoptera; family Acrididae; genus Schistocerca; species Schistocerca nitens. The sequence continues at coordinate 771,535,816 of NC_064614.1, forward strand.
CCTAGTCCAGGGTGCACGCCAACATGCGGTGTATGCGCCCGTAGAGAGACAGGAGGGGCCGAAGGGTCGACCTCCATCGCGTCGGGGCACCCGACGGGCGAAGACGCCATGTGGTCCGGAGCGGGCAAAAGTTCCATGTCGGAGGACAGCTGGTCACGGGAAGCGATCGGCGGCGCGTGACCCAGGGAGGCGCTTGGCGGTTGCAGCGACGCGTCCACTGCGGGCGTCGCCGGCGGGAGAACAGGCGGCGGCGGCGGCGCGTCGCCATGGGGCAAAATGGAAGGCAGCGTCGGTAACACCTGGGGCTGAGGCGAGCCAGTAGATGGGTCCCCAGGGCGCTGACCGGACGGCACCGTCGCTGAAAGCAGACGGGGAGCGGCAGAACCCGTGCGACGACAAAGGCGCAACTGATTGAGATGCCGACGCACCTCACCAGATGCCCCCAAAACCAAATACGGAGCGCGGCCGAGGCAGCGAAGAATGCGCCCTGCGAGCCAACGCCGTGAACCTCGATAGTGGCGATAGTATACAACGTCGCCTGGAGCAAAAGCAGGCGCCTGCCGCTGCACAGGAACCTGATGCGGCGGATGTAACAAAGACATCATGAGGACGACCGTGGAGCAACTCAGCCGGCGAGCGACCATCTCGGGGCTGAGAGCGATACGAGGACAAGAAGAGCAATAACGCGTCCTCCCGAGAATGCGACTCTTTGAACTTCAACAACTGTGACTTGAAAGTCCGGACCAATCGTTCAGCGGCACCGTTTGACTGAGGCGAAAACGGCGCGGATGTCAGGTGTTGAATACCATTGGCCTCGCAGAACGACTGAAATTCTGCGGACATGAATTGTGGGCCATTGTCGGAAACAATAGTCTGTGGAAGACCTTCAATGCAAAAGATAGCGGATAATGCTTGGATGGTGGCAGATGACGTCGTGGAAGACATCCGGACAACAAATGGAAAATTACTGAAGGAATCGACAACAACCAACCATCGAGCATTCCAGAATGGACCAGCAAAATCGATGTGTAAGCGTTGCCAAGGGGAAGTGGCTGTCGGCCATGCAAAGAATTTCCGCGGTGGTGCGGCTTGTTGGTCGGCACACGCCATGCAAGAAGAGCACATATTCGTAATCGCAGCATCGATTCCGAACCAAGTACACTGCTGACGAGCAAGTTGTTTCGTTCGCACTGTACCCCAATGTCCTTGGTGGAGAAGCCGTAAGACAGAGGACTGTGTAACGAACGTGAGACCACGACCCTGGAGAGATCATTATCAGAATGCAACAGCAAAACACCACGTCGAACGAAAAGTCTCTCCTTGTGAGCAAAAAATCGGCGAACCAACGGATCCTCGATCCGTGACTTTGACAAGGGCCATTGCGTAGCAACAAAACGCAAAACTGTAGCAAGGACAGGGTCAGCAGCTGTGGCCGTAGCTACACGACGAAAATCAATCGGAAACGATTCGACCACGTCATCGGTTTCCTCATCAATGAACATGCAAGCATGTTCGGAAGAATCGAATGCTCTATCCTCAGCAACAGGCAAACGGGACAACGCATCGGCGTTTCCGTGCTTAGCAGTGGACCGATACAAGATATCGTAGCGGTACTGCGAGAGGAAAATAGACCAGCGAATGAATTTCTGCGCTGTACGTGGAGGTACAGGCTTGTTCGGATGAAAAAGCGATGTCAAAGGTTTGTGGTCTGTGATGATGGTAAAGTGACGATCATACAAGAAATCATGAAACTTAGTAACACCAAATACGAGAGCCAAAGCTTCTTTCTCTATCTGTGAATAATTTCTTTGCGCAGACGAGAGCAATTTGGACGCAAAGGCAATAGGGCGATCGTGCGATCCATCTTCGTGCGCAAGCACAGCACAGATCCCGAAATCCGATGCATCTACCATCAACAAAAGGGGTTTCTGGGGATCGAATGGCGTAAGGCAAGTAGTGGAAAGCAACGCCGATTTCAACTGGCGAAAGGCGCGTTCGCATTCCGTCGTCCAGACGAACGGAACACCTTTACGGCGTAAGCGATGAAGCGGAGCTGAAATGGAAGAGGCGTGGCGCACATATTTATTATAGTAATTGATTTTTCCCAGCACACTCTGTAGCTGCTTCAAATTCTGCGGCGAAGGCAAGGCTTGTATGACACGGAGGTGCTCGGGACTGGGATGTATGCCTTGGGCATTGATTACATGTCCCAGATAGGGTAAGTCACGAGCAAAAAACACACATTTGTCCTTCCGCAAGCGAAGACCATTTTGTCGCAAGACCTGAAATAATGTTCGGAGATTGGCTAAATGTTCTTCTTCCGTCTTTCTGGAGATCACAATAGCGTCCAGATAGTTTGCTGCAGTAGGGACCGAGGCACAAACAGTTTGCAGATATTGCTGAAACAATGCAGGGGCGGATGCACACCTGAATGGCAGTCTTTTGAATCGGTACAAACCAAGATGCGTGTTAACCACCAAAACGCGCTGGGAGTCTTCGTCCACCGGTATTTGCAAGTACGCATCTGCGAGGTCCAACTGCGAAAAATATTTACTCGGCCACAGTTTGTCAAAAAGATCTTCCGGGCGGGGTAAAGGAAAAGTTGCAATCACTAGTTGTGGATTCACTGTTGCCGTGAAGTCCACACAAAGTCTCAATTTTCCGGAAGGTTTTGGCAATATTACTAAGGGTGATGCCCAGAGAGAAGCCCGCACACGTTCAATCACACCTTGTGATTCCAAATCGTGTAACGTTCTTGCGACCTCATCACGCAATGCGTGGGGAACATTGCGCGCTCTGAAAAATTTCGGTTGCGCATTTACTTTCAGTTCCAAATGTGCTTTATAGTTCGTAGCGCAACCGAGGCCCGGTGCAAAAATGTCTGCAAACTCTTCACATAGACGAGAAACACTAGCTGAAGGCACAGTCTGGTTCACTGAGAGGACCTGATTTACTATAGACAAGTTAAACAACTGAAATAAATCTAAACCAAACAAGTTCACTGCAGAAGAAGAACGAAGAACGTAAAATGACACAAGTTTTGTTTGTCCTTTGTATGTTGCAAGAAGGCTGCACTGTCCTAACACAGGGATATTCTGACCGGAATAGCTAGTTAACTTAACATTTGCGGCACTCAACGGAGGTGTGCCCAGCTGTTTGTACGTGTCGTGATTGATCAGAGAAACTGCAGCTCCGGTATCGAGCTGGAATGGGATCACGTTGCCATTAATGACCAAAGCTACAAAAAGTTTATTGTCCTGCTGACGACAAGAGCGACTGTCTCGTGCAACGTGAACTGACACTGGTACAGAAGCACTTGCGACTTGACGCGATTTCCGGCGATGTCGACGCACACTATTTGTGGGACGAACACAGTCACTGTTAGAAAGAGCGGCACTGGGCGGAGTGGAATGAACTACATGAATTTCCATGGGCGAAGGTTCATGAGCCTGAGTATTCTTGGTTCGATTCCGGCGCGAAGCAAAGGGCCTGGAATGGTTGGGAGTGTCCGATCTGAGCTTTGTCTGGCAAACACTTTGAACATGCCCTTTTTTATTACAGAAAAAGCAAATAGCTTGGCGTGACGGGCAATTCTCACGCGAATGTCTAGTTGCACACCGCGGACATGATTTTAGCACTGCATTTGCTTGCTTGCATGGCACACGTAGTGGAGAGCTTGGCGGCAGCTGCGCGGACGGGTGCGAGGGCTGTTTACTGTTCCATGCAGCTCGCCCGGCGGGCCGGTTAACGTGACACACGGCTGGCGAAGTTTCAAATGATTCCTGAGCAAAGTCAAGTGTGTCTTGCCTATCTAATATGTCCATCACTTGTTGAAGGGAGGGATTGACTAGTTTCAAAATCTGTTCCTGTATACGAACATCAGAAACGTTCTGTGCAATTGCATCACGTACCATAGTATCTGAATAAGGGAGTCCACATTCTCACTCAAAAGCACAATCCCTAGTAAGGCCTTGCAAAGTTGCAACCCACTCCCGATTAGTTTGACCGGCCGTACGTTTGGTACGAAAGAACGTATACCTTTTTGCAACTACATTGACAGATTCTTTGAAATATGCATCTAATGCAGACAAAATTTCGTCGTAGGACAGAGTTGCTATGTCGCGTCGGGGAAACAATTTCACTATCACACGGTAGGTGGACACACCTACACAAGAAAGCAAAAAAGGCTGCCGTTCAATACCTTGAATTCTGTAGGCAGCGAGATGGAATCCAAATTGGTGTGACCACTCCGTCCAGCTTTCCAGTGCCGCATCAAAAGGACGAAAAGGTGGTGCAACTGCGTGTTGTGGCTGCAGTAGCGGTGGAGCGGCGGCTGCCACATCGTGTTGCATTGCACGTTGACCCTGGACGAGCTGTCCATGGGCATCCAATAAGGCCTGCGTCTGCTGATTCTGCAAGCGATAAAATTCGGACAGTACATCTGGAGATTGTGGCGAAGCCATGACACAAGTAATTTAAGCAAGTATAAAGAAGAAGACCGTTTTTACACTTGTCGGCATGTGATGTGTTGGCAGAAGAGCCAACACCGTGTTGCTAGAGGAGGCCGAAATGCACGCGTTTAAGCTCACGCAGACTGGCGTGAGGTATGGAATAAGGTAAAGTAATTATAGTAGCCAAAAATAGTACATAGCTTCTGGAATACTTAACTTTAATCCATAATTGGAGAACATCGCTCTTGTTGATACATGAATTATAATCTCAATATAAACTGGTAATGGCGCCTTGCTAGGTCGTAGCAAATGACGTAGCTGAAGGCTATGCTAACTATCGTCTCGGCAAATGAGAGCGTATTTGTCAGTATATCATCGCTAGCAAAGTCTGCTGTACAACTGGGGCGAGTGCTAGGAAGTCTCTCTAGACCTGCCGTGTGGCGGCGCTCGGTCTGCAATCACTGACAGTGGCGACACGCGGGTCCGACGTATACTACCGGACCGCGGCCGATTTAAAGGCTACCATCTAGCAAGTGTGGTGTCTGGCGGTGACATCACAGTATATGCAATGGTTCTTTCCACTATCTCATATTCTTGGAGCAGTTCGAGCAATTTCGCTATGACCACGTTCTAGAATAATGATTGTTATTGTATTATTTTCTTTATGTATCACTCGCTTGTCGTTCGACAAGTCGTCCAGCAGGCCTTATACTTTAAATTACTCGTCGGAGAGAAGTATAGGTATCTTGGAACATTAGGATTTGAAGTCTTTCGAATATTACCCGCTATTGTCAGGGAAAAAATGATTTCAAAAATTGTTATCTCTCCATACGACTGTTCTTTTTTCCGTCAACTGTAATGGTCTTTTTGGTAGAGGTAAAATCATAGCTATCGAAAAGTACAATAGAGAGCTGAATGCATATCTCTGCGATTCCAGACTCAAATGGACTCCGAAATAATAGAAAAAGTGTCGCAAAATGAAGCTAGCTTGTGATTAACCTCCCTCAATATTTTTAACATATTGTTAGATACTTTAATGAGCAACTGGTACTCCCTACGAACTGTACATCAGACAAAATAATTTCACAGTATTTACAGTTGTCGAAAAACTACGTAACGTCACTTACATCATGTAACGTGTAGCGTTGTATTAACACGTTACAAATTAGCATTCGTTGTTAATAACTGATTAAGCAGAGAAGATTCTGACAATATACCAGTACTATAGAGCATCACCAAAAACTGTACCTTCTTCCACAGGTTCTCGGTGTATGATATTTTTCCAACGAAAGAGCAAAAGAAACTACTCAGGTCCTTGTTCGTCCTCCCAGGCTACGATGTTTGGAGAACAAGCCTTGGACAACGATTAACTGTGATGGTCGATCCTTCCCTCAAGAGCGACTTCTTGGATTATTTGCGCAAGAATGGAATAAAACACAGTGTCTACATTAAGAACGTTGCGAGGTAAGCACTTCACTGGTAGATAGCTCTTTTTGGTTCCGATTGTTTTCATGTTAAATGTTTGTGTCAGTCTTTGCAATATTAAGTTAAGCAGTGTCCCCAGGGTGCACACGTCTCCACCGACAAAATTTCGGAGTTTGTTGAGAGATACCTGAGTAGCTTAGTACACGATACTCGTGGTCCCCGATAGTTCGTTACCCAGTAATTGCCTTTCCTTCAATTTTTTACCCCTATTTATTTTTCTGTCATTATTTCACTAAAAATGTCTCCAGAATAATGCAAATGTCTTTGTATTGTTTCTAAGTAAACTTGTTCATTAATTCACGATACTTGCTGCTTACGACAGCAATGTTCGCTTCAGTCTTCGCCCGCAATCTTGCATGCAGCACCTTTATGTTTTGTCTCGGATTTGTTTTCCTGGCAGTGTTATTTCTGCGTCAACAGTGATACATTGCAGTATGGGTAGATTTGCTGGTGAACAACTGGCCGGTATGCAGTTCGTCTGTGGGTTCAATGAACTGTCGCTATACTAAACTGTTCTGGCAGCGACGGTAGTCACATCACAATACTTTTCAAGTGAGAATTTTTACATTACTCTGTGTTGTTTGTTTTGGTGATAGGATGTTAAAGACTTTTCACTGATGTGAAGACGTATTACAGAAAGGAAGGTAACTGGGACAGCAAAACCGGACAAATCACTATTACTCCCTATCGAACTTCCGTAGACCACTGGAACCAGATACCAAAATACTCAGAAAATATCCTCGAACAGCCTCCGAAATTTTATCAAAAAAGTTCAAGTTCACGCTGTATAGTTGATCTCTCTATGTGATACTGGTACTCTAGTTGTGTGCTAACCGTCTTCAGAGGATTGTCTCGCATTGATGGTCGCTAATGTTCTGTTTTCGTGTTCACTCTGTGCATTCACACTTTATTACCCTACACATTTACTTAGGCTATGTCATTTCGTAAAATACTCCCTGCAGAGTAATTGGTTGTGGCACCCCAGCGGATGGTGTTGACAGTCGCTAAGCCTGTCGTATAGCAATACAATGGCACTTGCAAACAGTCTTCATGAAGTGTGGTACCTCAGAGCACATGGCCTGTCTTGAATGGGTATGGGTTTGGCGAACCGTGGTTTCCGACTTGAGGACTGACAATCACCGACAGTCGTCTAGATCCATCAACCCTGGGACCGCCATAGGAGTTAACGGTAAGCGTTTATCAAAGGAAGCGTATCATGCTCTTAACGTGGTTCATGCCCTAACATCCGAATTCTTCGGACGGGACAGATCTTTATTGAAAAAATATATCATGAGCTGAGCTCCGATAAGCCATATAAGAGGACTTACGAATTTTCCTTTGTATGAGACCGCATTTACTTGACTCGTATGCTAATACGAAATTGTAGATTGTAATGTTTTAACTGATTCAACTGTGGGTTCTTGGTGAAATGTTGTATATTGTATTAACTAAACGAAAAAATTTTTCAGCCTTCTAATATTTTACTGTTCGAGTCGCTTATTTTGTGGAAGATCAAAGTTTGTGATTTACAGTTATTGTTGAAGTATACTTAACGCGTATTCCAGCATGTATCAGTGTGAATGAAGGTTCATTTTTGAAAATATTCGGAAGTTACTATTGTTATGTGCATAAGATATTTTATAGTAAATGGACCTTTATGAGCTAGTTACTGTAGCACATATTGTAACTTACACATAGTGTTGCATCTAGTATCCCTTCCAAGAGCAGTGTATATTAACAACATTTATAGTAAATTAACGATATTTCGGCTTTTTTAGCTTCTATAATCTCAAAAAGTTACAGGAAACCAGTAATTTTTACAAACATTTTTGGGAGGTGACTGTCTATATGTAATGTATAAAGTGCGTATTTGAATTATCAGGTGTTTTTATTTTAAACCCAAATATCTACCGGTTTCAGTCTGGGACCATCTTCACGGTTCAATATTTTATTATTAGTTAGTTAATTAAAATATTCTTTATTTATTTATTATTAATAATAATAAATATTCTTTATTTATGCTTTTATTTTAATTATTGGTTTAGTTATTGGTTTTGGTTCGTTTAGCTTAGTTCCTTAATTCCTTTTATCTTCACTCCCCTGAAAACTTGTACAATATAAATAATTCATTTTAAATACCACGGGAGAGCAAGAGGTGTATTCCCCAGCGGCGGTCTCGCGGAAATTCCTCGTTGTTATCAGATCCACCTGAAATCTTTAACCTTTACTCGCTACACAAATCTTTTGGCACAACTGTGTGCTATGTTTCTGATGAGTCTGGATGAAAGGTCCAACAGTTTAGCTAGTTAAAGTTTATTAATTCGGAGATAATCTCTCGACGAATTATGACCGTGGAAAATGGAAGTACGCACCATCGTTCCAAACTTCAACTCCGACTGGACTACGTTTCGTAATATCTGTACCGTGATAATTAACTAATTTCGGCATGGAGATATAAACACCTTGAATACTTGATGTTAGTTATTGGATTTTATTTTGTGCAGAAAACCATGTGAATATTTACGATATACCGTAATGGCATCTCACAACAATACAATCTCTCTCCTCCTCTCACACGTCGGATCTCTCCATTTCCTTTACAGAGTCCATAAAACGAATTTTTTGGTTCGGTAAGACACAAAGATGCGTTCGTAGCACGGAACGTCCGATTCTCGCAGTCGGTATATGCCGTTCACCACAATTAGTTTTGCATATACCGATACATCATTTCGGGTAAGGGTTAAAATGGTTTAATCTGCGTCAGTGGTGGCTTAAACGTGGCGTAAAACATTTTAACCTTCATCCATGAAGATCGGTCAAGACCGAAACCGGTAGATATTTGGGTTGAATATAAAAGCAGCTGATGGTTCAAATATGCATTTTATACAGTAAATTTACCAATGGTTTTTCTGTTGCCTTAATAGAAATCTCGCTTTGTGTATTAACTAAAGGGTATCAGTGATACTATTACCTTAACAGATAAAAAGAAAATCAGAAGGGTTAGATTACAGTTATTTGTTCCCCTCCTGTAAAACGTTGCACCATCCACAATGCAGCCCCCTGTCAGTACTGTTCTCGGATGCGGAATCAGTTGATTGACGTTCGTAAGCAGCTGAAAATCGCCCTAACTCTTGTCAAACGATCGACACTTGCTGAGAACCGGTGTGTTTGGAGAGCTACCCAGAGTTGTGTACCAGAGATACCAAAGGTACCTCGAGTACCATCGTCCGCAGCTCGTGGTCTAGTGGCTAGCGTTGATACCTCAGGATCACGGGATCCTCGGGTCGACTCCCGGCGGGTTGGGGATTTTCTCTGCCCGGGAACTGGGTGTTTGTGTTGTACTCATCATTCCATTATCATTCGTGAAAGTGGCTAGTTTGGATGTGTAGAGATTGGGAATTTGTATGGGCGCTGATGACCACGAAGTTGAGTACGCCACATACCAAACTTCGTCATCATCATCGAGTTCTATCGTCTCCTGTGAATTCTCTCTCCTCTACAGGAAGTACAGGATCTACTCATCCACTTGACTGTGAGTAGCGTGTCAGTGATACGGCTTGGTACCTGTATGGGGGGGGGGGGGGGGAGAGGTGTTAACTCATTGTGGTCGAGTGGGAGATCATTCCAAAGTCTGGCAGGCAGCGAAAAATTTTCGGAGTAGCCGATCGTAGGGCCTCCCCTGTTCGTTTGACGAACAGGTTTCGGGCGTTATCTGTGGCTGACGATGTCTCTGAGCCGGATGCAGTCGTCCACCCTGTTCCAGAGCAAGCTTCTCGGCTTACAAGGTCTGGGCGTTCACAGACGATGGGGTATGTTGGTAGTTAGAGCTCCAATGTTAGGCGCGTAATGGGGCCCGTTAGGAACATGGCTGCCAAGGAAGGGAGGGAAGCCAGTGTGCACTCCGTGTGCATTCCGGGGGGAGCCATTCCGGATGTGGAAAGGCTGCTTCCTGATGTCATGAAGAGTACAGGGTGCAGCCGACTGCAGGTGGTGGCTCATGTCGGTGCCAATGACGTGTGTCGCTTTGGATCGGAGGAGATTCTCTCTGGTTTCGAGCGGCTAGCGGAAATGGTAAAGACCGCCAGTCTTGTCTGTGAGATTAAGGCGGAGCTCACCATCTGCAGCATCGCCGATAGAACCGACTGTAGTCCTTTGGTGCAGAGTAGAGTGGAGGGTATGAATCAGAGGCTCCGGCGGTTCTGTGACCGTGTAGGCTGCAGATTCCTTGAGTTGCGCCAGCAGATGGTGGGTTTCCGGGTTCCGCTTAATAGGTCAGGAGCCCACTACACACAGGAAGCGGCTACAAGGGTAGCGGGGCTTGTGTGGAAGGGACTGGGCGGTTTTTTTAGGTTAGAGGGCCTCAGGGAACCACAGAAAGGGCGTCCGTCTAAAAGGGGCCAGGTAAAACACAGTAAGTTAGTTGTAGAAACGATAGGTAATGTAGTTGTAAATTGTCGTAGCTGTGTTGGGAAAGAACCAGAGCTCCAAGCCCTAATAGAAAGCACTGAAGCTCAACTAGTTATAGGTACAGAAAGCTGGCTAAAGCCGGGAATAAGTTCAGCAGAAATTTTTTCAAACGATCTAATAGTGTTGAGAAAGGATAGATTAAATACAGTTGACGGTGGAGTATTTATTGCTACCAGAAGGAGTTTGGCTTGTAGTGAAATTGAAATAGATAGTCCCTAGGAAATAGTGTGGGTAAAGGGTATACTTGACAATCGGACTAAACTATTCATTTGATCGTTTTACCAACCCCCCGACTCAGAAGATATAGAGTTGCTGAACAGTTCAAAGAAAACTTGAGTCTCGTTTCAAATAGGTACCCCACTCATACAATTATAGTCGGTGGTGACGTTAATCTACCTTCGATATGCTGGAAAAATTATCGTTTAAAGCCCGCGGCAGGCATAAAACGTCATCCGAAATTATACTGAATGCTTTCTCAGAAAATTATTTTGAACAATTATTTCATGAGCCCACTCGAAGCGTAAATGGTTGCGAAAGCATACTTGACCACTTAGCAACAAATAATCCCGGACAAATGGTGAGTATCGTGACGAATACAGGCATAGCGACCACAAGGCAGTAGCTGCTACGCTGAATGCCGTAACATCTACAACAATCAAAAAGAAACGCGAAGTATCTCTATTTAAAAACAGCTGATAAAAATGCTCTTAACACAGTTTTAAGAGACAGTCTGCACTCCTTCCGATCTGATCATGTAAGCATAGAAAAGTTGTGGAATGATTTCAAAGACATACTATCGACAGTAGTTGAGAGATGTATACCCGCATAAATTAATAAGTGATGGTACTGATCCCCCATGGTACACAAAACGGGTCAGATCGCTGTTGCAGAAGCAACAAAAAAAGCATGCCAAATTTAAAAGAAATCAAAATCCCCAAGACTGGCAAAGTTTTGCAGAAGTTCGAAATATAGCGCGTACTTCAATGCGAAATGCTTTCATTAATTTCCACAACGAAACTGTATCTCGAAATCTGGCAGAAAACCCAAAGAGATTCTGGTCATTCATTAAGCACACCAGTGGCAAGACGCAATCAATACCTTCAGTGCGCGATAGCAACGGTGAAGTCACTGATGACAGTGACACTAAAGCAGAGTTATTAAACACAGTTTTCCGAAACTCCTTCACCAATGAAGACGTAGTAAATATTCCTGAATTCCAATCAAGAACAACTGCCAAGATGAGGAACATAGAAGTAGATATCCTCGGTGTCGCAAAGCAGCTTAAATCATTTAATAAAGGCAAGGCTTCCGATCCAGATTGTGTACCAGTCAGGTTCCTCTCAGAGTATACTGAAACAATACCTCACAGAAAGATCCGTACCTAAAGACTGGAAAATTGCTCAAGTCACACCAATACTCAAAAAGGGAAGTAGGACTAATCCGTCGAATTACAGGCCCATAGCACTAATGTCGATTTGCAGTAGAGTTTTGGAACATACACTGTATTCGAACATTATGAAGTACCTCGAAGAAAACGTTTTATTGACCCATAACACGGATTCAGAAAATATCGTTCTCGCGAAAAACAACTAGCTCTTTATACTCATCGACAGGGGGTGTCAAATTGATTCCATATTTTTAGATTTCAATAAGGCTTTTGACACCGTTCCTCACAAGCGTCTTCTAACCAAACTGCGAGCCTATGGAATATCGCCTCAGTTGTGTGACTGGATTCGTGATTTCCTGTCAGAAAGGTCACAGTTCGTGGTAATAGACGGGAAGTCATCGAGTAAAACAGAAGTAATATCCGGCGTGCCCCAAGGAAGTGTTATAGACCCTCTGCTGTTCCTGATCTATATTAACGACATAGGAGAAAATCACAGTAGACGTCTTAGATTGTATGGTGATGATGCTGTCATTTACGTCTTGTAAAGTCATCAGATGACCAAAACGAATTGCAAAATGATACACTAAATTTCGATTGCGTGATAAGTCACACAAATCTGAAGACTGTAAATTCAACTAAATACTAAGGGATTACAATTACAGACACCCTAAATTGGAACGATCACATAGATGATATTGTGGGTAGAGCAAACCAAAGACTGCTATTCATTGGCAGAACTCTTAGAAGGTGCAACAGGTCTACTAAAGAGACTGCTTATACCACGCTTGTCCGCCTTAATCTGGAGTATTGCTGTGCGGTGTGGGATCCGCAACAGATGGGACTGACGGATGACATCGAAAAAGTACAAAGAAGGGCAGCTCGTTTTGTATCATCGCGAAGTAGGGGAGATAGTGCCACAGACTTGATATGTGAATTGGAGTGGCAATCGTTAAAACAAAGGAGTTTTTCGTTGCGACGGGATCTTCTCATGAAATTTCAATCACCAGTTTTCTCCTCTGATTGCGAAAACATTCTATTGGCACCCACTTACATAGGGAGAAATGATCATCACGCTTAAATAAGAGAAATCAGGGCTCGCTCAGAAAAATTTAAGTGCTCGTTTTTCCTGCGCGCAGTTCGGGATTGGAATGGTAGAGAGACAGCTTGAAGGTGGTTCATTGAACCCTCTGTCAGGCACTTTATTGTGAATAGCAGAGTAATCACGAAGAAATCACGTAGATAGAGCTAGACGTGCTATACCAATCGCCCTAACCAACAAGTTCGCAGTGCTATCTTTTTTTTCACTGAAACTGAAACTTAGCAGTGAGAGTCACCTATTTGGAAATCTGCTGTGTCCTGTATCGAGGGGAGGCAAATACACATTAGTAGGAATCTGTTACTCGTCGCCGGCCTCTGTGGCCGAGCGGTTCTAGGCGCTTCAGTCTGGTTGCAGGTCGCAGGTTCGAATCTTGCCTCGGGCATGGATGTGTGATGTCCTTAGGTTAGTTAGGTTTAAGTAGTTCTAAGTCTAGGGGACTGATCACCTCAGATGTTAAGTTGGACCATAGGGTTGAGAACTGTAGGGTTCTCCTAAAAGGGTAAGGTGTGCAATCCGTATCATAGGCTGCTACGCAGGATAGCTGACTGTGTGACGGGTGCACAGAAGTTTTTTTTTCTTTTTAAAAAGGTATGGCGACTCTGCATCCAATCCGGATAATAACGGCTGTAGGAGCCTCGGAATTATTGCTGTAAATCCAAAGGTATTCCCCCCCTCCCTCCAAGCATGAATATAAAATCCTAGTAGTTAACTACCAAAGCATACGAAACAAAGGGCAAGAGTTTGAAGCGCTCCTGAAAAGCAGTGAAGTTCACATAATACAAGGTACAGAAAGTAGGTTGAAACCTGAAACTGTGAAGAGTTTAAGTGGATATCGAAAGAATAGGCTAATGGGAATTGGAGGCAGTGTATTTGTCGCAGTAGACAAGAAACTCAAATCCACCGAAATAGAAACTGAACCAGGATGCGAGGCTATTTGGGCAAGACTCAGTTTCAGTAGTGGCCATGAAACTGTAATATCGTCCTTTTATCCACCTCCACTCACACCTGATATAACCGAAAACTTTAGGGATAATCTCAGTACGCTATTGTGTAAGTTCTTCGATCATACTGTAATCATTGGTGGGGCCTTTAATCATACAGCGATGTGTTGCGATAGTTACAGTTTTGCTAGTGGTGGGCGTAACAAGACGTCATGTGAAACATTACTAAATGCCTTCTCTGAAAACTGCTTAGGACAGATATCTTGGAACCCAACTCATGATGGAAATATATCACATCTAAAGGCAACAAATGGACCTGACCACTTTGAGGATATCCCTATGAAAAGTGGTATCAGTGATCGTGAGAGTTTGTGCCAACAATAATAACCAAAGTCCAAAGAGCGACTAAAGCAACTAGAAAGATTTACATGTTCAGTAAACTAGATGAAAAAACAGTAGTGTCACTCTTAGTGAGGAAATAGAAACTATCAGCGTGGGACAGGGCCATGTAGAGGAATTCAAGTTTAAAAGAATATTTGACCATGCACTGGACAGATATACACCCAGTACAACAGTTCATGATGGGAGACACCCTCCATGGTATACAGTCACTGTAAAGTAACTTCTAAGGAAAAACGATCACTGCATAATAGGTACGAAACAAAGCATAGGGCTGCAGATAGAGATGCTGAATGAAATGCGTTTAGCTGTCAAGAGACAAATTTTTGACGCCTGCTGTGACTGCCATTACAGAATACTGAAAAACGATCTCTCAAAAACCCAAAGAAGTTTTGGTCGTACGTAAACGCTGTTTTGACACCAAAATTACCATACAGTCACTTATGGATGAGGCAGGAAGTGACAATAAGGATGACAAAGCAAAAGCAAAAATGGTTATTCTGTTTTCAAATGTTCCTTTACAAATGAAAACTCAGGAATATTGCCGACATTTAATTCTCGTTCCAATAGATGAGTGAAGTAGATATTGCTATCAATGGCGTTAAGAAATCGCTGAAATTGAACAACGCTCCAGGTCCCCATGGAACCCCTGTCCGATTCTTCACTGAACTGTGGCTGAGTTAACCCCTCTTTTAACTGTAATCAATCAGATCCCTCGAGAAGTAAACCCCGCCCAGTAGTTAGAAGAAAACACAGGTCACGCCTGTCTACAAGAAGGGTAGCAGAAGCGATCGACGAAACCACCGTCCAATATTCCTGACGTCAATTTATTGCATGAACCTAGAATATATTCTGAGCTCAAACATAATAACATATCTCGAACAGAATGATCATCTTCATTCCAACTAGCATGGATTCAAAAGCATCGATTATATGAAACCCAACTTGAACTTCTCCCACATGAGATAATGAAAGCCTTGGATCAAATCAGTTAAGTACGATCGCATGGGGTATCAAGCGAAATTTGTGACTTGTTAGAGGATGTTTACGTAAATAGGACGCAACAAGTTATCTTGGAAGGAAAGTCATTGAAAGAAGTAGAAGTAACTTTGCGTGTGACCCTGGGAAGTGTGTTGATACCCTTGCTGTTCATTTTGTATATTAATAGTGACATCAGACTTCTCGCAGAATACACAGCTGCCCATAATGCAGTACTATATGATACAAACTGCATAAAAATTCTTTCAGAGCTTGATAAGATTTCAAAGTAGCGCAACAATCGGCAACTCTGCTTTAAATGTTCAGAAATGTAAAATACTGCACTTGACAAAACGAAAGAACGTAGTATCCTGTGACTATAATATCAATGAGTCACAGCTAGTATTGGTCAGCTCATACAAATGCCTGGGTGTAATACTTTGTAGGGATATGGAAAGGAATGACCACACAGTCTCAGCCTTGAGTAAACCGGGTGGCAGACTTCGGTTTATTGATAGACTACCGGTACTGAGAAAGTGCAATCGGTCTACAAAGGAGATTTCTTACAAGTCACTCCTCCGATCTATTCTAGAATATTGCTCAAGTGTGTGTGACCCCTACCAAATAGGACTAATATGGGATATTGTACGTTTACAGATAAGGGCAACACGAATGGTCACAGGTTTGTTTGACCTGTGGGAGAGTGCTAAAGAGATAGTGAAGAAAGTGATGTGACAGAATCTTGATATAGACGTAAGCTACCCGGGAAAGCCTACTTACGAAGTTTCAAGAACCGGCTATAAATGATGACTCTAGGAATATACTGCAACCCTGAACATGTCACTCTCGTAGGGATCGTGAGACAAGCTTATATTAATTACAGCACGCACAGAGGCATTTAAAAAAATCATTCTTCCTGTGCTTCTTTCGTGTATGGAACGGGTTAAAATCCCTGTTACAAGGGACGCACCCTCTGCCATGCACTTCACAATGGTTTGCAGAGTATAGATGCAGATTTAGATATCTGCACAGCTTTGCATGAATCACTCCAGTAGTTGTTCAACATGGAGTCATGGCTGCCATGTATCCCTGGAAGAAAAGAATATGCAGGAGATAAAAATCACCAAGTGATGCTTTTTAGTGAAGCGCAGAAGATATTCAAGTCATTAAAGCCACCCACTTTTATTTAATCCTTCACTTTGATAGTAACAAAATGTGTGACAAAAGTTGATACCGACGAACGAAGACAAGTAGCACAAGCATAATTGTGTGTTCCAACCATAAAACTCCTAGTCATTGCTTTCAGTATAGCAGTCATCAGATCAGCTGCCCAAAGTTCTGACAGCGCCAGGGAAACTCTGATGACAGCACAATATAAATGCAAAATATCCGTCCATCGATAAATGGCTTCCATATTACAGTGAATTGTAAATGGATCAAAACATGGCGCCGTGTGTAGGTAGTGAACTATGTACCTCTGAAAGTAAATCGAGAAATAATGTAGACAAGTGTACAAAATGCGTTAATTTTGCTATATATTTTGATAACTGTATTTCATGCTTCATTGTATCAAAAGTTACTGAATATATAGAGGCAGAAGCAAACAGAAAAGCGAATTACTCGTGTGATGCAAACGCGTCTTCACATGAGTACAACCGCAAAGTAGTGTCTGAAAATTTAAACTCGGACTATGCTCCTGCGAGAGCAAATAAAGGTATGATGTGTTTTAATCGTAAGACTATTTATCATCTCAGCAATGTGAATGCTAAGTCAGAAAATCGAGTTATACTCGAAATGTGAAAGCAAGGAATTAGGCCTAAAGCTAAATGAATACAGACCAACTACCAAAATTATTTCAGCGCTACTTCAGGAAATATCGCACTTAAACAAAAAGTAATACAGCATGAAGCATTTAGTGCATCGGAAGAATTCAATAACGGTAAAACCCTATGGAAATCGAATGAAAACGAACATGTTTGTGCAAATCTTTGCAAAAAGTGTTCCAAAAAGACGAAGAATGGTGACGTATGTGTGTGCTGCAAAAGCACATTTCATTATCGATGTGGCAAACTAGACCCCTCTCTAAAGAATAATGTACATTACGTACAAGTGTGGAAGTGTGAATTATGCAGACTCAATAAGAACAGCAGTCCAGATCTCTCCAAGATTTCTGATATAAACATCGCAAATAACATCGCAAATGAAGTGCTCGCCAGTCATACAAGTGAAAAACGGTTCTAAGGATTATAGTGTTTACAGTGACGAAACCCTTTCATCACAATGTTTAGGTGAAGGCACACTTAATCGACGTGCGACAGACATTCAAATAAATCGTGCTAGGGTGAATAACAGCTCTGAAGATAATCAGTCCTATCAACACGCAACTACTCCCCAACACCATCACCCACAATCTCAAAGCTACAAGGAAGAAAAATCAGGAAGAAAACTGATGCTTATTGCAGGCAGCCATGGGCGCGGAATCGCCTCTCGTAAACAAAATGAGACACCTACAATGATTGCTGCTACGGGGTTCATCAAATCGGGTGCAGGTTTAACTGAATTGAGGAAACTTGCAAACTTGGCAGAAGTCGGTAAGTTATCCACAAATGATTACGTTGTGCTAATTGGAGCATCGAACGATATCTTTCAAAATGAAACATCAAATGCCTGTCAGGAACTAAAGGAATGTTTGAGTCACTTATCTCATACTAATGTTGTTGTTCTCAACATCCCGCATCATCATGATCTACCACAATGGCCATCCGTGAATCATGAAATAAGTGCAGTTAATGAGCAATATGAATCAATTGCTAAATACTTCAGAAACGTTACTGTGGTGAATAAAACAATATTGGCCGCCGATTTCACACGACCCATGGACTGCATCTAAATAGCCTGGGAAAACGACTTGTAGCGAATAAAGTGCTGAGTGAAATAGGAAATAAGCCTCAAGAGATAATCACGCGGTCAATATCGTTAGACGAACATCAGCAATTTGTTTGTAAGGCGTTTTTGGGTTAAATGTTAAGACTCGTGATAATCCGAGGTGTAATAATTTACCAAGTTTATGGGGAGATGGTAAGCTATCGAAGTTTAGCAACGAACCAAGAAATACCAGTAGCAGTAAACTCTGTGTGTTCCACCAAAACATCAATGGTCTCAGAAACAAACTGGAGCTTCTAAATCTCGACATTATAGGCGCTGAATCTGTAAACCATGCACAAGTAATATGTCTTACAAAACATCCCGTGACAAATGGAACTGAAATGTCTCAAATGGATGGATACTCGTTAGCAGCCAGCTATTGTAGATCCATAAAGGAGAAAGGAGAGACTGCAATCTATGTTAAAACTAATGTAAAATATAAATCTCTGGACATAAGTACTTACAGTGTATATTCTCACTTTGAAGCCTGTGAAACCGAAATTTCTACAAATAATAAGTCAGTTATGATTTTGGCAGTTTACAGGGCCCCTGCAGGGAAAATATGTATCTTTCTAAACCATATGGAACAACTTTCGAACAAAATATATTCAAAACACAAGGATTTAATTACCATGGGTTGATTTTAATATTAACCTCTTAACTGCAAATAACAGCAGAAGAGAACTAGAGCACGCGATGGAATCATTTAACCTAATTTCAGCAGTTAATTTTCCCACTGGGGTAACTAGTACTTGTAAGAGCCTAATTGATAATATATTCCTGGACAGATACAGAAGCAGCAGTATTGTAAGTCAAATTCTCAATCGTCTGTCAGATCATGATGGTCAGCTGCTTACAGTAAATGATATCAAACTGTGTGATAAACCTAAACACTCCTTTAAAACTGACAGGCCAGTCAATAATGATAACTTAAAAATCTTCAACCTTCTCTGGCAACAGATCGACTGGACCCCTGTATTTATGGAGAGGAATATTAATGAAAAAATTAATATGTTCTCTAGTGAGTTTCTGTCATTTTTTAAAAGTGTATTTCCAAAACTAATCCCCAGGATGGAAACTCTGGCTTACTAAAGGGATCAGAATTTCCTGTAGAACAAAAAGAAATTTATATGAATCCCTAAGGTTACGTAATGATCCCATCGAAAAGGAGAACTATAGCTTGTACTGTACTATTTTAAAAAGAGTAATAAAAAATCCAAAACTATGTATGTAACATCAAAAATTGATAACTCAAACAACAAATCAAAAACCATCTGGCAAGTTATGAAAAGGTAGAGTGGTAAAAAAATACATGACTGACGTAAAATTACTTCAGGATGGAAATATTGTAAGAAATACCGAGGAAGCTGCTAATATTTTCAATGAACATTTTTTTACATCTGCAGAAAAAATTGACTGTGAAGGCTCAGTGGATGATGCGATAGCCCTTCTGCATAAAGCTCACAATGCTAGCTAGAGTTTGCCAGATGCAGATAACCTCCACAACAATTAGCGAAATCAGAGAGATGAAGTCAAAAAACTCTTGTGGGGTTGGTAATATTTCAACTAAGATACTCAAGCACCGTCATGCCTATGTAAATGCAGTCTTATCTCACATTTTTTATGAATCCCTAAAACAAGGTATTTTTCCACTTAGATTAAAATATGCCTGTGTGAAACCACTTTTCAAGAAAGGTGAAAACACTGATGTAACAAACTACCACCCAATATCCCTGCTAACAAGTTTTTCAAATGTCCTCGAGAAACTGGTATAAGGAGAATTGTTAATCACCTGAACAGCCATAACATTCTCAATGTCAGTTTGGTTTCTGGCAAGGCCTTTCAATTGATGATTCCATTTTCTCTTTCACTGATCAAATTCTCGAATCTCTTAACAGAAAATTGGCGCCAATTGGAATCCTATTGATATGTCGAAAGCTTTTGATTGTGTCAACAACGAAATTCTGCAAATTAAAGCAGACTACTATGGGTTAAGTGGAATGATGGGAACATGGATTAAATCCTACCTTACCGATGGGAAACAAAGTGTAATAATTAGTGACAGTACTAGAATCCCAGCTTTATCCAAGTGGGGCACAGTCAACACTGGAATGGCTCCAAGGCTTGGTACTGAAACCCTTACTGTTTCTTATATTTATAAATGACCTCCCACACTGCACCACGTCAGTGAGCAAGTTCACCCTATTTGGTGATGATACTTCTCTTATAGTTGAGAAGGCAACAGGGAACAACCGGGAAATGTCTGTGAACAATGCATTTGAAGACATTCTGAAATGGTTTAACTGTAATGGACTCTCTCTGAATATAAAAAAAACTCATTATGTACAGTTTCACATGGCACATAAAGAACCAGGGAGTATAAATATAGAATGTAATGGACAACAAATAAAGCATGTCGACTCAGATAAGTTCCTGTGAGTATACATAGACTGCAAGCTAAACTGGTCCAACCATATCCTGGATCTAGAAAAAGGCTACATTCTGCAACATTTGCCTTACACATAATTGCATCAGCCACACATAAGGAGGCCATTATAGCGGCTTATTTCGGATATTTCCATGCACTTTTGGCTTATGGTATCATCTTTTGGGGCAACCAGTCCTTGGCAAAAAAAGTTTTTATTGCTGAGACGAGAGCTGTACATATCTGAGTGGTGCGCAACCAAGGCATTCAACAGGAATCTCTTTAGGAAACTACAGGTATTTACAATGATATCTCAATACTACCTCGTATGTTTCATTAATAAAAATCACTCTCTCCTCCAAACCAATAGTGAAAATCATGGTCACAACACAAGGTCAAAAGAGGACTTTCATAGTAACCAGTAAAACTATACCCTTATACAGAAACGAGTAAATTATACAGGCATCAAAATTTACAATGCTCTACCCAGTGTCATCAAAAATCTTGCTCCTGAAACACCAAATTCTAAGAGCAAACCGCAGGAATACCTAATACAAAAGTCATTCTATTAAATTAGTGAATTTTTTAGTACATAGGAGCAAGTTTTTATTATACAACGCAGTTACCCATACAATGTAAGCATAAATGAAATTGTTTGTTGCTGTAATGTTATATTGTTGCTGAAATACTTTGATATTATTAATCTGAATGTCAGATTAACAAGATCAAAGTATTTGAGCTACAATATAACATTACAGCAACAAATAATTTCATTTATGCATACATTGCATGGCGAACTCGGTTGTATAATAAAAACTTGCTCCTACGTACTAAAAAATTGTGCACATAAGTGTTAATTTTGATGTATGTAATATGTTTTTATTTCTTCTAGTGTCCCACGTTGTTACAAAAAGTTTTGTCATGAATTAATCATATTGTGTGCTGCTGTATTGTTAACATTGTAAAAATACTGACTCATTCCATATCCTTGCAACTCTATTGCTATCAGGATCAATGGAACTCTCAATAAAATAAAAATAAAGTAAATGAATCCTGTGAAGAAGCAAATACTGTTAAGTTGTACAGAAAGGACAACTTCAGTGGGAAGCAGTCGAAAGGCAGCGTTGTCAAATTCATCAATAATGAATACCACTACTCCCCTATCCCCTTCGACACTACTTTTGAAATATTTGCTACAAGAGTGCAGGTGCTACGGAAGACAACTATAAATTCTCATAATCTGCCCTCTAATCATTTGAACCTGGAGGCTTCCACTTACCCATTTTCGTACTTTGTGAAGGCTTTAAGGCACATAATCTGCAGCTGATCTCAACTACCCCCTGCCCCAGTAATAGAACGCTCGTGTGTCATATCTTTTCAGAATCCTTGTATCTCCATAAAAGAGCGCTGTCTTCTGAACAAGGAATAGTGAACACTGTTTGGTAATCGTACTGCTGCAGGACCATTCTTCGCATTACGTTTCTCAGTATAATACCCCACCCTCGGACACAACTCAAGGGGGAAATGGTAAACTACAGCGACTACTTTTCGATCTTGATATGCCTGCAAAATTGAACAGTGCTCAAAGATAAGTCATCAAAACAGGTGCTTAAAAAGGCAAACTTGATGCTGTACCCCCAACTGGCTGTGTTAAAACATCGCGGCAGCATCCAGAAATGGGTGGACGCATTGTGTCCCCGATCCACCAGGTGATTCTTTCATTCCAACGTCTTCACGTCATCTATGAAACGAAGACTGGCTGCTCCTGCTTTGCAGTGAGGGGAAGGAAAACCTATATACATCTGAGAGGATTCACATGCGGACTGCTTGTGCAAAACCTTGCAGCCTTTAGTGTAGTAAGGGTCAAATGCTGCTAAATTATAAAGCGAGGGAGGAAGGGATAGAAGCATGAATTCATTCACTACACAGCGTTCCATAAAGTCCACATTAGGATGGAAGAACATAGGAGAATTCCTAGATGAGGAGGGCTGCCTCAGTTAATATTTTAACGCACATTGGAAGTCCGTAGACGAGACGAGGCAATATATCTCAGACAGCGGTAAAACATTCCGTAGAAATGAGCGCCACCGCCACGAGGATCCAGTCTTCCATGCTCGTAAAGCTGTCGTCGAGAAGGACTGTTAGGTCTAAAGTTCAAATAACGAAGAACTTCATAAATGCTCCTTCTCTATGGCAGCTCTTGGCCATGATGAGTCCCATCAAATCTTGTTGTTCCACCTCAAGGGGAATGCAGAAGAAATCGGTGGAGGGAAGTTACCTTAAACACACATTTGAAGCTGCTTAGGATTGTACTTGCCCAAGTAAGTATCGTAGTGTCAGCCCCAAGAGCTACACTGGAAAGACCTTGCAACCGAAGACGACTTAGCGGGTCATTGAAATACTGTGCATGTAAGTTGAGTGACCAGCTCGGTTGAACACGCAAAAGCAAATAATAAATCAATGCGGGGAAAACCTGAGAGATCACGTGATGATCTACTGCTGCCTGATCTGGATCTTAGAATGAGACAGTTCTATCGTTAATTCCAATGTGGAGTAAGTAAATATAATTCTACGAGCGATAACGTGAACATGATGTTGACCTAAACAAGAAAACTCCGTAGGTGTCTTTTGAAGCTTGAGAAGACATAATATGCTTTGGAGGCCACTGTCCTTTTACAGCTCCACAAATGGGATATCTGATGACATTTATCCATCTCTCCATTCCGTTTCACGACAGCGTTGTTTTAAAGTTGGAAAAAGCCTGTCAGACCGATTTGAATAAGGAAATGGGGTCCCACAAGGGGGAATATCAGGCATTTCATCATTGGCCATCACCATCAATAGCATAATTTCTTCGACGAGAAAGCCTTTACAGTCCTTCTTACATGCAGACGATTTCGTTACTTTTTGGTACTCCTTCATTCCTGCAGAAGCAACACATCATATATAACTGACGCTGAAATGGCATCAAGTTCTTTGCAGTCGAAGGAATATCTATAG
This sequence comes from Schistocerca nitens, assembly GCF_023898315.1. Taxonomy (NCBI): domain Eukaryota; kingdom Metazoa; phylum Arthropoda; class Insecta; order Orthoptera; family Acrididae; genus Schistocerca; species Schistocerca nitens. Next base: position 771,559,373 of record NC_064614.1, read on the forward strand.
ACTTCCAGTTGTTGGAGTATATGTATAGTCTGCCTACATTAGTAACTGTGCGTGTAAGATTAGATGACTTTTTTAAATTTCATATGTGACTACAAAGCCTCCTTCTTCCTTGCCTTTTCCCTTTCCCCTACGGGGTCGCCATTGTTAAATGGGTTTTGGCAAATGTTAGTGGCAGTTGGTGACCGAATGCCTTTCCTGTCGGCACCACTTCGTTCGGAGCGGAATTTGTGTACTTCAAATGGCTCTGAGCACTAAGGGACCTAACATCTGATGCCATCAGTCCCCTAGAACTTAGAACTACTTAAACCTAAATAACCTTAGGACATCACAAACATCCATGCCCGAGGCAGGATTCGAACCTGCGACTGTAGCGGTCGCGCGGTTCCAGACTGTGGCGCTTGAACCGACGGCCACTCAGGCCGGCATTTGTGTACTCTAATCTGTTTGAGTTCGGAGTAAATCTCATGTTAAATAACGAAAATGTTTTCTAAATGTTTGCGTAGCGAGTAACTTAGCGGAAAATGGGTTCTGGCACGGCATGTTCCTATTTGGATGTGGAAAGTCGCCTGAAAATTACATGCAGGCTGTCTGGCACACCAGACCGCGAGGCATCCTGATTTGAGGCAGGATCTGAACCCCAATCCCGGAAGCGGCGCGTTAACGCGCTAGGCTGTGCTGCAGGGTCATGTGATTACGAAATGACATGGCTAAATAACAAGATTTTTGAACTTCACCAAGTCTGCCTCTTTCATCAAACACCCACCGCCAAGTAACTAATAGTTCCACGAACAAATATGAGAGCTCTGATGTGCTGTTTGAGGCTTTCCCGGCGCTGCATCTGCTTGATAGGTTCCCGGGAATTACGCCGGATAATATTGTAGAAACCGCACAATATTTCAGCGAGACAGCTGCCCGCCATCTTCAGGTGCTACTGTCGCGTCGCTGAGAAGCTCGCCAATTTATATGCTGGCTTTCTAGAACAGCTCTCTCTTCAAATCATTGCACACTCACTAAACCATTACACCGACTCATAGAAACCGGAAAACTAATCAGAACAGCATGCCAATGCTCAGAAGTCGCACTTTAGAATTCACCTAAGCTTTCTGTATCGATCATTGCGGATCACTAACTGCCGACTTTGAAATTCTTTTTAACATCACTTCCGCCGAAAAGAGTCCGCCACTTGCCTTATGCACCCAGTAGGCTGCTGGCCTTCTCTCAGACTTCATGAGCTCCAAAGAACTTCCGAAATTGTGTAAACATCTACATCTATACTCTGCAAGCCATCTTACGTTGTGTGGCGGAGGGTACTTCTGACTGTCCGGCCAGAGTGGCCGAGTGGTTCTAGGCGCTACAATATGGAACCGCGAGACCGCTACGGTCGCAGGTTCGAATCCTGCCTCGGACATGGATGTGTGTGATGTCCTTAGGTTAGTTAGGTTTAAGTAGTTCTAAGTTCTAGGGGACTGATGACCTCAGAAGTTAGGTCCCATAGTGCTCAGAGCCATTTGAACCATTTTTTTTGGTACTTCTGACTCCTGATACCAACATCTTTTCCCCATTCCCTTTTCCATTCACAAACTGCTCGTGGAAAGAATGATTGCCAGTAGGCCTAAACCTCCAAATTGTTGTTGTTGTTGTTGTTGTTGTATCCGAAAACTTTGTTTGGTGTAACTCTCCATGCTACTGCATCCTGTGCAAGCCTCTTCACCTCAGAACAACTAAGGCAATCTGCTTACTGTATTCATCTCTTTGTCTCCCTCTATTAATTTCTGTCCTTCCCTTTCCTTCACTGCACTCCAATACTAAATTGGTGATCCCTTGTTGTCTTGGCTGAGCGGTTCTAGGCGCTGCAGTCTGGAACCGCGCGACCGCTACGGTCGCAGGTTCGAATCCTGCCTCGGGCATGGATGTGTGTGATGTCCTTAGGTTAGTTAGGTTTAAGTAGTTCTAAGTTCTAGGGGACTGATGACCTCAGAAGTTAGGTCCCATAATGCTCAGAGCCATTTGAACCATTTGAACCTTGTTGTCTTAGAATGTGTCCGATCAGCTATAATATGTTTCTCAGACAACTGCTCATTTGTCAGCTGTCTCCAATAAACTGCTTTATTCTGCAAATATCTGTGTTCCTTGAGCCATCCAAAACAAAGGCTGGGTGTGCATCCAGTCGATTTGACCAGACAATGGTGCTTAGAGATCCTCTTGTGGAAACTTTCTGGTCATCTCTGCCTGTGGCTCAGACCCAGATGACTATGGGCCCCACATGTGTCTCATGTTGGGCAGGCATCCTGTCTTAGGTACATTTTACAAAGGCAATTTTAAAGCTCAGTTTTCAAAAATTCTGTAACTCGCGCTCAAACAGACTGGTTACTGTCGCTATAGAAATAATAATACAAGGTGTACAACTCTGCTTCCGGCGTCTTCTCCCCAACATTTGAGGCTTTAATGAAACAAATTGGTTACACATGTATCATTCAAAGTATTTTCCATCGCTGGCGACTACTTTCTCCCATCTTTCAGGGAGTGTATGAATCCCACGTTGAAAAAATTGTTCATCTTTTGAAGCGATGTACGAATTGATCCAATTAGTGACTTCTTCATGAGATCGGAAGTGATGGTCAGCCAGGCCATGCGCCATTGATCTAAACAGGTGATAGTCAGAGGGAGCAATGTCTGGAGAATACGGCAGGTGGGGTAGGACTTCCCATTTTAACGTTTCCAAGTACGTTTTGACCTCTTTTGCAACGTGGGGTCGAGCGTTGTCGTGCTGCAAAATCACTTAATCGTGCCTCTCGCTGTATTGCAGCCATTTGTCTTTTAATGCTCTCCTCAAACGCATTAATTGCGTTCGATAACGAGCACCTGTGATTGTTTTACTTGGTTTTAACACCTCATAGTATACGACGCCGAGCTGGTCCCACCAAATGCAGAGCATGATCTTGGAGCCGTGAATATTTGGTTTGGCCGTCGACATGGAAGCATGGCCGGGATATCCCCATGATTTTTTGTGTTTAGCGTTATCGTAATGAATCCATTGTTTGTCCCCGGTCACAATTCGATGCAGAAATCCCTTCCGTTTTTGCCTCTGAAGCAAATGTTCACAAACACACAAACGCCTTTCACGTCTCTTGGTTTTAGCTCACACGGCACCCAAGTTCCTTCTTTCTGAATCATGCCCATAGCCTTGAGACCTTTTGAAATGGCTTGCTGTGTCACTCCCACTAATTGTGACAATTCTTCTTGAGTTTGAGGCGAGTCTTCACTCAGCAACGTCTCCTATTCTGCATCTTCGAAAACATTCTCTCTGCCACCACTATGCCAGTCTACGACGTTAAAATCACCGTTCTTGAAGCGTTGAAACCACTCACGACACGTTCTTACACTAATATCGTCCTTACCATACATACTTGAGAGCATTCAATGAGACTCAGCCGCTGTTTTCTTCATATTGAAACAAAACAGTAACACCTCCCACAAATGAGTGTTATATGCTACTGTCAATGCTCTTCGTGTATTTTTTGCTTGAAACAAGAGTTTATGGTGAAACTTCCTGGCAGATTAAAACTGTGTGCTGGACCGAAACTCGAACTCGGGACCTTTGCCTTTTGCGGGCAAGTGCTCTACCATCTGAGCTACGAACCTCGCAGGAGAGCTTCTGTGAAGTTTGGAAGGTGGGAGACGAGGTACTGGCGGAATTAAAGCTGTGAGGACGGGGCGTGAGTCGTGCTTGGGTAGCTCAGTTGGTAGAGCACTTACCCACGAAAGACAAAGGTCCCGAGTTCGAGTCTCGGTCTGGCACACAGTTTTAATCTGCCAGGAAGTTTCATATCAGTGCACACTCTGCTATAGAGTGAAAATTTCATTCTAAGAGTTAATGGTATTTTCATTTTTGTATAAACATGTTTATCAGAAATCCTGTCCCAAATATTTTACTGCTGTCGAAGGCATGATTCTCCACACCATTTATTGTAATCTTTACTATGGCAAAAGAGTTTTTTTCAGATTATTATTTACCAATATTCCTTTACTTTATGTTAACTCTTTAAGTTTTTCTGTCTGGTAAAATGTAAATATAGAAACTGTTTGAACAAGCAGAAAATGCATGGGAATATCTATTTCTAGTTATGAGTAGTGATAGTTAAATGTCATACAGAATTTGTATAATCTGCCACTGTTTACACCATTGTGTTATAGGATGATGAGATTATTTAGCTGCATTTCTGAAGTTTATTTTGTTCAGGAACTCATAGTATTATATAAGAGGTTCTTGAGCATAGTGTTAGATCCAATGAAATATCTGTGAACCTTTAAAGCAGTTACTACATTGGGAAATTCTCAACTAGCACAACTTAATGTCATGGCAGTAGTGTGAAGTCTGCAGTTTATGCAAATCCTTTCTCAGAAAGATGTTTCTCCATTACCACTATAGACAGAGTATTAATACCTAAGATCGGAAGTGGCTGTGCATTCAGTACATCCTGTAAGTCAAAAATTATACTGAGAAGCACCAGTATATTTCACCTTCACTATTTAGTTATTTAAGTGTTATATATTTTTTAAATACAGATGAATCTGTGCATATTCTAGGAAGTTATTAACCTTTTTATTAGTTCCTTGTCAGGAACATGCAAACAACTAATACATCATAAAGTTTCAGAAACACGGATGCAATTCGATCATCCTTTCAGCATCCCTCTGCCCTTCCACCTGATCTCTTCAGTGTATATCTCTCTCACCAGCAGGTAAGTGTAATTAACATGCAATCAACCATTATAAATATTTTTAATTCTAATAATCAGGTTAGAAAATTTATGAACATACAACATTTGTTTAAACAACAAAATTTCTGAAGATAAATTATGAAGTTATTCACCATCTGTAACACAATGAAAAATCTTTCTGCTTGGAGTTTAGCCTGAATTTATGGACAGTTGAGGAATGCCATTATTTATCAACTACTATCATCAGCATGAGCAAAATCTTCCCTATGATAGAGTATAATGAACTGAGTATCCTAAACTACAACCTTGTGGTAGACATAAAATTGAAATAATAAAATAATGGTCACTTGTACATCAATTTTAAACTTTTTTGAGAGTACGTTAAAGACTCCCACAAATCATGGTCTTTGCCATATGGTGATGACTGGCATGTCTCAGTGACCCAGATGTCATATTGTTAAGTGCAGCCATGGATATCCGTGGAGAGGCAGATTAAAATATGGTTCATGTAGAGAGGTAGCCAACGGCCTTGCCGCTGTGGTAACACCAGTTCCCGTCAGATCACTGAAGTTAAGTGCTGTTGAGCTGGGCTAGCACTTGGATGGGTGACTGTCCGGTTTGCCGAGATCTGCTGGCAAGTTTGTGAGAAGTAGTGGCTCCGGTCTCGTAAACTGACATACAGCTGGGAGAGTGGTGTGCTGACCACATGCACCTCCGTATCTGCATACAGTGATGCCTGTGGCTGAGGATGACACGGCAGCTGGTCAGTACTGTTGGGCCTTCATGGTCTGTTCGGGAGGAGTTTTATGTAGATAGGTGGCAACCATTTCTATAGTTACAGAGGCAACAGTCTGGCCTTGTACTGCAAATATCTGAAAGCAAGGGGAAATAAGGGCTGTTATATTTTATGAGTACATAAATCTCTGCTTTGTGGTTTAATTGTGATGGTACCTTCCTGAGTAAAATATTGTGGACGTAAAATAAGTCTGCCATTTGGATCTCTAGGTGGGTACTACTTGAAGGTTGTAGTCATCAGAAGAAACAAATCTGGTGCCATACAGATCAGCGTGTGGAATGTTAGATCCTTAAATTGGCCACATAGGTTAGCTGAAGTGAAAAGACAAATGACGTAGGTTAAAGTTAGATACAGTGGGAATTATTGAAGTATGTCAGCAGGAAAAACTGAAATTCTGACTAGATGAATACAGAGTTTTCAGCACAACACAGGCATAGGTCTAAAAATGAATGAAATAGGAATGAAGATATACTACTATGTACAGCACTGTGAACTGATCATCATAGTCAAGACAGACACATAGCTACTATCCACCACAGTAGATATGCGTAAAAACTTGTAATGGTAGTTGTTACCTAAAGTGACTTGCATTGATCTCAAGATTGATCTACACTTAACAATAATCTCTCTACCATCTTATGTCTCCTCCTGTCAGACCTAAATTTAATGCTTATTCAACATTTTTATTAGGGTTTTGAAAGGAGTTATGCAGAAAATTTCAACAGAGGCAGAAAAGGGGTAATAAAAGGTGCCTCTTAGTAGGCTCTTTCATTTCTTCTCAATATACTGTACTTCTGTTTTTGTGATTTGCAGTATTTTTTACTACTAAATTTGAGATCTCGCTGTAACCAGTTCCAACATATCCATTCAGGTACTTTTGCAAATTCTTTGCTAAACAACCTCATTGGTAGCATGTCATTGAAGAGTTAATTGGTCATCAACAACAGGATTGCTTGGTGGTGGGCGATGCATGCTGGTGCGGTTTTTGAAGGAAGTCAATCATTATTCCGTTTGCTGTTACTTTAGTGTATAGTCTTCTGGAGTATGAAAAAGATGTGTCTGGTTCAGGAGCTTTTCGATGATGCAAGTTATTCTGATGAAGTCAATGTCATTTGAGGGAGAGCCATGTTATTGAACAGTCTGGAATAATTCTAGTGAGATCAATACAATTTATATTCTGTGCTAAAATGCAGTCTACCAGGTGAAGTTAGCTGGGTCTGTTCATAATAAGGCAAACACAAAAACCATCTTCAACTTACAAAAACGAGCTGTTAGAATAATTTCAAATAGTAAAAGGCTAACACCTTCCAAACAGTTATTTCAACACCTAAATATTCTACCCTTACCATGCCTCTATATAAAAAAATGTTGTTAATATAAAAATGCACATTGATAATTATAAAACCAACTCAGATCTTCATTCCTACAATACAAGAATGTGCAATGACATCCACATGAAAAGAGTAAACAAGGTTTTAACACCAAAACAAACCAACATTCAGGGTACTATTTTGTACAACAAACTCCCAACTCAGCTAAAATAAATAAAAACGTTGTCTACATTCAAGGAGGCAATATTTAAATTCTTAATGACCAGCAGCAGTTATAGTACAAATTAATATCTGTAGTAACCTTGCAGCAAGTAACTACAGCCATTTACTATATGTTAATAGTGACATAAATAAATGCTTGCCACAGCCTCAATGTTAATTTTTCTGAACAAAAGTGTTAAGTCAATTATTTACTTGTAATTTATTTCATGTAAAACACCACAAACAAAAGTGTTAAATCAATTATTTACTTGTAATGTATTTCATGTAATAGATCCTTCTCATACTTTATATTACAGTAATCAAAGTTGTATTCCCCAAAAATATTGTGATGTGTACAATGAATCAGTCTATTATGTAGGAAACTGTACACCCGTATCCTATTTTTGTTAAATTATGTTCTTTGATGAAATCCATACAATGTTGCTGGATGAATAAACTACTACTACTACTACTACTACTACTACTACTACTACTACCACCACTAGTTACTACATCATTTATAATTTCATTAAATTATGTACCAGTACAATATTACAAATTTGCAATATTAATTGTTCAAGGGGTATAGGATTACTGTTGTGATGATTTTAGATGATGATTGTCTTCAGTTTTAATGAGAAGTGTGGATTATGTTTTTGTTATGAGTGTGTATGTTGTGTTTATTGCCTTTCAAGTTTAATACAGCAGTGTTAAAATCATGTGTTGTCTCTTTATTTATTAGATACATATCCTGTGGTACACAAAATGCACTGAAATGTGCCACACTGCACCTTGTGTTATTGTAGAACTCCAGGACATCACTCCCCAAGTATTTTCATGAGCAAGCATTCAATCACAGTGTGGACTCTGTTCACTATTATTATTATTATTATTATTATTAGCAAATACAGCAATCTCTCTGAATGATAGTTAGTTCTGAAAAAGTGTATAAGGTAAGGCTGCATCAGATGCTGTGTCACTGGACACTGGTATGAGATATGAGGTAGCATGGTAGCATGCTGCACTGAAGTGCTTCCATTATGTTGATGACAGAATTTCAGACTTCTGTTAAATTGTTTTTCGGTTAGTTAACTGTCTTTTATTTATTTTTAATTAATATGTTCACAACAGGGGAAATGACCCCAATACATTACCGCATGCTATAAGCGAAAGGCCTAAATGTGTGCACGCAATCTGTTGCTTTCACAAAACTCTTCATTCACATTCTGTGTACTATTTTAAGATATGGAAGCCTTTTTTCCCCCTTCTGTCACCCAGATGTTATGGAAGTGTATGCTGTATGATTATCACGTAGATGCATTTCAAGTGATAGCACTTGAAAATTTTTCTTTTGCATTACATATTTCATTCTGCATATCAATAAAATATCAGGCTGTATTTACCTATGAGTGGTCAATGATCTTTACACAAATACACACACCTTTCAACATCTATTGTGAATAACTTCACAAAGAATTACATAAATGACTAAGAAAGGCCGGTGCTTTCAGGGGCCCTTGGACTAGATCAGTAGGAGGGAAGTGCATTACATAGCAACTCCTGCATTTGGCTGTGTGTCAGTGGGCTCTCAGTAAATGAAAACTGTATCTGCAACCAGCCTATAGCATGCTCTAATTGGTTGTTTGTGCAGCTGTCAGTGCCCTGATGGCTCAGCTACAATGTGTCTACCTCAGCCTCTCATGTGAAAGATTCCTTTCCTTGTCATAGAAAGTCCCAAAGTTAACTTACCATGTACATATAAAAACCATATTCCTACATCTACATTCAAATGCAGCCAACCACTGTATGGTGGAAAGTACTTTGTACAACTGCTAGTCATTGCATTTCAGGTTCCTCTCATAAATGGAGCAAGGGAAAAATGAATGTCTATATGTTTCTGTAAAAGCCTTGATTTCATGTATCTTGTCTTTGCAGTCATTATGTGATATCCCAGATAGCACAGTAAGCCGGTTTCAAACTTGTTTCCAGATGTAAAGTTCAAGTTTATAAGCTTGATCAAAGCTGGAATATTCCGGCCTGTTAGTTGGATTGAAGCTTGAAACAAACATCAAAGTTGGCAGAGTTCAAGCTATATTTCAAGCTTGACTTATCAAGTTTGGCTCCAGCTGTATCTACACACGTGGAATACAGCCTGGTATTTACAGCTTGTTTTAAGCTACATAATTATTAATCTGAATTTATTGAACCTAATTAATTAAATAAATATCAGAATGGAAATGGTGTGAAAAAAATTATCAAGACATGTATGTTTAAAAAAATTTATTTTCGAAGTGATTAAAATTGTTTTAATTTAAAATTTAATTATTCTGAAGCCCCTCCGGCCCCAGCACACAGACCAGAGCAGGATCAAATATCGCTGACTTCTGCTGGTATAATGCTCCTGTAACAGGTAAAAGAAAATGTTAGCCATACCTAAACATAAAAAAATGTAAAACGTTGAAACTGATCAAACTAAATATAATTTATGCCCCAGATTAGCAAAATAACTTCAAACTCACTTATGTAGTAAGAATCATTAACTAGTATAAATGTCACTGAGTAAGCAGCTGCTTTTGGTGACTTCATTCCAAACAGTTTTTAAAGTAATTTGAAATAACTTTTTGTTTGAAATTTTGAAAGTAAAGATGACATTTGGGTAATTTTGCAATGACTTCATGAAGAAGCCACACATCACTATTTCTAACAGTTTCAGGACCATTTAATCTGAATTATAAAGAAGCAATTACTTGAAATCATATACACCTCATACTGTAAGCTTATAAGGAAACTACTGTTTAGAAAAATGTAGACGTTTTATTCTATCCACAATTGTATTTTGGTGAGTAAAACTGAATCAAAATGAAATAAAAGATGAAATTGAAATGAATCTAAGAAATTACCAGTTCAGTGGAACTGAAGTGTAAAAGAACAAAAAATGTTCTCCTTGTCATATTTTAATATTGCATTTTATTAGATTTCAGCCACATTACAAATAGCCTAACAATAAAAGTAAGAAATACCAGTAGGCCTTGCAGTATTATTTCACCTAGGGAACAACAAAATTAAGAGCAATTGAAGACCAGTCAAAGCTATGTAAATAAAAAAGACTGACACCTATGTAGTGACTGGTTCTTGATGCACTTTTCCCGTTCACCATGTCATTACTATTTGTATTAGCAAAGAAACTTTTCACACTTCATGATTATTCATTCATGGTGTGACACACGCAAGTATTTACACGTAAACAAATGTAATAGGGCGATATATATAAAAAGGCGAGATTTTAAAAAGGTAAAATAACATTAAGTTTTAATTTATTGGTGCCACGTACTAGAGAGCTAGTTTAAAACGACCTCTTTTTGCTGAACAACTTGTAATATGTTTTCTTAGCTGGTAATCCATTTCACTTTCATCCAGGTTCAATTTTTCTACATAAAAGAATATGATATTTCTTTACGTTACGTAATAATATTTAACATTTGTAATATTAAAGTACCACTAGAGAAAAAATGCACCAGCGTACCCGTAATACACTATATATCTTCTTCAGACCCAGTGTAGCAGTAAGGCAGGGGACGCCACACACTTTCAGAAATATTTTCCAGTATAAAACAAACTTCACAACAGTCAACAATCATCAATGCACGTCACAAAAATAAAATGGCCGTAAACCTTGCAGAGTCAGTGCAACTGCAAGGCTTATAAACGCTTGTGGTGCTTCCTGTGGACGTCTATTGAAGCTATGCTGCGCGCGCATCTGCTGTACAGCCTTCCAGGGAAATTACAGTTTATTTCAAGCTTGGGAAAATTATTTTAATTCAAGCTAAATTTTTACAGCTTGACGTAAACTGTGTAACAGGTTGATTTTTCAATCTTGAATTTTCAACTGAACCTAAACTCAATATCCACCTTGAAATAAGCTGTGTAACGGGTTGATTTTTCAATCTTGAATTTTCAACTGAACCTAAACTCAATATCCACCTTGAAATAAGCTTGAGTGCTAACTGGGATGTATCTTGGTGGCAGTAGGAGTGTTCTGCAGTTTTATTAGTAACATTTTACCTTCTAATACAGGTAATGCTTTGAGAATGAATGAAAATATTTGAAATTAGTCACTGATAAAAATATGATTTGCGTCTCTGACAGAAGCATTAATAAATTACCAATACATTGAGTTGCTGATCCTAATATCCTGATACCAGCACAGTGTTGGAATTATATAAATTCTGCAGTCTGCCACTATTGCTGATTCTCTAAACTGGCTCAATAATGTTATACAAAAAGAACTTTTTCCATCCAGAGATTCCTGTTTGAGTTCAAGGAGTATCTCTGCAATACTTGCATGTTGATCAAACCTACCAGCAACAAATGTAGCAACATGCCTCAGACTTGCTTCAGTGACTTCCTTCAATTCAGCCTGTTGGAATTCCCAAACTCTTGAGCAGTACTCAAGAATTTGTCACTCTATTGTTCTACATGCAGTTCTTTTGTAGCTGAGCTATACTTTTATAGAATACTCCCAATAAACTGAAGTCAACTATTTGCCTTCCTTACAACTGACCTTGTGTACTCTTTAACAGACCTCTTCCTTAGATTTCCACAGTTCTTTGAGTTGTCCTACTCCTTTGTCCACATGGTGACTTCAGGCACTACAGGAGATTCAAATTTATAGTCCGAGGTCGTTAACAAGTACGAACAGTTTGGTACTTAACTCATATCGATGGCTGCGTTGTTGTCTTCGTGAAGTCTAGAGGTGATTCCACTGCGATGTTCCCGCGGTTTTTCTTTGTGTTTGGATGAGACTAACTGGTTTGTAGGGCGACGTGGTATTTTGATTTTTAGAGAGCAAACGTTACATTAGTTTTGCACATCAGTATTTAATTCATTTATTCACATTTAACACTTCTACAAAAATATCAAATACGACATTGTTTTACACCACATCTGTATCATCACCTTCTCCAGCCCACGCTTCCTATCAAAGCCACTCAACCACCTCTGCCAAAGATCAACCTCCTTTCCGCATGACCAAAGATAACTGTCTTTTAGTTGTTAAACTCGCAGTCAAAGGCTATATTTACATAAAACGTTACACGTAAAGAAATTACTGACATACACGATCTTACGTTCTGTTATAATACCCCCCCCACACAAGTCCGTGCATGGCATGCATGGGATTGTGTGTCACTATGGAATAAAATATATCTAATACACACATCATAATAAAATTTCCAGTTCCGAAAGTCAGTAATAAAATTGGTTTCCCAAGTGATCTTAGTTATATATATATATATATATATATATATATATATATATATATATATATATATATACACACACATATATATATATATATATATATACACTTTCCATGATATACAATTTGAAAGTTACATTGGCTGTATTGAGCAATAAGTGTAATGAGCTAATAACTAACAATAAAATATGGCACCTTATATTTAATTGATCATGGTAGCTGCAGAGCCATGTTAAGAGGGGTACATAATTATATAGTATATGCATAAACTCAAGTTTACTTCAATACTGACTTAATGCATCTTAGTTAACCTCATTCTTCTGATTGTCAGTGGTTTCTTTAGAATATATTAAGTGAACTGTGGAATGCAGACATCTCTCACAATCTTTTAATATAAGTGCTTCAATCAAATACCTTATGGCATGGCTTGTGCCCAAAATAACCATTAAATCTAAAGAAATTATTATTCTAAAATAAACAGGTTCTTTTAACCACATACATAAAATAGACATAGTTCAAAATATTGTAATACTTATACACAATGTTAAATGGTTGTCTTTTAGGGAAAATTCATGTATACGTGATGAATGGAGTCACATGGTGAATCCAGTGCAAATTCAATTATGTGTGATCAGCACTGTATTTCCAGAGTCAGATTGGTTTACATATTTATGATTTAATGTTTCCTTTATAATGAGATAGCTGAGACGTTCCATATGATTGCGACTATAATTGCAGTATCCTCACATTGTACATCTATTTCAGCTTTATAGGTCAAATTATGACAAACTCTACACTTAAATTGTGTAAGATTGTTAGTATTTATACCTTAACTTTACATCATTATTAAGCAGTTTCATTTTTATTTACTCTCCTGTGCTCAAATAGCATATTGCCATGAATAGAAATTATTCCAAATTGTGTAACAGGGTATGGGATAAATTCCTAACAGCTCTTCATTGACTTTAACACTAAATTATCTACACTATTACAAAATATTCTCCCACAATATAAACTACAAAATTAGTATCACATAACCTTCAATCCATCACAAGTGTTTCAAAAGTAATACACCAACATCTGTTTCCATAATGCTCTAAACCTCAATACATTCTTAATTTGCATGATTAAATTTCATAACTACCCACTACATTTTTAACACACTATAACATACCTGGTCTTTCAAAGTACACCCTCATAATCTGATAAGCACCTCCAGTTTGCTTTATCCATTAAATAATGTTCCATCTGACATAGCTTAGAAATGACAAGGTTTTGTCTTCTTACACACAATCACTATTCATATCTTATTACTTTAAAAATGTCCACATCATTAACTTTGGTTTCTGTTAAGAGACATTACTATGACACTGTAGAATGGTTCGTAGTCCGACACACTGATCTCGTACCAAATTTAATGAATGGGTATACTAGAGAACAAAGAGAAATTAGTACAGACATAATTCACATTAACACAAAATCTACTTCATACTTTTAGCTGACATAGTCCCACACTTTGACATGAAGTTTTCCTTGAATGATAAAACAATAAAGTGATGTAGTTGGGCCAGTCAACTAGTTCTTTCTTTACTTATTAATGACTATTTTATGGGTCATGTTTGTAGAGCTTTAACTCTGTAACATTGCGCAGTCCAAATAACTTCTTGGATTTTGGGTAGATTAGCCTATAGGCATTAGGGTGTGGGTTTTCCTTGATTTCAAAGGGGCCTATATAGATGTCAAAAAATTTCTTTATTTCAGAACTCATCAATTTAGATTTTTCCTGTGTTTTTACTAAAACCAGATCCCCTGTCCTGAACTGTACTCCTTTACTTCTTGCATCATGTCTCCGTTTTCTTACCTCTCCTTGTCTTTTCATAGTGTTCCTAACAGCTGTCTCTCTTTCCTGGGGTGTCATAGTTTGACAAGGTGGGAAATCAACATTCTCAGAAATCAAATTTGCAGGTCGTCTATTAAACATTACTTCGTAAGGCGAAAAACCAGTGGATGAATGCTGTAGGCTGTTCATTATATCCTCAAAGTCAGTAACATTTTCAATCCAATTAACATGATTTTTACTACAGTATGTTCTGCAGAGCCTTCCAATTTCCCTCATGTACCTTTCTGCTGGGTTACTTGATGGGTGACAAACCGAAATCAAAATATGTTTTATTCCTGTATCTTCAATAAAATTTTTCCATAATTTAGATGTAAACTGTGACCCATTATCAGACATGATGGCCTGGGGTATACCAACATTTGTGAAATAATGATTCGTCAGCTTGATGATAATTTGTTTACTGGTTGCTCTCTTTAATGTATACAATTTTATAAATTTAGAGAAAACGTCAACTATAACGAAGATGTAACTATACCCTCCCCTTGACCTTGGTAGTGGTCCATATAGATCAATAGCTGTCAATTCAAGGTTTTTATTTGGTAAAATGTTTTGCATCAATCCTTTAGATGTTTGGTTGCTCACTTTTACTCTCTGACAACGATCACAGGTTTCAAGTTTTTTCTTCACTCTCCTACTGATATTATAGAAGTATACATTTTCTTGTATCTTCTGTATACATTTTGTTGCCCCGCAGTGTCCGAAGCTTTCATGTATGTAACTGATTAACGTGTCAATACATTGCTCAGGCCAACATAGTTTCCAATTGTCTAAGTCAGGTCTAGGTCTCCTAAACAAAATCCCTTTTTGTACTTTATAATACTGATCTACCTTTTCTCCTCCCTTTTTCCCTATATAACTTTTAACCAACTTCCAATTCTCATCATGGTTTTGGTTTCTACGAATATCATTACAGATTTTCAGTATTTCAGCTTCATCTTTTACACCCTTTAAGTACATAAGTTTGAACTCTTTCTCCTCTTTTCCATAAGTATTTTCAACATCTGCACCTACTGGTAGTCTGGAGAGGGCATCTGCAATGACATTGTGTTTACCCTGAATAAATTTGATCTCATAGTCAAACTGTTGAAGGAATAAAACCCACCTTGTTATACGGTCATGATAGAGTCTGCACTCCTGAATGTACGATAGAGCTTTATGGTCAGAGAAAACAATTACCTTGTGCCCTAAAAGATAACTTTTAAACTTATTAAATGCCCAGTGGATGGCAAGTAGTTCCTTCTCTGTGACCGTATATGATTTTTCATACTTTTGTAAAACCCGGCTAGCAAAAGCAATAGAATGGTGTTCTAATTTTCCTTCTACTTCTATGTTTTGAAACAAGTGTGCCCCTAAACCTGTCTCACTACTATCTGTCATTATACAGAATGGTAACGACATAACAGGTCTATACAACATTTGACTTTGGGACAGTTGTTGTTTTATTTCCACGAATGCATCCTGACATTCTTGTGTCCAATCCCAAACAGTATTCTTTTTTAGTAAGTTACATAAGCAGTTTGCATTTAAAGCTTGGGTACTAAGAAATTTTCTATAGAATCCAGTGAGACCAAGAAAGGACTTCAGTTGTTTTTTGTTCTTGGGGGTAGGGAAGTTTACAATGGCCTCAAGTTTATCCTTATCAGGTAAGATTCCCTTTTCTGAAATATTATGCCCCAAAAATTTCAGTTCATTAACTCCAAAACAACATTTTTCCAATTTTACGGTCATTCTCCCTTCCCTCAATTTTGAACAGACTTGTCTCAGAAGGTTTAGATGATCTTCCCAGGTTTTTCCAGTTACAAGAATGTCATCTACATATACTATTAATTTTGAAGACAATTCATCACCTAATACAAAATCCAGTGCTCTGATAAATTCAGCCACAGATACATTCAATCCAAAAGGGACAACACAATATTGGTAACTTTTGCCACCATACAAAAAGGCAGTATACTTCCTAGAATCAAGATCAAGTGGTATTTGGTGAAAACCAGATGTCAAGTCTAGGCTACTCATAAATTTTACATTATCAAATTTGTGCAGGAGTTCATCCATATTGTCAGGATGGTCATTTTCTCTAATCAAAAACTTATTAAGGTGCCTAGAGTCAAGTACAAGTCTAACCCCACCATTTCTCTTAGACACAACTACTAATGGGTTGTTGTAAGCACTTCTACTTCTTTCTATAATTCCCCAAGTTTCCATTTTTTGGATCTCCCTTTCTACATCTTTTTTCCTGGAGAATGGAATGCCATATGGTTTTAGGAAGAAAGGATGATGATCTCTGAGTTGAAGTCTGCACTGATAGTCTTTTACCTTCCCTGGTCTCTCACTGAATGTATCCTGAAATTCCCATAACACTTCTCTTAACTGATTTTTCTGACTTTCACTTAGATTTACAGCTTCCTTCAATTTTACTTCGACTAATTCTTCGAAATTTTGTTCATTTATAAGATCAAAGGATGTGTTATCACTTATGACTTGATTATCTACCTCGCTTACAACAGCTTTGATATGGTTGCAAGAATTACTACAGTTAAGGATGTACATTTCTGTTTTCAGAATACTATTTTTCTCAGGTTCAGTAATTATAACAGTCTTATCTTCCCAAGAGAAGCTTACACCTACTTTCAAGACCCAATCCATGCCAAAAATGATATTTTCTTCTAACCTTGGGACCACAAGGCAACCCTGCTCAAATTCCACATTTTCAATTTCAAATGTTAACAATACTTGACTCTTAACTACCTTACTTTGCCTACCAGTGGCACCTCTGATTTTTACCCCTACAACCGGCATTTCTACAAAGTTCTTACCATCTCTAATTTTATCTCTAAATTTTTCTGATATTGCACATATGGGGCTTCCTGTATCAATAAGACAGTGCCCTTCCCACTGATTTACTCTTATTTTAATGTATGGACAGCCTAATTCCTTTTCATCTGCCTTCCCCTCGGGGACTTCATATAATAAATCTTTTTCAATTTCTTTATAATTTCCATCTACTTCCTCCCTTTCAGTCTTCATCAGGTTTACCTGATTTTCAGATTCTAAGTTACTAGTGTCAAGTTTACACTTTGGCTGCACACAAAATATCTCCCTACTGTTTATGTACCTTTCACTCAGACTCTTTCTTTTACTCTCCCACCAGTGTGGGCATAAAACTCTACTAATAATACTTAGACGATACCAAAACACTTTGCTACTACAACTCTCATTGTACTGGTTCCACAGGATTTCTAAGAATTGGCTTCCTTTACTTTCAATAATATCACGCAAATCTAATTCTTTCACAATATTTTCACTTTTGTTATCACCACTTTGATTAACCATGAACTCATCAGGACAGACATGTAGCAATTGATTTTCAGCTGTCACTTCATTATTCTTATCATATTCCTGTGCTTCGTCACCACAACTATCATCAAGTTCCAACACTTCATTATTTATTTCAATAAAAACATTGTACTCACTTACTGGTTCGCTTACCATACTTTTCACATCAAAAATACTAACATCATTACTACTATGGTATACTTTACAGCCAGTTTCATTTATTTCTCTCTGTTTTTCACTCTCTATGGTTGATTCTTTTTCCTGTTGCTTAGGTTTATCATCAGCTGATTCACTATTACCTTCTTGTGTGAACAACCCCCCCAATTCTGAACTAAAACATTTATTACCCTCTTCATTATTAGCTTGCTCTCCCCTTTTTGCCCAGCTGTAAAATTCATTTAACATCTCCTCATCCAGAATTGAGTCAGAACTTTGATCTTTCCTATTTTTAATTTGTGGTGGTCTACTGTGCCACATAGCATCCCAAAATTTTTTATCAAAATTTATATAATTCACTTGGTATTCCTGGTTTTTAACCTGTTTGTTAATGGTACAGTTATTTACAGTATTGGGTTTTGTGTGAAAAATAGTGGTCCTATTATGTTTAAATCTGTTCGCCCCAAAGCTGTGGACCCTCATTGAGGCGGTCCGGAGTTTTCCGGACGTCTACCTCTATTGTCACTCCTCCAATTTGTATTCATTCTGTTGTTACCTTCCCATCTGTTGTTCCTAGTTACACCATTGCTTTCCCAGTTACTCCCTCTCCAATTAGCATTGTACTCTCTTGTTCTATCATATTGGTGTTCATTCCGAAAATCTCTATCGTCCCTTCTAGGGTTCTCCCCACGGTAATCAGAATTCCACCTCCCACTGTAATGGTTTCCGTTACTAAACTGTTGCACATTTCTCTCCATTGCCCTGTCTAATTTGTCTATATATTTTAGAAACTGGTCTAAACAGTCGTCAGGTCCATGCACTAATTCCCACTGTATTCTTTCAGGTAACCTCCTTTTAAGGGCATCAATTTGCGTCATTTCGTCGAAGGGTTTATCTAGATGCACCAATTTCCTAAGTTGATCCCTGCAAAAGTCTTTCATTGAGTGGTTTCTGCCCCTGAAGCTAGGCCCATTTAAAAATTCACTTTTTATTCTACCCTGTTCAGTCTCAGACCAAAACTTATTTAAGAAACTTTTCTTAAAATCAGCAAACGTTTTCCACTCATCAAAATGTTGGTTTGCCCAAGACAAAGCTTCTCCCTCAAGAAATTTTTTGACAAATTTAATCTTTAGATTATCAGACATGCCAGGAACAAGGTTGTCAGAGCAGTGTTGTAAAAAATCTACAGGGTGTAAATTATCACAAGGAAAACTTTTTACAGGTGAATTACTCCACACACTTCCACCATTCACACATAAATTTCTAGACACAAAATTATCTTGCATTTCAGTGAATCTCTTGTCTATTACACTTAAATTACATGTTACAGACTCTTGTATCTTATTTAATTCAGCATCTAAGGAGTTAACTTTTGATTCTGTATCTAGACTTAATTTGTCTACCCTCTCATCCACAGTTCTTTGAGATGCAGTTAACCTTTCAATCTCTTTCCCTTGACTTGAGCTAACTGTGGCTAACTTATTTTCTAAGGTCACAAACTTATTTTCTATAGCTTCAATTTTGGAGTTCACGCCCTTCAAACTTTCTCCTAATTGAAGTTTTAAATTTGAGATCTCTTCTTTCAGTACATCACCGTTGCTTTTCATTTTTGCTTCCAGCGATTCACTGGATGCATTTATTTTCGATTCTAGGAATTCACTATTTGAGTTCATTGCCCTTGTTAATTCGGACTGCATCTGTCCCATTTTCGCAAAAAGTAAACTTACCCAGTCCTGTTGATCCGGTTTTCTTTCGGTTTGTGAGTCATCTGGATCGTCACTTACACCACACACGTTCGAGTCTAACATTTCTCCAACTTCCTTTTTAATTTCTTCTGATAGCGTCATGATGACACCACGTGTTTGGACACAGTTTTGACGAAAAGTTTAAAACAAAGCAGAATTGTGCATATCTTTTCACACGACGACGTCAATCACAGGTCTACCTCTCCGATAAGCAAGCACTTTGTTGGTTCTCACACTACTTTTTCTGGTCCAGGAAACGTGTACAATGTTATTCACGTTATACTAATTATAAAGTTTGTAATGTTCCGCAAACGAAGCACAATTAGTCCCATCGCGTTTAACTTTAATATCCCGGACGAGCCCCCAAGTTTAACAGACCTCTTCCTTAGATTTCCACAGTTCTTTGAGTTGTCCTACTCCTTTGTCCACATGGTGACTTCAGGCACTACAGGAGATTCAAATTTATAGTCCGAGGTCGTTAACAAGTACGAACAGTTTGGTACTTAACTCATATCGATGGCTGCGTTGTTGTCTTCGTGAAGTCTAGAGGTGATTCCACTGCGATGTTCCCGCGGTTTTTCTTTGTGTTTGGATGAGACTAACTGGTTTGTAGGGCGACGTGGTATTTTGATTTTTAGAGAGCAAACGTTACATTAGTTTTGCACATCAGTATTTAATTCATTTATTCACATTTAACACTTCTACAAAAATATCAAATACGACATTGTTTTACACCACATCTGTATCATCACCTTCTCCAGCCCACGCTTCCTATCAAAGCCACTCAACCACCTCTGCCAAAGATCAACCTCCTTTCCGCATGACCAAAGATAACTGTCTTTTAGTTGTTAAACTCGCAGTCAAAGGCTATATTTACATAAAACGTTACACGTAAAGAAATTACTGACATACACGATCTTACGTTCTGTTATAACTCATTCCTTTCATGTTGCTTTGTAATGACACACCTAGATATTTAGTCAGTGGGACCATATCACTAATAATGTACTTGAACATCACAAGATTGTTTTTTACATTAACTTATATTTTCCCACTTTTAGAGAAGGCTGTTATTCATAATACTAAGTAGAAGTTGTGTTCAAGTCATCCTGTATCTTCCCACAGTCACTCAAAGGTGATACATTGCTGTACACTACAGCCTTATCAGCAAACTGTAACAGACTGCTGCTCAGCCTGTCAAACTGTTAAAATTTATAGAAAACGGGATTGGACCTGTCACACTTCCCTGGGACATTTCTGACTATTCCTCTATCTTCAATAAACACTCACCATCCAGGACAACTTGCTGAGTTCCATTCATTAAAATAGTCTTTGAGCCAACCACATATCTAAAAATGTACTCCATATGCCCAGACCTTCCTAAACAGTCTGTAGTGTGGCAGTGTGTCAAACATTTTCTGGAAATGTAAAAATATAATCTGCTTGCTGCTCTTCATGCATGGTTCATAGGATATCATGTGAGAAAAAGATTATATAAATTTTGCATAAGTGATGCTTTTTAAATTTGTATTTATTTGTGAGTGAAGGAAATGTGTTATGTTTGAACTTAAAACGTTCTCAAGAATTTGGTAGCAGATTGATGTTAGGGATATTGGTCTGTAATTTTGTAGATATTTTCTTTCACTCTTCATAAATGTGGGAATCGCCTGCACTTTTTTCTAGTCTCTTGGAGCTTTGTGCTGGGTGAGAGATTCACAATAAATGGAAGCTAAGTAAGGCTCAAGTGCCGATGAGTACCCTCTGTAAAACCAAATTGAGATTCCATCTGAACCTGAAGACTCAATTGTTTTCATATCTTGTAGCTGCCTTTCAGTGCTAGCAATACCTGTTTCTATGACCTCCATTTGGGAGTTTGTGAGCAGTCAAACCATAGTGTGTCTGTACAATCCTCCTGCATGCAAAATTTAACATTTCACCTTTCCTTTTGCTGCCTTCTGTGGGCACACCAAACTGGCTTGAGAGTTTCTTCTCCCATTCCTCATGCAGGAATTGGGCTTTAATTAGAATCGTCATGTTTGGCAGAGTTCATGATATCTGCCAACTAGTCTCTGTCGTTCTAACAAGAACGTCTCTCCCTCTCTATACTCATTTCCTTTTCAAATGTTATCTTCATTTTCATTGAAAATGTACCTTAGGAACTTGTCACGTTCTGTGTACATAAAAAATAACATTCCTTTGCATGGTCACCAGTTATAGTGTAACAAACAATGAAGGTGCCTGTTTTGTCACTCTCGACATGTTGCACAATGCTGTTAACTTTCTAAGTATGCTTAAAATTTTCTGGCGTAACAAACTGACTCTGGTCACCTTCCTGGAATTCAATCTTGACCAATGGAAATCCAGTGATGCTCATGGAAGACAGACTTCTCGTGTCCATAAATTACAAGCTAGAGTAGGAGGAAAGATGGTAAGAGAAAATGGACTTTTCAAAAGGAACGATAGAAGGAGCAGCCTGTTAGAATTTTGAACAGAACACAATTTAATCTTTCCTAATGCTTGTTTTAGGAATCATGTAGACAAGTAGTATATGTGGAAGACACCTAATAATATGGGAGACAGAGATTTAGAAGCTATATTTTAAACTGCAAAACATTTACAGTGATGGATAAAATTTATTTGTTATGAACTGAAGATTAAAATGGAAGAAATTGCAGAATGATAGGAAACTAAGGAGATGGGTCCTGGATAAATTGTGAGAACAAGAGGATGTTGAGAATTTCAAAGGGAGCACAAGGCAACAACTTAAAAAGGGTAAGAAATAGTGTAGAAGATGAATGGGTAGGTGTGGCAGAGGAGCAAATAGGTAAAAAGACAAAACATAGCAGAAATCCTTGCATAACACATGAAATATGAATTTTACTGATGAAAGGAGAAAATGTAAAAGGGCAGCAAATGAAGCATGTGAAAGGAAATACGGGCTTCTGAAAAATAAGATTGACAAAAGATACAAACTGAGAGTGCAAGATTGGCTAGAGGAAAAATGCAAATCTGTAGAAACCATGACTTTTTAAAAGGGCAAATAGGAGAATTAGACGGATCAAACAAAGTAAGCTAAATGGTGAATGGAAAGTATAAAAGTGCTATACACAGAGAGAAACTTGATGACAGTGTTATAAGAGGGGAGGAGCAAATGGATGATAAACATGGAGCAGATGACAATGTCACAATTATTAGCATCATTTGGAAAATAAAACATGAAAACAGTGATTCTCATGCACAGGGATTCACAAAAATATGGTGGATAGAAGTGGTGGTGCAAGGGGGGGGGGGGGGGGAGTGGTGACACATTAGAACTTCCTTTGTTTATACAAATGAGTTGATCAGTTTTGAGACATGTTGTGCCACCAGAAATAAATGTAATAGGTTGAGAGGCATCAGCCTTGTGTGGGCCTTCTCCTCTCATTTTTAATTCAGTGTTTCACTGAATTAAAATCAAGTTTATGTGAGTACGTTTTTATGTGATACCAGGTTAATCTACAGATAATGAGTAATTACTAGGTTCATAAATTGCCATAAAGAAGAAAAATGTTACACCATCAAAGGCTGTGTTCAGTGATGTCAGGATATAATATGTGGCTATTGAGGGGCTGTGGTGTTAATGATTATCTTTCACAGTCAGTGACAATCAGATGGCACTATTGAGTCATGTATTGTCTGTGCACTCTGCTGGCAGTGACTGTACTGAGTTTAAGAGGCGAATAGTGTTTACAGCTTCAGCCCTTTGAATGGGGTCACACCGTAAACCTAAGGGTATCTGGAGGTATGTAGCAATGGACTGCTGCATATGTTGAGCACAGTGCATTTGTTGCTTTCAACAATGGTCTGTGGAACATTTCCACATCCTAGACCAGATCCTGGATGTCCACATATTACGGACACACATCACATCTAACATGCTGTGTGAGCAGCAGTGGCTGACTGAGCATCATCCAGGGATGAAATTCAGGCATATATTGCACGTGAATGCATATGGGAAATGCTGAAGTGAGGAGTTAGATGTTCACCAGGGCTTTCAAAAACCATTGTCTAACTGCAACAAAAGGCCCAAGATGCTTGGGACAGTCTAATACAAGGTGATGATCATTTGCATGAGAGGACACATGCCAGCATTGCTGCCATACTGTGTACTGATGCAGGTGTTTGTGCACCTTTTACTGTGATGTGTGTTTCATTTGGTCAGAGCTTATTATCATACACTCCTACAATGATGAACTACCTGTCACCTCTCTTGTCAATAAAATGCCCTTGTCCTTGAGGCTGTTTCATTTTTTTCCTGGCTGTGTATGTAGTGTGTTCTTCAGTTTATTTTGTCTCCTTACTTTGTTCTTGCATTTAGTATAACATCAGTGCATGTGATAAAGACAGTGGGCTATCACTCATCAAATGTTATGTTGTCCAACACTGGTGGAAAGTGAGGAATCTATGGCAGGATTCCTGTTTGGGAACCTGCTGGGCTGTGCCCATGGGACAGGGAAGCAAGCAATGTCTGGCTGGGCCACATACTGGGGCACTGTGGCACCCACTTGTGTTTAAAAATGGGAGTGAATGTTGCACTGCTGCTGTTGTGCAGACTCACAACAGAATATCTCTTCTGTAGAAACAGGTGCTGTACGTTGCAAAGGTACTCTCTTTGTAATAAGACTGAGCCATCATCAGTGCTCAGCCACCTGAAGGGATGCCAGAAAACTTTGTTTCCTAAAAAATGTGATCCTTAGGAATGTGCCTGCAGAGTGTTTTGGGGCAGGTACCATCTTTTCCAGAGTCTTGTGAAAGCAAGTGCTCCCTCTTGTGAATGCCAGTGGCTGTAGGTGGTTTTTTATGCATTTCAATTTATGTTTTTATGATAAAAAGTTTCTGTTCTGATAACCATTCTCATTTGTTTCTGATAAGTGCATTTATTCATAATTGTGTTTTGTAGTCTCCCCTTGACTTGTATAGCAGCTTCAATTTACTTGCAATAAACATTTTTTAGTCCATGATGTGTTTAGTGGTTTCTGCTACCACTGCAGAGTTGTTTTTATGATATTTGTTTCAGTTCCTATCATCAGTCCACTAATTGATTTGATGCAGTCTACCATCAATTCCTGAATTCTTCTCTTGTGCTACTCTCTTCATCTCAGTATAGCTCTTGTTGTATAAGCTCCAATTTCTACCTAGAGTTTTTCCCTCAACAACTCCCTCTAATACCATGGAAGTTCAATATTTTCCATATGTTTCCTTCTTAGTCATTTTTCTAGAGAACCTTCACAGTCCTTACCTTATCTGCCCTAATTTTCAACGTTATTGTATGGCAACAGATGTCAAATGACCATATTCTCTCTCATTTCCAGTTTTATTACAGTACATGATTCAATATCAGACAATACTATGCCTCAGATATCTATTCTCAGAAATTTTTCCTCCAGTTACAGCCAGTGATTGATAAGAGAACACTTCTCTTGGCCAGCAACGCCCTCTTCAGCTGTGCTAATCTGTTTTTATGTCCTTTCTTTGTCTATCATGTGTTATTTTCCTTGTGTGGTAGCAATAATCCACAACTTCTTCTACTTTGTTGTCCCCAGTTTTGATGTTAAGTTTATTGCTAATGTCATTTATGGCAGTCCTCATTACTTTTGCCTTGCTTCAATTTATTCTTAACCCATGTTCTGCACTCATTAGATGGTTTCGTGTCTTGTAATTCTTCTTCACTTTCATTGAGGATGTCAATGTCTCAGCAAATTTTGTTACTGATGTCTTTTCATCCTGAATTTTATTTCTGTCATTGATTCTTTGATATACAGATTGAATAGTAAGGGCAGAAGCTGCTTCCTTGTCCTACACCCTTTCTGATTTGATCACTTCATTGTCAGTCTCCCATTCCTATTGTCCCTCTTCGTTCTTGGACATATTGTATACTACCCATCTAACCCCAAAGTCTACTCCTGTTTTTCTCAGTCTTCAAACATTTTGCACCATTTTTTGTCGTAAAATACTTTTTCAGTATCCACAAAGCCTGTGAACATATCTCAATAGCAGTGAATGAAAGAGAGTCAGAGTGCAAAGAACTGGATTATCTCCAAGCCAGTGTGGTGATGGGTTAAGTCAAGGTCCCCCTCCCTCTCCTCCGTCTCTTACACCTCCCACTCCTCCCACCCGTTTCCCTCCTCTAATCCAAGATGGCGGGTCTAGCACACTTGTGCTAGTTTGAAAATACAAAATAATGGATCTAACACTTATGCTTCAAGGTGGTGGTATTTTATTATTTGTTTATAGCCAATAAGCTTATTACTTATTTATAACCAATAATGCTGTAGCAGGCAGTATCTTGAGCACTGGAGGAAGCAATGTCCACCAGTGTGTGCACTGAAAGATAGCTCTTGATGGAAGGGATGTGCCACATCATGCCATGCTATCAGGATTGTCTTCTAGTCATTCATTGATGGTAGGGATAGCAGTGACCCTTGTACAACCAACTGCAGATTCAGCACTCACTGGAACGAAGACACTTGGCGTCTAGTCTCTGAGGTCAAGCTTGGATCATTTCAGTGATTGGCAAGAAGGTTGAGAAGTCTATCCTTCCTTGCTGAAATTCAAATGAGACTCACAATCTGCAGAACTGATAGTTGTCTCATGGTTCTCAGTTGCGTGAAAGGACTGAACTGTAGAAGTCTAAAGTTTGTGATGAACTAATGTGTGACTTACTGATGTAACAAGATAGGTTTGAGAATTGCAGGATGCCCCTAAGTGGATTAGCAGTCCACTACCTGTCAGAAGCTGTTACACTGGTAGCTGACTCTATGTGGAACACAAAAAAGGGTTTTCTAGATAAGATGACTCCGGTCCAAATAAAATTGGCTGTAGGAGACCCCAATCTACTAGTGCATGATCCAAAGGAATCCCATCCGCACCTGCTTTGACGAGACTGTCAAAATGCAAGCAATAAATTGCCAAAAAACCTTCACAACAAAGTGACAGAATTTGAAGCACTCATAAAAAATAGTGCACCTCACATAAAATTGGCAACGGCCTTGCCGCAGTGGCTACACCGGTTCCCGTGAGATCACCGAAGTTAAGCGCTGTCGGGCGTGGCCGGCGCTTGGATGGGTCACCATCCCGCCGCCATGTGCTGTTGCCATTTTTCGGGGTGCACTCAGCCTCGTGATGCCAATTGAGGAGCTACTCGACCGATTAGTAGCGGCTTCGGTCAAAGAATACCGTCCTAACGGTCGGGAGTGCGGTGTGCTGACCACACGCCCCTCCTTATCCGCATCCTCCTCGGAAGATGACACGGCGGCCGGACGGTCCCGGAAGGGCCACTTGTGGCCTAAAGACGGAGCTTTTTTTTTTTTTTTCACATAAAATTAAGTGTGAAATCTTGCTTGGACTCTAAATTCATAGCAGTGAGATTGTTGACAAAAGGGTAGGCCTTGAAAATTGTTGCAATAAGACCCAGTAGTTAGAGTGAGCATAAATATATCTGTAATTTGATTTTTCTATTGCTTACCATACTCATGCCAGATGTAACCAAAATCTGCAGAGAAAACCTTATCTTGCTAGTATGTATGTTGCCTATTCATAATATTATCTTTAGAGGAGGCCTTATCCAAGAATTTAATGGGACAATTTCAGTTTTCTAAGTAGTGTGCATGACAAGACATCCTGTGAAATGCATGAAAAGACATCCTGTGAAACAATACTAAATATCTTCCCGCAATTTGTCCATGCATCTGATGATGGCAACGTGGTTGTTTGCTGAAATATTGTGCTCATTGAGTGCCGACATCTGGTCATTCAGCTGTGAACTATTTCACCATGAATTATGCCAAAAGATCACAATGTATTACCTATTTACATGCAAGGCTGGTTTAAGGCCCACCTAACACAAGTTGAGAGGTGCAGCAGAGGTTCCCACGTGTAAGTTTTGTATACAGTGTATATCACAGTTAGTGGCAAAATCTGACACAGGAAAGTGTACAAGCGAAAAGGGGGAGGGGGAGAATGGGGGCATGAAATGACTAGTCATTTATTTAGAAAAATGTTCTTGAACAGGCCATGTTTACATCTAAATTTGCCATGTTTAAGATTTTGCTAATTTATGCAAATTCTTAATTAAGGGCTTAATAGTATAATGAAAAGTGTTATCTGGTTCGTAAAAAATAGGGCAATGAAAGTAGAATGTCAGATCTTGGAAGAAAACAAGCACAAAGACTTAAGTTGTAAAAGTAAATTTGGGTGTGGCCAGAATTTAAATACAAAAATCTTTCAAGGTGATTAGTTTTCAGAAAACTGAAACAATTTAGAGGAAAGAATGAAATGAGTGCTTTATAATGAGTGATGCCTATTCTCTCAGGAACATTGATTAGCTCACACAAAGTATCAAATGTATTGTAATGACTTTGATTACTAATTTCTCTTATTTAATCTGCTCTCAGTGAAAACTTACAATAAAGTTGCAATCAACAGGTTGAATATCATGCTGTACCCTAATTAATAAAGTTGGATAAAGTATTATGTAAATAAAAATTTAGTACTTTTGAGTGCATAATACATACACATTATGTGTATAAATAGTCATATGAAAGAGAAAAACATTTGTTGTTTGAGAGGAATAGAATGATAACATGTGAAGTGATGCCACGAGCTAGTTTTCAGCAACCTCCTAAGTAGTCCCTATCTGGTGCTCCAAGAGGGGATTATTTAGCACCTGGAATATACTGTCCAAGAGAATGCAAATGCCGTCGTCATTTTACAATGCAGTAGAGTTGCATGCCTTCTTTTAAATGTAGTTTTGCCCTGCTTGTAGCCAGAACAGTGAGCCCTTGTTGGTTAGTGTTTCAAGTACAGATTCATCAATCATCCAGAATGTTGCCCCAGAAACTACTGAAGAGTCTACTGCTCCTCTTTGGGAACAACGATTTAGTTTGGCATGTCCACTGGCATTCCTCTGTTGCGGTTACAGTTAATGATATGGCTGTCTGTATTGTTGTAGCATGCAAGCCAACCCACACTGGCAAGGTCAGGGAATCATGGGTTAGAACATTGTTTATGACGGATGATAATTAGTGAACTGTTTAATTTTGTTGGTGACCAGGTCTCTGTTATTAATTTATGTATTTATCTTTATTCATCCAAGCATTATCTCACAGTGATATTTGCTTTTTCATGGTAATACAGCGCAAATCAGTAGATCAGAATATACAACAAACAACACACTTAATATGATAGGGCAAATAATCTATGAGGATTGGACAGGGGTTCGGTCATAGCCTCAATAAAGGAATCATCCTGGCATTTGCCTTAGTGATCTAGGTAAGCCATGGAAAACCTAAATCAAGATGGCCAGGCAGAATTCAGGGTCTTAACAACTGCACTGCCACATTCAGTAACTCGTTCTTGTATAATGCTTCTTGATTCACACACAATTTGTAATACAGAACATAGTTTTGTTCTCAATTGCCAGCCACTGATGACTCCTGGACTATTTCTGGTAACTTCTACTATCAAACATAGGTCTGCTTTCCTTCGTCTCATGTTCTAAGGACAACTGCTGATGACACCTGCACAGTGGAGAAGTGGTTTGAATCATACATACAAAATGGACCACAGATTGTAGGACTGATGTCAGATTACTCCAACTACAACATAAATTTAGTATCAGATGGAAAAAAAATGGAAATAGGAGTGCTGCAAGGCAGTATTCTAGGTCCCTTATTGTTCCTTGTCTACATAAATGACTTTCACATCTCAGATGGAGCAGCAAAGACCATACCATTTGCAGATGACACTAGTGTGATAATAGGTAAACCAAAGCAAATGCTGCAAACAACTACTGATAAAGTAATAAAGAATGTCCACACTTCGTTCAATGCAAACCAGTTGACATTAAATGCAAATAAAGCAAATTATATGCAGTTTGGGAAAATATGTCAAAATGTAAAACTTTATCTGTTGTTGGGTGATGAGGCCATAGACAGAGTGTCATCAACAAAATTGCTGGGGATTCATGTTGATGAAAATCTAGATTTTAATGAGCATGTAATGAAACTTGTGTAGAAACTTAACTCAGCCTGGTTTGCTCTTAGAATTATTGCAAATATCTGTACTGAAGAGGGTGCCAAGAAGAGATATCTTTGCTATTTCCAATCTCTTGCAGCATATGGAATAATATTTTGGAGTTCTACCACTTGCCATATGAAACAAATTTTTCTGTTACAAAAAATGGTTCAAATTGCTCTGAGCACCATGGGACTTAACTTCTGAGGTCATCAGTCCCCTAGAACTTAGAACTACTTAAACCTAACTAACCTGAGGACATAACACACAACCATGCCCGAGGCAGGATTTGAACCTGCGACCGTAGCGGTCGCGCGGTTCCAGACTGTAGATCCTAGAACCGCTCAGCCACTCCGGCTGGCTTTCTGTTACTGAAGAGGGCTTTCTGTATAATAACACAGAGTCAGCCAGAGACACAATGCAAACCCTTATTCAACAAACTTAAAGTTCTAACAATACCTTCCTTATATTTATACAAATATGGTTTATACGTTAGGGCTCACCTTGCAGATTTTCAGACAAATGCTGACTTGCATAACTACACTACTGGCCATTAAAATTGCTACACCAAGAAGAAATGCATATGATAAACGGGTATTCATTGGACAAATATATTGTACTAGAACTGACATGTGATTACATTTTCATGCAATTTGGGTGCATAGATCCTGAGAAATCAGTACCCAGAATAACCACCTCTGGCCATAATAACGGCCTTGATACACCTGGCCATTGAGTCAAACAGAGCTTGGATGGCATGTATAGGTACAGCTGCCCGTGCAGCTTCAACACGATACCACAGTTCATCAAGAGTAGTGACTGGCATATTGTGATGAGCCAGTTGTTCGGCCACCACTGACCAGATGTTTTCAATTGGTGAGAGATCTGGAGAATGTGCTGGCCAGGGCATCAGTCGAACATTTTCTGTATCCAGAAAGGCCCGTACAGGACCTGCAACATGCGTTCATGCATTATCCTGCTGAAATGTAGGGTTTCACAGGGATCGAATGAAGGGTAGAGCCACAGGTCGTAACACATCTGAAATGTAACATCCACAGTTCAAAGTGCCGTCAATGCGAATAAGAGGTGACCGAGACGTGTAACCACTGGCACCCCATACCATCACGCTGGGTGATACGTCAGTATGGCGATGATGAATAAACGCTTCCAATGTGTGTTCACCACAATGTCACAAAACACAGATGCGACCATCATGATGCTGTAAACAGAACCTGGATTCATCCGAAAAAATGACATTTTGCCATTCGTGCACCCAGGTTCATCGTTGAGTACACCATCGCAGGTGCTCCTGTCTGTGATGCAGCGTCAAGGGTAACCACAGCCATGGTCTCCGAGCTGATAGTCCATGCTGCTAACGTCATCGAACTGTTTGTACAGATGGTTGTTGTCTTGCAAACATCCCCATCTGTTGACTCAGGGATCGAGACGTGGCTGCATGATCCGTTACAACCATGCGGATAAGATACCTGTCATCTCGACTGCTGGTGATATGAGGCCATTGGGATCCAGCACGGCATTCTATATTACCCACCTGAACCCACCGATTCCATATTCAGCTAACAGTCATTGGATCTCATCCAACACGAGCACTAATGTTGCATTCCATTAACCCGAATCGTGATAGGCTACAATCCGACGTTTATCAAAGTCGGAAACATGATGGTACACATTTCTCCTCCTTAAACGAGGCATCACAACAACGTTTCACCAGGCAACACCGGTCAACTGCTGTTTGTGTATGAGAAATCGGTTGGAAACTTTCCTCATGTCAGCACATTGTAGGTGTCACCACCGGCGCCAACCTTTAGTGAATTCTCTGAAAAGCTAATCATTTGCATTTCACAGCATCTTCTTCCTGTCGGTTAAATTTTGCGTCTGTAGCACATTATCTTCATGGTGTAGCAATTTTAATTGCCAGTAGTGTACAGTACTCGAAACAGCACAGCGCTCCATACTCAGCAAACAAAAAGAACACACACACAAAGGCATGTGAGCCATATTGGTACAAATCTCTACAATATACTACCAGCCAACATCAGAAAGTTAGAAGATGAAAACAGATTTACTGTAGAATTGAAAGAATTTTTACTTCAACAATGTTTTTCCTTATTAAATGACTATTTATGCCAATAAATAATTCTGATAATGTTTACATTAAGGCAAAACTGAAAACACTGTCTTTCATCCCATAAAGTTTCTGTTAAATTTGTGTATCTGATGGACAGCTGCTGAGTGTGGTAAAATCTTTACTGAATTATTGTATTGAATATAAGTGCTTCCTGTTTTAGGGAAGACAAAAGTAAAGCCTTAGGGACCTGCCCAGTTGGCCGCGCAGTCTAGCGCATGGCTTTCCGGGCAGAAAGGAGCGCCTGGTCCCCGGCACGAATCTGCCGGGCAGATTTGTGTTGAGGTCCAGTGAACCAGCCAGCCTGTGGATGGTTTTTAGGTGGTTTTCCATCTGCCTCAGTGAATGCGGGCTGGTTCCCCTTATTCCGCCTCACTTACACTATGTCGGCGATTGCTGCGCAAACAAGTTCTCCATGTACGCGTACATCACCATTACTTTACCACGCAAACATAGGGGCTACACTCGTCTGGTGTGAGACGATCCCTGGGGGGTCCACTGGGGGCCGAACCACACAATAACACTGGATTCGGTGTGGGGCGGTGGAGGTGTCAAGTGGACTGCGGTAGTCATCGTGGGGTTGTGGACCACTGCAGCTGCAGCGAGGATGGAGCCTCTCCATCATTTCTAGGTCCCCGGTTAACATACAATACAATGCAATACAAAGCCTTAAGGAAATTCTTTGTACTACTTAATGTAAAATTGTGTATGTTCCTTTTGCACAAATTGTGTACCATAAATTTACATGTTCTTTTGGACAACATCCATACAATATTTATTTCTACAGATGGATAAATAAATAAAATAAAAAAATAGATGCTGCTGTGCCCCTAGCACTGACTGCAGACTCCATTCCCACCACATTCAACTTTGCTCCTCTCTCCACCTGAAAAACCAAGATAGCAGACATTACTATCATGCCTTTTATTTCTTGACACGTGATTTCCTTGTGAAGGCAGTAAATCATGATCATGTACTGAAATGCAGTAATGTTTTCTAGTTATCCCCTTTAATACTACCTGTTACTCTAAGCAATCCTTTACTGTGTATTATGCATTACTTATGTTTTAGATGCCTTTTTAAGCAGGTGTACTTTATTAATCTTTTTCGTTTCCTTTGGCAATTTATTAACCAATTTTAATCCCAGATATAAAATATTGTTTCAAAATTTTTGTTTGTTCTTGTTTGATAAATGTAATGATTATGCATAGAAGTATTTAGTAATGTTCCCCCTGATATGCACCATAGGTATGTACATTACTTACTTGATGCAATAAAGATGCCCCATTTTTTAAATAACTTAAGAACAGTTTTTCTGTTGACGTGAAATATAAAAATGTTAACATGTATTTGGCATTGCTAGTTGTTTCATCCATGACCTGGTACACTTTTGGGTTTGCTGCCTTCTCAACATTTGATTTTTCACTTCAGTGTAATATAAATCAGGTATCAGGTACTCTCTCCTTTCATGCCATGTATTTGCTCTCAGGTTAGGTATAGCCATAAATTTTTAATCACTTAGAATGAAGTGTGCGAAGATTGTGCATTTAAGATTTAATTAGCAATATACTGAAGGAAATTTCATAACTTGTAATAAAATTTTAACTGGAATTTTGCCCAATATTTGGGTATTATATGACTAAGCCCAAAAGTAATACGTAAAATTTAAATACAATGAGCACTAAGCAAAAACCTAATCCTAGTATACAATATTACAACAGCTTAGGGTAAGAGAGCATATTATTATTAAAATAAAAAAGCATACACATCATTCATTTCTCATTCTTTATTTAATATTGAGTAGGTAAAGAACTGTATAGTTCACTTCATTCCAAAGCTTATAGCAGTTACTGATAACACACACTTTGGTTCATTAACAAGGTAGGATAAAAAATACAAAAGAAACCTTAATAAATATTGCAATCAGAGGAAATATTACTCCTTAAAGGTCACAAATGAAGCATGCAGGATTTTCATAACAAGAATTGCATCCACACCACAGTTCCTTGCATTTTTTGACCTTGAATCCAGCCTGCCAGTCGATTACTGTACGTTTCATTACAGCATAGGCAGTGAAATGTTTGTAGAACTTCTGCCACTTTGATTCAGTTTTGCTTTTTCTTCTTTTTGCTTGCTTGATAGGAATCAAACAGTTTCCTTTTTGGTTTCTTTCTGTTTTGTTTTCTTAATTATTGATCCCTGTTGGTTTTGAGTGGAATACTGGATACTATTTTTAATTTCCTCCCTTTCTCCTGTCTTTTAGGCAAAGAAATTATTTCTTTCAGAGAACTGGAGGTACTTGGTCCTGTAGAGGTTTATTTATAGGAGCCTGTGAACTTTGGCTCTGAATAGATCCAGCTTCAACTGTGGATTCTACATCTGTCACTCTCATTTGTAACAGTTTGGCTAGGATCTCCTCACCAGTAAATATGCAACAATTTGATGAATTTTGCATAACTTGAATGCCTTTGTTATTGTGGTCACCCATTGATAAGTAGTGGTGTAGCAATCTTTGTCAATGAACATTGTTTTAACCCACAACATAAAAACACACTGTCACTTCTAGAACAAGTATATTTTCTGATCACAGATACTAGGTTCAACAATGAGTACAATGTTAGGGGTACCACACAGCAAGACAGTTACAAACAGTTCAGTAAAGAAGTTAATTGTGCACACAGCCAGAGCACAATGAATGTGAGTGCTGGGCGGCAGTCATTTACATATGAGGTGTTTTCAAAAATGAACCTAACTTTTGCTTGATCAGCTTTATTGCTTATTGTGCAAAATTTTAAGCACTGTTCCCTTCAAAACAGTCCGATCTACTGGAAATACACAATTCCCATCTTTTCTTCCAGTTTTGGAACGTCTCCTGGAACACATTTTGTGGGATGGTGTGCAGGTTTCTCATCGCATTGCCCTGTGTCTCCTCTGTAGTTTGGAAACAACATCCTTTCAATGTGTTTTTCAGCTTGAGAAACAGGAAAAAGTCTGCTGGGGATAGGTCTGGAGAATACAGTGAATAGGGTACAATGGGAATGCGGTGTTTTGCTAGACAGCTGCAGACAAGGGGTGACATGTGAGCTGGTGTGTTGTCATGATGCAACATCCAGCTCCGGTTTTCTCAAAATTCAGGCCTCTTCCTGTGCACAGCATCCCTCATGCACACTAGGATTCCCTGGTAGACGTCCTTGTTTACCATCTGACCATTTGGCATAAATTTGTAATGGATAATGCCTCTGTAGTCACAAAACACAACCAACGTCACCTTGAGCTTTGACCGACTCATGCACACTTTGTTAGGATGAGGTGACCCTTCGCCCACCCACTATGACAGCTGCATCTTTGTCTCAGCATAATAGCCATACACCCATATCTCATTTTATGAAGTTCATAAGAAAGTTTTCATTGTCATTAACAGTGGCGAGCAGTTCCTTGCGCATTTCAACATGGGTCTGTTTCTGATCTTCAGTCATGCACTGACATGATGCATCTCAAGTTTTTCACTCAAAATTTGATGACATGATCCTACACTGATGCCCACCTCATCAGCAACTTCCCAAACAGTTAAATGACAATGTTTGCAAATCATAGCATGAACCCCATCCACATGGCCATCATATGTTGACATGGACGGACGTTCAGACTTGGAATTGTCACAGACTGAGTTTTGCTCTGTTGCACTGTGTACTGTGTGTGACTCAGACAGTCCTCCCTGAATGCTTGGCTAAGCATTTGAAATGTCTCTGTGAAAGTTTGCCAAGTTTGTAGCAGAATTTCACACACACACACACACACACACACACACACACACAGTGTTCTTGAAGCTCCTTCATTCCACTAATCTGACGAGCAGGCTGTACATATACTTACTTCAGCAGCTGTGGTTCACTTGCTGATTGTCTGAGTGACATGAGGCAAATGACAGTTTGTTGTCTAAACCTCAAGTAGGTGCATCCAGTAGCCGCAGTGTGCTCTCTCTTCTGGTTGGTGTGCTATTTCAAAAGTTCAGTTCCTTTTTGAACGTACCTCTTAGATGCATATGGCAGGGTGCACTGAATGTGTCTGCACAGTTGATGGGCAGTGTCATTTGGCCATGTGTCTCCTCCTAGCAGCTGCTGTCAGAGACATTGACTGTTGCCTGCTGCCTGGGTGGTAGTCTGGTGAGTTAACCACAGCCCATCGTTAAAGAGGCATGAAGACCTGCATCTCAGCACAGTGATACATGTCTGGCTGCATGCCCTAGCAGAGTTCTGAATCAGGCTGGAGTCACAGGGCATGTCAGGTGGCCTCTGCGTCTTCACCAGCTCATGGTTGGCACTGTCAGGAATGTACAGCTGGAAAGTCCCCACCTGGCAGTGCAACCAGCATCACAGCATCTCCACCACAGGGAATGGAGACCACAACATAGTCTGTCATGTGGTATTGCAGAAGTGAGTTTCATAATGATACCTGCTGAGAAAAAGTGCCCAGCACTGGAGGTGATGGGCAGTCCTCTCAGGTAGTTTTGATGCGAGGCCAGAGAGAGAGAGAGAGTAACAGCTTATGAAATGTAATGAGGTGAAACTTTCTTCCATACAGGAAAACATGGAATCTTTTCAGCACAAAGACAATTGCAAGGGCATCCTTTTTGATCTGTGAGTACCTCTTTTGCACAATATTGAGTGTCTTTGTTGCGAAAGCAATCAGATGTTCCAAGCCATCCATGTCTCAGTGAGCCTGGACAGCCCCTAGGAACCATTCAGAGGTGTCAGTCCACCAACTATTTGGATGGTTGAAACATGTCAAGACATGGGGCTGATACAAGGGCCACTTTGAAGTCTTGAAAGTCCGCTCACACGCTTCAGGCCAGAGAAAAGGTACATCCTTCTGTGACAGATTGTTTAGAAAGTGCACAGCCGAAGCCACACCTGAGATGAATTTGCCATAGTATGTGATCTTCCTCAAGAATGACCAGAGGTCTTTGGTATTCTCAGGGTGAGGAAGTGTGATGATTGCTTCAAGCAACTTCTGAATGGATGGGTTGAATACCATTGTGGGAGATAATTTGCCCTAGGTATTCCATCGACGGCTGGGAAAAACTGATTTCTCAAGGTTTCATTTGAGGCCCACAGACTGGAGGATATGAAACAGCTGCCACGGGTTTGCTAAATGGTCTGCCATTGTGGACCCTGTCACTACAATGTCATCAACGTAGTTTATGCATCCCAGGACATCCTGCAGCAGTTGTTCAAGGAATATTTGAAAGATGGAATAGGCACTGGCCAGCATGAAAACTAAACATTTGAACCTATATCACACATGTGGTGTGTTTACTATGAGGATTTCTGTGATTTTTCATTCAGAGTTAAGTAAGCTTCTGATTTATCAACTTTTGAAAAATGCTGTCCTCCCTTGAGTGCAAACTGAAAAGACAAGTTCCTCACTTCGAACTCTGACTGGGAACTGACTGTTACCTTAAAATCTCTACATGTGCACAGTTTTCCCAATGCTTTTTTAAATGGTAACTAATGATGGCACTCAATCAGTTGCAGACATGGGTTCACTGATGTCCAAGGCTGTCAACTTGACTTATTTATTTTTGACACCATCCCATGATGTGAGGGGCACAGGTCGCACATGGAAGGAGTGGAGACATGTGACTTCCCTAAGGTAATGTGCATCACAAAGTTCCCCTGAGTACTCATTATTGATGTCATCCAATTCTCGAAATGATATTTATTGTGAGACCAGGTGGGCAGAGACCTTGATAATAAATGTGAAAGGTGAAAAGGCTTAGAGGCCAAAAAGAGTTTCTGTATCCATGCTGTAAACCACAAGGTTGGTGGTGTGGCATACAAACTGTTTGTATGATACTGTGATCATGAGTTGACCTCCAGTTGGAATGTTTTGCTTATTATATGCCACCTAGTGGTTAGCTGTGGTTTTCATGGTAGATGCTCCCATCTGGAGATATCTTTGATAGTTTAACAGGGATGCAGAGGTGTCTGTATTGACCTGTAGCAGAAATTACTTGTCTCACAAAGTGAGGGTGATAAATGAATTCTGAAGGGACACTCCTGGGTTTGAGGATTGCAATGAAATCACATTATGGCAAACTGAATGAAACTGCAAACAGTTGTTAATTGATTGTTTATTCACTACTGTTTTGGCTGCATTAAAGCAGCAACTTTAGGTAGGTCTACATAGAAGGGGAAGCATCCTTGCCACCTATATATTTAAACAATTAATGGCCCAAACTCTTTGCCTTTACAAATATCTGCTTGTGTCTGTGTATATGCGGATGGATATGTGTGTGTGTGCGAGTGTATACCCGTCCTTTTTTCCCCCTAAGGTAAGTCTTTCCGCTCCCGGGATTGGAATGACTCCTTACCCTCTCCCTTAAAACCCACTTCCTTTCATCTTTCCCTCTCCTTCCCTCTTTCCTGACGAAGCAACCGTTTGTTGCGAAAGCTAGAATTTTGTGTGTATGTTTGTGTTTGTTTGTGTGTCTATCGACCTGCCAGCGCTTTTGTTTGGTAAGTCTCATCACTTTCTTTCTTTTTAGATAAACAATTAATTAGGTACACCAATAACAGTAAACCCTAATAAAAAGTACTTACAGTAGTGTCACATAGATTAGCACGTGGAGATGCTCTCACTGTTTATAATCGCAGAATCTGAGCCCATAAAGAGGGGAACTGGTCAACAAATAATAACTGGCCTATAGCCCAGGAAACTTTGTAGGACTGGTGTAATTTTAAGACATTCTCTGATGAAGTGTCTTCAAATTGTAGGGCTTTCTGATGAACTTATATATCTGGAGGTCCCCAGATAACAGCATCCTGAATCATCCCTTCAACATATGGTTCCTTATGTACAGGAGACAAAAAACTACATTTCCTACTGAGTCTCTGCAGTTCAGCCGCTCAAGCATGGTATGACTGGTTAGGTTATTTATGACACTGATAAAACTCCACGTGGGATGCTATGACATGCCATTGGCATTGAAAGTAGGTAGATGACACTAGCACATATTTCATCAACAATCAAGTGTGCCATTCTTGTGATAAGGGGCCAGTTTACACAAAAGCTGGTATGTAATAGGCTAGATCCACAACAGGAAAAGGCATTTGACTGCTGCTGGATCCATTACCTGGAACCTAATGAAATGCTGTAGGAGGCATTTTTCATATACCTCCCACTTCTCTGCCAACTGCCAGGAGAGCAATGCTGACTGATGTTTCTGGCCATGTGACTGCTGTTGCAGAAAGTGTTGGAGCTTGACTTCCATCAACACACCCACTGACATAGCCCAGGGCACAAAGCCCATGGTTGTGAAATGAACATTAAAAACATCCACAATCATTGCCAATTATGTTGTAACACAAAACATAGAAACACATTATCACTTCCATAACAAGTATATTTTCTGGTGACAAATACTAGGTTTAACAATTAGTATAATGTTTGGGGTTCTGCATGGAAAGACAGTTGCAAACAGTTCAACAATGAAGTGAATTGCATGTGGAGTCAGAGCAGAATGAGAGCAAGTGCTGGGCAGTGATCACCTACATAGATGTGTTTGACAGGTTGCTGAATGGGTCTGCACAATTGTCATGGACTGTCACTCAGTTGTGGTGTCTCCACCTAGCGGCCATGGTTGGAAACATCGGCTGGTGCCCAACACCTAGGCAGTAGTCTGTTGGGTCACAAAAAATGTATTAAGTTTCAGAAACTTGCTCTTCTTGGTAAAGAAGAAATGTTAGAAGTGTATGATATTGTAATTCATCTATAAGTAACATGGAATCAGTGTAGTAAAACATAAAGAAATAGGGTTATATAGACCACTGTGTGCAAATGTTCAGCACTATAATTAGGCTTACTAGCCCCAATGACTTTCCTGTGCTTGTAGACCTTAACATTGTATGTTGCATATCTATTGTCTGTTGCAACATGCTAAATCTTGGCGAAGAGTTCTTGGGCTTCCAGCCGGGTGGCGGTGTCTTCAAACTGCGACGTTTCGACGAGTTACATACTCGTCATCTTCTGGCGAAGTGCCGAGACTTTGTGGATGCCGGTCTCTTTATACCTGTGGTGTGCCCCCCACCACCTGGCCGCAGGAGGCTGGGTCCAGTGGAGCCAGCGGGCGGGGTGGAGGGGGAAGCGGGTGCGCCGTTCGTGTCTCCGTCAGAGCATTCCGGTCGCGTCTCATGAGCTGGACGGTTCTTGGTGCATTCCTGGCGTATTGCGGCTAGTGCTGGATTCCAGGCCACGCTCGGTTGATAGCCTTCGTCCCTGTTCACAAGATTCTCGTGGACCTGTATTTCTATTGATTCCTGGCTCTGCACAGCACCTTGGTGTTCTCGAAATCAAAGGTGTGGTTTTCTTTGATGCTATGTTCAGCTAGAGCAGATTTCTCTATCTGTCTAAGTCAGACATGCCTGGTGTGTTCCTCGCACCTTTTTGAGATGCAGCATTGCGTTTGTCCAATGTACTGTACACCACATTTGCAGGCAATGCTGTATATACTGGGTGTGTTGAGTTTGAGTGGGTCTTTAGCTGAGCCCAGCAGCTCTTTCGTCTTCGGCGGTGGTTAGAAGACCGTATTTATGTTTGAGTCCTGTAGTTGATAGTATAATTGGTATAATGTCAACTTTATCCTGATGCCACATGTCCTTGACTTCCTCAGCCAGTTGGATGTATTTTTTAATTTAATTTTTTCTCCTGTTATCTTCTGTATATTTGTTGTATTGGGTATGGATATTTCGATTAGTTGTGTTAATTTCTTCTTTTTATTGGTGAGTATGAAGTCAGGTTTGTTATGTGGCGTTGTTTTATCTGTTATAATGGTTCTGTTCCAGTATAATTTGTATTCATCATTCTCCAGTACATTTTGTGGTGCGTACTTGTACGTGGGAACATGTCGTTTTATTAGTTTATGTTGTATGGCAAGTTGTTGATGTATTATTTTTGCTACATTGTCATGTCTTCTGGCTCTTCTGGTGTATTCTGTA
Organism: Schistocerca nitens; assembly: GCF_023898315.1. Classification (NCBI taxonomy): domain Eukaryota; kingdom Metazoa; phylum Arthropoda; class Insecta; order Orthoptera; family Acrididae; genus Schistocerca; species Schistocerca nitens. Next base: position 771,600,011 of record NC_064614.1, read on the forward strand.
TTTGCTAGTATTGTACATCCGCTTGTGATGTGATCTACTGTTTCTATTTGTTTTTTGCAAAGTCTGCATTTATCTGTTGTGGTATTGGGATATTTAATAATATGCTTGCTGTAATATCTGGTATTTATTTTTTGATCCTGTATTGCAATCATGAATCCTTCCATCTCACTGTATATATCGCCCTTTCATAGCCATGTGTTGGATGCATCTTAATTGATGTGTGGCTGTGTTAGATGATACAGGTGCTTGCCATGTAGTGTTTTCTTTTTCCAATTTACTTTCTTTGTATCTGTTGATGTTATGTGATCTAAAGGGTTGTAGAAGTGGTTATGAATTTGCAGTGGTGTAGCCGATGTATTTATATGAGTGATTGCTTTGTGTATTTTGCTAGTTTCTGCTTGTTCTATAAAGAATACTCTTAAATTGTCTACCTGATCATAATGAAGGTGCTGGCAGGTCGACAGACACACAAACAAACACAAACATACACACAAAATTCAAGCTTTCGCAACAAACTGTTGCCTCATCAGGAAAGAGGGGAAGGAGAGGGAAAGACGAAAGGATGTGGGTTTTAAGGGAGAGGGTAAGGAGTCATTCCAATCCCGGGAGCAGAAAGACTTACATTAGGGGGAAAAAAGGACAGGTATACACTCGCATACACACACATATCCATCCACACATATACAGATACCTGGGATCTGTATATGTGTGGATGGATATGTGTGTGTATGCGAGTGTATACCTGTCCTTTTTTCCCCCTAAGGTAAGTCTTTCCGCTCCCGGGGTTGGAATGACTCCTTACCCTCTCCCTTAAAACAAACATCCTTTCGTCTTTCCCTCTCCTTCCCCTCTTTCCTGATGAGGCAACAGTTTGTTGCGAAAGCTTGAATTTTGTGTGTATGTTTGTGTTTGTTTGTGTGTCTGTCGACCTGCCAGCACTTTCATTTGGTAAGTCACATCATCTTTGTTGTTAGATATAGTTTTCCTACGTGGAATGTTTCCCTCTATTATGATCATAATGTAGGTTTTTTATGTCAATAAATCCCCTTCCTCCTTCCTTTCTGCTGAATCTTTCTGTTGCTGAATGTATGTGATGTTTATTATTATTATTATTACGCTGAGGTGACAAAAGTCATAGGATACCTCCCAATAAGTTGGACCTCCTTTTGCCAAATGTAGTGCTGCAACTCAATGTGACATGGACTCAGCAAGTCGTTGGAAGTCCCTTGAAAAAATATTGAACCATGCTGCCTCAATAGCCATCTATAATTGAAAATTTTTGCTGGTGCAGGCTTTTGTGCATGAACTGACCTCTCAGTTATGTCCCATAAATGTTCAATGGGATTCATGTCAAATGATCTGAGTGGCAAAATCATTTTCTCAAAATGTCCAGAATGTTCTTCAGAATAATTGTGGCCTGGTGACATGGTGCATTGTCATCCATAAAAATTCCATCATTGCTTAGAAACCTGAAGCCCATGAATGGCTGCAAATAGTCTACAAGTAGCTGAACATAGTCAGAGGTTCCATGTAAACACAACCCACACTATTATGGAGCCACCATTGCATTGTTGACAACTTGGGTCCATTGCTTCGCGGGTCTGTGGCACACTCAAATCCTACCATCACCCCATACCAGCTGAAATTAGGACTCTTCTGATCAGATAATGGTTTTCCAGTCAACTAGTGTCCAATCAATACGATTACAAGCCCAGGAGAGGCACTGGAGGCAATGTCATGCTGTTAGCAAAGGCACTCGTGTCGGTCATCTGCTGCCATAGTGCATTAACACCAAATTTCTCTGCACTGTCCTAATGGATATGTTGATTGTATGTCTCACATTGATTTATGTAGTTATTATGTGTCATGTTGCATGTATATTAGCACTGGCAACTGTACACAAACACTGCTGCTCTCAATTATTAAGTGAAGGCTGTTGCCAACTGCATTGTCCATGATCAGAGGAATGCCTGCAAAGTGGTATTTTCAGCACACTCTTGACACTGTGGTTCCCAGAATACTGAATTCCCTAACAATTTCTAAAACTGAATGTCTGCTGTGTCTAGTTCCAATTACCATTCTACACTCAAAGTTTGTTTGTTTATTTGCAACATGCTCCATTACATCTTTTTGTAATACTACAGATGTGTACCATGTACATGCTGTGTGTGTGTGTGTGTGTGTGTGTGTGTGTGTGTGTGTGTGTGTGTAAAGTAGTGTAATGTTTGTATTGTCTGATGGTGATGGTGATGGTGTTGTTGTTGTTGTTGTTGTTATTGTTGATGATGATGATGATGATGATGATGAGAGAGGGGAAAGGATGAAGCGTGGTGCTGGCTATACTGGTTGTTATCTATCTCATTTCTTAGATGACTGAAAAATTGTGGAATCTTACGCAGTATATTGTGGTAAGACCACATTCTCACCATGTGAATGAGAGAATAAGACTAGTTCCCGCCCAATTTTAGCAAGTCTTATTTTTTAGTATCTGCTGAAAGATTACACACTGCATATCTTGTTTGTCTAGGGGGTTCTTGAAGTTCTGTCTGCAAAATAATCATTCCAACAAGCATGGCCTGGGTTTTCTTCTTGTTTGAAATAAACACCACTGGATCTGAAATACTTTCAGCTAAAAATTATATTTATTCATACTTTTTGTTAGTAACTACAGCATTTTCACTATGAACATTGATACTCTAAATCCATTATACTGCACTTGTCATATAAACACGTCCATCTCCCTCCAATACTGACAAAAAAGCGGCGGGCAAGCCAACATGTGCCCAGAAGTTGCACACATTCCTGCGTTCTAGATTCTTTGGTCTACTGACTTGATAAACTCCACACACACACACACACACACACACACACACACACACACACACATATACACTCCTGGAAATTGAAATAAGAACACCGTGAATTCATTGTCCCAGGAAGGGGAAACTTTATTGACACATTCCTGGGGTCAGATACATCACATGATCACACTGACAGAACCACAGGCACATAGACACAGGCAACAGAGCATGCACAATGTCGGCACTAGTACAGTGTATATCCACCTTTCGCAGCAATGCAGGCTGCTATTCTCCCATGGAGATGATCGTAGATATGCTGGATGTAGTCCTGTGGAACGGCTTGCCATGCCATTTCCACCTGGCGCCTCAGTTGGACCAGCTTTCGTGCTGGACGTGCAGACCGCGTGAGACGACGCTTCATCCAGTCCCAAACATGCTCAATGGGGGACAGATCCGGAGATCTTGCTGGCCAGGGTAGTTGACTTACACCTTCTAGAGCACGTTGGGTGGCACGGGATACATGCGGACGTGCATTGTCCTGTTGGAACAGCAAGTTCCCTTGCCGGTCTAGGAATGGTAGAACGATGGGTTCGATGACGGTTTGGATGTACCGTGCACTATTCAGTGTCCCCTCGACCATCACCAGTGGTGTACGGCCAGTGTAGGAGATCGCTCCCCACACCATGATGCCGGGTGTTGGCCCTGTGTGCCTCGGTCGTATGCAGTCCTGATTGTGGCGCTCACCTGCACGGCGCCAAACACGCATACGACCATCATTGGCACCAAGGCAGAAGCGACTCTCATCGCTGAAGACGACTCGTCTCCATTCGTCCCTCCATTCACGCCTGTCGCGACACCACTGGAGGCGGGCTGCACGATGTTGGGGCGTGAGCGGAAGACGGCCTAACGGTGTGCGGGACCGTAGCCCAGCTTCATGGAGACGGTTGCGAATGGTCCTCGCCGATACCCCAGGAGCAACAGTGTCCCTAATTTGCTGGGAAGTGGCGGTGCGGTCCCCTACGGCACTGCGTAGGATCCTACGGTCTTGGCGTGCATCCGTGCGTCGCTGCGGTCCGGTCCCAGGTCGACGGGCACGTGCACCTTCCACCGACCACTGGCGACAACATCGATGTACTGTGGAGACCTCACGCCCCACGTGTTGAGCAATTCGGCGGTACGTCCACCCGGCCTCCCGCATGCCCACTATACGCCCTCGCTCAAAGTCCGTCAACTGCACATACGGTTCACGTCCACGCTGTCGCGGCATGCTACCAGTGTTAAAGACTGCGATGGAGCTCCGTATGCCACGGCAAACTGGCTGACACTGACGGCGGCGGTGCACAAATGCTGCGCAGCTAGCGCCATTCGACGGCCAACACCGCGGTTCCTGGTGTGTCCGCTGTGCCGTGCGTGTGATCATTGCTTGTACAGCCCTCTCGCAGTGTCCAGAGCAAGTATGGTGGGTCTGACACACCGGTGTCAATGTGTTCTTTTTTCCATTTCCAGGAGTATATATATATATATATATATATATATATATATATATATATATATATATATATGTATATATATATATATATATATATATATATATAAAAAACACAGATGATGTGACTTACCGAACGAAAGTGCTGGCAGGTCGATAGACACACAAACAAACACAAACATACACACAAAATTCAAGCTTTCGCAACAAACTGTTGCCTCATCAGGAAAGAGGGAAGGAGAGGGAAAGACGAAAGTATGTGGGTTTTAAGGGAGAGGGTAAGGAGTCATTCCAATCCCAGGAGCGGAAAGACTTACCTTAGGGGGAAAAAAGGAAAAAAGGACAGGTATACATTCGCACACACACACATATCCATCCGCACATACACAGACACAAGCAGACCACTTGAATTTTGTGTGTATGTTTGTGTTTGTTTGTGTGTCTATCGACCTGCCAGCACTTTCGTTCGGTAAGTCACATCATCTGTGTTTTTAGATATATTTTCCCTCGTGGAATGTTTCCCTCTATTATATATCTAAAAACAAAGATGCTGTGACTTACCAAACGAAGCGCTAGCAGGTCGATAGACACACAAACTAACACAAACAAACACACAAAATTCAAGCTTTCGCAACAAACTGTTGCCTCATCAGGAAAGAGGGAAGGAGGGGGAAAGACGAAAGGATGTGGGTTTTAAGGGAGAGGGTATGGAGTCATTCCAATCCCGGGAGTGGAAAGACTTACCTTAGGGGGAAAAAAGGACGGGTATACACTCGCACACACACACATATCCATCCACACATATACAGACACAAGCAGACATATACAGAGGCAAAGAGTTTGGGCAGAGATGTCAGTCAAGGTGGAAGTAAAGAGGCAAAGATGTTGTTGAAAGACAGGTGAGGTATGAGTGGCGGCAACTTGAAATTAGCGGAGGTTGAGACCTGGTGGGTAACGAGAAGAGAGGATATACTGAAGGGCAAGTTCCCATCTCCGGAGTTCTGACAGGTTGGTGTTAGTGGGAAGTATCCAGATAACCCGAACGGTGTAACACTGTGCCAAGATGTGCTGGCCGTGTACCAAGGCATGTTTAGCCACAGGGTGATCCTCATTACCAACAAACACTGTCTGCCTGTGTCCATTCATGCAAATGGAAAGTTTGTTGCTGGTCATTTCCACATAGAAAGCTTCACAGTGTAGGCAGGTCAGTTGGTAAATCATGTGGGTGCTTTCACATGTGGCTCTGCCTTTGATCGTGTACACCTTCCGGGTTACAGGACTGGAGTAGGTGGTGGTGGGAGGGTGCATGGGACAGGTTCTACACCGGGGGCGGTTACAAGGGTAGGAGCCAGAAGGAAGGGAAAGTGGTTTGGGGATTTCATAGGGATGAACTAACAGGTTACGAAGGTTAGGTGGACGGCGGAAAGACACTCTTGGTGGAGTGGGGAGGATTTCATGAAGGATGGATCTCATTTCAGGGCAGGATTTGAGGAAGTCGTATCCCTGCTGGAGAGCCACATTCAGAGTCTGATCCAGTCCCGGAAAGTATCCTGTCACAAGTGGGGCACTTTTGGGGTTCTTCTGTGGGAGGTTCTGGGTTTGAGGGGATGAGGAAGTGGCTCTGGTAATTTACTTCTGTACCAGGTCGGGAGGGTAGTTGTGGGATGCGAAAGCTGTTTTCAGGTTGTTGGTGTAATGGTTCAGGGATTCCAGACTGGAGCAGATTCGTTTGCCACGAAGACCTAGGCTGTAGGGAAGGGACTGTTTGATGTGGAATGGGTGGCAGCTGTCATAATGGAGGTACTGTTGCTTGTTGGTGGGTTTGATGTGGACGGACGTGTGAAGCTGGCCATTGGACAGATGGAGGTCAACGTCAAGGAAAGTGGCATGCGATTTGGAGTAGGACCAGGTGAATCTGATGGAACCAAAGGAGTTGAGGCTGGAGAGGAAATTCTGGAGTTCTTCTTCACTGTGAGTCCAGATCATGAAGATGTCACAATAAATCTGTACCAAACTTTGGGTTGGCAGGCCTGGGTAACCAAGTAGGCTTCCTCTAAGTGACCCATAAATAAGTTGGCATACGAGGGGGCCATCCTGGTACCCATGGCTGTTCCCTTTAATTGTTGGTATGTCTGGCCTTCGAAAGTGAAGAAGTTGTGAGTCAGGATGAAGCTGGTTAAGGTAATGAGGAAAGAGGTTTTAGGTAGGGTGGCAGGTGATTGCCGTGAGAGGAAGTGCTCCATCGCAGCGAGGCCCTGGATGTGCGGAAATTTTGTGTATAAGAAAGTGGCATAAATGGTTACAAGGATGGTTTTTGGGGGTAACAGATTGGGTAAGGATTCCAGGCGTTGGGAGACTGCATGTAATGGGTTGAAGGTGTTGATCTACGCAGGCAGAGATACGTTCTGTGGGGGCTTGGTAACCAGCTACAATGGGGTGGCTGGGATGATTGGGTTTGTGAATTTTCGGAAGAAGGTAGAAGGTAGGGGTGCGGGGTGTCGGTGGGGTCAGGAGGTTGATGGAGTCAGGTGAAAGGTTTTGTAGGGGGCCTAAGGTTCTGAGGAATCCTTGAAGCTCCGCCTGGACATCAGGAATGGAATTACCTTGGCAAACTTTGTATGTGGTGTTGTCTGAAAGTTGACGCAGTCCCTCAGCCACATACTCCTGACGCTCAAGTACCATGGTTGTGGAACCCTTGTCCGCCGGAAGAATGATGATGGATCGGTCAGCCTTCAGATCACGGATAGCCTGGGCTTCAGCAGTGGTGATGTTGGGAGTAGGATTAAGGTTTTTTTAAGAAGGATTGAGAGGCAATGCTGGAAGTGAGAAATTCGTGGAAGGTTTGGAGAGGGTGATTTTGAGGAAGAGGAGGTGGGTCCCGCTGTGATGGAGGACGGAACTGTTCCAGGCAGGGTTCAATTTGGATAGTGTCTTGGGGAGTTGGATCATTAGGAGTAGGATTAGGATCATTTTTCTTTGTGGTAAAGTGATATTTCCAGCAGAGAGTACGAGTGTAGGACAGTAAATCTTTGACGAGGGCTGTTTGATTGAATCTGGGAGTAGGGCTGAAGGTGAGGCCTCTGGATAGGACAGAGGTTTCGGATTGGGAGAGAGGTTTGGAGGAAAGGTTAACTACTGAATTAGGGTGTTGTGGTTCCAGATTATATTGATTAGAATTTTGGGGTTTTGGGGGGAATGGAGCTGGAAGTGGGAGATTGAGTAGATGGGAGAGACTGGGTCTGTGTGCAATGAGAGGAGGTTGAGGTTTCCTGGAAAGGTTGTGAAGGGTGAGTGAGTTGCCTTTCTAGAGGTGGGAAACCAGGATATTGGATAGTTTTTTGAGGTGGAGTATGGCATGCTGTTCTAATTTGCAGTTGGCCTGTAGGAGGATGCTCTGAACAGCCGGTGTGGATGTGGGAGAGGAAAGATTGACCTGTCAGAACTCCGGAGATGGGAACTTGCCCTTCAGTATATCGTCTCTTCTTGTTACCCACCAGGCTTCAACCTCCGCTAATTTCAAGTTGCCACCGTTCATACCTCACCTGTCATTCAACAACATCTTTGCCTCTGCACTTCCGCCTCGACTGACATCTCTGCCCAAACTCTTTGCCTTTACAAATGTCTGCTTGTGTCTGTGTATGTGCGGATGGATGTGTGTGTGTGTGTGTGTGTGTGTGTGTGTGTGTGTGAGAGACTGTATACCTGTCCTTTTTTCCCTCCTAAGGTAAGTCTTTCCGCTCCCAGGATTGGAATGACTCCTTACCCTCTCCCTTAAAACCCACATTCTTTCGTCTTTCCCCTCTCCTTCCCTCTTTCCTGACGAAGCAACCGTTGGTTGCAAAAGCTTGAATTTTGTGTGTATGTTTGTGTTTGTTTGTGTGTCTATCGACATGCCAGCGCTTTCATTTGAAACTTTATCTCCGACAGTTAATTACATTACAATAGCCCACCATGATTTACAAGTGTACCCTGGTCCACTTGTCAGTCCGATACAGAAATTGCATCACTGTCTTGCCTTGTATACAATTTTTTATCACAACTCTAGTAAATTGTTTATTCCTACATCACCTGTTGACTTCCTCCTTTGTCTCAGAACATAAATTAAATAAACACACATATCAGTTTATTACCCAGAAATTTACTATAAAATAATACTAAAGTTAAAACATTTTCTCATATTAGAATAAACATAGCACTAACTCCTATATCATCACTGAAGTTGCAAAAGTATTTCAGTTCAACAATACTATTCTCTCATGCCGGCCGAAGTGGCCGTGCGGTTAAAGGCGCTGCAGTCTGGAACCGCAAGACCACTACGGTTGCAGGTTCGAATCCTGCCTCGGGCATGGATGTTTGTGATGTCCTTAGGTTAGTTAGGTTTAACTGGTTCTTAGTTCTAGGGGACTAATGACCTCAGCAGTTGAGTCCCATAGTGCTCAGAGCCATTTGAACCATTTTTTATTCTCTCATGAGCCTTGTAGGTTATGTGATAGATATCAAGATTAAGAGGCGAAATAAGCCAACATAAAGTATCTGTGTTGTGTTATCAGCACAGCTGAATAAAAATGGTTATCATGGTGAGCATGATGTAAAACAAAAGTACACTTGCATATATAAGAAAGTATAGTGTATTAACTATAGAACATATTTTATAAGCATTATGGTTTATTTAAGTGAATGAGCAAGATTTGCCAAATTATGAGATTTGCTATTCTCAAACTGTCGGGGTGGGTGACATGTCTTGTCTTTTAGCATCATCAGTAAACTAAAATCCCGCATTTATCAAGTTTACTTATTTTGCAATTCATTAAATACTGTACAATTACTGAAACAAGCACATTGGAATCATGAAATCTAATCTTATAATAGAATTAAGTGACAATCAGTCTAGATACAACATCATTTTCATGAGATATGTTACATGGCTTAGTATGGTGATTGCAGTTTGTTCCTGTGACTTTATCTCACAGCATTTTTTTTCCTTCCAGTAAAATTATTTCCAGATAAAGGAATGTTTGTAGGCTCAATTTGTTCTTTTCTCAATATACAGCTTCAAAGAAACAACATTCCTAAGACCAAACAGCTTTCTCGACTTCAGATATACTAATCGGTACACATTTGGGTGGAGGTTCTCAATAATCTCAAATGGCCCAGTGTAAATATAAAAAAAATTCTTGAGTTCTGCTGTTAGTAACTTCAATCATTCATGGGATTTCACTAAGATGTGGTCGCCTCCTCTGAATGCGGTAGCCTTTATTTTCCTATCATGTCTGTTTTTCCTAGCTTCACCTAGTTTCTTCATGGTTTTCTTTACAATCTCTTTATGTTCTTTCATTGATATTAAGGTTCATTGTGGAAAGTCTGTTAAATCAGAAATTAGATTCTCTGGTCTGAGATGAAACATAATTTCATATGGTGAAAATCTAGCAGAGCTATGCTGCAAGCTGTTCATGATGTCCACAAAGTTGTTTACATGGTCGGACCAACTTGGGTGTTTCTGACTACAATATGTCCTGCAAAGTCCCCCTATTTCTCTCATGTACCTTTTGCTGGGTTTGAAGATGGGTTGTACATGAATATCAAGATGTGTTTTGTGCTAGTTTTTTCCATGAATGCTTTTCAGTTTTTTTAAACAAATTGTGAACCATTATCAGATAGTATGGCTTTATGTTTCCCTACACTCTTGAAGTAATCTCTCTCAATCTTTGTAATGATCTCTTTACTTTTAGCTTTTCGAACAGGATAATGTTTAATTAGTTTGGAAAATACATCAACCATGACAAATTTAAAACAATGGCCACCTTTGTTTTTAGGTAAAGGACCATAAAAGTTTACAGGTACTAAATCTAATGGCTTATCCAGAATAATGTTCTGCATTTCTCCCTGACATGTTCTGTTGCTTACTTTTACTCTTTAAGATTTGTCACATGTTGGTATTTTGTTCCTCCTCTTTACCATGTTATAAAAGTAGATATTTTCTTGTAACTTTTTTTACACATTTCTGTATTCCACAGTGACCATAACTCTCATGGGTGTACTTTATTAACTTGTCTGCCTCACACTCTAGCCAACATAGCTTCCAAATGTCAGAGTCCATATCCGTTCTTCTAAAGAGTGTTCCCTTAAAGACCTTATAGTATTTGTCAAGTTTATCATACCCTCTTTTGCCTAAACAGCCCTTAGCCAATTTCCAATTAGGATTGTTATTTTGTCCCCTCCTGATGTTATTGCAAAGTGTCCTTATGAGCTTTTCATCTTGGATTCCCTTCATGTATCTTATTTTACATTCATTTTCTTCCTCTTGATCAAACATTTCCTCATATCCTGGATAAAGCATCAGCTACTAAATTTTCTGACCCCTTAATATACTCAATTTCATAGTCAAACTGTTGCATGAACATTGCCCACCTGATTAATCTACTGTGATATAGTCTACACTCCTGTATGTAACTAAAGCTTTGTGGTCTGAATACACTTTTATCTTGTGTCCTATCAGGTATGTTTTAAATTTTGCAAATGCCCAGTGTACTGCGAGTACTTCTTTTTCTGTGACTGTGTAAGTTCTCTCATGTTTAAGTAACATTCTACTGGCAAATGCGGTAGTACAATGAAGATTTTTTCCATTCACAACTTTCTCCTGAAATAGTTCTGCTCCTAGTCCATAATCACTACTGTCAGTGTGAAGACAAAATGGCAAACTAAAATCTGGTCTGTGTAAAAGACTGTTCTTACAAAGTTAATTCTTGATTTTATCTAATGCTTTCTGACACTCTTCAGACCCATTACATGTAGCATTTTTTCTAAGTAAGTTGCTTAAACATGTTACATTAAGGCGTTGTCTATTTATATATTTTTGATAGAATCCACAGATTCAGTAGAAAGATTTCAATTGTTTTCGGTTTCTAGGAGATGGAAAGTTTACGATAGATGTTACTTTCTCAGGGTCTGCACTTATCCCTTCCTTAGTCATCACATGACCAAAAAATTTGAGTTCTGACACACCAAATTTACATTTTTCTAGTTTTAATGTCATCCCCCCTCTTCCGAGTTTCTCACACACCTTTTTCAATAGCTTTAAGTGATCCCCCCAACTTTGATTTGACACTAATATATCATCTACATAAATGGTTAATTCTGACACAACTTCTTGGCCAAGTACATAGTCTATTGCCCTTATAAATTCTGCGACTGATGAGTTTAATCCAAAAGGCACTACACAATATTGGTAACATCTGCCATTTTATAAGAAAGCAGTGTACTTTCTAGAACTAATTGCAAAAGCTACTTGATGCAAACCTGAAGTTAGGTCAAGGCTTGACATAATTTGGATATTTTTAAATTTGTGTAAGAACTCATCGATGTTCTCTGAGTGGTCAGTTTCTCTGTATAAACATGTGTTTAACTGTCTGGAATCTAGTACTAATCTGACTTGCCCATTAGGTTAATTTACAATGTCCAAGGGATTATTATAAGGGCTTACACTCCTCTCAATGATTTCACACACTTCCATCTTTTGTAATTCCTTCTCCACTGCTGCCCTTTTCGAGATTGGAATACTGTACTGTTTTGTAAAGAAAGGTTCATATGGCTTCAACTGAAAAGTACATTGGTATCCAATTACTTTAACTGGTATATTGCTAAATACATCACTATATTCCCACAAAAATTATTTCAAATCTTGTTTTTGGTTCACAGTTAGTTCTCTAGCTTTGGCTACTTTTTCATTTACCAAGTTTTCAAACTCTATCTCATCTGTATCAAAATCTATGACATAGCTTTCAATGTACTTACCTTCTTTTGTAAATTCAATACTGTTCACAGTCTTATTCATACACGTCACATTTGATGTAAGAAGTTTCGTAGTGATGACTTCACCACTTGGTAGAGTCATCATTAATTTGTGTCCTACCTAATCAAATGCTGCACTTACTTTTGTTATCCAAGACATGCCTAGGATAAAATCCTCTGTGAGATCAGGAATGACAAGACACCCATGTGACCATGATACTCCTTCAATTTCAAAAGTAATAAAAGCCGGACTCCTTATTGGTTTACTGTGCTTCCCGGTAGCACCTCTTATTTTAATTCCTACTGCTGGTAACTCAACATAATCCCTAGTAGTTTTCAGTTTTTTACTTAAAGATTCTGATATCCCAGATACTTGACTTTCTGTGTCCACTAAACACTTTCCTTTCCATGTTCCTATCTGTACATCAATAAATGGACTGCTTACATCAAAGTCAAATTTTTTGTTAATATTCTCTTGTAATAAGTCATTTCCAATTTCACTAAATCCATATCCCTGTCTGGTGTCCTTACCTGTATCATTATTACCAGAGTTATATGCTGTTATTACCCTAACTGCATTTTCTTTGGCCTGATTACTATTCCTGAATATTTCACTAATCCAACTACATTCATTTGTGCTATTGTGTGTCCCTCCTTTATATTTATCTCTTAACATTTGTGCAATGTGATACTCAATTCTATGCCACCATTCTGGATACAAAGTTTCACATATATCAAGTGTTATCTGTTATAACTTCAAGTTAAACAAATATATTTCAAGGAAGACGCAATACATGAAAGTCACAGATCAAGTAAACAGAGTAAGACATGTGTACACTTTAACAGTCAAATCATAACTGAGTCCGAGTCTAGTGGCTACTGGCCGCTTAGGTGGCGCAGCTGCTGCATGGCTGGCAGACAGCGCCGAATGCGTGTAACTGCGAGGCGGCACTTTGAAAGATCAGCGAGTCACAACACTTTTCCCCCCTTTGAATTTTTTGCACAGGTCTTGATGGAGGTGGCCTGTAGATTGCTAACGTCCATAGGTGTCGTTTGACTGGCCGTAAAGTCTCGAGGAGGAGGCTTCCCGTATGGACAGAAGTGTCCCCGATAATAACAGGTCAAGATGACAGGAGACGTGGGGGTCGAATCTGCTGGGGCCCGCATTCATAGGAGGAGGAGGCGAGTAGAGTTGCTCCGACAGGTGATGGTTATTTGGTTCCTGCATGGGCACATCTCCTGGTGGCGTCATTTCTTGTGCTGGCACCAATATGATGGTGAGAGGACTGCATTGTGAGTAATGAGAGATTCCAGTATCACGAGCATCAGGTAGAGCCGAAGGTGGTGTAGTGGCATCTGAAACAGGTGTTGCTGGCACACGAGGCCGAAGCTGGTCTGAATGACGCACTGCAACACCCGTGTCCGTCTGGATTTCGTACAGGCGTTGGCCACGGTGTTGTAAGATGCGGGTAGGACTCCATTTTGGCCGCCTGCCATATCCCTGTACCCATACAAGGTCGTTGTCGGTGAACCAGCCAAGCGAAGGCACCCGTGGCCGTGAGGTGGAAGGCCGCAGAAGATGAAGTAGCATGCGGTGCTGTCGGCCATATAAGAGCTCAGCCGGGCTGTGGTCGCCCATGGGGGTGAAACGGTAAGAAGTCAGAAATTGGAGAAGCACATCATCAGCAGCAGAAGAAGTCAGGAGTTTCCTCATCTGAGCCTTAAATGTGTGGACCAGTCGTTCAGCCTCACCGTTTGACTGTGGATGGAATGGAGGGGCCGTGACATGCATGATGCCGTGACAGGCACAAAAATCCGCAAAAATCTGAGGAGGCAAATTGGGGACCATTATCAGTAACGAGAGTAGAGGGAAGGCCTTCCAAAGAGAAAATGCGAGCTAGAGCATTGGTGGTTGCCGCGGTGGTAGGCGACGTGCAACGGACAATGACAGGAATGTTAGAATAGGCATTAATAATGAGAAGCCAATAAGTACCTAAAAAGGTCCCACAAAGTCAGCATGAATATGCTCCCAGGGCTTCTCAGGCGAAGGGGGGCCACAGGCAGCGACCACGTGTGCGATTTCAGAGCCGATGTCAGGCCAGTACACATGATGGCACACCAGAGATTCAGAGATTTTGTGTGAGAGACACCCCAGTGCCCTTGGTGAAGGAGGCGCAAGACCAAAGCATGCAAAGACACAGGTACCACAATATGTGGTAAAGCATTTTTGGTGGAAAGGAGGATAACACCATCCCTAGCCGTGAGGTGGTAACACAAAACATAGTATTTCTGCAACAAATCAGAAGTCTTAGCGGATGGACGATCTGGTCAACCCTTCTGAATACAGCGTAAAACCCAGGAGAGGGTAGGGTCAGAATCCGTAGCAGCCGCCAGCCTGTCCCCGGTGGTGGGGAAGCCGTCCACAACCTGCTGCTTGGCAACATCCAGGTGGAAACACAAAAGTTTATCCCTATTGAATGCCAGATCAGGACCCATGGGAAGGTGAGACAGTGCATCAGCATTTGCATGTTGAGCCGTCAGCCAGAAATGAATCTCATATTTGAAACGAGACAATTAAAGAGCCCAATGCTGGAGGAGGTGTGCAGCCTTGTCGGGAAGTGACGTTGATGGATGAAACAAGGAAACAAGTGGTTTGTGATCCGTAAAAATATGCAGTTTGGATCCATAGTGAAAAGCACCAAACTTATGAAGAGCATAAATAATGGCCAAAGCTTCTTTCTCAATTTGAGAATACTTTTGTTGGGCATCCGTGAGCGTTTTGGAGGCATAAGCAATGGGTTGTTCAGAACTGTCAGAAAAACGGTGCGCAAGGACTGCACCGACCCCATATTGAGAGGCATCCGTGGCAGGAACAAGATGTTGGCCAGGTTGATAAGTAGCCAGGCATGGGGCCTGTTTCAGCATGGTCTTCAATTTCTGGAAAGCTGCATTGCATGATGCGGACCAGTGAAAAAGCATGTTTTTATGCAACAGGCGATGCAATGGTGAGCCACCAAAGCAGCAGACAGTAAAAACTTGTGATAGTATGCTATTTTCCCCAAGAATGCCTGCAGTTCCTTAACAGATGTAGGGCGACGAAGGGCATTGATCGCAGCGTCAGTTTGCTGAAGCAGACGAATACCTTCCGGAGAGAGTTGAAACCCCAAATACGTGATAGATGCCTGAAAAAATTTTTGATTTCTGAAGATTACACTTAAGACTGGCAGTTTGTAAGACATGAAAAAGTGTGCGGAGATTTTGAAGATGTTCGTCAGTGGTGGAGCCAGTGACAACAATGTCGTCCTGGTAATTTATACACCCAGGGACTGTGAGCAATAATTGTTCCGAGAATTTCTGAAAGAGAGCAGGCACGCGGGCAACCTGGAATGGCAATCGTTGGCACTGATAGAGGCCGAAAGGCATGTTAAGGACCAGAAACTGCCGGGAAGCAGCATCGAGAGGAAGTTGATGATAAGCTTCTGACAGGTCAAGTTTAGAAAAATACTGGCCTCCAGCAAGTTTAGTGAACAATTTTTCAGGTCAAGGCATAGGGTAAGTGTCAATAAGGCATTGAGCATTTACAGTGGCTTTGAAATTGTCACAGAGACGAATATCACCATTTGGCTTAGCAACGATGACAGTAGAGGACCACTCACTGGAAGTGACAGGAAGCAAGACCCCTAAAACAGTGAGACGATCCAGCTCCCATTTGACCTGATCATGAAGGGCCACAGGAATGGGCCAAGCCCGAAAAAACTTAGGCCGAGCAGTGGGTTTGAGTGCGATATGAACTTCAAAGTCGTTTGCACGGCCTAACCCAGGAGAAAAAAGGGACGAAAATGTTGTCGACAAGGAATCCAATTGAGCATAAGGAATAGCATCAGAGACGATATTGACAGAGTCATCTATGGAGAACCGAAAAACGTGAAAGGCATCAAAACCAAGAAGATTCTCTGCATTACTGTGGTCGACTGCAAATATGGGAACAGTGCGAATGACAGATCTGTAAGATACCTCAGCATCAAATTGTCCCAAGAGAGAAATATTCTGTTTATTGTAAGTCCGTAATTGCCTAGTGACAGGTGACAGGACTGGAGAACCCAACTGAAGATACATCTGGGAATTAATGATAGTGGCAGCAGAACCAGTATCCACCTGCATGCAAACATCTCGACCAAGTATTTCGACAGTGAGGAATAACTTCCCTGAAAGGGAAGAAGTACAATTGACAGACAACACAGAATCAGAATCAGCGTCACATTCATGAACATCATGTATGCGGTCAGATTTGCAAACAGATGACACATGGCCCTTTTTTTTTTGCATTTGTGACACACGGCCCAACGTTGTGGACAATCTTCTCGTGAATGTTTCATAAAATACCGTGGTCCTGAAGGAAGTTGCTGTGGGTTTTGCTGCAGTTTCTTAGAGCTTTGTTTATGGTTAGGCCGAGGCTGCGCTTGGAAGCATACTGCGGCCACGTCAGCTGGCTGGGACACGCCACACGCTTCGTCAACATCACACAGAGGTTGTATTTCCCTGACGTTGCCCCATGCCTCTATTTTTGCTCCAGCAGCATGAGAAATTTCAAAAGACCGAGTGATGGATAGGACTTCATCTAGAGTCAGAATTCTCAACTGAAGGGCACATTGCCTAACTTCTTTGTCGGACGCCGATCGGATAATAGCATCCCGTACCATGGAATCGGCGTGGGATTCTTTGTGAACTTCAGTAACAATTTGACACTCTCTACTGAGACTGTGAAATTCAGCAGCCCAAGCGCGATAGGATTGATTCGGTTGTTTTTGACAACTATAAAAGGCAACACGAGAGGCTACCACATGTGTTTGCTTTTTAAAATAGACAGACAGAAGTGCGCACATTTCAGCAAAGGACAAAGGCGCAGGATCTTTCAAAGGAACCAATTGCAACAACAAATGATACATTTGAGGTGAAATCCATGAAAGGAACAGAAAGTTACATGTTTGTATGTCCGCAACATGAAATGCTAATAAGTGCTGTCATAGACATTTTTCGTAATCAGACCAATGTTCCGTCATCTCATCCTAAGGAAGAAAAGGAGGTAGAGACAATGATGAGAGACGCCCCGCATTTGATGCTGCGATGAAATCATGAATTGCATTTGTGAGAAGCGTTTGCTGTTCTATGAGACCTTGCAACAGTTGCTCTAAAGTAGCCATGTGGGCCAACGATGGAAAAGAAAAATCACTACCTTGTCACCAATTGTTATAACTTCAAGTTGAACAAATATATTTCAAGGAAGACGCAATACATGAAAGTCACAGATCAAGTAAACAGAGTAAGACATGTGTACACTTTAACAGTCAAATCATAACTGAGTTTGAGTCTAGCGGCCGCTGGCTGGCTGGCTGCTTAGGTGGTGCTGCTGCTGCATGGCTGGCAGACAGCGCTGCATGTAGAGGATGCTCATAACTGTGCAGCGGCACTTTGAAAGATCGGCGAGTCACAACATTATCTTTCTGAAATTTTCATCATCCTTAATGGCACTACTGTTAGCCCATAAGTTAAACAAAAATTACTCACTATCTGACATTTCATCATCTACTCCCCTAATGCTGTTAAGATTACCTGCTGTCAATTCCCTCTTGTCGTTTTTCTTACATGTATTAAGATCAAATAGCTCATTGACTAAAATTCTGGTCTCCTTATCATTCAAGTTGTCAACTGTGTTCATGTGTACCTCGCTAACTTCATTACTATCCTCTTTTGTATTAGTAATCCCTAAAGCTTCCAACTCCTCACTTACACCAATAAAACATCTTTCTTCACTACTATCCTCAATCTCCTTTTCATCCCAATCAACATCACAAAAATTATCCTCTAGATCCTCTGCACCCTTACCTTCAGTATGCAGATATACATTTCAATCATCTTAACTAGGTGCAATTTTCATTCCTAGCCCACCAGACTCTTCCATAAGTTCTCTAATTCCTAACACACTTTGATCATTTGAACAACTACTTTCCAGCAAGGTACCCCTCTCAGCCCACTCATAGAATGAGTCTAAGTTTAATTCTTCTTCACCATTCTCTAGGCAATCAGTGTCCTTAAATAACTTACCTGTTGTTTCTGGTTTATTTGTATGACATATATTATTTGAAACAGATATCACATTAATGGGATAACACTGCTCTTTAAAATAATTACTCATTAAGTCACTGGTATGTTTCTATTTAGTTTGACAGTTTGGATTGGCCCTTTCCATTTGTGTACAAGTAGCTCCTACCTTGCGGACCACCAATGGAGCCCTATTCAGTTTTTTAACTCCTGTTCAGTTCTCCCCATACCATTATGACTATTCCACTCCTTTGGTTTATTTGCAAAGTGTCTGTTACCAAATTGATTATGACTATTTCCATATTGACCCTTGTAATGGAAATTGTGTCCTTGTGATCTCTTGAAGTTGTACTGGTGATTTCTCTGATGAGAATCACTACTTCCAAAATTGTGTGGTTCCTTTTTATCCTGTTGTGTGTTTCCCCAATTTGTATGTCCTCTCTTTTGAAAATGGTTTTGACTATGGTGTGGTGGTTTACCCATTTTCTCAATAATTCTGTCTAGTTTGTCAACATACTTCAAAAACTGATCTACTGCGTCATCTGGTCCATAAGCTAACTCCCACTGTAGTTCATATGGTAGCCCTCTTTTTGGTGCATCGATTTGAGTGAGTTCATCAAAAGGTTTGCTTAGGTGAGTGAGTTTCCTTAACTGATTTTTGCAAAATTCTTTCATGCTGCCAAACTCATGTTTATAAACAGGTCCATGCAAGAATTCGCTTTTTATTCTAGCTTGTTCTGTCTCTGACCAGAATTTACTTAAGAACCTCTCCTCATACTCTGCAAAAGCCATTCCCTCCATACAATAATGATTAGTCCATAACAATGCTTCACCTTCTAGAAATCTTTTCACAAATTTAATTTTCAAATTATCATTCATATTTGGAAAAAAGTTATCTTTGCATTGCTGCAGGAAATCTACCGGATGCATACTGCTCTCATCTGAAAAGTTTTTTACTGGAATGTTGCACCACATAGTGCCAATATTGTTCACCAAACTATTGGTGACCATATTGCTACTAACACTTTCAAGTTTCTTAGTGATGTCATTAATACTATTTTCTAAACTCTTGACTTCATTTTTGCTTATCTGGTTATTTACATCTATTTTTTCAGTAATGATTCCTATCTTTTGTTCAAATTTGCCTTCTACTTGAACAATTTTATCATCTACAATAGAAATACAATCACATACTGTTTCTTCTACATGTTTGATATCTGCATGCATAACTTTAAACGCATTACGGATTTTCTCTCTACCTGTGCTAACTTCAGTTTTCAGATTTTTTACTTTTGCATCTACATTTTTAACCTTTCTCCTGACATAATTGACCTTACCCATGATCTTAACCATATTATGACTCAAACTGGAAATTTTTGCTTCTCCTTTTTGAAAGTGATCACCATTTTTCTTTTCATATTCTTTGAACTGTTTTTCAAATCTATCACTGATGTCTTTAAGATTCTGGTCTAACTGAGCAGTGTTGGTTTTCTCCATTTGTTCTAAATGAATCTCATTAGCATTGAGTCTCTCTTTAATATTTTCTAACCACTGCCCGTTTTGTCTGTTAGTGTCATCAATTGCTTTAAATTTTCCCTCCATATAATTCATTATTGTTGATAACATGTCTTTAACTTCATCCTGTCTTTCCGTATGAGTTTCAGCTTTGTCTATAGGATCCAGAATATTACTGTTGCATTCACTTTCGTATGATAAATTTACATCGGTACTAGCATTGGCAACACCGTCGTCAATATTTTCCTCTTTCACAATAGTCATCTTTTTACACAGGAATAAACAAAACACAATAAATTTATCTTTTCTAGAGGGTACTAAATTATCTTCTCACAGTTTACTTATTTTCTTATCTTATAACATCTTCTTTGTTGATTGGTGCATGATGGAATTCACAACACTGAAACACTACACTTATATGGATATTGCTTTTTTGTTGCACAACACTTTTTTCTTCTTTCTTGACTTATTGCACCGTTATTCTTGCTCCAGTAACTGCATTCTGTTGTCTTCAAGGAATCAGCATACGACTTTTCTTTGTCTTGAAGATATCAGCATAAGGCTTCCTTGAACGATTTTCATCCAGGATGTACGAATTCTGTCTTTTCTTTGCAATCTTAGTGGTAATTTATTTTGGTAATATTTTCAATAACCCCGATGACACCACCATATTGTACTGTTTGTTATCTATCTTGTTTCTTAGATGACTAAAAAACTGTGGAATCTTATGCGGTATATTGTGGTAGGACCACAATCTCACCATGTGTTTTTGAATGAGAATAATACGACTAGTTCCAGCACAATTTCAGCAAGACTTATTTTTTAGTAGCTGCTGAAAGATTACACACTGCAGTTCTCATTTGTCTCAAAGCTTTGTTTGCAAAATAATCATTCCAACAAGCATGGCCTGGGTTTTCTTCTTGTTTGAAATAGACACCACTGGATCTGAAATACTTTCAGCTAAAAATTATATTTATTCATACTTTTTGTTAGTAACTACACCATTTTCACTATGAACATTGATACACATTGATACTCTAAATCGATTATACTGCACTTGTCACATAAACACGTCCATCTCCCTCCAATACTGACAAAGAAGTGGCAGGCAAGCCAATATGTGCCCGGAAGTTGCAGACATTCCTGCATTCTAGATTCTTTGGTCTACTGACCTTAATAAACTCCAAAGATACAGCATTTAACATCTTAAACGAGTCCATTATTTATCATAAAAGAAAATATTCATAATTAAATAAATTAAACACATTTTATGGCAACATAATGAAATTACCTTAACCTTTTACTGTGGGCATCATACTTTTTGCAAGACATAAACTTTATCTCTGACAGTTAATTACATTACATGGTACATAGCCTACTCTTTGTGAATAGCACCAAGGGGGCCATTAAGCTTAATGTCACCAACTGACAGATGAATCATGATCAACAGTGTCACAAGCCCTCACCTAATGAGACACTATGGAGAGGCTGTCCATCTGGCAAGCTGAGTGATAACATGCTTGCCTACCATGCAGCAGGCACGGTTTTGATTCCCGGCCGGGTTGGAGATTTTCTCCATCTGATGACAGGGTGTTGTGTTGTCATCTTCATCTCATCATGACTGATGCACAAGTCACTCTGTGTGGCATCGCCTGAAATGAGACTTGTACCCAGCTGCTGAACTTCCATCAAGTCTAGTGATCAGGAACTATATGCCACCACCTCTTCTCCCCTTGCTAACAAAATAGTGGCAATGAAAATTTTTCCACCACCAAGATTCAAACTGGCTTACTCCCCAGAGTCAGGCATCGTCACAAAAACATGTGTAGCGACCTCAGCCGTTACAAAAACATGTGTAGCGACCTCAGCCACAAGGGTGGTGGCATTCAGAGTTGTGGATTTCCATCATTTGGCCATGATCATGTTGGACAACATCTTATATGAATCACCTGAGTACAAATGACAGCTCTGCCTGAGGCACTGCCCTTTTATACCTTGTGTACATGTTACTACTGCCATCTGTACATGTGCATTTTGCTATCCAATGTCTTTTGTCACCTCAGTGTATTTCAGTAATAATGGTTAGAAATTAGAGAGTCAGTTGTCATCAGTCATGAGAATAAGAGAGCAAGTAGCAAGCTAATGACATTGTTAATAACAAGCAAATGGGCTGGCAGTGTGCCTGAAGTAGCAGACTGTAGGAGTTTATGAAGGATTTAGTCAGTTCTGGCAAATGCTTCCAACAGAGCAAGAAATGGAGTTTATACCTCACATTACAGAGCTTGAATTTGGGCTATTTTGACATATGTTGAGCTATTTCTAACAAATTGTCTCTAAAAGTGGCACCCAGAGAGTTCATAAGTTCTGACTAGCAGTCCATGTATGAGAGAAGTAAAAGCCAAAGTCATGAAGGGAAGAATGTTGAAACGCATATTTGCTGCCTAACAGGGGAAAAAAGTACTTTGAGTTGATGGGCCTACTGGAGGGTGCCAAGACATGAACCTTTTGTATGATGATTATTATTATCATTACGATAATGTTCCTTGCCTATATTATAATGACTCATTTAGTCCCTCTAAACCAAAAGAGACTTGTGTGTGTTAAGTGTCAAGTGTGGGCACAAAGTAGATGTGCTGGGATTTCACAAAGAGCAAACATGTTTATATGCGACATTTGCAAAAAAAGTGAATATTGTTCTTTTTTTCTTTCTTTCTTTCTTTGGGCCTTAGTCCTGCTTCAATACAGGGTCGGCCTGGGATGTAAGTAGTCTGTCTGCTTCTAGCGTAAGCCATGAAATAGTGTGAACATTTTCAGATGTTTGTGAGTCATGTAACTGAGGTGGAACATGGGCACCAGCCCAGTATTCACCTAACATGATTTGGAAAACCACCCAAAAACCACATCCAGGCTGGCCGGTATGCCGGCCCTCATTGCTAATCCGCTGGGCGGATTTAATCCGAGGCCGGCACCCCTACCCGAGTCCAGGAAGTAGTGCATTAGCGCTCTTGGCTATCCTGGCAGGTCAAAAAAAAGTGAATATCTACAGAAAGACATTACAGTATATCACTTTGCCTAGCCACTCTCATGACATGACACTGTGGAAACTCAGTAATAATACATTGTAATAATAATGTGTAATATAGTTTCCTTTCATGAATTGTTGTGTAGCTAATAGTTTTTAAATGTTAACTTACAGGAAATAAAACTTATAATTAAAAAAAGTACCCAAAGCAGAACTTTTCCCTTACAGTGTCATTTTAGGCCATCTTCTACTACCTATTAACTTTCTATTGCCATTTAAACACTGATTCTGAACGTACAGAATTATCTCATAATATTAGTTAGAAGCTGGTGAGCCTCAAGCAGTTGCAGGTGTAGACAGGGCACAACAAACTTTCAGCAGCAAATTGAAAAGTAAGAATGTAGGGAAATCAGTAAAGAGAAAGAAAGTGTTGTTGTTAGGTAGTTCCCATGGAAGAGGTGTTGGCCAACTTTTGCAGGATGAACTAGGATCAGAATACCAGGTCACCAATTTTTTTAAACCTAGTGCTGGTCTGGAGCAGGTGACAGAGGATTTAGGATCACTTTGCAAAGATTTCACTAAGGAAGACACCGTGGTTATAGTGGGTGGGGCAGGTAACAGTATTGACAGAGATCCTGGGTACAGTATAGAGTGTGACCTGGCGAAGATTGCGTCAGCATCGAAGCATACTAGTGTTGAGTTTGTATCTGTTCTTGGGCGCCATGACCGACCTCATTTGAACTCTTCTGTCAAGAGAGTTAATTTGGAGCTGGAACGGCTGCTCATGTCGGGTGCGGGGTCACACATTGGAGTGGTTCCTGTTGATTCTCTCAGTAGGTGGGATTATACTAGGCATGGCCTTCACCTCAACAGGAAGGGGAAGGGTAAATTGGCTGGGGAAATAGCAGGAAAGTTAAAGGGGGGAGGCACTATCATGAGTGGTAAAATACCAGTGGTTATAGGATTCAGAAAAGACCCTTTTTTAGGGTAGGGAGGACAGAAAGAAAACAAATTTTAAGAGAGGTTAGAACTGAGACAAATCTTCAGTTTGAGAAAGAAATCAAAAAACATAATTCCAGCTTATTACATCAGCATAAACAGCCATTGGTTAAGAATTTTCAACTGTCAGCAGATATTTTAACTCCACCCAATCTTAACTCAGTCAATGAGAAATGTCAGCTATCTTTATTGCATCAAAATATTCGAGGACTGAGAAATAAAATTAATGAATTAACTATCTGCATAGATGAATTAGAGTCTTCAAACCCAGCTGACATAATCTGCCTCTCTGAACATCATGTGACCACTGGTATAGAACTTTTAAGTGTTACAGGGTTTAGGTTAGCATCTCACTTTTGTAGATCAGAAATGGAGAAAGGAGGAGTTGCCACATTCATCAGGAACTGTCATAATTTTAAGAACATAGACATTCATAAATTTTGCCTAGAACAGCATATGGAAGCATGTGCAACAGAATTAGAATTTCACAAAAAATCCTTCATAATATTAGGTGTATATCGAGCACCTGCAGGTAACTTTAATCTGTTTGTCAACCACCTTGAAGCTGTACTGGCCCATTTAACAACCAAAAACAAAGAAATAGTGGTTGCTGGTGATTTCAATGTAGATTTCCTTAAAGACTCTCCCAATAAGAACTTGTTTGAGTTAGTAACACTATCATTCAACTTAATTCCCACAGTAAAGTTCCCCACTAGGATAGCCACTTGCTCACAAACAGCCATTGATAATATCTTTATAGAAAAGTCCAATGAACAAAATTATATTACAAAACCAATAGTCAATGGCCTCTCAGACCATGACATGCAGTTCCTTCTGTTAAATGTTAATACTGAACAGGATATAAAATCCGTTAAATCTGAGCTCAAAAGGGTAATCAGTAAGCCAAAAATTGATTATTTTAGGACACTCCTCAGAGACATTCACTGGACTGATGTTTACAGCGTTCATGGCATGAATGAAAAATATAACATTTTTGCTAATAAAGTGCTTACCTTATTCGAACACTGCTTTCCCCCAAAACTTACCAAGGTTAGAGCAAAGTCTACAAAGAAGCCATGGATTACTCGAGGAATAGGGGTATCTTGTAAAACAAAAAGAAAACTGTATCTGTCACTCCGAAACATTTCCAATGTTGATGCTATAGCACATTATAAGAAATACTGCAAAATATTAAAGACTGTAATACGGATGTCAAAGCAAATATATTACAAGGAAAAGATAGTCATATCAGATAACAAAATAAAGACAATATGGGATATAGTGAAGGAGGAGACCGGTAGAACCAGGCATGAAGAGGAACAAATAGCATTAAGAGTAAATGATACATTGGTGACAGATGTGTGTAGTGTTGCAGAACTTTTTAACAAACATTTTATAACTGTTACTGACAAGATGGGGTTGTCAGGTTCGGTAGATGCTGCTATGGATTACCTTAGACCAGACATTTCAAGTAACTTCCTTAATATGAATTTGACCCTCACTACCCCAACAGAAATAATGTCCATCATAAAATCTTTAAAATCAAAAACATCTAGTGGGTATGATGAAATATCAACAAAGTTAATTAAAGAATGTGATTCTGAGCTAAGTAACATATTAAGCTATCTGTGTAACCAGTCGTTTACTAGTGGAATATTTCCTGAATGGCTGAAATATGCTGAAGTTAAGCCACTGTTTAAGAAGGGAGATAAAGAAATAGCATCAAATTTCCGTCCAATTTCACTGTTGCCAGCATTCTCAAAAATTTTCGAAAAAGTAATGTACAGTCGTCTTTATAACCATCTTATCTCAAATAACATACTGTCAAAGTCACAGTTTGGATTTCTAAAAGGTTCTGATATTGAGAAGGCTATCTACACTTACAGTGAAAATGTGCTTAATTCATTAGACAAAAAATTGCAGGCAACTGGTATATTTTGTGATCTGTCAAAGGCATTTGACTGTGTAAATCACAATATCCTTTTAAGTAAACTAGAATATTATAGTATAACAGGAAATGCTGCAAAATGGTTCAAATCTTATATCTCTGGCAGGAAAAAAAGGGTGTTATTAGGAAAGAGACATGTATCAAGCTATCAGGCCTCATCCAACTGGGAACTAATTACATGTGGGGTCCCACAAGGTTCCATTTTGGGGCCCTTACTATTTCTTGTGTATATCAATGACCTTTCATCAGTAACATTACCAGATGCCAAGTTTGTTTTGTTTGCCGATGACACAAACATTGCAATAAATAGGACGTCAAATGTAGTCTTAGAAAGATCAGCCAATAAAATATTTGTGGACATTAATCACTGGTTCATAGCCAATTCTTTGTCACTAAACTTTGAAAAAACACACTACATGCAGTTCAGAACTTGTAAGGGGTGTCCCAAGAGTATATGTCTAACATACAATGACAAGAACATAGAAGTGGACAGTGTTAAATTCTTGGGATTACAGCTTGATAATAAATTCAACTGGGAGGAGCACACCACAGAACTGCTGAAGCGTCTTAACAAATCTCTGTTTGCAATGCAAATTTTGTCAGACATAGGGGATATAAAAATGAAAAAGCTGGCATACTATGCTTACTTTCATTCCATAATGTCATATGGGATTATTTTTTGGGGTAATTCATCAAGCCAAGCTAAAGTTTTCCGGGCACAAAAACGTGCAGTGAGAGTTATATGTGGTGTGAACTCAAGAACATCCTGCAGAAGCCTGTTTAGGGAACTAGGGATACTAACTACTGCTTCCCAATATATTTATTCCTTAATGAAATTTGTCATTAAAAATATATCACTTTTTCAAACCAACAGCTCAATTCATGGAATCAATACTAGAAATAAGAATAATCTTCACAAGGATTTAAAGTCACTTAGTCTTGTACAAAAAGGTGTGCATTATTCAGGAACACACATTTTCAATAACTTGCCAGCAGCCATAAAAATCTTAACAACCAATGAAATTCAGTTTAAGAGAAGCCTAAAGGATTTATTGGTGGCCAACTCCTTCTATTCCATTGATGAATTTCTTAGTAAAACCAACTGATTTGTATATAAGTACAACATAACTTCTGCACAATTTCAGTGCAGTAATGTGTTCATTGAAAATTTGTGTGTGTGTGTGTGTGTGTGTGTGTGTGTGTGTATGTGTGTGTGTGTGTGTGTGTTAGTATAATCTAACTTCTGCACCATTTCAGTGCAGTAATGTGTTCATTGTAAATAAGTATTACAGTAGTTGTATTACCTTATAAATAAATAAAAAACTTTTTTATTTTAAATTCAGTGCATTAGTATTTGTAAAATTACTCTTAGTGTTCATTAAAAAATGACGATCATTCCACTTGGGACCTGTGGAATGGTACATTAGCTTATTTGTTTTAATTGTAAATATTTGTCATGTATTGTTGTTTTTCTGACATGTTCCACATCCTGGAGGACCTCCTCACTACGGATCAATTGGAATGAAAGTAAATCTAATCTAATCTAATCTATTCTATAACTCAGGTGGGTGCAGAAGAATGCAAGTTCTTTACTGACACTGCTCCTCCACTTGTACAGAAGATAGATGCACAGGCTAGCCTGTCACATTATTTCCCTAAGTGTTTGTCCCTACTAAGATTTTGGTCTGTGTTAAATCCTAATAGTTTTGCTGTTTTGTTATTATGACTGGGATCGTTCAATCCAAATACAGTGTCTTCAGTTTTATTGTATTGTTGTTGGGTGGATCACATAACTAATGAGGAAGTGCTGAACAGAACTGGGAAGCAAAGAAATTTGTATCACAACTTGACTAGAAGAAGGGATTGGTTATAGGACATCAAGGGATAACCAATTCTGTACTGGAGAGAAGTGTGGGGGGCTAAAAATCATGGAGGTAAACCACAAGATGAATACAGTAAGCAGATTTGGAAGGATACAGAGTACAGTAGTTACTCAGAGATGAAGAGTAGGATAGAGCACCATGAATAGCTAGGTCAAACAAGTCTTCAGACAGAGGAGACCACAATAACAACAACAAAACAACAATCTGAAGTGTTATGAAAAAGAAAAGTAAATTTGTTTTTGGAAAAAAAATTGTATATAACTTGACTTTTTAAAGAATTTTTAGAAAATATGAGATTTTGCAAAACAATAAGCTAGATTAGCTTTAGAACTGCAAGGTCCAAAGTAAGGATTATGTATCTTCATTTATTAAGTTTGCTTTTGGAAAATTATCAGAAATTTGAAAAATAGTTGTTATGTTGTATAATTATTAAAAAATTGTTTGCAATTTTTTTTTATAATTGTGGTGGTATGAGGCTTCTTCCTAACTCCTATACAGCGAATGGTAGCAAGCAGCTTCATATAGACAATCAGTCATAGCTATCTTGTGAGAGATGTGTATTCTAAAGTTGTGTGTCCACTAGCAAGTAAAGTTCCACAAGTTGCTTGCAGAAGCTACTTCTACAAGTTGTTTGATGTGGAAACAACCCCAGAAATCTGGCTTTTGCAAGTTTCGTCAACTTGCAGAAATAGCTTCCAAAAGTTAGTGGAAACAGCTTTTTGCATCTTACTGCAAGTACACACTGTACTTGCCAGTTTCTGAAAGTTTTTCTCAAACTTGCAGAAGTTGTGTGTCCAGTACCAGTACAAAAATGTCTGTGTCTAAAAGAAGAAACATGAAAAAAAAAAAAAAAAAAAAACAGACGGGCCACAACAAATGTACCATTTGAGCCCCTAAATGTAAATAACTGGTCACCACAGCCAAGGAAGCATGAAATTAATTTACAGATTATGTTGTTTCACCACTAGGAAAAGTAAAAAGGCAATACAGATGTCTTTAAATCTTAGCTGATTTTTTATGCACCATAAACATAAACATATTACATTTACAATAAAGTAATAAAACTGTTTGCAAAAATCAAAGAATAATTAAAAGGCCATCTGTTGGTGGTATAGCCTGCTGAATTTTTGTATCCTGTTTTTGAGTATTTGATCGTATGACAGATAAGAGCTATTTGGAACTAAGTATGAAAAAGTTTTTAATCTCAACAAAGTCCTCTGATTTTTATTTCATTCAATAGTACTTCTTGATAGTTTAAATCTGTACACCTCTGAATCCATTACTTCACCCAGACATTTCTTTTTTTTTATTATTTTAGTTCTCCATAAAGATTTTTCTTCAACATTAGAAATGCAACAATGGTCATTGGGTGCTCTGTTTTTAATCATGACACTGTAAACTTACACTTGCGTATCTCAGGACACCATTCTAGTGAAAACACTGCTACCGGTACTTGCAGCAAATCCCTGAAATTAACTTGCCAAAGCAACTTGCATAACTAAACTTACACAGGTTCTTGTTCTAATGTAAACACCTCAGCAAGTACTAGCAGATGTTACTTGTAGAAGTTACTTGCAAGTGGACACATGCCTTAAACTACCTGCAACTAGTAAAAGCTGTGGCCATAAGATGTCAGTATAGTACCAAACTATGAAATTCTAAGTAGTCAAAATAATTTATTTTGGAAATAAAACTATATCTTTTATTAATATTATGACTTCCATTACTTATTGCTCATTTGGTATGTTCATTTATTAGCACAAATGAAGGCGTGAATGTGAAGTAATATGATAATAAATATTGTTATATCTATTTACTGAGTAAGCAGTATCTATATAGAGAGAATGAATCATACTGTCTGGGGAAAATTATTATGTATAATTTGCCAGGTTATGTTACTGGGGAACAAGAAACATTTTACAATAATTCAGTTATTTAAAGAGGGAGTTATTTTGATATTCGTGGCCATTTTAAATTTCTTCATTTTATAAATCACTGTCAAAAGCTGTTACATTGCAATTTGTTTATAGTAAAATACATGGGATTGTGCAGTTTTACACTGACTGATCATTGGTTGCATGTTATACAGGTTGGGACAGAGACCTGAATGTTCAAACGGATTAAGTTGTGGATTGTTTGAGTGAGTATTCTGTCACAGACAATCCAATTCACAACTTTTCTGGTAACTCTTTTGGTTTAATACCATGTACTGCTAAACAAAAGTGACTGTGATTGCATGTGAATGATAAAACTGTTACTTTTGATTACCATGGAATTGGCAACTACTTTGTAACCAAGAAGTGAGAACATAGTAGAACTTTTGTTGGAAGATTTTCCTTTCATTCAATAGTTTTCAAAGATCCAAAACTGGAATTTTTAATGTTAAGGGTAGATACTTGCAGTGCTACTCGTTCTGATACAGATTTTCCTATAGAGAACCATTGTTCATGTTCTAACAGTACAGGAGTATGGACTGGGCTGCAGAAGCAGAGATCACTGTGAGGTAACTGTACATTTTCTGCAGGCAAGAAGCATTTTAACCAAGCCGTTGTACAGTCCTTGCTCAGATGACAATCTCATGAAGGAAGTGAGCAAGACAGAGGCTCTACTGCCATAAATAAAAAGAGAACTAACAGACAGATTTCAATGGACGTAGTAATTCTTGAGCTGTGGGTTGCTACAGCCTCCCAAATTATGTTACTGAACACATCAATAAACAAATTGTAATGGAGCCGATTAAAAGAATCAATAAAATCTTAACTGAATGTAATTGTCAAAATGTCGGAAAATGTCTGTAGCTAAGCCATTTCATCAGAAAGGAGATGTAGCAGCTCTGGATAGCTATTGACCTAAATCATTTCTACCTCTAATACTGGAGATAATAGAATACCACATATATAAACAGATGAGCCACTGCTTTGAATCTAACAACATACTTAGCTTCTCACAGTATGGGTTCAGCTGCAGCCTTTCTACAGCCAAAGCAGACAAGAGCATGACAGCAAAGGTATACAACTGTTAAGGAAAAATAAATAAATTAACAGATAAATTATGTAATGCTGTTGAATCTCAGGAAAGCATTTGATATCATCTCCCACAATATTTTTACAGAAAGTTCCATCGTTCACATTGAGGGAGAATGCTCTGTGCCTAATGGATCTTATTTGAGCAATAGAAAATAGCTTTGGGAATGTAATTGATCAAAAGTTAGAATGTCTCCCAGTTGTAAAGGATGTCAGAGATCTGTTATTGGACATATCCTTATGATTATTTATATAAATGATTTACCTAGAGTTATTACATGTGGTGTAATGCTATATGCAGAGGACACGACACTCATCAGACTTGATACCAACCAGCATGAGGCTATCACTGGAGAGATAAACAATGCAAGAAAAGAGAGATTGCTGCTTACAAAAAGAGGGCACATTAAGTTTCAGACAGGCACAATAGACACTTACATAAAGCTTTCAGCCACAGCCTTCATCAGCAAAAGAGAAACACACACCATTCATACATAGAAGCAAGCACACATCAAGCACACATGACTGCCAACGCCAGCAGCTCAGACTATCACGTGGGATGCAAGCAGCAATTGGGAGGGAGTTGGGAAGGGGAAGGGGGAAGGGGGAGAGGGAGAGTAGAGGGGGAGGGGAGAGGGGGTATGGGGGAGGTGGAGGGGGCAGGGTGTAGGGGGAGGGGAGAGGGGGTATGGGGGAGGGGGCAGGGTGGAGGGGGAGGGGGAAGGGGAAGGAATGGTAGTGTATGGGTGGGGGGAGAGTCAGATGCTGTCTGACAGAGCATACACGGACTAAAATGCCAACAGATGCAGCATCAGGAGGTTGTGAGGCTAGGTTGTGGGGCAGGGAGGTGAGGAAAAATGTAGTGAAAAAGGATTATGATGATTTTTCGTTTGTGGGGTGCTCAACTGTGCAGTTATCAGTGCCCATACTAATTCCCAACCTTTGCTCAGTCCAATCTCGCCACTTTCATGAATGATGAGAGTGAAAAAGGAGTGGGGTAAGGTGGGTGGGTGCATAGGCAGATGGAGCAAACAAAGAATGTGGGAGACAAGAATGGGGAGGGGACGATGGGACAGAGGGGTGTTAACTGTTGGGTGTAGTGGGTGGGAGCAGTATGTTACTGTAGTTTGAGGCTGGGATCATTACGGAAGTGGAGAATGTATAGTAAGGATAACTCCCTGAGCCATGCATGGCTTGTGTTCCCGCTATCATGTATTTTACACCCTGTTTTTAATGTACTTACACCTCAGTATGTTAAATTTAATTACTACTGTCACTGAGTTGCTGCTTTGCCTGACCATGAGTGGTGTTAGCAGCACGTATCGATATATTCCTTCTCGTAGTATCTTTGCTCGCCTGCTATTACTTCCCGGTTGTTGTCTGTCATAAGCCAATTCGGGTCGTGAGTTCAGGCTGCCACTCAGTTGGAACGCATCTGGAGCACAGTCTGGATCTACCAGTTGGGGAGTTGCAATGCGGCACTAGTGCAGTCAGGTTGGAGCAGTGAGGTCTGCGCCAACATGGCTCGCCCGACCATTGCCGCCACGCATCACCTGAGCCAGGACACAGTCTTGGTGGATTGTCGGTTGGTCATCTTACTGGATGAAGCGTTTTGGCTCGCCAATCATTCATGAGTCAGCTGTGTGTGTGTGTGTGTGTGTGTGTGTGTGTGTGTGTGTGTGTGCATTGACTTCTGATTTGTCTTCGGCACGCTTAGTTACTGTTGGGTATCATTCAGGTCTTTGTGCAGGTGTTTCTCAGACTGTGTGTGTAGTTGGCATTACTACCACTGACGA
Organism: Schistocerca nitens; assembly: GCF_023898315.1. Taxonomy (NCBI): domain Eukaryota; kingdom Metazoa; phylum Arthropoda; class Insecta; order Orthoptera; family Acrididae; genus Schistocerca; species Schistocerca nitens. The sequence goes on from NC_064614.1 coordinate 771,632,371, forward strand.
TTATTTTAGATGTTGTCTGCATTCTGAGAGGGGTTGGTTGGTTGCTGCAGACCAGGGAAGTTATCTCCACGCAATGCAGTCAGCTGGGTTTGCTGGTGGTCCTTGAGCAGTGTTCGAGCATGTGTGGAGCTGTTTGATCGCTACGAGCTTGTGGTTCACCGACCCAGGATGTCAAAGTTGAGTAGTAGTTTCAACTACCCAACCCACGTCCATTCATGTTGTGGTGGTTCACTTTGGTGGTTCGCTAATGGGGAGGTTTTCCTGTGAGCAACACCGAGTGTTTCTATTGTTGAAATTTAGTGGCCATGTGGTGCAATTAACTATACTGGCTGACTACAATTCGAGTGCACCAGTGGAATTTTCTGCCTTTTGGCCGTTAGTGTTCTGGTTACCTGCCCTGGCCACTGACGTAAATTCAGGCAGTGGTCTTTTGGGGTGAAGTTAACTATATTACCGTATTTCAAGTCCAAGTGTACCAGCGGAATTTTCTGCCTTGTGACCATTATTGTTGCAGTTACCTGCCCTGGCCACTAACATAATTTCAGGCTGCGTTCTTCCTTCACCTGTTGTTGCTGTCCAACATGGTGTGTAATTTTGACACCTAACGCATACTTCAATGTGGATTATCACGTTCATAACCTTTTGTGTTTGAGTTCTGACGTACTGATTGACGGCAAGCAAGTCGTCATGTCGGTCAGTCTGTGGCTGTCCTCTGGTTGGGTTCCGACAGATCAAGTGTAGTTGGGCTCACCACCTGTCTCACCTAAGTGAATGAGGGCAGACCGACCTCCCTGGAGGCTTCTGAGTGCCGTTGTCTTTATTGTCTTTCCCACTGGTGTTAATTATCTGTTTTCAGCTACTTAAAATTTAAGGCTTTTGGTTATATGTTTTTAAAAATCTTGGAAAATTAATTGTGGGCTTTCAGCCTTGCAAGTTTGTTCTTAAAATTACCTTCCAAGCTTAAACATTGTAACCTTCTATCTTTAAAAGATTATGGTAATTTTTTTTTAAAATTTTGAAACTTAATTGTGGCCTTCAACCATTTGTATTTCACCTTGCATATGTTTATTTTGTCTAGCTCTCCTTGAGGCTTTCCACCTAGCTGTGATATATGTTTTTTTTTAATTATTTTATTTGCTATTTTAATTGTATTTTTTATCTTATTGATTTTTAAGATTTCTTGCTTGGAGGCCTTCAGCCATGAAAGAGTTGCATTTGGTAAAGGTTTGGCTATATGCCACTATGGTTGTAAATGTGTTATTAAATTACAATAAATTACAATTTTAAGGTGAAACTGACCCCAACCTTATTTGTCCCTTTCCACAATCCTAATCACCTGTTCTGCCCAGCATGTTTAGTGGGCGTCTCACTCCCATCTGCTTAGTTCAGAAAAGACGGTGGTGGAGGGGAGGAGCCAGGTGACTTGGGTAGTGAAGTAGGTACTGAAATCAAGTATGTTATGTTCAGCTGCATGCTGTGCCACAGAGTGGTCTACTTTGCTCTTGGCCACTGTTTGGCAGTGGCCATTCATCCTGGTGGGCAGATGGCTGGCAGTCATACCAATATAAGAAGCTGTGCAATGATTGCAATGGAACTGATTTGTGACATGGTTGCTTTTACAGGTGGCCTCGCCCCTGATGGGGTAGGATACACCTGCGACAGTACTGGAGTAGGAAGTGCTGGGTGGGTGGATTGGGCAAGTCTTGAACCAGGGTCTTCTACAGGGATATCATCCTTGTGACAAGGGGTTGTGAGTGCATAGAGATGGGCTAGGATGTTGTGGAGGTTGGGTGGGCGATGGAACACAACTTTAAGAGGGGTGGGAAGGATGTCGGGCAGGATAATCCTCATTTCATGGCTTGGTGATAGATAATCGAAGCCCTGGCAAAGGATGTGGTTCATCTTTTCTGGGGGGGGGGGGGGGGGGAGATTGGGGGTGTGAGGGTAAATGACACGGGAGATCTGTTTGTGGACTAGGTCTGGAGGATAGTGCCTGTCTGTGAAGGCCTTGGTGACACCCTCAGCATAGTGAGCAAAGGAATTCTTGTCACTGCAGATATGCCATTGGCCAGGCTATATGGGAGGGATTTTTTGGTGTGAAAGGAATGACAGCAGTTGAAATGCAGATACTGTTGGTGGCTGCCAGGTTTAATTTGGACAGAAGTGTGGGTGGAGCCATCAGAGAGGAGAAGGGCAACGTCTTAAAGGTCACAGTAAATAGTGTTGAAATCTCTGTAAGCTGAGGACTATAGCTAATGTTTCATGCTCTGGTGACCGTAATTGCTTTTGGATTACTGTAAAAATATACTAGCAAAGGTGATGGTCTTGTGTACCACTTCATCCTCTTCTTCATCCAATTCGAACAATTCCACAGGAATTCCATACCCAAATGCAAATGTTATTAAAGTAAATAGCCTATTGAAGTCCAAATGATGTAGTACTTTACTGTTACACAAAGCTCATTTAAGCTCCTCAAGTGTGGTTTGACATTCTGCCATCACTTTGTAAGATACATCTTTCCTCAACAAATTATTTAAGGATGAAGCATTAAGTAACTGTCCTGTCACAAAATGGTGATAGAAACTGACTATATCATACATACTTTTTAGCTTATTTCTATCAGCAGGAGCTTTTTATTTCTTTATAGCTTCCGTTTTTGAGGGTTCTGGAAGAATTCCTTCCCTATTAATGATCTCTCCTAAAAATTGCAATTCCTTTTCCACAGATTTGGTTTTGTCTAATATAATTTAATTCCCCTGTTATCAGCTAATTCCAAAACCTTCTCTAATAACGTGCAGTGGTCTTCCCAAGTTTATGCAGAATTGTTAACAGTGTCATCATATACTGTTATTTGCCTTAGTAATTCATCACCCAAGGCCTGTGACAGCTTGTACAAAAACACAGCCACTGACATCCGGTCCAAATTGAACAACTTTGTACAGTTAACATCAACTTCAAATGAGAATGCTGTGTACTTTCTGGATTCCTTAGCTTAGGTTCCAGTAGCCACATGTTATGTCCATTGATGGGAAAAACTTTGTCCCCTGAATTTTTGCAACAATTTATTATTTTCAGAGAGATCATTTTCAGTAAAACTACCTTATTTAGTGCCCTAATGTCTGACAACAACATCAGATCCATATTTTTTAATTGCCACAGTTAAAATTGTTATATACACTCACAGCCTTCTCAATGACCTTCCACTGAAGCATGTGCTGAATCAAGTCCCTCACAGTTTCTTTACACTGTTCAGCAATTGATATGTTTTTTTTTTTTAAATTGTGTACCTTCTTTAACAGTCGAATAACATTTGTATAGTCTTACTAACTCTGGTTGATCTGAGAAAACATTTTTATGTTTAAGGAGAACATCTCCTAACTCTTTTGGTGTTTACCCCATTTGTGAATATCATCTACTTTTTCCACTATTTTATTTTGTAAGACCATTATTTCTTTTGTATCCACCCCCTTTTCTTTGCCATAATAACTGTACCTACCAGCTCCTCCTTTTTCCTGGAGTAACTTTTAGGAATTTTGTCATTTTCCTCATTTGTCAGTGGTTTTTCATGGAAAATGTTGTAGTAACTATTCTGCCCTTTATTTTCAAAATCACAGAGTCATCATTAAAATCCAACTTCCCTTGTAATTACTAATGATATCAAACTTAATCAACATGCCAGTGCTCAAGCCAGGAATTACCAGAAAGCTGTGATACACCTGTATACTATTCATCTTAATAGGTAACCTCACTTCACTTATTTAAAGAGCTAGAGATCTCCACGGTATCCTCACAATATATATATATATATATATATATATATATATATATATATATATATATATATATATATATATATATATATATATATTCACTTATGAAATTTGTTATTAACAACCTGAATGAATTCAAAAGTAATAGCAGTGTACATGGCTACAACACTAGGAGAAAGGATGATCTTCACTACTCAAGGTTAAATCCAACTTTGGCTCAGAAGGGGGTAAATTATGCTGCCACAAAAGTCTTTGGTCACTTACCTAATAGCATCAAAAGTCTGACAGGTAGCCATATAACATTTAAAAGGAAATTAAAAGAATTTCTTAACAGCAACTCCTTCTACTCATTAGATGAATTTTTGGATGTAGTAATTGGGTAATTTCCCAACCCCACAAAAAAAAAGTGTCATGTAATATTTTGTGTAATGTAATATCTTATATACACACCATTTATTAACCTGACACATTCCACATCATTACGAATGATCTATGGAACAAGTACTAATGTAATCTAATCTAGTTTATCAGACTTCTTAACATTTACAGTGGCTACAGTTAATTGGATACCCATTATAGGCATTATTACCAATTCTTCCTTAGCAAGTAACGCTTGTAAAAAATTGTGACTAACAGCACAAAGATCACTGCCACAGTCAGCTAGACACTGTTTTCTTTTTTTTTTTTTCATTTTGCACTCTCAAATTAATTATTGTTTGTCCTGTCATTTACCTGCTATTATTAACTTCATCTTACTCCAGTTAACTGTAAAATTTCCCTTACATCAAAACGTTCCTGATGTCTAGAAATTACACATATATTTGCAGTACTGCTCTCACTATTCACTCATTTAGCATTTGTCAATCTGGCTAATAACACCAGATCAAAACACTTCTCCAAAAGCATCTCCACTCTTTTCACAGTTATCAATCTGTTTACCACCTCCTCAAATTAACTGTTATCTTCATTCTCCTTTAAATTCTCAATAACTGCGTGACCTCCATTATGGTCATCATCTACTAGCACTTCTCCCCTTACTGCACCTAAGTTTTCTTCAACTGCCTCCATGTTTTATTCACCCATTTAATGTCTAGCTCCTACTATTGTTCATTATCTGTGTCCTCTCTTTCTTCCTGACAAGATTCGTCATCAGTTTCACTTTACATGCCTTCTTGTACATCAGATGTTTCATCATTTTCCTTTGAACTGTTTATCAAATTGTTGGTACTACATCGTTTACTTCATTCTTTCCTATTACAATTCTCTTTCATCCCATGGTTAAACATTCATATTCTGACTTCATTGATGTCATTAGCCTCAACTGTATCAATGCTATCTTTACTCTGAACTTCTGATACATGGATGTTATGGCATACAAAGGGCATGGCTATTGGGTTCAAAACACTGTTACCCATTAACTGCAAATGCTAGCTCTTTCACAGACAGGACCTAGTTTCCCATACTCTACGATTCTGCTTCACTTCCTACTGACACTCCCCTTGCTGTCTGTTTTGAAAATCATTATCATCACAAATTGGAGAATGCAACCTATACATATGCCTTTGCTCTTTGTTAACTAGTTTATTTACCTTAGCATGGTGTCAGCCACTTGTACCTCTACTGCCATTATTTCAGTACACACTCACACTATTTGCATTAATGTTTTGAGATGTTTCTACATTTCTGGGGCCTAAAATTCCTACTTGCTTGCTCCTCTTCCTGCAGTAATATTTCAACCATTTTCAAATAATTAATAAACTTATTATCATCCATAGGAGCAACAATATTTTTTTACAGTTCATGGGCAGCTTTCCATCCAAACCCATGATAATCTTACTCATCAAATATGATAGGTTAGTAACCCAACTTAAAGCAGATCATTCCACACTCTCTTTTCTACGATTAAACTTTTCACCAACCCAGAAACTATTTTATAATTACATCTGTTTCTGCTTGCCTCAGTATTATTTGAAAAGGCTTCTTTTGAATAATTTAGTGTCATATTGTTCAGTTGCAGTCAAACCCCACATCCCAGCTTCCTCCAAGAATTTTGACATAATTCAACCACACTAGGTAAAACATCTTTAAAATAGTTCCAAAATTTTCTTTTGTGCACATTTACCAAAGGATCAAAACATAAAAATTGTCATAAGCAACATAAGAAGATTCTGTCAGCAGATTACAACATGCACTGCTAGCAGAAATTCTAATGTTATGCTCTACTTTAATCAACCTATTGTCATGCTCATGTAGTTTTCATTTCACTGTCGCAGCTTGTCTGGTCAACTGATCTGTACAAGATTTCACCATTTCCACTTAATCAGGGACAGATCTCAAACAATTTGCACTTTTAGTATTACTTTTACTGTGCAAAGATTTATGATCGTTTTCAAAACCAAATTCTAAATCAGCAACTTTCTGCTTGATTTTAAGTACATCCCCTTCAACCTGATATATTCTTTGTTTGCTTTCAACAGCTATCTTTTTAACAATATCTTTTAATTGAGTTTTGGGCACTTTCTGAAGACTACCTATGTTTGTTCTCATCTTGAGAAAACTGTTGATCAATCTTAGTGGCATACAAATGCAAATCTACTTGCTGTTTTCTGTTCTCAGCAGGCATTAGACCAAGTTTGGCATCTGCTTCCACTGTTCCTATTCATTTACATTAAATGGACCAATATCAAACAAATGAGTCTCACTAAAATTGTTCAGAAGATTACTGTTAAAATTTGAACCATCTGCAGTGGTTGCGTCTGTTGAAATATTTTGTTCCTGTTGTATCGCTAAAATTGGAGATAACTGAGGTACATTGTCAACTGAAACATCATTATTTACTAAACCATCAGCTTGTTTTTGTTTGGAAGTGCTTCTTTGAGAGACACGCACATCAAACGGAACCTCACCACTTACAAGGTGACCCTTCATACTGTAAATCACAGATTTTGATGCGCTTCAAATATGTTGTAGAGGCACTTACCCTGATTAACTGGCTATCCGGTTTTTTTAGCGACGGGCCTTGCTTTTTGAGAAAATCAATTTTGAAGTTTATTGCATGTGTTGTATATCCGTAACAATACATCGTTACTGAATAGGTCAGCGTAGCGCAGGGGTAAGGTTCATTGCTGGAGGTACTGTGTTCGATTCCTACTTATTCTTTTTTTTTTTTTTTTTTTCAAAATCAACCAAATTTTTCAATTTTATTTCAAAGAATATCAACAAACAGTGTAATGTGCACAAAATTATAAAGATTTCTTCAGTTATGAATTTTTTCTGTCATACAGTATTACAAAATCTTATTTTTCAGCGTCCAGATGTGGGGGATACTTATCATAGAAACAACCGAAGCACATATTTTCGCAGCACCACGCGCGTTTTATGAAAGCAACTGTCTTGCAGGCACATAAGCGATACTGGGAAACAAAATTATTTTCCATTCAAAAATATTTCTCTTTCATGTGCTAATTTTGATGCGAACCATGCATATTTAATCATGCTTTCAAAATTTGGTGTGCTGAATTGATGTAGGATTAGCATATGTAATTTTATCAAATCTTCCTTAGAAGTGATCTGTCTATTGTCTTTCATCAAGTCGGGAGCATTCTGAATGATTTTCGTGAAGATTTTCACCTGTCAGTAAAAATAAACATCACAGGACTGGCAATAAGGAGTGTACTTTGGTGGGATCACTTTTAGGGTGCATATGCTCGCTTTCCTTTCATCAGTGAATAGATGATTGTATAAAGTTGAATTGGTTTGCCCTCCCCACGAATTGATAATGTACAAAAAAATTTTCTGTCCCACGTACAGAAGAATTACAGAACGCAAAAATTCTTCATACACCAGTTTTGTGAACTTGCCGGATTTCGTGCAGGACACGACTAGATTTCTGTATCTCCCAGTTAATTCGCCTACTCGTTTTTTAACGTTAGGACCAAATTTTTCCATACGATTCTTGCATGCATAAAAAAACATATGGGATCACTTTTCCTGAGGCTGTTATGGTATACTGGGCTATATAAGAATGCGTAGTCTTGCTTAAATCTTTTTTTCGAATGAGAACAATTTTCGTTCCTTTTTCCGAAAGTGATCTATTATTATACATTGCCTGATACTGGCAGCCAGTTTGATCAGTGTTGATTACGAAGTCAAGGTCGAAATTCTCCATAAGTATTCTTGTTTGTATGTGGAATTGTTTGGCAGCTGCTAAAACTTCATCTATTGTCGCAAATTCCTTAGAGCTGATGAACGTTGTGATTTTTCTTTGCCGAATCTTATGTTTTTTCTTGAACTGCTCAACCCAAGCATGGCTGGCCATGAAATTGAAGCTTTCTGATAAAAAGGGAAGAGCAGCATTCATTGCCCACTGCTGTAGAGTTCTCGTTGTCATCTGATCTCGGAATTTTTTAAAATTATTTTCACAAGCCATTCTCCTTTTTACGATATACTAGACATATATTTTGTGTTCCAAATTCTGCCTCACTTCTACGATCCTTTCATAAGTCTCACAATCAATGGTTCTCCATTTATCAAGATGAGTTCCACCTTGTTTTACATCATCTTTCCATCGATATAGTATCAATTTATATTTCAACTGCAAAACTTCATGAGACTGCAGACTGTTCAAGCTCCATTTAGGATGAGCTGCTGCAAAAGTGACTGGTTTTTCCTTGTAGGACAGAGGCACATAATATGTTGGTTCTGACACGAACTCTTTGGGAATGTAATCACCATCTTCCTCTATCCCCCTACACTGCAAAGTGAAGAGTTTTTTTTTTTTCATTCATCCGAAAGAGAAAATATTAATAAAAAAGTAAAACTTACCACATCATATTCTCCCAATTCATCTTCTTTGTTGAA